>NC_058372.1:6412500-7727500 GCF_018350175.1 Felis catus | reverse complement strand
CTCTGAGAATAAAGGACAGAGGGAGCCTGGAAGGAAGGGACCATGTCCCAGTGATGTGTGTTCAGGGAGCTCCTATATGTGATCACGTATGGGATCTGGGAATCGAAGGGGCCAGGCCTCATTAGACACCTCCTGAGAGATGAGTGTTGGATTGTTGCATCATCTTGAGTCTTACTGGATTTAAGCTATTTTCCCCCATGGTAACCCAACCATAAACCACCCAGCACAGGAGGAATACCCAGAAGTGGTTTGAGACCTCCCTGCTCTCCTTTGTCCTCAGGGAGGAAGGGGCCCTTTCACTCCTCAGTTCCTCACCTGCCATTGAGAGATACAGCAAGATCTAGAATAAATTCTCTACAACCTTAGTCTTAAAGGAGCCAACACTGTCCCCTTAGGCCACACACATGTACCCCCCTACTAGCGATGTGTACTAAATGGCCACAAACAACAACACTTGACTTCATCCCCTTGTAAACTCCACTAATCCCTTGTTTCTACTCCTGTGACATCTATAAATCACGCCTTATTGTCACCTTAGTTCAGACACCAGACTGAACAGCTCTTAAATAAGGTGAGGGGTCTTTTCTAGCCCAACTCAATAGGCCTTTTACTACCAAAGCAAGCCAAGCATGTTGCTGGTATTCAGCAAATAGTTGCTGAGCAAATCTTAAAAAGGCCAGATAGCTAGTGTCCTGTAAAGTCTCTAAACATTCCCGTCTGAATTGTTTCCAACTCCTGATCAAGTTGGAACAGTGATTCAAGGTGATGGTGTCAGAGACTGCACCATTTACTTGGTGTTTTGACGATTCATCTTGAAATTTACCCTAAGTCTATACGGCAAGTAATCTGTAGTATTGGCATTTTGGGTTTCCCATCGATGATTATGATGCATAGCATCATACCAGTCATATTCTGGTAATTTTATTGCATGGCTTCAGTTGTGAGGCAGGGATGAAACAGATTCATTCATTAAATTCATTGACTATCATATGCTAGGGATTATTTCATACGCCAAGATGTAAACACGAACAAGATGTGGTTATCTGTTTATAAGCAGCTTTCATGTTGGTAGGGGAGATAGATACGTGAGGGGTCTTTTGCAGTATCTAATGTGTTCAGGGACCTCAAAGAGGAAGGCAGAGAAAGGACCAAAGAATAATTGATTTCGCCCGGGACTGGGGAGTATATGCCAGGTACAAGGACAGGGTGCAGAATGAGACAGGAATGGCAACTTCCAAGCAGAGGAAGAGACTGTGCAAAGCTCAGAGGAAGGTGTGGAGATCTGGGAGTAGTGTGCCTGGAGTCTCGGATGCCAGGAATGGCTGGCAGTGACATGGAGATGTGTAGACACTCTAGAAGGGTTTTTGTGCAGAGTAGTTTGGATTTTCCCTTGTGGGCACTGGGTGCTTTTGAATGGGTGAAAGCAGGTTCTGAGTACCACTTTTTTTATAGTAAATATCTACACGCAGATCTCAGTTCTTGTCTGATGTAAATGGTAAGTGGGAACCATCACTGGCCAACAAATTATCCGCTCCAAGAAATTATCAGGGAGGCTTAAAGAAAATTCAGTGTGGGGCATGGTGACTGCCTCCACATTAGCACGCAATCTTTTCAGAAAGTGAGGGGCTCCTCCTGAATATAAGTTTATGTATTTGTTTGCTTAGAATCAAGGGAAACAAAGGCGAACTTGAAGTGCTTCTCATTTAAGCAGTTTGACTCTGGGATCTGAGGAAGACCAGTGTTGTAATCCTGCTCCTTTTAAATTGGCTTCACACAGGACTGATGTCAGAAGAGTAGTAGCCAGTGCTGTAGGGGCGCCCGGGTGGCTCGGTTGGTTAAGCGGCAGACTTCAGCTCAGGTCATGATCTCGTGGTTCGTGGGTTCGAGCCCCGTGTTGGGCTCTGTGCTGACATCTCAGAGCCTGGAGTCTGCTTGGGATTCTGTGTCTCCCTCTCTCTCTGCCCCTCCCCTGCTTATGCTCCGTCTCTCTCTCTCAAAAATAAACATTAAAAAAAAAGAAAAGAGTAGTAGCCAGTGGTGTGGGTAAAGTAGGAGCAACAGGAAACATTTAAAATACTGGATCTAGGTTGTTTGCTGCTGGGTGGGGTAAGAAAACCACTTAGACCCAATATAACCTGCGTAACTGGATTTACCTGTCCTGCCCCCCTTGTCAGTGTCTGGCAAGTAGTTTTAATAAAAACAACTCAATTTTGTTAGATACCTACTAGCATTGTTGCCCTGCTCATTCGTTTATCCAATAAGAGATACTTATTGAACACCTACCAAGTGCTGGTCTGAGAGGTTACATTTTAGGAAACTTTGGAGAAAGAGGGCATCTTTGTAGCCCATTTCTAGGAAAAGGCTTCCGGTGGAGGTTTCTGGGACCGTTTGAGTGAGGACTTTGTCACTAATTAATTATTTAATTAATTCAAGAGATGTTGATCGTGGTCCCTCACAGTGTGCCAGGCCCTAGCTGGGCATTGGTGTTGGGAATTTGATGTCGAACTCTGTAGGCTCAGCCCTTGTCTTCACAGAGTTTGCATTCTAGGGGGATGTATACAAACAGCCCCAGCGTGGGAGTGCAGCATGTAGGGTAAGTACGGGGAGAGTATGTCGGGTGGGTTATTCATCCCGGACTTCGAGAAAAGGCTTCTTGGAGAAAGTGGTATCTAAGCAGAGACCTGATGAAGAGTAAGAGGAAATTGAAGCAAGGGACAGGAGGGCAATTGATGGTGCAGGAGGGTGTGCTGAAGCCCAGGGTGTGTGTGTGTGTGTGTGTGTGTGTGTGTGTGTGTGTGCACATGCTTGACCTGGCTGTGCTATGAGGTGTGGGGTGGCAGGAGAGAGGTGGGCGCTACACAGAGCCTGACCGCGCTCTGGGCTCCGTTCAGATTTTGGGGGTTCGCTCTCATGCCAGTAGCAGATCTGCTTCCCAGAAAGGTCAGGGTAGCCTGTGTGTCGAGAGAGGATGGGTGAACTTGCAGACGCATGAGGACAGACCTTGCCCTGATCGGGTTGGGAGATACCAGTGACCCAATCAGGGGCAGGGCCGTAGGACCACTGAGCACTGGCTGGGCTGGGAGGGCATGTAGGGAGTAGGATTTAAATAGGACTTGGGGGAGCCTGGGTGGTTCAGCTTCTGACTCTTGATTTCAGCTGTGGTCCTGATCTCACGGTTTCCTGAGACCGAGCCAGCCATCAGGCTCTGTGCTGATGGTGTGGAACCTGCTTGGAATATTCATTCTCTCTCTCTCTCTCTCTCTCTCTCTCTCTCTCTCTCTCTCTCTCTCTCTCTCTCGTTGCCCCTCCCCCACTCTGGATCTCTCCGTGTCTCTCAAAAAACAACAACAACAAAAAAAACTTAAAAGAATTGCAGCGCCTGGGTGGCTCAGTTAAGCGTCCGACTTCGGCTCAGGTCATGATCTCACGGTTTGTGGGTTCGAGCCCCACATCCGGCTCTGTGCCGACAGCTCAGAGCCTGGAGCCTGCTTCAGATTCTGTGTCTCCTTCTCTTTCTCTCTCTGCCCCTCCCCCACTTGCGCTTGCTCTCTCTCTCTCTCAAAAATAAACTAAAACATTAAAAACAATTTTTTAAAAAATAAATAGGACTTGGAGGCTGACTGGAGGTGGGGATCGTGAGCAGTTCCAGGAAGAGGACCCTGTTCTACCCACTAGGAAACACAACCCTTATCTGTGGATTGGGCATAATTTTCAGGGTAATCCAAAAAGAATGAAAGCAAAGTCATCTAAGAAATCTTTGCTCTCTTGGTAGCTCAGCCAGGGGACAGATGCACCGGGGAAAGGAAAGGAATAAATTCAGAAGGGTGACTGCTCCAATTTTGATGTTTCTCCCTGCTTTTGAATTTCAAGGCCAGTCGAATATGCCTCATTAGTTTGAGGGAGACTGTGATCCTATAATCTGTTTCATTTTCAGAGAACTAGAGAGATGTGCACTTCTTTGGAGAAGGTGATTTTTGTAGCCTTTGAATAAAGGTAGTTTCAATTCCACCTTTACCTGAAAATCAATGGTGTCTGGTGTTTATCAGAAGTCAGTCAACACCCTTATGTCCCAGGTCACCAGCGCTCATATTTTTATGCCAGTCCCTGTGAGCTAAATAATCTCTAATGGTCCCCAACTGCTAGGATTTCAAGCCCTCATTCTCTTGGATCTTCAATTTTTTTTTTTAATTAAAAAAAAAAAAAAAAGATCTCTTCCAGAAAAGCACATTTGATTTGTTGCTGAATTAAAGTTTTTTCTCCTTCTGAACGTGTCCTGTAGGTCATTAATGGAAAAATGTAGTCCATGATGCTGCACGGTTTGCCCTTTTGATTTTGATATGTTTTAAATATAAAATATAAAAATTGTCAACACTCTGTTAAAAGAATGTATAGCTGGAATTTTAATTTGATTATCTATCCCAATTTTCTCAGGCTTTCACAGGCAAAGGCTTGTTTGAACAGCTGTACTCCTATAAATCTCAGTAACAAATGAATGAGGAATGATTTTGTGTAGCAAGTCAGATGAAAGGGACTTCCTAAGAAAGACAGATCATTAAGAGAAGGAAGAAAAACTAGCAAATATTTGAGCAATTTGGCAATGATTAAAAAATAAAGCAGTTTACTCTAATAATTCTTTTCTAATGATCTTAAAACATGCTGTCATTAGTAGAGAACACTCCTTATTTTATTTAGGTTTTAATATTGGGTGGAAATGAAATTTAAAACTAGAGTCGGCAGCAAAGGGGAAATGCTAAACACTGAGATGCATAGAAAATAGGCGTGTAGTCCGTTTTCTATTATCTGTCATTTTCTGCCATCTTGTTGTGTGCTGGGGTTGGGGGGATGGGGGGGCAGGGGGACTGTGAAATCTGTCTGCCTCCAATCACAAAGAGATCCAATTAACATGTGAATAGATATTTGAAAGAGGTGTGGGATAGAAAGGCTTTTGGCTTTCAACATCTTACCTACTGGATAGATTAGAAAGCATAAAATAAAGCTAAAGTAAATTCAGGGAAACATTGATTCACCCAACTGAATAAACAACTTACTGAATTTGCTAATCTAATTAATCAAATTCTGCTTCTCCTTCCAAAGTAGGTTCACAGGCAGTAAAATAAATTAAGTCAACATTTTTTTTTTTTTTTTTTTTTTTACCCTCCACTTACTAAAAATAAGCTTTCTTTCCCTGGGTAAATCGGTCATTTAAATTCCCAAGGCTATGCTCCCGCAGTCCACTGGCAGGAAGCAATTGTATGGATGTAAAATCGTTTCTCTGCAGATTGCAGAGCTTGGGTTCTGAGTATTGTATCTCAGCTGTACCACCTTAACTGATGAACAGAGTATATATTTACTGAAGTTATTTTTAGACATAAATAGCCTATGGATGATGTTGATTTGCAGATATGGGAGCCTATGACTTACAGGTATATCTTTTATGAAGCTTAGAACTGTAATGATGGTGGGAAATGATGACTTTGGGGGCAAAAAAATTCTGGAAAATGAAGGGTATGTAAAATTTGAAAACAGAAGTAATTGTGACAATTTAGAGACCAAAGTAGTAAAAAGATTTCCGTTTCAGTGGTCTGCAGATCTGGGACTTCATGTTGAGTTTCCCTAACTCTAAACAACTAGAGTAAGATTGTTTCGGGTTGCTTGTAGCTTAAAGTACAGTATAACAACTTTATACATACACGCATTCACATAGAGACAGTAAACAAGGGAGATGAAGGATAAAGTAAGCAGACAAGAATGAAAAGCTTGCCAAGTTGTGAATGAGAAGCGCTCTGCAAGTTAGATAAAATACAGTGTGTGGATATTCTAGGTAACAAGTGTGAGTCATCAGTTGGTTTCTTTTGTTTTATTTTTTAATTTTTAAATGTTTATCTTGGAGAGAGAGAGAGAGGGACAGAGTGCTAATGGGGGATTGGCAGAGAGAGAGGGAGACCCAGGATTGGAAGCAAATTCCAGGCTTTGAGCTGTCAGCACAGAGTCCGATGCGGGGCTCGAACCCACGCACCGTGGGATCATGATCTGAACTGAAGTCGGATGCTTAACCGACTGAGCCACCCTGGCACCCCTTTTTGTTTGTTTTTTAACTGCCTGATACCAGGATGTGGAAATAAGAAGACCGCAGATGAGAATGGAGAGGGAGAACACCGTTCACATTAAAGTTCTGTCTACACTTAACGGCATTTCCTCGCCTTCGTCGTGAACAGGCACACTTCCAAGGGAGGGTCTCAGTGGAAAGTGCTCCCAGATGACTTAATGCCACCAACCCTAGTCACCTTGCTGGTGTCCTCCCCTTGAGGATCAAAGAATCCCGCAGGACTGCCTTCCCCCACATTTCCTTCTCTGATGGACCTATTCCTATTCTTTGCAGTCTCATTCACCCTAGGATATCATGCTCAAAACTCACTTATATGCTCAACTAATCTTAATTAAAATGTAAGGGAAGATTAGGGCATGATCAAATGAAGTTCTGAATATACTTGAATAGTCAGGCAACAGTTTAATGGATTAAACAGTTCTTGGAACGGCTTCCCTTTCTGACAGTAAGTCTTAGTGGTGCTGTCATTTCTTAATACCCTCTTCTACTTCTACTTTCGTGTGTTGGCTGAACGTTCTCTTTTAACTTACAGATAATTTTGCTCTCTGGAAACTCATGCCCACCTCTTTGACTTCGGGTCAAAATTGCTTTCCTCACACTTGTAAAACATTAGAATGCCCTTCAGCCGTGGGCTGTGGAATGTCATGTAAGTTATTACCTTTTTTTTTTTTTTTCCAGAATGTGATGGATTTTCACGTGTGGATTTGGTTGTGTAGATAGCCAAACTAGATTGCTCTCTAAGAACTCGCATCGTACTCTATCAGGTTATCCTTGACATTCACATTGGGGAGCGATTTGGCCAGATGCAGGTGAAGATGATGAACATTACCTTGTTTTAATTGCGATGGCCAAGTCACCCTTAAAAACTCACCGATTTTCCAGTGACCTTTACCCCACCCCCTCCTCCCCAGGGTCAGGTGTTAGAAACTACCTGTGTTAGTCCTTGTGAAGCGTTAAGCAGAGTGTCTAGGGCCACGTAAGGGTACGTCTAAATATTAGCTGTCACTATTATTATTTTCAATATTTACAGTAAAGAGATTTATTTTTATATTTCATTCTATTTTTATTTTATCATAAAACTATTTTTATATTTTCTATGCTCTTATGGCAAGTCGTACATCATACATATATTCCAGTAACCATAAAAATTTTATTTTTTAAATTTTTAAAAAATATTTATTTTTGGGAGAGAGAACATGGGAAGGGCAGAGGCAGAGACAGAGAGAGAGGGAGACTGAGAATCCGAAGCGGGCTCTGTGCTGACAGCAGAGAGCCTCACGTGGGGCTCGAACCCATGCACTGTGAGATCATGATCTGAGCTGCAGTCGGATGCTTAACTGACTGAGCCACCCAGGCACCCGTGAAAAATTTATGTCTCAAAAAGGTTTTATTTCTTGCCTACGGCGTTTCAGGCACTGGTGCTAGATTCTGCAGATAACAAAGATAACTGAGGTAACGTCTCTGTCCTTTGGAAACTGATGGTCTGTCTACCTTTGATAAAAATGTTTCATGCTGTAATGTGCTCATTTACGTCTTCTCAGTTGTGAGTTCATTTGAGGTCAAATTCACGGGAGCCAAAAAAATTCACGTCACCTTACCCTGAAATAGTCTAGGATTAGAAAGATAAATCGCAAAGTGCTTTGCATTGATAAAGCTACTTTTATTTCCAAATTTTTACTAGCACTTAGCACAGTAACTTAATAAATCCAGCTATTATTATCTGGCCATTTATTTTCACTGTGGCTCTTTGCATGACTTTTCATTGAAGAATATGTTTCTAGTGAGGAGGCCCCAAAGGGATAGAGCATCATGCTAAAAGGTTGACCGTTGCTGAGTTTTCCCACCTTTTTTTTTTTTTTTTTTTTTTTTTTTTTTAATTTTAGGAAGAGAGAGAGAGACAGTGTGTGAGTGGAGAAACGGGCACAGGGAGAGACAGAGAATCTCTAGCAGGCTTCACGTTCAGGGTGGAACCTGAGGCGGGGCTCAATCTCAGGAACCATGAGATCATGACCTGAGCCAAAATCAGGAGTCAGACGCTCAACGGACTGAGCCACCCAGGTGCTCCCCTAACCAGTTTTATTAAGATATAGTTGACATACAATATCATATAGATTTAAGGTGTGCAACATAATGATCTGATAGAGGCATATATTGCAAAATGATTACCACAATAAGTTTAGTTAACATCCATCACCTCGTATAGCTTTTTTTTTTTTTTTTAATGACAAATTACTTTAAAAATATTGTATTCAGTTCTGGACCCATTTGGGAATATTGGAAGCTGAAGCATGTTGACATTCCTGTTTACGCTTTAGGAGACGGTACCAAAGCAATTGTAACCATTGTTACCATTATCCCAATATCCCCCTACCGTCAGCACCTACTGTTATATAGAGCTCCCACATTGCTTGGCTCATTTGACCTTTACAACAATTCTATGAGACATGGAGGGCAGCAGATTCTTCTCTGTTTTATGGATGTAGGCAACCTTCCTGGATAATAATGATTTCCCTAAGATCATGAAAGGAGTATCTAGCATCAGGGCTCAAATCCAAGTTTCTTCGGTTCAAATCCATTGTGTTCACCGCGAGACTTTTATGGCTGGAATATTACCTAGACAGGTGAAGATCCCGGGACTATTTCATCGTGGAAAAAGATGACTGCTATCTTTCCATGCCTGAAAGCCTATTCTGTAAATGGGGCATTGGTCTTACTTGAAATTTCTCAGGGTGTAACTTTCAATGCGTGTTACGTGCGTCTACATGTATTTTGGCTTCATAAAGAAATTTGTTTGTGATCTGCAAGGCCACAGGGGGAAAATCTCCTGCCACACCCATGTGCTCTGGCCTCTGCTCACCTATCGGCTCCATTTCATTAAGTTCTCCCCAGCCCCGTTCACCACTCATTGGTTTTCTTTTCTACCACAGGACCTTTGCACTGCTAGGCCCTCTGCCTAGAAGGCCATTCCCCCTTTCCCATAGCTCTGCTTAGTTGAATCTTACAGATCCTTTAGGACTCATCCTTACAGTTTCTTGCCCAGAGAAGACTTCCCGAAAAGAATGAATGTTGCGTAACCACCTCAGTAAATGAGTCAGGGTTCCTGAGTGTAAGCAACAGAACGGGGCTCCTAGCAGAAGTGGTTTGTTGAAAGGATATCGGGCAGTTCGTGGGAGAGAGCCCTTTTGGGAGGGCTGAAGACCTAGGCGCATCGCGAAGTTTTCGGGAGCGGCGTCCAAAGCCATGCCAGAGAAATGGCCCGGAGGGTGCTGGCTGCCACATGTTCTGGCCCACCCAGCGCTAGGCGCCGGGGTCTACACCACTGCCAGGAAGTCTGCTGCGTCGCAGGAGTGGTGCCGCTCGGCTCCGGGGGCTCCGCCCTGCAGCCAGCCTTGGCCCCCACGCTGGGCATCTCGGTTGCCATGACCAGTCAAAGCAAATCCCGTGCATACCAGCATGATGCTCACGTGCGAATCCCTGGTTTGCAAGGGTGAATCTCACGGCCGGTGCTCCCGTCACCCTAGCTGCAGAGGAGCCCGGAGAACAGGGCACCCTAAGTTGAGAAAGCCAGAAATCACCCCGGTACGTTGAGGCTCTCGCAAAGGTGCTCATCGGCCAGAAACATGACACGCATCTTCGACACTGAGATGCGTGTTCTCATCTGTGTTAGGCACCAGTCATGCCGACCTCACAGTGTTGTTCTAAGGATTATGTGATTTGTGAAATTGCTGAATACACTGTACAGAGAAATGGAAGTATAAAATAATAGCATTCTTTGGCCATGACTTATAGTTTTGGCCAAGACATAAAATGGAACGCTTAAGCAGCTGATTAATCTTCAATTCACTTTGGAGCTTTTTAAAATACGAAGGATATTCTGTTTCCCCCCAAAAGCATTTTAAATGGTTAGGAGAAGTTGAAAAAGCAAAGCACTTTTTATATCAGAGTGCTTCCTTTATAAATGTATATCATCTCCACATTTTTGTTTGGTAATGGAAACATACAAAATGATGCCAAACATAGAAATTGTAGTGTAAAAAAATGTGGGTGAGTTTTCAGCTACTCTTGACTTGTTTCTGAATTTTAAGTCTTTGTTCTCATCTAGTTCTTACTCCAGTTTCATGGTGAATACAGCCCTCTTGTTCCAAAACAGACAATGAGCTTATTCAGCCCTCAGTACCCTCTCTATTTGGATTTTCTGCCATGGCCTTTGGTGACTCTATCGGCAGGATTATTATCTTGGAAAAAAGGTAGACGTGACAGTTGAGTTTTTAGCACAAGTAATAGCAGTTGTGTAAAAGCGAACGTGTACGTAAATGCTTGTAGCAGTTGCCAAATTTGCATTAACGCTAATGTCGTGAGAGTTATTACTCATATGATTCCTGCCTTCCTCTATAGGGAAGCTCCCTCCATAGGAGAAATCAATAACAATGCAATTTCAGAGGAGAAAGAGCCAAGCAGGGTTATTTTCCCATTGGACGGAAATGTTTCTCTGTAGAACATACCAGAATTTTGAGTTATGCTATTTGGTTGGCTTTCTTTTGCAGTAAATATTAAACGAATATAATATGTTGCTAGAAAAAATAAAACATGACCCAGCTTTGCACTACCAAAAAGTGGGTTATAATTCCTGATTTCTGTCATCATCGAGGTATCTTTTATTCAGGAATATGGAGAATTCTTTTTTTTAAATTTATTTTTTTAACATTTATTTTTGAGAGATAGAGTGAGCGGAGGAGGGACAGAGAGAGAGGGAGACACAGAATCCGAAGCAGGCTCCAGGCTCTGAGCTGTCAGCACAGAGCCCAATGTGGGGCTCGAACTCACGAACCGTGAGATCATGACCTGAGCCGAAGTCGGACGCTGAGCCGACTGAGCCACCCAGGCGCCCTAGGAATATGGAGAATTCCAAGATAAGTGCTTTCAGACACCTTCTTCCGTAAGTGATGCTTCATTCTACGTCGAGCTGTGTCCTAGATTACTGAGTTTCTCATGTTGAATTTGGAAGATTTTCCTCTCAACATGCACGCTCCGCCTCTTCCTTCTCAACCCTGTAATACTTACCTGCACGCATGCACACACTCACAATACTCATTTACACTTAACCTCAATGGGACATTTGCTTAATAAGACATATCCTGACGTTGGGTTTTAGTAAAGGTCTTGGCCCAGAAGTAGAGGTTACCTTATGAGCGCCACACAGTCAACAGAGATCGCTCGAGGTAAACAGTAAAGTACGCAACAGTAAGTGTTGGGGATTCAGAATGTATTTCAGTTATGTGGGTAAGTATTTATGTGATCTGGGAATATCTTCCAGCTGTAAAAATTCTACTTCCGTCTCTCAAAATACATCCTGAGCATAAGGGAGTTTTCTGTTGGTTGGGGAAGGGAAATGAGGCACACCGGGGGAGGGTGGGGGCAGTAAACGGACTATTCCGAGCGAGAGATCTTTGCTTTAATTGGTGATGTTGCAAGTGACTCTCCAAAGAGTTCTCAGGTGACCGAGTGGGTGTATTGCCATTGCCTTTTATTTTATTGACTCACCAAATTCTTAGATTACTCACTACCTCTTGATATCGACAAACCATGAAATTCTTAGAGAACCTGTTCAGTAGCGCCTCACAGAGAATTATCTTGTTAATAAACTCCGCGTTATTTGGAATTCAAGTTTAATTAAAAGGGAGAAGTAAATGATTATGTAAAGATTTTTCCTCGTTTATCTCCTTTTATTGTCTCTTTGCCTTTTCTCTAAACTCAAAGATAGATGGTATTTCAAATCCACGTTTGCAAGGTGAATTTTTGCAGCATCTGTTGTGATACCTATTCTGTCGTTAGCTCTTGAACTAAATAAAAATTTTTTTTTTTAAATTAGAAAGGTTAAGAAGGTGTTGTGTAGTAGAGTCTGAGGGAGGTAAAAATGAAAAACAAATCTATGTTATCCAGGGATTTTAGTGTCTGAGGATGCTGTTTGAAGATAATGATTGTTTATGGGCTCTTTAAAGCTGTTTTCTTATAAGAGTTGCCAGATAACAGATTCGTTATCCGAGAGTGGTTTGAAAGGCCTTTTGAAATTGCCTGGGTGACAGTACTACCTTACGGTACTTACAAAGCTCCTTTGAAGTTGGATTTTTATATTGGAAAACCAGAAACTATTTTTCTTTTCTTCTTTTATTAAACAGAAAGTGATACACGGACCAGAGGGTTTAGTAAAATGGTATAGAAGAAATACACTGGTTATTTTCCCTGATTGACTCGGCTCTTCATCTCGGCTGTTGTGGGTTGCAGGATGTTTCTGAATTCAGATTCTTCGCGTAACACGCACGATGCTTTTTGTAAATTGTATGTAGGTATCAAGAACACGCTGTCAGGCCTCACAGTTTGAGGGCCTCCGCGTCTCCCCTTGGACGGGAAGCCTGCCGCTCCCAGGCCTGGCTGTGCAGAGAGCTTTGGATTGAGATGAACGTTGTAGGTCACGGGACGTTCCCGCACAGCCTTTGTTACACACGGTCACGCTAAAAGAACGGGGAAAATGGAATGGGCCGTCAGGGGTCAAGGCGAGAAACTTGATGAGGCAGATACTGCGGCTTGGGTTAGCGGGAGTTTACTGGAGCCCGAGTCAGTCCAAGCTTATCTGAGCTCACAAAGGAGATTCACGGTCCACTGCTCTACAAAAGCTCGTTGGGCAGGCACTTTTCTTCCCAACTAGCTTTTAAGTGCCCCTGGGGCTCTCCACCTATTCAGCGAGGCCTCTCGGATTATGAATACATAAGCCTTAATGATTTTGGAGTCCTGAAGGAAAGACACCAACTAGAGCGTCATCAAAACTCGAAGGAACAAAGTACCCCCAATACGCCCGGTGCTAGTGAGGAGTGCCGTGCTCAGTTTTTGCAACTGTTGGGGGACATTTTCACGTGGATAGGACGGTTGGAACTGATGAGACATTTGCATTCGAATGGCGGAACCAGCCTCGTGTGACAGCTACAACTCCCGAGAGCGAGAGCGGCGGAAATGCTTTTAGTTTTCAGGGTTTGGCAGAAAGTATACAAGGCATTTGATGAGTACGCAAGCTGGTTATTTCAAGCATTGTGGACCTTCCGTCTTCCCGTAGTGAGCAGCTCTAAATATTATGCGCCCCCCCCCTTCTCAGTTTTGTGTTTCAAAATACAAATTGTGATTATTAGGAATATATTGAGTCTCTGGGCGTGCACTTCAACTGTTCTAAGCACTGTTTGATATCATCTGAGTCCGACTCAAAATCCCTTCGTGAGAGAATAGAAACAATCATCTGAAATTTGTGATAATAGGATTTAACCTGTAGTGTCGGATTCCCTCTTCCCTTCAGTTTTTATCCAGTTTTTAATTGCCCACTGGATGATTTATTTTAGAATTGGCCTACTTTTTTTTTTTTTTTTTTTTTTTTGGCTTCAGCCCCTGTGGGCAAATGTAAATTTGCAGCTGAATTAGCAAACCGGGGAATCTCTGTGTAAGTTAATCACTACAATAGGGAATCAAGTAGCTGATTTCTCTCCTTTTCTAGAGTGGCTGTGTATGGAAGGTGGCACAGCCAGGACTGGAAAAGTAGTGTGGGGGGGTGGGATTTGTGGGGACTTGAGTGACTTTACGTTGTTTTCCTAATATGAAAGGAACGTATGGTTGTTCTAGAAAACACAGAAAAGTAAAAGGAAGAGAAGAAAACCCATCCTCACTCAGAGTTTGTTAGGTGAACGTTATGACGTCCTTTATTTCAGATTCTTCTTAGGATTTTTGAAGAATTTTATATGTAGGAAGTGTGCATATATTTCTGTCATAAAGACTAATAGACCACCAACCCGTGCACCCACCATCCAGCTTTAACCCGTCTTGTTTTATCCACATCCTTGCTTGTGCCCCAGATGCAGTCTTTCCCATTTCAGTTCAAGTTTGTCTTTCAAAATAAAACATGTTATCGTGATTATTATAAACGCATCAAGTCCAGATATATATGTTCTTTTTTATTAAAAATTTTCAATGTTTGTTCATTAAACATAGACTCCAAAGCAGGCTCCAGGCTCTGAGATGTCAGCACAGAGCCCAACGCGGGGCTTGAACCCACGAACCGCGAGATCAGGACCCGAGCCGAAGTCGGATGCTTAACCGACTGAGCCACCCAGGTGCCCCAATATATATATATATTTTAATATAGATTTTTAGAAGTTTATTTTATTTATTTTGAGGGGGGTGAGGGGCAGAGAGAGAGAGGGAGAGACAGAATTCCATGCTCAGTGTGCATGCAGCCTGATGTGGGGCTCGAATTCATGAACTGTGAGATCATGGCCTGAGCTGAAATCAAGATTCCGTCACTGAACCGACTGAGCCACCCAGGCACCCCAAGTCTCAATATGTTTTAAATAATTCAGGATCCTGGCTTTTGCGTTTGTCATTTTCTTGCATTCCTTTCTAGTTCGGCCCCACACCTGTGGGTATTCCTAAATAATACATTGTTTTGTATGTTTTCAGTGTTTAAATAAGTGGAACCATGTTTTAGTTCTTCTTCGCCACTTTTTTTGCGATTAATGATATCTCCATGCCTTGTGTGTGGTTGTAGCACATTTGTTTTCACTACTATGTTACTTGGTGGGAATGGACCAGTTTATCCAGTTCCCGCCAGTGGATATTTGGGGTTGGTTTTGTAGCAGATTCTGTCAGTGCCTCGCCTCCGCCCCTTGGATCTTTCTCGGCGCTCTCACCAACTTCCAGATGCTGGTAGTGCACTTGTGCCTCGGGACTCCTTGCACACGCACGCCTGCTGCAGGAAGGTGTGCTGCCCCAGCAGTGGCCGGCTGCATGTGCCCGTGGAAGCGGCTTGGGAAACGATTTCGTCAGCTGGTCATATGATTCCAGGTCTCCTACTTTCCCCGTGAGATGATGCTCCAGTCACCCACGCAATGACTAGTTTAATAATGTACCCTGTTAGCGGCTGTCTTTCCTTCCAAGAATGACTTCTCCACGCCTCTGCCAGTTTTCCTGTTTATTTTTTAAATTTTTTTAATGTTTTATGTATTTTTGAGAGAGAGAGAGAGAGACAGACACACAGAGAGAGAGAGAGAGACAGAGTACAAGCGGGGAGGGGCTGAGAGAGAGAGAGGGAGACACAGAATCGGAAGCAGGTTCCAGGCTCTGAGCTGTCAGCACAGAGCCCAACGCAGGGCTCAAACCCACGAATCATGAGATCATGACCTGAGCTGAAGTCGGATGCTTAACTGATTGAGCCACCCAGGAGCCCCTATTCTTCCTTCTAAATGACTGTAATCTTACCTCAGGGTCTGCTTTTGCAAGAAGTTAAGGAAGATTGGTCATTTGCAGCTTTGGTCATTGTAAATTAATACCACAGTGGACACTCTTGAACATGAGCCAAATATTTCTTTACGAGGTATTCCCAAGCGGGAGGACTAGATTACACTCATGAGTAGTGAACAAATATTGCTATTATTTAACATCCTTGCTAATTTACCTTCGGTTTTGTGGCGAGCGTAAAGTAGTTTCTTATGGTTGCAATTTGCATTCTTGAATATATAATGAGATTATGATTTTTATATATATTACTGGACGTTTGTATTTTTCTTCTGTAAAGCACATATTTGTATCTCTTGTAACTTTTTCTATTGGCCTGTAGTTTTTCTTTGTAGGAGCTCTTTATATATGCTAGGTGCTAGTGTTTATGTACTTTAAAGATATCTTCTCCCAGTCTGTATCTTTTTTGCTCACTTTCTTATGAATGCTTTTGGTGAACATAAATTTAAAGTAGATGAAGTCAGAAGAAAGCATTAAGTCTTTCACAATTAAGTATGATATTACTCGTAAGTTTTTCCTAGATACCCTTTCAATTGCAGTGTTCAGTCCGTTTGCATTTAATGCAATTATTGATGTGACTGGGTTTAAATCTACCATTTTACTTATTTTCTACTTTTTAAATTTTCTTTCTTCTTCCCCACACCCCCTGCTTCTGCTTCTTCGACTTCTGGTATTTAACACTTCATTCATAAAAGTGGAAATACAATCTATTAAAATTTTAATGGCATTTTTTTCATGTGGACAAGTGGAGGTTCTTTTCTATACTGGGCTCACCAGCTGTGGAGTGGATATCTGGAACAAAGTGTTTCTGACAGAATGGGTTTGGATATCACTCCTATAGTGAAAAATATGAAGTGTGATTTTGCAACGCTGAGCCACATTCAGTGGGTGACATCGTTCGCTAAGAAGGTGGCTTTTGAAATGCCATAGAACGGGGCAAATATACGGGAAGACGCCACATAACTGAATGCGATACTTACCTTTAGAGCCCAAGTGAGACAAGAGACTTGAGATGAGCAACCCGTAAAGACTGGAATGTAGAGGAACAACGGCGGGTTCGTGATCCAGTGATCCTCACGTTCGAGGTCCCGTGCAGGAGACCCAGACCCATGGCTCACTTCATTCATCAAAGGAAGGGAGGCTTGTGGCTCAACGTTTCCCACGTTAAGCTGCCAATAAATTCAGGACAACTGACAAGAAAAAAAGAATTGACGTGACGCTAGAAAGCTTTGTAAGTGAAACTAAGTCTTGCTGCTCTTGACAGTTTGGTGTAGGGGGGTTTTCATAATGTTTCTAAAATGAGGTTGCGTGAGGTCACTGAAACGGTGCTTGTTTTTCTTGTAACTATTTCAGCGGCAGTTATGTGCTGCTTGATATGCTTTGTTGGGGAATGCGCGATACCGTAAGTGTAGAGTTTTTTGGTCTGTACTTCCTGACGTGACGGTCTAGTCTGTGGGTAGACAGTGTGGTATATCATCATTCCTGGGATTCTAATGATAGAATGATAATGCGTGTGACCTGACACGGGCCTTACACATCATCCACCTCCCCTACTATATAGAAAAAGAAGTAGACACAGACACGTTAAGAGACTTATTTCAGTCCCACCAACTGGGTAATCCAGGTAGTGGATCTTGTAAAATAGAGCTTCCCCCACCAAATGTATTAGCGGCTAATTATTGATTTAGCAAAACTATTCATCTTTTTTTTTTTTTTTTTACTATCAGAAAGTGACTGAAGTTTCAAGAATGAGGAAGACAAGCTAGATTTCAGGGGAATGGCCGTGCCCAAAGGGAGGCATCATTAGAAGGTGGTGGGAAGAGGGTCAGCGGTCCTGAACCTAAAGGTACAAGTGCTCTGTCCAATCTCATGATATTTTGACAGCCAAATTTCATGCCTGCGTTTATACAGCCTCTGTCCGTAATTGCAGCTAGGAAACGGGCAATTAAAAATGGTTAAAAGGGTAAATTTTATGTTCTAGATATTTTCCACAATTAAAAAAAGTACAAATAAATGAAAAAAAGTAGGCTGTGGATTCACACCATTTCTTTCTATTTCTTTGGGTGCGAGGGAAGGGAGTTTTTTTTTTTTAACGTTTATTAATTTTTGAGACAGAGAGAGACAGAGCATGAACCGGGGAGGGTCAGAGAGAGGGAGACACAGAATCTGAAATAGGCTCCAGGCTCTGAGCTGTCATCACAGAGCCCGATGCTGGGCTTGAACTCACGGACCATGAGATCATGACCTGAGCTGAAGTCGGCCACTTAACCGACTGAGCCACCCAGGCACCCCATGGGAGGTTCTGATAAAGCGTAACTTGGGTGCCTTTTCGGTGAGGAGCTACCCACTCCTGAGGACGGGCATCTCTTTTGAGGGCAGAGCTAAGAGGATCATCAGCCCACGTTGTGAAAATAAAAATCGGCTTGCCTGCTGGAGGCTGCCCAAACCCTCTTTTTTCTGCCACATCAAATGAGCCCATCATCCCTTTCACTCCGGCCAGGCTACTCAGAATGATTCATGGTTCCGCATAAGCTCAGAGGGATGATGTTTACTCAGAACTGTTCCCTGTGAAGTAATATTCTGAAACTTGCATATGCACGATCACATTTTTATATTGCAGTCATGTGCCGGAGGTGGTATTATTATCCCTGTTTAATATACAGGAAAACTGAGGCTCTGAGAGGTGAAATAAATGATCCAAGCTCACACAGGTGGCAGTGTAGAGTTAGAATCCAAACCCAGGTCTGTGTTGTTGAAGTTCTTGACCTTTTCGTGATAACATAATGAAACTACGTTTATATCATTGTAGCATCATTGGTTTGACTGTTTTTATTCGGTCCAAGTTAAGTGGGGCAAGAATTTAGTACCTTAGACTTGGTACAGAATTTTTCAAGGGAGATAAGTATAAGAACTAGGGTTTTGTTTGGGGTTAAAGTATTTCATTCATTCAGTAGATGTTTAGGGAGAGCCCACTTTGTGCTAGGCATGGTGATCCATAGCCCTGAACAGGATGGACACAGTCCTTGCTTGCAGGGGAAAATAAATTATGCCATCGCTGGGTAAATGCACTAAATCTCTATGCAGAAATATGTTTGAAACCTAATTAAGGACAAAAGTAGAGCTTTTAACCATTTCTCTGCTACTTTTGTTACCACCAGCTGTCATCTGGGTTTGCCGGCACAAAATAGACTAGTCAGCAAAACGTCTTTCTTTGGAGAACTCCAAAATAAATGCCTTCAATTCTTGTTTTTCACAGTATTTATGTTGTTTAACGTCCCTGTGAACGCTGAATTAACGAATACGGGACTATTGCTCCTAGGGGAAATAGAGGATTGGGTTCCTGCGAGCCTCTGCTCATAACAATTTCCTCAACTCAGTACCACATACCCTTGTTTTGTGTGTGTTTCTGGTTAAAGACGCTTTACTTAATATATATTATTGGTTCATTAACGTTGAACTCATGGCCAACAGTACTGTAGCTCCTGCCTGAACGGAGCCCATCTCGTACGTGTATTTTCTCTGTAAGCACACGACAGTCTTTTTGCATTTGGGAGCATCAGATGGCTTTGCAGCATCACGCCTGGTGGACGTTCTAGAAGGTGAAATCACTGCAGCCCCTGGGTGGCTCAGTCGGTTAGGTGTCTGACTTGGGCTCAGGTCATGATCTCACGGGTCGTGGGTTCAAGCCCCGCGTCAGGCTCTGTGCTGACAGCTCAGAGCCTGGAGCCTGCTTCAGATTCTGTGTCTCCCTCTCTCTCAGCACCACCCCCCCCACCACCTCTGTGTGTCTCTCTCTGTCAAAAATAAATAATAAACATTAAAAAAAATAAAAATCTAAATCACCAACAAAAAATGTAAAAAAAAAAAATACACTAAATGGACCACAGAAAGGACTCTTGTTTGCAGTGAGTGAGAGGGGGCACCTGGATGTATCAGTTGGTTAAGTGTTGGATTCTTGATATCAGCTCATGATCTCATAGTTCTTGAGTTCGAGTCCCGCATTGGGCTCGGTACTGACAGTGCAGAGCCTGCTTGGGATTCCCTCTGCCTCTCTCTCTGCCCTTCCCTTCCGTCCCCTGCTCTCTCTCTCTCTCTCTCAAAATAAATAAATACAAATTTAAAATAAAATGTTTCCAGTGAATGAGAGCTGAGAGGAGAAGGCAGATCATGGCCTTGCCTTGTTGGGCCTCTGGGAGGGTGTGCTTTGGGAAACTCAGCATTTTCCCAGCTCTGCCCTTGTCTGTGAATGAAGCGAAAGCTTCATTGAGGGTGTTGATTTGGGGGTTATACACATGCAGTTTAGCCAGGTAGGCAAGTTTGTAAATACAAAATTTGTGGGGCGGTCAGTTAAGCCTCCAACTTCGGCTCAGGTCATGATCGTGTGGTTTGTGAGTCTGAGCCCCGCGTCGGGCTCTGTGCTGACAGCTCAGAGCCTGGAACCTGCTTCGGATTCTGTGCCTCCCTCTCTCTCTGCTCCTTCCCCACTCGTGCTCTGTCTCTGTCTCTCAGAAATAAAGAAACGTTAAAAAAAATTAAATACAAAATCTGTGACTGATGAAGTTGGGCTGTAGTAATGTCAGTGACAAAAACAATACTCAAGAGAAATACCAGGTGTTCCTCTGCAGAGAGTTAAGGCAGAGTGGGGTGCAGATGCCAGTGTGGAGGCTGCTGGTGGGGAGATGGGGTGCAGGAGGTCTTTGACGGGGCCTCCTCTAAACTGAGATCTGGAAGGAGCCTGTCCAGGCTGAGCCGAGGCCTCGGGTGCGGAAGGATTTTTGGTATGAGGAACCCCAAGCATGTGGGGTCACCGCACAAGAGTCGGGGATGGTCAGGGCTGGGGCCAGGGCCGGCAGGTGCAGGCCTGGTCACGTTTTCCTCCTGAGCTGGGGCGAGGCTGGGGTCAGCATTTGATTCCAAGCCTTGTGGGACACGCCTCGTGGATCCCAGTGTCAGTACTAAGGAGTCAGGGTTGCCTGGGAAGCTTTGAGGAACTGTCACAATGTCCTCTCACATGAGCTATTGAACGTTTGCCCTGGAAAATTCCATTTTTCCCAGGTCCATCTTCGCACAAGGCTTTCCTCCCGCTGTGGGTGCCCTTCCTTGCACAGCAGTCCCTGGCCAGGAAGCCCTTCCCAGTCAGAAGCACCTGATCGCCACGACTGTGGCTTTGTTCTGCTCTGTTCTACGTGCCCTGAGCACCCTTACTTACTCCGCTGGTCCTCCAGTCCCGACTGTTGATGTATTTCTCTTTTTAATTTCCCCAGCCACACTCTGTAAGGGGTGGGGTCGTTGTAGCTTCCTCATTCTCTCTTGGGGCCCTGGACACGGTAGCTGCTCTATGTGTTGAATGACACTGAGCTTTCCTATGCTGGTGCCGGAACCTTTTCACCCTGTGGCCAGTACGAATGAGCATCGAATGGGAGTGGCTGATGGCACAAGAGTTCCTGGGCGGTGGGGGTGCTGAGGGGTGGGGCAGGGGCCAGTGGGCAGCCTTTATAGGAGTGAGAGTTACCCACATGCTGTCCGTCTGCCTTTTCTCTGAACGGGGAATGACAGTATCTGCCAGGAGACAGAGGGCTGGACCAGAACAACGTTTAAGGTCTTTGATAATTCTTAGTATCTGTGCGTGATGGTCACAGAGCAGCTTAGCTCAGACCCTCGGGGCATAACTGTAATTTTGTTGTTGTTGTTGTTGTTGTTGTTGTTGTTCTGCAAAAGTAATTTAATTCTTTTGCTTTTCAAGATGGCTTCCCTTTGTCTCCTTACATTAAATATAAGACTTTTTTTTTTTTTTTTAAACTGCAAAGCTATGGAATCTGGTATATCCCATGATGTAACTGTGGCATGTTTACCCAAGAAGGAACATACCACTGCGAAGTCATGGGTTTCTCTCTTTGGGGAAAGTTTGCAAATGCCTCAGTGCATTACAGATCCCCATCATGTTGTCCAAATGTGAGGATGAGCAATTTTTAGAAAGAAAAAAAAAATGTGTTCCAAATAGATCTCCGTTGATTTCTTTAATCATAAATTTATATTATTCCCCCCCCCCACTTTGTAAAACAAGCTGTTTTTACTAAACTATGAAAACACAACACAATCGTAAGCCATCAGAGATTCCTGGACGTGTGGATTATTCCATAGCTCTGAGAAGGCATTAAGACTGCATGATGCCATTCACTTTCATAACTAAGGGACAAAGTAGAGCTTTTAACTACTTCATTGCTAGCTTTTGACATCATCAGCTGTGGTTGAATTTAGTAGGATCAGATAATAGGCTAATTACAGCAGAAGATTTTTTTTTTTTTTTTTTTTTTTGGAGAACTCTAAGAATGCAGATACTAAAAAGCACTTTGCTCTAGTGAAAATGTTCTCCTTTTACACAACCACTACATTTTGATTCCGGAAAATACCCTGACTGGTGTTTACCTTGGTTTTAAAGCCCAGAAGAAAACGCCCAGTTCCTATTAAACCCAGGATGAACCAGTTGGTGAGTTGAGTGTCTTTGTAAGCTCACACTTTCAGGAAGATTAAGTACACAGCAGCCTCAGTTGCCTGATGGCGTAGCTTGGGATCATGAGCGAGACAGGGAATCGTGGCTCTGTCTTCCTACAGCAGTCTGCCACATGTTACCCATGGAACCCATGGTTTATGTTGAGAAAATGTGAAACATTCAGTGCCAGATACGACTCTAATGACCGGAAGCACAGTTCAGAATGTATAGGTCACTGAGAGCAACTTCCCGATTATGAAAACATCAAATCGATATAGTAACCTTATATACACGAAGGCAAAGCCATGTAGGATTTCTCTTATTGGTGATAATTGCATGAAAATATTGCAGTTTTGACCAACAGAGGTGTGTATACATTTGTCATTATGCTGGTAGACATACAAACTCAGTAGTTTGGGTTTTTGTAGTAGAACTCTGAGGTCAGTGTCTGAGTGGTTGATGACCTTACAGCAAACACACAGAACAAAGTCACCTCTGACCCCTGGGATTTTTTAAGTTTGAGAATCTCCAGGAGCCTATTTGATAGGAGGTTACACGAGGGGCGCCTGGGTGGCTCAGGCGGTTAGTGTCCAACTTTGGCTCAGGTTGTGATCTCACGGTTCATGGGTTCAAGCCCCCTATCCGGCTGCTGTCAGTACAGAGCCCGCTTCGGATCCTCTGTCTCCTTCTCTCCCTGCCCCTCCCCTGCTTGCTTGTTCTCTCTCTCTCTCTCTCAAAAATAAGTAACCATTAAAAATAAATAAAATATTTAAAAGGAGGTTACACGAAACTTAATGAAACCTAATTTTTATAATATGCATACTCTTATTCGTGATAGAAACATTATATGCTGCCAATCACATCTCTTCCTACACACTCATTTTTATTATATCTTTACCTATTACTCTCTATCTCCCAGAATGTAGCTGTTGACTTACCTCTTAAGATTTCCCCATATCCTCACTCCATAAATCTTGCAAAGTTTGAACCCACTTCCCTCACCAGCCCCTGACGAGATTTCTTTGAATTTTTTGAAATCGTCTGGCCATTTCTTGCCTTGGGCTCCTTTTCTAGTGGAACTCTCTCCTTCCACAGAAGTGCCCCCTTCCCTTCTCCCTGCACAAACTCAAACATGAGCTCCAAGCTCTTTCTCGTGATTTTTGCAGACAGAACGATGTACTATGAGTGTAGAGGTTTTGTTTTATTGTTTTAAGTTTATTTTGAGAGAGAGAAGCACAAGGGGCGGGGGGGGGGGGGCAGAAAGGGAGAGAGAGAGAATCCCAAGCAGGCTCCACACTGCCAGGGTAGACCCCGATGTGGGGCTTGAACCCACGAACCGTGAGATCATGACCTGAGCCGAAGTCAGATACTTAACCAACTCATCTACCCGAGGCTCCTTATGAGTGAAGAGATTTTAATGAAAATTTGGTAATAGTGAGGGTGTTTAGAATTCTAGGAATACCAATAATTTAAAATTTATAGTAGACATCCTTGTTCTTCAGTATCTCATTGGCCATCCATCTGCACAGACTGCAGGGTTCTGCAAATTGCTGATCCTTTGGTCTCTTTCCTCTTTCTTCTCATCTCTCTCCCTTGTTCTCAGATTTCTGCAGCGTGTTTATGTAGAGGTTTAGCTACACTGTGTCCTTTCTGTTCTGTCTCCCCTTGCTCTCAAGGAACTCATATAAAGATTTTTTCCCGGGGTGCCTGGGTGGCTCAGTCCGTTGAGCGTCCAACTTCAGCTCAGTCATGATCTTGTGGTTTGTGAGTTGGAGCCCCGCGTCGGGCTCTGTGCTGACGCTCGGAGCCTGGAGCCCGCTTCGGATTCTGTGTCTCCCTCTCTCTCTTCCCCTCCCCTGCTTGCACTCTGCCTCACTCACTCTCTCTCAAAAATAAATAAACATTAAAAAAAAATAAAAAAGATATTTTCCCAAATAAAGGCAGTTTCCTCCCCAAAACTCTGGGATCAGCTGTTACAATAATACTTATTTTCCCTGCAACACATAAACTTATTATGCAAGATATTCCCCAATTGTAAGCTCATTAGCTCGCGCTCTCTCTCTCTCTTTCTCTCTCTCTCTGTCTCTCTCTGTTTCTCTGTCTTGTATCCTAGCTGCAGGTTTTTTTTGTTGCATATTACAGCAGGTTTTGATTACTTTCACCATCTGTGGGAAGCGGGGAGGGCACTGGTACTGACCAAGCCAGTGGTGAAGTAGGAGAGTTTCCAGCTGCTTCTGCTTGCCTGCATTATGGTGCACCTAAAATATTTGTAAGGCACGCGTGCAGGAGTAAATGGAGAAAGTTGCATGTGTCCGAAGATGACTGGCCCAGGGGCTCCAGCTGTTCCCAGGGTTCTGGCCACACAGGCTCCATCCAGCCAACCCAAGACCATGGACATCAATGTGGAAGCACACCTGTGACGATGCCACAGCCCTCTTTAGGAAGCTCTGGGAAACGGTAGCCTCACTCAAGCCAAGGAAAATCACAGCAGCTTCTCATCTCTTTGGGCCAAGAGTCCCTGTTTGGAACTCACTATGACACTTCAAGGAAGTGCATAGTTTTTTATACATAATTAAACATATATTACACTGCATTACTTCTAGCTGTAGAACTCTGCAAATACAAACCCAAAAGCCTACTCTGTCTACAACATCAGTGTTACTGGAGTATATTTTATTAGTCATATTTCCAAAGTCGTATTTCCAAATGTACAATACTAAGGTGTAGCATGTGACCATCTTTTGTGTTTATTGTTACTTTAACATTCTACTCATCACTCCTTTTTAATTAGCTGGAAAATTCAAGGGGGCTTTGGAACATCTGTGGGAAAATCACCTTAACACACGGGTGGTTAATTCCAAAGCTCATTTGCAAAATGCATGGCGTGTGATCGTTCATTTTTTTTTTTTTTTCATTCAGTCATTCATTCAAGAACTGTTGGCCGAGTGCCTGGGATGTGGTAGTCAGGAGAGAAAGGGAAAAAGTTTGTCATAGTCGCTCCTTCTAGGAACGATGGGACCTACAGTCCAACAGACAGACAGTCCTTGGATATTTGAAGCACTAACGTTATGTTTCAAAGAGTTAATAGTTAGGTGTCAAAATAATAGATAACAACAGTGAAACAGGAATTCTTCAGAAAGGATGTTCAGGGTGAGGGAGAATTGCTAGGGAGTAAGGTGTAATTTAAACTTGTCCTTGAAAGATGGGCAGGGTGCAGAAGATCTGGAAGGGAGAAACCACTACAACTATAGATTCTGGTAGAGTGCAGTTTAGTTGAAGAAAGGGCTTGTTTTAAAATAAAATACCTCCAAGAAAATAGGTAAACATTTTTTAAATTTTTTTTAATGTTTATTTTTGACAGAGAGAGAGAGAGAGAGAGAGAGAGAGAGAGAGAGACAGAGCATGAGCGGGGGAGGGGCAGAGAGAGAGGGAGACACAGAATCCGAAGCAGGCTCCAGGCTCTGAGAGTCAGCACAGAGCCCGACGCAGGGCTCGAACCCACAGACCGTGAGATCATGACCTGAGCCGAAGTCAGATGCTCAACCGACTGAGCCACCCAGGCGCCCCGAGAATAGGTAAACATTAAACCCAAGGATTTTTCTAAAAAAATTTTTTTTTATTTATTTATTTTGAGAGAGACAGAGCGAGCAGGGGAGAGGCAGAGAGAGAGAGAGAGAGAGAGAGAGAGAGAGAGAGAGAGAGAGAGAGAGAGAATCCCAAGCAGGCTCCACACTGTCAGCATAGAGCCTGACACTTAACCGACTGAGCCACCCAGGCGACCCGGAACCCAAGGGTTTTTCTAAGTAAAATTTTATTTATTGTAATGAATGAGAGTGCAAAATGAAGAAATGATCAAAGATGCTGGCATAATTCCTAGTGTAAAATGATCCAGCATAATTTATTCACTAAATATTGGCAAATGATCGTGTGTTAGCAGTTCAGATGGGTGGGTATTGTTTCTATAATGAAGAGTAAGTGTCTCAAAATTGTTGCCTATGAAGAGAGTGAAAATAGGAATAATATCCATTTTTAAGACCTTGTAAATATTTTATTTGTTCATAGCCAGCACCTTTATTGAAGGGAGACAATTTTGCTACTTTTGTGACAGTTGATCTTATTGGACGTGTTGCAAGTTCTGACTGATGGCAAGACCAATAAGGGTTGTCCATTTCCCTTCTCAACCCCAACTCAGAGGAACCCGCCTAAGGGTTATTTATTTCCCTTTTCTCCTCAGAATGCTTTAGGACCCATAATAAAAATGACATAAAACTCCAATTTTTGAGTTCCTTTGGACTATGGGGCCAGGGCTATTTTCAATCCGTAGAAGGAAGCATGACTAAATTTTTGTTGGTTCTTTCTTGAATGTGCTGGTCTGAATAAATTCTTCTCATGAGTACTGAAAATTAGTTTTTGTGGGAAAGTTGCCCAAGAGTTACAGTGTACAGGGGCCAGAGAGAGGGGAGGGGACACAAAAAATCTAACAGTGCTACTTTAGTTATTTTAATCCGTGGAATAAGTCAAAAATGGAGATTGATTTTGACAGCTGTAAAGAAATGCACTCTTAGACCAGAGACTCAGGTTGAACTTGTTTGTGAAGGCTCGCAGCGCTATTTGCAGTCATGCCGTTTTTCTCCCATTACTGGCCAAATCTGAAACTTGAAATTGTTCACACAAGAACAAGTTATTTAATTTATAAAAGAGCCATTAAAAACGTTTTGCATCCCTTCATCCATCCATCCAAACATCCTTTAATTATTTTACACCTACTAACCAGGTAAGGCACCCGGGGGGTCTATGTGAGTGGTTATATCTCTTGTGACACTTACCCTTTTCCCCACATGCTCGCATAGTGTGACCATTGTTTCAAGCCAAAGCATCAACATCTGCTCATTCTTATGAATGGCGGCATAGCATTTGACGGAATGCGACGGGTGCACCATAATTTATTCGAAGAGTTTCCTTTAAAAACATGCAGCAGAAGTTATCAGTTCTCATAATTAAATCAGAGTTATAGAAAGCATGTAATACTTGATTTATCTGATTGATTTAAAGAATTCCCACAATCCCAAGGGGTTCTTGTGTGTGCAAATTAGGTATGGCAGGTCACATTTTTCAAATAGAAAATCCAAAGCTAAAATCGCTCCTTAAAGGACAAAATGCATTCCTTTTTTTTTTTTTTTTTGTCTTTTTATGAACATGTATTTTTTTTTTTTTTTTACATTGAAATGTAGTTGACACACCAGGTTACATTAGTTTCAGGTGTATTAATGGTGATTCGACAAGTCTATACACTGGGCTGGACTCGCAGGACAAAATACAGTCTGTCTTCAGAGGTCCATAACAAGACAAAGCATTATACGGACCACACTAATGGCTTCTGCGGCTTGGGCTGACCCTCATTCTCTTTCAAGAAGAGTCTGATTTTGATCATTCCACTGCCCTTCATCTCTGTGCCTGTAGCCGAATGCAGAATGCTTCCCACCTGCTCTCCATATTCGTGGAAGGACCACTTCCCTAGCCTCTCAGAATGAGCAGGCTTTGTGCCAATGCTTGGGTGTCCTGAAAGTCTGCCCGGGTCTTCCCACCAGGTCCCTTGTGTTCCTGAGGTATTTTCCTGTTCTGTTGTGAGTTGAACCAGACTTTCTCTTCTGTCAGATCTGGTAGAAGACGTGGTCCTGTTTTCACAGAGCACCCAACCCTTGCTTTCTTCTGTTGCTCTGAACATCGTGATTTTTTGGTCTGCCTGAATCCCATGATACAGATTTATTTTATTTCGGGGTGCCTGGATGGCTCGAGTGAGCCTCTGACTGTTGATTTTGGCTCAGGTTGTGGGATCGAGCCCTGTGACAGGCTCCCCGCTGAGCACGCAGCCTGCTTGAGATTCTTTCTCCCTCTCCCTCTGCCCCTTTCCTGCTCATGTGCGTGCAGGCATACATTCTGTGTCCAAAATATTAAAAAAAAATAAACTAATTTTTTACTTTTACCTACATGAATCAAAAATTTCAAACTCATCTATTAAAGTCTACATAAACATTAGGTGAAAGTAACCTGAAGATTGTGTTTCATGCAACAAAGAACAATATATCATATCCTTAATTTCACCCCCAAAGTTGAGATGAAGAAGTGTTTTCACAAAATGGATTTATTGGGAAATCAAACACAAGCATCGCAGAGAAGAAAATGTGGTGTATATGATCTATTTAGTTTACTGAAAGTAGTGACTTATGTAATTTGAGAAATAAAGCCTTCCAGAGATTTACAGAATTAATCTTACCTTTCAAATTATTTTAGTGGCAGAGGGTTCTTTTTTGTTTAAAGCTCAAGTGAAGCCTGATACTTTTGTCTCAGGTCCACCTGGGTTCATTTCGTTTCACATCATTGGGCAATACAAAGCACCCTTATATAGCAGGACTCCTGTTCCTTAAAAAAAAGTAAAGTGGGTCAGTGAGAAGATAATCATTTAATTTCTTTGAAAGAGAGGAACTTGAGAAAACTACCAAGTATTTACCCAAACTGAGATATTTCCACATGTTTGTAGCTAAGTAATTTAGAATAGATTGGTTTATTTTGAAGTGTAAAATGATATCCCCACCAAGATAGACTCACGAAATAGGAGGTCTCTAGAAGATAATGAAAAAAAAAATTATAAACCATACCCCTGAGACAATAGTCAGCAAAAACAGATTGCAGAAAGAAAAGAAGACAGAGCTCATTGTAGTCATGGTAAAGAGTGGAGAAAATGTAAGAATGATGGGCATTCAGAAAAACGCTCTTTGACAACAGTTCGTACTAAGGTGGCCTGACCTGACCAAGTAATTCTTTTCTTTTCTTTTTTTTTTTTTTTAATGTTTATTTACTTTTGAGAGAGAGAGAGAGAGGCATGAGCAGGGGAGGGGCAGAGAGAGAGGGAGACACAGAATCCCAAGCAGGCTGCAGGCTCTGAGCTGTTAGCACAGAGCTCGACATGGGGCTCGAACCCACAGACTGGGAGATCATGACCTGAGCTGAAGTCTGATGCCCAACCAACTGAGCCACCCAGGTGCCCCCCAAGTAATTCTTATAATATCGTATGGCACTTACACGACCTGTCTCCAAAGATTCTTACCTTCCTAACAGTTTTGGTTCAGCTCACATCGTATCTTTTTTCCTTCCTGTGCCATGTTCATTTCACAGCGATGGTGCAACTGATAACAGAACCAGTTAATTTGAAAGAGATGCTGCCTTGAGAAATGCTTTTCTTTTTCTTTTCTTTTTTCTTTTTTAGAGTCTCATTTCCTTTGGTCATGGTCCTTTTGGAGATTTAAACAGTAATATAATTTTGATTCCTCATCCCTACATTCCTTGCCCATGGGAAGGCAATCTGTGCTCTATCGTTTTTAGTTAGTAAATTCTGATGTTTTTAAGCAACCAGTCGTTCATGAAACAGTTTATGAAGTATCTTCCAAGTGTCTAGCACTGAATTAGGTGTGAACCTGACATTATTGTCATTTCTTCTGAATTGTCTTATTTACTGGTTTTTGAAAAATGGATGTTAATGTAGATTAGGATGGAGATTTTTGTTTGTTTTCTTTAACAGTTGTTTGCTGCTTTTATCTACATGGGCTAAACAATTAGCCTTTGCTGTCCTGAAGTCATCATCTTCCCTTCAGACTTTTAAAAAATTTTTGTTTACTTATTTTTTATTAAAATTTTTTTAATGTTTATTTATTCTTGACAGAGAGAGAGAGAGAGAGAGAGAGAGAGAGCGCACAGTGGGGGAAGGGCAGAGAGAGAGGGAGACCCAGAATTCGAAGCAGGTTCCAGGCTCTGAGCTGTCAGCACATAGCCCGATGCGGGGCTTGAACTCACGGACTGCAAGATCAAGACCTGAGCTGAAGTTGGGCGCCCAACCGACTGAGCCACCCAGGCGCCCCTTATTTGTTTATTTTTAAGTAATCTCTGCTGCTAACCTGGAGCTCGAACACACAACCCCAGGATTAAGAGTTGCTTAGTCTTCTGACTGGGCCAGCTGGGCACCCCTCCATTCAGACTTTTAAGGGTCCTGCTATGGAATTAAAATTAATAGTCTCTCAGTACTGGCTAAAAGCTCACAGATTGATGGCACTTCAGAATAATGTTGGTTTCTAATGAACAGAATAGATTTGTATGGAATCAGAGTTGGGATTTATTTTCCCTGGTAGATCTGCTTTGAAAATTTGCCTCAGGCCTCCTCTGCCCTTGTCCTAGGGTCGTCTCAGAATCATCAAAAACAGGTTTTTTTTTTTTTTTTTTTTTTTTTCCTGCTTGGGTTTCTAAAGGGGAAGAAGGGCAAACTTGATGTGTTGTGCACCTATTTCTGCCCTTTAACCTTCCGTGTAAAATCCCTTCTGTCCTCTTATTCACAGCAGAGTGAAGGTGAAGGTGAGTTCAGGGGCAACACTACTGTCCTTGTCCTCAACTGCAAGACGTTTGGCATGGAGTTACAATTTTACAGTAATGGTTCCACTTTGAAACTTTAATGGAGACCCCGGTGTTCACAGTTCCGCGCTGCGATCTGTCGGTTACGTTTGTGTTATGCATCTCGTCTTAAAATTTCCCCTCTCTTTGCTTCTCCCCGCCCCAGAGCTCACTCCCTCTGCATGTGTCAAACTTCCTTTTCTCTCCTCGGATTTCATTCCTCCAGGATCTGTAAAGTGTCCAAGTTCTCATAGCTCGCTTAGAAATGGATCGAGTCCAGAGGGACCAGTGCCGACTTCTCATTAATCTGTCAGAGTTTCAGCTTTACAGGCTTGCACCGAGAGAGGTGGGAGAGGAGGAAGAAGAGAGTGGGGTCTCCCCTCCAGGAAAGGAAGGCGCTGTCTTTTCTTCCTGTGGCACGATTGTTCCCTGTAGAGTTCATTCTCCCAAGGTGAATTCCGAGCTGAGCCAGAATCAGTGGGCCTAAGACAAAGAGTTAGGCTAGGACCTTGTGACTTGGCTTGGAGGCCGAGGAAGAATATGTAAATTCACTGAATTCCCAGGCATTTCAGCTCTGGAGGAAGAGGACTGGGGGAATCCAAGAGTCTTGACCTTCCTGTGAGGCTGAATTATAACTAGAGCCTGTTTTAACTAGCACGGCTTGAGTTTCATACTCGCAATAAAGCTTAAATCAAATTACTCTCCACTCCTACCATACTCTGATGGGATATTTATTAAATGTTAAAGTCTAATCTGAAAGCAAACAGAGCTTTAAGTAAAACTATGGGACATCATTTAATAGTGTTTATAACCGCAGCGATGAGAGTCTGGGCCTGACAACCCGGATAGGAGAAGGCGGTCCACGGCCCTGCTTCCCAGTCTGGACCTGTCTGGAAGTGTTTATTTGCCCTGAGTTTTCCAGTCTGAAAGTCTGTGTCCTTGTTTAGATTCCGCCTGAGTAAACAGCCAGACGATAAACTTCCTCTACAGGTGAGAGGTTTGTATCTCGTGAACCAGACGGACCAGAGCCTTTAAGCCATGCTTTCCTGTCCCGGGGCCGTGTCCTCAGCCCCGCACATGTTTTTAGGAGGCCCTCCTGTGTGCCCAGACCTGTATGGTTGTACCCACGGGCATACTGATCATGACGATGACACGTGGTCATGTTGGGAAAGTGAATCCGACACATGAAATTAGATGGTCACTTAGGAAAATCCTGGAGTAAATAGGAGTCAAAGGTCACAATGTCAAACGTCAAATCCCGCTGAAGCAGATACTGTGCACTAAGTCATCAGGAAGAGGAAAAGTGAGTGTTGGCTTTACTTACCAGGGGTAAGTTGGATGAAATAAATTGGATTTGAGATGGTCTGTGCCTTTGGATGACAAACTATTTTTTTTAATGAAAAAAATTAAAAAAAAATTTTTTTCAAGTTTGTTTATTTTTGAGAGAGAGAGAGAGAGAGAGAGAGAGAGAGAGAGGGAACTGGGGAGGGGCGGAGAGAAAGGGAGACATAGACTCAGAAGCAGGCTCCTGGCTCTGAGCTGTCAGCACAGAGCCCGATGTGGGGCTCGAACTCTGAATGGTGAGATCGTGGCCTGGGCCGAAGTCGGACACTTAACCGACTGAGCCACCCAGGTGCCCCTGAAAAAAATTTTTTTAATGTTTATTAATTTTTGAGAGAGAGAGAGAGAGAGAGCTTGAGCAGTGGAGGGACAGAGAGAGAGAGGGAGAGACAGAATCCAAACAAGCTCCAGGCTCTGAGCTGTCAGCCTAGAGCCCAACGTGGGGCTCAAACCCACAAACTGCAAGATCATGACCTGAGCCAAAGTCGGATTCTTAACGGACCGAGCCACTCGGGCGCCCCCAGATGACAGACTTTAAAAGAGTAATGAGTGAAGTTAGCACAGTGCTTCCTGTCCTGGTCCTACACGTGGTTTCTAGGTGTGCTAGGGCTCCCTGCCCCCAATCCTGCCCCAAACCCTTGCCTTTCTTCCCCCTGTGCTATACAGATGCTGTTATTTTCTGTGTGTGAATGACATGAGTCGTTTGTTAGGCAGCACTGAATTAGAGGATTTTCATTTGGATGGCAAAGGATCTCAATACCAGGTCTCACGAGGAATGAAGGGCCTTGCATTTGGTGCTGAGAAGATTCAGGGTAAACATCACAGTGGGTTTCAAACATCGCTGAGGCCATTTTGTTGCAGAACAAGTTGATTTGTTATCAATCTGGGGTGCAGAATTGGGCCTGCTGGGTGCATGTCCCAGTGACCGTACAAGAATTCAGCGCAGACCAGAGTTCCCTCACCATTAAAATGCCCAACAGAGCACTGTGTCTTAGAGCAATGAAGTTTTCATTCCTGACAACGTGAAGGAGAGGTTGAATCTCACCAATGCTGGCTGTGTGGATAGGGCGGCTGGTTACACTAAGTGGGCTCCAAGGTTCCTTTCAACTTGAGTATCTTGATCACTGGGTGTGTATTTAGGAAACGAAGGCCAGTGGAAATGAGGATGGCTTTCTGGGCAAAGGTCACTGTAGCATGAACAAATGGAACAAAGAAGAGACCTGGGGACGTCTCCGTGTCTGGTGTGTGTGTGTTGAGGGATGACAGAAGCATCAGATGAACGATGGGAAATTTAAACGTTCTGATAGGGAAGGGGGAACATCTTGGTTCCTGTCCTGGGGCAGGACCTGCTGAAACAGGTATGTGAGGGGGTTTTGCTCACTATCCTGTGCCGGAGGGATACGGGGTGGCGGGTAGGGAGATACTGATGGATTCCTTAGGGAGAGCACAGAAAGCTTTCCCAGTTATCCTACCCCTTGCCTGGGCTGTGGTGGGAGTAATGGAAACAGAACAAGGGGCGGATCCAGAATTTAACGGAAAGTCTAATATGGTTTTCCCTGAAAATGGCTCTGAAATGGGAGTCCCAAATTATTAATTGAAAGTTATACGGTTGAGCCTTTACATCGGGAAACCACAATCAAGTGTTTACAAATATTTTGGTCTACCACTGGAGATGACCGGTGACCTGAGACAAATCATTAAAATTCCTCATATTTGAGTACCACCCTCTCAACAGAGAGTGTGTACAAAATATTCTGAGTCCTGGATGAAAGGGGCCTTGTTGTATTCATATCGTACCGTATTCTTGTCATTGGGGTTATTGTTCTCAGTAACAACAGTGATGCAATTTTATATTTCCTACCTTAGGGATGTTTTTGTCTTCTAGCTGGATTCCAAAAGTGGCTTTTCTGTGACATGTTCTTTGAAAGACTGGCAAATCGTTCAAATATTTGCTTTAATATTGGTCCATCAAGGGGATGTGAAAAATATGTAATATTCAAGATCGTTATTCTTATTCCCCTCCCTCCCCCCAGTCTAATATCTAGAACGTATTGAAGGTACTTTGGCCTCATCTATTTACAAGAAGCTATCCTAGTTTAGATTGGTGCTTTCCTGGGCTACTGATTTTTTTCTTTTTTTTTTTTCTTTTTCTGTGGAATTCTCTGAACAGGGCTTTCCTGAAAAGAATACATTAAGACTGGCAGAATGATTTTGTTTGCAGCAGACTAAGCTTTGCAGATGCCCTTTGTTGAGGGGAAAAATACATTATTCCGAAAGTCCTTCTGATCTTCAGGAAAACTGAAAATATCAAATGTTCTGGAACTAAAGTAGCTCACAGCTGATGGTATTTTACGGCATAAGAATAGAAATGCCTTAAAGACAATTTAACTTTTAACACGGATTTACTGAAAGGAAGACTCCCTCCCCCCATCACCTGCCTCCCCCCACCGCCCCGGGAAAAGCAGAAACCATAGTACCCCTGTCTGTTTTCCATTTAGTATGTTTTTGCACCTGAACATTTCCATAGGTGACACAATGTGTCCAACATAATTATCCTGGGGTGTAATTATTTAATGTGTGTCAGTAAGACATGGTTTAGATACTCTCTGAGCTCTGGTTGGCTGTGCCCTGAATAAAACCGTGCTATTTCAGGATTGCAAAAACAACTCCAGTGCAATGGCAAAAGAAGAAAGGAGGACATTCCTCAAAAAGAGTTGGTTTCATGGCTTAGAAATCCATTTTGTGCTCACATGGGCAGACGGTGCTCGAGTGCGAGAGAACTCACTTTGATTTACAAGGGCTTATAAAATGTGCTGCTCTTTGTATCCAAAGTCACAGACCTGCTGTTAAAAGGACACGTACCCAGAGTTTTTCTGGTGGTAAAATTTATAAAACCAAACAATAATCTCTTTGGAAAGCTCCTCAAAGGCGGGACAGAGTCTGTTAACTTGGGTTTGTACCATGTCTAGCATGGGGCCACGCATAGACCAGCTCTCAACAAACGTCTTTGTTGTGGTCGATGGTGATTGAGACTGAGAATCCAAACGGGTTTGTTTAGGATGATAGGTGGGCAGGGAGCTCTGGAGGCTGGGTGGGAGGGGGGTGGCGAGGGGGGTCGGGGAAGAAGATAGATGGGCGGTCAAGGACCTATTTTGGCAAATGCTACTGCCATTCTTTAAGAGAAAGGAAAAATGGCGCAAATTCTCTTCCAGGAGTGTCTGCTTTGGAAATTCATTCCTGGGTTGGGGGCGTCTGAGATGTTCCATGCCATTGGGGTACACAAAGGTCATTTGGGGCTGCGTTCTCTCTTGGCTTGACTCTCTGTCCCCCCTGCCTAATCGTTTATTCCAGTCCTGTCCCCTGCCTCTCCTCCTCTCTCTCCCTTTCGTCCTCAGCTACTTAGGTTTGCTCCTCTTCTAGGCTGTAAACATCCCACTCTTTTCCTTCCTGTATCTGGGGACCATTTCAGGGGTGGTGGACATACATCAAATCAGCATTTGAACGCGTGAGCAAGTTGAGGCTTGCTTTTTAAAAATTTTTATTAAAAAAATTTTTTTTTAACATTTATTTATTTTTGAGAGACAGAGAGAGACAGAGTGTGGGCGGGGTTGGGTCAGACAGAGAGGGAGACTCAGAATCCAAAGCAGGCCCCAGGCTCTGAGCTGTCAGCACAGAGCCCAACATGGAGCTCGAACTCAAGAACCGTGAGATCATGACCTGAGCCAAAGTTGGATGCTTAACTGACTGAGCCACCCAGGTGCCCCAAGGCTTGCTTCTGTACAGAGGGAGAAATCCTACAACATTTTCTAGTGTTCCTACTGTGTCTTTTTTACTGGAAAAGCCTATAAATAGACCATCCCTACTGGAAAAGCATATAAATAGACCATCCTGTCTATAGGGTCACTATAAACTTTAGGTGTTATTGCAGCTTATTATTTACCATGTATCCCTTTAAAGCAGTTTTGTTGAGAAAATGTCTCAGTCTTGGGGAAAAGACAAGAGAAGAGCCAGTATGGAATTGTTACGTGGTTGAGTTCTTCCTGAAGTAGCAGGAAGAATGATGTGTTTCTTTCAGGCTGCAAGGGAACTGAAGTTTTTCTTTGAGCAAATGTGCTTGTGAAAAGTTAATTTTGAATCGAGAAACCTGTATGTTGCTAAGTTAGTAGTTAGAGCAGTTCTAGATTTTGCCTAAAAGATGATTTAATTAATTAGAAGCAAGGGAACTGAAGTTTTTCTTTGAGCAAATGTGCTTGTGAAAAGTTAATTTTGAATCGAGAAACCTGTATGTTGCTAAGTTAGTAGTTATAGCAGTTCTAGATTTTGCCTAAAATATGATTTAATTAATTAGAAGCCCACATCCAATGTGGGGCTTGAACTCACAACCCGGAGATCAAGAGTCACATGCTTAGCCAACTGAGCCACCCAGGTGCCCCCAACCTGATTTTAGTCTCCTTCGTGTACTCTTTCTTAGGAAGACTGTAACTTTGTCTTACACTCAGCATGACAGCAGACCCTTGTAAACTACAGATGAAAGCGTCATCCCTCTCACTGTGCACCTGCTATCCCGGTATAGTTATTAGAAGCACCTCCTTCCTTCTCTGGGTTTATTCCCAAGTAGTCACCTCAGGCATTCGTGGAGAGAAGCCAGGTTCCAACTGGGTGTGACTTTCAACAGAAGAGAAACCGCTGTTGTCAGTGACTTGGTAACGATGGGTCTGCATTGACAGGTTTCTGATCTGGGAAGTGGATTGCAGTCATTCCACTTAAATATTCACTCACCATCTCTCTTGTGTCAGATACAGTTCCAGATACTGGGAATGTAGAAGTAAAGAAAACGGAGTCGTTGCCCTGAAGAAGCTTTGGTTTTTGCAGGAGAGATTGACAATGATGAAAAAAAGAAAGACATAATTTAATTTCACGTAACAATAAACGCTTTCGAGATAAAGCGGAGTGTGGGAACAGAGATGTTGCCGGAAATGCTATCGTCAGTGGGGTGGCCAGATAGAACTTCTGATGGCGTGACATTTGAACTGTCACCACAGTTACCTCAGCTAGGTCCTGTGCAACAGGAAATGCCTTGTTTAATGACCTCAGATGCCCCTGGAGTATCCTGGAAACTCACGAGGGAAAGGACAGTGATTAGCACAATGCCAGGGCAATTTTGTGCGCGTTGTCTTCAGTGGTGGTGGATTTGTCCTCTGTAGCTTATCTCCACTACCAACAATCTCACACCATAAGTGTTCTCCTTGATGTATCACCCACACCACATTTCCAGTGAGTTGAAGAGTTCCGACAGGTACGGACAGGGGAGGACATTTTTAAACATGGCGCAGCAACAGTCCAGAGTGTTTCTTGGGCTGCTTCCTCTCAGTCGTGTGGCTCAGTGAGCAGGTGTTCTGGGAAATTCTTCTTATGCCCCAGATCCTAGTTTGGAGTTTCCTGCCATCTGAGAGGTCTGCACTGTTTCCTGAGCCTTGGAGAGGGAAGGGACATGGGCTCCTATGTCCCAGACCTTCAGACTTCAGCATTTACCCAGTGCTTTGCAATCTGCCCCTCGTTATCTCTGTGGTGGGGTTTATCCTGCCGGTTCTGCACTTTACGGAATACGTGTAGGGACAGATGGAGAGGGCAGGATGGAGGGGAAGGAGAGATGATATTGAGCTGTGAGCTCTTCCCAGGGGTGGTCTGCCTGTGGGCTTCCTGTGGGGACAGGCACGTGACCGGCGCATGGTATTGGCTTTCAGTGCAAGCCGTGGCATGAATAAGCTACTCAAGGTGGAAAAGAAAAGCTACACGAGGTGAAGGTGAGCTGTTGTTTATTTGAACAGTTTGGAACATAATTATGCATTAAGAGATTCTACTGTCAAAGGAGAATACTCTTTCAAATCCTTTTGCATGGTGAATTTTCTCGATCTGGATTTCATAAGGAATCTCAAAGAAATGACATTTAAAAATGTTTACTAGTCAGGGGTAGCGGGGTGGCTTAGTCGGTTACGTGTCTGCCTCTTGGTTTTGGCTCAGGGTCATGATCTCAATGCCACGAGTTTGAGCCACACGGCGGGCTCCTTGCTGACAGCTGCAGAGCCTGTTTGGGGGTCCCTGTCTCCCTCTCTCTCTGCCCCTCCCCTATTCCCTCTCTCTCTCTCTCAAAAAACAAATAAATAAACCTTTAGCGAGATGTTTAGTAGATGAACTAAGCATGAGTGGTGAAGTGGCCATTATATGGTGGGTCAGTACACAGCCCCCCAGGGTTTGAATTGCTGATGATATCTTGGATCTTGTAGCTGATCACTGGTTGGTCTGTCCCTTTGTCTGACCATCCATCCGTCCTTTTCTTCATCCACTTACCCACCCACCCATTCAAGTTGGTCACGTAGGAAGAGGTTCTACTACTTAGCAACAGTGTGGTTATTCATCTCACAGGGACTCGATTTTCTTATTTATAGAATAATGGTTTTGTCTAGAATATTTAAAGGGGACTGTTCGTTCTAGAATCCCGAGGTTGTTATATTTGATTATGTGTGAGACACTGGAAAGAATACAGACACGAATTACACACGGGTCCTGCCTCCAAAGAGCACACAGTCTGGTGTGGGTGGTGGCGGGAAGGGGATGGTGACGGTGCGTGCGGAGAGTGACGGGGCACCAAACACCACTGCAGTGAGTTTGGGAAGGGAATTCAGAGAAGGGGGAGATGGTTTTCAGCTGTGGGTGTTAAGGAAGACCGGCGGGAGTGGGCAAAGGTGGTTTAATTCCCGTGCAGGGATGCAACACTTAGTAAGTTAATGAGCATCGGCTGATGACTGTCCTTACGTGCAGGTCACTTTAGGTCCTAAGGGTGAGGCAGGCTTCAGATCCCCATTTAGCAGTTGGAGAAAGTGAGGCAGGGAGTAGGATTGAGTAATTTGCCCAAGGCTACCAGGCTGTTGAGGGGCAGAGGTGCAATTCAGGAGGAGGTCTACTAACTTGCTTCCATTCTGTCCTGAAGGTTGAGTCACCGGAGTCGAGGATGGCAGGGCATTTCAGGAGAAAAGACCACCTGCGCAGGCTTGGCCAGGCCGAAGGGCCCTGTGTACGTGAGGAACAGCAGGGGACGTCCGTGTGCCTGGGGCGCTGTGCACCCCAGTGTTAGCAGCAGAAACCAAGCCTGGGAACATGACTGGGCTTCCCCGATGTCTGGCTACAGGATCTGTTTTTCTTTTGGCTCACACAGAGATGTGGGTGCAGGGACGCAACATGACTGGAGGAACACATTTCAGGATGTTTATGACTATAAGGCCTTCTTAGGCTTCTAAAGTACTTTTGTGCGACTACGCTTTTCAGTGTGGTGCCCAGAAACTGCCTTCTGTAGTGTCTCCTGCAGTCTGGCCCTAGAGAGGTCTCCTCCCAGGGCTTCTGTTCTAAGGAACCTCTGGCCCCCCCGGGGCCCCTGTGCTGCCATTCGGAGCATCAGCACTTTAAAAATCCCTACTCGATTTTTGGGATTTTGAGATGAAAACTCCTTGATCTTCCCCCGTTCTCTGCTGTTGCCTTGATTTTAACCCGTTTCCTGCTATTTCAAAACTTCTTCTATTCCATACGTGAATAATTAGATGTCCTTTGGCTTTGCTAGGGAAAACTATACCATCATATTTAGATTAAAACAGTGTAATAACTCCACTAGAAAAGTACATGCCTGTTGCAGGATGAGTTTCTCCCTTTCCTTTTTATTCGCGGCATCCCGGGGTGGCCTACTGGAGAAAAAAAAAAATACCATTTGATTCTCCCTGGGTGGTCAGACAGGACTTGTAAAGAGTCTTGTTTGTTTTGTGTTGAGGCTTCAAAGGCACGCAGTCTTGCCTACATAAAGATGTACTAAGAAAATGGGGATTTTTTTGAAGCTGCTATGTATAAAGGGAAATTCAGAGCCACTGTTTTCCTTTAGAACTACAAGCTAATGTGATTAGAAGGTCCCTTTTCACCACGGATCTTTGTTGTTCCTGTGTCTGGTTAATACCTCCAGTCTTACGGGGAAATCTGTGCTTACAAAAACCATTTCCACCTGTTTTTTTTTTTTTTTTTTTTTTTTTAAACCACACAACCACGTACTTTAATTCTTAAGCCCACCTTGATGGTGCACATTTAGGTCTCCCAAAACGAGGAGATCCGAGCGTGCGCGCGCGGGAGCCGCTGAAGACGCCGCGCGGGTGTCTGCTCGTGAAACATCGTTCTGGCCACGTGCCCCGCACATTCCAATTAGTGAGGCCCTCCCGCTGTGGCGTGGGAGAAGAGTCTGGATTGGGGTCAGGCCTGGCTAAGTGTGGGAGACTTTTTAATGCAGTCTTTGCACAAGTCCCTCGTTAGCACCTCCAGGTCAGCGGGAACTCGGGCAAGCCGGTGTCGCGGGCACAGTTGATGTTTTTCTGCGGCGCGAAGCGCGTGTCAGCCATTTTCCTTACCCAAGCTCATGCTCTCCATTTCATAAAATTAATTGTACCTAATGGGGGAGGTTGATGGTGCTGAATTATTTTGAGCCTGGAGGGAGCAGAGAAGCTGGGTCCTACACCAGACGGCTGATCCATCTAATCGGTTGGTTGTCTTGCCGTCTGATGCAACGGACGAATGTGCCTAGCCAATTATGTGAATCCCTACATGGAGTGAAAAATGACCTTGAGCCCCGGAGAGCCAGACGGTTGCTTTATGTGGTGTGTTCACCCGCTGAAGCTGTTTTGCTGCCTTGGCCGAATAGGCACGTGGTCTATTTCTAATCTCTAGAATATTATTTAAAAAAAAAAAAAAAAAAAGTAGCCGCTATGTGAAATAGTTAAATCTTTCATGACTTGCCAGTAACTTTGCTTTTGGAACCAGGCGCTTAGAACATAAATAATTTGGGGGTGTAGCCTCTAAAAATTTTAAGGGAGGGAAAAAAAAAACCCTTCAAGCTTCTTCCTTGTATCCAGACATAACCTGCTATTATAAGCTGTGCTGTTTTTTGTTTTTGTTTTTTTTTTTAATGAAGAATATTAGAGAAAGGAAGATACAAGTTTTTGGATAAAAAAATTAGACACATTATAAGCTAATTTTGCGGGATGTGTTATCGGGCAATTATTTTTATAATCAAATACGTTTTTAAAAAATGTCAGATTTTTTAAAAGGGAAGTCTGGACACGGGAAGCAAACTTAACCCTTGATGTATATAAACTTGCACGCCTTTGTAAGTTCTGGAGTCAGAGTTCACTGTGGCTTTGATGTGACTCTACCAGCAACAGGATGGTGCTCCGTGAACCGCCCATGGTGTAGTGGGAAGAACTTCCTTCTGGGGTCAGCCAGCTCCCGGTTTTGATCTATGGCTCTGCTCCTGCTAGTCTTACGACCTTGGGCAAGTTACTGCATACTCTCAGTCCATCTCTCTCTCTCTGTCCATGGCCTTCTGTCACTCTTGAGACTAGCCTTACAAAAATGGTTTTAGAGGTTAAATGAAGTAAGCTATAGAATAGGGCCTAGCACATATATTTGTGTTAGCTTTCTCTCTTTGCTTCTGACGACGTCCCAGGGCTAGTATTTTTTCACATGTAGCAATGCACTGTTGGCTTTGGTAGTCATTATGGATCTCTACCTGCCTTCAGTTTTCAGATAAGGAAGTCTAGCCCCAGAAAGGGAGAGTGATGTGCTTGCAGTGCCTTATAATAGGAGTAGCAGAGTGGGCGCTAAGACCAGGTTATTGGGTGCTTCTAGCTTTTATTCCACGTAGAAAGAGGGCTTAGCCCTCCGTGGTGAGTGCCTGGCATGGAATGGTCCCCGAGCAGGTAAGTCCAACACCATTCTAACATGTTTAATAAAGAATCAACTTCTCAAATGTTCCTCTAGCACCTTCAAGGTAGGCCAAGATGTGTACTGAAATGTCACTCTGCTGTGTCCTTCTGTTTACTCTTCCAACTTATGACTCAGTTTCCCTTTCTTTCCTAGCACTCTCAGGTGACTACAGAAGCGTTGGCACCCAGCATGCTCAGGTAAGAGACTTTTCGGATGAGGAAGTTTCCAGATAAAGGATCATAGCGATTCCCTTTGTGGTTACGGTTCTTTGTGCTTGCCCTTTCCTGGAAGATCCCAATGGCCACCATTTCCCTGGTTGCTCTCCTTGGGTGTTTGTTTATTTTAGTTTCCTATATGTGCTGTTATTCTGTTATGTTTTCGGTTTTATTTTTATGTATTCATGCATGCACGTTGTAATGCTAGAAAACATGCACAAGAATGGTGAACCCTACCTTCAGGGTAAGGGTTTGCTCATGAGGAGAGAGTTTGGGTACAAGGCAGATGTCAACTATCTGTAGTGTTTTAAGAACTTTTTCAATGTGTGGGCACCTGGGTGGCTCGGTGGGTGAAGCCCCTGACGCTTGGTTGTGGCTCAGGCCATGATCTCACGGTTTGTAAGATCAAGCCCCACATCAGGCTCTGTGCTGACAGTGTGGAACCTACTTGGGATTCTCTCTCTCTCAATCTCTTTCTCTTGCACTTACCCTGCTTGCACATACTCTCTCTCTCTCTCTCTCTCTCTCAGAATAAAAAACTTTTTCAGTGTATGTCTCTTGAAGATAAGAACTCTTTGTTTTAAACATAGACATAATACTGTTTTCACACCCAGAACAGTAGTTAACAGTAATTCTTTTATGTCACATATCCGGTGTGTTCAGTATTCCCATTGTGCAGACAGATACCAGAAAGACAAATCTTAGGGGTGTCACGTACAACATGATGACTATAGTCACCACCGCTGTATGGTGTGTTTGAGAGTTGTTGGGAGAGTAGATCCCAAGAGTTCTCATCACAAGGAAAAAACATTTTTCCCTTCTTTTCCTTTTTTTCTTTTTGTACCTGAGATGATGGATGGTAACTCATTTCACAGTATGTGAACATCACATCACTATGCTACATATTGATTATGTCTTAATAAAACTGGCGAAAAATTAAAAAAAAAAAACCCAAATCCCTGTTTGGTATCTCGTATGTTTGGAGGCCACACTTTGGGCTGGAGCAGTGGCTCTCAAGCGTGGTCCTGATGTGAGCTGCACTCGCAGCACCTGGGAACTCTTCGAGACTACGTGAAATTCTGGACCCCACCCCAGAGGGACTGAACCACAGATCTGGGGGTGGGGTCATTCTCTAGGTGATGCGAATGCACGGCAGCCTTACGGGAAATACTGGTCTAAGGAAGACCACGATGGTATACTCTTTTCACACCCTATTTGATGTTTGGTCTTTGTGTTTAACACAGCAGTATATCCCGAGATGCTCCAAATAACCCAAGATGGTTCACTTACACCTGGGTCTCTGTGATAGAAGAAGTCTATAGTTTGGTCTTTCGTCCCTGGCTCCAGGCCAGAGCTCCCAAAAGCCCTGTAACTTCCCAAACCTAATAGAAGCATCTTTTGTTTTAATATTTGGTTATTGTTCCCAGCCCTGGAAACCGCTCTGGAGCGGTAAGTTTTGTTAGTCAAAACAAGCCCCTTTCAACCACACCTGAGTGTATGTTAATAAGGCGACTCGGGGAAAGCCTCTAATTATGGGGGCTGGTTGCCAGGGGAACCACGAGTGTTTGGAGGATTGGTACTTACAGGCTCCACCCCCTGACCTCCGGGGAGGCGAGAGGGGCTGGAGGTTGAGTTAAACACCAGGCGCCAATCATTTAGTTCCTTAAGCCTACCCTATAAGAAGGGGTTTGGAGCGCTTCTGGCTCGAACCCGCGGAGGTGCTCGGAGCTGGGGGCGGGGCGGCGCCTTGGGCCTCTCGTCCGGCTGCTGCTGAACCGTAGCCTTCTTGGCAAATTGGTCATCTGGTAAGTAAACTGTTTTCCTGAGTCCTGCGAGCTGTTCTAGGAAGTGAGGGAACTTGAGGAAGGAGTTTGGGGAACCCCCGATTCCTGCAGCTGGTGGTGACTGGGACTTGGAATTGGCGTTGGGAGGTGGGGGCCGTCCTGTGGGACGGGACCCTTGACGTGCGGGGCCCGTGCCAACTTGGGGCGGTCGGTGTCCGGATTGAATTAACCTCCGTACCTCCCTGTTCCCGTCCAGGGAGCTTTGGAGAATTGCTTGGTGTGGAAAAACGCGCGCGTCTGGTGTCAGGAGTGTTGTGTGCGTAGAAGGAAGTGGGAGTTTTTGCTTTTGAATTCCCGCTTTGGAGTCCAGGCCTTTCGTTGCCTCCCGGGGCCTGGACCAAGCCCGCCTCTGTCTCTGGCGGGAGAGTGCAGCCTGCTCCCACATGGGGAAGCCGGCGGCAGCGGCCGGGACAGACTGAGTGACCTTAGAGGTAATCTCTTTGAGTGTGTATGGTAGAGAGAGAAACCTCCTTTTTAAAAGAGTGCAGTTCAGGGGCGCCTGGGTGGCGCAGTCGGTTAAGCGTCCGACTTCAGCCAGGTCACGATCTCGCGGTCGGTGAGTTCGAGCCCGCGTCGGGCTCTGGGCTGATGGCTCAGAGCCTGGAGCCTGTTTCCGATTCTGTGTCTCCCTCTCTCTCTGCCCCTCCCCCGTTCATGCTCTGTCTCTCTCTGTCCCAAAAATAAATAGACGTTGAAAAAAAAAAATTAAAATAGTGCAGTTCTCTGGGGCTCAGGTCATGGTCTCGTGGTTTGTGAGTTCGAGCCCTACGTGGGGCTCTGTGGAGCCTGCTTCAGATTCTGTACGTCTCTCTCTCTCTCTGCCCCTCCCCATTCATGCTGTCTCCTTGAAAAATAAGTACAACATTAAGAAAACCCTCAGTTCTAAGGGCTGGGGTTCTCAACTGCGGGCCACACAGGGAACCACCTGGAGGCTTTTAAGAGGATGCTGGTCACCTGGCCTGACCTCCAGAAACTCCAGTGTCAGTTGAGTTGGGAGTGGGTGGTGCCGAGGGGATGGGGTCGGTCTCAGCGTCAGCATCGGCCTGGCCTAAAACCTCTCCAGGTGACGCCTTGTGGCGGTGATTCAGAACCAGTAATGGGTTTGGGGTGGATTGAGGTAAGAAACCAGACGGAAATGCATTGCAAGAGTGTCCTTTCTGGGGGCTTACCTTTGAAATGAATAGGTGCTTTTCAAACTGTGCTGTTTTTTTTGTCTTTTTAAGCTCATTTATTTTGAGAGGGAGAGCTTCAGCGGGGGAGGGGCAGAGAGAGACAGAGAGAGAGAGACAGAGACAGGGAGAGTGAGAGAACCCCAAGCAAGCTCTTTGTTGCCAACGGGGCTTGAACCTATGAATCATGAGATCACAGTGTTAGCAGAGATCAAGGGTTGGGTGCCTCACCGACCGAGCCACCCAGGCGCCCCTCAAACTGTGGTTCTGAAGTTATGTTTTACTCTCAGCCGAGGCCAGTTCTAGATAAGGAGACTGGACTATGGTTTGTCTGCTCCCCTGTGGGTGCCCTGTGGGGGGACGATGTGTGTTTCTGTGGCACGTGAGGGACCCCTGCCCGGTCACCTCTGCAAGCTCTCCCTCTCCCCTCTCGTAAGTAGAGATGGCTCCAGGAAAGGAACTCGGAGACCCTGGTGGCCTGCAGTGTGGGCCGTTTTAATGTTTCTGAGGCTATCAATGAGCCCAGAACCTTCCTCGCAGTCCTGAAGTTGCGGAAAGGAAAAATTGAGCTGTATTTGTTGGTTGAGTGTTGAAATATTCCATGGAAAAAGGGAAACAAGTTCTACCACTGATTTTTCTTGGCCGGATTTCTCGCCTTTCCCCCCAAGTTTCTGGCAACTGTGATTAGAAATTGACTTGCAGGATTTCTTCCCACTTGCTTCCCAAGACCTCCTTTGCTGGCTTGCTGCTGACTAGCAGTAGTTAATTTGCTATCTCTCACACGTGTTCTCCAAAAATCACAGAACTCAGAAATAAACAGCATGAACTTGGTCGGTCACATTTGAAGGATTAGCCAGATGTAAATCTGAGTTGCACTTGGGAGGTTTCCTGTGCCTCATTTAAAAATAAATAGAACTCTAGCTTTGAGTAGAAACAGATTTTTTTTTTTAAGTGAAATATCTTACTGGAAAACAAATTTTATTTTTCCAATAAAAAATATGGGGAGGAGGTAAGCTTTTCTTGACGCCCATGGTTATTTTATTTCCTGCCTTTTCTTTCTCCTTGCTGATGGCAGATGTGGCCGAAATAAGACCCAATTTCATTTTCCAAAATGGGGGGAAAATCATTCAGGAATTTACTTATTCTTAATTGACAGCAGACGTTTAAAATCTGATTGGTTATGGTCGACTGTGTAACGTGCCTTTTAGGACAATACACATTTATGTATCGCCCCAATTGTGCTGTGCTGATTCCTCAGCATAACTGCAGGTTGAGGTGTTGGCCTTGAGGATTTCTGATTCTTAGACCTTTAAAAAAATTTTTTTTTCTCACTAAGAGAAAAATGAAAGCTATTCATGTGATCACAATAGGAGTTATGTGATTAAAAAATATTTTCTGTTGATATGCAAATTTGCTGCCAGAAATCCCAAATCTTCACATGCCACCTGTTTTTAATTCTAGCGAAACCTATAATCAGAATGAAATAAAAAAAAATCTCCCCTCCAAAAAATCAGAAACCTGGGGCACCTGGGTGGCTCCTTCGGTTGAGCATCCAACTTTGGCTCAGGTCATGATCTCGTGGTTAGTGAGTTCTAGCCCTGCATTGGCATCTGTGCTGACAACCTGGAGCCTGCTTCTGATTCTGTGTCTCGTCTCTCTGCCCCTCTCCCACTCATGCTCTTTCAAAAATATTAAAAAAGTAAATTGAAATTTAAACCTTTCTTCATCCTTGCAGATCATATTAAATGACATGAATACACCAAAGCCAAGAGGTTGACTTTATGAAGTAGACCTTATGTTTCATGCAGACACATGAATTAAGTTACAGATCTGCTAGACCGTTCCCGTGAGCAGATTTTGATCATTCAGGTTTCTGGCAGTCCCCAAATAGAACACTTGTGGGTCCCATTACCTTCTGTATCCTGTGTATTACAAAAGTGACCATTTATAACCTGATGGAGGAAAACATTCTGCTTTGTCAAAGCCACTACAACTTTCCAACCAACTGGTCCCATCTTCCTGTCCCCGAAATCATTTTCTGTTGTTCAGTCCTGAGCTCAAACTTCTAATGTACATTCCTACTCTTTTCTAGGGACCCAGATCTGCCCAGTTAGCTTTTCAGTTTTGAAGAGTAATGGATGGTCAGATGTGCAGCACAATGACTTTGCAGAAGGGCTCCTTCTCGAAAGCTTCTGTCACTGAAGGGGTGTCAGGGATAAGGTAGTGATGGGCAAAGGGGTTTCTCTTCCTTACTTCCGGAGAGCTACACTCTCCTCAGAAGCTCCTTGGTGGGTAGGTACTATCAAATTTCAGGAAGTAAGGCTGCCAGGGAAAGGTAAAGAGAAAGAAAAACCAAATTCCAGACGCAGGTAGTCCTATCCGTGTTCAGCTCCTGTCCGTAGGACCTCAGAAACGGATCCTAAAGTGGGAGCAGCAGACGGCCTCCTCCTCGGTTCCTATGATCTAACATTGTTATCCTTTTTTAAGTGCAAACACATTTAATTAGATCTTAATGGGATTAACCTAACTGAAGTTTATTAGGCATAGCTTTGACAGTAAAGATTATGGATGGCTCAAGTTCAGTTTTGAGATTGTAGCTTTGGGTCCTGCCGTGTTTGCTCCCACTGCTCTGCTGAAGACAGCATCTGTGTCCTGTCAGACGTGTTCTGTGACTGGCACTTGGAATAGGAGTGGAGTTTGAATATTTTCCCCCTGTAATTTTAGGGGGAAGATGAACTTTCATAGAAGGGGAAGTGCTTAGCTAAAGCAAAGAGGAGTTGTGTGTCTTTTTATTAGAGAATTAAGGCTGTATTTATAGTCCTTTAGGGTCTCCCTCTTAATTACCCAGACACGCTGTTTCTTTAGCCCAAGTTCATTGATGACGACTGGCTTTGCTTTCGAATGTGTTGTAAGTACTGAATAATTTTTGTGGTAAAATGTAAAACTTCTCATTCTAGCTGCATGGGATGTACGGTTGTGTGATACTGGGTGCCACATGTTTGTACAACCATCCCCGTGATCCATCTGTACCACTTGTCTTCCCAAACTGGAATTGGACCCATTAAATGCTCACTCCCCCTTTCTGCCTTCCCTTCAGGCCCTGGCAGTCACCATTCTACTTGTTTCTATGAATTTGGCTATTGGAGGTATTTGATCAATGCAATCCTGCAGTATTGTGTGTGTGTGTGTGTGAGTGTGTGTGTGTGTGTGTGACTGGTTTATTTCATTTAGCATAATGTTCTCAAGGTTCACCCATGTTGTAGAATGTATCAGAATTTTAAGACCATTTTCCTTTGTATGCGTGGACCACTTTATCGATCCATCCATTTATCAATAGCATGAATGGGTTTCTTCCACCCTTTGGCTTTGAATCATAGTGGATCTTGCTAGTAAGAACATGGATATACAAATGTCTGCTTCAGAATCAATATTTTTGAATTGTTTCCCCATGAGGAACGTCTTTCCAATTAAGATACCCAAATACTGGTTTTGACACTGATTAGGTGCTTCCATATTGTTTTTAACAAAGCCTCTTGTGTAGGCTAATGAGAATTAATGTGGGGTATGGGTTATGAAGGTCCCTAAAGGCCTAAGGGAACAGATAAACACATGGCACTGAAAATCCTTTTGGAACACACCTGACTAGACCTAAGGGTCCACTTTCTCTAATAGTGACCCATTGGGATAAACTTTTCTTTAAAACAAAGTCTGACTTCTTATAAAAACCTGTGTTTTAGAATGTGTTTTAGAATCTTCATTAAGAAATTTTGCATGATTTCCAAAATTATTTATTACATTTTTATTACAAAAATTTTTTTAATGTTTATTTTTGAGAGAGACTGCATGTGAGCATGGGAGGGGCAGAGGGAGAGGGAGACACAGAATACCAAGCAGGCTCCGGGCTCTGAGCTGTCAGCACAGAACCTGACGTGGGGCTCGAACTCCCAAACCATGAGATTGTGGCCTGACCCGAAGTCAGATGCTTAACTGACCGAGCCACCCATGCACCCCATAACAATTAGTAAAGCAGGAAATAAGGATTTGGGGTGTGTGTGTCTCTGGAGAGTGAAGTTTATCTCTTGGAAAATAGTGTAACTGCACATACCACTCAAAAATACACCTTCTCACATTTTTGGTGTTTTCAATGTTTCTCCCAGAACAATCTTGAGGTGATGAGTCTTTCAGATAGCTTATTGTTAACTAGACAGAATCTCCTTGTAGCCAGTATTCATTGCGCATGTATCCTAGTCAAATTTTTAAAAAATGCAGGTTTATTTTTGAGACAGACTGAGTGCAAGTGGGGAAGGGGCAGAGAGAGGCAGGGAGGGAGACACAGAATCCGAAGCAGGCTCCAGACTGTGAGCTGTCAGCACAGAGCCTGACACGGGGCTCGAACCCATGAACTGTGAGATCATGACCTGAGCTGAAGTTGGAAGCTTAACTGACTGAGCCACCCAGGTGTCCCTGGCCCAAACCGTACTTAGAGTTAGGATATGATTTACTAGTTAATGTTTATTCAGTCCTTGGTATGGTAGGCTTTTCCTGAGCTCTTTATTTGTGCTGTGATTTAATCTTCCCTAATATCCTAATATTCCCTAATATTCCCTAATATCCTAATGTGTTTATACCAGGATAACCTGATTTCACAAAGAAGGAAAATCAGACGGGCGTCACTTGACGAAGGACGAAGTTAGGATTTGTTGGAGCCCAGGCTTAAACTCGGACATCTGACTTCAGACTGTGTATCTTTGCCACTATGCCATACTGACCTGGCACTTGAGCATTTATCTTTTTTGAGGAGAACAGACCCTTTAAGGCCAGTTCTGTGTGGCTAGCTAGAAACCCATGCCATATTAAATGATCACTAAATATTTTAGAAGGTCAGCACCAAAGGACCAAGCTTTCTTCTGAACACCATGCCCTTTATTTCTCCTTTTAAAGGTAAACACGTTTCCTGGAGAAGGAAATTCAGAAAGGCTATGGTTAGGAATTTTAAAAAAGATATTTTTATAAAAGGTGTTACTGCTGCTCTATGAATTTGTTTTGGAAAGAACTTACCGGAAGTATTAGGAATAAATGTCACTCAGAAATTTGGTATTGGTTTGTAAGGAATATCCACTTAGGTCCAGTTAAACTTGAGATCTTGAGATACTGGTTTTCAGAGGTACTTGTAGCTACTCATTCTAAAATAGCCAAGAATCATCATTTAGACCTGTTAGCAAGTGAATGGGTCCACTTAATGAGGTCCTATTTCTCTGAATGCTCATGGTGAGGATTAAAGAATCCTTTGTAGCTGAAGGAACATTCTATGAGCGAGAGTCATAGTTGCCAGGCATTTTGCTAGATGCTGGGGATTTAAAGACCATTAAATAATGGTTAAGATCTGTGTAACTTAGTTTGAGATACAGAGGTAAGACAGAATTCCTCATCCTGTGAAGGAAAGAAGTTTGGAGAAAAGTTAACTAGGCAGGAGCCTGGTTTTTAAGGTTGAGTAGGAGGGTGAGAGGTGTGCGTGGTCTCCGAGGAAAAGTCACATCCAAGGGTATTAAGGTAAGAAGCAGCATGCTGTGTTCTCCAAGTCCCCAAGTAAGGAGTTGATTAAAGGGTAAAACCATGGATTGTTGGCAAAAGATTTTGAAACTACCCTTTGAGTCTTGGCTTTATCCTTTTGTGGAGACCTCAATGGCTTTGGCCTTTGTTTTGAGGATGAAAAATAATGTATGTAACCGTTCAGTAAAGAACCTGACCTGGAGGTTTCTACACTGATAGTATCATTTATTAGGTTACTTTGCTTTTCATGGTTTTTTTTTTTTGTTTTGTTTTTGGTTTTCTTTTGGTTTGTTTCGTCTTGTTTTGAATAGTGCTACATTTGCATGGTTCAACCCCCCTCCCAAATCTAAAAAGTTTCCATGCTTGAGCCTCATCAACCAAGTTCTTCCTTAAACCCCTATTTTTAGTTTCTTACATGGCCCTTCCATAGTCCCTTTCTGCTGCTCAAGAGGAAATAGGATTATCCATTCTATACTTCCTGCTCTTACAGGAAAGGTAGCATATTCTATGCATTGTGTAATGCCTTCCTGTTTTATACTTAACCAAACATATTAGACCTCTTTCCATATGTGTTTAGAGGAAACTTCTTCATAGGTGGTTTTTTAAAATTTTTTTTGCAAGTACTTTTTATTTGGGTGGTTGGATGCCGAAGAACTTACAATAAGTACGGTCGTCATGTCCTTCTTACTCGGCTTCCCCCGGTCACAGTATCTTTTATAACCTTAGTATGTTGTCAAAACCAGGAAATTGACGTCGGTACAACACCATATATCAGACACCTTATTATTTGGGTTTTATCAATTCCTTTATGCATTCTTTTTTCGGGGCAAGTGCATATGTCTGTGACCTTTCATCAAGCAACCATCCCCACCGTCAAGGTGCAGAACTGTTCCCTGACCATAAGGGGACTACATTCTGCCAATTTTTAATAGTGCCACCTTACTCCCCTTCCTCACCATTTGGACCTGCTGGTCAGCCCACACATCTTCTGTGTGCCTACTTGAAGAAAACACAACTGTATGTTCTACCTTTCTCGGGAGTAAGAATCCTATTTTTTTTAATTTTTTTTTAACATTTACTTATTTTTGAGAGACAGAGAACGTGAGGAGGGGAGAGAGAGAGACAGACACAGAATCCAAAGCAGGCTCCAGACTCTGAGCTGTTTGTTAGCACAGAGCCTGACCCGGGGCTTGAACCCACGAACTGCGAGACCATGAACCGAAGTCGGACGCTCAACCGACTGAGCCACCCAGGTGCCCCGAGAATCCTATTTCGAGCATTTTTATTCCCCATTGGCCCGAGCACTTAATGGGTACTTAAGGAAGACTTGTGGAAACGCAGGAGTCAAGACCAGACCGAAGCCAAGCCAAACAGAAAATTCAGAGTTGAAAAACAGATGAGTCAGGATCATTTGCTTTATGAAATAACCAAGTTCAGATTTACTTACATAGGAACTCCTCAATGTGAATTAAGTGATAATTTATCATTTCTTTTAGGACTCCATTAAAAGTGCTAATGATCAGAAACAAAGCTTTTTAAAAAGCATCACTTTTCAGGGTATTTCCATTTTTATGCCCCCGCCCTTTTAAGGACTTCGGTCATAGTGGGATGATAGGATTTATCACCCCTAGTTGAACAGAGCAGGAAACTGGCTAAGGGAGAGAAGAAAGCTAACCTTTAGGGAGTCTAAGATTGAGGCTGCCCGCAGTGTTGAACTGGACATCACCCTTCTCGTTTCACGGAAAAGAGCGAAAGTGCTCAGGTCTTCAGTAACCTGCCTCTGGTCACTTGATATCAGACAAGATTCCAAACCTACAGCCCTTGCTACCACTCCATAATGAATCCTTTTCTTGGGTTAAAAGTCAAAGGATGCAGGGGCGCCTGGTTGGCTCAGTCGGTTAAGCTTCTGACTTCAGCTCAGGTCGTGATCTCGTGGGTTTGTGAGTTCGAGCCCCGCTGTGCTGACAGCTCAGAGCCTGGATCCTGCTTGGGATTCTGTGCCTTCCTCTCTCTGCCCCTCCCCTGCTTGTGCTTGTGCTCTTTTCTCTCTCTCCCTCTCTCCCTCTCTCCCTCTCTCCCTCCCTCTCCCTCCCTCTCCCTCCCTCTCCCTCCCTCTCCCTCCCTCTCCCTCCCTCTCCCTCCCTCTCCCTCCCTCTCCCTCCCTCTCCCTCCCTCTCCCTCCCTCTCCCTCCCTCTCCCTCCCTCTCCCTCCCTCTCCCTCCCTCTCCCTCCCTCTCCCTCCCTCTCCCTCCCTCTCCCTCCCTCTCCCTCCCTCTCCCTCCCTCTCCCTCCCTCTCCCTCCCTCTCCCTCCCTCTCCCTCCCTCTCCCTCCCTCTCCCTCCCTCTCCCTCCCTCTCCCTCCCTCTCCCTCCCTCTCCCTCCCTCTCCCTCCCTCTCCCTCCCTCTCCCTCCCTCTCCCTCCCTCTCCCTCCCTCTCCCTCCCTCTCCCTCCCTCTCCCTCCCTCTCCCTCCCTCTCCCTCCCTCTCCCTCCCTCTCCCTCCCTCTCCCTCCCTCTCCCTCCCTCTCCCTCCCTCTCCCTCCCTCTCCCTCCCTCTCCCTCCCTCTCCCTCCCTCTCCCTCCCTCTCCCTCCCTCTCCCTCCCTCTCCCTCCCTCTCCCTCCCTCTCCCTCCCTCTCCCTCCCTCTCCCTCCCTCTCTCCCTCCCTCTCCCTCCCTCTCCCTCCCTCTCCCTCCCTCTCCCTCCCTCTCCCTCCCTCTCCCTCCCTCTCCCTCCCTCTCCCTCCCTCTCCCTCCCTCTCCCTCCCTCTCCCTCCCTCTCCCTCCCTCTCCCTCCCTCTCCCTCCCTCTCCCTCCCTCTCCCTCCCTCTCCCTCCCTCTCCCTCCCTCTCCCTCCCTCTCCCTCCCTCTCCCTCCCTCTCCCTCCCTCTCCCTCCCTCTCCCTCCCTCTCCCTCCCTCTCCCTCCCTCTCCCTCCCTCTCCCTCCCTCTCCCTCCCTCTCCCTCCCTCTCCCTCCCTCTCCCTCCCTCTCCCTCCCTCTCCCTCCCTCTCCCTCCCTCTCCCTCCCTCTCCCTCCCTCTCCCTCCCTCTCCCTCCCTCTCCCTCCCTCTCCCTCCCTCTCCCTCCCTCTCCCTCCCTCTCCCTCCCTCTCCCTCCCTCTCCCTCCCTCTCCCTCCCTCTCCCTCTCCCTCCCTCTCCCTCCCTCTCCCTCCCTCTCCCTCCCTCTCCCTCCCTCTAAAACTAAAACATTAAAAAACAAAGTCAAAGAATGAAAATTCCCTGCCTTTTTTTTTTTTTAAATGATGGTAGGAGTAGTATTTGAGTACATTATTTATGGAAGATCTATACTGTACTAGTTTATGAAAACGGCTAAGAGCTTTGGAGTTAGCCAGTCTTCTGTCCAAATCCCAACTCGGCTGTCCTCTAGCTTTGTTGCTGGTGGACTTCATGCACTCTCCTTTAAAATGGAGACTCTGGTGATGGCTCTGTATTGTCAAAGGTTGCCGTCCCCCGCCCCCCCCCAAGGTATTTTTAAAAATCAGTGAATGCGCAGATTTTCCTAGAAACGAATCATTTCTATTGGTAATATAGGGACATCCTATCCCTGTGGTTGAGATCTTCCTAAGGTTCTGGTAAGATGTATCTATCGATCTATCTGTGGACCTAGTCATTACCTGAGAAGTAGTCAGGTAGAAAGGCAGGTGGCTGATGTGAGTGTATGTGTGGTGGTGGGGTGGGGGGGGGAGGGCGCTCCTCATATACAGCTTTTGTGCTGACAAAAACTGCGTGCAATCCCCAGCATTGCTTTTGCAGTCACCTCACTGGGATTGTTGCGGGAATGTGCTCGGCTCTGTTCGGCTGGGTGTGTGCGTGTGTGGAGGGGGAGACCGTGGAGGGATTTGTGAGCAGCATCTGTATCCCAGTGGCCGACTGTGGAGTGCTCTTGCCTGTGTTACAGATTGCTAGGAAATTGGATAGATCTCCTGAGAGATTACATCCCACACCTTCCCCCAGGACCAGGCTGTGACCCACGTGAGAGGCAGGGGGATGGGGTGGAGGGGGGGGGCACCGCAGGGGAGCGAGCTGGCCCTCCGTCCAGTGTGTGTGCTGTCTTCCATACTTGGGGCACTTCGCACAGCTGCAGGGAGTCGACTTGGCACACGGTGGAAGATGTACTCCTGTCCCCTTGAGAGCCTCTGCGCTTCTCGAAAGAGCAAAGGAGAGCTTGCCTGGCAGTTCTCATTACAAGTCTACATGGTGCGGTCGGATGCTGTATCAGTGAGGTGGAAATCAGGTGGGATGGAACACTGGTTTCTCAACTCGACGTGCATATTCGAAAGTGTTTTTTTTCTTAATCTTGTCCGTGATTTTCCTGTAGGGCTGGGGGTTAAGACCCACTGGGCTAAAGAGAAAACCCCGTGACAAAATGACAAAAGGGCCCGACAAGATCCTGCTTTACGTTGGCCGTGTGGGTCCCCACAGTTCCCAGTGAGGCCATTGATCCTGGGAGTTGGCTGCAGCTTGTCCCTTCTGACTGTGGGGTCCACTGGGCAGCGTCCTGTTGACGGCTCTACGCACCCAGCCTGTGTGTCCTGTGGTGTAGGGCACAACCACCCCACCTGTCTCTGGAGCGAGGAGCATGCTGTTTGCCTACTTACCCTTGGAATTGTGATTTAAAGCCTCGACCCTCAGGCTTTAAACAGAAAAGTACGGTGCCTTCTAGCGGTATTGTGTTTGAATCTTAATAGTTTATCTCTTTCATATAAGAGATAACTGCAGGGCAGACAAACATTCCGAGAAAGGTCTGTGTTTCATATTTACTACAAATAAGTCATTCCTGCTCTTAAGCTCTCAGAAGTCGTAATTTGGAAATCCTTCTTTTCCTGTGAAAACCGGAAAACTGTCTCCCCCTCCCCCCCCACGTCCTTTTGATAGGAGCTGTAATAAAAGTTCCCATAGGCAAAAGTGTCTGATCTGATGTGGTGGCTGTCTTTCTAGGGAAGTCCTGGCAAATGCATTGCTGCCTTTTTTTTTTTTTTTCTTTTTGGAAATTGGTGTCTTTTTTTATTCCTGGAGTTTCATGCCCAAGTATGATGTCACTCACATGTCTTTGGTACCTCCCAAGTCCCTTTGCAAATGGACACTACAGAAGAAACAAAAATTGGTTGAGTGCATAAAGTGTATTTCAGGAACCCCGAAAAGGGTATGTTTCAGAGGCACTAAATGCCTAAGTATTAGCTGACACTTCTCGTCCTGCTTCAAAATTAAATGTCTTTCTGATCACATGTTTTGCCTAGTGCGACATATTTGTCCTCTTTTAAATGCATAGGAATTGGCAAGAGTCTCATTTCACTGGTAGGTTTGCTGAAGCATTATCACCAGGCAGGCAGAATGATTGATGAGTGCTTTTCAGGGACGGAAATGCTGCTAGCTTGGTTTGTATGTTGTCTTACCTGGAGTTGAGCCCCTTAATTTTCTATTTCCGTTAAGAATAATCCCTTTTCGTGCTTGTAGCCATAATCACACTGTAAGAGACTTAAAAATTGTCATTTCCCAGCAGTATTTTTCAGGGTAAGCGTCTTTAAGATGGTGCTCATTTTTCTCCTAACTCCTGTGAGAGCTATCCTGGCGGTGAGCTTTCCCTGTGTTGTCACTACTAAGTCAGGGCACATTGTGGTCAAGTGGAGAAGCTGAGGGGTAACCGAGGGAACCCCAACACTCCGTCTGAAATGGCAGCAGTAGGTGAGGTGGACGTCGACAGTTAAAATGGTGCCTGATGGGACTTGCATGGTTTCGGTTAACGTGGAGTCTAGTGAGGCAGTTTCCCCTTGGGCTCCTCCCCTGTATTGCTTTCATGTTTTCCTATCCTCTGACCTACAAGTACTCCAGGGGCACTTAGCCATTCTTGAAGGACCTACGTGTCTCTGGACAGGCCAGAGATGGAGACAGGCAGGACCTTCCTAGATAATTCCAAGCCTGTCGTGCAAAACGGCCAGGAGGCTAGAGGCCCACTCTCTATCTGGAAAGTGCAAACGTGGAGCTCTGTTACTTTTACAGACCGGAAACTCTATTAGATCGTGGTAAATTCTTCAGTCACTCTGGAGGCGTGGAGCAGATCCCTTGCAGTCCTTGAACATAGTGAACTTTGTAAGTGTAGAACTTCTGTATCATCTCCCCTTTGTCTCCTGAAGTACTTTGGTATAATCTTCACGGAACGGTCCTTTTCTGGGCTTAGGATATAAATTCTTGCATTAGGTCCTTCCCCATTCTATACCAGGTACTCCAGGAGTTGGCTGCCTTCGGGAGAGTGTGCGATTGCTCAATTGATTAATTGTTTGGTTGTTGGAGTTTGGATTTATAGTTCCTGCAGATACTGTAAGTGGTTTGTGGTCAGTGGGAGTGAATCACTATTCTAAATGAACAAGAATATTGACTTTAAATAAAGGTTTTTGATTGGCTGCCTCTGACTCTTACAGCTATGTCCACTTGAGAAAAAGATGAGAAAAAGATGAATCAGAAGTATTTTTATTGATGGATCCAATCCAATGGATAAGCAGTATTCGACATTCCAAATAGTAAACTTGTGGCCCTTAGCACTTGAAGGCTATGTGACTGCAATTGTATAGAAAGACGTGGAAACACATGGTCCTCAGACAGCAAACAGAATTCCTATTATGGTGATAAGTACTCTTGCTTGGTTGGAAGTAATTCCTTACAGGTGATGGAGATGAGTGAATGCTGAGCCACACCAAGGGCAGGGAGAGGAGAGGGCTCCCTAAACATTGTGTGGGTACATTTCCTGTTTACCACAGCTTGGTTCAGTCGTACCGTCAAAACCAAAGAAATGAACTGATTTTTTTCCTAGAGTGGTCTATTTGACGAGCCCGCCATCAGTTCTTAAATCCCCACTGCGGAGGCTTTAGGTTAGGAAATGACAGTTCATGACAGCTGGGCATTTCCAGCGCTTCCTTGGTTCTCTCCAGTTCCTATCCTCCATTTATGCTCAGATAGTCCTGGAAATGCTGAAGAGTCTGAGGAAAGAATCAGGTTTCCAAATGACATTGCACTGATAGAGAATTAAGAGTTGGCTTAATTAGATTCTACCTTTTTATTTTCTCTTGAAGAAAAACAGGTATGTGTGGGAGTTGTAAATGAATGGTGTGATGTAAATTGTAGCAAAGGTATGTGACACCTGTTGGAGACTAGATAGACTTTAGAAATAGAATTTTTGTACTAACGTGGAAGTTTGTTTTTACTTGGCTAGAACTGTAAATTTTTATTTTGGCATGTTTTGCCTTTTAAAGCAATCCAACTTTTTCAGTTTTGTAGAATTCAGATGGGCCTAAAGGCAACTAATGTGAGTTAGGTTAGATTGAACTTCCTTTTAGAGGTGGGTGAAGACTTTGCCCAAGATGTGCCAACACCACCATTCTACAATCTGATGGGCAACATGTTAGGACACTGGCCTTAAGTGAATGCTGTCTAAATTGGGATTTTTCTTCTTAGAAAATAGTTACCTGTGACCTTCTCACCAATTCCCCTTCTTGGTCACAGTACAGTCCTTTAAGAAGGGTCTGAGAGGCTTCTTAGAAGTTCAGGGGTGCCTGGGTGGCTCAGTCGGTTCAGTGTCCAACTTTGGCTTAGGTCATGATCTCGTGGCTCAGGAGTTCGAGCCCCACGTCGGGCTTTGTGCTAACAGCTCAGAACCTGGAGCCTGCTTCAGATTCTGTGTATACAAAAGTTAAAAAAAAAAAAAAATTCATATGCATGTACTGTCTTCAATACTGAACCATTTCACAACAAGAACGTAAGTTTGGAAGCTAAAAGACCATTCATTCCACAGGCATTACAATCAGGGCAGAAAAAGAATCAGTTGACCAGAAAGGACTAAAAGAATCATCAAGAACTTAAAAAAAAAAAAAAAAAAAAAGGCCAGCTGGGGACCCAGGAGCAATTTGGGGTTATGTTGATCCTCTGGGCCTGGCAGAGACTCTGGGCACCAGAGTTCACACAGCTGGATCAAGGTCGCACCCTGTAGTTTCTCTTTCCACTTGGACAGAAATGGAGGTGTTGGGCCTGTAATCTGGTCCTTGCCCAAACCCAAGCGAGTGTTGTGCAGTCTTTCTGTTTTGAACACATTTGTCCTCATTTTCCCTTTTCTCTGCTTGCCCACTCGAAGGGAAAAAATGATCAGAGGTACTCCTGGGTGGAGCCGCTCTTTGATTGCAGTGCCCCAGGGTTTTCCAGGCTAGCAAGTGAGAGCTGTGGGGCTGGCCCAGTCGGGGCGGCCCGGTGCTGCCTCCTCGGGTTCCCTTCCAGCTTTCCCAGTTTCCCCGGAGGAGGGGAGAGGGAAGCCCAGTTGGTGAGCTCAGGAGGGCAGGCCGGTTGGGGAGCGGCGGCTTGTTGACCGCAGCTGTGTCTCTTTCGTTGGGGAGGCCTTCCAGCATCTTGGAAGGTGTGGGATGAAAAGTCTCTCCCTTAGTCATGCGTTACTGGTGCTTGTTGTCCCCTGTGCCTCAACTTGGACGTGCAGGGGCGTGGGGAGGGGAGGAGGTGGAGGTCTCTTGGGTTCCCTCTGAATGGGAGTCAGCGTCCAAGGAAACAGTCACCTTTTGGCCTGTGTCCTTCTCCCCGGGTGAGTGGGAACGAACCTTGGTTACTTGTGTGTGGGAGTCAAGGGGCTGAGCCAGCTCCATTCGGCAGGACTTGGTTTGGAGGAATGGCTTTTCCTGAGTCTCTGCTGGGGTGTGGAGGAGGCAGCAGGAGGTTTCTGGAGCTGCAGTTTATTGAGAAAACAGCTGCCCCACTCCCTTTGCCTCCCTCCCGCCCTCTCTCTGCGGCAGGATGTGAGTATGCTGTAAACTTTGGCAGGGGTGAAGCATGGTAATACTTTTCTGAAACAGGAACTGACTTTTTGGCATGGAGCTGCCAGGTTAAAGCTTGGGAGGGGGGCTGGGGAGAAGGATACGTAAAATTTGATCTAGTCATTCGAGAAAGGATTCTTACTCATCCCCGAAAAAGTCCGAGTTCAGTGGGTCAGAGTCCCAAAGCGCAGAGCTGAGATCGGGAGCCGGACTGGACGATGTCAGTGCATGCTGGGACCCGAAGGCGTGCCTGCAGTCCATCCTTTGTTATCCTGACCTCTCCAACGGAATACACCATTGGAAAGGACAGTAAATGCTTCTCAGCGGACAAGTTTAGGACCTCGGGTTTTGACCTAGAGCACTTGACAGGATTGAAGGAAGTAGGGGAGGGCGGGACACCATTGGCCAGAAGTTGTGTGCAAATCAGGAGCTTGGGGCTGATTTAGAACCTGGAGATCTAAGAAGCAGCTGTTGGATGGTGTGAACTTTTGCACATGGGATTTCAAGAGGCTAATTCTCCTTGGAAGTCTGTTTGCAAAGTGGTTCTTTCCTGGCTGTCGCCGCCTCCTCCTTTGGAGGCCTGTTTTCACTGAGTGTGAGCGTTCTGTGCCAAACGTAGCAATGACCTTCTGGCGCCTGGAGCGGCCACACAGCCTGACCCAGAGGGGGCTGGGGTGGGCAGGACTGGATGAGGAGGGAGGGTCTCTTTAAGCCCCACTGGCTCTGGGGTCGGTCCCAAACCTCAGACTTGGAGTTGAGGAACAGGAGGGAAAGGGGGATGTTCCAGAAGGTTTCTCCTGCCTCCCTCTGATGAATGCAAGCCTGGCCCCCTCCTCCCTCCTGCTTTCCTTCTGGTCTCTTGGGTACCCCCACCCCTGTTGAGTCCAAACTTGCTTGCTTGTCTCACAAATGGTGAGAATCTATTTTTCAGGGAGACTCTTTGGGAATGTATGTAGAGTTCACTAATGGTCTATGCCTTAGGGTATGGTTAACACATTCCTCCCTCCCCACCCCTTCCTTTTCTTGCCCTCTTCCCTTCCTTCACAATTGTTTTTCTTTCTGTACTGACTTGTGTTTACTTTTACAGTGGAATTACTAAACTAAACATACTTCGACATGTTTGAGAAAGTGAAGCTCCTCTCTTAAAAACAGCATGATGACGAGTCTGGGATCCATGAGAAATTGTACAATTCAAAAGGCCAAAGTTAACATCCATTATTAAGCAACTGATGATGAAGTTCTTGAAATGATGAAGATTGCAGAATTGACATTTTCTTACTCTGCACTTCTTAAGGGATGCACATCTTCTATACCTCAAAGATGCACAGGTCTGTCTTATTCAGGCACATGAAATTCCTGCAAAAAGAGCTTTTAAAAGTAAAATGACAAGTTCCCTTTCATGTGCCACTAGAGAAATAGGTATGTAAGTGAAAGCTTGAGAAAATCCTAAGTACTGAAATTGCTTATATCTCGTCTTCAATTTACACTTAAGGCTAACTTGAAAAGAATTATTTGGAGAGAATAAGAGAGGGAGGGGCAGAGAGGGAGAGAGAATCCCAAGCAGGCTCTGCATTTTCAGTGCAGGGCTCCATCCCATGGTTTTGGGATCATGACCTGAGCCAAAATCAAGAGCTGGATGCTTAACCCACTGAGCCACCCAGGTTCCGCTTAACTTGAAATTTTAAGTAGAACATAAAAATTGAACCCTATAAAATACAAAAGGGAATAGACCAGTATATATCTAGTATTCATGTAAAAGTATGCTTTTTAAAATTGTTTTTTGGTATTTTTGAGAGAGTGTGAATGGGGGATGGGCAGAGGGAGGGAGGGAGGGAGAGAGACCCAGAATCCGAAGCAGGCTCCAGACTGAGCTGTCAGCACAGAGCCCAACGCAGGGGCTCGAACTCATGGACCGTGCGATCATGACCAGAGCCGAAGTCAGACGCTTAACTGAGCCACCCCGGTGCCCCAAAAGTGCACTTCCTAATGCAACGAAGGAAGCCTCCTGGAACGTTGACCTGCAGTAGAGATTGCGAATGTGTTCTGTCTATCTTCACATGTTTTCAGCTCTCCGCAGTGAACTAGCATATCTTTTATGACTGGAGCCTCCCTTGTGGCAGCACACTCGAGTGAGTACATAGGCGCTTGGCTTTCTCTCTGTGTGTGGTCTGATGCAGTTCACGTAAGAATGGTAAAAGCTCAAAGTGAAATCTATTCGTGTTTGCAAGGCTCACAGTCGTCCATGTAACCCCTACCACTTGGGGTAAGCCTGGGTGGGTGACAGACCCTCAGAGCTCCAGCAAGGAAATAGAACAGGTCTCGCCGTCCGCGGTGGGTTCCTGTCTGTCTCTTCAGTGCGTGTGTGTGTGTGTGTGTGTGTGTGTGCGCGCGCACGCGCACGCATGTGCGCACACGCGGCTTCAAGGACACGTCCTTTACACATCCTGTTGCTGGTTTCCCCCCCTGGGATCTCTCCCTCCTCGTCGGTTCTGTGCATCCTCTCCCTCCCACCATGGAGATGATCCCTGAATTACTTTATTGAAGATGACTCATCATTGGGAACAATAGGTCACCATTAAAGTTAATAGTGCTTTCTAAGGACTCTAGGGTGGCAATAAAATTTGCAAGGAGGCATGGAGCAATTGGAACTTGCAGCACAGTGTTTTAATTGTGCGGAGATGATGTCTGTCCTTTGCTGTGCTATGTTTTTACAATTGCTTAGGAACTGTTGAGATTTTTCTTCCCCAAGATAGTACTCTGTGGAAGGCACACTCCTAGTCAGCGGTGACCTGGGATTATTGGCTCCAGAATCTGCAGCCTGAGGGACCAAGCTGTCCCTGACACGTGGCACGTTCTCAAAATGGCTCGCTTTCCAGATTGTGGTGAGGGGACACATGAACCAGAGGTAGCACCACGTAGGATGGCGAATTGAATGCGTTCCGTTATTGATACATGTCAGCCTTCCATTCGTCCCCTCTACATACCATGTAAGGGAATTGAAGACTACTTGGGTTCTCCCCGTCCTCCCCTTTTTAAATTCTTAAAGTACACATGTTAGAAGTCAGAATCTTAATGGGGTGTCTGGTTGGCTCAGTCTGTTAAGCGTCCGACTTCAGCTCAGGTCGAACTTGGCATCCTTGAGTTCGAGTCTGTGGGGCTCTGTGCTGACAGCTCAGAGCCTGGAACCTGCTTCAGATTGAGTGTCTCCCTTTCTCTGTGCCCCCTTCTTCCCCTCAAAATAAATGAATGTTAAAAACATAAGAGAATCCTTCGTGTGTGTGTGTGTGTGTGTGTGTGTGTGTGTGTGTGTGTGTGGTTTTTTCTTTTTAAGACTCTGATTTTGGTCTTCCCAGTTTCCAAAAGGTGGGGTGTGGGGCGGTTTCTAGGGTGTCATGTTTTCACCAGTAATATGGTGGTAGTATAACAGGTCAAGTATGGGTTTCTGTCTCTTGCCTGGAGCTGTGCTTCACCTTTCTTGGTTCCATCCCCTGCAACCTGCCCTGTCCCTAAGTCCATCAAATGTCACACATTTGAGTTTATTCCCTACATATAAGGCCGTTCATCTTGAGTAATGCTTGAGGCTAAAACTCTGTAACAGAGGGGACATCTCCATTATACCCAAAGGATAGTTGGTGAATGTTCTAGATTGAATGACATTCTAGGTAGAACCTAGACTACTTGGTACCTAGAAGGGAATTTTAAATGCTAAGTTGGTAAGTAGATGAATCCTGTAGGTAACTTCGACTGAAACAGAAGAAGCTGATTTGGGCCGGCGAATCTTGGAGTCACTTGGCTTCATTCTGTAGATTGTTGGTGGCCTATGCACATTAGATACATAATGTGTTTTATTTGGGAGGGAGCTGCATAATACTACGTATCTGCAATGAAAATGTCAAATGAGAGACATGGAGACTGACAGGGAGGAATCCTTGGTTATCTCTGGGAATTCTCATGGAGAAACACGACTTGGAGATTCCAAGAACACTCACTGCCCCCTCCTACTAAAAAGAAGTAGAACCTGGGGGTGGTAGGAAGTACACTGTGAAATCAAACTTCCTAAGCCCAAACCTTGGCCTTGTGTGCCTTGGCTGCCCCATCTGTACAATGGGGACACCTCACGGAGTCGTAATGGCTCTACAGGCAGTCCAGGATACCCCATGCCAGACTGAACTTGGGGATCAGAGCTGGCCTGCCAAGCTGGAGGAAGACCACAGACGATGATGCCTCAATCCCAGTTTTGGTTTTGTTACCATCTGTCTCAGGCATCTGAACTTCTTGGCCTTCAGTGACTTCTTTTGGGGGATAAACTGATGGTGCTTTGTGATCCTTTAAACTTCTATGACCCAAACCCTAGGTCTGGCTCTGTACAGGCAAAGGCATTCCTTGTGATGACCTCCAGTGTCTGAAGATGAGGTTGTGCCACTTCTGTAAGCCGATGACCCACTGTCTGCTCTAACAGCCCTGTGGAATGAATGAGAAGGTACGGGGTGCCATGGGAATCTTCACTGTGTTGACTAAGTGCTTGGCCCTAATGGCCACCATTAACCACTTAGACAGTGGTGGGTGGTAAACTCACTTCCTTAGTTCCCAGTCTCCCTCTTCTTTCTTCCAGCATACCCGTGTGATTTTATTACTTGAGAAAAGCAGAGCTTTCTAGAGGGAAAACAATTGATTGTGACATTAAACAACACGCTCCAGATGGCTATTTGTGCTTGTTATACAGCTTGAAAACTTAACCCCTTCCCTGATCATTCTAGTCCTGGCTGGGGCACTCAAATCCCCCCCCCCCCAAATACTGCTTCAGGTTAGACTTAGGAACATGAACACCGGTGTTGGTGGGTTTGGAATAGGTCTGCATCCTCAAGCAGGGCAGAGAACCAAGCTCATTCTACCCACTTTGGGAGTCTGGGGGGCTGCCTGTAGCAATGTACTTTCTGTTTGGGCTGTCGGAGCTACACTCAGTTCCTAGGGAAGTCACTATTTGTAAGCACACAGAAAAACCAATTTTGTGTCTGAGTTGCTTGCCGTTCAACGTTGTCCTGTAATACCTTGCCAGTGACCAGACGAACGTAGGTCGGGGAGGATTTCCTCACCTCCAAAACTCCATCCACTTCTTTCCATACCAGATTTAAAAAAACTTAGCTAACTGAAAATTGTGGTTTTGGGGAAGGAATTACAATGACCCGGATGACGTTCACAGTCTTGTTTGAATCAACTCTTGATGTGAGGGTTGGTTTCCCTTTAGGAAAGAAGATCCTAAAATATTTTTTTTTTCCTTAGAATTTGTTTCTTCGGTATCTTAGAACAGTGACTTGTGCATAGGTGATGTTCAGTGACTGGGTGGAGTGAATTAGTACATGAACACCTTTCCTAAATCTTGTCTCTGCCTCTCATATCCTTTGCTGTCACTGTAGTTCTTGAAAATCTACAATCTGGTGAATCTACTTGCTATTTTTGTACACAAAATGTGTTTTCACTTGGTCACCTGGCACAAATTCTTTCCTCTGCCTGTGTTGCCTCCCCCACGCCCCCATCCAGTAGTTAAGTGCTGTTAGTCGACCTCAAAAGCTAAATCTTCCCAAATGCCTTCATGAGTGGTCTCATCCACCTCTGGTCTCCACTGCTTACCTCTGCCATCGATAGATGCTAGACACGCAGAAGCCCGGGTTTATCCTTAGATAATAAGTGTACTTTTACATGATGGGAGAATGGCCGCTGTAGAAGGTGAGGGCGTGCATTAGAAAGGCCAGCTCATCGTCTCTGGACGGAACACCCCTGGACCAACAGATTAAAGTAATGGATGCTGTGTTGCTGGCCATCCAGCATGGCTGCCATTTATGGCCTCACATGTATCTGAGATGAAGCTTATTTCAAGATGACTCTCTGACCGTCTTTCTCTCTGCTCTGATACCGGTCATTAAGAGATTAGGTTTCTTGAAATATCAGCATTTGTTGGCCCCCTGGCTGAATAAAGCTCTCTAGCTTGAGGAGGAAGGGATTTCTGAATAGATTTTCAGCGGCGAAGAAATGCTGAGTTTTAAAAATAAACATTCCTCGAGCAAGGCAGTCTTCTGCCTACTGTGAACAGGCATACACCTTTCAAAAACTTAATTGCAGTCAAGGGCATTTAGAGCTGTCTGTAGACAGGGAGGAGGGTGTGGGGGAGGGAGAGACTGTTCTCCTGGTTGGTAACCATCACACAATATTTGGGCCATTTCTTACCGCATATAAACCTTTTATTTGGAAGGAATCAACTCAAATTGCTTTGAGACTTTGCTTTTTGGATCAATGTTCCTGGGACCAATGGTTGCAGGATTCCTCGTTAATAAAGCTATGCTCTGGCCTGTTCAACGGAGTGGTAGATTGCATGAAATCGGGATTTGGTACTGTAGGGCCTACTATACTATCCAGGGAGGAACGAAAGGAGGCAGAGGCTCCAAAGTGGTAGTAACCTCTAGAAGCAAACTCTGCGAAAATAACTACTATGAAAACGGCAGGATGTGAGTCCTTAAGTTCTCCCGGGTGGGCTCTAGGGCTGTTAGCACCTTAAAATGGTGAAGTTGGTTTTGTTTGGTAGATTAAAAAGAAAATACCATGAATGGGTTTTCTTGGGCCTTTATTAGAAAATACCCTGAAATGGGAACTTTTTTGATGGACAAAAGGGAAAATTAGGGCAAAGCTTGGCATCTCCGAATCTATTTGCCTGATGAGCGAATTGGTACTATTTCTTGTACCTAGATAGCATACCAGGTGATCAGATGATTTGGCTAGTTCTGATAACCAGAGATAGATTTTCTGTTTGGTTATGTCGCAACTTTCTGGGGCTTGCGGTAGCGGTAGAAACCCATTACAAGTGGTCGGCAAGCATATAGGAACTGCAACTGTAGCTCTCCGGTTTGAGCAGGAAAATAGGGAGAGGACACTTGACCCTTGAGTAGGAGTTGCGCATGCCCACATCCGTGTGCCTGGGTTCCTTTGTTAGCACCTATTTTCATGTTATTCCCAACCAATACTTCGTAGACAAGTGCGTTTACAACTCCTCTTTATCTGCTCTCTCTTCCTCAACCTTCACGTGGGAGACTGTTCTAGGTGCAACCTGATTTTCTTTCCCTTCCTCTGCCTTTTATCTGTTTATGCTGCTTATCCCTCCCCTTCTTTTCCTAGACGTGGAACTAAAATCTCGTATATTTCACCGCTTTTAACAAATCATGTGAACCTAAAAGATGTTGCTGAAATATTTTAAAGTACTGTTTTTCAGAGAGGGCTTCCTTCATTGAAGAATTGAGAATACACATTTTCTTCGTGTTCTGGTGATAGAACTCATGGCCGCAAATGGACAGTGAAGTCAGTGCCACTGATCAGAGTCCTTGAATCTAAAAAAGAACTATTGATGGAGCCTGGACCATGAGCAAAGTTCAAAGCCAAAGCAGAGAAGTAGGCACTAGACACTCCTCACATTACCTTCTCTCTGAATTGTTGTTAGGGTCAAGAAATAATTTTCATCAGTGTCTTGACTTGTCTGGCCAATAAAACAGACCTGTCTCTGCGATGTAAGCCTATTAAGTGAAAAGGGTTGGGTCCTACTGGGTGTAATTGCAATTAAGAACAGTCCACCATCCTCTTGTAACTTTACCAAAATAAGTATCCTGAACAGAACGAGATTATGATTCAGCGAAGCAAAACCTATACCTCTTAGTAGAGGCCAGATGATGTTACATCAGTATCAATATGTGGATTTCACAGGACTCCCCACACGCACCCCCTGTGAGATCTGAGACTTCCTTGAAGTAACCTTGGCAAAAAATTAGCTACTCGGACCTATAAAGGATATTTTGAGCTGGAATATAAAAAACACATGTAATAATTAATATAAAAGCAGCTGAAAGCGCCTGAGGTCAGTAGTTGCTACATCTATATTACATGTAAATAAAGTATTAGCCAAAATTCCTTTCAGAGGGCCCTAATTACATCTGTTTTAATTTGATTTTAGTCTGATTTAATGATGTTTTTATATGAATTTGCTTCATGGTTACTGATTGCAATTTCCTTTCCCTGACAAAAGTGTATTCTAGATGGGATAATTGTAAGCCTTTTTAAAATTTTTAAACCATGTGGTTTGGTGACCCTGGGCATATCAAAGGCAGGGTATCTTAGTGCAAGGAATCTTTGGTTGAATATAAAGCTAATAGCCAGTACTTGAAGCTTAATTTCAACTTGTTAACAGTTAATGTAAAATTTCATACAATGAATTGCACCAGTCTTCTAGGTGCATTTGAGTTTTGACAAATAGATACACTTGTGTAACTTGGCCTTCTGGTTTCCCCAGCTAGTTTATTTCCTGTTCCTTTCCAGTCTCTCCCTGACTCAAATTGTCAACAGGCAACCACTGCTTGGCTCTTCCAGTTTCTTCCATTATATAGGAGATTTGCCTTGGCTATATAGCTTCATGCAAATGAAGTCTCACAGTATGTACTGTTAAAGGCTTTGACTCACGAGGCTCATTTTAATGACTTACATGTAATGGAAACAAGTTAGGATGAAAGCTTTTTGTGTAGGATTAGAGCAAACCAAGAGTGCTCCTGTTTCAAAGAAGGTAAAATGATTAAAATATTAATTTTGAGATGGCTAAGCTAGTACCTACTTGTTACTGATCTATCCTTAAATCGAAACTTTAATTGAGGTAATTGTATGTTCACATGCAGTTGTAGGAAATAGTAGAGCCTTGGGCTACCTGGGTGACTTGGTTAAGCGTCTGACTTTGGCTCAGGTCATGATCTGGAGGGTTGTGATTTCGAGCCCTGCATTGGGCTCTGTGCTGATGGCTCAGAGCCTGGAGCCTGCTTCGGATTCTCTGTCTCCCTCTCTCTCTGCCCCTCCCTTTCTCATGCTCTCTCTCTCAAAAATAAACATTAAAAAAAAATTAAAATACTAGAGCCTTTATTGTTTCCCCCAATGGTAACCTTTTGTGAAAATCAAATACAGTATCTTAACCAGGATACTGACTTCAGTGCAGTCTACCAATCTTCCATCTCCTGTTTTACCTGCACTATGTTTGTGTAAGTTCATGCTGTGTGTTCTTACCACAGATGTGTGGGTTTGCCTCTCCACCACCACAGTGAAGATGCTCAACATTGCTGACAATACAAGGATCCCTCTTGCTGCTCTTGGAGAACTACACCCATCCTACAGCACCCCTCCTTTCTCTAGCTCCTGGAAACCACTAATTGGTTTTCCATTTTCTTTGTAGTAAGAAAACTCGACTCTCCCCCTCCCAACGTGGGTCTTGGACTCAGGAATCCAAGTTCAAGAATCAGATGTTCTATCAACTGAGTCAGCCAGGTGCCCCAGTTGGTTCTCCATTTCTTAAAAATATGTGTATGTATATATGTGTATATATATATATACATGAGTTGCCCCTCCCCAACTCGTGTATATACACATACACATATATACAAAATACACCCCCTAGGTTTCCCTATGTGTATATACCTTTTTGGATTGACGTTTTAAACTCCCCCTCATTACTGGGAGATAAATCAGAGTTTTATCATTAGTTGGTTTCTTTTTATGGAATGATACTTCCTGGTGGGTGTATGGATGTAAGCTATCGTTGAACCATTCACCTGTTGAAGGACATCTGGCCTGTTTGGAATTTTTGGCTACTATGAATGGAGCTGCTCCGCACATTTGTGTACAGGCTTAATGCAAATGTAAATGTTCATCTCTTGGGGATAAATACCCGTGAATGAAATTGTGGAGTTGTTTGGTAACTACGTGTTCAGTTTTAAAATGAACTGTCAAGGGGCTCCTGGGTAGCTCAGGTGGTTGAACGTCCAACTTCAGCTCTAGGTCATGATCTCACGGCTTGTGAGTTCAAGCCCTGTGTTGGGCTCTGTGCTGAAAGCTCAGAGCCTGGAGCCTGCTTCGGATTCTTTGTCTCCCTCTCTCTGCCCCTCCCCAACTCATGCTTGCACACGTGTTCTCTCTCTCAAAAACACTAAGTTTTTTTTAAATGAACCGCAAAATTGTTTTCCAGATCAGTTGTACCTGTTTTATATTCCTACCAGAGATGTAGGAGTGACCTCATTCCTCTGCCTCCTCAGCAGCATTTGGTGTCCTCATGTTTTCATTTTCACTGTTACAGGTGTGAAGTGATGGTGTTATAGACTGAAGTTGAATTTCTGACAACTAATGATGAACATTTTGTGCTTCTTTGACATCTATATATTCTCTTCGCTGAAATGTCTGTTCATGCCCTTTACCCGTTTTCTAAGTGACTAAAAAAAAAAATCTGTGCTTAAAATAGTAAACAAGGGGTGTCTGGATGACTCCATTAAGTGTCCTACTCTTGATAGTGGCTCAAGTCAAGTTCTCATGATGGTGAGTTTGAGCCCTGTATTGACTCTCTGCTGAGTGTGGAGCCTGCTTGGGATTCTCCTTCCTCTCTCCTCTCTGCCCTTCTGCCCTCTCAAAATACATTAAAAAAAAAAAAAAAAAAGTAAAACAGAACTGAACTAGCTTTAAAGAATGCTGAAAAATATCCTAAGAAACACTTCCTTTGGCTTGGGAGACACTGTTAACAGCTAGTTACATAGATAAATAAACTGAATCACCTAATGAATGGAAAAGGATGTTTTGCATCCAAGCGGTTTTCATCTGTGGTTCTCCTAATTGTGCCAGTAGCTTGGGCTTTTGATCCCTCCAGTTTTCCCAGGTTCTGTGCTCCTCCTCCTGCCCCAGACCTATTTCCTTTTCCTTTTCTCCTGATGCCCCTGGGTGACCCATCCTCCCCCTTGACTAGTTGAATTCGGAAGCCTATCAATGTATTCCTTCAACCGGTCTTGTGGCCCAGATTGTGTTTTTCTGCAGAACCTGGGCATTTGATATCCTCTATCTCAGTACAGTTCTGTAGTGTTGGCTTCCTCCGTCACTCTAAGAGGAAGACAATGTGACTGTTCTCTTGATGGAAAGATAAGCAGTCTAAAGACAGAGCAGAGAAGCCTCTGAGTTGACTTGGTAATGAATTTACTGTAGAGTGACATATAGGGGTCATCAGAACATTGCTTTAGATGATGCTTTCGTGACCAAGTAATAACGAAAACAGCCCAAGGCTTCCAGGCTAAAGGACTTGGATTTGTGACCTTGTTCTGACCTTGCTAATTGAGTGACATTGGGCAGATGACTCCTCCTTTGAGCCTTCACTTAATTGTGAAAATGGGTAATCATTCCACAGTGAGTTAGAAGGATCAAATAGGACAGTGTAATGCATTTGTAAGTGATAAAGTACTACACAAATGTAAGCGGCTGCTGTGTTTATAATAATTACACTCCTCCCTGTGACTGAAGCAAACCGACAAAACCTGGAAGACGAAGTGTCATCTTCACAGGATGAGGTCAAATGATCACAAAGTTTAAGGTGGGGGGAAAAATTCCTAAGCATTTTGTTAGATTTGATTTTAATTTTGTTTGGTAAACAAAACAAAACAAAAAAAACAAACGCTGCTGAAAGAATTCATCCACCAGTAATAATGGCATTTCACGTAGGCTGAGATATGGCCACTGAGCAGAGCCACTAAGAGTAAAAATGTAGTGGATGTGGGAGGAGGTCAGTCTTCCCATTTAAGCTGTAGTTTTAAAGGTGGGCTGTGCATTAACTTGCCAAAGCCTTACCTGGGATCTTCTTCCCTCCCATTCTTAGTTTCTATCATTGGCTAGATTAGCCTTGTGGTCAAGAAGCTAGACAGGCCCAGGTTTGTAAAAGGAGTGTTATTAGTTGCGTGACCTTGGATGAAAGATGAGTCCTCTCTTTATCCATAATACAGATTCAAATGAAACTGTTGATTTGGTACCTTACACCATCAATTATTTGGACATTGCTGTTGAATAGTTATTTTGAATATTAGAGTATAAACGGGGTAGTAGGCATCCTTGTCTATAAATCCAGAAGTTCAGAAAAAAGGTGGATGAGGTCCTGCTTAGCAAAGTCCTATTGTTCTAAAACAGGAACCTGGTCGTTACCAACTAGGGATTTGATGAACCCGAGCCAGTTTGCATACATGTACTTATTTGCCCCCGATCTTCGTTTGAGACATTTACTTTTGTGACTCAGGGTAATTAGAAGATCTCCAGGCTGTCGAGGATCAGATGATATAAATATACACGAAAATACTTGGGAAATTGTAGTAGCTGTGTGACCGTCATCCGTTATAGAGGTGATGGTAGATGAAGTGGGAGTAATAGGAATAGTGGTAGGAAAAAAGTATAGGTTCATCAAGCTTGAAGAAGTCTAATATTTCTAATTAGTTATTGGGTAGTGTTGGAAGCTTTCATTTTAGACCCCACCTAAACCACCTAACTTTCGGAACACACTGTGGTGAATGGAGTCACTCTCTGTATTTTAACAATTGAGTTGTAGATGGTAACATAAAATTGTCCTTTAAATCTGGGAGGGCTGATAAAATGGCTTCAGAGAGCTGGAGAGAATCATAATGGAAACCCAAGCAATGATTAGATGAGGTGCCAGGTTCCTGGATCAAATGGATTATGGAAAAATGAGGAAGGAAGTGCATTGAGTCATTATGCTTTTAGTTACAGTATATTTTTATAATTCATTCTGTGGGTGGTACATTGTTTAATTCATTACAGCTTTTAAGGACCAATTTCAGATTATAAGCATGGATGATTAGAGTTTTAACCAGACTCTAATCCCAGTTACTAAAGAGGACTTTTTTAATGTCCTTTAATCTGAAATAGATTATGGTTTTCCTGTAGTGTTGGATTCTTCGAGTACCCTTTAAAATAAAAGGATTTATTTCACTCTTTGCAAACTTCTAAGGCAGTTGCTTCCTGGCTTTTAATGCAGGATTTTGGTGTCTTTAAAAAATGTGCATGTTTTAAGTGAGAATTACATGAGGAATCTGTTTGAAGCTTGTTTTTCCTTTATTAAGAAGAAAAAAGCTGTATCTGATAATAATTGCAATAAGTAATGAGATTTTACAAAATGTGTTTGTTACTTCTGATGGTATAATCTGTTAGTGTATTCAGTGCTTTCCCTGAAAAAGAACTCGAAAGAAATTAAGCAATGTCTTTCCTTGGATTCATTGTGTGTGTTTGTGTGTGTATGAGAGAGACTGATGTGTGCCCTCTATGTGTAAGTCAGACTTGAGGCTGATCGTGGTTGGCTCCTGTGAGTAAGAACAGATGAAGGGCATGCCCCTTTTTATCTGCTTGGCTGCCTCACACATATCTTTCCTTTTTTAAAAAAAATTCCAAGGTGCTCGTTCATTCACGTGCATATAAGCAGCTTTTAGCATTTCCTATAGACCAATGATGATTGGTGGCTTGGGAGAGTGGAGTCAATATTCTCAGTGTTGGATTTAGTCCGCAATTGATTTAAAGGCTTCAGAGAAGCCTTTTCTGCCCACCCTAGCATTTCAAATAGCAGTGTTGTCCCCTCCCTGCCCCCAACACTTTGTCACTTGGTATCGCCCTCCATTTTGTTTTTCTTCATCACCTTTAACATCTACAATTACATTAAATATTTGCTGATTGTTGGTCTCTATTAGAATATAAGCACTATATGGCCAGGACTTGAACTCTTTTTCAACTCTGTTGAGACTGGGACTGTGCAAGGGGGAATACATAAGTTAATGGCATCCTATGAAACCAACCAATGAGATAAATTCTAATGTTTAAGTTCTTTCAGGGTCTAAGCTTCATATCCGGAATCCTGCTTTCTTTCTGGATTCTAGCACTTCTTGCGCTGGAGAATTTCCTAAAGAACATTATTCTGGGAGGAAGGATGACAAATGAGTGTGGGTGTCAGGCTATCAAGTAAATATTGGAACAATTTTGTGATTGGAAGTGTTTATTTTGATCAAATGTGCATTTGGTCTGACCTTGAAGTTAGACTTCCTTATGAAGTTGCATAAATGTTAATAAATGTTCATGATGTGGGCTTCCAGCTGAAAGCACGTAGAATATAAATATTGAAGCCATAGGTTAGAAAATAGAGCATTGTAGCTATTTTGGGTTGGGGGATTACTTTACTGACAGGAGCTGGAAATTCAGAGTTCTGGGTTCTATTTTCATTCCCGCTTCTGAACAGCACATCACAATCTTTCTAATTTTTTTTTTAAACGTTTGTTTTTGAGAGCGGGAGAGTGTGAGCAAGGGAGGAGCAGAGAAAGAGGGAGACACGGAATCTGAAGCAGGCTCCAGGCTCTGAACTGTCAGCACAGAGCCTGATGTGGGGCTCCAACTCACAAATTGTGGGATCGTGACCTGAGCTGAAGTTGGACGCTTAACTGACTGAGCCACCCAGGTGCTCCCAAAATATCTGTTTAATAAATATTTAATTGAATATTAATCACTTTAAAAATCCTTTTCTGTCCCTTAGAATTTTTGTACTCCAGTTCTTCTGGTTTTATTGATGTTCTGTTAGTCTGTTTTCCAGGTTTTTCTTTACTTTTATTTTTTTAAACCCGTGAGTGTCCCCACCTCAGTGTGTGTATGGAGACAGTGATGGTCTACTCATCAGTGCCTCACTAGTACGTTTTTTTTCCTACCTCAAATTTGTATAAGCTGCACCTTGAAAAACGAATATGGTCTTTAAAATCTAAAACTGTAGAACCATATCTAAGGCAGCAAGTGTAGCTTACAAAGAACAAAAAGATGAACTGGGCCAGTTTTGATGGCGATGCGGAATGTCTCAAAGGAAGATCATCAAAGATGAGAGCTGTCTCTACAGCAAAGCTAAGAGGGTAGACCCCCATAAATCTTAAAAGAAGGCAGCTAGTCCCAAACCAGGTGCCCTATTTAAAGAAAGCCCATTGACCATTAGTGTTATCAGAGCTTTTATGCCAGACTTCTGTCTGTCTGTGGTGTATTTGGTGAATTTTTAACTGGACAGACTTTACAATGGGAGTGTTGAATTAGACCATAAACAGCTGAAAACTACTTCAGAATTCCAGATGCCTGACGCCGCTCTGTCCCTCACTTGGCTTTTTGTCTGCACTCACCCCACTTGCTGGGGTTTCTTAAGGGGTGGTCCTGAGACCACCAGCATCCAACCACTTGGGGCATGTGATGAAGGTCTAATTCCCGGCCTTTGAGCGTCGACCCGCTCAGTCAGAAACCGCTGGCATAGAGTTGGGAAATTTTAACAAGCACCTTGCAGGCGATTCACAGGCATAGTCAAGTTTGGGAACCACTGATTCCTGGGTGAGTAGTATAGCTTTACTTAAGGTGGCAGGTGTGGGTTTTATTTTATTTAATTAACTAATTGTTTTTTGTTTTTTGTTCTTGTTTTTTTGGTTTTTTTTTTTTTTTTTGGACAATATCATGATGTGCATGGAGGAGTGAACTGTTCAGAAGGAAGAGCTGTTTTTCTCTTTTGGGTCTAGTTTTTTTTTTTTTTTTTTTTTTTTAAGATTGTGGTAGGAGGAATGGAGAACCCATACATCTGTTTCTTGAGTAGACTTGCTCTTTGGTGGGATATCCTAGATCTACTAAATCTTAACATGCTAATGTATATCTGCACAGAAAACCTCTGCAAATGAATCCTATGGTCTCTGCAAGGTTCCACCTTGGGTGCATGTCACTGCTTTGATGAGGATGTCATCTGGGTGACCAGGCCAGATATGTTCAGTATTCAGGGTGAGTTGGGATTGAAATATCCGTTCTGGATGGCAATGAGGGCTGTTTAAAGTTTTGTTGAGTTTTGTGGTGTTTTGAGAGCGAATCTCAAATAGGCTCCATGCTATTAGCATGCAGAGCCCACGTAGGGCTCGAACTCCTGAACGGTGAGATCATGACCTGAGCTGAAATCAAGAGTCCGATGTTCAACTGACTGAGCCAGCCAGGTGCCCCATTAAATGTGATTGTTACAGAATGTTCCCTAACAACCCAGTACAGAGTGGGTCTCAGGAGAGGGCTCAGAGAAAAAAATCCTGCTGGAGGTTCTGAAATGGACTCTGTGGTCACACCCTTTGTGATACTTGTTCATTGAAGCCCCTCTACGAGGGTCTCGGTTTCCTAATGTGCAAAGTGCAGCCCATCTAATGTAAAAACACATTCTGAGACTTGAAGCCAGGCACCTTCTCAGCATAGCTGTAAAGCATTCTAGAAGTGTCTGCCAATCACGGAAGACCTGAGTCGTCTTCCCTGGGCACGTGTGATGAAAGGTAAGGTTTAAGTCAGAAAGCCATTTTCGTGCCCAGCCTGCGTGACGTCGTTCATGAAGACTGTGTGGGAACTCTGCAGGTCGGGCAGCCTGCCTGAAGCAAGGGGAGTGATCAGGGTGGTGAATTCTGCGTTCTTGACCTTCACCCTTTGCCAACCTGGGCCAAGTTAGAAGCGGACTCGGGGCATGGGGAACTGGTTTCAGTACAGACAGCTAGATCATGAAAACTCCTTGAAATACTTCACAAACTGCTACATTAGATCAAGTGGTGGTGTTATTAAATTTTTTCTAATGTTTATTTTTGAGAGAGGGAGCGGGGGAAGGGCAGAGAGCGGGGGCGACAAAGAATATGAAGCAGGCTCCAGTCTCTGAGCTGTCAGCACCAAGCCCAGCGAGCGGGGGGCTCGAACTCCTGAACCTTGAACCAAAGTTGGACGCTTCACTGCTTAATCGACTGAGCCACCCAGGTGCCCTGGAATGGTGTGGTGTTTTTAAATGGCTCGAGGAGCCCTAGGGAAGAGACGAGGGATGCTTTTCTCACTGATATGACCACACCTAGGAACTTCAAGCCAGAAGCCAAAATGAAGACTGGCTGAGAGGCTGGGGGTGTGAAGTGGATACTGAGTAGCTGGCTTACCGGGCATCTGGCACCCGGGGGCTGCCTTTGTTTCCCATCTCAGCTTCTTGGGGACCCAGATCCAGGGGAGTCCCAACTTTAGGACAGATGCAGAGATTTTTCTTGAACCAATTTTGACTTTATTTCCTGCAGATGCACTTGGAATACATCCTTGCTGAATTTCAGCTCAAAATTTAAATGGTCTCGGGGCGCCTGGGGGGCTTAGTCGGTTGGGCGGCCAACTTCGGCTCAGGTCATGATCTCACGGTTCGTGGGTGTGAGCCCTGCATCGGGCTCTCAACTGTCAGTGCAGTGCTTGCTTCGGATTCTGTCCCTCTGTCCTCTCTGCTCCTCCCCTGCTCATGTGCGCGCGCTCTCTCTCATCTCTCTCTCTCTCTCTCTCTCTCTCTCTCTCTCTCTCTCTCTCTGTCTCTCAAATAAGCAAATAAGCAAAAATTAAAAAAAAATTAGATGGTCTTTCCCCATTTTGCAGGCCTGTGAGAAGGATTAAATCAGACAATCCCTATAAAGCCTCCATCTGGTTTCTGGTATACAGTAAGTGAAAACATGAGGCCCTACCTCCAAACCCCATGGAAAAATAAATGTGTTAATGGAGGGAAAGGAATTACTGTTGCTGCCCACGGCCTTAATAGTTTTTTCCTCGACCAGGTTTTACTGGAGGCAACACTGAAGAGTTCTTTGCTCTTTTAATAGTATATGTCAGGGCCCCTGGGTGGCTCAGTTGGTTGAGCATCAAACTCTTGATTTCAGCTCAGGTCATGATTTCCCGGTTCCCCACATGGAGCTCTGCACTGACAGTGTGGAGCCTGCTTGGGATTTTCACTCTCCCGCTCTCTGTGCCCTTCCCCAACTTGGGTGCCTGCCCGGACTCTGTCTCAAAATAAACTTAACAAAAACACATCATATATGCAATCGTGTGGGAGAACCACATTGTCCTTCTTTGTTCTTGAGCAGTGTTTCCCCCCCACCCCCCCAGACATGGTACCATTGAGTGAATTTTTTTTTTTTAAGGAATTTATTTAAGTAATGTCTCTACGCATCATGGGGCTGGAGCTTCTTCCAACCTGGAGATCAAGAATCACGTGCTCTACTGATTGAGCCAGCCAGGTGCCCATGGTACCAATGAGTGGATTAATCTATGAATATTCTTGACCTCAGAGTTTGGAAGTGGACGATGAGGCAGAGAACAGGGTCACTAAGTGACAGAACCTTTGCCCGTTGTGCCTGGGATAAAAATAAGCAGAATTGAAGTGTGAGGGGGAGTCTTCTCATTCCCTGTACACCAAGAAGCTACCCATAATCTCAAGTCTCAACACAGCAGACTTCTGGCTTGGTTTTCTCCTCCCCTTCTAACGTTTGGGGTGTGTGTGTCCTAAATACAGGATGGGTGAAGAACTGGGTTGTAGGAGTTTCATGGAACACGTATTAGTTGAGGATCTGCCTGGGTGCTGGGCACTGGGGGGCTAGCCCTGCTCCATGCGGTTTGGGTGTGGGGAGACAGTTACACATTGATAGGAGGTGTGGAGGTTCTGGTAAAGGCAGAGCCCTCAGTAGGGGAAAAACATGTTCCAGCTTTAGAGGTTTTGACTTCTGCTCTTATAACTTGACTTTTTGAGAGGCACAGCTTGACTTAAGATTAGCCAAAGCAGCATCTTAATTGAGCAAGTCACAGCTATTGGGACAACCAAATTATAATTAACTTTGATGTTTTTGAATTCCTTTTCCACTCTTTGCTTTTCCTGTGCTTTGATCCTTAATGATACATGCACAATGAATTATGCTGGAAGAGAAAGGTCTGTGTTTGTATTAAGTATCACCAGACCATTCTTTTCATGGAGTCCGGGGGCATTTTTACCTCCTGGTAAGACGGATCGGTAAGGAACATGCTGTACTGTGGTAAGCATCTTTTCAGTTGGAATAACAGCCAGTAATATCACAACTTCAAGGTCAGAATAAACTCTTCTCCATGGCCTGGACAAAAATTTGTGATGTTGGGAAACGGAGCTAGGCTATGGAGGCAGACTCAAAAGATAACTACGACGTGAGAGTGTATGTGCTTCCATATCAAAGCTACTACTTATCTGAGTATAATTTGCCTGCGATATTCCTGACTTGGGGAAGAGTTCACTATGCGTACGTTTCCCTGTGCCTTCCTTTTATTCTCATTGTTGTAAATTTGAAGTTCACACTACAAAAAATGATAACCTATTACTAAGCTATCAGAGGATCTGTCGTGGGGCTGTGGGGTTGCGCTGTGTCTCTTTGGGTAAGTTCCGTAATTTTCCTGAATCTCGGTTTTCTCCTCTGTAACAAGGGTATGCCTACTTGATGCTGTAGGATCAGATAAACATGCAGAAATGTCTTGGAAACCCTGAAATTCTTGAAAGAGGATTCTTTAATGATGGGTGGAGAAAAGCAGCCCGGCCTAAGCAGAAATAGTGTGCTTGCCTTTTCAGTGTCTAATCCCTCACCTCTCAGATACATGCTTGGTAAGACCTCCCTCCAGGTATCTGCCTCTCATGTCGGGCTCTCTTGACCGGTTTCCTCACTGTGTCTATCCTTTTATTGCTATTTGGTGACAGACACCGTATTTTAGGAGTACACTGACCAACTGTGACAATTGCGGGTTCAGATAAGCCGAGGTCAGTTAACAGATGCAAATACAGCTTTTTCCTTAATGTTTCTCCCCATTGCTCTTTATCTCTTCCTCCCAATATTTTTGGGGAATATTAGTAAAATTTGGGGATATCAGCCCAGATTTTGGGGTCAAATTATGGAAACAGGAATTTGGACTCATTTTATCCAAGAAATATTTTGTGTTTAATTTTCCAGGTAAGCAGATTTGCAAACACGTGTCTAATTACTTCACATTTGAGGCTTAGGAAGTCGAATATTACTGTTGGTTCTGACCTTGTACCCTTGTTATGTATGTTGAATTCTGGTATCCTGCATGAGTGTGTGTACGTAGAATTTTATTAAATCCCCTCACTAGGTGTTAGGTTAGGAAGGTTAGTTAGGAAGGTGGTTTGAGGCACTTTGGTCATGATGGCTGGCTTGCTTCATTATGTTCCTGTCAACTTGTTTTTCTTGTAAAAACTCCCCATCACAAATACGACCCAATCCTTGGAGTAAGTGTGTGCTAAATATTAGCGTGCTGACATTTAGAAACGGTCCTCCCCCTTGTAGCCTTAGATGTATTTTGTTGTTTTGTTCTCTGTGGCATCAAATTTATTCTTGTCCTTTTCTCTTAGAGACAAGATGTAGGAAGGAAGAGACAAGATCACAGCATTAAGATTGAACGTATTTCTCAATCTTCACATCCTTAACCAGTTTCTTTGATGCATTTGAGTTTGCTATAAAATGTTAGGGGAGGAAGGAAGGCAACCACTGATAATCAAAGGGGAAGAAAGATCAGGGTAGGACTCGGTGACATTTGAGGCTAAGTTCTGGAGCTGTTGCAAGAGTTATGGCTGCCTGTGACTATTTGGCCTGGCTACATGTCAGGGCCATTAACTTCAGAATAACAGAGCCTTTAAGAGAATGTACTTTTTTAGAAAACTCCTCATTAACTTAATTTATGGAGGGGGAGAGGAGTTAGGGAGGAGCTGGAAGCCTGTACTTTGAACTGAGCCTGGAGGTTAGGATGGGGGGGGGGGGAAGCTGTGAATGCTGGATTGTTTGAAAAGTCTTAAAAATCACCAACTGTGCCCCTGGTGGTCTCGGAGGCCTGTTTTCTTGGGATGGAACTTCCTCCTTGGTGATGGCCTTTGGAGCTCCATCCCTACTGTGGATCTCGGCTGGGAAATCTTCAACAATAATTACGTTTTGGTTTGTTTTGATTCTCCTCCAGCCTTGTGGTTGAATGGCTTTGTGTGTCTAGAGTCTCTTGTTAACAGCTTTTCCCACAGTTGTGAAGATGTCCCTTTGCAGTGTCGATCTTTACCTGGAAGGGTTTGACCACCATCTCCGAGAAGTGGGTGACGTGTATCCATGCCTCTCCCGGCAGCCCCCACATGGCTTTTTATCAGATTTGGGAAATGGAAAGAGCAAAGCTAGCATTGCTAAGAAAAGACTGGGAAAAAAAACCGTGGTGTGTGGGTCCACACGGCCATGGGAATGTGACAGGATCAGTCACTCCTCTCTGAAGTGCCTTTGGCCTTGTTTTCCTGTGCCAGGAGAGAGGAGGTATAGTGTAAGGTGGACGGAGAGAGAATTAAACCCTGGAATCTGTCACAAATGCTGAGCCCGCCTATTTGCCCTGTGCTAAGATCCAGAGGAAAGGATGTCATCATGGCACATCACTGCAGGGCAGTGATGCTGTTGCCGGGGCACTGTGTTCACGTGGAGCAGGTGGAGAGGAGTCCAGCGTATGGCCTGGGGAGCTCGAAGGAAACCGTACTCAGGAAGTAGCATTTTGGCTGAGAAGTTGAGAACACCCACTTGAAATCTTTTAGGAATGAACGTAGGGTGTTGATGTGGAAGGCGTATCCCGGGGAATGGTATGGGGGTATGAAGGGATAGGTCTACAAGAAGTTCACTATTGCTGTGAAAGCCATTTGTTCACGTAACACACGTTTGTTGTGTACGTACTTGACACAAAGTGCTGTGCTAGGTACCAGGAGTAAAAGTGGTGAATAGACCAGATAATTGGTAGAATTTTGTGACAGACTGGATGTGGGAGGCGACCTCAAGGTGTTTGGCACCACAGTCAGATGGGTAGTGGTCTGTCTTCTAGCAAGGAGGAGGGCCACGCTGGGAGGAGGAGCAAGGGTGGGCACGAGGTGGAAGGCAGATGATGAAACAATGGGGCTAGGCCCTTCTGATGTATCTGAGATGTTAAGTGGTGGTTGGATTCACAGCTTTGGGGTTCAGAACACAGATCTGGGTGGGAGATGCAAATCTGAGGTAAAGGTACCTAGATAGTAAAACCGTGGGTGGGATTGACTGGACCAGGCTTCCTGAAGCACGTCACCTGGCCAGGTGAAGGGGGATGAACAGGAAGCTAAGAACGGCCGCCATGGTAAGGAAACGCGATTGTTATAAAAAACGAATGGGAGGGAAGTAGATCCCAATTATAGCCAGAAGTCGGGGAGGGCCAAAGGTCTATGGGATTTAGAGGCCCGAAGGTCATGGTCATAGTAGTTCATGTGGAAAGATTGGACTGGATGCTAGAATGAGGGTTGGGAGCTCTGGGGTATTGGGGATGCGCGGGATACTGTGTGTGTGTGTGTGTGTGTGTGTGTGTGTGTGTGTCTGTCTGTCTGTCTCGTAATGACTGGAGGGCCCTGCAGTCATTTAGTGAGCTGAACCCAGGATGCTTGTATCTTGTAATGCACAGCATAGTCTGCATGTGAAGACGTGTCCTGTGTTGAACATGACCCTCAAATGTCTCAAAAGATTCTTCGTGAAGGTTAAAAATAGACGACCTGTTAACTGGTATTTGAGCTGGAACCTAACATGGCTTTACATCTAGGCACAAAGCATTTGTGCTTAGGTTTTAATATACACATTGAATTTTCCAGGGATAAAGCTAATATGTTAACTGGGAAGATTGTGCATGGTTTTATGTGGGCTTTTACTACAAATTCACAATACGGGAAACTCTTGTCCTCAGTGGCAGTACCCACTTGTGGAACTGGAGTCATCAGTGAAAACACTGCTGATCTGTATTTGTATCTGTATTTGTAGACGTTGTCTTTGTGATGATTCTATGTATGGATGCATCATTACACCCTCTTGTATAGTTCTGTATAAATACGTAAATAAGCAAAATGTCTTAAACTATAACTATACATTTTGGGCAACCTGGGTGGCTCAGTCGGTTGAGTGACTCTTGATTTCAGCTCAGGTCATGATCTCAGGGTTGTGGGATTGAGCCTCACACCAGGCTCTGTGCTGAACATGGAACCTACTTAAGATTCATTCATTCTCTATCTCCCTGCCTCTTTCTTCAGCTTACAGGCCCTATCCCTCAAATTAAAAAAATAGTACACCTTCCCCCCCCCCCCCTTGTTGCATATTATACTGAGGTCATGCAGGTAGGTTATACTAATGATGTGTATTTCACAGCTGAAAAGCATATTACGCAGAGGGAGACTGAGAATTTTCAAGCCTATTAACCCCTGGCTGTGTCTTCAAGCACCTTTTGTCTACTGTTAAGGGAAGTTCTGTGTCATGTGATCTCTTGTTCTTTTGAAGCATGGCCCTCAAACCATGTAACCAGAATCACCTGAGGACATAGGAAACACAGGTTTCCTGGGCCCTACTCTGTCACTACTGATGTTCCTTGTGGGAGACTCTGGAACCTACATTAAGTCTTCTGTCCCCAACATAGACCTGATTCTTATCCCACTAACATTTGAGAGGTCACTTATGTAGACAAGGGGAATCCTTTAAGAATTTAGAGAAATTGGGATGCCTGGGTGGCTCAGTCAGTTGAGCGTCTGACTTTGGCTCAGGTCATGATGTCATGGTTTGTGGGTTCGAGCCCCCCTGTGTCGGGCTCTGTGCTGACAGCTCAGAGCCTGGAGCCTGCTTCAGATTCTTTGTCTCCCTCTCTCTTTTGCCCCTCCCTGACTTGCACTCTGTCTCTTTTTGTCTCTCAAAAAATAAAACATTAAAAAAAATTAAATACAAAGAATCTAGAGAAATTGAGTGACAGAAGTAGATTTGGGCCTAAAAACCATATTCTGATGGCACTTTGGAAGGAAGATTGGAGGAGTTTGGGACTCCTGAACTCCTGGGCCAGGGGCTGTGAACCAGTGCTTCTAATGCTCTCAATGAAAGCATTGGAAACCTAGCAATGGTATACGCAGAAAAGGGAAACGATTAAAAAGTAAAAGGATACAACATTGTGCATATGGGGAATAAAAGGAATAAATGCTTGGAGAGAGTTTCTGGCTGGGTGGATGGTGGGATCATGATGAAGCTGGGGCGTTCAGCAGGGAGGGTGGCTAGACGTCAGGGCTGGTTTGGGCATGCCGACTTCGCTTCCTGTCGGACCTGTAAGTTGAGATCTGAGTATGTACCTAAGTGATTTAGTTGAGAACAGCAGTCTCCTGGGGGTTGGAAGGAGGGAGTCTTTCAAATGCAGGTGGTAGTGAAGCTTCTGCCCTCACAGCGATTGTTGCCTAGGGAGTGTACAGAACTTTCATTAAAGGATATATATGTGGACTTGTGTTCACCCCTCCCAGGTTCTAAGTGAATCTCCCTTCCAGAATATGAGACTTCTGGGAGGCATGGTGGTTTTGATGATTGAAGACTGAAAGACGTGAAAAATCAGATAAAGGCAATGTAGTTACATCTTTGAATAAGCCTAATTGGGGTACAGCGTGGGAAACCCTTAAACCTTCTGATATAAAAGCTGTGCAGTCCAGCTTTGGAACCAAGGATGTGCCTGGAAAGATGGGCACGATTTGGGATGTTGTCGGGAAGGTTACACTGAAAACAGTTGCCAGTCTACAGAGTCAGTACAGTTTACAGGAATTGCATCTGGGAGATCTGATCATGAAGATCTCCAAACCAGTGGGTTTTCTTTTCTTTTTTTTTTTTTTAAGTGTTTATTTGTTGGGGTGGGGGAGGGGCAGAGAGAGGAGGAGTCAGAATTCTAAGCAGGCTCTTTGCTGTCAGTGTGAAGCCTGACAAAGGACTTGGTTCCATGAATCGCAAGATCATGACTTGAGCCGAAATCAAGAGTCAGATGCTCAACCAACTGAGCCAGCCAAGTGCCCTGTTTGTTTTTTTAAACTCTGAACTGTTTTCCCCCTTAATACACATACTCGTGCCTTTGAAATGACGATAATTTGGATTGAGGTCTCTTCAGTAAGGAGATTCTAGCTTTAAGAATCATTTCCCAGGGGCGCCTGGGTGGCTCAGTCGGTTAAGCGTCCGACTTCAGCTCAGGTCACGATCTCGTGGTCTGTGAGTTCGAGCCCCGTGTCGGGCTCTGGGCTGATGGCTCAGAGCCTGGAGCCTGCTTCCGATTCTGTGTCTCCCTGTCTCTCTGTCCCTCCCCCGTTCATGGCTCTGTCTCTGTCTCAAAAATAAATGTGAAAAAAAAATTAATAAAATAACAAAAAAGAATCATTTCCCATGCAGTTTACTTTTTACTCCTTCATGTTGGGATTTGCATGTAAGATGTGAAAATAACCAAAGGGACCAATGTCTTCATTCTTTGACCACCTATGTCAAAGAATAGGTGCTGAGGAGTTGGACTTTTGAAAATCCCCAAGTCCCAGGCTCTGGGAATGGGGGAAGGCCCCATACTGAAACTAATTTTTGCAGTGCTAGCTGTGGCTTGTGTCCTCCAGCATTTGTATCACCAGCACTGCTAATATGCAAGCGTTGATAACGAGACTGTTACATGTCCCCACAAACCGAAGCTTGGCATGCAGGAGTTGAGCCTGAAGCACGCCTTTTGACTGTAAAAACTGCAGTTTCTCTATAAAGCCACCAATAAGCAAAGCTAGTGATTATTGTCAGAGTACCCAAACTGCTCGGTTTACTTAATACTGCAGAGACCTCAGTCTGCAGTGCACACCCGTCACTTCGGGAGTTTGGGGGGAAAAGGCCTATCTATGAATGTGGTACTTAACTTTGAAAGGTGTCCATTTGAACAATGGAGAAAGTTATCCTCCCAGTCTCGAGATAAGTTTCAAGGCTTGTTTGTCTAGGTGTCTATGGGGGCGGAAACAAAAATGCTCAAGGCCTCAGACAAGCCCCTTGTCTTCCACGGGGGAGCAGGAGCAGTGACACGTAAGACGAGGGGCACTGTGTGACCTGAATCTGCCACCGCGTAGGGACTGGCACGATTCAGTCATGTGCTTTCATTCCCAGGTAAATTTGATGCTGAAGGACCCTTGTAGGGAGAGCGGGTACCTGGAGATCCCTCTCTCCCCCCATAATGATGATGGATTTCTGTGGGTCTGCCCCACTGCTCTGGCCTCCCTCATGACTAGTTGGAAGCATATGCAGGATGCTTGTTGGAGCTAAGCACAAAATCTATTGCCCTGGGACAGAAACTGTGTGATTCGCATTTGGATGAATCTGTGACTCTGGCCTAACCACTCCCCTCCATGCTTAAATCACTGAAATTACTTTGCCCGTAGGTTAACGGCTGGCAAGCTACAGATAACCCTGTGTGGGTCCAGTCATGCTAGTCTTGTCCTCTCTCTGCCACATTGTCCGTAGACATTCATTCCTTTTTTCTTCTCTTTACCACCTATTAATTCCTTTTCTTCTTTTCATCTTTTTCTATCCTTGGTGGACCTTCTTTCCTCTCCCTTCAAATAACCGAAACCCAGGAACCCCTTGTAGAGACTCTACGAAGTACCAGGTGACTGAACCCCATGTTGTCGCATCTGTTCACTACATAAGCTGTAGTTGGGTGGACTCCAACTTTGGCAGTGAAATGATAAACATCTGTAGAACATATGTATATATGTTAAAATTGTTTTTAATGTTTGTTTTGAGGGAGAGAGACACAGTGTGAGTGGGCAAGGGGCAGAGAGAGGGAGATGCAGAATCCGAAGCAGACTCCAGACTCCAGGCTCCGAGCCATCAGCACAGAGCCCGATGCGGGGCTCAAACCCGAAGCCGAGAGATCGTGACCTGAGCTGAAGTCGGACGCCCAACCGACCGAGCCACCGAGGCACCCCATGTATATATGTTTTCAAAGTCAAACAGGTTTATTAAAACTCCGGGTTTGAGCAAACATTGATGTGAATAGGGCAGTATCCAGTCTAGCAGACGGAATGGAGTTCCGAAGAGCTGTACACAATGAAAGACAGGCAGAAGGGAGTGGGAACAGGAAGTTGTACTGTGGGGGTGGGGGGCGGGGGGACCAGTTATTATAAAGTCATTTTCCTTAGGGGATGGTGAATTAACTGACTAGGGCTGATCAGGCGATTTTGACTGACTGGTCTAAGGTTCCCTGGGAGAACCAAAACTGTAAATGGAGTCTGATTGGTAGTGACATGGGGCTTAGCAAAAGTGATTCCATTTTGGGTTTGTTGTCTGGGTGCGTGTGTGTGTGTTTAAACATGTCTATTTGTAGTCTCCAGATATCCCTGCAATGAAGTCACACACCCAGTTATGCTGTCTCAGTTACAGGGATGCAAAAACCTAATGAATGAGCAAAAGATGGCTGAGGGCCCCTGGGTGGCTCAGTTAAGGATCTGACTCTTGGTTTCAGCTCAGGTCATGATCCCACAGTTTGTGGGAGCGAGCACGGCGTCAGGTTCTGTGCTAACAGGGTGGAGCCTGCTTGGGATTCTCTATACCCCCCTCCCCTGCTCATGCACACATGTGCACACTCTCAATAAACTGAAAAAAAAAAAAATAAAGTATTACCAAAAAAAGTCTCTGCTGGTTCCAGGGCATGTGATTGGTGAGCAGGTGGGGGCTGGCTGTGTGTCCTCTTCCATCCCCACGGTGCAGAGCCTGATCTTCTAGGGTGGAGCCTGCACAGCCCCATGGAGTGGCCTTGAGAATGTCCTTCCTTGGGATGAATCCTTTCCAATGTGTGTTCTTCATCTATTACTCAAAACAGGGCTCCCAGTTTTAAGAAAGGGGTCACACGTACTCAAGGCATAACAAAGCATCGTTAATATAATGCGAAATTCTTTATGTGTAGGAGGATGTACCTAAACTTTTAGATTACTAGGGCAGGCTTACGGTCTAAGGAATTCTTCGTGCAGATCTCTAGCTGTTCATGTGACAGTGGTGATTTGCAGGCAAGGATTAGCCAGACCTCTGAATATGACCTGTGGTTATTTTTTTTCCTTTCGGTAACTTAGAAGATAATTTCAAGCAAAGCCATCTTGTTTTGTACTGAACAGTTAAGTACTGTGAATGCCAGGGTAGGCCCCTTGGATTCCTAAAGTGTGATGGTTGTCAGTTGAGATTGTATGCTTGGATAAGTAAGTATCTTAGTAATAGTTTTATGTTTTCATGAAATTCCAATCCTAGCCTTCTCTCCAGATCCAGTGGCTTAGGTATAATTAGATAAAAGGTAGGAAGGAAAACCAGTAAATAGAAACCAGGAGAAATGTTTTAGGACATTGAACTTCTCAACCTCCTGTTTATCTATTAAGAAATGGGCTTATTAACTCTACCTTAACATGCCTGGTCCTTTTCCATACCTGTTGGTTTTTTTTTCTGTGTGTGGCAAATGTGACCTGTAATGGTGTAACTGTCTTCCTTTAATCTTTTTTATTTAAGAGCTGGGGGGGGGGGGGAGGAGAGAGAATGAATCTTAAGCAGATCCACACTCAGTGTGGAGCTGGACACACGGAGCTTGACCCCATGACCCTCGGATCATGACCTGAGCCGAAATCAAGAGTCAGACGCTCAACCGACCAAGCCACCCAGGCACCCCTGTCTTCCTTTAATCTGTAATGGATGTTCTGTATATCCTATGCAGACACAGCCTGTTAATTGGGAAAGGGAGAGAATACAGCTATGAATCCGCTGCTCCCAAAAAGAGACCTTATTTTTACCCAGAAACCAAATCCTATGAATCAAGATGCAAACTATTTCGATGAAATGTGTGAGAATGGACTTAGTCAAATTTTCATTCTGTTCCTAATGACATGTCTTTGATTGTATTGTTTCAGAATAAAAAGTTAACTCTTGAGTTCTTTTTCCTTTGACAATCATAGAGCACTTCCTCAGCTCTGTGATTCACTTCCTGTTTTGGGGGACAGGATGTGGGGTAAATGGTGAAGCCCACGGTCTACTCTACAAGCTTGGGCAAATGGAGTGTTTGCATTGTGCATCCAGGGAACAGGGAGTCAAGTTGGCTCTTGTCAAACTAGAATCTTAAAACCAGAAAGTGATGGTTTAGTGTTTACTCTTTGTTTTAATCCTCATAATCTTTTCTACTACCTTGGCTGTTAATCTATTTTGAGAGAGAGAACATGAGCGCGCTTGCAAGTGGGAGAGCAGGGAAGGGGCAGAGAGAGAGGGAAACAAAGAATCCCAAGCAGGCTCTGCTCTCGAACCCATGAACCCATGAGATCATGGCCTGAGCCGAAATCAAGAGCCGGGCACTGAACTTGATGGAGCCACCAGGTGCCCCTCCTCCTCTTTCATAAAATTGTCTTTCGGTTTGTTTTCTCTATATTTAAAAATGCCTAACTGATCTCGTGTATAAGGAGTGATTCGTAGGGACTTAAATAGGCGTCTCCACTATGCCCACCCTCACGGTGCCAAGGTATCTAAAATGTCGTTTGAATGATACTTAAGGTTTTCTCTTAAAATCTCAAACCTGTCTTCATTTGTGGTAGCCTTCAAATGAATGATAAAAACCGTGCCCATACTGAATTGGAATATAGATTTGTCCCAGACTGCTTCTTGCCATTGTTGAGGAGCTGAAGAAATGGGACCTCGAGGGAGGGAGTGGGAAAGAAGAGAAGAGGATTGTACTAAGTACCTTGTCCTGTTTTGGGAATGGCCCTTCCACATCCATACCTTTTCTAAACTTTGTCTCCTGAGTTACAGAAGCAGATGTGATCTGTGATTCCACAACGAGGTGACAAAAAAAAAAATACACAAGGGGATTGACTTTTTTTTGGATGAAAAGACCAAGGCTAGACAAAATGAAGGTACAGGATGCCGCACGAGGGTAGCTTACGTGCCACCTGCTTGGTAATACTGAGGAAAAAGAATTCCTAGTAAGGATGGTGATCCATCCACACATGGGAGGAAAGCTTTCTGCACTTGTGAAAAATAGAATCTGGGTTCCCCTGTGTCTCCTGGATGAGCTCACTGGGCAATTGTCCTCCCAGATCACACGATCTTCATGTGGTGTAGCCTCTGGAATCGGAATTGGAGTCCAGATTCCATCTGTCATTTCTGACTTGAATAACTGTCATGAATATGTTGGATTTGAGTTAGAGACTGAAGAAACAGAAGCCACAGCCTTCTCTTTGAGGAACTGGGCGGGGGGGGAGTGGTGGTGGTCAGAAGGAGCAGGGTGATGAGCATGGAAAATGGAGTAGGGGAGAGTTTATCATGAAATACATTGTTTTGGTTTATGAGGTCACAGTGCCTTTTCTACCTGGCCACATTTGTTCACACCTTTGTGCCCACGTGTCACAGGCAAATCCGGGCCTCTAGATGCTTACCAGCACCTGTGCCTCTTAGGCTAATTCTGTCAACATGATCTATGTGTGGACCATGTATCTGTGACAGTTAAAAAAAAAAAAAAAAAAGCCAAAAACAATTGGCTTTTTCCTGTTGCCAGACAGTCACTGTCTGCAGTTGTTAGCTGGTTTGTGCTGAGGGAATATAAAATTGAAAATTCTAAACTAAGCGTAATTAGGGAGGGAAATTTGTTGCCAACTTGCCACCCCCATAGGATACAACTAAAACCACATGTAAATGATTTTCCAGGGATCCAAGTTAGTTTTTCCCTTCTGCCAACTACCATGGAACACCAAGATTAAAGAGTAGTAACAAGGCCTTCTAATAGGTTTTGGAAAGGATTCCATTTGTCTTAGGAAAGGGTATTGGGAAGAACACCCTTTTGAAACATTGACTTAAATATTTATTTTTGGGTTTATGATCCCAACCTACTGCCTTTTGATCTGTTTCTGAGAGCTTAGATTTTCATGTCTTGCTTTTGATTTTTGTCTTGGTGAATTTTTAGAAATTAGAAACTTTAAAAAACAGAACACCCATTGCTTAGCATATGGGACAGAAGAACCCCCTGCTTGGGATTTCTTTTTTTTAATAAGGCATCTAACCACCCTCCCCCTCTCTTATGCCTCAAATGACCTAAGGATTTAGAGGTCCTAGGTCAGATTCTTCGCTTTACACCCAACTGTTTTCTCCTTATATGGTGATCTTCCTGGTTTGTATGGGCCCCAAGGGCTCAGGGAGAATCTTTGTGTTGGCTTCGATGGGTATGTGTAAGCGCAGTTAGAGGATTCTGATGATCTGGCTCCCAAACAGGGCCCTGACTCCTCTTCCCCCTTTGCATCTTCTTTACCTTTGAAGCGAGCTAATTATGAGAAGGTACAGGGTAGTGACTCTATTGGCCTGTTTCTGGCGTGCGGGGTGGGGAGATCCAAGCAGAAGGAAGCTTGTGGACCTTGACTATGCTTTGAGCAGAGAAAATCTTTGTCTCCTTGTACATTGTTAAATCTGTAGGAAAGGCACATCAGCTCAAGATCTGTCACTCTGGCTCCCGGCCAGCATGCCAAATTCTGTCATCTTTGCTGCATGGCCAAGCATATTTATTACATGTTATAATTCTGGGCTTGGTTTTGATCCAGCAATCCTGATAAATCATCAGATGGTTAGGGGTGTGGAAAAGGAAAAAGGCTATATTCATTTCTTGACAGGGTCTTGGGAGAAGTGTGAGCACAGAAGTGCATGCTGCAGTTGGCTAGGGCAGGAATTTTTCATGCGGGCTGTAAACCTCTCCTCCGTGCTGCCTGGAATATTAATTGCATCATCAATTTCTGTTCATACAGATTGGTGATCTCAGACTGAGGACAAATCTGGGCCATGCTCCTGCTCTGGCCACCATATTTCCAAGGAACTCAGCAGTCAGCACCAGCCTTGAGAATGGGGTCCCCGTGGCCCCACGCTCCCGGGGGGTCTATGGTGGAGCTTGGCCTCCATCGGTCTGGGGATGGGAAGGAAGCTGAACTCCTGAACTCTTGGGTCTGCCCTGGCCTAGCATTAACCATTCGGAATTGACTTTCCTTACTCCCTTCTTAAAAATGGCTTCAGAAGGGCAGGAAGTGGTGTGAGTAGATAGTAGTTAAAAGAAAAAAAAATAGGGAAAATGATTGCATTTGTTTCTTGAGCCTGGAGAGCCTTGACCGTGTCATTGGCAGTAAAGTCTTTCCTGCTCCTAGGGGCTTCACAGAGGAATCCTTGGCTTTGGGGTGGCCAGTGAAGGACTGTTCTAAAGCTCAGGAGTACGTTCAGCTGCTTTGCAGGAAGCAATGACACAAGGTTCCAGCCACTCTCCCCCGCCTTCCACTTATTGTTTGGGGCTTGGAAACTGGCTGGGATGAGGAGGAAGAGCCACTGAGAAGTGGTTTTTTTTTTTTTTTTTTTTGGCAGTTTGGCTGCTGAATGAAAGCAGGCACTTTATTTAGAAGTGAGTAGGGAGGGAAATGTAGCTTAGGGTTGACACCCTTCTGGTGCTTATCCATAAATATGAAATGGTGTTAGAACACCAGACACCAGAGAGCTTTCTGATTGGCTGTTGGTGATGTCATCTTGTCATTAATACTGTGCTCAGAAAATAAACTGATCTGCCTGTTTTCTTTCTTTCTCTTTTTTAAAGCTGAAATGTACAAAAATCCATTTTGTAATCTAAAATGAGGCACTTCAGTCACAGCACTTTGAAAGAATGCTATTTCTCATGTGTTCAGAGTCATTTTGGCCTTCACTTGAGCTCTGCAGTAATGAACCACAGGTATTCAGCCTGTCTTGTCTTCTTGCTGAAAAGTGAGGCGACTGCTTTTCAACACCTGGGCACCAATGGTTGACATTTACCCATATTAAGTGCTAATGCAGTAGATGGGAAAGTCTATCTGTCAGCCTTTAAATGTCTTAGTATGCTCACAGGCAAGGTTGGCGCTTGTGGGTATGGGGAGGGATATGGATGGTGATGAAAAGTGCTTGCTTTATTATTCCTAAATCCTAATTTTACTTCTCTACCTCTGATAACTCTGCAGCCAAGTGGACCCCGGCCTCCTTTTCCACTTAATGCTCATCTGATCTCGTGCTGCTGTTTGAGCACAAGGATCACACTTGTGGCATATGTCCAGGTTCCCTGTGTAAAATCCAACCGCATTCTTGCTATGCAGGATTGATTGACATTCCCAGGAGGAAAGCCACTGCCCAGCAACTGTGTGACCCCTGCATTGATCTGTGACCCCCAGAGGTCTGGGAAGGTCTCCCCATCCTGCATCCCTACTGGTTCACTCTGATTGAAGGAGGCGTACGGAGTCTTGATTTACTGTTTTTGTGTAACTATACTTGTATGTGTTTTCTTTAAATGAAATGAAGACCTGTCCTTTTGAGGGAAAACCATGATTCTTCATTAAGAATTTTAGCTGTTAAGGTCTTACCTTTCCTTAAAAAACTTGGCTTTTGTGTGTAACTGTTGAATGATAATGCTCCTTTGCCGCCAATGCGCTCCTAGGTAGAATGCCTCTAAGAGTTCACCCCGTCACTGGTGAAATGGCTCTCCAAGGTTATTTTATGAAAGCCATGGGATGTAGTCCTTGGATCAGCTAACTGCCTAGCAAGCAGGTGCAAGTGATGTCTGTCTTGCAACCGTATCTCCTGTTAGAGGGAGATGCTGCGTTACTTTTCAGAGTTTCCCTTGTCTTCAGCAAGTTTAGAAACCATAGATTTAGGGGCCTTTGGGGTCAGAGGGGAAAAAAGAAGAGACAATGAGGCCCATTCATTCTTAGGGGTTCTAATGAGTCATAGAGATGGTCTATTTTCCAGGTTAGAGCTCTCTCTCTGACAGGCTTTAATTATCTGTGATCTGAAACAAGGAGTGATAAAAACATGCAAAAAGCCTTTCAGGAACAGGTTTTTGAAGGAGATGAATCATCCAGTTCTGTGTCCCGCTCAGCCCTTTTGCGAGGGCCTGGCTGCCTCTGCCCGCCCCCCCCCCCCCCATTAGTTTGCCGCTTGGTCACGTGACAGCTGTCTGCAGACCAAAGGAAAGAAACAATCCTTCACTAGCAGGAAACCTAATCCTAGGCAGGTGCAGCTTGAGTAACCACCCTGGACACGAAGGTCAGCATGGTTGCAGCCCCCACCCCCACCCCTCCCTTAAACTTTTGCAGATGGTCGGAGTAGGGAGGAGCAAAACCCAGTAACCCTTCTCTCAACTGCAGCCCCCAGATCGTCCTCTCCTCCGGGATCCCCATTTCTCCAGATACTGCTGAACTTTTGAACTCAAGTACAGTGCACTATTAGGATGTTTGTTTGAAGGTTTCAGATAAAGCAGTAGCAGATTTTACGGAAACAGTAGACAGATCCATTTTCCTTTTCCTCCAGTGATGTTAGGGATCTAATTAGAAGTCCGTGTTTTAGCAACTTCCTCTGTATGTGTTGTGGGTTCTTTTTTTCTCCCCCCCTCTCCCTAAAAGAGGCTTATGGACATGAACAAAGGCCGGATGTTGCTCTAGAGCATATGAACAAGTGCTGTACTTTAGAGTTGTCTGTAGTTTACAGACCACGTTTTCCTTCTCCGGACCAAGCTAGATCCTGTCCGGTGTGAGGACTTGTTATTTTCATCGGGCTGCTGTTTTCACTCTTAAAGTGTCCCCTGGCCACTTTATTTCACATCCCTTACTAACAGCCACTTTCTCTATTTAGATCCTCACTTGGAACTAATGCAGATCCCGGGCACACAAGTGTGTCACGCCCAAGGGCTGGTGTATTTGAAAAGCTATAATGAGAGTGAAGGATGTGTGTCACCCTTTGGAGGGGGGTGGGAGGCAAAAAGTTAAACAGGAATCAGAGTATCAAGTACACAAATCTGCAGGGAGAGGAGTCCAACATTTTCTTACTGGGAACCTCATTGACTGAAATCTGACTTTGGGGACAACAGAATATTTGCTAAACTAATCCACTTCTCTGAATAGCTCTCTCATTTCTTGTGGCTTGGCGACTAAAACTTAGAAATCCACAATTATACTGTATGGATGAGCCTTGTTGTAAATTTAGTATGTAATCTCCACATTCGGGCTACGTATGGCTATGAGCACCCACTTAAGAGCTAAAAATGTGAGTTACCGCCCACTCTGTCCTGAATTGGAATCCTACATAATTGCTCTATGCTTTAAAAATCTTCCCCGGAGAAAGGAGTTCAAGATTCAGTTGTTAGTGGGCAATCCTTTCTGTGAAGCCAAGAGTCCCTTAGCCCTGGGAAGAAACTAAGTAAATACTTGCTGTTGAACAAATAGAATGAGCGAAGAACATTGGAGGAAGAATTCACATGTGTTGCTTAATCCAGAGGTCACACGGTGGGTTCAGGGGCTCGGCACTTAGAAGTAAACATGCATCAGGCAGTGGGTGTGGGATATTCAGAATCACTCACTGATGGGCTAGGCTACTACAACTGGTAAAAATGGAATGTGTGGAAGGTTCGGTGGTCTCCGAATCTGGCCGCTCGTTGAAGTCCTATTGTGTGCTCTTAGGAAACCAGCACCAAAACTCCCCCACTCGCAGACCTACCCTCCAGAACTCCTGCACGGCCAGGGGAACCACCGCCTTTGTCCCTGGTTCAGGAATGCGGGAATTGGAAGGACCAGCGGGCGGAAGGCATGCGGGGAGAGCACACGCCAGAGGCGAAACGCAAGGTACTGCGGGCACAGAGGAAAGATTCCCCCTAGTTTTGGGGCTTATTTTAAAATTGATTCAGCAACCAGCCTAACACATTGCGTCACGTATTGTGATAGACGTGTACACAGCGCAACCCCTTGTTGATGGGCTCAGGCAGATGTGAGCAGAATCACAATGGCACTTCTCCCCTGGGTTAGGGACCCCTGAGCACAATGACTAGAAGGACCTGCAGGAGGTGGCAGGCAACAGCTGGATTTGAAGAAGTCATTGTCCTGGGGAGGTGATACTTAAACTGGAGTGGAGAGCTGGGCGTGTAGGCAGTAGTTTTGTTAGGCGAAGGTGCTGGGGATTTTCTTCCTGTAGAGGATCCTTTCCCATAGGATAAGAGGCAGAGGTTGCATGGGTTTGGCCTCCAACAGAATGCCAGCCCTTGGATGGTGGGGAAACGCCTTTCCAAGGGTAACTCCTTCCTGTCAGGCAGCATGCATGCAGTAGGCGCTAAGACATAACTCCGGTTAGTGCACGATGTTGAATATATGTCTTGTTGAGCAGCATGATCATTTTCTGGAAATACTTGTGTGCCTCATTTGTGTTTCTCATAAAAATTGGGATGGAAAAGAAGGGAAATCTGCTAGTTTGCTCTCCATTTTTTCCCCCCCTCTCCTTGGTGATTGGTTTTTCACATCTCCCCTGTTGGATGACTCTGCCTGGATCCCAGGCTCATCTGATCACAAAGTGAGCACAGCCCAAGTCCGTTTCACACTCATCTGTTTTTCTTCACACCGCTCCCCAAACAAAGCCACAAGGATGTGAGAAAGGAAGGATTTTGAACATTTGTGATGTCTGCCTGGGCTGTCTTTAATGCAGAGAGACCTTCTCGGTCCTCATAAGAGGTAAAGTGGCTGGTATCCGCGTCCACAGGCTAGAGGTGCTGTTTCTTTTCTTTTTTAATGTTTAATTTCGAGAGCGAGAGTGCGAGGGACAGAGCGTGAGTTGGGAGAGGGGCACAGAGAAGGAGACACAGAATCCAAGGCAGGCTCCAGGCCCTGAGCTGTCTGTACAGAGCCTGACACGGGGCTCGAACTCATGAACTGTGAGATCATGACCTGGGTTGAAGACGGTTGCTTAACCGTCTAAGCCACCCAGGCACCCCTGTAGGTGCTGTTCCTAAGAACGTTCTTGGTGCTTATTTTTACTGCTGGTTTGTTGGTGTCTCTGGAGAATAGACTCACGAGATAGGAAAGGAATGTGTTTTTCTTCCTCCTTTTAAGATGTCAAACCCAGGTGGGGAGTCATGATCTTGATGAATTCTAGCACTTGTCAATTTGAAAATGTTCAGGGAAAACAAACGTCGGAAAGGATGGGTTTGTTTACGTGCTATCACTCAGTGATTTGAAGTCACAGACATCTTTCTTACGACACTTTTGAAGTTGAGGGTTGGAACTGAATAATAGACAACCTTCCAACATAGAGCATTACCAAGCTTGAGGGAGTTTTTTTTATTGGGTTTTTTCGTACTGCCTTGTTTTCTAGTTTGCCTTTTGTCTTTGATCACTTATTTCTGTGACAAAAATTTGGTCATGTTACTGCTTTTCTCTTTCCCCTAAGCTGATATTGCATGATGGGAGTTCTTCTCCCTGCTTACCGCCCACCCGCCCCCACCTTTTCTTACTAATTCTGTTGGTTGCACGTAAATTATTTATCTAGACCTAGATAGTTTAAATATACCCATCCATTGTATGTCTGCTTTCATTTTTTTCCTTCAAATGTTTTCAGTTCTCTTTTTAAAATTTGTTCATAATAATGGATTTCAATAGAACCTAAAACCTGTTAACCTCAAGTGTCGGGCTAAAGTTTATCTTGGTAAATCTTTATCAGTGCTTTGAATTAATAGCTGAGTGATAGTGTGGAGGATGTGGTGTGTTTAAAAATCAGAGTGTAAACTGTTGTCAAGTCCTTAAGTCCTTGAGAAGACTTCATTTCCATCCTGGCCCTTGGTGTGGGAATGATGATTCTTCCATGTTCTTTAGCATATAAGCCTAAGGCTCCGTTCACCATTTGCTTCCCAAAGGTTGAAAATAAGATTGCTTTGCTTTAAAAAAAAATTGGGGCGCCAGGCTGGCTCAGTTGGAGGAGCATGCGACTCTTGATCTGGGGGTTGTGAGTTCGAGCCCCACACTGGGTGTAGATTACTTTAAAAAAAATCTATAATTCAGTGTTCTCACTAATAGAGGCGAGCTTTATGCTTTTCTCTGAAGTTTGTAAACGACAGGAGTTACTTTTTAAATATGTCTGAGAAAATGAGCGTAGTCGAACCACATTAGGGAGGAGGAGATGTGGGTTGCCTTGGAAGGTCCTGAAGGACCCATCAGTCAAAGGCATGGTGATCCCCTGCCTCTCCCTTTCTGCAGTAAGCCTCTGTTCCTCTGTTTCCAGAAACGACCCCTATTTTTTCCTAAAGCCAAAATAAGTTGTCATTATTTCAATGAGACCGTTATTTTAGGAAAGGGGTGGGGCTGTATGGGTGGGTGGCTTAGTCATTGGAGCATCCGATTCTTGATTTCAGTTCAGTTCGCGATCCCAGGGTCGTAGGATCAAGCCCCGCGTTGGGCTCTGCACTGAGCATGGAGCCTGCTTAAGATTCATGTTTTCATCCTCCCTACCTTTCTCTCCCCCCAATCCTCCCCTGCTCGCATGCATGTGTGCTCTCTAAAATTAAAAAAAAAAAAGGGGGTGGGGTCGGGGAGGCAGTTGAAAAAACATGTCCGCATGATAGCCAAAAGGTAGAAGCAATCCAAGTGTCTGTTGGCAAAGTGTGTATATACATGGGGTAGGATGTTGAGACTGCAAAAGGACCCTCGAGGACCTTGTGCTCCATGACCTAAGCCTGTCCCAAAAGAACAGATTGTGTGTCTGCCTTGTATGAGGGACCTTGAGTAGTCAGATTCCCAGGCACAGCGGACCGGTGGTTGCCAGGGATGGGGGGTGGAGGAAATGGGGAGTTCACGTTTTAACGTGTCGAGTTTCACTTTTGAAAAGGCTTCTGTGGCGGGTTGTGCCCATAGTACCAAAGTGGGAAGGGTGCACGACACCGTAGAACTGTGCCCTTCCACATGGTTAGGATGGTAAATTTCATTACAGTTTTTACCACAATTAAAAAACAGGAGAAAAAGTATCCTTTGTAAAACTTTACAAGTTAAATGTAAAACAACTGGGTCATGTGAGCTAAATGACAGATATTTGACCTTATAGCACCATCGAAAAAAATGTACTCAACCTTGATGGCAAATAATTGCATTGAATGTAAAGGAAGCAAAACACGTCCAGTTAGGTTTTTCTGATCTGTGGTATTGGTCTCCTCTGCGTTTTCTCAGTTGGATTCCGAACAGGGTAAATCACTCTTTTTGTTTTGAATTTGGAATTCCTGAAACACACGAAAACAGGCACGTGTTCAAAAGCAAATAGGATTGAACTAAGGGCTAAAGTTGACATGCATGTGGAGCACCTGGGGCTCTAATGCCTACATTCTGACTCTGGGGGGAGGTGGAGATGGGGGAGGAGGGACCCAAGACTCTGCATTCCTCCCACAGTCTACCTGCAGAGTTCTTGAGAATGGTTCGGCCTCCCCATGGCTATACTAGGATCCCTCTGAAGGCTTACTCACCATTTTTCTTGCTACTTTGAGTTTCTGCAAGATCAAGGCTGTCCTCATCCGAGTTATCTTGACCTCGAGGATTTCTACAATCTAAAAAATGCCTTCACTGCCATTGTAGTGGGGTGTTACACAAAAGGAAGGGAGGTGTACTGCCCGCATCTAATATGAAGTCCGATCCCCTTTCGTTTTATGGCCATGTGCTAGTTATTGGGATAGCTGACTAATTTTGATCATGAGCCATGAGACCATGATGAAAGTAGAAAAAAAAAGACTCTGCCCTCAATTTCAAGCAATGGAACGTATTTCTGTGAAAGTTCTTGTGCCCATGCCACTTGATCATGGATAGCCCAGACTGAATGGCTTTTGTAGTTAGGCAGTGTTGAGGGGGAGAGAAACATGGCTTTATGGCATTGCGTGGAAGGCAAGATTCTAATATAACTCTCAAGATCTCCTTACTGCATGTGCACCCTTAATAATCCCTGGGACGGTGGATATGGAGTTAAAGTCCTATGACCTAGTTGACCTTTAGGGAGATGGTCCATGTGAGCCTGACCTACCCACATCAGCGCTGTTAAAAGCAGTTTTGTCTTGATGATTGAAGAGAGCATAGACGGATTCCTTGCACCCTTGCTGGCTTGGGACCTTAGTCCTATCACTACAAGGAAGTGAATTGTAATGCTGAAAATCAGCTTGGAAGTGGGTCCCTCCCACCCCCACCTCCCACCCCCACCTCCCCTTTGAGCCTCCTGATGAAAACTTAGTCCAATCGGTACCTAGATTCCAGCCTCACGATGTACTGGATTTCTGATCTGAAGAACTGATCTGGTGAGTGCCTGTTGAAGCCACTAAGCATGTGGTAGTCTGTTCTACAGGAATTAGAAACTGATACACATTGTGTACTGGTGTGTAAATGCCTTGAAGGAGTATACAAGCTGTTAATAGAAACGGGCTAATACTGCTTCGCTGGCTGGACAAAGAAAGCCCACCTCCCTTACACAGGGTGGAAATAAAACCTTTCACGAATGGTAAGAAGTCAAATACTGGAAAGAACCCGGATTTGGAGAGAAGAAACGTGATCAAGTCTTAGCTCTTAGACTTCCTGGCAAGTGGGTCATGCCTTTGTGCCTTATCTATACAACGAAGTTGACCAATGGCATCACACGGTAACCACTGGTTTTATTTGCCATGTCCTGTACTCCTCTCCATGACTTCCTTCTACACAGCCTAGCCCTCACCCACTCGGTGTAGGATTAAGGGTGTCCGTTGTGGGTCTTCTGAATAAGCTGTCTGAAAGCAGTTGAAAGTCTTCTGCATTTTTTTGGACCAGTCTAGAGTGTTCCCATGTCAGACCGTCGGTAGTCTGATGTTTGCACCGAAAAGTTTCATCAAAACCTCTTAGATAAAATGTCTGAAATCTGCTCTAGTTCTACAAAACTAATGTGCATGAATAGCTTTTACATTTTTAAAATCCAGAGACTCCCTTCCTGTGTGTTTAAAATATGAAGGTAGAAAAAGGATCTTTAAAATCTATTTTTGAAACCTAGGGTGATTTTAACTAGAAGTGTTTCTCTGCCTAGAACCACTCACGCTTCCAAATAACGTTCTTGGGTGTGTTTCTGCAGCCCTTGCGTGTGCATCACTGTGTGTGAGCCTGGCCCCTTGCACATCCAGGTGTGTGTGTCTAAGTGCTGGAGTCTTGAAGGAAGTGGTGTTGTGTGGAACTCTCCAGTTGGATAGTCTGTTTTTCCTATGCGAGGTCTCTTCCTTGAGCTGAAGGCTCTGGTTCACACCGTGAAATAAAAATCTGCAGAAAATGAAGAATGCTTCCATTACAGCCTTTCAGGAATAGGGCATTTCGAAGGGAAAATGCTACTTCTGGAGAGTTCTTTCCCTCAACCTGGAGCTGCTTTCTGTGTTGTCAACTAGCTGCAGATAATTCACTTTTTTTTTTTTTAAAGCATTAGTACTTTAGATTTTTGTAATGTTTATTTTTGACAGAGAGCATGGGCAGGAGGAGGGGCAGAGAGAGAGAGAGGGAGACACAGAATCGGAAGCAGGCTCCAGGCTCTGAGCTGTTAGTACAGAGCCCGCGGGGCCTGAACTCACGAACTGCGAGATCATGACCTGAGCTGAAGTCAGACGCTCAACCGACTGAGCCACCCAGGGGCCCCTGCAGATAACTCACTCTTAAACAGGACTGTAAGGGCGGGGTGACCTCCAACAGTTGAACCACCGGGAACATGGTGGGAAGGATTGGTCAGCTGTTACAATGGGAGAAAAGAGCCACTTTTCAACCCCCTCCCAGCATGTGAAGGGCCTTGAGGAATGTCTTCCAGTGTGGAAAACAAAGTCGTCTACAAGGCCAGCGGGGGAAGTGCTGTGGTTTCAGGACTCCATCACAGGCATGAATAAACCTTTCCATCTAGCCAAGGGGCGTCCCCACTGTCTACACAATACCCCCGTCAGAGCAGATCTGTGGTGTGAGATGCTCCCCCGTCCCCCATCACTTGTAATTTTGCCCAGACTTGCTGGTCCTCATTTGGCGTTGGGTTTGTGAAAATCACTTTTGTGGAGCTATTGTTTCTTCTGTCATCTTTAAACAATACCAGAGGATGGCAGGGAGGGGAAAGGGAATCGCAGCTCCCACACAAAGCAGATGCCTCTTGGAGAGGGTGCTAAAGCGGCGATATTCTGGGCATAGCAGTCTGGTTTTTCTTGTCCGTTCTTCACCCTGAGTCGAAGTGACGTACGTTCTGACAGTGGTTCAGGGACCAGAAACCTCGGGGTTCTCATGGTCTGCCACATTAAAAAAATTTTTTTTTAATTATTATTTTTTTGAAAACGCTGTCTTCAGGGTATATGCCGTGACACCACACGTCAACCCTTGCCTCTGTTCCATCCTAGTGGCAACTGTCCCAGGGCACTGTGCTTGTAGGGTCACAGCAAAATCCTTTTATGGATTTGTAGCTTGGTAAAGCACTTTGCAAACAGGCCTTAAGCAAATTAAGTTTCAGTCATTCAACAGTTTGAGCCTTGAGCGCTTACCTTTAATTTCCTCACCCTTCAAATCTGGGTTATAAGATTGGGGGGAACCAGAGCTCAGTAAAAGTGGTTTGGTCTTAGAAAGCTCATGTGTTGAAGGGACACCTGGGTGGCTCAGTCGGGTAAGCATCCGACTTCAGCTCAGGTCATGATCTCGGGGTTAGGGAGTTTGAGCCCTGCGTTGGGCTCTGTCCTGACAGCTGGGAGCCTGGAGCCTGCTTCGGATTCTGTGTCTCCTTATCCCTCTGCCCCTGCCCTATCCCGAGCCCCTCCCTCGCTCACACTTTGTCTCTCTCTGTCTCTCTGTCTGTCTCAAAAATAAAAAGAAAAAAAAAAATGCTCATGCATTTAACTCTGCGCCACATTCTGATGACCCATTGTGAATAGAGGCAGCCCATCTCGGCTTCTAGCTCGCCTAGCTTCCCGCGTTCCCACTTTCCGGAGTTTGAAAAACCACAGCTCTGACCTTCCCAGCTGCCACATTGAACCGCTGCACTGTCCTCACGAGGTGTGGCCCTGAGCAGTTGGTAGCAGACGAGGGGGGCGGGGGGGATATCCGGAGTCGCCCCGACACCATTGCGGATGCTTCCGTCCCGAGGCGTTGTTAATGTAGCACCTGAGATTCCACCTGAGGTCTGGTGCTTGAATACTCCTTTTCTCCTCTCTTGGCAAGTTATTTTCCTTGTGGGGCTTCGTCCTCTTCATGGGAGAAATGGTTATATGGCTGCGTTGGGCCCAGCGCCTTGTGATTAGTGAATTGTAAAAAGAATGGCCAACTGTTGGTCACAAAGCTAAGTGCTTCGTGGCTAACAGGAGTCAAGTCTTTGTTCCAGGTTTGCTTTTTGAGTGTAAGATGTTCTTTTTTAAATTTTTTTTAATGTTTATTTTTGAGACAGAGACAGAACATGAATGGGGGAGGGTCAGAGAGAGAGGGAGACCCAGAATCCGAAGCAGGCTCCAGGCTCTGAGCTGTCAGGACAGAGCCCCATGCGGGGCTCGAACTCACAGACCGTGAGATCATGACCTGAGCCGAAGTCGGACGCTTAACCGACTGAGCCACCCAGGTGCCCCAAGACGTTCTTTTATCGATGTGAACTTCCTCCCTTAAAGATCACAACAGAGGTAATGCCAGATTCTATTTCACATAATGGCTCTAAGGGTGTAACTCACGGCCTTGACGCTCCGAGAACATACGTTTGCGTAACATTTCCCTTCTCTTCTGATCACGTTTCTAGGAAGGAATTGGGGCAGGTGACAAAGGAGACCCCAGGAGGGGCTCGGCGAAGGCTCGGTGGAGCGGGCCCAGAGGGTCTCGTTGGATGTCATCTTCTCAGGAGGGCGAGGGGCGTCCCCTGCACCAGCTAGAGTTCGGACCTGCCTTGGCTTTGCTTTAGGTGGAAGCCACACAGAACGAAGCTGAGGAGTAGATGAACGGGATCCTTTTTCCTTTAGAAACGGAACAGTACACCTGATTCATGGATGCTGGCTGCCAGCAGTAGCTTTGGGAGTACCTTTGAGGTCAAGGCTGCTGTGGCCGCGCGGTGTCTGTGTGTTGATTTTTGCTGCCAACAAAGCCCTGTCCCTCAACTTGGCATTGCTTCATCCCCTGCCTGGGGACAGCGCTAGGATCTCGGCATTGTACCTGTGGCTGTGTGGGAGGGCCGTCTTTGAGATCTTCGAAGCCTGAGCGCTTCTCTGGCAGCCTACCCTGTGTCGTGGCTTCAGCCGTCCTCTTGCTGCCGGCCACTTGCTTAACTTGTTGTGTGTTCAGAGATGCGGAATTCCATTGGATCTAGTGTTCCAGCGGCTTCCCTGCCGCACACCCTCCCCTACCCCGTGGTGCCTCATTTTGTGTTGAGGCAGGATCCTGTTGTCCTTTTCTCCACCTCCCATCTCTCGTGGTCTGTGGGCAGCTAGCAGGAAAGGGTGGTGATGTTCAGTTGTCAGGTTCGTGCACTCTTAGGGGTCAAGACCTATTCTAACTTGTTCATCTTCCTGCCTCTTGATTTCTTTACTTACACCATAGGGTGAGAAATCAGACTGCAAAGAGTGAGAAATCTGTTGGCTCCTGGAGGGGGGGGGCGGTGAGGGTGGGGAAGGGGATATTGGTGGGGCCCATAGGGAGGGAATATTTACTATAGTAGACACCAGAAGACTCCCTGCAGGTGCTGTCTGCCATTTTCTAGCGGGAAGACGTTTGACAAACAACCTCTTTTAATCTTTGATTCCCTCATCTTTAAAATAGACATCACCTCTAACTTTCACTGTGGGGCTGCTGGGAGAATCAAATGAGAGAAATAAAGCATGTGTGAGAACTTTGCAAGTTGTAAGATGAATTAACTAACAGCCATCCAAGACCGTGTTCTCGGTGCCGTGGGACAACTGGTCCATCTGGAATGTTGAAAAAATGTGTAGGGTTTTAAGTGAGAAGACCCAGGCCTGAGGCCCAAGAGCGGAGCTTACTGGTGGTATGATCATTGGCCAATCATTTAACCTCTAAGAGGTTTACTTTCCTTATGCCTCACATTATTATCTCTTAAAAAAATGTGATCATGTATTATCTAGAAAATTCTGGGTAGTGCAAATGTTAGCTCCAAAATGTCATCCTTCAAAACAGTTAAGAGATTCAAAGAAATAATTTGCGGATCTAAAAATTCCATATTACGGAATTGTGGGAAACTAAGGGGTAGATTGTCTGATCCAGGTGGCAGTTAACACGAAGGGGCTTGTTTTGGAATCTAGAAGTTCAATAGGACACCAAATTCCTTCAACTTCCACATAGATGATAATTCTCTCAATTAAGCACATTCTTTCATTTTCTGTAGGATCTTGAGATACAGGAAAAGTTCCGTATTTCATTTCTCATTCAGCAACACTGATTGGATCCTTTCCTTATAACTTTTTAAAAATCCTTTGGTATCTTAAAATTCACATTGTAAAAAAATTTTTTTAACATCTATTCTTTTTTGAGAGACAGAGCATGAGTGGGGAAGGGGCAGAGAGAGGGAGACACAGAATCCGAAGCAGGGCTTCAGGCTCCCAGCTGTCAGTACAGAGCCCGATGCGGGGCTTGAACTCACGGACTGCGAGGTCATGACCTAAGCCAAAGTAGGACGCTCAATAGACAGCCACCCAGGTGCCCCTTAAAGTTCACATCTATAAAAGGCAGATAAAAAACACTTGCCTTACTACGTGGGATTGCTCTAAAGGCAATGTGAGATAATTTATGGATAGGTTTTGGAAATTTGAAAGCTAAAAGATAGATTACTATTTTAATGTATTTTGAGATCAACATAAACTTGGGTCTAAAATACTTCAGAACAGGCTAAATAGCTAAATAAAACTGAAATGGGGTCATTCTTTTAAAGTTCACATTAAAGGGACCCCTGGGTGTGGCTCAGTCCGTTAAGCATCTGATTCTTGATTTTTGTCTCAGGTTGTGATCTCCTGGTTTGTGAGAATGAGCCCCACTCGGGCTCTGTGCTGAGAGTGCAAAGCCTGCTTGGGATTCTCTCTCTGCCCTTCCCCTGCTCGCGTGTGTGTGTGTGTGCACGCGCGCGTGTGCATACATGCGCATGTTCTCTTAGAATGAAGCTCAGTGTGAATTTTATTTTATCTTTAAACATTTGTTTTACTCTGGTGGCTTTGAGTTTCGTAGTTCACAACAATAAATGCCATTGAAGTAATCTCTTTAAACAGAAATGTTAAGAATGAGACTTTATTGGATAACAGAGGAAAATTTTACACTGTCCCGACTAGAAACCTAAAGGAATCAACAGAAATGAACTTGAAGGAGTAGGTCAAACATAAATCTGTCTGCAAAAGTTAAATGGACAGGTTCCAAATAAAGATTCTAATGCTCTGGTTTCTCTTCAAATCGCATAAATCTTTTGCCTTTTACCAAATAAAGATTCTAAGGATTTGATCAAGGTTAGTAACAATTAAGAATTAAGGGATATATTGAGTTTTGTGCCTCACTGAGATTGGATCTTCTCACGTGCGTAAGACTTTTTTTTTTTCCAAGAGTTCGTATTACTGCTTCTATTTTTAAATGGGGGCACCTGGGTGGCTCAGTCGGTTAAGTGTGTAACTTGGACTCAGGTCATGATCTTGAAGTTTGTGGGTTCGAGCTCTGTATCTGGCTCTATGCTCACAGCTCAGTCTGGAGCCTGCTTCAGATTCTGCTCTCACTCTCTCCCCTGCTCATGCTTTTTGTGTCTCTCTCAAAGTAAGTAAATATTACAAAATTAAAAAGTCGGTGGGTAGTTGGGTGATTCTGTACTATTAACTTGTTGGTAATTATTGTCAGACTTCTCTGCTGTCTTATAATAGGTGCTTCTGGCTCACGTTGAGCTAAAATACCTGAAGACCGTGTGATCTGATGAGAGCCATGTCTATCTGAGGCCAGACAGCTCCCCAAAGAGCTTACTAAGAGAAAACAAAATTTCCCTCTTGCCAGCAGTTATCACCCCCTTTCTTTTCTAGCCTGCGCAGAACACTGGGGAAGTGAGGAGAAAGGCTCATCAGCTTTATATCAGAGGTGACGGGGAAAATTCTGAAAGACTCACCCATAGAGATGGGGGGTGCCTGCAAGAATGCAAAAGCTGGTGTTGGATTTCCTGGTGGAATGTCTGCTCAGGCTGACGTGCCTAACTACCCCTGTGCTTGTCTGGGCTGGGGCGGAAGGAACTGTGAGGCACAACAGGAGAAGGGGCTCCCAGCCGGGCAGCTCACATATTCTCTGTTTAGTTTGGCAGGAGCATGGGAGTTCTCTAAGAGTGAAGGGAACACTGCAAATGGCAGATGGTCTTGATCCATCTTGTTAGAGGATCCCTACAAGGCTGTCGTCTGGTAATGGGAGTCCAGCAGTGGGTGGAAGAGGCTGGGCCAGAGCTGGGGTCAGATCTACATCAGAGAAGCTGTGCCGTGAGGAGGTCCCTTGGGAAAAATCACACAGGAGCCAGAATTAGAGGAGGAGTCATGGCCAGTCATGGCGGGGGGTGGGTGGGTGGGGGGACTGTCTACCGGTTGTTTGCAGGAAGAGTATGGACAGCCCAGAGCAGGGAGGAGGAGAGGTCAGTGAGTAAAAGAGTAGATCTTAGCCCTCCCTGTTTATAGTTGGGGTCACAGGTTTGCAGGGTGTCAGGGTGGGGCTTGCCTAAACCATAGTTGAACTGGAGAACGAAGAAAATAACTTGGCCTACAGCTTTACTAACCAAAAGTTGGCCCCAAATTGTAGCATCTGCACTAGATCCTACATTAGAGATGGGAAAAGGGTTACAAAAAAAAAAAAAAACAAAAACCCAAAAACCAAAAATCCGTGGCTCTGATGTGAGTGAAGTGAAGCCATTTCCCATTAATGGCCTGTGAGATGCTAACACTCAGGAAACCGAATTTCCCAGATTCTCCCTCTTTGTTTCTAGGATTCCAAGTATCCATTCCACGTCTAAATCCACCCCAGGGCCATTGGTGTTTGTCACGAGCCTCCAGGAATTTTCCTGTTGCCAGGCTTGTGGTCCTTCCTCTTGCGGTCTATGGTGTGCATTGTATCTGAGGATAAAGAAAGAGTCACAGTCATGGCGCCAGATGTTGACTTAAGTGAATTACGGGTGATAATTTGATGGCCTCTTTGTACATGAAAATGTCTTTTTAAGAATTGGATTTCTGTTGTCAGTAGGGTATTGGGCAGATCCCTGAGACCTATAAAAGATACTAGACAATAAAGGCAGATGTACATCATGATTCAGTTTGAGGGAGCCTCCGTGCTCCTAATTTGCTTAGAAAGACTTGTGAGTATTCTATGATACCATGTCAACACGGCTTAATAAAAAGCTACCTCATAAAGGGAGAAACAGATACAACATGCCTCTCCTAATGTTTTCCAGAGAGTCTGTGAATGAATCGAGAAGTGGATCCAGGATTTCACGTATCAGCACCCTAGGTTTTATCATTTCTATAATCCTTTTTTCTTTCCCTGTTGCTGTCCAGATTTTAAAGGGGGATTACGGTTTGAGTTAAAGAGAGCAGGCGATGCAAGCCTACCACACAAAGTTGTTAAATCTCAGAGGCCTGAGATTTCTTGGCTCCTTTCAAGTTTTGGAAGCCGTGCACTCCTAGGGAATGCTATTAGGAACTGGCTTCATGGAGAAAATGTAGCTTTGGGGCAGTTAGCTTTTGAAGCTGGGAGAGGATAATAGGTTGGCGGACGTGAGTGGGGAAGTGTCTGCGGGTTTAGAAAATAAAGGGCGTGAGGAGGGTGGCGGTGGTGTGCGGGTCTTACCGTAATAGTTCTTTAGCAGGACCGAGTGGTTCTCCAGATCGAGTTCAATTTTCCACTGAGTGCGTTTTCTGTTTTGACAAAGCCTGGGCACCCTCTCCCGGAGCGTGCGTCTCTCTGTGCCCTGATTGCGGGGGGCTGTGCCGTTAACTTGGCCAACGGCCCCTTTGGACCCGAAAGGACTAGTTTAATTTGCATCAGATTGTATAGGTTTAGGGCTTGGCAAAACAAAAACACAAAAACAAAAAACAACCTGCACTGGCTCTTCTGTCTCCACCTCACACTGTTGGAGGTCCCGTATCCAGGGAATGAATCCTAACACGAGTTACACGTGGAAGCAAACCTCAGCAGGGTGGAAAGGGGAGGAAGAGCTGTCACATCTGTGCCTTCCTGAGTGGGAAGTTCAAATCTGGGCTTTGGCAGAGTAGGACACAGGCGAGGAGGAGGGGCGGCAGCGCTAGGAGCTCCTTTGGGGAGGGCGTTCCGGGACGGGGTCACCCACTCGGGAGGTGGTGGCCCTGGAACACCAGAGCGGGCCGCACCTCCGGCTCTGTGCGGACTGATGTTTCTTTTGCGTAATGGGCATTGAGTCACCTTGTGAAACGTCCTTCCTAATAGGGAGGTGGACTTATTCCTGCCCCAAAGCTACTGGGAGCCTGTTTAGGAAGATGCTCTTCTCACACACACCCCTCCACCGCTGATGAACAGCGTTGCTGTCACTCTGTTAAGCAACTTGCCAGGGGGGAGGAAGTCACCTTGCTGGGAGTCCTCTGCCTGAGGACTGAGTTTAGAGGAGGGAGAAATCTGAACTGCCCGGTGATTGCCATGCACAGCGGCGATGCTATGGGGATACTTAGTAGTGCCCTTGGAGGGAGACCCGGTTCTTGACCTCGAGGAACACCAGCCAGTGGCTCTTCCCTCCATGTGCTTTCGTGTGCCGTCTGTTTGTTCTGGTGAGATCTTGCTGGTACCCTCAGAGTGCCTAAGTAGGCTCGTTGCTGATTGCACTGTACTGAATCTTGCTAGAACCTTGTGAATGTGCTCGCTGGGCAGTCGTGGAGGCTCCCTGTGCCACATGTGTGTGTGTGGGGTGGGGGCATCCAAATGGCTTTGAGTGTCAGTTCCCATGTCAGTCGGAATTCTGTGCTAACAGAGCGCATCTGCTCTGTATTTTACAGATGAGGACATTGAGTCCCAGAGAGGAAACGATTTGTCCCTTTCCCTGAGCTAAGCCAGCAAGGTCGCTCCCGAAATCTAGGTCTGCAGATTCAGCCCAGCGCCCTTCCCTGAACGTCACACGGCTCCTGTCATGATCTTGAGATTTGTTGAAGCCACAGGACCGCGTGATGGTTGTACATATGTGGATTTCAGTGCCCCAGTGGCATGGACCCCTCTTGTCAGTCTACGGCCCGAGCCCGGTTCCACGACATGTGGCGAATGGCCACTCGTGTGGTCTCAGAACTGGGTGCCTGAGGATGTCCCGATCCCCTGGGATAGTGCCTTCTGCTGCACCCTGTGTGCCCTTCTCCTCTACTTGTCTTTTCCTCTTGGGGCCCTGTGGTCCCCGTGTGGAGGCAGGCAGCCCCATGCGGAGCCGAATTTCAGCCCCGTGAAGGGCATTAGCATAGACACCATACATTCTTGAAGAGCCAGGATGTAGTTTTCAGGTGGGTATACTTCCGTTTTAAGAACACTTGCTTTGACATGCTCTGAGATCAAGAAGGGGCACTGCCCGTGTCTCCAGAGGATTCCCTTGGTGCTTTCTCTGGGTTAGAACTTGTCTCAAGAAATGGCTTTGCCCTGCAAGCTTCTAACATCTCTTCCCTTATTGGCTGGCAGCTTTTGTGCAATGGATTTTACTGATAAGCTACTAAATTTAAATCTGGCAATTACACGGTGTGAATTACTTCAGGGAACTTCCTCGATTTTAGGCCAGGACTGCAATCAAGCCCTAGGCTGTCAGGATTTGGAGTTTTTCCAGTCGTGGTGATGGCTCACCCTCTTATTTCGGTACACAGTACAGAACGGATCAGGATAATTCACTGGATTTAGGGATCCGAATAGTTAAACGATCACCCGTCACGGGACGTGTGCTGGAGTTCAGCTAGCCTCATTCACATCTCCTCCTGATTTTGTGCCCTGGCCCCTTCTTAGAGAAGAACTACTCCATTTCCTAACTTCTCAAGGGGCCAACCAGAGTTTGCTTTAGTTGCTTCCCCCCCCCCCCGCCGTGTGCCAAATTTCTCAAAGCCCTTTTCCCAGGAATACCCTACTCTGTTTGGGCTGCCACAGGCCTTTTAGCTTAACTGTTGGTCTTGTTGATTTTCCGGTATTGGCTTTTCTCCTGCTGCCTCTGGGGTTCCTCATTTTCTTCTCTGCTCCCTTGGTCTCAGGTACTGGTTGCTCTTTTGGCTTTATTGCCTATTAGAAGTATGGGCAGGCGGCAATTGCTACACTTTGACCTCTGGTTCTTCTTCCCCTGGAGGGCTGGTGTTAAAGAGGCCAGGAAGGCAGAGAGCTGGGAACAGGAGGGAGAGGAGCCCAAGTCAGCCTGCTGATTGCTCCTTAATGTAGCCAGATGTTAAGTACTAGGAGAAGAGTAAATGAAAGCAGGCTTTTCTCTCGGTCCCTACAAAGCCCTTCTCTTTGTCACTTGCCTTGACCCCTTAGCTACTCTTTGCTTTCTGGGTTCTACAAATGACTAGCATTTATTACCTCAGGTACAGACGGAATTAGAAATGCCTCTGTAGGCTGGTCTGGAAACCTAATCGCTTTGATGACTGTTACTATGAGAAGCCGTGTTGTGAGTTTTGGGTAAATTTCGAGCATTCCTTAGGCGTATGAGCCATCTGCATATTTAGGTAAGTAGATGGATCCTTTGTTGCTCGGTCTTTTTAAAGCTGGTAGTTCATTTTAGAATCTAAAGTTATAATGACAGTTTTGAAGGTATCTGAATGGGCAAAAAGCCTACTCTTTTTTGGCATTAAATCTCGTTTGTTACCTCCACACACTTCTGAGAGGTCTACATTTTCCTTTCCGTCAGTGTCTTTCAGAGGATTGTGTTTTGGTCTCGGGATAATTGTGCTTTAAGAATACAGCATATGGTTGGGGACTTGCTTTTAAAGTATTATACAGAGTTTTCTCACTTTAGAATAGTTTTTTGTTCCCCCTTGGCTGACTTGACTAAATACCGTAAACTCAAGAAGCACTCCATGGGTGCAGGTCTGGTATCGATTATCATTAATTCTTCCTTTTATGACTTTGCCACTTAAATACACATTTAGAAACAAACCAAATAAACATTAAATAGCATAAGTAGATTTTTGACTTGGGTGGTCCAGTGAGTTTCAACATGTGCTTATGCTTTGAAAGGTGGTTATGAAAACATTATATTTAAGCAACCCATTAAATGATTGCAATAGATTTATTTTGAAATGTATTAATACAGATATATTTAAAAAGAAATCTTTGGTTATTTATAACTTCTGTACAGAGTAGCTAAAAAAAGGTAAATTTTTGCCCACATAAGGGGTTAGTCACTGTATTTCAGCTTGGCTGGTATAACCTGATGGGTTTCCAAAGGCACGCCATTGGGCACGTCACATGACTTCCTAAGTTCTCGTTTCATTAATGACAGGCGAGATAAACTAGTTGGCCCTTAAGCTTTTCTGAAACTCTAGGATGCTGCAATTCTGTGACTTTAAAAGTTGATATTTAAAAGAATCCTATGAAGCAGAAAATACAGTGTTTACTCCACAATATACATGGAGAGATGGCACGTTCTGGAATGATCAATAAAGGTCTAAAAATAGCCTATAATACTAAGCCTTCTTTAAAAAGTCAGTCTTTATTTATGGCCTTGTTTAGTGAACTGTGCACACTGTTGGGAAAATAGATGGGGCATCTGGAAAAAATACTAAAATATTTATGGGTAGAGACTATACCTCGACACCTTAAATAACTTGTATTTCTTTCTACGTGTGGTGATACTGCCATCAAATGCAAGGTCAACTATGTGAATCAGCCCCATTAGAATAACTTTGGATTTGGGCCAGTGGTGTTCTGTTGGTTTCTGGATTGTGTGTTAAAACTTGGAGCTTGGAGAGGAAAGCTTTTACTCCTACAGGTGGGCATTTTGCTTGCAACTCCCCAGAACAGAAAGGAGTCCTCCTTTTTGTTTCTGTTTGTCTTCCACACCTCCTGGTGATCATTGTTGTTGCCTTCTGGTGATCCATTTCCCCACCTTGCAGTAGGAGGGGTTTTTTTTGTGTGTGGGTTGGGGGGGCGGTAATTAGTTGTCTAAGTTAATTCTCTTAAGGATTCTTAACTGGTTTCCTTGAGGAAGAATTGGGGATTAGGGAGTGATCTCCCAAAACCATTGTAGAGAAGGTGTTGTATGAGGTACATTAAATGTTTAAAAAAAAAAAAAAAAGACCCCATAATGTAACCTGTTCGCAAAATCAGACAGTGGCTCCTGTAAGCAGAGCCTGGGGCAAGCCATTTTGATTTGTCACAGAGGTGGCTCTTGGGCAAATGCTAATGGCACATGAAGGCAGAGTGACCACAGTGTTTAGTGTAGGTTCCTTTGATCACTCGTAACTGGTTTTAATATTATGCCAGCATTTTATCAGAAACCAAAATATTTCTCCGTGTTCTAACCCTGGCTATTGTGTTTTTTTCCTCCCTCTCTGAACCTGTAGAAGGCTGGCTGTTGTGTCAATATCGCATGCCAGCAAGTCTCTTAAGAAAAACTGTAGCCCTAAGGACTTAAGAGCATTTGATTCCCATTTGTCCTAGGATGCTGGGGGGGGGGGGCAGAGGTCATATCTTGATACCCCTGGTCCCTACTCAGTGCCTGGTATATGGTGGGGGTCTCCTGTTGGGCAGGGCTTCTGAGGACCCTGCAAGAATCTTCCATTAGAATCTTAAACTGCCTAACATCTAATTGATCATGGAAGACAGAATAAAATGAACTTGGTTCCTTTTGTCCTTCTGTTATTTCTTCAGAAGTGAGGGTCCTCCTGCCCTTTACAAGCCAGTATAATCCTATCAATGCAGAGTTAAAGTTTACCCGTTAATATTCATGCTTAGCAATAGTTGATAAAAAACAAACATCCTACCTCTCAGCAATAGGCTAGTGAAGTATGATTAAATTTTTAGAACTCGAAGAGGCAAAAGAGAGTGTAGATGCCTTGATAGGCTCATAAGTTGCTTACAGTGGAAGAGAGTCTGACCACATCTATGCTGGCTGTTTTTCTGGGGGATGCTTGGGCTGCTGGAGATACATGGATTTGTTCCGATCTCTACTTATAATGTGGCCGTTTAGGTCTTTACTGTGAGTTCTGTGGCCATATCTTTGCCACCTTCTAGCTTGGCTTGATATTTTGAGACTTGTCGAGGGTTTCCCATTCCACCATCTAGGCCTCCTGCCTTCTGATCGTTGCACTCGCCGCCTCTGTGCTGGCAGTGATGTTGGAGGCACAGGTCCGTGCAGCTATTTCTATGCCCAAGCTTCCCTGGTGCTCAGAGGCAGAACCTGTGTTTGTCAGTTGGTGGTTTAGATGAGTTACAGGTAAAACACGATGCAAGTCTCTGTCTAGATGCTTATCTTTTGCCCCAGCAGAAGCAGACAGAGAGGGAGATAAATGTTTGGCAGCCTTTGTTTAAAAAAGGAGCTGCTGGTGTCTAGAACAATCCCAGCCTCTAAAACATAATATAGGGCTCTAGAGGTGGGGGAAAGACAGCAGAAAGCTTTACACCCGAAGCCTAGTGTTGAGTTAGGGCTCGTAAAATCTGACTGTTTCTCAAAGACCAAAACAGGTCATCTTGGAACGTGAAGGTGTTCATTTTACAGAGAGAATGAAATCTTCAGTGCCAGCACGTCCCAGGATGGGTTCGTAAAGTCACGATAGAGGTGAAGCCTCTCATTCGAAATGCTTCCATCGGTTTCGTGTGCTTAGCACGTTGTAGCATATCCAGAGGAGTCGAAGGGCTGCGTGCGGGTCCGTTGTTATGATAGCAGTGCTTCCTTGATCTGGAACAGATTAAGGCTAAGGGATGGGGTGACTGCTTCTTAGGTCATGCTGAGGCACCCTTGTGAGGGGAGCAGCCTGGGGGCGGGGGGTGTGCTGGTAGCTGGGCCAGCCTTCGCTTGTAGTTGCCCGGAGTCCGGAAAAACTGCAAGAAGAAATTACTCACAGACTCCTGCCACCTGCTTCAGATCATGCTGAAGTGACCATGGTAGATCCCGTGACCCTCCCTGCCCGCTTCTCAACAAGCTCACAGTTCTGTGAGGGAAAGGACCTGGGTTAGAGGGATTATTCATTTTATTTTAGCCCCACAAGTTCCTCTTTATTATGACCTTTTTAGCCCAATTTAAACTGTTCAGTGAAGAAACTGATATGTAAGCAAAAGTAAGAAGATGAGGTCACTTACCTTAATTTCCTTAAGCCTTTAATCATTGTAAATAAAGATCTGGTTTCTTTGGAGTTTGCAGTGATGTCTTAGTTTTGTGGTGATTGGTGGACTGTTGGCAGATTGAGTCATCGTTTAACTTGAAGATCTAGAATAACATACCATCTGTCAAGAAATGATGACAGTAGTTGGTCTTGACACACCAAAAGTTGCATTTATGGAACAACCTAAGATTTTTTAGTTACCGTAGTACACCTGGAATCATGCCGTTGCCACCCAATGGCCTTTTGAAGGTGGGACTGACTTCCTGTTTCCACGGGGCCCTTGGCCAGTGTAGAGCTGAGCACGAGACTTGCTTATTCCATAGCTCTTGGCGCACAGTAGGCGTTCAGTAAACACTTGATCGGCAGCTGCTGGCAGTTGCGGGCCTCCTGGGTGAATTCTGAGATGGATGGGGGGTGAGGCTGTGTTTTCATTCACCAGCCCGAATTGTACTGCCTGGGCTCCCACGGTACCGTCCTGATAGGATGGTCTTTGGCATTTACTGTTCTTCTGCAGACTCCCCTTAGGGGCGGTGCCTGGCAGCAGTAGAGTTTGAATCTCGCTCCCTGTTGGCCTTCCTCTACGCCGCCGCTCTGAAGGCTTTGTGTATGCGAGGAAAGTCATCCCCCCGGCCTGGTCACCCAATTTTGGCAGAGGATCAACGGCTGAGCCTCCAGCCCCGCAGATGTACCACTCAGCTGGTCTCCGGACACCGATGACGTGCAAGCGATCCCCCCACGCTAAACTCGAAGATGAGAATTTTTTCTTTGAAATTTAAAAGGAGGATAAAAATGTGGCTGCTTTTCAGCCTAGATTGATGAGCTGGCGTGGGGGGAAGGCCGGCCTTTGAAATCCATAGGCCTCATGTTGCAGGCCTGACCCCGCCGACCCCGGTAGATTAGTAATGGTCTACGCAGCCTGCTCTGTCAGCACGTCTGGCAGGGCACGCACAGATGGTGCCAGTTGGAGAAAATCGCAGCCCAGCGCCGCACCGCAGCCGCGCCTTGGCCGTGCTGCCTCGGGGGGGAGGAGCCGAGACCGGGTCCTTTACGGACGTGTTCGTGCCCCGCGCTGTGGACCAGACCTGGGAGGAAGCCGGTCCAGGTTTAGGATGCGTTTGCCGGTCACGACTTCAGTCGTGCTTTCTTGAGCTCGCTCAGGCCTTCTGCCCCGCCGAGCAGCTGGGATTTGTACCGGGTCTGTGGCCTTGGGCTTGTTCGGCAAGGAATTTGAAACTAGAACTGATCTCATTCCAGGGAGTCCAGCATAATGCGATACTTGTTTTCCTACAGTCAGTGAGCCTCAGGAAAATGCGAGTGGGATGCAAGGCGGGGGGCTGGGAAGGGGGAGGCAGGAGTCTTTAGAGTTGGAGTCATCAACCCCCGGGAAAGAAGAATTTCACTGGAGAAAGCCGCTTCTGCGACCGGCTTCTGGGTTGCCGGGTGGTACCCTGGGTTGGTGAACACTCCTGTGTGGTGTCAGCCCTGGAAGTGGGGACTCTGCTCCCCACAGGTGGGAGGGAAAAGGCCCTCCTTGGCGCATAGCCATCGACCGGGGGCTAGGCTTCTAACCAAGTCGAGGGGAGCCTGCTCTTTGGACTTAGACGTTTTATTCTTTGAAAATTCTGCTTGGAGTCGAAAGTCCGGAGTTGAGGGCGCGTACCCTCAGAACGCCCCTCCACCCGAGCCACATCTCAGTAGGTGGAGGGCAGGCTGAAAAAATCCCAGTGTGGAGCAGATGTGCGGGGCCCCATGGCAGGGGCTCGCTCGGCCGGCCTCGGCCCGTTTGTGACTTTGTTTTGTACTCTTTTTGCCAAAACTTTCTTCTGGAAGTCTCCACCCGGGTTAGTCTGGCTTTGTACCTTGTCACTGTTTAACGGACTCATTGGGTTCCTCTGGAGTTTGAGGAGATCTGTTTGATTTCTTGAGTTTTCCTCAGAGATGCCACTGTTGGAAAACGCGAGCCGCTTTTAAGCGTTCGCCTCGGAGGAGCTGACCTGGGCTCCACGAAGGCAGTTCGTTTCTTCCTCCCGAAGACGGAAGGACATAGGTCCGCTTCGACACTCCTGGTGCTTCCGAAATTGGGCCGTGGGCCGTGGCCCGGAGGGCGACGTGAAGGAGGAAAAAGGACATTTGCTAAGTGCACGCCGTGGGTACGCACCCACATGAGCCTTGCTGGCTGCGGCGCGGAGGGAGGGCCCCTCGGGAAGCCTGCGGACATCTGACGGAGGCGTGGCTCTCCTTGGCCAATTGAGCGCGGCTCAGGCAGGATAGCTTTGGGACTCGACGGGAGACTGAAGGGGAAAGTCAAGGTTGCCTCCCAAGCCGGAGGCGGGAGAAACCGGGAGATGATGAAGTGGGTTGGCAAGAGGAAGAGGAATTCTGTTTTAAGCCGTCGGTAGTCGGAACGCCCATTAGGTTCTTGGATTTCTGGGTCGGGATTTGGGCACGGAGGTCTGGCCTAGAGAGGCATTTGGGAGTTAACACGTAGTAATGGTACAAGAGAAGGGGGAGAAATGGGCAAGTCCGGAGAGGACGAAAAGCGAGCTCCCAATTCTCTTCCCCCTCGGGTGTTTGAGCAGCGACAGGTATTTGCCGAGAGAAGACCGTAACGAAAAGTACTTCGTGATTGTCAGGGTCAGGCTGGTTGTGTATTTGATTGGAAAACTCCTAAGAGTCTTGGCAATGCAGACACAAATTCTTAACCCTGAAGCAGAATCTTGGAGTACTTTGGGCCATTTCACAGATGCTCTACCATTTGAAGTAGATGCCAGAACCAACGAGGAGACGGACGGTGGAGAGGCTGGAGCCCACAAAGCAAGCATCTGCTGGTTATTGAGTTGCAGGAATAGCAGAGGGACAAGTGGACGGCAGGGGCCAAGAATAAAACCTGGTCAAGAGGCCACATCCACCCAGCTTGGCAGACAGGCCCGGTGGCTTTGGTAATGACACTGGTGCCTGCTGTATGTGAGCCTTTCCACCGAGTTTAAAAAAGGCTTTCCTCTAACTACCGGGTCGCCCAGAAGTTGGGCTCCTTCTGCCCTTGGTGGTTTTCTTCCTGTGGAATCAGTGCTGTGTCTGCTGACTCCACCATCGTACTTGTGGTCCTGCCCCGAGCCCCTAGGAGGTTTGTGAGGACATGCCCTTGTGGACGAGCCCAGCAGAAACCACATGACTTCACGGCTAGACTGGCACACGTGGACTTGACCAAAGCTTTGTCGCTTTGTCTTTTTCGATTTCTCTCCCCGCCCCCTCCCTTTTTGTTCTCTCCGTACTTTTGGCATAAATAATATGTGATTAAAATCATTAGAAATTTCATGGCAAGGCTTACTACTAGTGGTGAGGGATTATTAACACCGGAACTTCCTTTGGATTAATACTTACATTTTGACTGGAACTCCCTTTTTTATACCCACATTCACCACCAATTCTATTTTAAGTATTCTAACTCTGGGAATGACATAGGAAGGAAAATAGACCCACAACTTTGGAGGAAAAAAAATCCAGGAAATAATTTTGTAGCCTTTTCCTTTGTATGCCCCCACCGTACATGAAGTCCCAGAATAAATATCTGTGAGACTTTTCACTTTCACTCATTTTCTGGGGTTTGCTTGTGTTGCATTCTGGGAGAAGAGACCCGTAAGCACTAGTTCCTGATGCATTTTATGTCCTTCGCTAGAAGGAAGACAGTTTGCCGAGACTAGGATATTCTAAATATTTGCAGCTGGAATACTTCTGGCATCTGCTGAAGGTTGTGTTTTAAAATGCCATTATGTTGTGCATAAATGTGCTCTTTTTTGTGTGTGTGCCACTGTGAGTGTTTATTTTTAATGTTCATCCACCTTTATGTAAATAATAAGTGGTAAAAGTTAAGTCCAGCTTTTCCCCTGCACCCCACCTCCCCCCTTGTCTGTCATTTACTGGGCACTGGGCTGCCTTTTGGAACTCAAAGACATGCATGAAATGGTCTCTGCCCTCAAGGAGCTTAGTGTCCCATAGTGGTGGATGTAGAAATAGATGCTTTTAGTTCAGTGTGATCAGGGCTGTGGGAGTATACTCCATTCTAGGGGGCACTGTTGGGAACATATTCTCTTGGAATTAACTGTACCTCATTCTTGAAGATCCAGTCTAGAAAGAGGGGTGGTCTGGGTCTTAAATACCATGGGATAGGTGGATCGCTATGGTTGGTCATCCAGTATCAGCAAGCTCTAAGGTGGGGGGGGGGGGGTGGTGTGGCAGTTGGAAAGGCTGGAAAGCAGAGCCAAGGTCAGAGCTTGACCTAGAGTTGATGTTACCTATGAGGGGTGTCGGCTAGTAAATGGTCTCCCGCTGGTATGGAGGATGAGAGGGATTGAGAAAGGGTAGGAGAGCCCGGCTAGGGTATCCACTTGGGTGGCTGTTGGCAAATCGGATGAAGGCCTGAGTTAAGGCGGGGACCCCGAGCAAACTCGTGAAGAGAAAGGTGTCAGAAGGATGTGGACATGAAATTGGTGGGACTTGTTAATTCTTATGGTGCCGTGTTTGTAGGGAGTGGTAGCAGGGGAGGCGTGGGGCTCTCCTCTTGGTAGCTGAAATGATTGGGTAGCCATCACTGTTGGGATTGTGAACAGAAGGGGAAGAGTTCTGTGGGGAGACCAGTTGTGAGTTTGTGTCATTAGTGTTTCTTGAATACTTTTAAACTACATCTTGGGGGCGCCTGGGTGGCTCAGTTAAGTGTCCGACTCTTGGTTTCAGTTCAGGTGTAATCTCATGGTTCATGGGATCAAGCCCTGCATCAGGCTGTGTGTGGGCAGTGCAGATCCTATTGGGATCCTCTTTCCCTTTCTCTCTGCCCCTTGTCTGAGCACATGCGCACGCTCTCTCTCTCAAAATAAAAAAAAAACCCACTGCATCTTGGATGCTGTTTGACTACTTGATAAAAGTTGAAGTATGTGTTCAAGTCCAGCAGCACTGACTATGAAAATTGGGGGCTACAGGAATTACTGCATGGAGAGGGCCTTGATGTCTAGACACATGGATTTAGGAGGATTGGAATTGCCCCGATCTCCTATTTTCTACTTGAAAGCTGGTCTTTTAAGCCAGCATAAAGCCCTTAAGCTATGTCTTTGTGAGTTGCGTCCAGTTTATGCGTCCTTCTTGCTGTCTCTACTGCTACCACACTTCCTGTGTAGTCTACTCCCGTGATGGTCTGCTCTCCACAGAGCAGGTAGCACGGTCCTTCCAGAACACTAGTCAGATTATCTATCCTCTGCTTAAACCTCTGAAGACTTCTCATTTCACTGAAAGGAAGGGCGTGTACGTGTACCCACACACACACACACCCTGAAGCTGTTGGTTGGGTTCCCCAGGATGTGGACTCAGAGGTTTGAGGAAGGCTCTAGGAAATAACCCCTATGAGGGGTGAGGGAAGTAGGATTGTGTAGAGCAAGAGATGGAGTTTGGATGCAGTTGTAGGAGCAGACACCTGATGTTACAGTGATCTTTGAAGTCGCAATGGCCTTTCAGACCCATTCTTGCTCTCCTTAGTCTATACGTGGCTGGATATACCTGAGCAGGGGTTTGAAATTCTTGTGGGGCAGTTTCCCTTGTCAGTCTGCTCCTGGAGAAGGACTTAACTGGGGCCCATTGGCAAGGAGCCTTTCCAGGAGTTAGAGGAGTTAAGTGTTTTGGTGCTGGCGGGATTTTTTGGACGGTAGACAACAACATCCACCACATGCAGCCTGAAAGTCTCTGTGTGGTCTCCCTACTCGTTCCTGCTGCCCCTGTGACCTCATCGTCTATTTTCTCCTTTGCTCATGTCACTGTAACCACATTGTCCGTGTATCCCTTTGGCTTCATATACATTTAGTTGGTGTTGCCTGCTGGGAAAGTAGACTCCATGAGGATGGAGACTGCTGACTGTTTGTGTCCTTTTTTTTTTTTTTAATGTTTATTTTTGAGAGAGAGACCATGAGTGGGGAGAGGGAGAGAGAGAGTGACAGAGAGAAAGGGACAGGGAAACACAGAATCTGAAGCAGGCTCCAGGATCTGAGCTGTCAGCACAGAGCCGGACCCTGGGCTCGAACCCACGAGCCATGAAGATTATGACCTGAGCTTCGAAGTCAGATGTGAACCGACTGAGCCACATAGGCGCTCTTGTGTGATTTTTGATGGTGTGTTTTAAAAGATATTTTTGGAAAAGATAGCCTGTTAAGTGCTTTTCCTTTGGAAAAGTAAATATTCAAAGATTGAGAAGTACAAATGAAATACAATTTAAGGGGTAGTTGATACTGTGGTCTGATTATTTTGGGACTCTTTGAGACGAATTCACGTAGAGCATTTTATTGGTGATGGATTTATAAAATGGACTTGATAAACACTAGTTTTCAGCACTACATCTATTGTATGAAATAACGTGAACCTGTTGTGCCTTTTAAGGGTGTACTACTTTGTCATTGCAATAAAATCTTCTATTGGACAAGCTCCAATTGAAATAAATATTTATCCGAAGGCAGAAATGATGCTATTAATAATTCAGAAGAGTTTTCAATTAAGCATTAACAATATCATTGCCTTTGGCGGCAATCTGCTTGAGCTCATAATATCGAATTATTTTTCTCAATGGAGCTAAAGTTAAACCTCAGATAACCAGAACTCAGGGATTCCACCTTTAAAAAATTTTTTTTATGTTTATTTTTGAGAAGGAGAGAGCATGAGCTGGGGGACGGGGGGCAGAGAAAGAGGCAGACACGGAATCTGAAGCAGGCTCCAGGCTCTGGGCTGTCAGCACGGAGCCCGACGCAGGACTCGAACCCCCAAGCCGTGAGATCATGACCTGAGCCCAAGTTGGACATTTAACTGACTGAGCCACCCAGGTGCCCCACGAATTCCACCTCTTTAATCAACATGTGCTCTTTGAACATCTGTTAAGAGAAATCTAGAAATCGTAAAATCGAGGATTTTTTTTTTTTTTAAGTGTCTCTTCCCAGGCATATCTGGTTTTCTGTTGATATTTGGCCCCGTATTCTAGGACCACATCCTCACAGTTGCCTCCATTAAAAATTCTGATTGAAAAGCATCATGAACTACTTAAATTCTATCAAAGAAAAATTATGTTCCTTACATGGAAACATGGGCTAATGAATGCATCTCCTAAAGATGTCAGTGATAGGTGTCCTTCTACCCGATGGGGGAGGGACTTGGATCATCTGTACTGTTCCTGCTCTCGCGGGTCCCCCCTTCCCCATCAGAAGGCTAGCTAATTTTCAGTGAATAAGAAACTCCATTTATTAAAACATCCCATTCAACATAGCGTGTTTAGCTCGCGTGCTTTGGGCCAGAATATAAGATGTGGTGATTGTAGACTTGCGCATGAGTTTTCTTCATTTCCTGAAGCAATGGTTGATGTTTCTGCATTGCAGGTAAAGAGAAAGTGATTCCTCAGGCTCCCAGAGGTGTCTAGAATACTTATGTTATCGGGCATACTTCCTTGGTATGTGTGTGTGTGTGTGGGGGGGAGGGAACAGTAAGAGTGGTGTTACATTCAGATTTTACCTACGTGAATTTTTCTTTTCTGGCTAGGATATATTTGTGTCCATCATCCTTCCAGGTAGACTACTATCACTGTCACTCCTTTGTGTTCACCCCCAATTTTTTAATCAAAAGGCACTTTCCCACCTCAGATACTAATTATTACAATGGCATGATTTGCCAGACAAACATGACTCAGTAGTGGTATTTGAGCAACAAATCAATGAGCAAATATTGATGCAACAGACTTGCCACATGAGTGTGACACCATCTGGGGTTCTGTACATGATTTATAGCGGAAGACACAGCATCTCTGCCTTTAAGTGGCTCAAAATTAATTAATGGGAGATGGGAAAGAAACAGAAAAATTAACCAAAGCTCTTGAACTCATTTTCACAGTTGCTCATGTATGAGTATCATTCATTCATTTGGTGTTTGCCGATCACTCTTGCTTGCTTGTCAGGAGATGTACTGAGGCTGGGATGAATGGGGAATGTGTGTGCCCTGATCCTCTGGGAGATTACAGATGGGGTATGTTTGACCATATAGTTAGTAAGATGGAGAGAGCATCTTCAGTGATCCAGAAATGAGTGAGGTAATTACATAAACTACTTAGGAGTAAATTGTCAGGAAGGCTTAATATCTAACTGCTGCAGAGAGCACTCTTCATCACTAGTAACAGGTGGATTTGCCTATGGGTCTCTAGAGTGAGTGAGTGTGTGTGTGTGTGTGTGTGTGTGTGTAGGCAGTGTTGGCAAGGGAATCCTGTTGAGTTGGGGGTCTTTTGTATATTTCCAATGCCGTTTTCAGCTGTACTTGCCTTTTTTTTTTTTTTTTTTTTTTTTTTTTACATGCTGTAATGTTAGAGCATAACGATGCTGGAGCCTGTAGTTCTGGTTTGAGGTCTGACTTTGCAGTTTACCAGCTGTGTGAAACTAGACAAGTGACCTAATCTCCTTGAACCTCCACTTAAACAGCTGTAAAGAAGAGACAGAAGCTCTGAACTACCTGCTTCGTGCACTCTTCGAGGGTTCAAGGGAGACCCCGTGTAACACGAAAGAAGTTGAAAGGTGACATTGTACGCATATTTGTTGTTAGTATTGAGTGGTTGTGAGGGATTGGTCCCCCTCGAGCACACCTACCCAACACGGTTTTCAGTTGTGGAAGATAATTGTGGCTGCATTCAAGGGATATGTTAGTTTGTGGGCTTAGTAGCGTTACTGCAAATGTAAGAGCCTTGTCTCTCTCATGCCTTTGAGATTGACCAAGGGAAATTCATGAGTCAACTGGTAATTCCAGGCCTCTAAATTTTAACTGAAGTCAGGCTTGGACTTGGACGATTTGAAGGAATTCTGTACAGGCAGGCCATCCATACACATGCTTTCTTTTCAGTTTTATTGAGTAAATTTCTAAGCTATCAAAAGGATGCTCGTTCTTTAATGTGCATCTGTGCAAATGTGACTTGAATGGAAGCCTGATGCAGGCTGGCAATTTCGTGTATTGTATTCACTGCTCTAACCCCAGGGCCTGGGGCAGGGCCTGGCCAATAACAGATGCTCGGTGGATTTTCCTTGAACTGTTGGCTCTTTGAAGACTGGTTGTTGTGTTTGAGGCACCCTGTAAGGTGTTTGGTAATAGTGGGAAAGTCCTCTCAGAGTCCATGACCTTAAGGACTCTAGCCTCTAAGAGATAGAAAAAGAAACGCAGAATGCAGTTCTCAACGAGTGCTCCAGTAGTAAGCTGGGTGGGGTAGGATAGCAATCGGGAAGACTTCATGGAGGTGTTGGTAATGATTATATTCCATATAATGTGTTCAAGAATGGTGTGTTCAGTTCCAAATTCAGGCAGTAAGAGGGTTCGTGGTTGGTAGAGAATTTAAAAACAATACAACTGACTGAAGGTTGGTTGGCTGTTTGAGGACTATGTGGGGAGCAATTGTAAAGTAAGACTGTGAGAAAATATCCTTCCCCCAGGGCTTCTTTGGGCCTGCTCCCCACCCATCCCCCCGCACCCCTTCCTGTGCCTCAGCTTCTCTGGGTGGAGTTTGTCCCATTGAGATACTTAAGCTTCGGAGACAATGGTCTCCTTGAGAGAAGAGCCTTCTGGCTTGGTAATGATGATTTTACACAAGTGTTCTATTAAAAAACAAAAAAACAAAAAAACAAAAAAAGAAAAAAAACCCAAAACTCTGAACACATATCTACTTCAAGATAACCCTAGTAAAAAGGAAACTGCTATAACTCGCAGAAGTCTGGAAAGTTTTTTTTTTTTTTTTTTTTTTTTGTCTCCTTTAAAAGCAATGTAGTCTTAAAAAAAAAAGTGTACTCGACTTTAAAAATTGATCGTTGCTTGGATCAACCTCACATACCATCAGACCTCTATTATAAAATAAAATGACCTTTGACTTGTTGAAAAATTTTTATAAAGACTTTTGAATTCTATCATTTTCATTTAGAAGAGCCAAGATTGATCTACCAGTGGGTTCTCGTTATGTGTTAGGCTTTTTGTTTCTGTACTTAAGGAAAAAGGAAATCCTTTTCTTGGATGAGCCAAAGTTCACAACTCTGGTCATCATTCACTGCCGAATTTTTATCTTAATATTTGCCATAATTTGGATGTTGTGCATGTTATAGGCTAATTAAGGATCTGTTCCGGCCCTGCTGCTTTGGGCATATGGAATGAGGTGGCACATGAGTCTCCATATCAATAGCAAACAAAAAAAAAGAATTTAAGAAAGCTCTGAATTCCCTAGGACGGATTTGTGTTACTTGAAGCAGTCACTTTTCAAATGGTCCCTAATGGTGTGGTAGCCGTACCCACCAGAGGAGAGTTTTTAGCCAGCGAGTGCTTCATCGTTGATTATTGTGTACTAAATCATAACAGCCTATGAACGTTCCATTGTGCTGAGCCTAGAACTAATAGGACAACATGTGAGGTCAGATCGGAAGTGGATTTCAGAACGTACTAACCAAAGAAGAGGGAGATGGAAAACATTTACAGACGCCCATGGGTGAAGCAAAGACTTCAAGGGAAGGTAACAAACAACAGAACTGTGTCATTGTGTAACTTCCTAGCCCTTGGGATTTCTTAAGACAGGTTGAAGCTATTGCTAACGTAATTAACTCTTCACCCAAATTTAGCTGACTTGAACACGCACACACCTTGTGACCTTCCTCAGCTGTTCTCACGAGGGTTTCAAGTACTTAACTCCATTAATGAGAAAATGCAAGAAAATTGTTTGACTATTACAATCTCCTTGAAAGCTTCTACTTAGGCTAAGACCCTATGGGGGCAAGAATGACAGCCGGGACACAACAGTCCCGGAGGGGCAGTATCCTGCAGAAATTCCTACAGAATAACCTGGACCCCTCGAGACCATGAGACATGGCAGACGGGACTTGGAGAACCACACAGAAGTACACAGCAATGGATACCTACTGCTTTAGAGCTGTTAAATGGGGTGCCAATGGACCCCTAGTTGGCACTGGAAGGAAGGGGACTGTTGGCTAGTTGGGGAACTTGTCTGCATAAAAACTGGCAGCATATTGTAGGGAGAGTGGTTTTGAATGTGAGAACTTAGCTATGTTAAGGTTACGTTACATCTTGAGGTTTATTATGTGCCAAATATTGGACTAGACATTTTGAGGTGTAAGCTAAGCGAACTAGAATCCTGTCTCCGAGTGACAGCTCTGGAAGATCTGCTTCTGGGAGGCTCTGGAACCTATCACAAGGCCTGGAAAGAACCCTGTGGATGTGTTAAATTAGCTAAAGTCAATCTTACTTACTCAGTCACTTAGTTATCCATTAGCCATTGTTTGGTGGAAAGTTGGGGACGAAAATCTACTTCTTGAGAATGTGATAAGGAAGGGAGTGGTTGGACAAGTGGGAGGATTACCAAGAGCAAACCGTGTCCAGAAAATTGAGGAAGAGATAATTTCCAGAAGGAAAGGGTGGGTCAGATGCATCCCCTTTGACAGAGAATCCAAGTAAGATAAGTTCAGGACACGGGCAGTGATGGGGAGGTAACTGGTGCCTTTCAGGAGACGTGCTTAGGGGGAATGGTGTGGACTGGCTTACAGAAGCTTGAGGAAGACTCTTTTGAAAGAGGAGGGGGGTGTGTGTTTGTGAGAGATAAAGGGGGTGACGTATGAATTCACCATGAATACCGTCAATTTGTAACTGTCCTTGGACAAGTTACTGGATCATTCTGGGCTTCGATTTCCTGGCCTATAAAACAAGGTTGATAGTAGCAGCTAGAGAATAAAATGAGTGTTAATTCATGTTGTTGAGCAACCGGTTTCCAGAACTTTTTCATCTTGCAAAACTGCAACTCACCACCCATTCAACAGTAACTCCCCATTTCCTCCACCCCTTCGACCCCTGTTCCTGGGACTTAAGTTTAGTGGTCAAACTCCTGGGAGTGGAATCGTACGGTGGTGGTCTTTCTGTGACTCAGCTATTTCACTTGGTATACTGTCCTTATGGTTTTCTTGCGTTGTAGCATGAGTATTGACCTGCCCTCCAAAGGAAGGAAACCTTGTTTTGAGGGCTGAACAATACTTCATTGCGTGGATATCACCAGATCGTGCTCATCCATTGGTCTGTTGATGGATATCTGGGTTGTTTCCACCTTTCTGGCTGTGGTGGATAATAGTGCTACAAACATGGGTGTACAGAGAGCTTTTTCTCTTTTAAGCAAGGGGTGTCGACTTTTCTGCTCCTTGTGAGTCATGGCTGGTGCTTGGGCGGGTGTAGGAACAGGCTATGCTTGGGAGATGGAGTGGCTGTCAGAAATGTCTAGAAGCCCACTAATGGAAGGAAACAGAGCTCGGAGACAAAGGTCTTTTTCCTTTAGAACTTAGGGAGTGCTGTTCCCAAGAGTGTCGTGCTTGTTGTATTTCTCAGTAGACAAGGGAAGGGTCCATCTTCAATTTCTTCTTTAAACTTGAGTGGCTGAGACACCTCAGATGCGTTTCCCATTGTGTTGGTCTATAAAAATGTTTTTCTTTCTTTTTTTTTTTTAATTGTTACAAATGCTTATTTACTTTTGAGAGAGTGCGAGAGGGGACGGGACAGAGAGAGAGGGAGACACAAAATCAGAAGCAGGCTGTGGGCTCTGAGCTGTCAGCATGGAGCCCGATGTGGGGCTCGAACCCACAGACTTGAGAGATCACGACTAAGCCCAAGTTGGCTTCACCAACAGAGCCACCCAGGTGCCCCAAACGTTTTTCTTTATGGTGTTTTTTTTTTTTCCCCTGGGCAAGACAACGATAATACACCTTCTCGACAGGTGAAGAGAATGTGACAGACCTCCTGCAGTGAGTTCGTGGCCAAGCTTGTGTTGCTCTGGCAGCTGGGCGTGGGGTCCCCAACCCCCGCTGTGCCATGTCTCTTGCTGGTGGCCTCCAGCCTCTCCTATGTACATCTTGCTCCTTTTCTCCCTAATAAATGACATAAGAGCAAAAGTTGCTGTAGTGTCTTGTGTTTTGTCTTTACTGAACTTGTAAAAATGTTGCTGTCTACACTCGAAGGGTAATAAACTCTAAGTCGAGAGTCCAGGGAAGGGAGTCCTTTACCTGATAAAAGGTGGAATCCTATTAGCCACATAGTTGATGATTTTCTAGGAGATGCTTCAGGCCGGACATAACTCAGCCACCAGGAAGTAGGATAATCCTCGAGACTGGTAATGTCAAAATTGATTCAACTTTGCCAAGGGTTTCGGAGCAAATGATCTCAGATTTTTCTCGTGTGGCTTGATGTCGAATAAGCTGTGGAGTAGTGAACCAAGTAGATGGGAACTGTCATTTTGGGCTAAAAACGGAGAATGGAGAAAAGGAGAAAAGAAAACCTAAAGGTTAACTTTTTATGGTCTATTTAGCCATAATGGAGGCTTTTTCTCACCTCATCAGATGGTAGGTTTGTGACTTGCCCGCCTCCCTCCCGCACTGAAATTTGTGGAGAACACCCCCATGTTCTCCTTCCACCCCAGCTTCTAAGGGTCTCCGGCCGCACCTGCAGATGCCCATCCCTGGTTGCCGTCTGCTCTGGGCCCCACGCTCACCCCTCGGATCCCTTCTTTTACCCGGTGCCTGTTCGCTGTACAGCCTCAGCTGCCTACAGAAGTGACGGTCTGTTGATGTAGAAAGGGTGTTGGGCAGTTCTGCTCCATCGGTGACAGAGTTGAGCCTCAGCAGAGCCTTCGTCTCCCTTCTCTGGGGGAAACTGAGGCTCTCTGAGCTGGAAGGCAATTGCTTCATGTGAGAACTGAAGGTTCTTCTTAGCAGAGGTTGCTTGACCACGGAACACAGAAGCATCAACTTCGGGAACTTACTGGGGTTCTCCTTTCTCATTCGGCACGAGAGTCTGCTGGTCCCTGGCCCAGGCGCTTCAGGAGTTTTACTATCAAAATGTGAAATGCTTCTTGGATGTACAGGAAGATGTAGGCCTGCTCTGGCCGGCCGTATGCTCAACCTAATCTTCGAGTTCTGATGGGATGTCCTCCCACTCCAAAAGCTAATATTTGAATGTTTTGATAGGCTTTGAAATGTTGGTCTGCAACCCAAATAGAGAAGTGACTTTGCCAGAATAACAAGTGTGAGAAACCACCGGGTCTGGGGGGTGAAGCCAAGACTCCAAATCGATCGGCCAGGACTTTTTTTTTTCAAAAATTGCGTAAAAGTCTGCTCTCCGGATCAACAGAGCAACACTTTTCCTCCATGTTAACAGTTTTGGTGGGTCAGGTTTTAAAAAGATTGTCCCTGCCTTGACTTGGGGTAGAGGATTTTAATTCTGAATCCTGGGATTTTATAAAAGAATGGGAGAAACGGGTGAGGAAACAGAGCAGAGAGAAAGAAGAAGGTATCCTGGGTTAAAGGCAAAGGGTTGCCAGGTACCCAGGACACGGGGGGGAGAGAGGGCAGAATGCCAAGCAAGACAAGCAAGATTGTGCTGTCTTTCTCCCGCAAATACGTGTTGCTTTTACCTGGTTGATGGTGCAGATGATGAGAAAATCAGTCTTGAGAATACGATCCGCTAAAGGAACCCAGGCCTCAACATTGTTCACTTCAAAATGGACTAAAAAAAAAAAAAAAATCTGTGTGTTCTGATAGGTGTTCCGACCTCCTTCTTGTTTCCTCAGAACTCTGAACTGCCTTTGGTGGTGGCCCGGTCCACACTAGTTACAAGCTTTTCTCCTTAAATAAAACTTTTGTTCCATTCCCCACTTGGACTGTGGTTTACCTGCTAAGCAGATGATATCCTTGGGGACTTGATCACAGTATCCCTGTACGAAACAAATTTATGCTAAGGAGTTAATAGGTGTTGTATCCAGGGGATCTGATGTGTTCGGCACTAAGCCATGGGTAGGGATTTGGGTATTCTCCCGAGCAGCCTAGAAGAGAGTTCTAGAATAGCAGGGCTTCTTTTTTTTTTATAATTTTTTTTTTCAACGTTTATTTATTTTTGGGACAGAGAGAGACAGAGCATGAACGGGGGAGGGGCAGAGAGAGAGGGAGACACAGAATCAGAAACAGGCTCCAGGCTCTGAGCCATCAGCCCAGAGCCCGACGCGGGGCTCGAACTCCCGGACCGTGAGATCGTGACCTGGCTGAAGTCGGACGCTTAACCGACTGCGCCACCCAGGCGCCCCTAGAATAGCAGGGCTTCTTGGTGCTTCTGACATCTTGTACGTATTGGCTGAGTGCGCCATATTTATGTATGTATGGTTCTGGCCATATTTAAATACACTTAATGGAGTAAGAAGTGTTTCCTTTGAATGCATAGTTTTCTGTTACTTTAGAGATTCTCATTAAATTTTCCAGCTGGAAAAGACCAACACTGGTGTCTATCTGAAGATCACAAATTGATATATATGTATGGTTTGTTGCTGTCTTGGGGTGAGAGAAGGTTTAAAAAAAAAAAAAAAAAAAAAAAAAAAAAACTCCTGAAGCTGTGTTTCTCACAAGCAAGAAAAGCTGGGGCCCAATGATGCCCTGGGGTGAATGAAACTGGCCACATGTTGGCCTTCTCAGGTCAATTGTTGGTTTGGTGATCTCCCCCCCCCCCCCCCCCGACATCAAAACTATGTTCTTTCATCAGGACCTCGCCCAGTCAGCAGACCAGGTTCGGTTCTTTTTAGGTGGCATCAAGGCTTGGAGTTAGTATGAGTCAGCAAATGGACAACAGCAAATGTTCAGCCACCTTCATGGTGTCAAGCCTAGCAAATTGGCAAATTAGACGAATATGCCAAATGTGTAAACAAGTCTGCCTGAGCCAAGTATTCCAAATGGGGACAGCAGCTGTTGGTTCTGTCTTTAGAAGATCAGAAGGGGCATTTCTATTCTTAATCTGTTATTGCCCTAGGTGGGGAAATGGCAGCTGTAAGATTTATAGATGGACGGCTCTGGGATAACAAATTCCCTCTTTGAACTTTTCAGCTCCAAGAGCTTCTCCTTATCTAACCAGACAGAGATACAGAGACCTATTTATACTTCCTTCTAGAATTCTTGAGCCATTCACAACATCAGTGGTGGGCTTAAAAGAAATTTTTTTGGGGGGGGTGTGGGTAATTGATAGGAAAGTACTCAGTAAACCATGATCACTTTCAGAGAGGGTTCTCTTCAACTGCACTTTAAATGCTATTCATACTGGTAACTGGAGAGTCACACTTTTTTGCAGTCGGAGCTTAATGAGACCTAAGCGATGCCTGCAGGGTAATGGAAAACTCGACTCCCTCCTCTGTTCCTCCTTCCCACCAATTCTTTGAGTCTGTATAGTCTGCCTTCTAACCCTGTTCCCCAAACTTCCCCTTTAAAAAGTTATAAAGACAGTAACCACCTTCCAAGGAGTAAGACTGTCTAATGGAAGGGAGTATCTGTGGTTCATTATTTAGTGCTGAACTTGATGGGGGGAACATTTCCTGGTAAATCAATAAAACCAGCCTTATATCTGGCTCCCGATAACCGAGTGGCAGGTTGAAGGGACTTGTGACCTCGTGGGTCATCTGCTTTGATCAAGAGATATTGGTAAACCACTTGGTCTATGAATCTTTTCTGTAATTCCATAGCGTCAGGACATTTCCATGGATATTTTATTTATACAGAGTAACAAAACCGAAATCTCAAACCACCGTTTATAAAACCCACAAAGTGCTGGGCTATCATTTGGGCTGTGGACTCTAAGCTCTTTCCTGGTTGTGTTTTGCGTGGTGGGTGAATGTGTGTCTGATGGGGATGCATTTTAAAGGCAAGACCGATGTAAGGATATAATTTAGTGATGTTTTGCTGAGTGCCCTCCTCTGCATGTCTTTTCACATATTTTTACTTTTTTTTTTTTTAACAATATTTAGGTAAACTTTGCCTACTTGAGGCAGGCCCAACAACTTTGGGACTGTTGCAAACCTACGTAATCAATGCATGTCTCTTATGGCGTTAGCCATTCTTGGTAAAATTTAGGACTGCTTTGTTGACTATGTAGGACTCTGTGTGTACTTAACACATGAGCCAACTAAATGCCATTAACTGAGCTGTCCTTACTTTGGCTTATGCCCGGCCCCAAAGTTAAGTTTTCATATCGAAATCTAGCTTTAACTACTACTTTAAAATCTATGCCTTTTAATTTTAGATACCAAATATGGCAGAGTTATTCAGGTGGCCAAGTAGACTTTTTCTGACCTTGAATGTGGTTTACTGGTATTACATTAAAAAAAAACAAAAAGTCAGTATTTGCCGTTTTAGGATAGCATAAGCCTGTGAGATTTTCCAAAGATCATTTTTAAAGTCTGACATGCAGCTGCTTGACATCTACATTTTTAGCCAAAAGGCGTCTTCCTTGCATTTGGATTTAAGTGACCCAGGCATGCAGTGCAGGGAGTAGTTGGCTGTGGGTTAATCTTTGGACACTTCATATCTGACAGGCACCAGCATCTGTGGTTTATATTGCATTGTTCTTTAGATCTAGAAATAACATTCTCCTGAACCTGATGACAGTCAGGGGAACGTTTACTGAGATTGGTTTTCTTCCATTTGCATGGTTTAAAGCTGGAGGTAAAACAGAACACAACTGTGATTTAAACAAACAAACAAAAAAAGTCATTCAAAAAATAATTCTTGCCACTAGTCCGGTTGAAATAATCCCAGGAACTCGTGTTTTGTGGTGGATTGTTTATCAAGATGGATTCTTTTTTGAGTAATACATTGTATCCATGTACTTGAACATGGATGCCAGCTCTGTGTTAACATAGGCTTATTAGAGAAAGTGTATTTTTGTCTGCATATACATGCAAGCAAAGGCATTATCAGTGTTTTTCAACAGCACAACCAAAAAGTCAAAGGAGATACTTTCGTTTTAATATCATGTTAATGGAGTGTGGATAAGAGGGTCCTTTGTCGAAAGTTGAGCTGACCACATTTCATTTAAATTCAGTCAAAGAGCTTTTGGCCCTACAATGTAGGGCATATAATCTTATTAGAAAGCTCTTTAAAATCAATGAAAAATAAAACAACCCTTAAAAGTGGTAGCACCGAGTTCATTCTTGAAAAAACAAAATCTATTTTCAATTACAGTACTCTTTTAAGTGTACCACGGTGGTTTTTATTTAAAAAGTGCTTTCATCCAGTGTATTTGCTGCTGTCCTTCTTTGTTCTCGAAAGAAATTCCTTTTCTCAGCCATTTCAGAGCTAATCCTTGGGGCAGCCATTTTGCTGAAAAGCAGTTACTAGAAGCCGTCTGTCGGCCCGGTCTGGTTCTCGCATCCCTAAATGCCTGATGTGAGCTTCAGTTCCACATTTTTTGAATGAAATAAAACTAGGGTCAGAAAGTCAGATATAAAAAATCTTGCAGACAGAGCTCTCATTAACATCTACTCATCAATCTCCAATCCAGGAGCTGGGAGACCATTGTACTGTTATCATACTGATACTGAGCTGATAGAAAATTTGATGCACCACACTGGCAGTTGTGAAGGGCAGCTGATAACAAATGGGACAAACTCAACAAGAAAGTTGAGTAAAATCTGCAGGAGGTGTTTTCTGTCCTTGGGCCCTGTTCCGTTGGCTGTTGGCTTTTGCTTGGCAAGAGGAGAGCATTGTTCTTCCTTTCCCAGCCAGAGAGATTTTAATGTGCTTGAACGTTTTGGCTGTGCTCTTCTCTTACTGCCTTTCCCCAACGAGACAAATAAAAGCAATGCGCTGGTGTGTTGAATAGGAAAACCCACACAAACTTCTAAAAGTCCCAGAAACCTGAGAAGTTTTTTTGTTTTTTCCATACTCCAAATAAAAGCCGCCTCTTGGATTATTGAAAACTTCTTTCTGTTCAAGGCGCGATAAATATAAATGGGCAACTAGTCTTAGAAAACAGGTTCACGTCAATTATTTTTCTGTAGAATTGATACTGGGTTTTGATTCTTAACCGCTTCTATGTGAATTTAAGAGTTCTTCTGTATAATTAGGTAGCATCTTAAAACTTACGATCGGTCATGTTTCTGCCTTGCCAAATTTATGAGAGGAAAGTCATGCTAACAACAGGGCCAATTCCACTAATTAAAGTCATGCCTAAGTGGGTTAACATGATATAGATGTTTGCTTTAAATAGAGCTTAGGAAGGGTACTGAGTCCCGAAATGTTCTGTTTGGAGAGCTTTGCTCTATAAAACTTGCCTTTAACACGGCTGATGACTCTGAATTACAATGATAGACTTGCTGGTGTGATGTCTTTTTTGAGAAGAAACAACGCCAGTTTGCCTGAGTATTCTTGTTCTTCAGGTATTAAGAGGCCTGTCTTCTGGGCATGGCATTTCTGTCTACCTGTCTCATCCGCTGTGTTTTAGGTGTGAATCATGGTGCCACGGTGAAAGACAGATTGATGGCTTGGAGGGGCATTTGTGTGTATGATTAAGGGTTGTAAGTGCTGGACTCGCAAGATTGACCTCCTTCCTGTTCCACTGGGGACCGTGGAGGAACGTGAGTGATGGGAGAGTCGATAACACCGCAGGCCCTTCATGAAGAGACCTCTAGTCAAAACAGGAAGGTAACAACTCAGAAGATTTCAAATGGAATAAAATTTTGGCCACTCTCTGGACATACCGTTTCAGTGCAAACTCCGAAGTTCTGGAAGTCTTGAGAATTTCCCTGTCTTCCTCCTTTTTCAAGATTTCCGTTAAAAAGGCTAGTGTGCCAATACTGGTTAAATTACGTAGGCACTCTTAAATTCGGTGTACCTTTGCCCCATGCTTTTTACTTTTTGATATTCTTAGGTTGTTGAGATGTCAAGGAAACGCAGCGCCCTAGTTATAGAACGTGAGGAATTTTTGTGAGTTCTTATTATTGAATGTTGGAAGTGTAATGACATATTTTAGTAGTGTTATCTTTTTTTGGAGCTTACCAATAATTAGCCTGCGTTTTTTAGAACCTTTCATTTTTATTTCCATGTACTTCAGTCTGGTTTTGAAGTGATGAATCAGGGGATTGGGTGGATAGAGTTTATTCCCAACTGGGTGTGTGTGTGTGATATGTATATTTAGGGCAAAAGGGCTTAACTAGTCTTGGAGAAGCTTTATCCTTTTTTTTTTTTAAATTACAAGCAAATACAGAAGTAGAATGGGGCATCTGGTGATGTTCAAATGGCTTATTTCATCACCAGTGACTCTAGATACAGGCTTCTGTGCTTTGTTTATTTTCATGTTCTTTACAAGTGGCAGATGGTGCATTGAGAACAGAAATCATCCCCGAATTAAGGTATATTCTCACTTGGAGTTGCTTATTTCTGAGAGATTTCAGGTACAGCACACTGTGATGGGATCTTCTGACTCGTTGGTGACATTAAATTCATGCAAAGTGAATACCACAAGTGGTAATTTTGTTAAAAACACTAATTTTACATTTGACTTTGGAATGTCTTAGTAGTTGGCGGTATAGCGTTCTTACATTAATGATTGAGGTCGAACGGGAAGAGTTCCAAGCTGTTCGTTTTCTGTCTGCCCGAGGTGACTAACACATTCCCATAAATAACTGGTACCCTTTTGAACTGACGTTCAGGTTCGTGAGCTATAAATACTGATGGCCTTGGACATTCCTTGGTATGTACATGGTTCAGGAGGCACAGTGTCTCCAGATAACTGAAAGCAGGTGAGCGGGTGGGTCGACAGCTGTGGGCTCTCACCGATTCCCATAATTCAGGGGGACCCTTGTTAGAACCCTGTCTCTAGACTTTGTGCAGGCGGAATGTCTACTGAGCAAAGTAAACCACAAGTTCAGGGCTTCTGGTCATTTCTGTAGCTAAATCTCTTGGGGTTGGACCCATGTTACTCTGGTCTTCTACTATGATGTTTTCTAGGACAAAGAATAAATGAGTTGGTCCCGTCACCTCTTGAAAAGCAGGGACTCCAGGACGACTACCAGGGTGCTACTGAGTAGTAGCTAAGTTCTCTGGAGCTGGAGTTCTCAGGTTCAAATTTTGGCTCTACTGCTTATTAGCCACATCACCTTAGGCAAATGATTTGACCTCTCAGCCTTCATTTCTCCAACTACAAACTGGGGACAATAATGTATTAACATTTGATGACCAATATCCAGTTGGGACTTAGCACTTCAGTGAAGATGTCTTCAGTGTCCATCATCGATGAGCTTCCATGTATCTCGTGCCCATGGAGTTGACCCACAAAGCTGAAAAGTCCTGTTGGGCAGGGTGGGGGGGGGATGGAGTTCTTTCTTGGGACGCCTGGGTGGCTCAGTTGGTTAAGCGTTGGACTCTTGGTTTCAGCTCAGGTCATTTTGTGAATTCCAGCCCTGTGGCGGGTTCTGTGCTGACAGCTTCAGGAGCCTGCTTGGGATCTTCCCTCTTATTCCCCGCCCCCCGCCTTTCTCTTCCCCCTCTCCCCCCTCCGTCTGTCTCCCTCCCTCCCTCTCTCAAATAAAGTTAAAAAAAAAAATAATATCTCTTTGCAGGTTCACCCTCCTGAAGTATGTATTTTGTTTCGTGAAAACCATTTATGAAAAACAAACAAAAAAGGATCTAGCACACTGACTTGGCAAAAAAATGGCCCAACAAGTTTTATGTTGCTACTGGTTTTAAAGTAATTTTTCTGGTTTTATGCAATGTGTGTATTAGAAATGGGAATATTAGAAAACTTGGTTCATTGTATTGTCAAGCATTATTGGTAGCCTTAATTTATACATCCATTGTGCTGCAATTTTGGTTGCAAACTAGGCCCTGCAGGGATCATTATAGCACTTGAGGGGATCGAATTACTGCACTCTGTTGTGGGCACTTTTTTCACTAAGAAGTATGGGCATCATGAGATGGTACTTACCCATCTGTCTGTTGAAGCATTTATATGTCTATTACCTGAGCACTTACGCGTGCCACTGGGGGGGGGGGGGAGGGTGCTTAAAATGGAAAAGAAAGAAAAATTGAAAATAAAATACCATGATGGAAATAAGAGAAGCCTCTCGCAAAGAGTACCTAAACTGTTGTTAAAGACAGCTTGAATAGCCAGTAGCAAAACCATTCACTATTGTCTTGAAAACAAAGCCCAATCCACAGAGTGGAATCTGAAGTGCCAATCTGGAAATTTTCCAGGAAAGTCAAGCCATGCAAGCTTCTAGATCTCAAATTCAAGGGGAAAAAAAAACCCAACCCAATTTACAAAGTAACTTCTTACATTGATTGTGTGCTGTCAGTGTTTGGGTAGTTCTTGAGACATTAACTGATTAAATTCTTCAGTATATGTGGTCATAATTATGGCCTCCTCTGTTTGGAGCTTCTAGGTTTGTGTTATTGACACAGGAGACATTCACTAAATGAGGAGGGAACAGAGTGGAACATTTTGGCCCCAGCTCGATCTTTTTTTCAAAAAAAGAACAGAGAGGTGTTGAATTCAAGTGAAATCCTACTTACTGATTGCCTGTGCTTTATAGCATTTAATAAACTGTACTATCACTTAAAAACACTTAAAGATACTTTAAAATTAGTAGTGAAATAAAACTTGTTAAACCGTTTTTGTAAAGTCTGTGCTATATTCTCATTCCCCGCCTTCCCCCCCCCCCCCCCAATATATTAATAAAACACTCCTTCTGCCTAAGTTTCCCTTTCTGGTTGCATCAGATAAAAATACTCTGCCCTGGTGGGGAGGGATGATTTCGGGTTCACCACTGGGCTCCTTGCCCGCTATTGTGCACTGTGCTGTGGGCCTTAACACTTTGGAATTCCCTTGGAAGGTAAGACAAAGGGTCCTCTCCTACGGCACCCCCCCCCCCCGCCCCGCCCCCATCAGTTGCCCTAAGTTTTCCCCTAGGCGGCCCCCACCCCTTAAGGACACTGTTCTTTCACCATATGGTTAAACACTGGGGTCTGGTCTTCCATGGTTCTTTGTGTCTGTGAATGCTTGAACGCCTTGTGGGCTAATGACTTGGGAGGATTTTGGGGGTGATAGGACTGCAGAGATAGACTCTAACATTTTATAGATGGCAGAAACCGAGGCCCAGAGAGGTGAAGAAATTTGCCCGAGACCATTCAGCCAGCCAGAATCAGGGCGATGCTTAAAATGAGTACTATTTTGATTTTTCCACTGAGCCCTGTCAGGAGGAAGGTACACGCTAGGATGCTGGGCTGTTGTGGTTAAGGGGTTTGCAGCAGACTGAAGGATGAATGAAGAAGGGTGTGAAAATAGAAGAAGGAAAAAAGGGTTTGCTTGAGGTTGTATTGAAGGGATACCCTTTGGCGAGGAAGCAAGAATATTCTTTCTCTGATATTATAAGGGGAAAGGAAAAGAGTAAAAACACGACGAATATCAGACATTTTTAGTGGTTGTTTACCTTCTCCTGAACCTGGAACAAGGAATATTTTTATTCATGAGATAATTAACGGGAATGCAGTCTGGACAATTTGTGGCTCTACCTTCTTGCCTCCTTTGGTCCCTGCTACTTTTGGCCAGAAGAGAAAGCAAGGAAAACGCTTTTTCCAGATCTGATAAATGCAGAGATCTCAAGGCAAACCCTTGGTTGGCTCCCATCCTGGGGTAAAGCCATACTATCTGATATTAGCTGGCTTTGTGTCACCGTGTCAACCAAAATAGAAGGTGTGTTGCCATGATTTTTTTCCAGCCATCTCTGGGGTCAGCAGGAGGGAGCTCTTGGGGTAAGTGTATAGTCTGTTGTCATTCAGAGGCTTAGCCTGTCCGTGAGCGTGTGTGTCTTAGCCTTTTCAATGGGTAGTTTTAAATGCATGTGGGAAACCTGACTTTGAGTTGTAACCGGGGGTACGGCTTTGGCCTGATCTGTGCTTTCTCACGTTCTTAAATTCACTCCTGTCTGGGCAAGTCTGGAGGTCTGGTGTTCTGGTTTCCAGGAGTCTATTTTGGTGATTGTTCGAGGAACCTGGGGGAAAGACTTAGCTGAGTTGGACAAGAAATCTCTAAACAGATAACCATTGGTGGTGCCTTGTACAATCAAAGCAATAACTGTGTTAAATGTATGTACCTGAGGAAAACGCTTACGATAACAACCAAGGGTTATTGTAGTGCTTACTGTGTGCCACGAACCATTCTAAGTACTTGACGCATCTTCACAAGACCTGAATTGTGAAAATGCACGTACCTCCCGTGCTTGTGTAAGAGCTTGCACAGCGATAGAGGAGTGTTTATATAAACCAAACTCCAAAACGTGTTTGTGACTCGAGCGGAGGCAGATTTCAAGGAGAAGCATGCTGACGGTCATTTGGGTTATTCTACAATTGAACGCCTCCTGGCATCATAATGGCAACCTAGGGAGACTTGACTGTGTTAAAAGGGAAACAAGAACAAGAAGAGAATTGACTGATGCATATCTGTGTGCCACAGTGAGCGTGTGAAGCGGCACCAGCAACTCCATGGATGGGGGTTGGCAGCAGCAAGAACGTGTGGGCCACAGCCCGAGTGACATCATTGGTGTCTCAGCCGCTAAATTCGTACATTGGGCATCGGCACCTTTGACATTGGTTCTCCTAGGCAGATAACGCTGCAGGGGACTGAACAAGAGAGGAGGGAGGTGGCAGATACCATGTGACGGATGAGAAGATAAGTGTTGCTGAGCTCTTCATCTCCTGGGGGGGTGCGTGACACATACATGGCGAGGGTGCCCGGGACAGGAAGAATAATTAAAGAGAAAGGCAATCCTTAGTGGTAATTCTGCACTTGAGTTTGGGGTTTGCTTTGCGGAGCTTTATGAAGCCCAGAAAGTACCATTTAGCAGGTGTGTGTGCCTCAGTATTGGCATATGGTGATAGTAAGAGAATTGACCTTTTTTTTTTTCTTTGGCTTGGTCTTAAGTTAACATAAGTAAGGTGCTCACAGCAGAGCCTGTGAGCCATTATCTAAGTGCTAGATCGAGTGATGAAGAAAGAATAGCCGTCTGTTCTTTAGATTAAACGGGAGGAGGCATAAGCCACCGCACCTAGAATCCAAGGAGGTTTTGTTTTCCTCCTCAAGGAAACTTATCTTCTTGAGGAGTTAATTACTTTGACAATCCTGCATATCTTCAGTCTTGGTGTCCAATTCCTATCTATCCATACGTAGCCAGCCCCAGATTACATTTTACGAGCTCTTCTCCTGTATCGTCCTCCTCTAGAGCCATGCTGGACAACCCAAGTGACTCAGGTTGGCTTCTCTTGTGTCTTGGTGCATTAGCCTGAGCCATTTCCACTCGTCTGAAATTCCTTTTGTTTTAATTGGCCTGTTGGAATGGATCGCCTGTCTGCAAACCCCTCTTCCCTGCCCTGGCCCCTTGTGCAGCTTTCATTGCTTTGACTCCGTATCTTGTGTGTCACCCACACATCCTTCCATCACTTGGTAAGCTTCCTTACACTGATGTAAACTTTCATATTTCAGCCTCTGTGTAGTTCAGCTTATTGAATGAACAAATGATTATTTTTCCAGCTCCACTGTAAGTTCTTGGCGACTGTAGGGATCATGTTTTTGTTTTGTTTTGTTTTGAGCTACTTCCCTCATGTAAAATAGTTCTAAGCACCAAGAACAGTGGTTAGCATGCAGTAAAGCACTCACTGAGTGTTGGATTAAGAACAGAACTTTCAGACCTATGTTTTCAATGCAGTTTGTTTTGATTATATTAAGGTAACCACAATGGCTGACTTGATAGGTTTCATTCTTCTAGCACTCCTAATCTTCCTTATTTATAGGAGGACTCTTCCTCAGCTACACTCAGACATAACTTCCCTGGGGCCACTTACCTCCCACTAAAAAGCAGATGAAGCTAATCTCTTTGGCTTGAAATTGATTCTATCTAGACTAGAGAGAACATGCTAATCATCTTTGCTAAGTGCTTTTTGGCCAAAGGTGTAAAAGCCTGATACCACTTGGGGGAAGAAAAAAAAAGTTCTGTCTTGAAATTTGTGATTACAGAATTTGCATTTTGAAAGGTAATAATATCTCCATAGTAGGCTCTATCCACTGTATATAGTGTACCATTAAGTTTTGACCTTTTGGTTGAAAGAACTAGAGGCAGGCATGGGTTGGTGACATATTTTATTGTGTTATATGCCATTTAATTGCTATAAACATAGTGAAAGTCTCCTCTCCACACCTGCCCCCCCATCCCCCATACCGGTGGTATGTTTTTGTGGATGTTTAAAGCCATTCATTTTCCAAAAGCACAGGCTGTTTTAAAGAACGGTACTTAAGGCTGTCAGCCTGCCTCAGTTTCTTTGTCAAGGAGTATAACCCTGGCCACCTGCATACCTCCCTGGAGTGTTTGGCTGAATGGCTCTGAGCTTGTAAAGTACTTTGAATTTCTTGGATGAAAGGATCTCTAAGTACAGGTCTTAGGAAGGTATTATATGTGGGCTTTCTAAACTGCCGCACAGCCTGTTTTGCAAGAACACTAATGCACTTCTGGGTTTACAGTTGTAAAAAGATGTGTGTTCAGAAGCCTTGGGCTGCCTCTGGTGAGGTTCCTGAGGCATGTGTCACTGCTTGCTCACCTCTCGCAGAGATTCTCTGGGCACTGCAGGCAGCCACAAGCATGCCCGTGTAGAGCGAACATTTGGACTTGGAGTTGCCTGCATCTGGCTCCTGCGGGGTTGAGGAGAAAACTCGAGAGGCGAGAAGGGTGGCCGGTGTTTCCTGGAGCGGTGGCCTCAACTCGTCAGGGTTGATGGGTGTGCTCGCTCACTCTCGTATTAGGATTAAAAGTCCTTTTGAAGGGGTAGAGTTGAGGGGAGGGGGTTTGGTCTGGGCAGTGACACTGAGGTTGTGGAGAAACTGGATTTGAATTCTGGGTCTTCCACGTACTGGCCCTGTACCCTTAAGAGGGCCAGCTGCCTTGAGTCTCCGTTTCCCTTGGCATTCATTGCCCTGCTTTTGTGGTGGTGCCCAAGGCCAGAGTGTGAATGTGGGTCCACATTCTATGTATCTAAACATTTGGAAGTCCTAAATCAGACGAAAAAAACTGTCATTATGTTCAGCAGTTTTGCTACTCTGCCAAGTAACACGTTCATGATAACCTTGAAGGCCAGGTTTGAATTCAGAGTTTCAGGATTCTAGAGCCGTCTTCACCTGGCCAGGTGGCAGGAGCAGAAGCATGGACCCAGCATGCATGTTTGTGGACAGCCGAGTCTACGTGTGCTCTCGTCCACACCCCCCTTGTGGGCCTTGAAGGGTGTCTGTTGAAGACTGGGTGAGTATCGGGGGTCGAGGTCTGTGCAGTCCCTCCATAAGCTTGTGCTGTTTCAACAGGGAAGTTGAGGGTCCTAGTACGTGGAACGTGGTACAGAAGGGGCTTGGGGGATCCTAGTGGGCATGTACTTTTGGCCACGGATTCTTCTCGCCTGGGGCTAAGGACGGTGATGCATACAGGATCGGAATGAGCATTTAGTGCAAAACACATGGAACTTTACGTTTACAAAGTGGTAATGTCACATAAGTGGAAAGACTTCGAGCAGGAAAGTTTGAGCTTTTAGTGCAGCCCACATACGTCCATGTTACACAATGATAAAGAGTGAGCTCTTCTGGGGCGCCTGGGTGGCTCAGTCGGTTAAGTGTCTGGCTCTTGACTTTGGCTCAAGTCATGATCTCACCGTTCATGGGATTGAGCCCTGTGTTGGGCTCCGTGCAGAGTCTGCTTGGGATTCTCTCTCTGTCTCTCTCTGTGCCTTCTCAGCTCGAGCGCACACACATCCTCTCTCTTCCTCAAAATGAATAAACTTAATAAAAGTGGCATCTTCTATAGGTAGGGTGATGCCTTACGGTTCTTCTTCCAGAGCCAAGCCCAGTTCTGTTTTTACTTTAGCATTTGTTTGATAACCTATATTAAAATAAATGCCGGTTACCTCTTGTTTCCTAAGCATCTGCTTAGTCATGTTTGTAATATCAGTGTGCAGACACAACTTCCTGCCTTTATGGAACTGATACTTTAATAGGAAGAAACAGAAAACAAGAGAAATAGATATAAAATTGTTAGATTCCTTGAAGACTGTGTACTCCCTGTTCTTTTACATAGAAAATGTGCCCCCTGCCAAGGACTAGACACTATGCCTTCACCAGAGATCTGGATGGGAAGAATGATGACAAAAACTGAGGCCCGGGCATTGTTATGTGGGTCACTCACTGTTGACTGCAGGGAATACTCACGCGCTTCAGAACTGAGGTTCTGGAATTTTTTTTCAATCAGCTCCTCGAATGGTTCCTCATTCTCCATTGTATTTAAGGCATTTCCTAGGCTCTACGAGAGAGAGGTTAAACGTATTAAATGCAACCTCTTGGTTCTTCAGCGTTTATCATCTGCTGGAGGTAATATATAACAATTTGAGATCAGTTCTTGGTGTCTGATAAGCACTTGAATAGTTAGCAACTTTCACTTACCAGACTACATCCCTGTCAACAAAGGGAACTCTGCGCCATCAGTGGGGTCTGTGTATATTGAAAGAATTCTTTTCAGTGCCATGGAATGCTGTCCTTGGGATTCGGCTGACTTCTCTCAATGGGGACTCCTACATCAAGAGGGCAGTAGTATAATTATCTGAGCTACCCTGAGGCCGCTGAAAAGCACTTGCGAATCTGGGTGTAAATGTATTGTGAAGTTTGACAAAAGGAAATGTCACCTCCTCCTTTCCTTTTCTTCCATTTGGATTGCATTTAAAAGTTTTCTGTTAGGATAAATGTTACTTGATCTACTAAAAGTCGTATCCTTCCTGGTTTGGGATATGGAAACCCCTTCCTGAAGCACAGGAGAGGACTTGGCTGTTTATGCCCCTTTGTGATGGCAATCTTGTTCTTGTTTTTGACAATTAAAAACAAAGCAGCTAGAATGAGAATTATAAACAATTGTGATGAGCCATAATTTTGTCAATCAGGAACTTCCCACCCAGTTGATAAAGGGCTCAGCCAGCCTGTACCCTGTTTTGATCAGAATCAACTACTCTCTACAGCTTATCTCTATAAAGGGGTTTCTTGTGTATTTACTACAGTTTTTATGCAGATGTCAGTTAATTTTTACATATGAGCTATAAAAGGTAAAATATTTCTGTTAAAATTGAGGTGGTTGTAGGAAACTGAGTAGAAAGAATGCTAAGCCCAATTTTATGGTTTTTCTTATAAAGTATTGGTGACTTTAAAGAATCTAAAAGCAGTACATTTTGGGGTCCACATTTTGTCTTGCAGGGGAGACTCCCTTTGTACATAACCTTCTTGTTTTAGGAAACTCTGTTTCTGGTGGCAGATTTTTTTTTTAATTAAAAAAAATTTTAATGGTTTACTTCTTTTTTTTTTTGAGAGACACAGCAAGCAGAGGAAGGGCAGAGAGAGAGGGAGACACATAATCTGAAGCAGGCTCCAGGCTCTGAGCTGTCAGCACGGAGCCCGATGCGGGGCTTGAACTCGTGAACAGCAAGATCATGACCTGAGCACAAGTCAGATGCTTAACCGACAGAGCCACCCAGGTGCCCCTCTGGTGGCACTTCTAACTAGTTGTACCATCCTGGGCAAGTTTCTTAATGGATCTGGCTCCTCCCTGTAAAGGAATGTTCTAGTTTTTTGGTTTCACGGGTTTCTTCAAGGTTTAAAGTTCAGTGATAGAACAAAAAGACCTATCCGTTGAACCTATGCAGTATTTCGGGACCCTGTCTATGTAATAGAATCATTCAAGAGTTGTTGGTTTTAAATTACATGTGAGGGCCCTATCTGCCAGTATTCTGATTTAGTCAGTCTAGAATAGAGTCTTGGCATACATAGTTATTATAAAGTTTCCCCAGGAATTCTTCTGATGCACAGCAAGAATTAAGAATGGCCACTTGGGTCTCAGTTATTCTGAAAGGGGAGTGTGGTAAGAGTCCTTGAAAATTGAAAAGAACTAGGGATTTTTTTTCTGAATAAACTGTATATACACCATTCTTAAAAGTGTAATTTAAGGGCATTCATGTACCTGCCTGTATTTAACAAATCTTAAGAGTCCCTGAGCCAGAAGCTCCTTCTAGGACTCTGTTTTTATCAACTACTGCAATCACATAATGTCAAATATGATAGAGTTACAGTGGCCACTGATGTGTCTGTTGGAAATGCCACTGAGAGCCAGAGACACAGAAATTGATGTTGAAAGTAGGAAATAGTGGGAACAGGTGACTTTTTTTTTTTTTTTTAAATTTTTGCTTTGGCTTTATTGACTGTGATCTGACCTCTCTGATCAGTTTCATGACTCCTTTGGAATGCAGAGTTGGGGATACTAATATTTGCCACCGGGCAGTATTTATTTAGTGAGGTGAGAACCTAGGGCATGAGTTTGACTGCGTGTGTGATTATTAACAGGGCCCAGGAAAGTGCTGCCAGAAATAATGGCACCTTTGTTTTCACAGTGAGCCTCCCCCCCTTGCCAATAGCACTGAAGGAAAAGTGATATTTGTTATCAAATCAGTCAGGCAATTTACAAATGATAACGAGTTAGACTGAATTCTTGCTAGTATCTCAGCCTTGTAGTCCTAATATCTTTCTCCCATGGAAAGATAAAAACTCTTGACCACGGCCATAAATTGGCTCTGTCTTCGATCACTAGGGCCTTAGGAAGTAGGAGCAGCTTTGACCTCTTCCTGCTCATCTTTTATTGAGATGATGCTCATACTTACTATGTGGTGATAATTTTAGGAGGGCAGAAGAGCAGCAGTAAATACATCAGTAGAATTTCCCAAGGAAAGGAGATAAGTGGCTTTTTGGAGGGTGGACATAGCCTTCTTGTGGTGGGGGCTGGGGGTTGGGACCCTCACACCTTCCGCAAGAACTCTGTGCCTACAAGTGGATGTGATATGGATTGGCCAAGAATAAGCATTAAACTAAGACAAAACCCAACTTTTCACTGTTTTTGAAACTGATTTCTGCTTTTTCCTGTCCATTTGTGTTGCCTTGATTGCTGCCCTTTTTGTTGTTTTTTTTTTTTTAATTTTTTTTTTTAATGTTTATTTTTGAGACAGAGACAGAGCATGAACGGGGGAGGGTCAGAGAGAGGGAGACACAGAATCTGAAACAGGCTCCAGGTTCTGAGCTGTCAGCACAGAGCCCGATGCGGGGCTCGAACTCACAGACCGCAAAATCATGACCTGAGCCGAAGTCGGCCGCCACCGAATGAGCCACCCAGGTGCCCCAATTGCTGCCCTTTTTTTGGGGGGGGGGACAGGGAGACGGCTGTTGCTGGCCTCTGCTTTTAAACGGTAGCATTGAGGTCAGTGGTGATGGATATGGAACGGAGAAGAAAAATTAATCTTTTTTATTTTGAAAGTGCCCGGATGATGTTTTATGGTGCCCTCTGAACGACAAAACACTTCGTAGACTGGATATTTCCATGTATATTCTGGGCTTAGCATTTGAAAGGCCAAAATTTGACACAGATGACCATGTCATTATCCAGAGTGGAAGGTGTTATTTCTGGAGGTTGTTAGCAAGTCTGGGGATTGGTTTTGGGGGGCACCGTAGATTGGGTTCTGCTGGTCTCCAGCCCCAGGCTTAGTGTTGGGCTGTAACTGACCTGAAGCTAGCAGCTGATATGATCTCATCTTGAGTGTTGCTGGCACATTTTTTTTTTCCCCTCAGGAGGTCTGTGTTAAGTTATCTTACCTTTTCCAAACCCAAAACAAAGAATTTTGGCTTGCTTTGCACACCCTCCAGGTATGTCTGGCGGTTTCTGATGAGTGAGGTATTGTCCTCCAGTTTATTTCTAAGGAAGTGTCTGTTGACACAATACGCATTTCAATCATCTTCACTACAGGGCAGTCTGAAGAATCTTTAGGACAAGTCAGGAAAGTCCCCCAAAGCAACTTCAGAAAGACAGGCCTAACCAGGTACCAACAGTTCATATTTCTGCGTTTCTGGCGATGAGTCTAGTGATAATGAGAGACCTCACAGAATATTAAAATCTGTCACTTAGAACTCGATGTCAGGAGATGTGAGCAAGACGTCTCCAGGTGTTTTTCCTGAGTGTGTGTATCCGTGTTCTCAGGGCTGTGGAAATGCATAGGACCGCTTTGCTTAATGCAGAAAGGAAGTTGCAAAGCTCAGATCAACCTGGGGTATTTGGGACTTCCAGACTCGTTCTTTTCCGTTTCCTGGTCTCAGGTTGTTCACAATACTTGGCTATCAAAGATTGCTGTTAAGAAGGCTGGTTCAATTTCAGATGCCTAAGGATGGTAGCATTGGTTTTTGTGGATTTCTGGCAGTGGGACTTGAAAACTGGAGTCTTGGCCAGGTGCCTCTCTTACCTTATATTGGCTCTTGAGCCCCTAACATTCGGCAGAATCTTCCTTTACTCTCCCCCCTCCACCTCCATTCTCTTGCCGGGAGTGTTGTACATGTAGAGATAAGCTAGTTGGACTTAGATGCCCCAAAGCAACCCTAAGCAAGGAAACCTTCATTTTGCTTGGATTTTCTAATTCCTGCCTCCCTTTCTAGTTCAGACTCTTCGGCTGTTTTCTTACAGATCTCAAAAGCAATGTGATTTCTCCTTACCATATTTACTTCTGAAGTCCTTTACCATATTGTATCCAAACCAGCTGCTCCTGGAAGAGTTCATAGTCTATTTGTGACGTATAAATAGATCTCACCACTCCCTTGCCAAAAGACGGGAGGAACAAGGCTGTGGGTGGGGAATTGAGGAGAGAAGTGTTTCATATGAGCCAGGGGTGGCATTGCTTTGGGGTTTTGAGGAGAACCTCAGTAGAACAGTGCCTGCTGATTCTGGGTTCTGTTTGATCAGCTGTTGGATACCCTATCCAGGCCGGGCTGGGCAAGAGACCGGAGTTTCTAATTGGCCTTCTAAAAGTGGAGTTTACTGTTGATGGGAGAGCAGTGCATAATGACTGGCTTTTATGATCCTTTTGGAACAGTGGTTTATAAACTTTGAAACAAAGGAAACTATAGTAAAACTTTAAATCAGTTTTCAATCTGTGGTTTTGGCCAACGAAGCATTTATTATAATATAAGAATACATTTTCCGTGTTTGATTTCATGTGTCCCCAGAGACTTTGGTAACCTCTTAATCATTTGTCTTTAGCCTGTTGACTCTTAAAATCCACACTCCTTTTCTCACTGTACTGCTTTAAGTCTCCATCTAGCTATCTAGGAGGTACATCACCTTAAATGTGAACATATTCAAAGCTAATACGTTATCTTGCTCACCCAGTTTTTCCCCCTTATTGTCTATCTTTAGCATGTGTCCAAGTTAGAAGCTGGGATTCACCCTGGACTCCCTTCGTCCTCACAGCCAATTGGGTCACTAAGTCTTCTCTGTTTTATCTGGTGAATATCCGTGGACTCTGTCTTCCCTTCCGTGTTTCCATGGATACCGGTCTAGTCTCTAACCCTTTCTTGCTAGCAACAGATGCCAGCCGTCTTCAGAGTTGGATTTTAAAGGAAGTTTGTGATGACTTCTTTCCCCTGCTTCAGATCCTCCAGGGTGTCTAAGACCCTTCCAAAACGGGCTTTTCTGGGTCATTCTCTTCCCTTTTCCCTCCTCATCCTGTGTTTAAAGTGTCCTGCCTTTTAGTGTTAAGGAATAATGCTCTTTCAGATTCTGTGTACGAATGGACCTGGTTTTTTTTTTGTTTGTTTTCCCTTGGTCCTTCCTCCTGGAGACTGTCCTACCTGCTCAAAAGCCTGCCCAAATATCTTCTCTGTGAAACCTCTGTCAGTGTCCCTTTGTCTGTGGCCCCTTTGTTACAGCAAATAGCATATTGAATCGTAATTGTTTGTGTCCGTCTCCCTGCTGAACTGGGTATTTCTCAAGAGCGATGACTGTGTAATGTCTGGCACCCAATAGACAGTCAACAAATATTTGCTGAAGGGGAAGGTAAGCTGAAGATAGAAACTCTGGATAGTAAGCATTTTTTCCCTTATGGGTCGTTGTAAAAATGCACATTTATATCTGTTAATAATGAAATATTTTGGCATATTTCCTCTTTTGCCTTTAAAATGACTATATTGCTGTCTGTTGGAGATGAGTGTCTAATTTGAAATTATAAAAATGCAGAACACTGGCATTATGCCCACTTAAAATATCAAGATAGGCCATAACCAACTCCTCCTTGATTGAATGTGTTTGACAGATTATCTCAACCCTGACCTATGTCCTTAGGAAGTCAAACTTCATTTCCTCTAGATGACAGAGTCTCCTACGTGTTTCAGGTGTCTAAAAGTTCACATTTCGGGAGCAGAGATCCTTTCAAGCATAAACGTTGTAAACTTCTCTAGGGGTAGCAGGAGGTTGGACAGATTGGATCAGATCAGGGCCTGTAGAGACCGAACACTGATGTAGTTTTGTTTTAAAGTACTGAATCCTTGAAGGATTATTGCTGTTGATACATATTGCGAGAGGATGAAAAGGATCTTATCCACAAAGTTAACAGTTTTTTAGTAATTTAGGGGCAACTGATTAGGGAATAGTACTTTATTGGGTGTGATCTGGCAGTTTGAGAGCTGCTCAAATGGTTCCTTAATGCTTAACACCAATATTGGCTGTGTTTGGCTTGACAAGGTCTCCCTCGAGATTTCCAAATGACTCATTCCAGAGAGTTAAATCTCTCCTGATTTTTAATGCATAATCAAATTAGATACAATTAAACTTTTCAACAATTTTAAATGAAACTAGGTTAAGAGTAGGTCTATCAAATTGTATTTTCTAGGTATTTGGAGATGTTTGTGTTACTGCTATCTAGTTTAAATGCATTATAGTTTGAGAATGTACACTGTATGATTGCAGTTTTTTTTAAAATTGAGGTTTTTTTTTTTTTTATGACCCATGTTATGGTCTACTTTGTTAACTATTTTATTTACTCTCAAAGAATGTGTATTTTGTTGGTATTGGTTAGCATTGTCCTCTGCATGTAAACTAGATCCAGTTGGTTGGTAAATTCAGTTCTTTGCTATCATTACTGATTTTCTGTCTACTTGCTCGACTTTTTACTGAGAGGGGTGGAGTTTGAGGTCTCCAGCTAGAATTGCAGGTTTATAGTAGTCCCCCCCGTATCTGTGGGAGATGTGTTCCAGGATCACCCATTGATCAAGTGCAGAGAGTACTGAACCCTATCTATACTGTTTTCTGTATAGATATCTAGGATAAAGTTTAATTTATAGATTAGGCACAGTGCGAGATTAACAATAATAACTAGTCATTTATAGAACAGTTATAACGATTGGCTGTACTACGTTATGTGAGTGTAGACTCTCTAAACATCTTACTGTACTCGCCCTTTTTGTGATGTGAGATGGTAAAATGCCTGTGTGAGGAGATGAAGTGAGGCGAACGATGTAGACATTGCGAATGTAGCGTTAGGCTGCTATTGATCTGACCGTGTGTCAGGAGGGGGATCATCTCCTCCAGGATTGTCCTTAACTGTGGGTCACTGAAACTTCGAAGAGCAAAACCATGGATGGAGGGGCACCAGTGTATCTACTGCCCCTTTTATTTTGGTCAGGTTGGCTTTGTGTTTTTTAACCTCTGTCGTTACGTGCATATACATATGTGATTGTTAAGCCTTCCTGGTGAATCAGTTCTTTTTTTTTTTTAGTATATGTGTTGCTGAAGTGAGCGCTGAATCCGTCCTCATCCCTGATAATCTTCTTTGTTCTGAAGTCTACTTTCTCTGATATTTATATAGCCGTTCACTCCAGCTTTCTTATTTGACTTAAAAAAAAAATTCTTTTTTTTTTTTTTTTTTGGTCTGCCATAATTACCACTCACATGCAGTAGTAGGAGTGAACTGTTGATTTCATTTCTCTTAATAGTGACATTTTATAGACTCTAATACAAGATCACAATCAGGAAATGGACATTAATTCAAATCACTGATCTTATTCAGATTTCCTCAGTTCTATGTGTCACTTGTGTGTGTATTCGGTTAAATGCCATTTTATCGTGTGTGTGTGTGGGGGGGATTTACCCCTACTGTTAGGGTAGAGTAATTCTGCTCTAAGGATCCTTCCTGTTGCCCTTTTTATCACCACATTCCCTACTTGTTCCCTTCCTTCCAATCCCCAACGCTTAGCAACCACCAATATGTTTCGCATTTCCTTAATGGTCACTTCAACCATGTTATATAGAATCATACAGCATAGAACCTCTTGGGATTGGGTTTTTTTCCCCACTCAGCCTAAATCTCTAGAGATCCATCCAACTTTGTGTCAGTAGTTATTTTTCATTGAGGAGTAATACGTATCTTATTTGTTTATTAAATTTTTTTTTAATGTTTATTTTTGAGAGAGAGTGAGAGAGAACGAACATGAGTGGGGGAGGGGCAGAGAGAGAGAGACACAGAGTCTGAAGCAGGCTCCAGGTTCTGAACTGTCAACACAGAGCTCGATGCGGGGCTTGAACTCACAAACCTCGAAATCTTGACTGAGTTGGCCGCCCAACCAACTGAGCCACCCAGGCGCCCCGCGGAGTAATACTTAAATGTTGACTATTAGAAACTAAACATCATTGAGTGGATTTCCAGAGTAGTGGTATCATTTTATATTCCCAGCAGCAATGTATGAATGATCGTGTTTCTCTACATTCTTTCCAGAACTTGATGTTGTTGCTATATTTTATCTCAACTGTTCTGATGGGCTTGTGAGGATATCTCATTAAGGTTTTAATTTGGATTTCGCTAATGGTTACTGATGTTGAACATCTTTGTGTGTACCTACTTGCTATCAGCATATCTTCTTGCGAGAAATGTCTGTTCATGTCCTTTGCCCAGATTGTTTGCTTTTCTAGCTTTTAAAAAAATTGTTTGCATTATGTATTTTTTTCATTCTTGTAAACTACCTATATAAATATATTTAAAGTGAAGTTTTCATAGACAGCATATAGTTGAGTCATTTAAAAAATTCGACTGTCTCTTTTTGTTAGTGTATTTAGACCATGTATATTTAATGCAGTTACTGATATATTTGGATTTGGGTCCACTATTATTTTTTCTCTTTTTACTTTTGCTGTCATATTTTGGGTTATTTGAACATTTTTAGTATTCTATGTTGAGAGTTATTTTTGATATCTCTTTGTATAGTTTTTTAGTGGTAGCGTCATGGATTATAAAATATGTGTTTAACTCTTTGACACATAAGTTATATCTTAGCACTTTAGGCTGTGGAACTCTTAGCCTATAGGTCCTTCTACACTTGCTTCTTGATGTCATTGTTGTCTCATGTGTAATACCTACGTGTATTGAAAGCCCAGTGGACCGTTTTTGCCTTTAACCATCAAACACATTTTGGAGAGTTCAAGAGGAGAGTAGTCTGTTAGATTTATCCAGATGTTTACCATTTCTGTTCTGTTGTTGTTGTTTCCTTTGAGTATCATTTTCTTTAAGAACTTCTTTCAGTTACTCTTTTAGAGCAAGTCTGCTGTCTGCTACCCCTCATCTGAGAATGTGTATTCTGCTTTAAAAAAAATTTTTTTAATGTTTATTTTTGAGAGACAGACAAACAGAGACAGAGCATGAGCAGAGGAGGGGCAGTGAGAGGGAGACACAGAATCCGAAGCAGGCTCCCGATGCGGGGCTCCCGATGCGGGGCTCAAACCCACAGACCGCGGATCATGACCTGAGAGCCGAAGTCAGACGCCCAACTGACTGAGCCACGCAGGCGCCCCTATTCTGCTTTTATTACAGATGTTTTCACTGGGTATAAAATCTGAGATTACAGTTCATCAAAGATTTCATGCTGCTGCTTTGTTCTAGCCTCAGTGGTTTCTACAAGATCTCCACCATCATCCCAATCGTTATTTCCCTCTGTGTAACATGTCATTTTACTTTGGCTACTTTGAAGATTATTTCTTGGTTATTTTTAATTGTGGTAAAACAGACATAACATAAAATCTACTATTATAATCATTTTGAAGTGTACAGTAGCTTCGAAATGTGAGAGACAGGGAGAGAGAGTTCTAGTCAAGTTTTTTGCAGCCGTAACCATTCTCTTGTTCCAGAACTTTTCCACACCTCAAATGCAGTATCTTTAGTCTGTAGTAGTTTGTCTTAGCATGGATTTCTTTGGGTTGACTCTGTTTGAGATTTGCTCAGATTTTTGAATCTGTAGGTTCATGTCTTTTGACAAAGGTAGCAAATTTTCCACACGTGTTTCTTCAAATATATTTTTAGTACATATTTTTTCCCATATCCTTCAGGGATGTTGATGGCGTGGATGTAAACGCTCTGTTGAGAGCCACATGTCTCTGAAGCTCTGTTCATCTATTTCTGTATTTTTTTTCTGTTCAGATTAGATAATTTGTATGATTAGCTTAAAGTCTACTGACTCTTACATCTCGCATCTTTGCTTTTGAGTCCATTCAGTGATGTAAAAAATTTTTGGTGATTGTCATTTCTAGTTCTAGGATTTTCATTTGTTTTTCCTTTACATTTCCTATTTCTTTGCTGAGACATTTGAACATTTGTTTCAAGAATGGTAATGATCGGCCATGAAATGAAACGTTTCGATAATAACTGCCTTAAAGTCTTTGTCCCATAATTTCAACATCTGTATCATGTCGGCATTGGCGTCTGTTGACTATCTTATCCTGTGCAAGTTGAAATTCTCATGGTTCTTAGTATGTTGAGTAATTTTGGAATCTATCCCGAATATTTTGAAGATTACATTATGAGACCCTGGGTTGTGTTTACATCTTATGAAGGATGTTGAATACTTTATTTTCTTTTAAGCAGGCAGGTTAGGTTCAGGCTGCAAGTTCCAACCTATGTTTGGTGGGGGCTGTGTCACAATTAGTTTATTTTCCAAAGTCCTTGTGGTAGGTATTCTTCGGGTCTTTCTTGGGTGTGAACCTTCCAGAGGTCCTTCTGTGACCTGTGCAGTGATCTGTCTGTTCATTTCTCAAAGTCTTTGGTATGTGATGACAATCTGATCCACATGTCAGGCTTGGTGATGATCCCTGCGATTCATAAACCATGTTACAGGGTCACCTTTCTGAGCATCTCTGCATCTTCCCTGTATGTCTGTTCCTCAGAGATGGTATTTTCAGTTCAGTTCAGGGTCTGCTGTGTGCTTCCCTCTTTGCGCCCAAGAGGCAGAAGGATGGTATAAAAGAACTGCAAGGGCGTGGTGGCCTCCACGTCTCATGGTCACACCTTGGCCAAATGGATAGAAGGATCCTCGTCCTCAGGGTTCTTATTCTTGTTGACTTCCAGTAGAGCTCTCTGCCCTTGCTGCCACCAAGCTGGCTGGGGGCAAGGGCCTGAGAAAACTGGCAGAAAAGGGAAGACACAGAGGAGAACTGGGAGTTTCTACACTCCAGGGAATGGTAGGAGTCCCCGTGTCCTTCCGTGAGCCAGAATAAGAAGGATGGTAGCTTTCTCCTACTTGAGTGCGGTGCTCATTTCTAGGTTTCTGGCTGTATTAAAGTCAGGTCAAAGGATTCTCCTGGAAAACGGTAAACTTATGGTCACTTGGAACTGTAGATTCCGTTGGTCTTTTTGATTGGCCTGCTGCAGACTTCTCAAAGTGTTCAAACAGCTCCTCGATGTTGTGTGTCCAGGTTTTAAAATTGTTTCCAGTGGAAGAGGTGGGTGGAATATGCTTATGTCATTGTACCCAGATCTAAAAGTCTGATCTAATCCCTGTTGAGTTTTGAACAAGATAGGGGATGGCTTTTTCTGTTTCCCACACTGACGAGGGAGTCATGCATGTAAATCTTGAGGACCGTATTAATTTCGGTACCGTTCATGAGTTGTACATGGTTGTAGGTGATCTGAATGATACAGGTTTTTACGCATATAGAAATGTGGGACTCTAGGTAAGGGAACAGAATTAAAAAAAAAACATTGATACACAGGAGTATGTGTGCATATATACACTCAGATACACAATTTCGATAAACTTAATTTAAAATCTGATGAAGTTTTCAGTGATGATATAATTATCTTAAACTCAAGCAGCGGGATGCTGTACTTAGCTCATTCTTATCCTAAAAGGTAAACATCAGTAATGCAAGAGTGTATGAATCTCTGTGAAATGATTGAGATGAAAACTTTAATTTTCCTGCTTTACCATGTTTCGTATTCTTGGCATCGAACAGAGAGGGGCCTTAGGAAAAAGCTGAAAGGAGTAAGTGGCAGAGTTGGACGACTCATGTACAGTCAAATTTGGCCTCTTTTCAAAGGGAATCAGAAGAGGAGTTTCTGCTGCTTTATAGATGTCTAGCAGAGAAGGATTCAGTATAGGGCATTGAGTTACAACCATTGACAGGACTGGAGGAGCAAATCCAGATCAGGGACTGCAGGCTTCTCCGCGAGCGCGTGCTCATCTGCCACAAGGTTGCCCACTCAGCCACTTTGGGGCTGCAGGCCGCTGTGCCGCCTTCCCTGCTGGAGACTGCGTAGTGTGGGACTCAGCCCCAGCCTGCTGCTGTTACGTCTCCAGAAGCCAAGACGAGCTGATTCTGCTAGTGTCTCATTGCACGAACCCACAGCTACAATCTTCCTGGGCCAAGCGAGTCTAAGAAAGTGTAATTTCCACGCTTGAAGCCTCGCTGGTGGGGTTAGAGTTTAGGAAAATAGGGATGATGATTAAGGTATTTAGTTCACTGACCTCTTAGAATTTGTTTCTGTCTTGCAACGTGTTGTCTGGTAAACAAGATTCTAAGCTGCCTGAGGGTAGCAGTCGTCTCTGCATTCTTTAGAACTCCACAAAGCATGGCTCCCAGAGACTTGTGCTTGCTTAGTGTTATTTTCATACAGTCGTGACCAGAAGACCAAGCATGCCTTCATGTGACAGACTGATGTTACTTGCCACTTGTTGCTTCCAGAGCAGTCGGCCAGCCAGAGGGACCTTCTCTTGAGTCCCTGGGGCAAAAGCCAGAGCAACTTAATCCTGTGTTCCAGAGACTTCTGGGCTTACATCATGCATGATAGCATGCGCCTCTACCTTTTGAAGAACAAATGGTCTTTCTTACAAGGTGAAGACTGTGGAGGCCGAGGACTATGCAGACAGATCAGTGAGTATCTTGTGCAGGGGATTTTCTGCACTTGTTAGTGAAACCGAGGCAATTTCTCACCCTCTCAGCTGTGTTGAGAAAAGATCAAAGCATTCTGCAATAAACTCTAAGGCCTTTTTTTCTAGGCTAAGTAGAACACGTTTCTTAAAAGCAAAGTCACATGAAACCTGGCTGCTTAAATCCTGTAGAGGTTTTGGCATATTTCCATCTGGCCTGTTTCCAGGTTTTTTTTTTTTTTTTTTTCTTTTAATGGTTAGTTTGCATATATTACTGAATCATTATGAGACCTTTTGTGTCCTTTTATATGTTTTTTTAATAAACTTTTTTTAATGTTTTATTTTTGAGAGAGCAGGGGAGGGGCAGAGAGAGAGGATTGGAAGCAGGCTCTGCACTGTCAGCACAGATCCAGATGTGGGGCCTGAACCCATGAACCGTGAGATCATGACCTGAGCCAGAGGCACTTAACTGAGCCACCCAGGTGCCCCTAAATTTTTTTTAAAGCTTATTTATTGAGAGAGAGCACATGCACGTATGCGCACGGGTAAGGGAGGGGGCAGAGAAAGAGGGGGAGAGAGGATCCCAAGCAGGCTTCACACTGTGACTCTGGAGCCTGGCATGGGACTGGATCCCAGGAGCCCTGAGACCATGACCTGAACCCAAATCAAAAGTCAGATGCTCAACCTACTGAGCCACCCAGGTGTTCCTGTGTCCGGTTTTATTAGATAGGCCACAGTTTACCTTTCCTTGTTGAATATTTTTTTTTGTCATTAAAATTAACGCTGCATGACCTATGGTGCCTAACGTTTTTTTATATTTGATACTATTTCCTTAAAGTTCTAGCAGCAGAGCTATTGGGAGCAAGTGAATGAAACACTATTTTCCTTTACACCTAACGTTTTTCTTTATAACGTATGTGCACAAAAGTAAACGGATCGTAGGTATACCGCTCGAACAATACTACAAATTCTCGCATAGGCAGTGGTGGAATCATTGCCAATACCTCAGAAACCATCCTCAGGCTTTCTCTTAGATGAGTTCTGCTGGGATTTGAACTATATACGAGTGGAACATCCTCGTTCATATTCTTTTGAGTTTGGCTCCCCACCCCCATCACGTTTGGAAGGTTCAAAGGTGTTACCATATTTATTTTTAGTCATCATGTAAGATTTCATTATATAGACGGTCCGTTCTACTGTTCGTAGACATAGGTTGTGTCCGGTTTTTGGCATGAATGATGATGCTGTGAATATTTTTGTAAAAATATGTTGATACATGTGTCCCGTTTTGTTAGGTATGCACACATTTACACAAACACACGTGCCCTAGGAGCATAATTGTTGTATGATAACTAACTGGAATTAGAATAAAAACCTTAAAAAAAAAAAAAGGGCTACAATGTCACAACGTTTTCATGGACTCAGCTGGCATTGCCAAAGAAATTCGGAAGCCGGTTGTATCTTTTTATTACCAGTTCAAGTGTGGGAAGTTTTTCTGGGGAAGGTCTTTGAGAAGATGTGACCAACAGTTGGCCCATGAGTCTAGACCTAGGCAATCAGAGGCTCCTCATCACTGCCCCCCTGCCTGGGAATGTGGGTTCCCTTTGCCTCTTACCATCCCAGAGGCTGCTCCTAGAACATAGCCTTGAGATAGTGGCGTTGTGTCGGGAACACCTGCGTGGGATACACAACTGAACCCAGTTAAAATCTCTATGTAAATTTTTACGACGGGTGGGTGTGGGGATCCATTCATGTTGGTGCCGCCCAAGACAAATCTCAGACATAAGTGCCTTTTGCTTTATTAAAACTGCTGCCTACCAGCCTGGCGTAGCCTGCCTCTGTCTTGCTCTCTCCCTGCCATCCCTGTGGTGCTGGTTTGGTGCTGAGGGGAGGTTCGCGTGATACCTGGAATGGTATCCAGCTCCCGAGGAGGTGGTGAACCACCAAGTTTCTCATTGCTTTCCATTGTTGCTATTTTTGTCCACGTTTGTCATCGTCAGACATGTTTGGTTTTGCCGTTCGGGTGCGTTTGTAGGAGTATCTCATCATGGTTTAAATTTATATTTCCCTCTGATGGCTAATGATGTCAATAGCCTTTTTTTTTGTTTAAGGTTTTTATTTTAATTCCAGTTGGTTATACAGTGTTACGTTAGTTTCAGCTGTACGGTGTAGTGACTCAGCCCTTCCAAACATGGCTCGGTGCTCATCACAGGTGCGCTTCTTAATGCCCGTCACCTATTTCCCCCCTTGTGCCCTCCCTTCTGGTAACCATCAGGTTTCTATAATAGCCAGTTTCTTGATTTCTTTTTCTCTTTCTTTCTCTTTGCTCGTTTATTAAATTCCACATAAGAGTGAAGTCATATGGTATTTGCCTTGCTCTGACTTATTCCACTTAGTATTATGCCCTCTAGATCCATCCATATGGTTGTAAATGGCAAGATTTCATTCTATTTTATGGTGAGTATTCTGTTGTACATATATACCACATCTTTATCCATTCATCAATCAGTGGACCCTGGGCTGTTTCCATAATTTGGCTATTATAGATAATGTTGCTCAAAACCTTTGGGTGCATGTATCCCTTTGAATTAGTATTTTTGTGTCCTTTGGGTAAATATTCAGTCAACGGCCTTTTTAGATGCTTCATGTGCACATGGATACTGTTTTTGAACAATTTAATCAAGTTTCTTGCCCATTTTTTATTGAATTTTACTTTTTTTGGGGGGGGGGCTTGTAAGAGTTCTTTGTATATTTTGGAAAAGAGCCCTTTGATGGTTGTGTTACACATATCTTTGCCCACCCTGTGGCATGCCTTTTTGCTCTTATAATCGTGCTTTTTGACGAAGAGGGGCATTAATATTAATGTGCTCAAATTCATTAGTCTTTTCCTTTGTGATTAATGTCATTTGTGTTATGTTGAAGAAATTTTTTTTCTTTCCCCAAGTCGTGGGGGGTATTCTGTGTTACTTCTGGAAACTTGTTTTATTTTTCATGTGTCGATCTACAGTCCACACAGAATTAGTTGACTTTTAGGTAAGCTGTGAAATAAAGGGCTAATCCCCGCCCCCATAGAAAAGTTGAACCAGTCATCTGTTGAAAACTCCATCCTTTCCTAAATGCCTTGTGGGGCCACTTGATCATAAATGAACTTCCTGGATGTGTGAGTTCCTTTGCATCTCCTGGTAAAACATGAGGTGTTGTTTATGGCTAGCTCTCTCTCTTGCTTCTGCTCTGGCTGGGCTCCATAACACTGATGGTCTTTGTAGTCCCTCACTCTAAGATTTTACATGGAATACCAATATATTCTTCTCTGACCCAAAGTTTGCGGGCTTACCACTTCTACCCGACTCCTTTATGAATTTGGCATTCAGGTCATCTCTCTGTATATACAAAAATGACTAGCTTGGTTTAACAGTTCCAAAAAAGCATACATGCTGTGACTTCCTTCTCATTATTCGTGTATTGTGTATTGACTCGATATAATGTCAAGCCATCATTTTTAGCTTTTTTTTTTCCTCTCCTAAAACTTTTCGTCAGAGCTGTCTGAAAGAAGAAAGATGGACTAATTTAATATGATTTCTGCCTTCCTGTTATCTCTTTGTCATTGTTAAAGGCCGTTGACGATCAGTAAAAGTATCACAAGTGGAAGATGGAGGGATAGTGGGGAAGAACTGATGAGGATAAGAAGCAGAGGACTTGACCCATTCACAAAGACATGACCCTCTTCTTAAATTATTGGGGCCAACGTTGAGAGTGGATCAGGAGTGCTGGGTGGAAGGGGGTATTTTTTAAAACCGACTCCAAGGGGCGCCTGGGTGGCTCAGTCGGTTGAACGGCTGACTTCGGCTCAGGTCATGATCTCGCGGTCCGTGAATTCAAGCCCCGCGTCGGGCTCTGTGCTGACAGCTCAGAGCCTGGAGCCTGCTTCTGATTCTGTGTCTCCCTCTCTCTCTGTCCCTCCCCCGTTCATGCTCTGTCTCTCTCTGTCTCAAAAATAAATAAACATTAAAAAAAAAAAATAAAACCGACTCCGAAATTATGTTTTCCATAGATCTGTTTGTATTTTCCAATTTTGCTTTAGGAAAACTTGAGATGGCCTCTTGTATAAGCAAACATTAGCCTTCTTTCTTCCCCTATCTGGTGACGAACTTGCAGCAAAGCTTTATCACAAAAATTGTCCTACATTTACAGAATGAGAATAAAAAGAAAGGATAAACATTGTACATATAGTGCTTTGAAAACAGGTATTAACATCTTTTGAGTCTGACCTTGTCGGCCAGTGTGCACAAATAGTTTTGCTAAAGGTTAACAAAATTGTTTAGACGTCTCTGATGCTTGGACATCCGTCTGCTGCATCCAGCTGATGAATGTGTTAGATTTCTGGAGAAAATTCCTTTAATTACTTGAGATGAACTGAAAGTGGCTAATTTTGTGAAATGAAATTGCTGTACGAAGTTCTTGGCAACCCAGGGAGTTAACAAATAACAGCCTGTACAAGAAAGAGAGCTCTCGATTCTTTGAAATGCAGTGGAACTCCTATAACTACTATTGGTATAACACTGGCAATTTATGAAGCTGTTTTTATTTGCTTCTACAACTATATAGCAATGTTATGAGGACAGGAATATTACGTTTTTAAAAAGAAGGAAACGGAAGCTCGGGGATTTCAAAGACTTGGGCCCAAAGGCATTCAACTAGAAAGCTGGTAATAACAACAGCTAGGGTTTATTGAGTGCTTACTGTTTTCTGAGAACTTTTCTAAGTGCTTTACACATATTAAATTTTTAAATCTTGACACTAGTCCTATTAGGGAGGTACTACTGCTATTATCCTTGTTTTACCCATGGGGACATGAAGACCTGAGGGAAGTAATGTATTCAAGATCCTGATAAATGCAGAGGCAGATGTAGGGGGGGCCAAGACCCTACCACCGCACCGTACTGACCAGGGCTTGAACCTTTGGCTGTGGCTTCAAGTTCAAGGCTCTGGGTGCTTTGCAACAGTGCTGCAGAATAACGTTGCTGGTGAGGATGTAGGCGGCTTGAGGTTCCCCCACTTTTGAGTCATGGATCCTGAATCAGAATCTTGGGTCCTGAGTCTCCATCTCTGGTTCTGCCCAGTGCCCAGCATGGTGGTAGGGATTCAGTATCTGTTGAATGGATTTGAATTCAAATGATTGTTTTCTCCCATCTCCCCTGTGGTTTTGCAGTTGACCTTGGCAGTCTCCTTGTTGCTCTTGAGACACGGTGTGGTTGCTCCTGTATCCTTCATCACTGCCTTGCAGCCTGCAACCGGCCATCCGGAAGATGCTATCTCATGCTATGTCTATCACCTGGCAGCACTCACTGCTTTTCTGACTGCCCATGGGATTCATTGTCCCCGGTGAATGTTGCTCCTTGGGCTACTCTCTATTTTGTGTGTCTGCCGACTGTGTTGGCTTCCTAAACCCTGGATTCCAGGCTGCCAGTGACCGCTCATGTCCTTTGCTTTCATGTGTTCCTGCGTTTGAGACTCTAGGTTCTGTTCCATGGTCTCATTGTCACTTTCTGCATTGCGTTTGTCCCAACGACAGAGTACGTAATGAATGTCGTCCCCTGAAAGGGCACACGTCTCTCCTTCTGTGTTCTTCAAAATTTTCTTAACTCTTCTTCTCTTTTGCGTCTTCCCAGAAATGTTAGGATTGGCTGGTCACAGTCCGCAAGACAGCATGTTGTGTTTATTGCCGTTGCATTTTATTTTTATTTTTAAATTTTTTAAATGTTTATTTTTGAGAGAAAGAGGGAGAGAGAGAGCACAAGCGGGGAAGGGTAAAGAGAGAGAGGAAGATACAGAATCTGAAGTTGGCTCTAGGCTCTGAGCTGTCAGCATGGAGCCCAACGCGGGGCTCGAACCCACAAACCACAAGATCATGATATGAGCCGAAGTCAGACGCTCAGCCAACTGAGCCATCCAGGCACCCCCATTGCATTTAATTTTTTAATTCATTTCAGGGAGGATTGAGATTGTTCAACTTTGAATCTACCCATTTTGCTGCTTTGTCTCCACTTATGATTTTCCTGTATTTTTAACACCAGGATATTACACTTTTTTTTTTTTTTTTTGAAAATTTCTTTCTAGAAACCTTGTTAATTGCTATTGTGGACAGGCTAATTTTCCATTTTTTTCTGAATGCTTTAATGACTCACAGAAACGCTTCTGACTTTTTTAAATTGCATTTGTACCTAAGTACCTTGTTAAATTTTTCTTCTATTTTTTAGATGGTATTAGATTTCCTATTTCGATAACATAATTTACTGATAAGGACAGCTTACAATTTTTGATTTGCTATTTTATCTGTTACGTTACTTCATTGGTTAGGACTTTAGTATAATGCTGAATAAAAGCACTTAAAGAGGACATTCTTGTGTTTTGCCGCCTTTTAATGTTTTATCAATTATGTTCACTGTAGTTTTATTTTTCAACACTATTTTAATTTTTGTTTGTTTGTTTGTTTTTTTTTTTTTTTAGTCTTTATTTTTGAGAGAGAGAGAGCAAATAGGGGAGGAACAGAGAGAGAGGGAGACACAGGCTCCGAAGCAGGCTCCAGGCTCTGAGCTGTCAGCACAGAGCCCAACGTGGGGCTCAAACCCATGAACCGAGAGATCATGACCTGAGCTGAAGTCAGACACCTAACCGACTGAGCTACCCAGTTGCCCCTGTTCACTGTAGTTTTTAATAAAATTGTAAAATTGAAAGGTGCTGAAATATATTTGGAAAAAAAAAAGTGCACATCAGGGTTGGCTGGGTGGCTCATTCACTTAAGTGTGTAACTCTTGATTTTAGCTCCAGTCATGATCTTACGGTTTGTGAATTCAAGTCCTGCGTCACTGTCTGCTGACATCACGGAGCCTACTTGGGATTCTGTCTCTCTTGGCCCCTCCCCAGCTTGTGCTCTCTCTGTGTCTCTAAATAAATTAAAAAAAAAATTAGCTATAAATCTGTGTCTCTTCTAAAATTTTCACTCTCTAATGTTAATACTCTTAAGAGTATGTTGTTTCTTTCCTTTCTCTTTAGCTTTATCTATCCCTATATATACACATTCACACACAGATTTTGCAAAATAAATTGGTGAAGGTTAATATGTATAGTTTTTTCCCCACTGAACAATAGCATATTAACTTTGTAATTTAACACATTTATAGAATTCTTTTTAATGGTAAAGTAATACACTTTGGTGTAATGCACATCTAATAATTTCCCTATTAGTGCACATTTAGGGTTCTTTGTGACTGCAAACAGTGCTGAACTAAGCATCTCTATACATACTTTCAGAGATTTGTATTACATCTTTTTATTCTTAAAAGCTTATTTTTCAGAGAGAGCATGTATGCATGCGAGTTGGGGAGAGGCAGAGAGAGAATCCCAAGCCTACTCTGCTGTCAGTTTGGAACCCAGTGCAGGTCTTGAACTCACAAACTGTGAAATCATGAAAGAGGGAGAATCTCAAGCAGATTCCATGCTGTCAGTGCAGAGCCCGATGTGGGGCTCCATCTCAGGAACCATGAGCTCATGACCTGAGCCAAAATCAACAGTTGGATGCCCAACTGAATGAGCTACCCAGGTGCCCCCCAATGTATTTAAAAAAAAAAGTCTAATTTTAAGAGAGAGAGAGGGAGGGAGTGTGTATGCGTGTATGCACACAAGTGGGTGAGGGGCAGAGGAAAGGGGACAGAGGATCCCAAGTGGGCTCAGTGCTGATAGGGCAGGGGAAGAGAGGGAGAGAATCCCAAGCAGGCTCTATGCTGAGCACAGAGCTTGACTTGAGGGTTGATCTCTAGACCTTGGGATAATGACCTGAACACAAATTAAGAGTCCGTTGCTTAATGGACTGAGCCACCCAAGCGCCCCTGATGTGTATTAGGTCTTAAAGACATGTTTTTAAACGTTTATTTATTTTTGAGACAGAGCATGAACGGGGGAGGGGCAGAGAGAGAGGGAGACACAGAATCGGAAGCAGGCTCCAGGCTCTGAGCCATCAGCCCAGAGCCCGATGCGGGGCTCGAACTCATGGACCTCGAGATCGTGACCTGAGCTGAAGTCGGACGCTTAACCGACTGAGCCACCCAGGCGCCCTTAAAGACATGTTTTTAAAGGCAAAGTCTCTGGATGAATGGATAGTCATATAATCTTACAACTTTATATGATGGCAAATTGGAGGATATACTAAAGTAGGAAATATGCTATTGTGAATCAGCACATGCTCATCACCCAGCTAAAATCTACGAATAGTCCTTCCATTGCTATGTATTCTTGTACCATTGTCTTACTGAAAGTGGATTATTTACAAGCAAATCTCAGATGCCCATATCATTGCATCTTTATTTCTGTATGTATGTCAAAAATAGTTTATTATTTAGAAATGTCAACACAGTGGCAATATCATATGTGGAAAAGGAATTAAAAAATTTTTTTTTAATTTATTTTTGAGAGAAAGAGCACGAGCACAGGAGGAACAGAGAAAGAGGGAGACATAGAATCTGAGTCAGGCTCCAGGCTCTGAGCTGTCAGCACAGAGCCTGACATGGGGCTCGAACTCACGGACTGTGAGATCATGACTTGAGTTGAAGTCGGACGCTTCACCGACTGAGCCACCCAGGTGCCCCGAAAATGAATTGCTTTAATACCCAGTGTTCAAAATTCTGATTTTCGATTTTTTCCCCTAGTTTTTCTTTGAATCTGAATTCAAAGAAAGTCTGTATGTTGCAACTGGTTAATACATCTTTTAAGTTTCTGTTAATCTGGAGTTGCTTTTCACGTTTTCCCACTTTTGCCTTGCAGTTTGTTTGTGGAAGAAAACAAGCCAAATAGTATTTGCCATTGTTTGCATTTGTTAAATGCATCATGGCCTTGCTCTCTGTCCTGTAAATTGGTGGGTAGTTCTAGAGCTTAGATGTCCAATAGAATAGCCACCTGTGACCATCTTAAGCTAATTAAAGTTAAGTGAATATTTCGGTTCCTCGATTGCAGTAGGCACATGCCAAGTGCTTAACAGTCATGTATGGCTAGAGGCTACTATATCGCATAGCGCAGATATACGGGATTTCCTGTATTACAGAAAATTGTGTTGGATAATATTAGAGGTTTGCTTATTTCGGTGTGTGTGCCCTATCTCTATGGCTTGCTTGCTGCTGTTGGTGTTTCGGTAAGAATTATTTGTGATGCGTTCTATCAGGAGGCTCATGATGTCTAGTTATTTTTCTTTCTGTGATTTTAGCAGCCATAATGGATCATTACTCAGATGCATTATTTCATTAGCTTTTCCAAACTGGTGGTGTTCTAATTCCTCAATTATTAGCTGTGTTTTCAATAAAGGAAAACTTTAGTGCTATGTAATTTTGCATTTTATTGGCATAAATGGTCCAGGTGCCTTCGTTTTTAATGCCTGATGTATTTATACGTTTTTTTTTTTTTTTAAATGATGCCTGATGTGTTTATCACTCTTGATAGTGTGCTGTCCACACCTTTCATGATCTTGACAGACGGTCGTTATCTTAATAATGCTTAAAACTTTTGGTGTCGTTCATCATCTGCTTTTTATTTACATATTTTATGTCTTTTTTTTCTTTGTGCTTTCTGAATTTGTTTTCATCATAAGTTGGATAATTAGCTCATTACTTTTGCTCTCTTCCCCTGTAAATGCTTAATCTTGTTTTCTCTTTCAATAATTTGAAGACCAAGTTCTGTATGATATGGAACTTTGCATTTTTTTTAAATTTTTTTTTCAACGTTTATTTATTTTTGGGACAGAGAGAGACAGAGCATGAATGGGGGAGGGGCAGAGAGAGAGAGGGAGACACAGAATCGGAAACAGGCTCCAGGCTCTGAGCCATCATCAGCCCAGAGCCCGACGCGGGGCTCGAACTCCCGGACTGCGAGATTGTGACCTGGCTGAAGTCGGACGCTTAACCGACTGCGCCACCCAGGCGCCCCTGGAACTTTGAATTTTTATTAAGACCTCACTTACGACAGTACAGAGTTGATTTTAGTATCTGTATTACGTGTATTTGAGAAAAATGGATAGACTACTTCCTGGCTGCAGGTTCTTTATTGAAATGTTAATTTTAATATTTTGTATCCTTACTAATATTTTACTTCTTGATGAACAGTGTTTGACAAAGTCGTGTTAACACCTCATTCGAATTTTGGTCTTGACAAGGTTTCTTCATAATTTTTTGTGTGTTTGTTTTCGAGGGTATATTTGGTGAACCTCAGCATATGGTTGTTACATATCCACGGACTTTCTTTTATGCCATCGAGTCAGTCTCTAACCCTTCAGGTGTTTTCCTTAAATTCTACATTTTCTGGTATTTATTATAACACAACCTTACTTTTAGTTATTTGCCATGCCAGGATTATCTTCTCTAATCCTTTTATATTCATGTTTTCTTGGCGTATTGTTTCCCTTTTCTCTTTTAAGCCTTTATCGCCCTCTGAGCTCGTGCATTTTATCAATACACACTTACTGTAATTACATATCTATTTTATGTCTACCTCATTACAACTTAGTCATTCCTAGTTACCATTTTTTCTCTCAGGTTCTTTTTCCTCATTTCCTGATGAGATTGCAGACCCCCCCTTTCCCTTCTTACTGGATTGGAAGGCACAGATGAAATTTCTAATGTTTTCCAGTGATTGCTTTTAAGTGTTGAATATCGTAGGTGTCATGTAACTCTACAGTTTCCTAATAAAACCTATAGTTATTGAGTATGTTTCCCTTCTTCCTGACGATAAAGAAAAGCTCAGCGTGCCTTAACGACCCCATTAGCCCATTTCATTTCATGTTTGTTGACAGAATTTTCACTTTGTACTTTTTAACATTAAAAAAAAAAAAGGGTTAGTGTTTTCTCAGTCACTAATCACATTTACTGGTATTTTGCTTATTGTTTCCTATACCCCGTGCGTGTATAATCCCTTGACTTCACTTTTTATTTTACTGAAGTAAGTCCTCTAATATTTGGGTGTGGTTTTTTGTTGTTGTTGCTTGCCATCGTTTTCCTTAAGTCTCTTTTTCCCTTTCCCTGAAAGAGAAATTCAAAAACGTTTATATATAATACTTCATATACACAGAGTATGCACACATACTATTACATGTACGTCTCAAAGCATGCTATTACATGAATACCAATTCACCTTTACCTGTGTTTATCCTTTTACTTCCTCCCTGGAGGAAACCAGTAGTCTGAATTTAATGTTGTTCGTTTTTTGCTTTTATTTATTTTTTTAATTTAAGTATTTGAGAATGGAGAGAAGGGGAGGGAGAGGGAGAGAGAGAATCTCAAGCAGGCTCCATGCTGTCAATGCAGAGCCAATGGCAGGGCTCCATCCCACACACCGTGAGATCATGACCTAGGCTAAAACCAAGAATTGAACGCTCAACCGCCTGAACCACCCTAGCACCCCTTGGTCTTTGCTTGTAAAAATACCCATGTTGGGCTTTTAAAAATAGGTTTAATAGATTTAGATTGGCTTGTATTTGAACTTTATAAAAATACTGCAATACAGTAGATAGTCTTTTGTGACTTGCTCTTTGTGCCAAGCCCTGTTTTCAAGATTCACTAGTGTTACCTTAGCAACAGTTTTATTACTGGAGCTGTGAATGTTCCATTGTTTACAAATACTACAGTATATTCATGCTCCCATTAGTGAACTTGTATCTTTGTTGTTTTATTGTTAATCGCCATGCAGTTATGAACATTCTAGCACATGTCAACGGATGCACACATTCGAGAGCTTCTCTAGGGCATATACGCTTCAGAGCGAAACAGCTTGGATAGGACCGTGCCAGGCACTGAGCTCGGAACCACCACTGGAGTGGCCACTTGGGCTAAACCCACGGATGTTGGAATCCTATCTTGCGAGTTGGCATTTGTGGTCTGTTTCTGGTCTGTGAAGATGTTGATGATTTTATCCCTGGCGATTTCTCTCTGCATTTTGGCAGTGGATTTGTACCATTGGGATGTGTTATGTGTGAATTTAAGGCACTGTCTTAATAGGAAGTCACCATTGTTGACCTCAAACACTGAGTGCTCAGAGGGAGACCTTGTCTGGAATTAGAAGGGTGAATCTGTCATATGATGAACAAGCTAGAGTGTTTGCTGTTTTTACCTGTAAGAAGTGAAGAGCAGCACCTTTTATTACTCAGAGTTTTTCTTAATCTCCGTTTACTTTTCATTAAAATTTTTTTTTATTTTTGAGAGAGAGAGGGAGAAAGAAGGGGGGGGGAGAGAGAGAGAGAGAGAGAGAGAGAGTGTCAGTCAGTGAGCAGGAGAGGAGCAGAGAGAGGGAGACACAGAATGGGAAGCAAGCTCCAGGCTCTGAGCTGTCAGCACAGAGCCAGGTGCGGGGCTCGAACTCAGCAACTGCGAGATCGCTGAAGTCGGACGCTTAACCCACTGAGCCACCCAGGTGCCCCATCTCAGTTTATTTTTGAGAGAGACAGAGCAAGTGGGGGAGGGGCAAAGAGAGGGGGACAGGATCCAAAGCGCGCTCCGTGCTGACAGCAGAGAACCCAATGCGGGGCTGGAAATTAAACGGTGAGATCATGACCCGAACCGAAGTCGGATGCTTAGCCGACTGAGCCACCCCAGTGCCCCTGGCTGGCCTCTGCTGTTTATGTCTGTCTGTGTTGTTCAGCTGGTGGTGATTGTGTCCCCAGAGCATTAGCTAGTGTCTAGTGATGTTTTAGTGGTCATTAACTGGGAAGCATTGAAGGTAATACTTGAATCAAGTGTCTGGAGGCTACAGATGTTGCTAGGTGTCTTGCAGGCCAGCCCTCCACAACGAAGAATTATTTGGTTCTTCAGGTCAGTAGTGCTGGGTTAAGAAACCGTGGGGTGCATGGAGGTGATCATTGTACCAACAATGGAAGTACCAACACTGAAATGTGATGGATTCATAACTTTATTTGCTCGCTTGCTTGCCTGCCTGCCCGCCCCTCCTCCCTCCCCCCCTCCTCCCTCCCTGAGATCTCTATGGAAGTGTACTTTTGGAATGCCCAGGTGATGATGCAGTGAATTACTTGTGTGATACCTATGGAGTGTTTAGTTAGTGTGAAGTGAATGACTAATGATGAAGAAGTAACATGTGCTGATCTCGGTCGTATGAAGGGCCAGGTTTGATTTCTATTTATATCTGCAAATCAAATGCTCTAAGTGTTGGTCGGTATTCCTTCTGTCCTTAGGAATACTGTTGATTCTCCAAGCCATCATCACAGCCATCCCAACTCCAGTAGGAATCGGAGAGGCCTTCCCATACACCCTAGGGCCAGCTGAGCAGCATATGGTCTATGGAGTCCGCTGAATTTTGGGAAAAACCCCAGTGTGATATCTCTTCCCTCCCCCCACCCTTCCCCCACACTTGATTGGCTCTAGCTGAGTGATAGGGCTGCTCGGGAAATGTGGACAGGCAGGAACTCCCTAAGTCTGATGGGCTTTGTTTCTGTTGCAGGTCTCTCCCTGTCCACCAAGGTCTGAAACCTGAGCATAGACTCTGATGGAGGGAGAAGGCAGAGGAGAAAGCAGATAGCTGGCTGAATGTAATCAGCATTTTATTACCGTCCTCAGGAAGTAGGACCAGGAGGGGGAAAAAGTAGGTTGGAGCAAGGAAAGTTAATTATGTGAGGTTATTTGACAGGAAATTACTAAATACAAACAGAAGACACACATTTTAAAGCCGGGTAGGAAATCTCGAGTTACTTCACTGTGTGTTTGAAACCCCAAAGCAAATTCTGAAAATAGCAGTTTAAACAAAAGCTATCTTATCTGATAAAAGTATTTCAAACACAAAGGGAAATTTGTATATTGGGCAGCCAATCTTAAAATAAACCGAGTTTGTTGATAGCCCTGCAAATTTAATGGTGGGAAAGCCCCCTCGGATGTCTGAATTTACCATGTGTTGTGAATTTATTTTGAATTTGGCATTTCAGTTCTGTGAAGGTGTGTGTCACCCTGGAAAAAGTATGTGTGTGTGAAATGAAACGTTTACTTCGTGTGTGTCTTCCTTTTATAGTATTTCAGAAGTTTTCTGGGTTCTGTATTATTTCCAGAAGAGTGTTGTCTTAATAAAGTAAAGAACTGAGGAAGTTTTGTCTCAAGTATCTATTTCCAGAAGTTATATATTTTAAGTGTCTGAATTAGTCAGTAATTGATATAATATGACTATTGTTGCTTTTGCAATAGTTGGGAATGTTTGCAGAACTTTTGTAAATTAGCCAAATACATTTATTTGGTAGTGTTTTATTTTTGAAGTGACTGATTAAGGAGGTCTCAAATGACTTCCTACTGAGTAGACCTTGTCACCCATTTAAGAGTGCCCCACGTCGCTGTTGGTATTCTGACCTTTTTAGTTAGGGCTGCTATTCTCCCCTCTCTCTCCCAACCCCCCAACACACACACACGCACGCGCGCACACACACACACACACACACACACACACACACCTGGCTTTTCCAAGGAAAGGTAGGAGAAAATTTATCTTTTAGCTCTCCACTGTGGGGTTCTCTAAAAACACTTAATAGTTGAGATATTGAAGAGTCCCTGTCCTAGAAATCTACTCTGGGTGAATGTAAAATCACACAGTCTGGATCAAGTTACACATTCCAGGTTAGTTCAAAGCAAAAGCAATATTTTGAAAACATAAATGGAGCTCAAAGTCTGCATTCCTTTTCAAAGGCCAACACCTGTGGAAGGAATGCAGGTTATTTCCACTTGACCTTCAAGTGTGGAGCTGGGGGGAGGTGCTTAGATACTATGGTGGGTTGCTACTTGACCACCATATATCTCTGCATAGCCATGTCTCCCCGGGTAGCATCTGTCTTGTCCGTTGTCCGGAAGGGAAAATGCGGCAACAGTCAGGAATAGCCACAGCGCCTCTGAACCCTTGCTTTGAAGAGCTTGCTTCCTATACCGCCGAGTCCCACGGTGATGGATGAGTGGGTGTAGATAATGTGAAATAAGCCATAACCCCTGTAAGCAATCAGGGTTACGTTTTGCAAGTCCTGGGAAACCCCAGGCAGACGGTACTCGTACACTCAGGCTGTGAGTCCTCTGTGAGCAGTGGTTGAAGATAAAGACATCATTGATGTTCCAGACAGATTCTCGTCATGCATAAATAATTCCTTAGGACGGAATTAGCTGCCTTGAGTGGTGCCTCTCCTCTAGGCTACTTACATTAGTTCAGCAGTTTATTGCGGTGTCTGAAGGACTAAATGCACAAGTTGACATCAGGGAGAAAGTTACACATAGAGCATTCTTTTTGAACAAGGAATTTATTAGTCCGTGCAACTTTTGATGGGAAGGTATGGCTCACTTATTCTTGTTGAACTCTTTATTCATTTATGCGGTAAATATTCCTTAATTGCCTTCTGTATGCCGGGAACCGGTGGCACGGCTGGGAATACGGTGCTCAGCCATACCTGACATTGTCCCTACTTCTGAGAACACCCAGTTTAGTTTCCTGTGGTCCTGCTTTCCTCTATAATCCGGCTTTGTGATCTTGGGCAAAGGGACAGGTTCTATCTCATTTTCTTGGTATAAAAAATTTTAATGTTTATTTTTGAGAGAGACACCACGCGTGAGCAGGGAGGGGCGGAGAGAGGGGAGACCCAGAATCCGAAGCAGGCTCCAGGTTCTGAGCTTTCACCACAGAGCTCAACACGGGGCTCGAACCCAAAAACCGCAAGATCACGACCTGAGCCAAAGTTGGAAGCTTAACCGAATAAGCCACCCATTTTCTTGGTATAATTTTAATGGTTTTCCTAGATAAGCTGTCAAATCCTGCTCAGTGCTAATATTTCCTGGATATACGCTTTTGTCGTTAAATATTTTAATCCCCACGACCTAGCTTGGTGTTCTAAAAGCGACCCAGCGGGTTGCTACTGAGTAGATTCACTTAGATGGTGGTATTCAGATTGGAGTCATTGATTTGATGCCTGCCTGGACTAGTTACTTTTCCTGTATTTATACAGCCTTTTATATCATCATAAGTGCAGCTTCCTAAGACTCAAGGTTATTTTAAAGAGAAAACATGGATTTCCACTGATGCTGGAAACATTTCAACAGTTCTGAAAGCTTGGTCTTCAGCTGCAGAAGACTATGATCATAGACATACACTTCTTTGCTGAGACACTAGCCCAGGGCAGTTGAGTTGCGTCTAGTCCAAATTTAGTGCTGACAGAACTATTGCTTGGGATAGCATTATTGAAATTGGGATCTTCACAGTTCCGTATTACTTGGGGATGTTGATGAATCCAACCACCGATTACATCAGCTGGTTTTGTAAATAAAGCTTATTGGAACAAAGCCATGTGCGTCCGTTGACGTGTTGTCTTTGGTTGCTTTGGGGCCTACAAGGGCATGACTGAGTAGTTGGCACAAAGATAAATCCAAAAATGTTTATCGGGCCATTAAGAGAGAACGTTTGCTGAAACCTGGATTATGGAATATACTTGTCTGCTGTAAAAGCTACGAACGCTGGATTACTGTTCAAGCAACTTTGTTAAATAATTGATCTGAGGGAGCCTGAGATCCTACCTTTCTTCATGTTTCAGCTGTGAGGGGAGAGGAAGAGGACATTGCAGAGCTCTGTAAGCCCTGGGAGACGTGTTTATAAGCTTCCCCTACGGGTTTCCTGTATTTGTAGTTCCCGGGAGCTCTAGGGCTAATGCGTCTTGCCCACAGATGTGCTGGGTGAAAACCGGAGGAAAGTGGGGTCTGTCTGAATTCTGGCCATCCATCCAGGGAGCTGGACCCGAGCTAGTGAGCTGCAATGTAGTTTTAGAAAACTGGACAAGCTCTAGACCTTGGGTGTCGGACTGGGAAGAGGACAGAATGGGGCCAACCCTAGACTTGGCTCTTCAGCATTTTCTCAAAGGCTCGGAATGGGTTTGTGTAGACACATCAATTTCTTCTTAAGAGTTTAAAGATGAGGCATACAGCTACTTGGTAAATGGTTAGTTCCTACCACAGAAAATGTGAAATTATGGGGAGAATGAAGTTTTAGGATGAAGCAAGGCTGCTTTTATGGGTTGGAATTTGCCTACCATGACTAATCCTAGCACATAATAATTTCTGAATAAATACCGGTTTATTTAATATGTTTCAAAGCTCTTTGGTGTTTGAAATCCACCAGTGGAAAAAAATCGTTGTTGACTTGAGACTTCATGTGGACAGCCCGGTGAGTGGGTTCATTATTGTCATTCACATCGGAGTCCCTACTATATAATTACACGTTTCCTGTCGCCTTGGGGTTTACATCCTGTTGGGAGTGACTGATAGGCTAACGCTTGGCTAAAAACATGAAATGCTGCTAAGGTGTGCATATGGACACTTAGGATTGTGAGGAGGGATGCCTATTTGGAGGAGGTCAGTGGGAACAGGGCCATTCAGAGAGGGTCCCCAGAGGAGAACACTTTCTTCTGACCTGTCCGTACTGTTGTCCCTTTCCCCAGAAGGGGTGTGTGAGTAAAGCCCAAATATAGGCCTCCGGGACATACCTGGGTGTGGGAGCTCAGAGCCCGGGGTTGCTGGGGAATCTCCCTCCTAACACTGTCTACCGTCCCTGACTTTGGTTTTTCTCTCAGCCTGAGATGAAGGACAGGGGCCAAGGACTCCTGTGCGTAAGACCAACAGCCTCCACCCTGAGAACAGAGTTGGGGAAGCCCTGTGGGGCTGTGAGCCAGAGCGGAGGGCAGCAGTATGAGCAGTGCCCTGCATGGACCACCGGGTCAGGGAGCCGCCTCCTCCTTCCCCCAGATGGGGCCTGCTCCTTCCCCTGGCCTCTCATAGGATTCTTTCTTCCTTCCCAGGAGATTTTATAATTAAGGGAGATAAAGGCAGGAAATCTGTAATAAAGTACTAACTTCCACGTATGCCAGATTAAAAAAAAAAAAAAAAAAAGCGAGGCCAGCCTGCAAAGTAACCCGGTCTGGTGGGAAGAGATCAAAGGGCGGCCGTCTGGCCTGGCGAGGGCTCCTTTCCCAGTTCCCAGGCGGCGCACATCCTGCCCTCGGAGGAGGAAGTGGTGCGCAGCGGCCGGGCTCCGGGCTGTTCTCAGGGATGCGGAGGGGTCGGTTCAGGGGCCCCGGGAGCGCGCCTGCCAGTGCGGGAACGCTCCGCACGCATCTGCTGGACTTGGTAAACAAGGCCGCCCGAGGACCGTTTTGAGTTACCAGTCCTACCCCTGCTGACCTCCCCCCACACTCCCCCCCGTGATCCTGCGGAGATGCAGGCCCGGCTCGGGCCTCTCCCCGCTGCTGCGAGCTCCCTCCGACCCCTGCCCCCCACCCCCGGATCGAATGGCCCGGGAGCCTGAGGATCACGTTGCAGCAGGCATCACCCTAATCTTGATTGCATCGTTTTTCCTCCCCCGAGAAGGCTGGGGTTGGATCTGGAGGTGGTGGGAGAGAACGAGCCTCGGGGTTGCTGACACCACAGAAGGAAAACCTCCGCGGCGGTCATGCCCATTCGGAGGGCTCAGCAAAAACAGGCCAGCGGACCGGCAGGCCACTGTTCCGTCATCCTTCCTTCCCGCCAGTGCCGGAGGGTCCCACAGAGGCCGGCGGGGCCAGGCTGAGTGCTGGGTCTGCCGCACTCTGCGGTGATTACCTGTGAGTGCAAGCAGGCCCGGTGGCTGCAGCCGGGACTGGGGGGCCTGTGGATGCCCCCCTGCCCCGTGCCAGGCAGCTGGGGGGCTTTCTGCTTCCTCTCCGGCCTTTCCTGGCTTAGGGAGACGGACTGAGCCGTGACAGCGCTGGCTTGGGAATTTCCCTAGGATGGGCCAGGACTTGTTTCCAAAATAACACCTTTCCAAAGCATGCAGAGACTTTCAGAAATTAGATAATTGTGTGATATTTATAAAAGGAATTACGTGGTGCTAACAAAGTCTGGGCAGCTGTTTCTGATGCTGAAGTAAATAACCCCTCATGATTCATTACGGTCAGGGTTGAAGAGGCTTTTTACAAAGTTGCTGCTTTACAGTGGAGTCTTTGCCAAAACAGGTAGGCAACTCACAAAGCGGGGAATACAGTTTCCAGGTAAAGTGCTTGGGTGTGCGTGGCAGGGCTAAGTGGTCCTGTTTCATTCACGAAGCACTTGGTATTGGAAATTTGCTTACCCGGGATGGTAGAGAGACCCAAGGATCATCCTTGATTGCTTCTGTTCTCCGTTAATTCTTCTTCTAGCGAGGGAGACAGATGTATAAACAGATAATTGCAATACAGTGAGCTAAGTGCTAACAGAAGGATAAAAGGAATGCTATAATGGTGTGAGGGACATATCCATTTACAGTGAAAATGGAGAGGAGGGAGCAGCTTCACACAGGAAGTGACATTTGAGCAGTATTTGATGGAAGAGGACGGATTTTGAAAGCAGAGAAGGATGTTGCCTTCTTTTGGCTCTCGTTATTCCCCCAGCCTTGTTCTACCCCAGGGCCTTTGCACGTTTCTCTCTCTGGAAAGCTGCTCATATCTCTTCCCTGTTCGGCCCTTCGGGTTCTAGATCCCATGTTCCTTTTTTCAGCAAGCTCCGACTTGTTTAAGTCAAACCCTTTTTTACTCAAAGAGCTCATCGAGTGTCTCTCCTTTTTTAGGGCACTTACCACAACCGCACTCCTATGTTGTTTGTATGATTATTTGAATGATAGCTGTTGTTTCCACTAGGCAGAGGCTGTTTTTGTTCAGATTTGTTTCTTGTCTAAATAAACACTTGTTGAAAAAAATGTATAAAGGTGTGAGAACACTGTATGTTCAGGGAATGGCAAGTAGGTAGGTCTGTTAGATCTTGAGGTACGTGACCTGGGAGGAGGAGATGAGGCCGTGGAAAGAACTTGGAAGATCTAAGCTTCTGTTCCTGTAGTACCTCAGTTAATATTCTTACCTATAAAAAGACCTTCCAAGATCGGCCTCTTCCTATCAGTGTCACGTGTTTTAAGTCAAAGATGAAATATTAAAAATACTTTGAAACACGGTGTTTTTAGATGTGGTCCTGGTTCTTCAGTAGATACACCTTGAAAAGATGTGATGAAAGCACACAACGTGCCTGCAGAAACAACACGCGACTGGTGCCCCCGCAGAAATGACCACGAAGTGGATGTCTGTGTCCCTACCGGGCAAGTCAAGAAATAGGTTTACTTCTGGAGCCTGGATGGTGGAAGTGGCTGTGGTATCGGACGGGGACAGGACCGGGTGTGGGAGACGATCTGCCAGGCTATAAAAAAAAGTGCAAGTTTTCTGCACGTGCACTTTTCTGCACTTGGAGGTTTTCTGCACGAAAGTGAGGGCCTTCTCCGAAGGCTTTCAAGCTCTCTTGTGGAGGTGAGGAAGTGGAGGGCGAGGGTTGCAAACCCTGCCGTCCCCTCATCTGTCCCCTTGTCTGTCCCGGGGTGCAGGGTGTGCCCAGCTCCAGGTGGGCACAAGGGGCAGTTTCTTTGTAAGAGAACTACTGGGTCCTGTCTCTCTCCTCACCCAGACCACTGCTTCCGTATCCCCTGCCCTGACGGGAAGCCAAGGGACTGAGTTTAGATCTTGTCCCCCCAGCCTTCTGCAGGGAGTGGTGTTGACCAGACCGGCTTCTAGCACACCTGTGAATGAAGTGACCTATAGCATCGCGATGCTGGAGTCTCTGGGCCTGAGGACCCAATCTGTCCTGGGGGCTCCCCAGTCACGCCTCATTTGTGTCTCACTTGACATTATTCTCCCCACAAACTAAGGAATCTACCTCCTAGAGTTGTGAGGTTTGATGCACACATCTATGTAAAAGGGCTTACGATATGACCTAGCATATGGTAAGCACTCAGTAGAAAAGCCTTTATTCATAATTATCTTCTTGTTTTTGCCTTACGATGACATGGGTATCCCTAATGGGCTATCAAAGTAATCTGAGGGCTTTTGAGAGACCAGATTGCGGAGTCCACATTGTAACTTGGTAGAGGAAAAAGGATCTAAAAAAGGAACAGCTGCGTTTGTAAATGATACGAGGAACAGGATATGGTTTTCTAGATCAGGACGTTGTATATAAAATGGTGGAGTCACGGATTGGGTGGAATGCCTCTCGGAAGAAACAGGAAGGGTGCATATTGAAAGGAAATACTAATTTGCTCTTCAAGGTTATCAGCTAACGTTTGTGTTGTGGTCGGGGAGGTGGATGCCGTAGAGGAATGGTAGGATGGGGACTGTAACAAGAATGATCTATGAAGAACCACTACAGTAGAAAACATGCCCATCGTTGCTAAAAGAAATACGGTGTCGGGATGGAGGGGACCATGACACAGGTACCTAAATTGCAGGCAAGGTATGGCTTAGAGAGTAAGGAAGTTTGAGATTGAGAGAGGTATGCTCACTTGTCCAGATAGCCCTGAAACAGGGGTCCTCCTCCTCACATGTGGTAACAGAAAGCCCGGAGACTGAAGTATCCACACAAGGAGGTCTCTGTATACACATCCACTGTCGTGTTGACCCATTTCCCTTCATCTTATTCTGAGGACAGTCCTGAGATGTCACCATTATTAACCCCATTTCACAGATAAGGAAACTGATGCTGAGAAAGTTAAGTATCTTGGCAACTCGTTCAACCCTAGGGATATGAGCCTAAAGTTGACTTTAAACCCAAGACTCCTTCAATCCCGCTACATCGACTCTCCGATTTGTTGAGGAGGTATGCGTCTGTATTAAACAAAATCTAACGGTAGAAGCACCGAGAACGGCATTCAGGGAAGAATAAAAGAACAAAAGAAGTGATAAATCTTGGAGTCATAATAGCAAAGAGTGCCAAGTTAGATGGAGTTGTTGTAGGATGTTTTCAAAGCATGTTACAAAATTCATAGTAAGATGAGACGGGGGGAGGTAAGACCTCAGTGCCTAGACCTCTGCAGTGAATCATTTTTTTAAGTTTATTTTGAGAGAGAGCACACATGGGTGAGGGGCAGGGAGAGGAAGGGGGAAAGAGAGAGAGAGAATCACAGGCAGGCTCTACACTGAGCCTGACGCAGGCTGGGACTCCACGAACTGTGAGATCATGACCTGAGCTGAAGTCAAGAGTTGGACGCTCAACTGACTGAGTCACCCAGGTGTCCCTACAGTGCATCTTTTTTTTTGCTAAGAAAAGCATAGGGTAAAATCCAGGCTTGATTTTGTACTTTCTTCCCCCCCCCCCCCCCCCCCGGAATGTTAAGTAAATCACCAAAGAAAAGGAGAGTACAACGTTTAATAAAGTAAGAAGTAAAATTCAAAATTGTTTTGGATGTGGCAGAAACCTGGGCACAAAAGTAATACTATTCCAAAGCTCGGAACAAAGGCACAACGAGTGCTGTGCTGGGACCTGTACCTTAGGTTGGGAACGGCTAACAGGCTTCTTCCTTATTTAAAAATTTTATTTATTAGACATTTGTTTTCCTGGGGCGCCTGGGTGGCACAGTCGGTTAAGCGTCCGACTTCAGCCAGGTCACGATCTCGCGGTCCGTGAGTTTGAGCCCTGCGTCAGGCTCTGGGCTGATGGCTCAGAGCCTGGAGCCTGTTTCCGATTCTGTGTCTCCCTCTCTCTCTGCTCCTCCCCCGTTCATGCTCTGTCTCTCTCTGTCCCAAAAATAAATAAACGTTGAAAAAAAAAATTTAACATTTGTTTTCCTTTTTAATGTTTGTTTGTTTATTTTGAGAGAGAGCATGGGCAGAGGAGGGACAGAAAGAGACACAGAATTCAGAGTAGGTTCCAGGCTCTGAGCTGTCAGCACAGAACCCTATCCTGGCCCTGAACCCGTGAATCGTGAGATTATGACCTGAGCCAAAGAAGTTGGATGCTTAACCCACTGAGCCATCCAGGTGCCCCTATTAAAAACATTTTTTTTAAAAGTTTATTTTTGAGAGAGAGACAGAGTGTGAGCAGCAGAAGGGCAGAGAGAGAGAGGGAGACGCAGAATCCGAAGCAGGCTCCAGGCACTGAGCTGTCAGCACAGAGCCTAACGCGGGGCTCGAACCCACGAACTGTGAGATCATGACCTGAGCTGAAGTTGGATGCTTAACTGACTGAGCCACCCAGATGCCCCCCAAAATTTTGTTTCTAAGTAATCTTTACATCCAACATGGGTCTTGAACTCATAACCCTGAGATCATGAGTCAACATGCTTTTCCAAAGGAGTCGGCTGGGGGGCCCCAAATCATTTTTGGGGGGTGGGGTGGGAGGATAGCTGTTTTTTATTGAATGCCACTTCTCAGTGGGTGGTGGTGTTTCTTGTGTTTTGTTGTGAGGTCTTCTGAGACCACATCCGGACAAATAGGAAGAGTCTGTTTTGGTGGGTGTTTGGGTGGGAAGATGGCTTCTTAAGTGCTAAGTTTTCCTAGTCTTCCAGAGTGAGACTCAGCCTAAAGAGGACTTCTGAGATATTTTTAAGATTTTTATTAGCTTAAATGTTGGGGCTGTTTTGTTTATGTCCTAACTCAGGGCTTTCCAACCCAGTGCTTGTGCTGCTCGTGTTTAATTTCTTTTTCTTCTTCTGTTTTTGAGCTTTTTATTTAAGTAGTCTCTACACCCCACGTGGGACTTGAACTCACAACCCGGAGATCAAGAGTTGCGTGCTTCTACAGCTGAGCCAGCCAGGCGCCCCTGTGATGTTTAATGTCTTCAATGAAAGATTTTCTGTTGGTTTCTACTAAACTCCATTATGTGGTTGGGGCCCACTGCTCCTTGTCGAGATTTACTTTGGTGGATGTTTACGTAAAGGCTCTGGTGTGCAGAGAATGGTGCCCGATGATGTAGGGAACCCACTGGTGCCTTAGTCTCGGGGGAGGTGTAGTGATGAGTTAAAGGAAACCAAGAGAAGGCAAACTTCTAGGAGCATCCTAGGAGTTTTTCCTTCCAGAAGAGGGTGGATGGAGTTGTGTGCCGTCGGGAAAGATAGCCAGGTGACCTCTTCTCTGGGAAGACCATGGGTGCAGTATGTCTGCCCTACAAACTAACACAGCGCCTCACACAAAATTTACGCAAGTGGGCACGTAATAGGTGATAAATAAATGTTAGGGGGACTTAAAACATGCCTTGGGGCACCTGGGTGGCTCAGTCATTTGGCCCTCCGACTTCGGCTCGGCTCATGATCTCACCGTCGGTGGGTTCGAGCCCCATGTCGGGCTCTGTACTTTCAGCTCAGAGCCTGCAACCTGCTTTGGATTCTGTGTCTCCCTCTCTCTGCCCCTCCCCTGCTCATGCTCTGTTTCTCTCAGTCTCTCAAAAATAAATAAACGTTAAAAACACACACACATACATCTTGAAGGAAGGATCGAGGTTTTATTACTTTGGAGATGATGGGGCAGGCATGCAGGGTATTTGGACAGATCCAGGTAAATATCTCCACATCATAAGAGTTTTTGGTAAAAATGGTTGGTTTTTGGGGTCTACAGGGGCATGTTTTGGAATTTTAAATATTTAACATATTTGTAACCCTGTGTTTTCTATTAATGCCATTCAAGTCCCCGAAACAGATATTGAACAGGTGTGATCGAGCAAGAGGCCTAAAGGCAGTCTTCAATCTCCTGTTTTCAGATCTCCTTAAAAATACTCCGTGGGAAGAATTGTACGACACGCTTTCATCCGGAATTATTTTCCTTCTGCCTCAGAGCTCCCTTTGGAGTTTCTTCAGTGCATGGATCCTGGTGATAAGATCCCTCAGATTTCACTCGAGTGACTTCATTTTGGAGGAAGATTCTCACTAGCTCCAGAATTCTGAGGCATTTTCTTTTCCCGCATTAGCACCGTCATTTCTGATGCCATGTCCTCTGGGTTAGCGATGGTTGTGCTGAGATTTGTTCCGTCTTACTTGTGTTGGAAAATCCTGCCCTTCCCCCTTTTCCCGAAGCTTTACTACTGTTCACTTTGTTCTCCCGCTGTTTTGAGATTTCCCTTTTGCTCTTGGTTTTCAGCCGTTTTGCTAGAACGGTCTAGGTGTGAATTTCCTCCTATTTACCTACCTCAAGATTTGCATCTCTTCTTGAATCCGTGGCTTGATTTCTCTTAGCAGTTTTGAAAAATTCTCAGCCGCTATCTCTTGGGAAGCTGCTTTTATCCCTCTGTCTTGTGGGTTTCTAATTACACATATGTTAATCCGGGTTTCTTATGTTGCCTTTTCCGTATTCTCTCCGTGCTTTAATCCCCATCTTTCTGCCCGACGTAGCGTGCAGTTCACTTTGATCTCTTGGGCTGTACAGATATCCTGTTAAAACTGTATATTGAAGGTCTGTGTCGCTACTGGGCCCCGTTCCCTAGCAGGCCATGAATTCCAGTTTTTGCCCACCCAGCTCTGTGGTGCTGTGCAACCTCACAGTGTTAGGACTCTGCAATAGAATCGGCAAATGCCAGGCTTGCTTCTCTCCACAGCCAGGGCCCCTTGAGTCTAGGTGAATAATTCTTTCCCCTGGTTATTGAGTTCTCCCTGGGGACGGTTGGTCTGCTCTAATCGCTTTCATCATGTCGAGAAAGTTGGAGTACTTGCATAGGGTGGTCTAACCAGAGAGGTTTTGATACTTGGATACTCTCTTCCAGTAATTTCAGATGCCCACTTGCCGTTAACGTGGCTGCTTGTCTGCCAGAGTTTTTTGATCAAGTTATTGGAAATTATTTCTATGGCCATAATAAAAAAAATCACCATATCCTGTATTTGCATTTAAAGATAGTTTATAAATGTTAATTACTGCCTCATGTACTCTCTGCAGTAGCCTCACAAAGTCAGACGTTGCAGTTAGGTTCCCCATGGAGACATACCTGCAGTTGTAATTAGTGAATAAATAGGGTACGTGTTCATCTCTCGTGAAATGAATGTTCTGGAAAACGGGGATGGAGGGGAGGGTATTAGACTGGAATTTAGAACATAATTTTTATAATGCTTTTATTTATTTTTGAGAGAGAGAATATAAGCAGTGAAGGGGCAGAGACTGGGGGAGACTCAGAATCCGAAGCAGGCTCCAGGCCCCGAGCTGTCAGCACAGAGCCTGATGTGGGGCTCGAATCCACGAACTGTGAGATCATAACCTGAGCTGAAGTTGGATGCTTAACCGACTGAGCCACCCAGCTGCCCCTAGGAGATGATAATTTTTATAAAATTTTTTTTTCAACGTTTATTTATTTTTTGGGGGGACAGAGAGAGACAGAGCATGAACGGGGGAGGGGCAGAGAGAGGGGGAGACACAGAATCGGAAACAGGCTGCAGGCTCTGAGCCATCAGCCCAGAGCCTGACGAGGGGCTCGAACTCACAGACCGCGAGATCGTGACCTGGCTGAAGTCGGACGCTTAACGGACTGCGCCACCCAGGCGCCCCAAGGAGATGATGATTTTTAAAGGACACCAACTGATTGTGGAATGAGGAGGGAGTGACCATTTTGCTGCGATAAACTGGAGAGGATACTGGTTCTCCCCTTAAAGGGATCATATAAAGAGGGGGATTAGGGTTTGGCAGAGTCAGTAAGGAATAGAGAAAACTAATACTGAATTGTGCTCCCGGGATGGGAGCGTATTGTGGCAAAATCAAACTGTCAGGCGACCTTTTAAGGATGACAAGAAAAGGGGGAAGAGAGGAGTCTTGAGGGAGAGGCTACAAAGGGAAGCGTCTTTCCCCGTCTCCCCCGACTTCTGTCTCTTGAGGGCTAATAGCTGGGCCCCGTGCTATGTTAGCATATACATTCTCCTTTAATCTCTGACCCTGTCACGTGGCTCCTCGTATCCCATTTTGTAGCCCCGTGTCGTGGTCAGGCTGTGAAGCCACGGCCTCCAGTAGCAGGAGATGGTGAAGCACCACGTTGATCATGAGATAGATGCGGGCGATAAAAATCCCAGAACTTTGTCTGACTGAGGGCTTGAGAGTTTCAACCTGGAGCCCACTGGCCAAGCCAGGTGCGGTTTCTGGAAGCTTGTGTGGGTAAGCAGCGGAGGGCCTGCTGATGGCAGTTGGGCCGCGGAGGTGGAGTACTGGGGCCGCAGGGGCTGTGCACCTGCTGGTAATGCTAGAGCGGCCACCACTAATGTCCTGCGCGTTCCGTGACAGAGGCCTCTCCTGGGGAGCAGTGGGCAGGGAGGGAGGTTCGGCCGGTGCCAGGCCTCCCAGCTAGCAGGGTCAGGACATGGTGACCTTAAGGGTTGTTTCAAGCCTGGGTAAAGAAGGGCCCCTCTCTGCCCTTTCCTGCTTCTGCCCGTCCTGCAGCTCGTACTCCCGTAACTCCCCAGGTGAGTGCCTCCTGTCCTTCCCGACTGTGTTCCACACCTGCTCCCTGGGAACCTCGGCCGCCTTCTCCCTCGTGCACTTGCCACGCGGTCCCTCCTCCGTGGGAGCTTACCGCTCAGGCCGGACTTCCAGTATTGAGACTTTCCGCCCCCCTCCCCGACTTCTTTCCTTTATCCTTCCTTCCCTCTGCCTCCTCCCTATTTCCCCTCATTGTTTGCCTTTTTTATTTTTATTTTTATTTATTTTTTTTTTAATTTTTTTTAAGTTTATTTATTTTTGAGACAGAGAAAGAGCATGAACGGGGGAGGGTCAGAGAGAGAGGGAGACACAGAATCGGAAACAGGCTCCAGGCTCTGAGCCATCAGCTCAGAGCCTGACGCGGGGCTCGAACTCCCGGACCGCGAGATCGTGACCTGGCTGAAGTCGGACGCTTAACCGACTGCGCCACCCAGGCGCCCCATTGTTTGCCTTTTTTAAAAAAAGTTTATTTCGAGAGAGTGCGTGCACGAGCTGGGGAGGGGCAGAGGGAGAGAGGGAGAGCGAGAATCCCAGGCTCCGAGGCCGTCAGCGCAGAACTCCACGCGGGGCTCCATCCCATGAACCGTGAGATCATCACCTCAGCGGGAAACAAGAGTCATGTGCTGAACCCACCAGAGCCACCCAGGCGCCTCAGCCTTTACAAAAAAAAATAATAATAATAACTTTTTTTGAACGTAGAGATGACGTAGCACTACGGTGAGTGTCGTGGGTGCAGGGACTGTGAGGTTAGGTCTATACTGCTGTTATCTGATACGACGTCTGCCGCGTATCACATACGGAGCAAGCGTATGAACAAATGGTAAGTCGTGGTGCCAGTGCCGGAAATACGTAAGCGAAAGCGCACAGCAGCGGAAGTCAGCCGTAATTCATTTCCTTGTCAAGTGGCGTTCCTCCTTTTTGTGTTTTTACAAAAAAAGAAAAAAAATTCTGCACGCGTTTCAGTATGTATGTTTCACTCGGGACTGCTCCACCAAGGGCTTATTTTGAGACCGTAATAACGAAAAGCAGACAACACCAGAAGACCTGCTGCATACCGTAATGCCACTCATGTATTTCTCTGTGAGAACTTCATTTCTCTTGACAACTGAGTTTACCGCTTGTCAGAGCTTTTGCTTGATAAGATTCTGCTTGATAGAGGTTCCGACAAACCCTGAAACACCCGCATCATGGGTAGAAGGAGGGAAAAGAAAGGTTGGAAGGACTCATGTGCTCCGTAGGGTTGAGTATGATAGAGTCCTAGGGAAGGACTGCCGGTTTTGGAAAGCAGGCAAAGGGGGGATCACATACAGCTTGGAACTGAAGAGAGGGACCAAGGGATACAGAAGTAGCACAATTCATTAATTTAGATCGAGATGCAGAATTGTCATAATAGGAAGGAAATGCCAATAAAGTAACCTGCTGCCTCGTCTCCAATCCAGCATCACGTGCTTGGAAATTATGGTCCCGTGGTCACAGCTGACAGGGGGGCCTTCCCAGCAGATTGATCTTGGGGTAGGGAGTGGCACTGCCGTATTTGCAGTGTTGCTAGTGAGCTCTCTTTTTTATTTTTATTATTTTTTTTAATTTTTTTTTCAATGTTTATTTATTTTTGGGACAGAGAGAGACAGAGCATGAACGGGGGAGGGGCAGAGAGAGAGGGAGACACAGAATCGGAAACAGGCTCCAGGCTCTGAGCCGTCAGCCCAGAGCCCGATTCGGGGCTCGAGCTCACGGACCGCGAGATCGTGACCTGGCTGAAGTCGGACGCTCAACCGACTGCGCCACCTAGGCGCCCCATGAGCTCTCTTTTTTAAAAAAAACTTTAATGTTTGCTTTTGAGAGAGGGACAGAGCGCCAGTGGGGGAGGGGCAGAGAGAGAGGTAGACAGAATCCAAAGCAGGCTCCAGGTTCTGAGCTGACAGCACAGAGCCCGACGTGGGGCTCGAACTCACAAACTGTGAGATCGTGACCTGAACCGAAGTCAGATGCTTAACCGACTGAGCCACCCAGGTGCCCCATCCTGCCATCTCTTGGGAGATTCTGTGAGTTTTGTAGTTACTTGAGTATCTCTAATAATGCAGGAAGGTTAACATGAGCTTAGTAAGTTTTTAAGCTCTTAGGACCAGACCGGAATTAATTTTATCTGCAGTTTGTCCAGTGACAAGCACCCTGTTGAAGAAAAATAAATATTGACCGTAACTTTTGTTAGTGTGTGACCACTTGTAAATCAAAGCTGTGAAGAGTTGAAGTAGCTTGGCCCCACCCCCGGGATTCCTAGCTCCCTGAGTTAGCTTTTGGACCGAGGCGGTAACTGGAGCCCAGTGCTAACGTGGGATGGGGAGCTTTAGGGAACTTAGCCTTTCTGCCCGTCCAGCTTTAAAATGTTATGTTGTCAGACGTCTAGGGAGAGAAGACTTTCCAGTTTAAATCCTTCCTTTTCCCTCAGGTAGGACTCCAAATTTTAGATTTCACGGATGAATAGGTAACCTTAGTGAGTGATTTGAGACTACAGTCCATAAAAATGTGTCAATAGTTGAGGATGATTGATAGCTTCTCTTGTAACCAAAGCCACCTGCAATTTTTTATACTACTGCAGCATAAGCCATCTTGAACAGATAATCAATTCTCTTGCACAAACAGTCATTTTTGTTCGCCAGGAAGGCCCGCTTTCTCTGGCCAAGCAGAACTACAGGAAAATAAAACCACCCATAACCTACATAATCCAGATTATCACAACTTGTGAAATATTGGGGCATTTGTGAAGCTAGCCTTCTGCATCTTGTCCCTCTCCCTGGCTTTCCTCTTCTGTGATGTGTTTAAGAACAGTGGAACCATTCATGCGGCTGCGACACTGGTCAGTGAGAGCTTCAGTGACCTGTCCGGATGTGCACATGGAAACACACACACACAAGTGTTTTAAAGTATGGTTTCTTGCCCAGCTCTCGCACGGAATCTTGATCTTTAAAGGATTCGGAGAAAATTAATTTTTCTCCTTAAAGTATCTGGTTGCATTGCCACAACAGCCTGTCGATAGCAGAAAGTCAGTTTTCCTTAGCTGCTCTCTGCATTCCGTCAAATTAAAAATAGAGTTTGAATTTGAAATTGGAGTTTCATGAGGTGTTGACCAAAAGTATACTTGCAAGTTCATGTTTTTTTTTAATAAAGCAGACTTATAAACAGTTAATCAAATTCAAGTTCTTTTTTTTAAATCAGACTTATAAATAGTTACTCTACTTTCCCTCATCTATTAAAATGCCATTATACTGCAGAATTCATGAATGCTGGGTGTTTCCTATTTATTTCTTCAATGTGGCATGCTAGCTACAGTGTCCTGTTTGCTTTGAAATATTCAACAGCGTTCAAATACAAACTAATTCACTGATCCCACAAATACCTAGTTTTGCATAGTTGACGGGTTCTGGTGTGAGGTGATGGGGCTGTGGAGACCCTTTGGAATAAGACCCTGAAGGGTCCGGCCCTGGGAGCTGACATTTGAGAATGCAGGTTATCAATTAGGGTCTGCTGACCACAAGTGTGCAAACTCTTTGTATAAGCTGGGCCACTAACAAATCATGATTTTGAAGGAGCTGCTAAATCTTCGCATTTCAAGGAGGGGGCAAAAATCAATAATGAGTGATTCAGGCTTGTTAGACATAAAACATTTTCATATCTGGATTTCAAACCAAGACGTGGCTGTTAATGCTCCCGCTTTAGCAGTGACAAATGTGAAATCCAGTGGGTTGTGCCCTTTCCAGTTTCTAGCCGATGAGTTTAGAAACCACATAGAGTTCTTGGATTTGGAATTTGTTGACCAGTTCCCACGTTGAATGTCAACTGGGACAATTTTTTTTTTTTTTTAAATACACGACCTGGCCCCTAAAAGGATCCCTTGATGACCTGGCAGACTTGTGCCACACTCCCAAGTCCTTGTTGTCACGTGCCATGATCAGCCTAAAGCGGCGATTCTCAGGTTTTGGTTTACAGATTTCTGGGATCCCTGCTATCTTTTTGGTGACTCTACGAGGTCAAATCTATTTTCATAGTAATACACATTATTGGCCTTCTTAATCCTCTTTCTCCCATGGGGTGTGGTGAACTTTTCCACTACACTTGGAACTTCTCCGTAACTCAGTATTTCCTGTCTGACCAACGATGGATGTTGTAGAATTGTGCACGAGTGTCAGAATCCCATGCTGAAGAGTGCAATAGATTTTAAGGTATCAGATTACAGAAGGTTCACTGATGGGGGCTCAGATTTCTATCGAAACTACGTGTTGGCGAGTTTTGGTGTAATATTAAGGAAAGAATATCCAAATTTATCTGAAAGGGCTGTTCCTCCATTTTCCAACTACGTATCTGTGTGAGAATGGGTTTTTGTCATGTACTTTAAACAAGATATTAAAACAGATGGAATGCGACAGATTGGACACTCCAGCTGTCTTCTCTGAAGCCAGGTGTGAGAAAATTCGCGATGATGTAAAATGGCTACTATTTCACTACATGTTTGGGAAAATCTGATTGTTTATGAAGACTTACCACTTCTGGTAATAAGACTTAGCTCTTCTGTTACTTTTTATTTTTATTTTTATTTTTTATCTTTGAAAGAGAGCATGGGCACAAGCAGGTCAGCAGCAGAGAGCGAGGGAGACAGAATCTTAAGCAGGCTCCAGGCTCTGAGCTGTCAGTGCAGTGCCTGATGTGGGGCTTGACTCACGAACCATGAGATCGTGACGCATAGCCAGCTGAGCCACCCACATGCCCCCATAATAATGGGCTTTTAGATTATGTTTTAATGAATTAATAAAACGTGTATAAACGTTTTAATTTGTAATGGTTAATGATATGGTAATATGTAATGATACATATGACAGACTTAAGAAAAGGTTCTTTAGAGTCCTCAGTAAATTCGACAATTAATAGTGGGGTCTTGCTTGATATTAACCAGTTTAAACAGCCACTTATCTGAGGGGCTGTGTCAGCCAATCTACCTTTAGAAAAATCAAGTGTAGACCGAGCATTTGTAGCAATTAAATTGCCTTGGACCCGGGCTGTGCTTCTAGTTATCATTTTGAAGCACTTTCAGGAAGTTTAGATGAAGTGTCCTTAACGGCTCCAGGGCTCCCTTTCTGTGTGCAGTGACACAGGATGAAGACAAAAAGCCTGTACAGTAATTTCATCAATAGAGTCCATTTTTAATCTGCAATCTCCCATGTCCCACAGTCATGAAATCCTCTAGGAACGTTTGAGAGCTTCAAACCACAGCTCCTGAATATGGAGCATTTTCCAAGGGCTGCGTGACATTTATTCTTCTGGAGATGTGGCTCGCAGCCCCGCATGCTAAGAGGGAATCAAAACTGCTTATCGGCAACGTCTTCCTCACCCATTTGGAAATGAAGAATTCTCCCTGCTCTCTTTCTGTCTCTGCAGGGAGCTACGCCCAGCTGACTGCTCAGTCTGGACTTGTTCTCAAGGTCACCTATGCAATTTTTTTTCAAAGCCTCCCTGTCCTCAGCTTTCTCAGAGATAATAGCACCCAGCCCATCAGTCATCATTTCCTGGCCCTCAATTTTCTTTTTGGCTTCCTGCAATTTTAATCCCAAGCCCCTGCAATTCCTTTCCGTGGAGGCTTAAGTAGCCCCATTTACAGCCAATTTTCAGCTAATATTTGATGCAGTCTTGTAAAATAAACCCAATAGTCCTTGCTCTGCGGGCTTTGTACATTTGGACTTAATAAAATCAAGGGCCGGAGAGTGGGCTCTGAAACCGATGTGGTTTTGTTTCAAGATTTTTAAAGAAAAATAGAGATCTTTAGAAACAGGACGTAGATACTCTTCTTGATGGATACGTCTGCAAATGTAGTGCTGTGTCATTAATGAAGGGAAAGAAATGGCTGTTGACTTTGTTTTGCACCACTTCTTGTAGAGAAAAGCGTGGGAGGGAATGAGGGTGGGGAAGGTAGAGTAGTAGAGAAGTCCTAGATTTTCCTGGGGGCTGTTAGCCCTTGCTTCCTCTGCAGGCCTTATCTCTGGCCCCTTCTGTAAGCTGATCCAGCTCCTGTCGGCCTGACACATGAACCACGCAAAGCTGCTTTTTCAAGAGATTTTAATTCCTGTGTGACAGGCTAGGCTGAAGTCCATAAGCCATAGTAGGTGGGTTTTCTTTTTCTTTTTCTTTTTTTTTTTTCAGTGAAAGGCACAATGCACCTGGCATTTCATTGAATGCTAGGTATTTTTTTCCTAGAAAAGAGGATAGTTAAAAAAAAAAAAACAAACCCAAAAAAAACCAAAAAAAAAAAAAACCAAAAACCCAAAACTAAACTTTAAGTAATAAAGCATGGCTTAGTTTGCTAGGAGTCGTGTATTAAGAACAGAGAGCCACCATTTTTGGCCTGCCCGAAGATGGTTTTTGTTCCTAATCTGTTTTAAATCTTTTAAGGGTTTTATCTTCTTGCCCACATTTCCATAAAACTAACTCGCTCCTTTAAATTTTGTCTCCTGATCCAAAATTTCATCCTTAATGAAACGTCAGGGTATCCCGTCCCGTAAGGTAAATGACGCGTACCGACCCGGGATATTCAGGTACACGTGACCACGTCCAGCGTCCTGATGGAGGGACGGCTAGAAAGTAGGATTGTCCTGGAGGATTGTGTGAGGCCCAATCTGGAGAAACAGTGAAATGATTCAGGAGTTGCCTTAAATGTCGGCTTGTACGTAGGAAAGGGCTCTGTTTTGGGTCTGAACACAGCACATCTCATGCCGCTTGCGTTGCCCACAGGCGGCCTGCAGCACAAACCACCTCCAGGTCTAGACACAGTAGCTCTGATACTGGACATCGTGATGGTGGTGATGATGGGGGGGGTGGGGGTTCGTCACTTAGTAACAGAGCACCCGGTACCTAGCTTCCAGTGCTTCATGTAGTTCCCTGCCCCCTCCCCCCCATAAATTGCATACCAACTCTCAGCTACATGTCCCCGTCCCCATGGTACAGATGAGGAACAGGGAAACAGACACCCAGTGGCAGAATACCTGGGTGGTTTGATGTCTAATAAAAGTATGGTGCCAGAACTGACACCGTGTTGCAAGAAGTTGGCTCAGTCAACTTTTTGGGTAGAAACGCTGTGTCTCCATCAAGGGAAAAAGAGCCACTTAGCGTAGAGCACAGCCTCATGTACATAATATTTTCAGAAACGCTGACTTCACTCTTCTGGAATGCTTATGAGGTAGGCGGTCTTAGTACCCCTGGTCCGCGCTTCTCCCTATCTGTGGCGCTGTGGTGATGGATGCTAATTGTGACAGCTTGGGACAAGTGCCCAGTACTAACCTAAAGAACTGTTTTCGGTTATGTGAACTATCTTTATAGTTCAACGTTTGAGGAAGTGTCTTATTAACGTTCCCACGGAAGAGATGGTTCTCTTTTAGTTATTTAACGTGGGCTTGCTGCATCTGTGGGTATACGTTTTTTTAGGAGGGCTTATAGCCCTGCACGTTTCTCAGCGGAGAATCTGGATAGTTTCAAATTGTACATTAGTTACTTGGAAAACCTTTCAAAGGTAGCGTGGCGGGGTGATGTGGCAAGTTAGCAACCGCACGGGTGGATTGTGCTTCATTTCTAATGAGCTCTGTGACGCCGGGCAGGGCCTGGGAGCTCTCTGGGCCCCGCTTTCCCCACCTTTTACGAGGAGGGGGTGTGATGTTGAATAGGGACATAATAGAATTTCTTCTCTCTGTTTTAGAAAAGTTAGTGACACCTGGTTCTTGACATTTTTATTGCCCAATACAATATTTAAACACACCAGTTCTTTTTGTTGTAAATATACGAAGAATCGTGTGTCATGTGCACATTGGAAGACAGGTGAGAATCCCCTGGAAAGCAACTCTAAACTCTGTTACCTCCTGTGGCTAGGGAATGAGATGCTGTGTTGCTATATTTAGTCGTGGGGCCTGGATTACCTTTTTTTTTTTTTTTTCTGTAAAGAGATGATCAAGTCTCAAAAATTTGGGTTTTGCCCACCTTCTTTGCAGGATTGCTTCATTAATTCCTTCCTTCCTTTCTTAATTCGCTGCAAAAGCCATTAGGCAGGTCCAAGCAAGGAGGCCCATATGTAAATCCTTCTGAAGGTAATGAGAGCCAGACCTCTTACTGGCAGAAGATAGTTACAAATACAAAGAAGGGGAAGCCAGAACGAACGCCTTGCTATGCGATTTGAAGTATTGCTGCCGACTCCTGGATTTCAACATGTAGAAATTAAATGTAGGAATGTCCGTGTAGAAACACACGTTCACGTATTTGCACATATGTGAATACGTGCATACATATACCTATGGGCACGCACAACCGTTTCCTAACTTTGCTCCTTGAACAGGCCAGGGTGCAGTGACCACCCAGTCAATACGAGCACGTTTATTGCACAGATATTAGTTTCGAGACCCCGGTCTTAGCTAAAAGGAAGCACATGTCTTTGAGAGAATGTCTGGTTCTCAGGCTGGGGCAGGGGATCTGCACAGTGGGCCTGGACTATCCTGTGCGGAAACAGGGGAGTTCTCAGAGAATGATGCGACGGCGCCAGAAGAACGCAGCAGGCGGCAAAGAGATTCCGCGTGCAGACCTGGGACAACACGGGCATCAGAATAATAAGTAGAGATGATAATGCCCTAAACCAATCAGGAATCCATGGGGCCATACTTCTACAAATAAATGCATGAATAAGTGGAGAGGAGAAAGTCTTAAACCAGGAGGCTGCTGAGAAGTTGGATGTGGAAACCTGAAAGATGGTGATTTTGGCAGTTGTCAGGCTAAGAACTGGGGCAAGAAACATCAGTGGTTGCTGAAACTAATGAGCAAGAGTTGGTGACAGCATGTTTGTGTCGTCTGAGAGTGCCCACAGAGTCTTATGAGTTATAAAGGGCAACCCAGTAAGTCTAATGGAGAAACTTGGAGGAGTTGACCTTACTCAAGTAGTGGGTTGCCATCACCATTGATGAGACAAACTGAAATTGTGTATCGTTTGATGCAATGCAATGAAAGCACAGCATCATTTCTCCAAACTGTGATCTTTGAATCTTCTCACGAAAGAACCTTAGTAATCCCAGTTTGGGAAACTTCTACAAAATAACCAGCAATGCTCAGCAGAGAAAGGGAATGAAGGTCAAGGGAGAGCTTGGATACTGCCCCAGATTGAAGGTTGTCTTCTTTCTTCAGTTTCCAAGTACAGTGTGCAATGCTGGAATGTGTGTTTTTTTTTTGTTTTTGTTTTTGGTTTTGGTTTTTTTTTTAGCGAGAAAGAACATTACTGGGACAGTTGGCCCAACTTGACTGAGGTCTCTGGGTGATGGGAATATCGGAGTTCTTTGAATAGTTCATACAATTTTTTCTGCAAGTTTGGAATTCTTTTGCTATAAAATGAAAAATTATTAGCACAGGAATGCTTAGCTTTTAGGTTTAACTTTAAAATAAAACATAGTTTTCTGGATTCCATTTTATTTTCTTTATTTGTGTAAGAAACTTGGAAGATATGATAATTAAAAGGGACTTTTTAGTTTTGGATTTTTGTGAAATTGCACAAAGAAAACCTTAGTCGCATGAGATCAGGACCTATCCGGATGTGTGGTATGGTTTGTGTAACTATACAAATGAACTCAAATTTGAGAGAAGAATGAGAACCTTCAAGTGTCCTAGGGTCAATACTGTCAATATCATAACGTGTTGAGGCCTTATTAGGTTAAGGGGATTATGAGTGGGTGTTCTAGAGTCAGACTGGCTCCCCATCCTGCCTCCGTTACTTACCAGATGTGTGACATTAAGCAGGTGGCCTGAACTGTTCTTTATTGATAAGAGTTGACAGGAGTACGTATCTCCTAGAACTTTTGTGAGGACTATACGGTTCATACCAATAGAGTGCTTAGAAGGGAATTGGGCGAAGAGTAAATGCTACGTATTTCTATTACTACTGTTACTCTTGCTATTAACACAGTACATAAATTTGTCTACAGACTAGAGAAGCTGGTTCCAAGAAATTACATTTGTTTTTTGGAAATTGGATGCCTCCTGACACTCTGATTAAAAGACAGACATGCCATTGATTTTGGACATCAACCCTGTGTGCTGATCCTTCATGATGCTTCTCTCATCCCCAAAGCCAGCCTCTACCCTGAAGCACATTTTGATATTCCTTTACTGTTTTTTAAGAAGGAAGGTACACATATTCAATGTTGTGGAAGAACAGTGGAAATGAAGACAAGATCAAAGCAAAATACAAACAAAACAAGACTGTAGAGTCAGAATTAACATCCAAACAAAAGTGTTTACTTTGGCAGAAATACCTGGGAAATCTAATGGCTGCACGTCTACTTTCAAGTTCACGTTGAACCTCTGCCCATTTACATATTTGCAAATGTAAGTAAATTTATGCACTGAAAGGAGCTAGCGAACACGGAAAATCCTGGAAGGTGCTGTATTGATTGATGGTCGTTGTCGGCCGTGATGTACTCAGCATCCTGCTAACTGTTCCTGGCTCTCAAGGACCCCTGTCCCCAGAGGGCTTCTAGTCAAACCCCTGTCGTATTGCACGTGCTACTTAGCATTGAGCATTATGCATTTCTATTTTCTATTCTCCTTGGCTAAACGGATTTGAAGACCCACGTTGAATTGTCTCTCACCCTTGTAAGTGCTGGATTTTCCAGGATAGACCAGTGTCAACAAAGCATACCATGAAAGAGGAATCCAGTTGAAAAGAGAGGAGACACAGATTTTGGTCTGCACCTAGAGGAAAGGGTAATGAAGGGGCTAATCAGAGGAAGGAAATGTGTTGGTAGTGGAAGAGGTGAAGGGCTTTATAAATTAGGTTTTTTTAATTTTTTTTTAATTTTTTTTAGCGTTTATTTATTTTTGGGACAGAGAGAGACAGAGCATGAACGGGGGAGGGGCAGAGAGAGAGGGAGACACAGAATCGGAAACAGGCTCCAGGCTCTGAGCCATCAGCCCAGAGCCCGACGCGGGGCTCGAACTCACGGACCGTGAGATCGTGACCTGGCTGAAGTCGGACGCTTAACCGACTGTGCCACCCAGGCACCCCTGAAGGGCTTTATAGAATGGGTGTTTCCCTTCTTAGTGGTATGGAATCTTAGAACTATGAGCACATTTGGTCAACTAGTTGAGCAAACTTGGGCACAGGAGAGCTTGGGAACTATCTCCACAGGCAGCCCATTTGTTGTAGGTCTGCGTAAAACAACCCAGGCTCCCTTCCCTTGATTTGGTCTCTTTATATCATCCTGAGTCTGGTATTTTGAATTTTGGATCACATTTGTATATTTTAGAGAAACGTTAGCAATTGGATAGGAATCGGTCACCTAGAATGCTTCATATCATGAAAGCTTTAAGAATCTTCTATGGAACAGAGTATCTGGACATAGGCAAAGCATTATGTATTTGAGTTCTCAGAACCTGGGACCAGAATCCCCGGATTTACATCCTGGCTCTGCTACTTACTAGCTGCTCCGTTTTCTTCATTAGTAAAATAATACTGGGAGAAGAAACAAATGAGGTTATATGTGAAAAGTAATGGCTACATAGGAAGCTTTCAAAAAATGGCGAACTAGTATATATTTGAGTAGAAGTCAAACACTTGAGTATTTTTGACAATGTCCAGTGTGATTTACTAGTTACCATATAACGCCTTTGTTTCACACAGAATTCTAATCATTGCCTTTTTTTCCCAGAAGTAAAATCATTTGATGGAACTACTCTTAGCAGATCTAGATCTTCATTTGGAAGTTTTGGATAAAATCTTGAGTGTCTGACTAGCCTGCATTATCAACTGAAATCAAAAGCAAATTTAATTCACTTAAATATGAATTCGTACTTCAGCATGGAAAATGATTGTTTTGATATCTAGACCACCTCAAGTAACATTCTGGTTTCTTAATGTTAAAAATTGTGAAACCAATTAAAAAAAAATACAGCCTGTAAGGGGAAAAACTTGTTTTCCCTTAAGGTTATGAAAAGCTTCATAAAAGCCATCTTTACGTGAATTTTTGAAGTCTTTACTGCCTAATTATTGAAATATCATAAAATATGAAGAAACCACAAACTAAGAAGCGGGTTACTGCAGGACTTAAGCAATTGATAAACTAAATAGGAAAATCTTGTAAACGATGCAAACATTGCCATGGAAAAGTGACAGGAAGTGAGCCGGGGACCCCTCGTGTTCCATTCCAAAGACCCTGGAGGTTTGGCAGAAGAGAAAATCCTTTCTGAGACCCCCTGTTCATTTTGTGTCTAAGTAAATTTTTTTAGTGTTGAATGTAGAAGCTGATTTAAAAATTTTTTTTTTAACGTTTATTTATTTTTGAGACAGAGACAGAGCATGAACGGGGGAGGGTCAGAGAGAGGGAGACACAGAATCCAAAACAGGCTCTAGGCTCTGAGCTGTCAGCACAGAGCCCGACGCGGGGCTCGAACTCACCGCGAGATCATGACCTGAGCCGAAGTCAGCTGCTCAACCGACTGAGCCACCCAGGCACCCCTGATTTTTTTTTTTTTTTAATGGTGGTTTATTTTTGAGAGAGACAGGCAGACAGCGCAAGCAGGGGAAGGGGGGGCGGAGAGAGACAGAATCCAAAGCAGGCTCCAGGCTCTGAGCTGTCTGCACAGAGTCCATTGCGGGGCTTGAATTCGTGAACCGTGAGATCATGACCTGAGCCAAAGTCAGACACTCAACCCACTGAGCCACCCAGGTGCCCCAGACTTTTTTTTTTTTTTTCAAGTGTGGGGAAACTTCCAATAACAGGTTTATTTTACAGTCATCACTTTGTCCTGATCTCCACAGAGGTGGTTCTTACCTTCCTCCTTTTTTCCTCAAACTTCTTGCCCTGGCTACCTGCGTATGCTTGTAAAAGAAACTTTGGGCACCAGCTGCCTCTCTCAAGCCATGCTCCCCGTCTGCACCTTTGCTGGGTATGGAAGGAGGCCCCCTGTTAGTCCCACTCAGTTGGCTTCTTTTGCTCTCAACCCATATCCATTTTCCCCTTCTCTTTACCATTCTTGCTGCTCTCTCCTTTTTTCTTTTTTCTGACCCCTCAATTCTGTTAGTACCTGCTCAGTCGTCTTTCTTATTAGGTATGAATCACGTGCATAAAAGTGGTATTTCATAGTTGTTAGTATTCTCACAAAATCGCAAGACTATCACCGTGGTCTGATTCCAGAATATCTTCATCACCATTAGCACTTACTCGCCACTTCTCTCTTCCCCCAGCCCTTGGAAACCGCTAATCTGTTTCTGGCTCTGAATTTCCTTGGTATGGACATTTCACAGAAATGGAATTCTACACTCTGTGGCTTTTTGTGTCTGGCTTTTTTCACTTGGCATAATATTTTCACGGTTTCTTCACGTTGATACCTTTTTCAGCGTGTACTGTTACTTACGGATGATTGAATGGTGCTACATTTTGGAAGGTACCATACTTGATTTACCTGTTCATCGATCGGTTGGTGGACGTTCGGGTGGTTGCACATTTTTGGCTGGTTTGAAAAATGCTGTGAACATTTGTGGACGAGTTTTTGTGTGGATGCAGCTTTTCAGTTCTCCTAGGTATACATCCAGAGGTGGAAATTTGGGGGTGATAGAAGAATTCTATGCTTAAAACATTTTGAGGAATGGTCTGTTTTCCGAAATGTCTGCACCACTGTGCGTTCCTACCAGTGGCGTGTGAGGATTCCAATTCTACATCCTCCCCAACACCTACCACTGTCAGTCTTTTTTTTATTATAGCCATCCTAGTGGATGCAAAGTGGTTATTGATCTCCTGGTGTCTTTACAGACGTCATTTTCTCTGGAAACCGGTCTTGAATACCTCAACTCCTCTTCCCCTCTTTGGACTGTGATAACACTTCCTCCTCTGGACTTCCACGGTGCCTGTGCTTAGTCTTGAACATTCCTCGTCACGCTGAATTACAGTGGTCTGTTAACGTTATCTACTCCATCAGAGTGTGAGTGTATTAGGGAGGGTACTAAAATATCATTTCCTGTGGTATCTGCTGGTATTCACACAGATGCCTGACAGTTGAGTCTTATCTTTTTGAGTAGAGAGGGGAAGGGTAGGAGACATGCTGACTAGACTTGATAGCATTATTACCTGAGCCCCGAACAGGAGAAACGAAGTACTCATTGGTGTGTTTTTTTTTTTTTTTTTTTTTTTTTTTTTTTTTTGTTAGCTGCTACTTAGTTGACTAGGAAAAAAGACAAGACTTCTTGGCCTGTAGGGTTTGCTAGAATGTTTTCTTTACTATTGTACTAGTGAATTAGAGTCCCTTAATTTTAGCAAAGAATTGGAAGGGAAGAGGTAATATATATAGATATATTAAACAAAATATCACCCTAAGGAGAAAGCACGTAAGTGATTTTATTTTTTTTATGTTTACCTTTAGTTTTGAGAGACAGAGACACTGACCAGAGGAGGGGCAGAGAGAGAGAGGGAGACACAGAATCCCAAACAGGCTCTAGGCTCCGAGCTGTTAGCACAGAGCCCTAAGAGGGGGGTGGCTTGAACCCACGAACTGTGAGATCATGACCTGAGCCCAAGTCGGATGCCTGACTGAGCCACCTGAGCACCCCATTAAGTGACTTTGAAAATATAAATCCACGAGCCATTTTTACTTTGATCCTTTTGAAAAGCGTAACTGATTAAGAACTGACTTTCCTTTTAAAAGCATACTACTGGTTTCACATACTAGAGTTAAAAAAAAAAAAATCCAAAGGAGTTTGGAAGTCAAAGACAAGGCCACGAAATTTGTGGACCTTCAATACTAACCCGTAGTTCTGATGGTACTTACGTACAAGTATCAGGACTCTGAGGTCTATTAGCATCAGAGTTGAACAGATAGAGATCAGTGCTGGGGAACAAAAGCGGGAAGTGGAATTAAACATAATTAAAGACTTAAAAAAATAAGTTTGAATTAGAAAGCACATCCAGCTTGAGGTTGACTCAGTAAATTAGAATGCCCTGTGCATAAGTACAGATGAAAAGGCATATTTAATTAGTTCTTTTGAGCTTTTCTCTTCCAAAAACCTATTTGCCTTTATATAATATTTAGATAATTTTGTTTCCGGTTGTTACTTATGATCCTATAAGGATTTGTTTTAGTGTTGTAGGTTTTTCTTAGTTGAAATGAGGTTATTCTTGGCGTGGAGAGCCATTCCCTTATTTGATGGTGCTCTCAGGGTGTTGGAAAGTCTCTCCTGCTGCTTTGCTATGATTTTTGTGTGCTTCTGGAATGAAGAGGAAATGGGGGAGGGACAGAGAAACAAATGTAAGTTGGACCCAGATCAGTGAGATAGTATCAGATGAGGCCAAAATGAATTTGGCAGATGTTCTTCCCGTTTCCCACTCGGGCGCACACATATTGTTACTTGGGATACTGCTTGCATTTCTTTCATACTTCTAAGGTTTTTCTGCAGCTTCAGTAACAAACGTTAACTTCAAAGAAGTGCCAGGAATGAATATTGATGTTTTCTTTCTTTGTTCCTTCCTTCCTTCCTTTTGTTTCTTTTCTTTCTTTCCTTTCTTTCTCTCTTTGCTTCCTTCCCCTTTCTTTCCTTTCTCCCTTCCTTTCCTTTCTCCCTTCCTTTCCTTTGTTCTTTCCTCCCTTCCCTTCCCTTCCCTTCCCTTCCCTTCCCTTCCCTTCCCTTCCCTCCCCTCCCCTCCCCTCCCCTCCCCTCCCCTCCCCTTCCCTCCCCTCCCCTCCCCTCCCTTCCCCTCCCTTCCCCTCCCTTCCCCTCCCTTCCCCTCCCCTCCCCTCCCCTTCCCTTCCCTCCCTTCCCCTCCCCTCCCCTCCCCTTCCCTTCCCTCCCTTCCCCTCCCCTCCCCTCCCCTTCCCTCCCTTCCCCTTCCCCTTCCCCTTCCCCTTCCCCTTCCCCTTCCCCTTCCCCTTCCCCTTCCCCTTCCCTTCCCCTCCCCTCCCTTCCCCTCCCTTCCCCTCCCTTCCCCTCCCTTCCCCTCCCTTCCCCTCCCTTCCCCTCCCTTCCCTTCCCTTCCCTTCCCCTCTCCTCCCTTCCCTTCCCCTTCCCCTTCCCCTTCCCCTTCCCCTTCCCCTTCCCCTTCCCCTTCCCCTTCCCCTTCCCTCCCTTTCTTCCCTTCCTTCCCTTCCTTCCCTTCCCTCCCTTCCCTCCCTTCCCTCCCTCCCTTCCCTCCCTTCCCTCCCTTCCCTCCCTTCCCTCCCTTCCCCTCCCCTTCCCTCCCTTCCCTTCCCTCCCTTCCCTCCCTTCCCTTCCCTCCCTTCCCTCCCCTCCCTCCCCTCCCCCCCCTCCCTTCCCTTCCCTCCCTCCCTCCCTTCCCTCCCCTCCCCCCCTCCCCTCCCTTCCCTTCCCTCCCTCCCTCCCTTCCCTTCCCTCCCTCCCCTCCCTTCCCTTCCCTTCCCTCCCTCCCCTCCCTTCCCTCCCTCCCCTCCCTTCCCTCCCTTCCCCTCCCCTTCCCTCCCCTCCCCTCACCTCCCCTCTCTTCCCTTCCTTCCCCTCCCCTCCCCTCCCCTCCCTTCCCCTTCCCTCCCTTCCCTCCCCTCCCTTCCCTCCCCTCCCTGCCTTTTCTTCCTTCCTTTTTCCTTTTCCTTTTCCTTTTCCTTGTGTCTGAATGTGCTTTGAATGGGTATTTTGCTATTAAGATTTGGTTAATAAATAGGTGCCTTTTTAGCAAAGAAATGAGAGCATGGAGAGGTGAAGAGGGTGGAAGGTATATATTTTTACAGCCCCGCCTATTGAGTTTGAATTCTCATTTTGCCAAGGATAGTTGCATGACTTCTACAAATCAATCTGTCTAGCTTTCCTCAGTAAGTAAGATGGGTATTTTTGGTTTTACTTCATTGTGTTGTGATGGTCAAAGAATGTAATGACACGAAGGCATTCAAAAAACGGGAGCTCTTTGAAAATCATCTCATTCCCTGGCAGGGGTAGGGGGGTGGAGCCCTGCATCATTCTTAGAAAAAGTAAATTTTTTTTAATGTTTGTTTTTGTGAGAGAGGGGAAGGGAGGGGCAGAGAGAGAGGGAGACGGAGTCTCCAAAGCGGGCTCTGCGCTGACGCAGAGAGCCCTACGTGAGGCTCAAACCTGCAAACCGTGAGATCATGACCTGAGCTGAAGTCAGATGCCCAACGGACTCAGCCACCCAGGTGCCCTGAAAAAGTAAATTTTCTTATCAAACCATTTTTGTAAATGTCAGCTAGGCCCTTTATTTTTAGGATAGGTAATTGAGATATGAATGGTAATTCTCTTTCCCTGGAAAGATAAGAAAAACGAGTAAAAATAGGAGTGGAAGCACATAAACTTGTACAGATGAAACAATAGAGCACCATGCGGTAATCAATATGTATTTAATGAAAGTTTATTAACATTGAATGGGAGTAAGAGGAATCCAGTGGTGTTTTTTTCTGGCACTATATACATCTGGTAGTCAACTGGGAATTGGCCTTTAAAAAAAAATATATACCTATATATTATATACCTATATATATATATATATATATATATAGGTATATAATATATAGGTATATAAATATTTTCCAAGGAATTTTATATTTATCTCCAGTGTAGATCTAAAATATATATTTGTATGGGTCTCTTATTTCATATATCTATATTTCAAGTATACCTATATGTACCTTGAAATCTATCATCCATAAATATATTGGATATATATATATCCAAAATCAAAAGAAGCTAGGTAACTTACCAACAAGTTTTTTCCCCATCATTTTCTTTTCTTTTTTTTTTTTTTTTAATTTTTTTTTTTCAACATTTATTTATTTTTTTGGGACAGAGAGAGACAGAGCATGAACGGGGGAGGGGCAGAGAGAGAGGGAGACACAGAATCGGAAACAGGCTCCAGGCTCTGAGCCGTCAGCCCAGAGCCCGACGCGGGGCTCGAACTCACGGACCGCGAGATCGTGACCTGGCTGAAGTCGGACGCTCAACCGACTGCGCCACCCAGGCGCCCCATTTCCCCATCATTTTCAATAAAACTTATTTGAAAATAATTTGAGGTCGCAGGAAGGTCCAAAACAATAGAATTCCTATGTACCTTTTACTCAGCTTCTCCAGTGATAGTATGTTCAGTAATCAGTAAAAATTATCAAAACCTGGAAATTGACTCTGGTAAGTTTACTTTTACAGAGCTTAACTCACTCTAGTCTTTTTAAATGGAGAAAATCACTCTTTAGGTCTCGCTTACCTGATGTTCATGTAAGTATACGTTAGAGTTGGTAACCTTAAAAGGTATTTTGAAGTCAGCATGACTCTGGGTAAATCTCGGTTTTGCTGTTTTTTCTGACATGACCTTGAGGATTTCTCTTAGCTTCTGTGACCGTCCGTTTCTTCTTATGTAGAAGGGGGTATCATTGACATTACAGAAATGTTCTGAGGCTTAGTGATTGTATATTGTGAAGAGCCTTTTGAATACATGGTAGCTTTCAGTATTACTGCTCTCTTGCCGAATATTCATCAGAATCCGAAGTAGCTGGTCATTGCCTTTAAGACAGTATGTGCACTTTGGCCCTTGGGAACACTTAGGAATTGAGGACCAGATACTAGTCAACAACTTCATGGTTCGTCGGCATCCGTCTCTTGGTAATGTCTCTGCTGTAGCTTATTGGCTTTCCTCACTTCCCTTCCACCCCATACCTGTACGACCAACTCTTCCCTACTTTTGTTCTACCTCATGGGCCAGCAATCATTCCTCTCCTTGTATGAATTCAATTTTCCTCCAGGTCTCTCTTATTCTCTGGATTCTGTGGAACCTAGTTAGCTTTAGATTTTTGTTTTGTTTTAATAATGCCTCTTAATTACTTACTTCTGTTTTCTCAGCAGTTGTTTATGGCTCTTCATAGATGCCTTCTTCAAACCCAAGCTCACACACCTAGTTCCTGGTAACCCCGCACAGAAGTACCCTCCAGGAAACGTTTGCAGGGCTGCGATGGGGGCTGGAAAATATTGCAGGCTGTGGAGAGGGCTAACAGTGTGGATTTGAAGCCTGTGCACACATTGGCATCTCTACTTGGAGGTAGCTGCCAGGGTGGAGACAAACTTCTGCGCTTTTATTTGTGTGTATGTGTGTGTGTGTGCCTCCTCTAGCCCAGAACTTTCTAGCCCCGTTTAAATAATTTATGACTGTTTCTAGTATTGGCCCAATAAAGGTATTTTCTGACCTTCTAGTATAGGGAGCTAAAGCTGTCCTCAAAAACGATTTTCAGTTGACTTGAAATAGAAATGTATACTTCTAACTTCTCATTGAGCTGTGCCTGGGGCGCCTGGCGGACCTGTCTGGTCCTCGGCCTTGGCTTCCTGCTCTCCTGAGGTCTGTGTCACCTCCTCCCATTACTCCGTTTTCTGTTTGATTATCGTGGTCCTCAGTATTTCCACCCTTTCCTCATTTTCCAACTTGAGACTTCCAAGAGAGGGACTGCATTTTCTTATATCTACATGTTATTCAAATGTGTTTAAGGAATTTTTAAAAAGGTTCCTTTATGGTTTAAAGTATCCCTTTATGCTTTAGCAAGTGGCATATCGTTTCCTGCTTTAGCTTTGGCCTTGGGCCAGCAAGCTGGGGCTGAAGCAGGGGTGAAAAGTTCATTCTCCGGAAGTGCTGTGTGGATCTGATTCACGTGATTGGGAGCAGCCCCAGACTCCCCGTAATTCCCTGTGGATGTGAGTCTGGGCGAAGGCGGCACAGGAGGGATCTTAATTCCCTTTTCTGTGCTTGAATTTTTAATGCATGTGTGGCACTATTATTCCAGGAATTCTCCATAATGCCCTTATTATTGTCTAGAGCGATTGTGTTTTAAAATGGAAAGTTGTAAACCATTGGTAGGTTATGCAATCAATTTAGTAGATAGAAATCAGCATGAAAAATTGGAAGTAACACCTGGACATAAGATGTAACCTGTAGTAAGGTGTTACTTTGTACAACTTTTGTTCAGTCCATATGTCCATGCACATGTAAACATACATTCTCATGGGGCCCTACTTGTCTGTGCGTGCCTGCACGATGGCATCAGATTCCTCTCTGTCCCCCATTCTCTTCCTTCTAGAACCCGGTTTTCAAAATGTATGTATTTCAATGAATGTGTTCTTATTGTACCTATATTTTAATTCATGTAAATGGGCTACACATCTTATTGTTTTCTCTACTTGGCATTGTTTGGAAGTCCATGAATAATGCTGTGTGTACATCTCACCCATTGGGTTCAGTGCTCATAGTGTTACTGTGTCTGGAATACAGTTCTCTTCTTCCCCAGTGATGGACGCAAACAAGGGTTGTTACCACTTTAGGTCACCACTAACAAGGCTTCTGTGAACAGCCTCAGCCATGCCCCCTACTGGAAAATACCAAGGAGCATTCATTTGGGATCTAGACGAATAGTGGAATTGCTTGGCCATAGGGTGTGGGTGTGGGTGTGTGAGTGTGTATGGCTCAGATGCTGTTAACAGTATGGTTTCACCAAGTACTCTGATGACCCGTAGTAGGGGTGTTTATATACTCACATCGTCACCCAATACTTAGCATTAAGTTTTCTAATTTTCTCTATTTTTTTAATCTAGTCGTTATGAGATATTTTTGTCTTATTTTGTTTTTGATTATTGATGAATTCAATTATTTTTTTTTTATAGGCTCGTTGTCTTTTGGATTTTTCTTAGATTCTTTGCAGTTTGTCCAGTGGAAGGTTTTGTATTTTTCCTATTGATTAACACAGTTTTTTGTGTAGTCCAGATAGTCTCCCTGGTGGGTTTCAGATTTTACAGTATTCTCCTTGCCTGTCATTTTTCCATTAACTTTGTCCATCATGTTCTTTTAGTGACTAAAAATCTTTAACATAATTCATCAAGATTCGACTTTGGGGGCTCTGTGAAATAAATTAATCCCTATCTCTCTGTCATCAAATTTAAATGATCTATTATACTTTATAGTTTAATCTTTCACATTTAGGTCTTAACCCATCTGGAATTCATGGATCTACATGGTAGGGATCTAGTTTTCTCCATAGGAGGATTGTGTCTTCACTAAGGTGGTATCAGCTTTGTGCTCCATTGGTTTCTTGGTTCTTTAAACACACTCATGCTGTTTTGTTAGCATGGCTTAGTAGTATATTTCAATATCTAGCAGAGTAGGTCCTCTTTATTGCTCTTCTTTTTCAGGGTGGACTTAGGAAAGCTAGTAATTTCCTCAACAGGCAACTGAAAGTCTGATTTGGAATGTTTTTAGTTTACTTAAAACAGGAAAAATAACATTATTTTAATGAGTCCCATCGAAGAGCTTTAACTGTGTCTATTCTATCGTTTATGTACCTTTTTACAGTTCACATTACTCTCCCCAGATATAGGTATTCTTGTTAACATTTGGAGCCTAGAGAAGAAGGCAAGTAATACAAATACATAAAATGGTTCTGAAATCGTTATAGAAAGTGAGGGTTTAGCAGTTGTTAAGGTAGTAATATCCTTTGATCATGGATTATTCATGCAAGAAGAAATATTCAAGATAATCTCAGATATACTAACATCGTATAGATTCCCAGTGAGGTCAAGAGAATCTCAAATTGAAATAAGGTCTTCTCCTGGTCCATTCTTCTTGCCGAAAACCATGCCCATATTGACCATATACTTCTGATACCTTAGTATTTTTTTTTTCTTGGTAGAGTTATGATTTGCTTAGGCTTCAGAAGAAATCAGCTGCTTTTGTCACTGATGTTCACAGAAAGATTAACCTGCCAAAGCCCTAAGATAGGGGAGAGAAATGCCTGCTGAGCGGCATATTGTTTTCTTATTAATGATGGTGTGAGTTGGCTTTAGGGTCATTTTCAACAGTCCTGTCCCTGCATTCCAGCTGTGGTTGATAGAGACTTGAAAAGATCTATAAGGTGGTACTTGCCCCAAATAATGGTCACATATTAATTCGCATGTTAATGAAGTCCTAGAGTGCTAAGCAAGGCTAGAAGGCCAAAGCAGGAGAGAAGGGGCTTGCCTCCCTGCCTTGTGCGCCCGACTGCATGGTCCGAATGCAGGAAGGCACGCCTTAGATGGATGGGCAGGACGTTATTCCTTACTGACAGGCGCTTTCTTCCTCTCCCCACGTGCATGTTGAAACTTGGTTTCTGCTGTCTTTAACCTATCTAATTTCTCCCAAATAAGCTGGTTTGGGGACAGAAATGAGTACTCTTCCTTTTTTCAGACAGACAGCAGAGCGCATAAGGGACTCATTACAAGACCCATTCTTCTGTTTTAATGACATCAGTTGAATAACATTAAGTCAAAGCCCACATGGTTTCATAGCATTTGAACTCGGCACAATTGAATCGAAATAACATGTCATGTTGCTGTGAGTTTGTGTACTAGGGCTAGAGAGAGAGAGTGCACGTGTGGGTGGGTGGGTGTAGGTGTAGGTGTGTCTGAGGCTAGTCTTGGTGGGTGGCAGGGGGAATTCATGTTTCCTGAAGGTTGGAGAGATGTCAGTCTGCTCTGGTAGCCAATACAGACACTAGTCTCCTATATAGGGAACCACAGTGACACTGCTGACCCCCCCATGTGGCCGAGCGATTGCAGAGTCCCTGTCTTTGGTATTCATTTTATTTCTACTCACCTGTCAGGACTTCATTCGCCAGCTGTTCCCAGCCTCCGTACCTCATGTCGGCTCAACACTCCCAGAACCGAGCTCCTTGTCTTTGGCTGAACCCCAGGACTCCTGGGAGCCCCCTTTCTCGAAGTGTCTGCTGCTGCCTTCTGGGGTTGTGGGCTCCTCGCTCCCATGACATGTCACCGAGTCCTGATCACTAATGTGTGGTGTCACTTGTGCGTGTGCCTTGCTCCTGCTCCTCCTTGCCCTTGTCACTCACGCCTGGGAACCTGGACGACCGCTCATGGTCTTTCCAGCAAACTACCTTGCGAGCCCCTGGTCGGTACCTCTCCCCGGACTCTGGTGTCGGATAGGACCATGTGTTACCTATCCTCTGTTAACTCTCCTAATTCACTTAACGCTTAGGAACGTGGTTTTTCATCTTCTGAGTGCGAATAGCAACAATTTGAATTGTTACGCAGACTGTGGGCATGATGAATGTGAGGTGCCTAATGTATTGCCTGCCGTGTAATAGGTTGTCTATCTTGTTCTTTTAAGTTTATTTGTTTTGAGAGAGAGAGAGGGAGGGAGGGAGGAGACCGAGAATCCCTAGCAGCGTCGGCACTGTCAGCACAGATCCTGACACGGGGCTCGAACTCCAGAACTGTGAGATCATGACCTGAGCCGAAATCAAGAGATGGACATTTAACCGACTGAGCCCCCTGGGCGCCCTCCAGCGTTCCTTTTTCCTCCAGCCGAGATTTCATCTTCCCGGATCCCCCCCAGTCTCCAGAGCCCTGGCTGGCCGGGCTCCGTCACTGTCCGGCACCTCCCTTGTGGATTTTAAAATCTCTTGGTCTCCGACATCATCTTGCATTTCCTCACGTGACTTAGGCTGTCTGTCCTCCTCCCCCCTTGTGCGCTAGGATGTGAGCTCTGTGAAGGTGGAGGCTGCCTCCGTCTCCTTTGCTGCTACAGCCCAGAATGGCTGCCGGAGCCTTCGAGATCTTTGAGGGTTTCTGAGTTGTCGGAGCTCCGCCTGCCCGCAGCGGCACCCAAGGCCTCAAGCCTTTCAGGAGACGCGGTGGCGTGAAAGGTTTGGGGAAGAGCCTCCTAGGTGCAGGCCCTGTGGAGGAGGACAAGCTGCAGAGGCTTTGGTGTTTCCTGCCTGGAAGAATCGCCCTCGGGGTAGGGATCATGAGGCCAGAGCTGAGTAACTCCGTGAAAGCAGGGTGTTTTGTTTTTGTTGGATCAAGTACGCTCTCTTCAAGTACCTTCTAATGGCCACTCCATCCCCGTCATGGGATTTCCTGCGGCCTTGCCCCAGATCCTGCCCAGCCTTCAGGCTGCCTTGTCCTTTGCCAGGACCTTAATCCTTATTTATGATCCAGCTGCGGGCCACTGACCTCTGCTTTCAGGAACCACAGATTCAACCTTGCTAGCGGCTTGGCCGCGTCCTGGTGCGTGCCCGTCCCTGGATGCCTTCGTTGGTTCTTTGTCACCCTGGAAAGGCCTGCGCTGTCACCGTCCTTGGTTTCCCCATTCGGTGAGGCTTTGCCATCTGAATTCTGGCGTATTAAACCCCAGAAGAAAACACACCGACCCGGCCCACTGCGTAGGCGAACACGAGGCCCCATCCCTTCCCCTCTCCCCGCTACCTTCGTACCTCCCTGCCTCTGAATCTCCTCAATCTCTCCCTGTGTCTGTATTGCTTGCTCCGCTGCTGAGAAAAGTTGTGAGCTTCCTAGCCTGCTCCTCCAGGCTCACCCGGTCTGGACTCTGCTTCGTTTCCAACCGTGATCCCTAAGTGAATACTCGGTCAAGTGCCACCCGGGCCACCAGGTATGTTTGCACGGCAGTATTTTAGCTTTGCCACGGCCGTGTCCCTGCCTGAATGACCCCTTGCTCCTTGGTACCTGTTCAGTTTAGAGGTGCACTTCAGTTGATGATTCAGGTCCTGGTTGCTCTAGGAAATGTCTCCCAACTGTTCCAACAACATTTAACCCTGCCTCCCCTTGAACTTCTCTTTTTTTTTGCTACACTCTTCATTTGGTGGGTGGCTTCTGTTGTACACAATGCCACTCCCCTCGCTCTGAGTGTATTGGGCCTCCCTGCTTGGCTTGAAAGCCCCTTGGAAGAAGAAATACTGTTTGCTTTTTGAAGTATTCTAAAGAAGGTAACTGTTCTGTTACTGCTAAATATGGTAATGATATTTGCCCTTTTGGTGGGTACTGGCTTTCCTATCACGTGCTGCACATTTTACATGTGCTCTTATTAATTTGCCAATTACCCCATGACATAAAACATGCATGTTACAAGAGAAAACTGAAATTTATTCAGCTGAGAGTTTGGGAGAGTCTCGTTTCAAAGATCTGTTGTTTTTTTTGTTTTTTGTTTTTTTTAATATTTAATGTTTATTTTTGAGAGAGCACAAGTGGGGAAGAGACAGAGTGGGAGACACAGAATCTGAAGCAGGCTCCAGCCTCCGAGCTGTCAGCACAGGGCCTGATGCAGGGCTGGAACTCACAAACTGTGAGATCATGACCTGAGCCGAGGTCGGATGCTCAACCGACTGAGCCACCCAGGGGCCCCGGTCTGTCTGGTTTTATAGCTTATGTTCTTTCTACTATTCAGTGATGGTGGACCAAAGGTGGTAAGTATTTGAATTTGAGGAATAAACCGCAGAAGAAGATCGTGAGGTTTTCAGTATGATCTGAAGACCATGGAATGGTGGGGTAGTGAACATGGGTAAACCTCATTCTGTCCATGAGAACAGCGCCCGTGAAATTCTGCCTGTAACACTGTTGTCTTTCTTTTCCATCTGGGCAGTCAGCTCAGCTGAATCAGGTAATGGGAAACATTGACAAACAGAAAATATAATGCTGTTGATAGTATCTGACATGTATTTTAGCTGGTGTTTTTCAAGATTTCCTTAAACTTGGTTTTTGACTTTTTTCTTCTCCTAGGTTTTCTTGGGAGCCAGCTTGTTGAGTGGCTTTAGATTTATATTTAATACAAGAGGAGAGGGATGTAAGTGTAACTTCTAAATCTATTGGGATTAGATTTGTCTCTAACATCCAGCAGGTTATAGATACTTCTGTATTTTTTTTTTTTTTGAGGGAGAGGGGGTTTACAAAGGTACACTGTCTTCCATGTGTTCATCCAAATGGTTGACAAAGGCCATTTACTTATGTCCTCAGAAAAAATGTCATCTCAACTGAGTTAAACCATGATCGGTTTAATTATTTTTTAATTTACATTTTAAAATTTACACATTATCATTTGCTCTAAGTTAATGATCATCAATACTTAAAAACTTCTAATAAATGGACACCAAAACACAGAACCACTGAGCTCTAAGTAAATATTTACATCAATTTTTTTTTTCAATGTTTATGTATTTTGAGAGAGAGTGTGAGTGGAGGAGTGACAGAGAGAAAACACAGAATTGGAAACAGGCTCCAGGCTCTGAGCTGTCAGCACAGAGCCAGATGTGGGGCTCGAACCCATGAACTGTGAAATCATGACCTGAGCCGAAGTTGGATGCTTAACAGACTGAACCACCCAGGTGTCCCTGAACTTTTTTTTTAAGTTTACTTATTTTGGGGGAGGGGGAGAGTGCAAGGGCACCCGAGCTGGGGAGGAGCAAAGTGAGAGGGAGGGAGGGAGAAGGAAAGAATCCCAAGCAGGTTCTGTGCTGTCAGTGCAGAGCCTGATGCAGGGCTTAGGGCTCAATCTCATGAACCATGAGATCATAACCGGAGCCAAAACCACCAGTTGGATGCCTGACTGAACCACCCAGGTGCCGCATGATGCCAATTTTTGATGCAAAGTTCTATGGCAAGAATAGCACAGGAATAGAATTTCTCAGAAATTTGGGACCGTTTACTCTCTCAGGGTCTAGGTTCCAAAAAACAAACTTAGAGGATTAGACTCAATGGTCTTTAAGGTTTCTTCAGCTTAAAATCATTCAGAATCTATGACTTTTTTTTGGGGGGGGGGGTCTATTTCTTGCCTCATTACTCTCTCCTCCAGAAGTTAACCTGATGTTTGGCAATATCTGAGGCAATAGAAACAGCATGTTTATAAGGATTGGAAAGACTGTTAGATGAAGAGGTCATTTCCTTCACTCTCTGTTGAAGCGTCTTGAACATTAGGGGAATGAATGGGATGCGTCGAAAGGACCACTAGTTCTACAAGATCAACAAGTTAAAACCAACCAACCAACCCCCAAACCTAGATGATGGAATTTTATGTGTCCAGACCTGGTCAAGAGTGAGTTAAAACTGAGGTGGTAACTGCCCCAGAACTCCTGTAACTTGAAAGAGCCCAAGACAATCTTATTATCATACCATGACTAATGGAGTATATATTTATTGTTGGCTCTCTATGTGCGGGGCATTCTGTCCAGGACTCACTTAAGTTAGCGCTGTCCCTGCTTTTCAGGTCAGAAAACTGAAGTTCAGGAGATTTGGCTGCCCCGCAGTCACACAGAGTGGAGGAGCCGCCGTCCAGTCGTGTCCGTATTTGACCTCTGGTCCCTGATTGATTTTCCTGTGCTCATTTCTGTCAATACCAGATATTCTGCCTGATGTATTATTTACAGGCTCAGGATCCAGCTCTCTGTGTCTGTCGTTAGCTAGCTGTGTATACGGCACGTATGCTGAAACTCACTACCAGATCTTTTATGGTGTTATGACTTAATTAAATGTTGAATAATAACGAAGGCGCACTTCTGTAGGAAGTGTGAAAACACTGTTTACACCTGACAAAATCCACACGCTGTTATGTCTATCAAGGTACAAGAATGCAAATTGTGAAGTATTAGACAAAGGCCACTTCTATCTTCCCATTCTTAAAACTAGGGACAAATAATATCAATAGAATGGAATGAATATATTTTTTAGCTGTAGTTTTCTTTCCTAAAATATGCATGCTGTATCCTGGTTCCAGTTTTATTGTCTTTTTTGTAACTACTAACAGTGTATGAAAAAATACTATAATTTTTTAAAAAATAACACAAGTTACTTTTTAAAATTTATTTTGAGGGGGAGAGAGAGTGTGTATGTGCACTAGTGGGGGAGAGGCAGTGAGAGAAGGAGAGAGAGAACCAAAGCAGGCTCTGAACTGTCAGTGCAGAGCTCAGTCCCTTGAACCATGAGATCATGACCTGAGCTGAAATCAAGAGTTGGATACCTAACTGACTGAGCCACCCCAGAGCCCTGACACAATATTTTAAAAGATGGTTTTGTTTTGTTTTCCCAGATTGATGGCCCCTATTAGTTTCTACTTTGGTTTCTAAGATACCTGCTTCAGATGTTGGGAGCCCATTGGATATTTGGTTTGTTGAAATTGTAGTTACGATTGCAAAATTCTTCTAGACTATTGAATCAGGGCTCAAATGGTGAATTTTTTCCTGCTGATTGGGACTTCTAGAGCCATGCTGTCCAATATGGTGGTCACTATCCACTAGAATAAAATTCGGTAGCATTACATGAAACTAAAAATCCAGCTTCTCAGTTGTAATCGGCACATCTCAAATGCTGAGAAGGAAGATAATGCTTAGGGAGTACCGGGCTGGGAAGTGCAGATGCAGAGCATTTATGGAATCATAGAAAGTTTCATTGGCATTGATAATGTTGGATCATTTTAATGATCTTTTAAAGACTGGTTTTACGATATCAAAAATCAAGACTATTTTTAAGAGCAGTTTAAGATTCACAGGTAAATTGAGGGGAAGGTACAGAGATCTCCTGTAAATCCCCCTCCCTACGCGTGCATAAGCTCCCCCATTGACAACATCCCCACCAGAATGGTACCTTTGTTACAATTGATGAACCTAGGTCGACACCTCATTATGACCCATATGCATAGATTATATCACACACCTCTCTCTCGGTGTTGTACCTCTTACGTGTTTGGACAAAGCTATGGTGATAAGTATCCGCCATTATGCTATGTGTAGTATTTTCAGTGCTCTGGAACACCTCTGCTTTCCACTTACTCATCCCTCCCCAGTCGTACAAAAACTCATCTTCTGTCTCTGTCGTTTTGTCTATTTTTCAGAATATCCTATCTTTTTGGTTTGGCTTCTTTCACCTAGTAACAAGCCTTTAAAATTCCTCTATGTATTTTCAAGGCTCGATCACTCCCTTTTTTTCTGTTTATCTTAAAGCACCGAAAAATAGTCCATTGGCCGAATGTACCATAGTGTTCACCTACCGAAGGACATGTTGGTCACTTCCACGTTTTGGCAGTTATGCAGGCTTTTATGTGGATAGAAGGGTTCAACTCATTCGAGTAAATGCCACTTTGAAAGTGGCTGCACTAGGTCGCTTTCCCATCAGCAGTGAATGGAGGGTTCTTGTTGCTGTACATCCTTGCCTGCATTTTGTGTTCCAGATTTCAGCCACTTGAATATGTGTGTAGCATGTCATCGTTTTAATTTGCATTTCCTCATGTCCTATGTAGTTGATCTTTCCAAATGCTTATTTTCCATTTGTGTATCTTCTTTGGTAAGGGGTCTTGTATAATCTTTGGCTCCTTCTTAATCGAGTTGTCATCTTATTGAGTTTCAGGGGTTCTTGGTATATTTTGGATAACAGTCCTTTGTAAGATGTGTTTTTGCAGATATTTTCTTCCGGTCTGTCGCTTGGCCTCTCATTCTCGACCTTTTATTTCACGAAGAAGTTTTACATTTTAGTCGAGTCCCGTTGGTCCATTCTTTCTTTCATGGATTGCACCTTTGGTATTGTTGGAAAAGTCACGGTCATGCCCGAGATAATCTAGGTTTTTTCCCTATGCTATCTACTAGAAGTTAACACAGTTGTGCTTTGTAAATTTAGATCTGTGACCCATTTTGAGTGAATTTTTGTGAAGGATGTAAGGTCTGTCTCGATTTATTTTATTTTGCCTGTGGCTATCAAGTTGTCCCAGCACCATTTGTTGAAAAGGATACGGTTGCTGCATTGTGTTGCCTTCCCTCCTCCATCAAAGACCAGTTGACTCAGTTGATGGTATTTATGTGGGTCTATTTCTGGGCTCTCTTGTTCTGGTCCATTGATCTGTCTGTCTCTTCTTTTGCCAATACCACACTGTCTTGCTTACTGTGGCTCGATGCTAAGTCTTGAAGTTGGGTAGTGATGATCTGCTTTTAATAATCTGTTTATTTGGATTAAAACATTATGAATTGGGTTATTGCCATAAAAGGTAGCCACGTCTTCTAGCCAGAAGAGGTTGTGGTAGGAGGAGCATGCTTTAGAAGTTTTAGGAGATATTTCTAATTCCACACAGACAGCTCTGTATTAAGTTATTTGCTTTCGTGTACGTGATAGCATTGGCCACTGTAACTTCTGTAACTTGTTTCAGAATCCGTTGTTCTGAGGAACCATAATTTTATTAAGTGCGTTGCACTGCTGGTTTTGATCGGTTGTGTCTTTGCCGCATGAACTGGTAAGAAGAGGCCATAGACTCCAGCTAATTTGATATAAAATCCGAACACGGGGAGTCTTACATTACAGAACTGCTTCACGTTCATTTTGTCGTCTACAGATTGTCCTACAGAAATTCACCCTTGAGGGCCGCCGGGAGTTCAGCAGACTGTCTGGTGGCCGTCTGTCCAAGTTCCTTGAGGCAAAGAAAAGAGACAACGGATCCTTGTTCTTGGACAGCTTTAGTGAATGTATTCAGTCCTGAGTTTGAATAATTTGTTTAACTGGAGGTATTTTGCACAGTGAATAAAATTTCTTTGCTATGAAATTTAATCCTGGTAGGATCTTCAGAATAATTTTAACACTTGCCAGATCTCTGCACTGCTCAGCTCTCCAAATGCTTCTACTACTTCAAGAGAACTCTGTCTTAGTGATTTTTCATCCCTGGTAACAGGAAGTGTACAAGATACATGTTTAAAAAAAGAAACAGGAGATGATTGGTTTAATGTTTCTCTTGAACTTGCTCCCTCCAGGCAAATGATATTTGATGAATTTTGGCTAATTCTTCTTTCTTGTTGGGTAGAGGAATGTATAAACGATAATTTACAAACTGCAAATTAGCTCAGCGACCATAAAAAAAAAACTCCTAGAGGAGCTTACCTCCAAGGGCTTAAAGGAAATTGATTATGAACGTGGAGAACAATTTTGTTTTCAACCTGCACTGGTGGTTCGTTAAAATCTTTTGTGACTTTAAGCGTCTTCACTTAAAATTGTTTGCTGTAAGCTTAATATGATACTTGGTGCTCTGTTAGGATGTTGTTCTGGTTCTCCCCCCCCCCCCCCCCCCCCCCAGACCCTATGATCTTGTAAGGGTATAGGAATTGTTACTTACCTTGGAGGCCCTAGGAAGCCCCCTTCTGTAAGAGATCAATTGCCGAGCGAGCGAGAGGGAGAGAGAGAACTGAAACAGTGGCTGGCTGGGTTGGTGCCTCCAGTAATACAATCTTAATTTCCTGAGTTGGGGAGCTTATGAAGGATGCCTACCGTTAACATTCTACATTGACCTTTAGAATCATCCTTTACATCTATCCAGTTCAAAACTGGTCGAGTTAATGCTCTAAAAGCCAAGCTTTTAGAATCCGACAAGAGCCTATGGCAAAGGTGGAGTCCAGCAGATGGCTTCACAACGTTTACTATTCTAAAAACTTTCCCCGCTTAAATTATTACCTTACCCATCGGGGCTGCCATGCTTGAAATCCACTCTTTAGAAAGCGGCAAACTGTTAGGTTGCCGTTGGTTTTTGTAAATCAGTTTGGTGTCCTCAAAGCATGTAGTTAATACAATCCTGTCCATTCACCTATCTTTTTTGTAAGTGGTTTACCTAGACTTGAATACCAACTGAGCAACAGCAGTCCTTCCTGAAGAAAAGGGCAGAAAATACTTCACAATTTGGTGGGCCTTCAAGATTTGTTTGTTGGCATTGCTAGGAGACTTGGAACACAGATAGAAAGCAGATAACGTTAGGATGCAAAGGAACACTTGGCCCATGGTTGGGCTGGAAGGCTTTTTCAATGTAAGGGGTGATAGGAACGAATGGAGAGAGGCAAGCACAATATTGACTGTTGTATCAAAACTGTACACACGCCTCATTCTGTGTGGAGGAAGCTTGGGAGTACCTAGGTAGGGGATGAAAAAAGGATCATGCCAAGTTTGGTTTTGAAAACTCAAAAGTCCTTTGTTCCTATTCCCTGCTTGGTATTCTGGATTCCAGAAAAAAATGGTATGTATTTGTATTTTCCATTTCTATTTAATTTGACTTTCGAATCTTTCATATTTGGCCAGCTCCTTTCTGAGAACATATTGTACACATGTTCCGATGCTGTTTGAAGGCCCTCGGAGAGACCAGAGTTGATTGGAAGCTCTCAGTTCTACTGCAGTGGGTGGCCAGAGTGCTGGAACTGAACAGCTGCCATACACCCATTGAACTTTTGTCATTTATAAATTATTTTCCACGCCATCTGGAGCCAGAATGGTGCCACGGTTTAGAGAAACTCTTGGTGGGGGTACGTTCACATCCAGTGCTTATTTAACTTGCTTCTTACCCATTCAACTGAAGTCGTAAAATCGTTACTTGTTTGGAGGCTTAAATCGTGAGTAAATAGGAGTTTCTGCTTTAAATGTCACATTAGTGACACCACCTCCACCTCCACCCCAACCAACATTTTCCCCTCCCTTTCTCCCTTCTAGTGACTACATCCTGCCGGCTTTCAGCTCCAGTGGAAAATGCATTAATCCTAGAGTCTCCATGAGGTTTCCTGTTGGATGACATAATCAGAAAATCCTCCCTCACATTGCCCTTGGGGTTGCTGTCTGGATGTTAGGTTGTCTTGGTGGGCGTAACTCACCCATCAAAAAAATCACAGGCCATAAACTCGGAGCCTGAAATGCATTAATATCATGTTAAAAGAAATAAAGCTGTGGGCATGTCTGCAAGCCCTGTAGAGAATTTCATTAATCTACAGATTCTTGCTGGTGTGGAACACATTGGCGGGTGGCTCCCGTTCATACGGCATGAGCTGGTGCAGTGCCACTAGCAGGAGGTATTTGAACTGTTCCAGTGTAAGCTGTTAGACTAAATCTTGTGGGGAAAATACCACAGACCCTCAGCTACTAGACTTTGGTAGTGTTCGTGAGCCCCCATCCCCCAGATCTGGTTACCTAGTGAGTTTCGCCTGTAGCGGTTGATCACCGGAAACCGGGCCAAGGAAAACTATTGGGACGAATCAGAAATAGAACATGGGATGCATTTGAAGATCAAAAAAGACAGTTGCCATCTGACATGTAAAGTAGTTGGTAAAAGTTCTGAAGCTGAAGATCTTGCGAGGCAAAAACTTCAGTGGCTGTGACTTAGCTGGATACAAGAAAACCGTGATACGAAAGTTGAACCAAGAATATGCTATTGAGATGCCAAAGGGCACGTGCAGTTTTACAAGTTCAGAAGCCATTGGCATAGGCAGTTGAACATATGTTCAAATATGGATCTTCCCTTATTTGGAGAATCTGTCATGGTTTTTGTTAGGATGGGAGGCTGCCATAACCCTCCATTTGGTTGACTTGGATCGAGTGTCTCTTGCCTTTGATCTTGGAAGTCCGAGCTTCATTGGCGCTTGATCAGAATGAGAATGAGGAGCAGGCTCCTTAGCAGGATGTACACGCTCTGTTACTTTTTCTTTTTGTAAGAGAATTTGATTCTTAGCAGAGAAGGGGATAAGTTTGTGGTAGAAAGCATTGATATAAGCATAGGTTTTTTGTTGTTTTTTTTGTTTTTTGCTTTGTGTTTTTTTGAAAGAATGAGCAGGGGGGAGAGGCAGAGGGAGGGAGAGAGAATCTGAAGGAGGCTCCATGCTCATCACATAGCATGGTGTGGGGCTCAATCCCACAACCCTTGGTCATGACCTGAGTGGAAATTAAGAGTAGGACGCTCTACTCATTGAGCCATCCAGGCGCCCCAGGATTTACACATTCTTTATGCAGGTTGCCTCCATGATGCTTCCTCTTTTGTTGTACCTACTCTTAGGTGTAGGGCAGGATCAAGAGAAAAGATCTGCCTGGTGGGGTTTCTTTGGGGGGAGTAAAGAGAAAGGAGAGGGTTTTAGCCACAGCCCCATTGAGTTGAAAGCTTGAAGAGGGGTCACCATTTCTACCTCCTTGTATCAGAGATGTCGTTGGGTTTTCCATATTCTAAGCATTAATATAGTTCTCACAGGTGCTACCACTTATGCTCTTGGGGAGTCTAGAATACATAGCCCTTGAATGAAAAAAATTATGTATTTTTAAATGTTTATTTTATTTTGAGAGGGAAAGAGAGAATCCCGAGCAGACTCCATGCCGTCAGCGCAGAGCCTGAAGCAGGGCTCTATCTCCTGAACCATGAGATCACGACTTGAGCTGAAATGAAGAGTTGGCACTTAAGCAACCCAGGTTCCCCCCCAAATTAGATTTCTTCATGGCTACTGTGAACAGTTTTTTACGTTTATAAATCATTATTGAACTCTAAAACTTGAAGTTCTGAATGTATCTTGATTTCTTTTGTAAAATGCTGTAGATTCTACATACACGCCCACGCTGTGAGTGCCGCTCTCAAAATGGGCTTGTTTGACCACGTATGCCTTTTAGTAGAATAAAGGCAGGGGTGGGAAGGGATCTCAAAGATCACATCTGACGGATGAGTCCCTTTTTCTACTGGTAACGGTTCTTCGAAATGTTATGTGAACCAAGATGAGTACAGCTGATGACGGAGCTGTCTGGAGTCTTTGGGTCCCTTACCTTACTTGCCTGTATTGGTCAGAAACCTAAGTTTCTATTTTTGGTGACTTTGTACTGCACCCAGTTAGCTCAATGGGAACTGTAATTCCTAGAGTCCCTCTGCTGCACCGTTACCGTCTGTGGTTCTTGGTTAGGGTTGAGCACAAGAGAAGTGTGTGCAAGGTTTTGGAGGTGAAGTAAAGCAACAGCCAGTTTTCCCCGCTCTGGAGTTCAGTGTAGGAAGCCAGACCCTGCATTGCCCACATGTTGGCGCCTGTTCCCGGCCTCCAGTGCTGGTGTGGAGCTACACTTGGGTCTCCCCTCCTCTTTCTCCTGTGTCCTCGCCCCCATTGGCTTCTCCAGGTCCTAGGACAACGTGTGCAGCCCTGAGGTGATGTTGCCACCTTTTCCTGTAGTACCACGTCAGAACCCGTGTGGGACTTGGTGAGAGACGTGGGTTCCAGCTTTTCCTTGTTGGCCCCTACTTCGTAGCCAGCTCTCCTCGATTGCCTGCCTACTTGAAATACAGCAGTTCCAGACAATTCCAGATTCGAGAACAGACACAGCTCCTCCAATTATGTAAGATTGAATTCCTTTAATTGCTTATTTTAGATCACCCACTGTGGTGTGTATCATTTCACTCTGATCAAACTCTGATATGTGATTGAATTGTTTGATTTATCCCCTCCTGTGGTACACACAGTCTAACATACGACAAATATCTTGAAGACCGCTGTTGGTCTTTTCTTCCTATCAATAGTTGGACTCTCTCAACTTTAACGCCTATAATTGCTTCACTTGTTCTCCAGATGGCCTGATTTCTTCTTCTCTATCATCACGATAACTATTTTCCAGTTACCCTCCATCCGTTTTATCATCTACCCAAAATGTCGTATGCTGTCGCCCAGGTGGGTTGTGACCAGAGGAGAGAAGGGGTGACTAGGATCATTTTTACTCTAGATAATAACACAGCTTGGCTGGATTAGCTAATTTACCATCTCAAAAAACAACATCAGGTTGAATGTTTCAGGATATCCACGTGACAAAGTGGTATCCATGTGGGTACACTGGGACTCGATTTCATGTCGTTTCTCTGCTGCTTCCTTTGGCTTGGGCTTGTCAAGATCTCTTTGGATTCTATACCTGTAGTCGTTGGCTGTCTCCGGTGTTGGTCAAAATGTGAAGTTAAAGACAGGTGAAATCTGGACTCCACTGTTTTTGAGCTTTGTTATTTGAAATGAGTAATTTACCACAATGTCGCAGTTTCCCCAATTGTAAGATGGAAAATAAAATGTTTTAAGTCAATGAATAATTGTGTAAGTAAAGAGAAATAGCAACTTTAGAGGTATTTGCGGGGGAAATAATGCACGATATAAAGAAGTTTTTATTTAGCAATCTTAAATTATGATAAGTATTCCTTCTTTGGCTTCATCCAGGTCATTGGTTAAAAATGGTAAATCCCTATGTTAATTGTGGTATTACAATAGCTAAGGCAGGGACACGACCTAAGTGGTCATTGGTACATGAGAAGGAAATGTGGTATGTATATATACACAGTGGAATATTACTCAGCCCCTAAAAAGATTGGAATCTTGCCATTGGTGATGTGGATGGACGTCGACGGTATTATGCTAAGTGAATTAAGTCCAAAAAAGAGAAATACTATAGGGTTTCACTTTTTTGTTGATGCTAACAAAACAACAACAAAGAGAAACAGATGCCTAAACACAGAGAACACTGGTGGTTGTGAAGGAGAGAGAAATAGGAGGATGAGGGAAATGGGTGAAGGAGATTAACAGGTACAAAATTCCAATTCTAAAAGAAGTCCTAGGGATGAAAAGCACAGTGTAGGGGATGGAGTCCGAATATCGTAAGACAATAATAGTGTTGAGCATTGCAGTGTACAAAGCTGTTGAATCACTATGTTGTACACCTGCAACTACTGTAAATATTCTTTGTGAACTATACTTCAGTTAAACATAAAAAAATAAAAAATGTTGCTGCAAAAGGACCGAGGACATAAAACCCTATCCTGGGGACCTTCCTTCTGTAGAAGGTCACAGCATTGATTCAATGTTGATGCCATTTCAGATCCACTGTTGATTAGCTTAACAAAGGGCCCTAGTATCCGGCCCCTGTTTTTGCATATTGCCCATTAAGCGGCCACGAGAGCCCTTGTCCAGTCTCTTACTCAAGTCCAAGTGTATTTCCCTGATGTGCCGGCCACTGGCAAGTCAGAGAAGGAAATGAGGTTTGTCTTGTCCCTACTGAACCCGCCCATGTGATGGGATAGTTGCTGGCTTTTCTGAGCAATCACGAACCCTTCTTTTAACAATTTTCCAAGAATCTTGTCCAGGATCAACAGTAAGCGTGCCGGTGGTATGTGTTACTTCTCTCTCTCTCTCTCTCTCTCTCTCTCTCTCTCTCTCTCTCTCTCTCTCTCTCTCTCTTTATCTTTCCTGTCTTTTTGGAAGTGGGAACTTGGATTTTCATCATCTTGAGTCTTCTGGCATCAATGCCATTCCTCCCTCAGTATTTAGAAGAAGGGAAATCCAAGAGTAGTAATGAACTTGAGAGCAGGTCACATACCCATTCCCTTTCTGAGCCTCATGTCACTTTGGCCAGTGTTGTCTACATGCTCAGGAACATGAGGTGCGTTACGATTGTGAATTCCGAATACTTAAAATCCATGTAATTAGAAGACCTTAGAAATGTATTCCTGTATATTAGAAATGCATTTTAAAATTTTAGCATTGGGGCGTCTGGGTGGTGCAGTCGGTTAAGCGTCCGACTTCAGCCAGGTCACGATCTCGCGGTCTGTGAGTTCGAGCCCCGTGTCAGGCTCTGGGCTGATGGCTCAGATCCTGGAGCCTGTTTCTGATTCTGTGTCTCCCTCTCTCTCTGCCCCTCCCCCATTCATGCTCTGTCTCTCTCTGTCCCAAAAAATAAATAAACGTTGAAAAAAAAAAATTTTAGCATTGCTTATAGTTCCTAAAATCAAAATCAACATGAAAGCCACTATGTTAAGAACATTATAATAACACTATTTTTGAGAAAAAAATTGGATTTATTTTTTTTTGAGAGAAGGGCATTCAGTGGAATTTTTCCTTGACTCTTAATTTAATGTTGACATGCACAAGTGAGAAAACGATTTGCTTTCCAGGTTTTGCTCTAAACAATACTACCAATAAAAGTGGCCACGTAGCAATTTATGCTACGTTTCCGACGTTTTACACACGTTAGTCATGTATTACAATCACCTAGCAAGGTGTACGGGTTTGCAAATTGGGGAAATGAGAAAACCGAGACTCAGGCAACTCTAGTCAAATACTTAATAAATGCCAAGCTGGAATTTGAATTGAGACCATCTGATTGTACAGCCACAGGTTTTTTTCCATTTCACCACACTGTAAGGTTAAATGACATTTTCCATTTGACTTTTAAGTTTTGTGCTTCCTATGATAGCCATGCTGAGTGACCTTTCATTTGGGCCATGTCCGTGGGAATTGTGTGAATAAAGTTGTGTTACATTAATAAGTTGAATGACAGTTGAGTTGGACTGCTTTGTACATTTCAGTGTAAAGAAATCTAGCAATGAAGAAAAAGCTGCCTTTATCAATTGCTGGTCATAAGCGGAGATTGTGCTTTATTTATTACAAATCAATTAATGGTCCTTTCCTCTAACACCCCATCAATCAATGCATATAAGTTTCCATTGATAAGGATACCTCACCAAAAGAAATCCATTCTCCTTTGTCATTTTGACAGGAGTTAGCTCTAAAGGTGGATTAGTCCAGAATGTGGTAGGGAAATATCCGTAGGCTGAGGCCCAAACCTAATTGTGTGAAGTCAAAATTGTCATAAGAACATTTGACGATCGATGATAACAAAAGGCTTTCTTCCCTTGTTCCCATAGTCAGGATTAATTTGCTTCTCCGACTGAAGAGTTGAAAACTATTTCTGTTGGTTCATTTCATCGCGCTCGCCCCATTGCCAGATGCTATAGAAGGAGCTCAAGATAGTGTCTGCTCTGTTTCCCAAGGCTGGGTTTGGAATTTAAACCATTTTAATAGGGAACTGTGTAAGAAAATCTAGTGTAATGCCTAAAAAATGTACAGTTGCAGATCTGCATGTGGCCGCTGGCTGGCTCAGATGCAGGATTTCTATAAGAAGGGTCCAGAAGAATCTTTGGAAAGGAGAAGTTTCATTAACACAGGCTCACCAGAGGAATGTTTGAACCGGGGTAAGCACAGTCGAGCCACCAGCCCTGTGCACAGTATTACTAAGAGTGTGCTGGAATGTAGCAGCCCCAGACGGTGCATCTGTGGAATTTTATTTTAAAAAGTGATTGCAAACATGTGAGTATAGTTAGCATGCCCTGCTTTGGGCCCTAATCGTGGTATTTCCATAGTATTTACAGAGATTCATTTTTAAAGAAGTTTAAAAACTGGACCTTAAAAATCCTCTCTACTTAACTGCGTGATAAAAAGCATTCAGGAAACACCGATGATTCTTTAGTTCATGTTTAACCCCCGGCTGGAAAACTGAACTGCATGTGTGGCCCTTTCCTTCCAGAATGTTGCCTCGCTGTTTTGATTTGTAGAACTTAGATCATGCGGGTCAAATCCTTGACTAGGAACTCAACTACATAAGGTTTACTTCTAAATCTTGGTGTGTAAATAGCCTGGGGCGGGGGGGGGGGGAGGGAGCTGTACTTTACCAGAGTCTTCATTAACGAAAGACCGTAAGCATTGTTTTTCACTTAGTTTTATTTTATGTAACTTTGATATATAAACGTTGATATTGGACAATCATTTATTTTCCGGATGTTTCTTAAAAACTCAAATCCTAGTCTCGTTCAGTTTGCTCCAGCATAAGTTTTAAGGTAGTTACTTGATCTATTGACATAATCTAGTGTTAGTCTCTCAGAAGTAGAGTGATTAGATTTGGTTTAGAAATTGTATGATTTGTTTAAAATGTGGTATAACTCTAAGACAGGATTATACTACTTTCCATTTGTTAGCCAATGCTTTGGGTAAAAAAAAAAAAGAATATTTGTGTAACTAAAATACTTTGTCCATTTTCCACAGGTAGCAACCAAACTTTCACCCAATTAAGATTTGTTCTTTGCTTCTGTTAAGCAATCCCGAAAGTGATGGATATTTTTAATTCTTGTAGACACAGTGGATGCAGCTATGTTAAGTTATGCTATTAACATTTTAAAGGTATTCTAAATATACATATTATTCTAAGTATTCTAATGTTGAAGGGCACCTGGGTGGCTCAGTTGGCTAAGCGTCCAACTCTTGGTTCAGTTCAGGTCATGATCTCCCAGTTTCCTGAGTTCAAGCCCCACGTTGGGCTCTGTGCTGACAGTGCAGAGCCTGCTTGGGATTCTATCTCCCCCTCTCTCTGCCCCTCCCCCACAGATGCTGTCTCTGTCTCTCTCGAAATAAATAAACGTAAAAAATTTTACAAATTTTCTAATGCTGAACCCTCAAAGAAATCTCCAATGTAAAAGGGACTGAAATCATACATTATGAACATATGTTCTTTGACAACAGCAAAATTAAATTGGTTGTAACAGAAAGCCAACTAGAAAATTCCAAGACGTTGATATTGAACAACTCAGGTCTAAAGAACCTACAGGTCAAAGAATGTATTTTGAGATGTTAACAGCGCACACGAAAATATCAAAGACCAGAAGACGCAGTTATAGCACAACTTAGAGGCTAATTTATTGCTTTAAATGCTTCTGTTAGAGAAAACAGTATAGATTTTAAAACCTCAAATATAATTGGCAAAACTATTAAGAAATGGAAAACAAAAATCCTAGGAGTGGCTGCCCCTGCAGGATAAGGGTTGTGATCTGGGAGGGACCCCAGAGGGGCTGCCAGTGTTCAGTTTCCTTAACTGATGTGGCATACAGTGTTTGTTAAGGGCTGGACTGTGTTGTGCCGGAATTCAGGTGTTGAAGCCTCCACCCCCAGTTCCTTTTAATGTCAGCTTGATTGGAGAGGAGGTCTTCAAAGAGACATTAACTTAAAGTCAGGTTTTTAGGTTGGCCCTAATCCTACCTGACTGGTGTCCTTCTAAGAAGTGGGAATTTGGACACCCAGAGGGGATATCAGGGATTGGAAAGGACAGGGACCCCCATGGGAAAGAGGCAAGAGGGGAGCAGTGTGCATGTCAAGGAGAGAAGCCGCAGAAGACACCAGCCCTCCTCACGCCTTGTTCTTGGACCTCCACCCTCCAGAACTGTGAAGAAACTCATCTCATTTCTGTTGTGTGTGACACCCGGTCTGTGATATTTTTATTATGGCAGTGCTGGCATCATAGAGCACCCATATTTCAAACAATTCTTTCTTCTTGTACATATCGTAAGGATTTTTGTATCCATCTCCTATGTCCGTTATAAATGACCGCGTAGGTAACGTCCTACTGAGCCTAAATGCTGCCCTTCTGTGCCAGTGCATGCTAATGGCATTTTTGGGACTCTGGGTTGTGGGTTTTTTAAGTTTTTTTTTTTTTTTTAAGTTTTATTAACTTTAATTTGACAGAGCAAATGGGGGAGGGCAGAGAGGGAGAGAGAGAGATTCCCAAACAGGCTCTGCACTGGTCATTGCAGAGCCTGATGTGGGGCTCGAACTCTCGAACTGTGAGATCATGACTTGAGCCAAATTCAGACACTTAACCGACTGAGCCACCCAGGTGCCTCAGGACTCTAGTTTTAGGGAACAATGGGGATTCAGTAATTTCTTTGGGAAAATTCTACCCCTAAATAAATCTCTCCCTCTCTTCCGTCTCCCTCTCTCTTTCCCTTTCTCCCCATCATGCTGGGATTCTAGAGTTAAAAATGTACTCTTTGGATTAAAGACGTTGTGGTCTCTTCCAAGAATTTATTTTTGTACGATGAATATTCTTGGAAAGTAAGACTTTGCTCCACGTGAGGGATTGACTCATCCTATTAGTTTCCCATGTGGTGGCAGGACTGAGAGGGTCAAGGTGGAGGAGTAAATCCGGAGAAGTGTCCATCAATTGGGCCGTATCGTCTTCTGTCCAGAGCACATACTCTTGGGGACTTCCTTGTCTTCCAGAGCGCCATAACTTTGTGTTTTCATTTTGGTGACAATAATAGAACTAGTATAAATACACGCTGAATCACTTGAGTGGTCATGTTGTGACAAAATCATCCCATGAAGTTTCAGCACCTGTGTTTACACTTGCGTCTCCCCCGTGCAAGTAGCCGGCTTTGCTTCTGGCTCACTGTTGATTCATAAATGAGGAGTTTCTACCAAGTTTAGGCTGGACGGCGTCCTTTTTCTGGTACAGGTTAATAGGAGAAGTGGGGGGAGAATGGAGCCTCTCTGTTGCCCGGGGTGACGTCAGCCCTCTCCACGTGAGAGAATCCTGCCTGTAGCTTCAGTGCCATAGGCAGGCTGCAAGGGACAAATCAATCGCAGCACACCCTCTTCTATCTAATTCGCGTCCTGTCGTTCCATTGTGTTTCCTAGTGTTTCTTGAGCTCGTCTTCTAAATTTATTTTGGCTTTAGAGTCGGATGCAAGCTTAAGGGGCTTCTGCCTAGTGGTGTTTGGATACAGATTTTGAAAACGGAATAAAATAGTTTGTGTCAAAACTGGGAGTAGGAGTGATCTTTTGTGGCTTACTCAGTTTGAAGGAATGCTGGTCTGGAATAGAGCAGAGAAGGCTGGGCTGGGTGGGTGCTGTCACGAGGGACCCTGGGGCACGTGGGAAGGACGGGGTTACGTTAGCTTGGATACTTGGGGGAAGAAGACGAGCTGGTAGGTCATTTTGTAGGTGACCTGGAGGAACACGGGGAACTCACAGTCTGACCTACAGCTGGCACTCTGGGTGAGTTATCAGTAAGGGAAGAGCCATCTCAGAAAAATCTGACCTCTTCTGGGTGATTTAGAAACAAATGCATTTCTGAAGCGATTCATTATGAAAATTGAGGGCAGTGACCTCTGTAAAGGAAGGTGAAGTGGTGTCAGACCCCTTCCATTTAGCTACTGGCAGGTCCTGAGGCCATAAGTGGGGTGTTCTCTTGCACAGTGAGCAAATGGAGCCGGCAGCAGTTGGGAAGGCAGAGGAGCAGGAGACGGCCACCGGCCACCGAGAGCTGACCCCTGCTCTCCACGTACATGGTGGAGCCTCATTCCCGATGCTGAATTCCTCTGTTTATACTGTTACTGAGCTAACACGATTTCTGGGTCCTTTTTAGTTCTTTATTAACCAATCCCACTTTTAGGTGGCTTCAGAGATGAACCAGCTTTATAATAAATTCCAGAAAGGGAGTTGTGTCTCCAGGCGCTCCTATGGTTGAGCCACATTTTCAGGGAGGAACTTCAGTTGAATGACCGACCTTATGCTCACTTTTGAGAGAACTGTAACCCCAAGTCTACCTAAAAATACCTAAGTCTTCTAAACACAGACATTGCCTGGAAAGTTAACATATTGCTGTTTATCTCTCAGAAATATTACTGTATGGAAATAACCATGACAGCGCAAAGTACGGGATTTTATGATTTTTGGGTTTTTTAGCACATTTTATATATGAGGCACAAAGGTGTCCTGTAAAACACTCACTTTTTATTATACTAAAAATGGGCTCATGAGACCAAAATAAAAATTAAGAATTTCATTTTCTTAAAAAAATAGAATTACCACTGGATTTCATTCAGGTCTATATATGTGAATCAATACTAATATTTCACTGCGTATGTCATTATGAATATCATGAGAACTTATGCTTTGTGTGTTACATGTATAATGAGAAAAATTTTAATATATTCCATCATCCAAAACTATTTTCATTTTCCGTGTTTACCATTTAATCCATTTTGTTTCTTAACCCTGTGGTGGGGAGATTTCAGTGAGTGGAAATCAAGTCTTACCATCTTCCACGGAGGGAAGACCACGTCCTCCTAGAGAGCATTGGCTTGAGAGCACGCGGATTTGACGCTGGATTTTGTTTGTTGCTTATGTTGTAATTTCCATTTATACAGCATCAAACACCAGGAAACAATTCTTCTCAAAGGCAAAGAGCACGGTATGAAGGAAAAGGGGAGAAATGAGACTTCCAGAAAACAAGGCATGATACTGAAAATTTATATGTGAAATTGCGACAAAGTTAAGACATGAAGGAAGTATGAGGTTTAAAGATAAAAAAGAGTATGATCTTGAAGTATAGTTATAGTGGGTTATAGGACAGGATTAAGGCATAGAGGCGTAGGGATACCTGGCTGGCTCAGTTGGTGGAACACGTGATTCTCGATCTTTGGGTTGTAAGTTCAACTCCCATGATGGGTATAGAGATTACTTTAAAATCTTAAAAATCCAAGAAAGAGAGATGAGGGAGGATAGAATGATGAATAATTGGAAATGTGACCGGGTAGGTTTGAATTAGATATCTTCTTCATAACGAAAGAAGTTGTGAATGTATTAGTAGTTTCTCAGCCGTAAGAAGATGAAAATATGTGCTCCCCCTTTTTTTTCATAAGGCATTCATTAATGTGTTAAATGAAAGAACAATTAAAACATTTCTAGGTGACTTTTTCCTTTGATCAAAGAGGAAGGAGAAAAATGTTGATATCTTTGACATTCACAGTTTTCTACACATGCTAAAACCGTGTGAAGGTAAAAATATAGTAAATGTGTTGTAAATGAATGATAGTGCAGTACACATATACAAATTCTACAGATGGGCTATAGCAGAATTGTAATTTAGATGGCCTAGTGGATTTCCCAGTGATGATGCTCGCCTAAAGTTCTAATTTTACCTCCCCTGCAGGTGGTAGGTGGGACTTAAGGATTACAAATATTTATCGTAACACCCACAGCAAGCCTTTTCTGTTGCTTTTGCAATAAGTAATCCATGCCATGGACTAGCATTAAAGGCAGCACGATGGAGGTTTATCTGTGTGCTAGTCTAGTAATTGTAATACCAGCCTTCAGGTTAAATCTTTTACTTAGATTATAGGGATGGAATAGTGTTAACCTACATTGCATTCTGTGTACTCAGCAATGTTGTAAGGGTGTCCTGGGTGTCATCACATTGAAACTTCACGGCAATATAATGGAGTAGATCATTATTTTATACCCATTTGTCAGTTGAGGAAACTCTGTGAAGCTCAGAAGAGACTTGTCTCCAGTCAGATGCGTAGTAAAAAATGGAGTCAGGATTTCCACCTAGACTGCTTACTCCAGGGCTTTTAATCAGTCTCCTTACAGCTCCCCAAGGAAGTTTGGATGCTCCTTAATGTAAGCCACAGAACTGGGATTCTAATTTTGGAATTACATAATGAACTGCTTTTACAGTGTTTCAGCCATTCTATATTTAATGGTATATTGATTTTTTTTTTAACCTGGCTAAGAAAATGTAACATTTGACTACTAGACTGGCCATTTTCCTGAGTGGTTTTTCACGTGTCATACTGATAAGTACATACTTTACTCTGTACAGGTGTATTATCCAGTTGCTTTGAAATCTATAATTCTTTGTGGATCTTCTACACCTTCAGACTTCAGTTCTCCTTGGTTTGATTTGCTAAGATTGGGTACTGCTACAAATGAACTTATTTCTTCCAGGGAGATGGGTGTGGCATATCGTTGCTATGTGTTAGGCTGGTGTTACCTGAGGTTCCCTCCAAGGGAGAGAGCCACATGGATGTTGTGGAGAAGGGAAGAGATAAGACCTGTGTATATATAGCATAAATCTGCCTGAAGTTAGGAATTTTGATGTACAGTGTAAAGAATGGACTTAAGATCCCAGAGGGTATGGAAATCCCAGTTTTGAGTAGTCAAAAAGCTGGTAGTTCTGAGTAGTAAAACTCACTTTGCTAAACGTCTGAGCGTGTTCCATGTATATTAAGTCATTCTTAAGGAATTCCTTGGAGATGTTGACATGTAGACCTAAGTTGATTGTATGCTTTTAATAACTTCTAAACCAGTCTGAAAGATTTTTCTGGAGAAAAAAATGTGCACGATTCCGTGTTTCAAGTCATGCTACCTACTGTCAGTCGGTTAATGAACGCTTGAAACCATGTGTAGCATGGCAATACTATGTGAGTGGCTACCGCCATGCCTTTTCTTTTTTTTTTTTTTTTTTTCAACGTTTATTTATTGTTGGGACAGACAGAGACAGAGCATGAAGGGGGGAGGGGCAGAGAGAGAGGGAGACACAGAATCGGAAGCAGGCTCCAGGCTCTGAGCCATCAGCCCAGAGCCCGACGCGGGGCTCGAACTCACGGACCGCGAGATCGTGACCTGGCTGGAGTCGGACGCTTAACCGACTGCGCCACCCAGGTGCCCCCCGACATGCCTTTTCTAATCCATCAACATTTATGTATACGGTGCTCACTCTGTTGGAGCAAAATACTGTGTGTTAGGAACCATAGGAAAAATTAACAGCCTGTATTCTCAGCCAGTCCTTGGGTAGCTGGTGACCAGACATCTGAGTAACAAACAGGTACTTGTAATACAGGTAGTAGGTAGTCCCAAACAAGTGCTATTTCATTTGGGGTAACCTATTCAGGGGAGTGAACATATAATGTTATGTGGAAGAGACCTAGGAGGTAGGATTTTGCGGAATTACATTGAATAAAATGATGGAAGGCAGAAAGTCGACCTTGGGGAATAATAGTCCGAAGAAGACAGTGGAACTAATGTCTGTTGAGGATGTGGGGGGAGAGAATAATTTGACTGGAGGGAGAGGCCTTTTAAGGCAAACTGAGATCTCAGATCTGCATCGCTCATCAGAGTTGTGAATGTATGTTGTTATGATTAAGGGTAATTTTGGAAGGGATTCTTAAGTTTGAAAGCTAAGCTCAGGAATCTAGTGCAACATTTCTAAAGGTGAATTCTTGATCCCCCGTGAAGTATTCAGTGAAGATGTGTTCCATGATCAGTTAAGTGTTAGTGACACTTCACAAAGTTTCTGTGGACTTCTCCAAGTCTTGAATATACTCATGTATGTGGTGCATTCCCAGAAGGAAGGGCCATAGCATGCTAATGTCTCACACTTTGAGCACAGAATCTTTGTTTCCTAGAGAACTCGTGAACAGCTACCCTGTGTACTAGTTTGCTGGTTTGTGCTGTTTGGAAAAGGTGGTCTCAGGTTGTTCTGTGTTGGGACGAGGCATTGAAAACCATTCTGAAGTGGGCAAAACTAAGTGCGACTTTTTTTTTTTTTTAAACGTTTATTCAATTTCCAGAGAGAGAGCGTGCGTGTGCGCAAGAGAGACTGAAAGTGTGTAAGTGAGTGGGAGGGGAGGGCAGAGACAGAGAGGGAGACATAGAATCTGAAGTAGGCTCCAGCTTCTGAGCCATCAGCACAGAGCCTGATGTAGGGCTTGAACCCATGAACCGTGAGATTACGACCTGAAGTTGGACACTAAACCAACTGAGCCACCTAGGCATCCCTAAGTGTGACTTCTTAATAAGCCAGCCTGCAGGCTTTTTTAAAAATTTATATATTTTTTAATTTCTTAAAATTTTTATTTTTTAATTTACATGCAAGTTAGTTAGCATAGAGCCTGCATTTTTAATTTTTGTAGGCCTAGATATAAGCAGCTAAGAATTTTAAGGTGCAGAGAAGTCCCAAAATTTCATGGAATCCCAAAGTCCTTTACAGGAACTAATTTCAAGGTATATTTTAAATTTAGGGTTTGTTTTTCAGTGCTGTGTTCTGGCTTGAGCCGTTCTCACCGATGTTGAATTTAAAAGACTTTTGTTGATCATAGTTATTCAATCATATTGGCATCCCATTCGGTATTAGGTGCTATGAGAAGGTGGATGGTGTGGACGAGAGAAACCTGGCCACCCACATTTCCTGTAACATCCCCCACACCCACCATGGTGTTGAAGGAAGGACTCACTAAGACCTCATGTAATGGATAAGGACATGGTGGGGCTATGGTGGTTTCCAGTCTTTCTGGCAGCTGTTGATAAAGCTTTTAATGCTATGTCTAGCCGTCCACTTCTAAAACTCCATTCGGATTTGTCCTGGTAGAATCGTGTGATCTAATACTTGTGTTCTATGTTGTCACTTCTGGGTTGTCACAGGATTGTCCAAGATGGGATTTAAAAATCATTTCCTCCCCTGCCCGTACTTGAAACAGAATCACATGGCAAGTTGCGTTTCATCAATAAAATCCTTGGTTGCTTTTTTCTCTGCCTTTCCATAACTAATGTTTAGAGGCATTTTCTCCTTTAAGTTTTGAAATAAGGTAGCAAATAAATAGCTTACATAAAACTAGCCACTTGAGGATGTTTGATCCAGAGAAATGTTATGAGAATCAAAAATACAATTCATTGGATTGTTAGTTGTGAAGGGTTTCAGTTAAAATCTATCCTTCCCAAAGATATGACCACTTTCATTAAAAATTAATGTTTCACCTGTATGAGCATGATTATGTACTAGATGTTTGTATAATTCTTTGAAACTCACACTAGAATTGGGGACGATGGGAAGAAGATTTAGGAGCGTATAAAGTGCAAGATAAATCCTGAAGTTCTCTTAAAAGCCACGTTGTATTTACTCTAAACTCTACTTTAAAAAGTAGATGAGCATGTCTTTTAGGAGAATCGCTTTTTTCTGGGAGCGGATGCTTACAACCGCTCTGGTCTTTCAGTATAGCTCATTTCATTGTCTTTTGTCACCCTAAATGGTCAAAAGTTTCTACATCCAAGTGGAATCTTTTTTTTAATTTAAACTATCTTCAGAAAGTGTGTGTGTGTGTGTGTGGGGGGGCACTATTTGGGTTTGTTTGTATCTGGTACTCTTGGAGATTTTTGAAATAATCAAAAAACACTTAGGTCATAGACAATGTTTACTGTCTTTAAACAATAGTTTACTTTTCTTTTTAATAGGAGATGTGGTATTGGAACATGTATTTGAGAAACAGGATAGACAGTGTGCAGATGGAGTGTGAGACACCGGAATCCTGCTTAGATCCAAGTCCTGGCCCCACTACACGCTAAGGATGTAATTTGGGGTGACTTCCTCCATCTGTGCCTTGGTTTCTCCTCACATAAAATGGGGTCGGTGATCATCCTAACTGTTGCATACAAGTTTGTGAGGACATTGAAGAGTTTAAAATATTACCACATACATAATAAGCATTGAATGAACGTTGGCCATTTATAGTGGTTTTGTTTGTAATATGATGACTGGGACATCTTTAGCAGGAGGCTAGGACTTGATTGTCATGTCCATATCCTTCTCTCTCCAAGGATTGACAAGCTCCAGAACTTTCTGTCTCTGCAGTTGTAGAAATGACTTCCAGCTTTGTGTTCCTTACCGGAAGCTGAAAATAATCTAGGAAAATGTTTGATTTACCTTCCTCGTTTGAGAAACCTTCTTTGGCTCTTTGACACTGAAGCTCGAAATGTTTAGGGTCCTAAGAAACCAAAAACATGTTTGTAAAAGGTTCTTGTGTTTGTCCATGGCAAGGAGTGGGCGGGCACTAAAAATACAAGACTCCGCATACCTGTTGGTGACATTGTTTTTATTTATTGTTGTCATGGTAGTAAGTGACCAAAATCAAAGTATTAGCCATAATTTATTTATGTAGTTAAATTCATAGAACTCCATTGAACGTCATCACTGACCATAAAATTGAGCTTGATATTTTAGGATGACTTTTGGTTGTTAGATGTTTGTCTTTGAAGCCCAACCTCATCTCTGAAGTATTTCCAAGTTCTTTGGTTTAGGATTTTTCCTGATAGTCTGCCACTAAAATCAGAAACTGTGATGTGTTTGAGAAATTCCAAAACCTTTCCATCCCATAGCCCCTGAATTCTTTCTGTAAACGGTTTCCCTAAGACTATATTTACTATTTCAGCTTCCTTCCAGAGTGGTGACTTCGAGCCCTATACCTACAGTGCACATGGACCTTCTGGAAGACACTTCATTTGGATTATGCCCTCCGCACCTCAAATTCCGTGTTTTCACAAACAGAATCAGTTCTCAAACTGTGTCCACCTTCTTTCTTCCCAGTGACTTATTAGCAATCTCCTTGATCTTCTTGATACTGAGGTGTGATCCTCGGGAATTTTTACCTTTTTCTCTGTCCCTTTATTCTCTTCGTGTCTGCGGTCCCTCATCCCTTTCAGTCCCCATTAGAACTCTTTGTTTTTCCCCCAACTACCTTTCCTTCGACTCTTTGCTTGCTTCTTCCCTGACCAGGAACTCATGGCTTCGTGCCTAGATCATGACACCAGCCTCCTAACTAGTCTCTAAAAGACAGGGAATCAGTCTTCTCTTGGCTGTGGATCTTTCTGATTAAAGCCCCTAGTTTATGTTTCACTCCTGATCTAAAACTTCTGGTGGTTCCCTGTAAAACCCAACACTTGCCCTTGACATCTTCTGTCTGGCAGCAAGCATTCATTTTCTGTGCGTAGCGTCGTAACTCCTCTCGGGCTCTCGCCTACCTGCTTGTGTGGCATTCCCTTGGTATCTCCTTCACCCACACTGCTCCTCTCTTGTCTTGGATCCATTTCTCCTGAGCTTCAGCTCCTGTCTTCCCCTGGTCTTTCATGTACACCCTCACTTAAAGACTCCTCACCTTCATTTCTCTCTCTTATTTCATGCCTTATATGGAGACCTGTTACCTGTCCATTTATATATTTGTTTTGTTTCCTGTTTTTATATTTCTGTTTTTTAGATTTTCCATCTTCCTGGTTTATCAATTCCTATGTTTGTATTTGTCCTCTATTTGATAAAGTAGGCACTAAATCGAAAAATGTGGAGTGGATCCATGGTCACATCTTGGGGGGGAGCCAACATATGCATAGCTGTGCTGGGGTTCAAATGAAGCATTCTGGCGCAATGTTCATAGAAATACAGGCGTAAGGTGCTGTGATTGATGGTTGGTCACGTTCTGGGCTTTTGCTGCTGATGTCCTTTTTTTTCTGGAATAGCAACACTTTTCTTAGACTTCACATGACCTTCAGAGTTCAGTGGGAGACAGTGAGGAGTGTTTGCATAATAAATAGGTCTTCGTGAATAAGAGCCTATGAGCTCGTGCTTATTTATTTCCATATATTTTACTAGGTCGTAGATCTTACTAGGTTCTCTATGGATGTTTGTCTTGTCTAAAAGGTTACTAAGATGGAGGTGCTGTTTTCTCGTCACCTCAGTACTGCTGGGGTCTCCATTAGACAACCAAAACCCAATGTTCCTTGACCCACACGATGGCTTGAATATTCTTAGTCCTTTGCGTGTTGGTGTTACACCTTACCGCCGTCCCTCACTGCCACTCCGGTGCTGCCCGTCTTTCTGAATTTCAGCTGGTACCGGGTGCTTGCGTTCTGCCACGGAGCACTGTTTGTTGAGCATTTTGGTGAGGAAGAATAGGACATTGATAGCTGTACGGCCCAAATGAGTGGGGTTTTTGTGTGTTTGGTAAGCATACGTTTTCCTTCACAGGTCAGTCCACTGCTTTCTCCCCCTTATTTCTTTTCCCAGGTGGTCCGTATCGTGCATGTACTGTTTTGGGTTTCCTCTTTGTAAGATCTGCATTTGCTGCCCCGGCAGTGCCTAACTTGACGTCCCTGCAAATTCAACACCTGTGCCGTCTTTTCCGTCCTCAGGTCATCTCCAACACGCACGTCCTCCTCCCCTGCCCCGTCCACGGAGACTTCTCTGGTGTTCGTTCCCCAGATGCTCCCAGAACTCACAGGAAAGGGAAAAGACTAACGGTAAGAATTTTTTTCTCCCTCTGCTTTGAAAAGTTCTTACTTTTAAGTGCTGCCAGTGCAAGAGTTCTCTTAAGAGGGAGTGTTAGGAGTGTAGTTAAAAAATGTTGATTTTGGATTCCTTTCGTGGTGATGATCCAGGAGGAAGAAGGTGAAAGAGCATTTTACAGGTAACTTTTTCAGGCGTCCGTATATAAAAAAAACTTTTTTAATGTTTAGTTTTGACATCATGAGCGGGGGTGGGGCAGAGACAGAGGGAGACGCAGAACCCGAAGCAGGCTCCAGGCCCTGAGCGGTCAGCACAGAGCCCGACGCGGGGCTCGAACTCACAAACTGCGAGATCGTGACCTGAGCTGAAGTCGGGACGCTGAACTGACGGAGCCACCTGGGTGCTCCCACTCATCCATACATTTTTAACAGATCCAGGATTCTGTTGGCTTCTAGCTGCCACCCCTGGCATGACCCACTGGTACCTTAAACTCGATATAGCCAGAGACAAACTCATTCTGTCTGTCCTACTGTAACCTTTTGCTTTCAGTCTGGTACTCCAAGGTTGGCAATGTCACTTTTTGGCTGGCTCCATGCTGTACCAACCACTCACTGCCTGTGCAAGGAACTTGCCATGTCCTCTAAATATTTTCCAGTCTGCCACCATTATCCCTTTCTCTCTGGCCCCCGTCTCCAGCCGTGGCATGTTCAGTCCCGTTCTTAGTGGGTTGTGTAGGTTACTGTGGGTACACCCCTCCCCCCTTTCCAGCCTCCTGAAATGGATCTCCTTGAGTTTCATTTCTTGACTAAAGGGCACAGAGCAAGCTTTTTGGCGTTTTATGTCTCATTTCCATAATTGTCCCACACCTGGATCCGTTGAGGTCTTTGGTTGTCTAGTTCTGGTCTAGTTCCTGAGTCTGTCTTGATTGAGCCAGAGTGCATGTAAATGTTTTCCGTCCCCCTCTTCCATATCCAGTGGGCACTTTACATTAAATTAAGTGACTATCATAGGCCAGAAAGTTGGGGGCTCCGTGGTTACCTCTGAGTTGCTGTATCTCTGATTGTCCCCAGTACGATTCAGACCCAGTCTCCTTCCCTTGTGTGTCATTGTTTCATGGTTATGATTTGGAGTTCTTCTGTCCGTTTTGTGTTGACCTAGTTGGGGCTTTTATCCGGGTCCCGGTGTCTGATTGTTGACCAGTTACTTAGTGGAGTAATCCAGCGTCTGCATGTGATTTCACCTTGGACTTTCACTTCTTGATAGTGCTTTCCATCTGATTGTGGATTGACTGGTGATTGTGATACCCACAAGCACGGAGGGGACTCCTTTCTCACTGTGTACTTCTTACGATTACTGTAATCAATTTCTGCAAACGTAGTGGCTTAATCAATACAATGGAAGTTTAGGTGTTCACGGGACCACTTTCCCCACAGGGAAATTCTTTCGGGAGAATCTGTTCCTCGTCTTTTCCAGCTTCTAGTGGCTGCTTCACTCCAGTATCTGCCTCCATGGCCACCCTGTCTTCTCCCTCCACCCTCCTCTTAGAAGCATAATTGTGACTGCATTTAGGGTTCAGGTGGATCATCCAGAATAATCTCCCCATCTCCGGATACTTACTTGCAACAGCAAAATCTTTGCCAAGGAAGGGAACCCGTCTAGTTTCCAGGAATTAGGATCTGTCACATTCGGAGGCCATTATGCAGACTACTACCCCACGGTGGTTTTACTCACCAAATGTGGGCCTGCTAATTCTCATGGAAACCCTGCTCCTGACTATTCCTGAGCCACGGTCAAGCTTGCCAAGCCCTTGGGCATCTCTGCCTCCTTATCCGTCTTACCTGTACCTGGACAATTGGCCTCAGTCCTATATATTGAGTTATAGAGATTAGCAAGTCCCTTTTCAAAAACATCACCCCCTCGATGCACCCTCTCTATCTCTTACAAAGGCCTTGCCATTCAGGGCCTCCCAGATGGTCTCCATGGTGCTTCAGTTATCTAGGACACATCTCGACATGCTGGGAAGTGTGGGCTGCTGTTTACTTCTCCAGAATGCACTTTTCTCTTCTTCGGTACGTGGTGAAGTATTATTCATTCCGTCCGGTTCTGTTCAAGTGTCGGGTTCTCAGAAACTCCCCCGAGCCCCTCCCTTCCCTCCTTTTCCACGTGGCGTTAATGACTTCTTCCCTCCATTCTTCCTCAGCGCTCTGTTCAGACTTCCTTCTGACCCTTGTACTTGATTGTGTCTGAACCTCCTCCTGGCTAGACTGGGAGAGCCGGGGATAGGATAGTATTCGTGGTTTTGAAATGTTTGTGACACGTGACATGCAAGTGTTTGACCTAATACAGAATATAAGAAGTGTTTAATCATTTACAATTTTCCATAATTCAGAGTATCTTAGGGCATATAGCTCTTCAGTACTCTTCTCCCCATTTCCTTATGGATCCTAAAGTAACTGTTTTCCTCAGGTGAGAATTCGTTCCTCGTCTTTTCCAGCTTCTGTCTCTGCGATTCCTTTGCCTTTGTACAGTCCATTTTGGCTTATGTTTCCTGTGCAAATTAATTAAAAATATTCTAATTTATGTATTTCTCACTTCAATTTTTTTTGAGAGAGAGAGCACGCACACACAAATGGGGGAGGGGTAGAGGTGGGGGATAGGGGATCTGGAGCAGGCTCTGCATGGACAGCAGAGCCTGACGTGGGGCTCGAACCCACGAACCATGAGATCATGACCTGAGCAGACAGGTCCTGATAGACACTTAAGGTAGACACTTAACTGACTGAGCCACCCAGGTGCCCCCACATTTAAATTTTTAATTGATGTCAAGGGGTCACTATGCTTATTCCTCTGTGGAACCAATTTACCTTCATAAGTGATTTCATGAAACCTGACTCTACGGTCAAGGGACCGTCTTGTTGTGGATCTGTACTTTTGGACCAGAATTTGGAATTTGATTGGTTGGGGCTGTTACTTTGAACTTATTGGCAATTTGTTGAAACAAAACCTCTTTCTTTCTTTCTTTCTCTCTCTCTCTCTCTCTCTCTCTCTCTCTCTCTCTCTCTCTCTCTCTCTCTCTCTCTCTCTCTCTCTCTCTTCTCTCTCTCTCTTTTTTTCTTTCTTTCTTTCTCTTCCTTTCTTTTTCTTTCTTTTTCTTTGTCTCTCGCTCTCTCCTTCCCTCCCTCCCTTCCCTCCCCTCCCCTGCAGATGTTTTGTTTTGTCTGAGTAGATCTGAACCAAAGTTCTTTTCCCCACCTTGTCCCTGCAAGCTCGAGCCGGCCTTGCCCATTGCCTTCCTGATTGTCAGTGTTCTGCCCCGGGAGGTACGTGCCGCATACTTGTGCCGAGTCTCCGTTTCCTAGCTCTATAGCCTTGAGCATCTTAGGAGTTTGGTAGATGGTGCTGGTATCTTATTACCTTGCCTGTCTTATATTTATGAGCAACTCAAAGGGCTTTGAGGATTTTCTTTCTTTCTTTTTTTTGTATCTAATCTTCTAACAACTCTCTGAGGTAGGCAGCATGAAGTGTTATCTCATTTTGCAGATGTCACAACAGAGGTGTACCACACCATGATGGAGGCCCTGCAGCAAATCACGGGCCCAGTGCACAACGTCTCCCTGACTTCTAACTTCCATTTCTCTCATCTGGATGCCAGACGACTTAATTTTAATTTTGAACACCTATGCCCATTTGGGTTTTGCTAGAAGTATTGGCAGCCCTCCTAGGGGATGCAGTGCCGCTCCAGTTTTAGTGTGAGTTTTTCTGTCTTTTGTGTCCTTCCTCGTTGGTCACACACACCTACACGTGTGTGTGTGTGTGTGTGTGTGTGTGTGTGTGTGTGTGTGTGTCCGCATAATGAAAAATGATATGTCTTCTTTCTTTCAAAAGAATTGATACACAAAATTGGGTTCTACCAATGGGTTACTTGGTCTGGGAAAGGCATGCAAATATATGAGATGGTGGCATTATTAGTCTGATATTTTGTGACTATCTTGTCATTCGAGTATACCTCGTTGACATTAGCTACAGACAGGAAAACGTTTAAAAATATAGTTTGTGACGACAATAGGAATTGTTAGAAAGTGAAGGCCGATGTTAACAGGGAAAAAAATTTTTTTTAATTTGTTTAAATGTTTGTTTCTGAGAGAAAAAGACAGAGTGTGAGTGGGGGAGGGGCAGAGGGTGAGGGAGACACAGCATCCGAGGCAGGCTCCAGGCTCTGAGCTGTCAGCACAGAGCCCGACGCGGGGCTTGAACTCACGAACCGGGAGGTCATGACCTGAGCCGAAGTCAGATGGTCAACCAACTGAGCCACCCGGGAGCCCCTAAATGTTTTTTGTTAGATAACGCTTCATGCAAATGACCGTCTCCCCGAAATGGGCTCCTACTATAACTTCCATGTACTTTTCCTCAAAATGTGAAGGTTGTCACTTTTCACTTAGAGTTAATGACTTTTGGGTTTTTTTTTTTTCTTTTGAATTTCAAATTGTACCGCAAATGTAAGTTCCTGATGAGATCTGCCCGGGTCTTTAAAGGGAGTGTCTTGAGGGGCTCTGCGTCTGCGGGCACGGTGTGGGGTAAGGCTGCTTTCTTCTTGATGACCGAATCCGGAACGTCCCCGTCCTTCACCGAGTGGCCTTTGCTCTAGCGAGGTATAGTGTTCCTGGAGTCCCTGGGGCCCGGTTTCGTTTCCCGGCTGTGGCAGGGTGGTGGGGCCGGCTGTGACCAGCAGCCCTGGGGATCAGCCCGGAGACCTCTGATCTCCCTGAGCCCCGGGAGGGCGTTTCGAGCACCTGGGGGCCACCCTCCCCTCGGTCAGCCTCACCTCCCACCCCCAGTTCTTGGGAGTGCCACCCAGCTGCCTCGAAGCCATGTGGGGGCGGGGCTGAGGCCACCCAGGGCTTGCGTGGAGCGGCTGTGGCTGCAGAGAAGGTTCTCACTTATCTGTGCTGAACATGGGTGGCCGGGATCCCTTAGGATCGTGCAGTGTCTCGCTGTCCGGGGGTGGAAGCTCGTTGTCCTCCTCCCAGCTTGTCGTCTGAAGCTGTCTTGTATGGCTTCCGGCTTTTGCTGACTCACAGAGGCACGCGGGACAACGTGGTCCCTCCCACGCTCCCTCGTCCCCGTTTCATGGCTCTTGAAAGGACTCCGAAGAGAACCGATCTCCCTGCTGGGGGGTGGGGTCACCGCTTGAACCTGACGGAGAGGGAGGTGTTCACCCAGGTCCACCAGGTCTGAAAAACGTCCTCTTCCTCCTTCCCTGCTAAGTGGTGTCTTTTCCGTTCCCGTCTCGCCCCTGGGAAGCGCCCTGGGCTGAGCCACAAGCCGACGTGTGGCCGGCGGGTGACTCCGGATGCCTATGTCACGCTGGGGCGCTTCTGCACGTACGTGAGTGACAAGGAGGGCGTTTTGGTTTCCCTGACGGGAAGTGGCCATTTCTGATGACCGGTCGATGAAGAAGGCTTCTTCGCCCATCTCTCTCCCTTGTGCTGAACTGTCACGAAAAGGGACGAAGGACCGGATTCCTGGCGCGTGGCCCGGGGCGCTTGGTGGAGTCTCTCTCAGCAACACAGAGTCACAGAGCGGCCGGCTCGGGTGCCTTTCGGAGGCCGGAGACCCAGCTTACTCCCAGTAGAAGCTTCGGGTTTGGGAAGCCGCGCTGTAATTTGGCGAGGTTTGGCAGGCACTCGCGGGCCCAGCAGCCACGGGGACTTGGGCCTGAAAACCTAGACCGTCGGCTCTCCTCAATGACTCTGGCACCGTGTCATTAGCGCCTTCTCAGGGGCAGCGGCAGTACCACACTGTAGCGATTGTTTGTTTTTTTTTTTTCTGGCAATAACGGTCTTAGGCTGTTTTAGCATACAATAAGACTTAATCGAGGCCAAAGTGAACGCGTGTGTAGACAGCATTCCTAACTGGTAGCTTGGGTAAACTCCTTGGAATTACCCGCATGTGCTAGTTGTGCCCTCGAAAATGCCGGTTATATCGGATCCCCTACTTTGTGTGGGTCACTTCTTGCCCACGTTAGAGAAGTCCTTTAACGGGTAACTCGCACACCTTCCTCAGTGATATTTTAGACTAATAACAACATACAAAAATAGTCTCTGGCCTCTATTTTGTTGTCATCAGCTCACGAAAATACTGCCAAAGGGCCAGAAAACAAAATTTTCTCGTGTTTTACGACACAGCTCCCCAGGGCCCCTCGGCCTCATTTGTTCTTAGTAATTTTCAGAAGCGATTCTGTCCGTGAGCTCTGCATCAGTGTCCAGGGTTCCGCATCCGTGAGCTCTGCATCAGTGTTCAAGCAAGCTGCAGCCTGGTACGCTCCGCCAGGTTCTAGGTGATGGAAGGTTCTGGAAAGTGGATCATTTCCCCCCCTCTGGGAGACAGTCTACGTTTTAGATGGTGCATGTATTGCATGTGTGGTGTCTGTGTGTTTGACATCTACATATATAGCTTGTGGTACAAAAATCGTGAAAACTTTCATTTTCCCTAAGGCTTATGTCCAAGTGCTTGTGCCTTGAATGCAGATTATAATAAACAGAGGCAGTCTGTGTCTGGAAACGCTGGACATCTCTGCCTGAGTTAGCGCTCTTGTTCCAGGCCTCAGGGGACCAAGACAGAGGGTGTTTTTCTACTTTGCCCTGGAGCCCCTGAGCCTTTGCAGATTGACATAGCTGCTTTTCTCTGTGTGCAGGATCTTGCCTCCAGCCCCCCACAGCTGTGGGGCCGGTGGGGGGGCGGTGGCAGGGCGGGGGAAGGTAGAGAGAAGTGGGAAGGAGATCTATGATTGAACCTCTGCTGTCAAACACGGTGTTGGATGCCGTACTTGGATTGCACGGGATCTATCGCACAGCCGTGGAGAGTAGGTATTTTATAAGGGAGGCAGTGTAGCGCTTCAGAGCTCAGACTTGAGAGCCAGTCTGCCAGGATTTCGTTATCAGTTGGCCACTTTTTTAAAGTATGTGACTTCCCAGTGCCTCAGTTTCCCCATTGGTAAGGGGAGTGTAATACTGGCCCGACCTCAATTGTTCGTTGTTGAGATTAAAGAACTGTGGGGTGCTTACGAGAATGCCTAATGTACAGCAGCAGGTAAATACTTGTTAAATAAAGGGGATAGAAATAGAGGTTCACTGCCCTGTTCATAGAGCAAAGTAGCTGGGTGAGGTCAGAACTTGGGTCTCTTGGCTTGAAGCAGGTGATTGTTCTAGCTCACTGCTCACCATCCTTCCTTGCTTTTCTTCCCCATTTTGTTTGACTTGGTATCCTGAGTCCATTCTGTTCCTTCCTCCTCACCTTGCCAGATCTGGGGGTGGGGCTGGGGTCGTCCCTCTATCATCCTGGTTTTCCCTGTTGTTGGACCTTGTCAAGACATCCTAGGGCCCACGACTTAGAGCTTGAATGTTAAAGGTGGTCCATGGAGGCAGGTGATAGGACTTTGGGGTTGCACGGACCATTTTAGATGCATGGTCAGTCTCTTAGGATAGAAAAAACGATTGTTTGTGGTGTGTGTGTGTGTGTGTGTGTGTGTGTGTGTGTGTGTGTGTGTGTGTGTCGCTTCCTTTCCTCCCTCAAACATGGAAGCATCCTGTGAGCAGAGTCTGTGCCCCAGACTTCCCATTGTACTTGCTGCAAGCATTTGGCTTTCTGCTGAGCACAGAGATAGCAGCTCAGGGGTGTTTGAATCGAGGAAGGAGAGCACCACGTTTCACGGCCTTTTCCTGTCTCTAAACATAAAATGCCATGGGGTAGTCTTTTTCCTTTTTACGGTGGCAGGTTCAAGAGTTTATGGATTTGGGGATCTTTGACCTGTCCTGTCTTCCCCTGGCCACTTCTCCCGGAGTTTCTGGCGTAAGCTTGTGTCCTTCTCTTGCAGGTCTCCAAATGCTGTGAAGTTGGCTTGAACCTGTGAACCTTCTGCCAGCGCTCCGTCTTTTACACTCTCTTAAGAAATGCTGCTAAAGATGTAGACCGTATTTACAAAGTCCTTAGGTGTGGCCGTGAGGAACATAGCATTCGGTCTCCAGAACTGAAACTATAGAAGGGGTTTGATGACTGTTGCCTTGGTCCCGCCTAACTCACCTACCCGTGCCCAGTTTATTTTGGACGGGCGTTTTCAGGAACGTTAACGTTTATGTAAACTGCAGTGGGGTTTTCGACTAAGGATACAGGGTCCTTAAGGCAAGACAACACTATTAATAGCGTGTGGATGTGTGTGGTTTATTTTTGTTTTCAAAATGGAAATGTCTCTTTGGGGTTTTGGCATATGCTCTTGGATATGTGGAAAGATGAGAAAACATCATTTGGGAAACTCAGCACTCCTACCATATTAGGAAATTTACAGTGCCTCGGATTTCACATTTAATGTTTTAATTGCCTGGTTTGGTAGTAGAAAAATCTCAAACGTCTCTCTTTTCATTTGAAGCTGCCACCACTCCCCCCCCCCCCCCAACCCCTCTCCAGCAGTGGACTACAGCCAGCTTCTCCTTCCTGCTCCAGCCCCAGCATATGGCCCGAGCAGTTGTCCCGAGAACGCAGTTCATCACATGGAGATGTTGACTTCGGACATAGGCCATTGTTTCCTGTGTCGCTTGTAACTATCCTAGAGGTGCAACGAAAATGGAGTTGTATTTTCGAAACTTTGAAGACCTGTTGGAATAGAGGGTGCTCCTCCAAACCTTCTGTAAGGTCCCTGAGAGGTGAAAGAGAATGTTGCCATCGTGGTCGGGGGGCAGCATCGAAGACCCATGCCTGTACGATAAGACACACAGACGGAGACCGCATGGCAGGGTGGAGAATGAACAGAAGTTGAATGGTCCATGGAGTTGAGGCCTTTTGAAAAAATCAAGATCTAAAATAAAATGGGCATTTACTCTTCTTGTAAATACCTTCTTATGGAAGAAATAGTAGTTCAAGGATTTCTCAAAGTCATTTCTTGGACAAAAAAGCGGGAGGGGAATAAGCTTATACATCTTCAGCGTCACACACGGTCACAGGTTCAGAAGGAAATGCGCTCATATCTGGGGAACCGAGGCTTCATCACCAGGCAGCTGAGAGAGGGGATTGTGTTCACTTTTCACGGACCACTCGAAATAGAATTCCAATTAAAATGTATTTCATATTTCAACAGCCCAGTGTAATTTTTAATCATAGAGTAATCCATGCTTCGTGTAGAAAATGTGGGAAATACAGGAAGACTTCCAGAAGAAAATAAAAATAACCTATAATTATGGAAACCAGAGAGAATCGGGAGATATTTTTTTAGTGTTTGTTTCTTTGTGCTTATGTCTCTATGTGTTTTTTTGCAAGTAGGATCTGCGTATAAATAAGTTTTGAGTTCTCATTTTCTTTCTGTAATAATAAATATGGTATTTAATGGTCGCATTGTAATTCTTGATACGGTTAGCCCAGAACTTTCCTACGGGATCTCTGCTGTGCTGGCTGTGGTGGCGGTAGTTTGTAGCATGAGGTTAGGCAGTACGGCAAAGAGCATGGGGAACTGAGTGCTCAGCAAAATGCTGTCGGTTGATTTCCCTGGTGGGAGTTTTTCTTTGTTGTCTGTAGCTCCTCTTGTTTTCCCATTTCTTCTATCTTCTCATTCATTTTCTTATACGGGACTGAGTCGCATTTGGCGTCCCTGTTTCAGAAACCACGTTCCCCGCTTGACTCCCTCTCTCTGGAGCGTTACCCCATGCCCTCCTGATAATGTATCGTTTTCTACTACCATAGGATTTGAAGTCTTCAGAAACGGAGCAGCTAGCTAATTTTTCCTCGTCCTTTCTCATTTGTCTATTTTTGTTTTCTTGGTAGCCTAATTAGTGCTGTTTTTTAATTTTTTAAAAAAAAATTTGTTCTTAATGCTTATTTTTGAGAGCGAGCGCGCACGAGCAGGGGAGAGACAGAGAGGGAGGGGAACACAGAATCCAAAGCAGGCTCCAGGCTCTGAGCTGTTAGCACAGAACCCGAGGCGGGGCTCGAACCCATGAAGTGCGAGATCATGACCTGAGCCGAGTCGGATGCTCAACCGCCTCAGCCACCCAGGCGTCCCTATTTTCTTATTCTTAATATAGTTTTTACCTCTTACTCTCGTTGGCACATCCCCACATTTTGTAACCCAGATTTGGCTCTGTTTTTTGTGGGAAGTCCTCTCCACACTTTAGAAAGGGGATGTGGCCTGTATACGTGCAGAGTTGAGAGGTGAAGCTTGAACAGTGAAATGTGGGTCCTTCATGCACTTGGAGAGCAGGAGGAGAGAGGTGGGTGTGAACCAGTTGACTCAAGGAAGGCTTCACAGAGGGGCGCCTGGCTGGCTCAGTCAGAAGAGCGTGTGACTCTTGATCTTGGGGTTGTGAGTTTGAGCCTTACTTTAAAAAAAAAAAAAAAGGAGGCTTCGTAGATGTGAGTGCATTTACTGGGGGTATGAAAGGATGGTTGGATGTACACGGAGGACCGGGAAAGAACGGGTATTTAATGATTGGAAAAGGAATAAACAGAATCCCCAGACCTATTGGTAGCAGTGTTTGGTGGAAATGAACGTGGCAGGTAAGTGCAAAGTTGAGGACAATAAGGATGTCTGTGCTCAAAATGAACAAAAGGGGAACATAACGACCTCTTGGAAGTCAGTATATGCTCCCTCTGTGTGGAAGCCCGCCGTGAATTTCTGTAACCCTTGGCTAGACCCACTCCCCGGTTCTCTTCCAGTTCCTGACTGCTGCTCTCCTTGGAGGAACAATCCTGGCTCCTCCTCTCTTCCTTAGCCTCCCGCTGGAAATGCCATTAAGTATAGACAGTACAGTTTTCCCAACGAATTTCCCAAACACAGTCTCATTGGACGCTTCTGATAATCTGGGGCAGGCACTGTTGCACCAACTGAAAAGCAGGAATCTGAGTCTCCCTGAAGCTAAACATTCCTGAAGCCACAAAAGGCACCACTGGCCTGTGAGGCTCAGGCCCAGGTGTGGTCAGTGCTCCTTGTGATCAGTCACACCAACTACCATTGAGGCCCCTCTGTTGTTCACGTGCTCATTGGCTGGTTCGGGCATGTTTGGCACATCTCGAATGAGCACCTCCTATCGGCTCGGCCCCAAGCCAAGACAGAGGGGAACCCTCCCTCTGTGTTCCCCCTTCGAGGCAGGATGGGATTATAGATGCAAAGCTGATAGTTGAAGTTTTGCGTGGTGGTGGCGTGGATGCGTCTAGAAGGACTTTCAGGCTGAAATTTTGGCAGGGACTTAGGTTCCCGGGAGGGGAAGTGGTATCTTCACCGAGATATTGAGGAAAGGGTTAAGCGTTCCTTCCAGGAATCGGTAACATAAAGGGGTAAAAGTTGACAGAGGACAGTGGTCTATCCGGGCACGTAAAAAACAGTCGAATTTGCCGGGAATCTGGGGTGCAAATTAGCAAAGGGCGGAAGATGAAACTGAAGAGGTGGGCAGATCACGTGTGGCTTCAGAAACCGTGGTTAGAGACTTGACCTTCTGGGCACCATGAGGGACCTTGTCAAAGGCACAGAGCCTGAGTGACGTGACCACATTGGCCACGTGGGAAGGCTCCTCTGATGCAACGGGAAGGCATCATGTGCCAAAGAAGAACCATTAGCAGAGGTAAGAAGGTAATGTTCTCTTCCTCAGACTCTGGAGGAGTCAGAGGGCCTCTTCTGGAGCGAAGCTACGTACGATGGTGGGTGGAGAAAAGGGGAGTTTGCTGTCTTCTGTGATTTGGAGCCAAAGGCACGCTCTTGGCTCAGTTCTTTGTAACATCTGTGAATCTTAAGTTAGAAAAATGGCTTCGAAATCCTTAATGTCAACACAGACCTGGCATTTGAACTACCTTTCTCCAGATCCAGATAATCAAGACCAGTTTTGATTTCATTAAAATTGTATCCTTGTTTTGTCTTCAAGCCATGGGTCTAAAAACGCAAGCTGTTTAAGAACCTACGTACCTTCCTAGAAGTTGAGAATAATGGCAGAGCATCTCTATAGAGCTAACATTCATAAAAAGGTTGTGAAATAAAACATAGCCCAGGAGCTTTTCATTAAGGCTTGGGTTCACTGGTGAGTGTGTGCAGCATGGTCCAGCCAAGGAGCTTGGTGAAAACATCTGCTTCGGTCAGACGGGCAGTGCGGTCAGGCTGGTCAGTGTACCTGGACCTTTGCCTAATAGAGCTGCTTCTGTCTTCGTAAGGAAAATACTCTTCTTTTGTGGTCCTTTCTACATTTTTCTCCTAAGCAACTCCCTTTAGAGGAGTTTTAATTTATCCTTCCCTTTTCTTTCAGAAAGAGAGATGGTGGGTAATCCCAGAGAGCTGGTGGGAAGGAGCCACCTGTAAGCTTAGGGTCCTTCTAGTCCCTGGAGAGCTCTGAACTTGCCTGTTTTCCCTCAGGTGGCTCATTGTTTCTCTTACCTGGATAGAAGGCGTATGTGACTCCCCTGTCTGCCTGGCAGTCTCGTTGCCATGGAAACTTCCATTCCACACACCTGATTGACACATCACGCTTGGCCAAGTCCAGACAGAGGTCACAGCCTGGCATTTGTCCTTTGTTTCCCCTTCTTGTGTATCCAGGCACTTAAAAATGGGTAGAGGGATGAGAGGGTGGGTAGTGTTGTGTGAGGAAGCTTTGTTGTCCGGGGTGCAAATTTGGGAGTTTTAGGAATGATCCTTATTAAGGGAAGAGCAGATCAAATGGAAAAGTCGGTATACTTTTCAGCTTCTCATGAAAGGAGACGCTTTGATTCAATGAAAGGTCTGCAGGTGATGTTCCAGGTTTTTGGGTGACCTAGGAATAGAACAGATTAGGGAAGCTGTTGTTCCTTAGCAGGTTTTCTGTCCCATTTTTACCGAATTATCCAATAATCTGAAGTCATGGTGTACATGTTAAGACTGTGACCTGAGTTTAGACCAACCATGAATTACAGCTGTGTGTTAAGAATCAAGTCCTCCGATGATGATGTTTAGAACATTGGTTGACTTTTACGTAATATACAGTATTTCAGAAAGCACAAAGTTTTGGGGTAGGTGTCACTAAGCGTCAATATGCTTGCTGGAATATGATTGCTTCCCCCATGATTTCTTTCTTCCTCTTGGATATTTCCTTTCATACGTGACCTAGAGAAAAGACCTGGTAAGAGGGGAGATTAACCTACCTTCCCAGCCAGAATTTCTCTTCCATAGATTGAGAAGTTTTCTTTTGTTTCCTGCTTATGAGGTCCTGTTTCAGAAATGGAAAGACTTTCACCTTGACATGCTAACCAGGCTTCCTAAAACATTAGGTTTCAAAACCTCTATGTGGGGTAGTTAGGTGTCCCGTATGGGTGATGGAGTAAGCAAGTCACTGGCTACTTGGCGTTACCCCCGCTTGCTCTCCTGTTTCTCCAGTTTGCTAGTTTACCTCCTAGTTGGATGGCCTTGGTTTGCAGACTGTGCCCTCAACAGCAGTCATGAGCTCTAGTTTGGACTCCACCAGACTGGAGTGAAGAATCTCCTCTCTCTCGTATTCTTGAACATGTGCTTTTTAAAGACTTCATTTTTTAAAAATCAATTTTATTTTGAGAGAGAGCATGCATGCACGTGTGTGAGCAGGGGAGGGGCAGAGAGAACGAGAGTGAGAATCCCAAGCGGGCGCCACGCTCAGCGCAGATCTCACAACCGAGGTCATAGCTTGAGCTGGAATCAAATGTTTGATGCTTAACCCACCAAGCCACCATCACCTGGTACTCATCATGACACGTGCACTGCTGAATCCCCATCACCTGTTTAACCCATTCCCCTCACCCACCTCCCCACTGGTAACCGTCAGTTCTCTGTAGTTAAGAGTCTGTTTCTTGGTTTGCCTCTCTCTTTTTTTCTCCTTTGTTTTCTGAAATTCCACATATGAGTGAAATCCTATGGTATAGGTCTTTCTCTAACTTATTGTGCTTAGCATTATACTTTCTAGCTCCAACCACGTGATTGAGAATGGCAAGATTTCATCCTTTTTCATGGCTGGGTAACATTCCATTTGTGTGTGTGTGCGTGCGTGCATGCACGCATGTATATACGTGCTTGAGCTGATTCCATGATTTGACTATTGTAGATAACGCTGCTATAAATGTTGTGGTGCATGTATCCCTTTGAATTGGCATTAGTATTTTTGTATTCTTTGGGTAAATAGCCTAATAGTGCTATTGCTGCGTCATAGGGTACTTCTATTTTTAAGTCTTTGAAGAATCGCCCTACTGTTTTCCAGAGTGGATGCACCTGTTTGCATTCCCACCACCAGTGCATGAGGGCTCGTCTTTTTCTTGGACATACCTTATTAATCTCAGTTTCTTCATTTGTCCAGTGGTGTTAATAACACAAGTTTCCTGTTAAAAGTACTGTAATTTTAAAAGGGCTTTGCATAGTGCCTGTTATGTGATGTCTATTATTACCTTGCTGGATAATTTTAGAAATAACATAGCATCTAAAAGCATCTTCTTGGCATCAGTACAGCTGAGTTTGTTGTTGCTGACTTCGGCTTGGATTCAGATGGGCGTCGACCACGAATGGTGGATTAAAAGAAATAATGTTTTCCAGAAAGACTGTGTGTATGCACACATGCTCCCTCTTTCTCATTTGTGTGTGCATAGTCTATTTTTTGACTCTCCCTGCAGTTTTGAGCAATCAAAAGGTTGTACAACCATCACCACCGTCCGTCTCGAGAACATTTTCACCTTCTCCATCTGCAGCTTCCCCCTTTTAAATGTTTGCACCCCATTTTCCCTTCCCCCAGCCCCATGGCAGCCTCCATTCCACTTTCTATCAGTTAGACTGCTCTAGACCGGTACTTTGTATCAGTGGGGTAATGAAGTCATTGATCTTCTGTGAGTGGCTTATTTCACTCAGCACAATGTCATCAGGGTTCACTCATGTCGTGGCGTGTGCTAGAATTTCATTCCATTTTAAGGCTGAGTAATATACCATTGTATGTTGATACCGTGTTGTGTTTATCAGTTCATCTGTCAGTAGGCATTTGGGTTGTTTTGGCCTTTTGACTGTTGTGAATAATGCTGCTGTTACGTTAGTGTCCCACAATGTGAGCACGATTTCTTCTTTTATTATGGTAAAAGAAAGTGACATGTTCTATTGCCTCGTGGTCCCCATTGTGGATTCTTGTGTTTCTGTAGAATTGATCATGTTATGCATTTCCTTCTGTTTTTTATTGTGGTAGAAATATAAGATGTATCATGACCTTTTTTTAAGTCTGCAGTTCAGTCATGTTATTATTTACATTGCTGTGCAACAGATCTTTCAACTTGTTCATCTTGTGAAACTGAAACTCTATACCCATTGAACAACAAATCCATATCCCTAACCCCCCTCCCCCAACCTCCAACCTCCCCTTAGCCCTTGGCCATCACCATTCTCCTTTCTGTTTTTATGGGTTTGACCACTTTGGATGCCTCCTATACACGTATACGTGGAATCATACAGTATTTGTTCTTTGTGATTGTCTTGTTTTACTTGGCCTAACGTTCTCCAGCTTAATCCATTTTGTAACACGTGGGCATATGGTAGGTTTTCCTTTTTTAAGGCTGAATAATTTTCCGCTGTGTGTATATACCACGTTTTGTTTATCCATTCATCTGTGGATGGACACTTGGGCTGTTTCCACCTGTTGGCTATCAGAAATAATGCTGCAGTGAACACGGGTGTGCATATGTATCTTAGAGATCCCATTTTCAGTTTTGTTCTTTGGATGTATGCTGAGAAGTGGGATTGCTGGATGGTCATTCTGTTTTTAATTTCGGGGGCAAGAAGAGCATTCTGGTTTCTCCACATCCTCACCAACTCTTTTATTTTTCATTAAAAAATGTTTTTCATGTTTTTTCATTTTTGAGAGAAAGAATGTGAGTGAGGCAGAGAGAGGGAGGCACAGAATCCAAGCAGGCTCCAGGCTCCGAGCTGTCAGCCCAGAGCCCGACGCGGGGCTCAAACCCATGAACCGTGAGATTGTGACCTGGGCTGAAGTCAGATGCTCAGCCGACTGAGCCACCCAGGCGCCCCACCCTTGTTCTGTTTTTTCAGCGGTCATCCTGATGCGTGTGAGGTGATAGTGTGGTTTTGATTTGCAGGGAATTTTCTTAAAACAGTCTTAAAGAATGTATTAAAAGCGAGTAATTGGACTGGCAGGATAGTTCTATTTAGGATAAAAAGCCTGGGATACTGAAAGGCTCCCCGACGAGTTGTTTTATGTCCCGGTGACAGTTCCTTGCAGTGTGTCCTGCTTGGTCTTTTACGCTGCTGAGTCTCCACCGTAGGACTGAAGGTTGAGTTTGGCCTCAGTGGTGTGGCCTGGCCGACTGTCTGTCGCCTTCTCATCCTTTCTGAGTCCTGGGTGATTAGTAAGCATTTTCTCAACAGCAAATGACTCAGAATGAAACGTAGCTCCAGATAGAAGTTATTTGGAAAACAAAACAAAACAAAAAAAAACAGCTGTTCCTCACTCCTTTTTAACCATTCCTAATGACCGTTTCTTTGTTAATTAAAAAATATTACTGCTGATCTTAAGTCAACATTCATTCACTCGCTCACTCATTCAACAACATTAATGGAATGTACAGAACCATGCTGCCCGATAGAAATGTAATGCATGCCATGTGGGTGATTTTGCATTTTCTGGTGGCCGTGTGAAAAGAAATGAAGCAAAACAGGTAAAATTAATTTTAACAACACATATTATGTAACCTGATATATTCAAAATGTGACTTCAATGTGTAATGAATATAAAAATGGATGAGACGGTCAACTTTTTCATACTAAGTCTTGGTAATCTGCTGTGCATTTAAAATTTACGGCACTTCTCAGTTTGGATGGGCCACATTTCAAGCGCTCAAGGGCCACATGCACCTAGCAGCGCCCCTTCCTAGATGGGGCACACCTAGCAGACTCAGCCAAGGACAGGACTTCCCCAAAAGGTCAACCCTCAGCTCTGCCTAGTGGGCAAGATGCATCACTAAGGAATAAAAACGGTGTTGTGTGCTCAGGGACTTGTGCCTAGAGAGTCACACGACCCAAAAGGGGCTCCTTGCAGCTGACAGGGATTTTCAGCCACCTCCAGACCTAGTTCCTCTGAACTAGTCCCCGGGGGAGGGGACTGAGGGATGAGTGTTGCATGGGCCCCGGTCCATCAGACGTGAACTTTTCTGCTGCGTGTGTTGAGAGCCGCTGGCATAGCTGATGTTTAATTACAGGCTCTGCTCTTGCCAAGGCTCTGTGAGTTGGGACTTCCAGCCCCACGGCTCCCTGCCTGCCTTCCATTCCCGCAAGCAGCACTGCTCTCCCGTCCTCCCGGGGCCTGTTAGCCAGGTGCCCCTCCTCACTCCCTCCTCACTCCCTCCTTGGGAAGGCTGAGAGTGTCCTGTGGAGAGGACAGGAAGGACAGCATCGTGATTTTTTCTCTGTCCAGACCCCTCTCACCCCCTGGGAAGTGACATCATGAGCTCTAATTGTTAGTGGAAAGGTGACTCTCATCAGGTGTGCTGCTGTGGATCCATCCTGACCCCCCCCCACCCCCACCCCCTCCGTGCCCGGCTCCTCAGGCGGTGACACAGGTGTTGAGTGTGGGTGGCGGGGCTCCTGCCGGTAGACAAGCCTGTGCGCCTCCCTAGGCTCCCTGCGTGGGGAGGGGTGGTGGTGAGGACATGTTTATAGACCGTCCACCAGAAGCACGGCGAAGGGGAGGGCCTGCTTCTACTCATCCTCCCCCCGTCCTTTTGGCTGTCTCTTCTGGCCTCGCCGAAGGCCAGAAAAGGGATGGGAATTTGGCAAAGCAACGGGCTCTCATGGTACTTCCCTACCCCTCCGTGTCTTCTCCCTCCTAAGGACGCCAGGCTGGGCTCTTTCTACCCAGGTCAGTTAACACCCAGGGACTCGACATTCCTTTCCTACTGTTGATGTGGAACAGGCTGGGAAAGCGTGTTTCTTTCCAGGGGATGAGTGATAGGGCAGAGAGCCAGGGTCAAATGAGGCCAAGGGACTGGAGCCAGAGGCTTGCCAAGCTTGCATGGCAGCACCGGGTGTGCTGAAGGGCTGAGAAGAAGGGCTGCCTTGGGGGCTCCGTGGTGTCGAATCCCTCCACTGATAGGCGGAGCCAGGTAGAGCGAGAGGGCTTTGGGGGAGACCGCTGAGTCAGGCCCTTCGGAACGATTAGTACCGCCAGCCTAGTTGAAGGCTCTGCTTGTCACATCACCTAATCTGTCTTGATCGTATTGTAAACTTTATTAACCTAGATTTCTCCAGGGCTGTCTTCTCCCATCGAGACATTAAGGGTGAGTACAGTACAATGAGACATTTGGAGAGAGACCACATTCATGTAACTTTTGCTATCTATATTGTCGAAAGCGTTCTACTTTATTATTTGTTGTTGTTGTTCTCATTCTGTGCCTAAATGTAGATGTTAAACTTGATCCTATGTACGTATGTGTAGGCAAAGACCGTTACATATAGGGTTTGACTTGGTCTACTGTTTGAGTTATCCACTGGAGGTCTTAGAATGTATCTCTGTGGATAAGAGGGGGTCACTGCGGCGGAACATGATTGTTGTTACTGCTGTGGCCTATGACCATTTGCCTTTTGCCACCAAAAATAGTTGGCAGTTTGCAGGGTTTTACTGGATAGATTGAGTGATAGTTGAAGCCCATTGGAGTGGTCAGCAGACCAGACGTGGAGCTCGCTGTAGTTATCACATGGGGGATGTTAAGGCACCGTGAGCTGCGGCCAGCAGGCTGTGGGCTCTGGGTTTGAATCCTGGCTCCACAACTCACAAGCCCTGTGTGAGTTAGTCAGCCTCTCTTAACCCGATTTATTTTCTGTAAAATTGGAATTATGAACTTAGGTTTGTGGAGCTTAGCCATACACAGATGATCTGTGTAAAAGTAGTCCATAGTTCCTGACAAATACTAAATTATGAGGAAATACTAATTGTTCTTAATACTTCTCAAAGTGCTGAGTTTAACTGACAATTAACAATTGCCCTTGTTTATTTTTGCCAGTAGCAAGGCACTGCATTATTTGGTTAACGGTTGCTTGGCCTGTTTGAAAAATTCTTGAATTATGTATACTTTTTCTTTGCAGCATTGCAGGTGTGTGTGTGTGCGCACGCGCGTGCGTTTGCAAGGCCAGTAATTATCTCTTGCAGAGGGAGCCGCCCGAACACAATCTTTCCCATAGCAACTGAAAAAATAAAAACTAAAAGCAAACACGAGGGTTACCTAACTGCTGTCACTGGCCTAGGCCAGTGGAGATGATGAAGCTTTTTGTGGCTTCTGGCTCTCTTCTGGTTGAAGGTGTTGGGTGAAGATACAGAGGTCCTACTGAGTAACTGAACAGGATGCTGTTGCTTGCTTTGAAGGCAGTAAATTGGTCAGAAGTACAAGTAGGAGGGGAAATTGAGGTTTAATGAAGGGTCATTATTGATGTTTCCATGGTTTTAGCAGTTTAAAAACTGGGAGCTGAGGTGAAGTTGTTGGTTGTGGGGAAAACAGGCCACAGATGTTCAGACATATTTGAAGTTCAGTCTCCTGGTGTTCATTATGACCTGGAAGCTGGGACCCAGGGCCTCTGAGTCACACAGCCCAGGGGTCACTTCATAACTTGAACAGTGAAGGCTGGTGAGCCCGTGTTCACGATGGCACGAGATTTCAAAAGCTCCCACATTCTTTACAAATCCCATTTATTGGAAGATTCTTTTTCTTGGGAGGTGAAAGAACATTCCTATTTTGGATTACTAACCCTTCTTACAAAAAAGATATACGTTAATTTCCCCAAGGCTTTGGTGGAATGAGAAATATTAGCATTGAATGAACAGGTGTTCTCTCTTCCCAGCATCCATAAACTGATCTTTGTTTTCCTTCTTCTGGGATCCCTTACGTAAAGATTAACGGAGAAGAGTTCATTTATTTAATTGTAAGACAGAATTGACCTTTGTTCTGGAGATCTGGCCCTCTCCATTCTAGAACAAAGGCAGATGAAACTATTAGCTTACCTTCCCATCCCCCAAATGTTAAGCCAAGTATTTTATTTCTTAAAATTATTTTCTCAGGGCACTGGAGTGGCTCAGTCAGTTGAACGTCCAACTCTTGATTTTGGCTCAGGTCATGATCCTGGGGTCATGGGATTGAGACCCACACTATGCTCCATGCTGAGTGTGAAGGAGCCTGCTTCAGATTCTCTTTCTGTCCCCCTTGTCCCCTCTCCCTAGCTTGTGTTCTCTCTAAAAAAAAAAAAAAAATCAAAATTATTGTTTTCTTCCAAAGACCCATGAGATAAGGTAAAGCCCAAGTCCTCATTATAATAATTTGGGGGTGGAAAGTACATGGGGAATTGAAATCTATGAATTCTCCTAAAACCCAACTTTGAAAATTTTTTTTGTGTTCAGCTCTTTAAATATAAGTGTAGGACAGAAGAGGGAGAGGGAAGATAGTATCTTTTATGAGTGCCTGTGGTTTAGGACGCTTGGAGTCTGGACCTCTGGCTTATGAACCAGCCTCTTAGAATTACTTGCCAGTCACTGGGCAATTTTTGTAATTTCTAGATGTTCTCCTTTCCTCATTTGCCAAATAGGGATATATACAGAACTTGTTTTCTTTTGTTTTTTGGTTTTTTTGGTTTCTTTTTTTTTTTTTTAATGGTGGTGGTTCTATTAGATGAGGTGTGTATGTGACAGCTTGTCATGCATTGAACATTCTCCAGGTCTGTCTTACATGATAGAGGGGACAGGAGGCACACTCAAACAGTAGCCTGAGTAAATATTTTCTATCATTCACCCTCAATTATCAGGAGTGGCTTGTAAACTAACAGCCTCCACTGTTTGACCTCCATCAGCTGTAATTGCCCCAGTCCTATGAGCTTCTGTTGTTAAGGCAAAAATGTTGGAAGCAAGATCCATATCCTTATTCTCCTTGCTTGGCCTCCCCTGTTCATGATATCCATGAGTAGCCTAGATAGAAAAATTTGGAACACTGAAACAGAGGTGATTTCTTTTGGACTAAAGATCAGAACTTTTGTAGTATCTCTGCTCCAAGTTCCTCTTCAACGTATTTCTACCTGGAACTTAGGTAGAGAGAATCTACCTGTACCTTTCGTCATGCTTGCCTTATTCTAATCTAGCGGGAGTGACTCTTTTCTAGTAGTGTTGTTTAATTTTTTTCTCCCTTCTTTTCATTGAAGAAGGGGATGGACATTTTATTGTTCTCTCCACTGTTCTCAGAACAGTATTGGAGATGTGCCTCTTGAGGGCATGTGTGGGTGGAGTGGCCACGGCATTTTCCTGCAAGTCTCTCATGGCAGCCGCCCGTGCTCTCAGCAATTCTCGGTCTTGTCCCTGGTCTAGTCCTGAGCACATATTCTGTTCCCAGGACCCTTGGTGAATGCTGAACAGAAGTTATTAAGATCCAGCCATGAGAAAGGAGTGAATTGGTCTGATTCAATATGTTAGACACAGTATAAAAACTCATTCCAGTGACGTACTAAGAAATGGTCGAGGCAAGACTGGAGGTGTAGTTTTGCCACTAACTAGAATTGTAAAGGTGGTCTGATTTTTATGAACCTCCTATCCAAATATGAAATTATTTCATAATATATGAGAACAGATTTTAGAGCAAGTATCATGAAAACTTAACATTATGGTTCAGTTTTTAAGCCTAATACTTCTGATTGTAGTTTTGTTTTATTATGGATTACAATGTTTATAGTTCATATTACTTGAGGAATTTCACATGGCATTGAAGATTGGTCATGTGCATTTTCATGCTCAACTCTCAAAGCACTCTGGAAGTTGCTTTCTGTGACTCTTATTAGTCTGCTTCACCCAGTGGGGGAGACTTTTCTCATAAAAGCAATGCAAGGGACTGAGGTAAAGAGGACTCAGTATCATGATTTTTAGCTGGTCTTTGGAGAGGAGTCTCTATATGAGTAAAAAAAAATTGAATTTAAGCATAGATACCGCTTTTAGAATCACTCCTTTTGGAAGCTTTAAAAATGGAAAGAGCAGATTAGTTTATTCAGGTATTCTCTGAGGACAGGAGAATTTTAATTGGCCTTCTAAAGACTGAGTTTCAATCTTAGCAAGTGCTCAAATGCTTCTTTAACATAATCCTCTGTTGACAGTTGATGGATTATTTTCAGATGGAATGTAGAAAAATTACCTAGGTGTCTATAGAAGCCAACAGACGTGTAGTTAGAAGGTAGATGTGCTCAGTCAGAAAGCTTTATACGAAAAGCTGTTTCTCAGAAAGATGTATGAACCACAAACCAGCGTCTCCATGTTCTTGTCTTTTTTTAAAATTTTTTAAAAAACGTTTATTCATTTTTGAGAGGTAGAGCATAAGTGCGGGGAGGGGCAGAGAGAGGGGGAGACACAGAACCCGAAGCAAGCTCCAGGCTCCGGGCTGTCAGCCCAGAGCCCGACGCAGGGCTCGAACTCACAAACCGTGAGGTCATGACCTGAGCCAAGGCTGGACACTTGACCAACTGAGGCACCCAGGCGGCCTTCCTTGTTCTTGTCTTAAACGTATTTGTGGGCTTGGAAGTGGCACGTAATGAACCACTCATGGAGCCGTGTAAGGCGTGAGTTTTGCATTGGTATTGAACCAAGTGAATAAAAGCTCTTTATAACCTTGTATATCTCTCCAACATAGATGCTATCTTTTCAGTAAATCATTTTCATATTAGTCTATATATAACATCATGTGGGAGCTTTTCCCCTTTCTCCGTGTCTGATCTGAATTGCTAGCATAGACATTTCTATCTCCTCACAGTGGTTTTCTATGTTCTCTTTACCCTCCAAACTGGCATGAGCCAAAGTTATTTATTTTATCCCTGTCAACGGATAGCACTTTTTACTGTATCCCAGCCAGGGTACCCGGTGAGTAAATTTTTAAAGCCTTTGCAATTTTCTCTTTATGTATATAAGTATACCCTGTAAATAGACATTTGTATTGATGAATTAGCAAGGTTTTTTTTTTAAGTCGTTTATATATGACCCTCACCTGTCATTATTTTTCTCCATCTAATAGTTGGTTTCTTCAGAGGATATCATGGTGCTTGGCTTTCCATGAGCATATTTTGTATTGACTAGATCTAGGATAAGAAATGCTGTACATTTTTTTCCCTGAGAAGGTTAAAATTAGATATGGTAGTATGAGTATATTCTTTTTTGATTCTCTTTCTCTTTTTAAATAGGCTTTAATTTTTAGGGCAGCTTTAGGTTCAAAGTGAGAGGGAGGTACAGAAAATTCTCAACCACTCTCTGCCCCACACGTGCTCAGCCTTCTCCATTACCAACATCCCCTACATGAGGGGTACATTTGTCACAATTGATGAACCTACATTGACACGTCGTTATCACCCGAAGTCCATAGTTCATCCCAGGGTTCGCTACTGGTGTAGTTCAAGTTCTAGGTTTAGGCAAATGTGTGCTAGTATGTGTGCATTCCTCATTTACTGTCCTGTGGAATATGTTCACTGCCCCATAAATTGCCTGTATCCCACCTGTTCATTCCTCCCTACCCTCCCAAACATGAGCGACACTTGCCTTTTTTGTGTCTCCATAGTTTTGCCTTTTCCAGAATGTCGTAGAGTTGGAATCCTACGGTATTTGGTCTTTCACTTAATGATATGTATTTCAGGGGCGCCTGGGTGGCACAGTCGGTTAAGCGTCCGACTTCAGCCAGGTCACGATCTCGCGGTCCGTGAGTTCGAGCCCCGCGTCGGGCTCTGGGCTGATGGCTCAGAGCCTGGAGCCTGTTTCCGATTCTGTGTCTCCCTCTCTCTCTGCCCCTCCCCCATTCATGCTCTGTCTCTCTCTGTCCCAAAAATAAATAAAAACATTGAAAAAAAAAATTAAAAAATAAAAAAATAAATAAATAAAAAATAAAAAAAAATGATAGTATTTCAGTTTCCACCATGTCTTTTCAAGGCTTCTTCGTTCATGTCTGTTCAGCACTGGATAGTAGTCCCTTGTCTGGATAGATCTCAGTTTCTTTATCCATTCGTCTACTTTGAAGGCTATCTTCCAGGTTTTGATAATTATGAATGGAGCTGCTCTATACATCTGTGTTTAGACTTCTGTGTGCACATAACTTTTCTACCCCTTTGGGTAAATACCAAGGAATAGGATGGCTGTATGGTAAGAGAATGTATTGTTTTTATAAGCAACTGCCAAATTCTCTTCCAACGTGGCTACACCGTTTTGCCTTCCCACTGGCAGTGTTGAAGAGTTTCTGTAGCTCTACATCTGTGCCAACGTTTGGTTTTGTGAGTGTTCCGCATTTGGACCCTTCTAATGGATGTGTAGTGGTATCTTGTTGTTTCAACCTGCATTTCCCTGAAGACATAAGATGAGCATCTTTTTGCGTACTTACTTGCCGTTTGTATCTATTTTTGATGAGGTGCCTGTTGAGGTTGTTGGCCCATATTTTAATTGTTTTTCTTATTGAGTTTTAAGAGGTCTCTTTGTATTTTGGATGTACAAAGTCCTTTATCATATAATTCCTTTGCAAATATTATCTCCCAGTCTGTGACTTTTCATTCTCTTGACAATATCTTTCACAGAGTCAAAATTTTTCATTTTAATTCTGTCCGGTTTATCAATTACTTCTTTCACAGCTTGTGTCTTTGGTGTTATATCCAAGAGGTCATTGCCAAACCAAGCTGGTGTAGATTTTCTCCCATGTTATTTTCTTGGCGTTGTCTAAATTAGTGTTTTACATGTAAATTTTTAATGTTTGTTTATTTTTTTTTTTTTTTTTTTTTTAAATTTTTTTTTTTTAACGTTTATTTATTTTTGGGACAGAGAGAGACAGAGCATGAACGGGGAAGGGGCAGAGAGAGAGGGAGACACAGAATTGGAAACAGGCTCCAGGCTCCGAGCCATCAGCCCAGAACCTGACGCGGGGCTCGAACTCACGGACCAGGAGATCGTGACCTGGCTGAAGTCGGACGCTTAACCGACTGCGCCACCCAGGCGCCCCGATGTTTGTTTATTTTTGAGAGAGACACACACAGCACAAGCGGGTGAGGAACAGAGAGAGAGGGACACACAGAATCTGAAAGAGGCTCCAGGCTCTAAGCTGCCAACACAGAGCCCGACGCGGGGCTCAAACTCACGTACCGTAAGATCATGACCTGAGCCAAAGTCAGACGCTTAACTGACTGAATCGCCCTGGTGCCTCAGTGTGTTTTACATGCAGATCTATGATCCATTTTGAGATAATTTTTGCAAAGAGTGCACAGTGTGTGTCTAAATTCTTTGTGTGGTTTTTTTTTTTTTTTTTTTTTTTTGCATGTGAATGTTCAGTTGTTCGGTGACATTTACTGAAAAGACTGTCATTCCTCCATTGTATTGTTTTCTTCTTTGTCAGAGATTAGTTGATTATATGGGTCCATTTCTAGGCTCTCTGTTCACTTCTACAGATCTGTTTTTTCTATTCTTTGGTCAGTTCCACACGGTCTTGATTACTGCAGCTTTCCAGTCTATCTTGAAGTTGGATAGTGTTAGTCCTTCAACTATGTTATTCTCCTTTAGTGTTGTTGCTTTTCTTGGTTGTTTCATTTTATGCCTTCAGTGGATTTCATAAAAGCTGACTTTGGAATTTCACAGTATAGGAAAGTGTGTTGTTGTTGTTTTGAGAGTCTGGATATATAGAGGATAACCATAAATAGGGTGTGTCCTAGAAATTTTGGAAGGTTGGAAAGAATGACTTGTTGGCCATCCTTTCACTAAACAGTGTCTCTGAAACTGTGAATCAAAAAGAGATCAGCCTCTGACCAGAAAGCTTTGTTACAGCAGGAAAGTTTTAGTTCTTGAATTTCATGTGTCTGTGACAGATACTGTTTCAGGTCCTTTTCAGCATGTCATTTTTCTAATAGAGTTTCAGTGCCTCTTACACACTCCAGGAAACACAGACACTTGGTGACCACTGCTGGTTGGCTCCAGTTTGCCTTTCCAGAAGGGAAACTCTGCTTTGTGAATGTGTACGCACAGCGAGGCATAGTTTGGGGACGGAGGGGTGTTGCTGTATTTAGAACACGTGACTCAAATTCCCATGCGGCATTTATTAGCTATATGCACTTTGTCAAATCACGTCACCCTTCTGAATCACACTCTTCAAAAGGCTAAAAGTTAGTGTGTGTGTGAATCTGAAGTGTGATACCACATAGGTAAATATCACGTAGGTATCACGTCGGGTCAGAAACTGCTGTTCCTTCAACTACTCTTTGTGGCCAATTGGGATTTTGCACCGGATGAACATGGGATACTTGGAATTTAAGAAATGTTTCCTTCATTAGCATCTGTTTAGGTGGCCAGTTATTTTCCTATTAAGATCAAAAAAATGCTTGAGCCACAAAACAATGATAATTTAATGGTAGATTTGGGGTGCAAATAAACTGTTGAAAAGTTACCAAATAAAAAGACTATACATAAATCTTTTTGAAGTTTATGGCCAGTCTTTAATTTGATGTGTTACTCAGTTATGAAGAAGAGAGAGAACTTGAAATCTGATTTTTATCAGATAACGTAAACGTTTTTATTTTTTGTCTTCTCTAATCTTGCAGAAATCTCTAGGAGGATATACAGTTCAGTGTTCTCAGATACTGCTCACCATCTGTTTTCAAAGTGAAAAATGAGCATCATATGATACCTTTATTATGCTCTGCTCAGTCCAAACTCAGAGGAAAGAGGTCACTATTCCTTGCAGCTAGCTTGATACTAACATTCATATTCCATACTTTACTTTCTTGGTATAATTTTGTGATAACCATTCACCCTTTATTGGCCCCCTTACATACTTACTGCAACAGGTATTCTTGGCTCAAGGAAATAGGGAACTCATTCATCAGGCATGTTTGGGTTTTACAGAAACAAAAAGTAGTTCTGATTTCCTTAGTGGTTTTTTTTTTTCTTTCAAATATCATCCAATGTGGAAGGGAGAGAAAGCAGTAAGAGAATCTTGGAAAATGATGTGAATCATAGCAAGTTCACAGATTGAGATACTAATTGGGAGGAATAAAGAGATAAAGATTGCACAGATCATCTATAACTAGATGCTTTCATATACATTACATTTTATCAGAAGCATTAGCTACAGTGACCCATGACTAATCTCATTGGACAGAGAAGGAAAGTCACCTGGCCCAAAACATTGCTAGTAAGCTGGGGGGGGGGGGGAGGGGGGAAGAATGAATATATGTGTGTGTGTGTGTGTGTGTGTATACACACACACACACACACATATATATATATATATTAAGTCTGTTGTGTGTGTTGTATGTTGTATGTGGCTCACAAACATGTCTTGCGTGCAGTCATATGGGTTGTAGTAAAATCAATACTACAATTATGTTGCCTTGCAAAACCAGCAGTGATTTCCTGCCCCATAGGAACGTATCTTAGGATCAGGTTTTTACACTGCCATCTGTGCCCCATGCTCAAAATGGCAGTGACTTTCTGGTAGAGACCTGTTCAGGAGGAAGAGCATTTTCTCATCTTCTGGAATGTTCTGCCAAAGTAATTATGTTCAAAGATGACTATATAGCAATGACTATTATTAAATGCTTAATGTGTGCCACACATGTATCTCTGTGTTGGCTTTTTGGCTCTGCACAGTGCTCCTGGGGTAGGCACCCTTGTTTTTCTATTTGCATGTGAAATGGCTGAGCACAGCAGGATTCATTACTTGCCTAGGCCCCAAACCCTTGTGTGGGTTCAAGTGCAAGTCCAGTGGCTCCAATGGCCACTCTACAAGGCCACCTCTTCTCCTGATGAGGTAGCATCTTTCTCTCTGAGAACCTTGACTTGGTCTCAGTTGACTTAGGAAATCGTTCTGTGTATTCCCAAGCCATCATTTTTTTTTTTTCTTATTAGTTATAAGGAGTGAGTCCTTAGGACAGTGGTTGTAAATTGAAACTGAACACATAGTTAGAGGGTGGGAGAGGATTGAGTCATTTGGAAAGGTTACAAATGACTCTGGGCACACTTCCTGGGAATGAAAGTTCTAGCTGGGCATGGGACCCTGACTGTTTGGAGAGAGCAGGAGAGTTTGTGTCTTTCCACGTAGGTGTCCCTGTGTCCTCTTGGTCTGCAGCCTGAACCACTCTATGATGGAAAAACAAATCTCGGGAAAGATCAAAGAGTACAACTAAAGGAAATACCGTGTAGGTTTCAAAGGACTAGAGTTTCGCAGCTATAATTTATAGCGTCCACTGCCCTTGTGATAATTTATATGGGATTGTTTATCTTTTTTGTGTTTGAGAATGTTTTTCTTTTATATTTAAAAATACCCTGTCTTTAGAATCCTTTCAAGTGTAGAGATTGGAGGGTGGAGGTTCTTTTCACCCATTCACCTTCACTAAAGGCAAAAAGGCTTTTTTGCTTTACTCTTTTGTATAATTTAAATGGTTCTTGGTTCACTGGCGCGTATTGAACAGATGTTTATTGAACACCTACTATAAGCCAGACCCTCTGTAAGACTCTGGAGACAAAAGGTACATGAGATGTTGAATCATCTGTCCTCAGGGCATTTGGGGGCTGGTAGGAGCCACAGTCATGTAGTTAGTTATGCCTCATGCAGTTCAAGAAGTGCTATGTGAGCGGAAGGAACAGTTCTGTGAGGGCCCAAAGGAGGGAGCAAGTAATCCCTCCTGTGTTTATCTGCAGACGTTTGAGCTAAGTGTAGAATAATAGAGGTGAGAGGGAAAATGGAGATGTGTGTGTGGGGGAGACTGGGCTGCTCAAAAGCACTGTGAGGACTGGAATAATTATTGTCCCCTCCCCCCTGCAGACCTGGACAGTGTGACCAACTTGGTTGACCCGTGAAAGAAATGCCACCAGCACTTTGGGCTCAAAGATCTCCCCAGTCGGTCTTCACTTCTTCATTTATTATTGGGTAAAATTGGGCTGCCCCTTCTTTCCCAACCTCCCTCCCTCTCTCCCTCCCTCTGTCTGTCTCTTTTTCTTTTCTTTTACTTTTTCCTTTTCTCAGTGGTTTGACAGATGTGAGGTAGATGTGAGGTGCTGTCCACATCAGGCTTTAATTAAAGTGAGGGAGTCGGGAAGGAACTAAGAGGCATGGCGTGTGGCACACGGTGGAACATAACATTATCTGCTGTTTCTATGTCCTGGTGCTATTTGTTTTCCTCAGGGAACTGTGTTTTTTGGGATGTCCTTGGAATATGTCTGACTACTGAAGCGCCCATTCACTGCTTCCTTTGGCTGGCTGTGAGCCATGCCAGGGGGCATGCTGCGGGGAGACTTCCTCTGTTGAGTTTCTGAAATTTGCAGATCTGGGGATTTGTGTTGGGACAGCAAAACTCTCTTGGCTAAATAACATACGGCTCATAGGAAGCTCATAAAACTATCCGACACGATGTTAAATAGTTTGTGCCTGTAAGAAACTTTGCAGACGGCGAAGTACGAAGGATGTTTTACATTGACTTACTGTGTCCTTAATTACATTATGTAAAATTCAGACTTCTCCTTGGTCATCAGGGAAACAGATGATTTTCCTGTTGTAAATCACAAATACCACAGATGACAGGATTATAATAGACAGGTCTGCACTGATAGTTTATGTACATTCTCCAAGAGGACACACAAAAATTGTGTCCACCACGGTTATTCAGAAAAATGTATTCTCAAATAAAATTTCCTTTGGGGCGCCTGGGTAGCTCAGTCGTTTAAGCATCTGACTTCGGCTCAGGTCATGATCTTGAGGTCTGTGAGTTCGAGCCCCGCGTCGGGCTCTGTGCTGACAGCCGGGAGCCTGGAGCCTGCTTCGGATTCTGTGTCCCCTTTGCTCTCTGCCCCTCCCCAGCTAGTGCTCTGTCTCTCTGTCTTTCAAAAATAAGTAAATGTAAAAAAAAAAAATTAGGAAAAAATTTCCCTGACACTAGTTGGTATGGTTGAGCAACTTAATTCCGACTGGTTACTTTGCTTGGTAAGGTAACCGGGTGCCCCAAACAGGGTTGTGTAAGTTAAGAGAGCACAGTGCCAACACTTTGTACAAATACGACGTCACAATGAAATACATGTGTATGCACACAGGTACAACTGAATATACTGTTCACCATGTTCTGATTCAGGGAAACTGGAAGATGAGTAGGAGGTATTGTGATCAACTTGGTATTTATTCCAGAAAAAGTCCCTGGAGGAGAAAACGCATTCTTGGCATGAAGTTAAAAAAAAAAAAAAAAAAAGCCTCTTTTTGGTATATAATCATTTTGTGATTTAAATTGTTAAAATTCAGTAAGTCTAGTAATAAACAAGGTAGTTTCGGGTGTCGAGTTGAGTTTTGTGAGTAAAAAGAAGTGCGTGAATGGTCTACCTGTCTGCAAAGCGAACTGCTGAATTGTGGATGTGGTTTCTGTGAACCTCCTTTACTTTTTGTCCTGGTCGTCCTTGAGCCCTATCCCTGTGTCCTTTCCCCTTAGCCTAACCTCCCATTGATCAAAGGAAAGAAGGCTTCAGGAGTTGTAACACAATTATATTTAGGATGAGAGTTCTGTTTAGTGTAACATCATTGGCTGGTTTGGTAATTTCTAGAATTCTGCCCAGACTTGAAAATACTTTCAATGCCCCTTGCTGAATGCTGCTGTTCTCTGCGTGTTTTCCTTCTGGGATTGAACTGGCCAGGATTTTGGTGTTTTAATACATTCCAGTGGGTATAAGTATATTGGCTACTAAAGGTTTCCTTAACTGACCTGGTTGTAGTAGGAATGATCCAGTACCCCTGCTCCTTAATTTTTCTCCTTTTTAAAACTGGAGATTAAGAGCTTGCTGTTAACTCCATTAACCTGGTGGGGGATTCTATCCACAATGGTTTACAAAAGCAACTTTGGGGTTAGATCTGGGGGGAGCGGCTAGGGTGGTAACAAAACTAGACCCATGTTTTTTGTTTTTTTGTTTTTTTGTTTTGTTTTCTTAACACACGGACAGTTTCATAAATGAGGTTACCAAATTGGCGTTCTATATTCTATTTGCTTAAGAGGCAACATGTAGCATCCCCCTCCCCCCGATTGTTCAAATAAAGTCTCCTTGTCTGCGGACACATGCCTTTGCCCAGTCCATTTCTCCTGCCCCCAGTACCTTGTGTATAGTGAGCATTCAGTAGTCAGTGAATGGATCTCTTTGTCATTGTGTCCCTAGTGTGTCGAATGGGAGTCTGCCCTGGAACGATAGCTGGTGGATGGTCTGTGCCGGGGAGGCCTGGGCTCGACTTCAGAAGCGATTGCCCCATCCCGACAGGGCAGGACATGTTCTCCTTGGGCTGGGAAGTCACCCCTCCATCCCGGTTAAAGACCGCACCTCCCTTTTGCTTTCTCCTTCCCAGGAGCTGTTGAGTCCAGGTATGACTGCCAAGGCAGATCCCAAAGAGCCGAGGAGCCTGAGCATGTCAGGCCTTCCTGTAGCCACACACGCTTCAAACCCCAGGGAAACGAGTGAGGATGGGGGGGAGGAGGCGCGCCAGCCAGGTGAGCAACCACATCAGTCTGAAGGCTGAAGCAACAGGAAGGGATCCTTGGCAGCTCTGTTTGTTTGGCAAGGTTGGGAGGTGACCTGAGCTCACACCACATTACCTCACGGCCAAGAACTTCTTACCACGCACTATAAATGTTAGGGTGACTCTCGGGCCGAGGACAGATGAGCACATCAAAGCCCGCTGATCTGTTTCCAGGTGTGGTTGCGGAGGATTGTCTCTCTTTCAGGAAAGGGTTAAATCCTACCTTTTTTTTTTTTTTTTTCCAGCCCTCAGGTGAGCTGCTTTTGTTCAAAGCCAACTAGGAGCTTTAACACAGAGTCTTTGGGTTTCAGTAGCCATGGGAGGCGGGGTATGTGTGTGTCTGTATCCACAAGAGGTGGACAAGGCTGTATTTCCTTTTTATAAATATTCGTCTCGTGTTTTCTTCATTTTTTCCCCTGTCGTTGGGGCATATGTTTTGAAGCTACTTTCCAGGTGAATTAAATTAGACTATTCCTTAAAAATTTTTTTAATTTATTTTTTAGTAATGAAGTCACTGGCTGGAGTCTTTTGCAAAGTTTGGTGCTATGATAGGATTTCCTAGGGTTCCGTTGTGCTTCTGAGTTAGTTTTCAGTTTTTACCCCTTGCTTTCCTTTTCATTTATGTTAAATGTTATTGCTATGTGGAGATAGCAAGATATCATTTAGAAACTCCTTCTGAAGGGCTACTCCTGAAAATCAAATGGAATATGATCCCAGGAGGGAGTTGAATCCTTGAAGCAATTCTCAGGCAGGGTTACTGGACCTCTACGCTACTCACATGTTGAATTGGATACTTCTGTGTTGTACAGGGCTTTCCTCTGTATTATGGAATTTACTAGTACTTCTGGCTTCTACCCACGAATTCTCAGGAATACCCCATTACCCCCAGGGTATAACCATAAAAGTCTAATGGACGAAATTGCCCCAGGTGGGAACCATTCCTCTAGATGTATATGTAACTAAGGGAAAACAAGGTAAAGAAAATGGTGAAGACGGAGAACATGGAGCTATTATTTTTGCTTCTTGAGAGTATTACCTGTGTAGTTTCACAGAAAGTAAATTCTTAGCGAGTGGGGTCCACCAGTAGAATTCCCACTTGCCCACCAGTTGTCTACCCGTTATTGACAGGAATGTAGTTTCGATTAATACAGCTGCACCTCACTTAGAATAGGTATTGATTTGGATGCTTTTGGTAACAACTGAAGAACTCTCAGATGTTTATACAACATGCAGAACTTTCTTTGAAGTTCCCCGATACGTTAATCGAGAGAAAGTTGAGTGGAAAGACGGTAGAACAAGATTCAAATGAGGCTCACATAAGACTTTAATAACTGCATCCATGAATGGAATGAAGAACCACACCCAGTCTGCACTGTAGTTCAGCAGTTTTATGAATGGGAGGTCACATATGTGGTTTCATGACAGGTTGCCCTGAATTCACAACACTAAAAAATGTCTAGAATACTGCATTCTTCCGACACGGGAGTGTAATTCATTTTCTCTGTTCTGACTCCTTCCACATTTCCTCCTAGCTTTGTAGTACATTGTTTGAGTTGTCAGACAAGTCAAATCATGTCTCTACTGTGATTTAACACAAAATGTCCTGTTGTCTTTATTTCAAATTTTCTTTTATTCTCTGCTCTCTCCTCACGTGAACATCCACGTTGGCCAGGCATGTTTTTGCTTTTCCTTTTTCTGTTTCCGAGTTTCCATCTCTCCTGCCTGCCCTTGTTTTCTTCCTTTTCTCTGACCATAGAAACGGTCAGGTGGCCTTGCTGGCATCATCTTACCTTTTGTGAACCCCGTTACCCCGAGATTTCCATTTATTATGCCTTGGGCACTCTCTTTCTTTAAAGCTAGATCTCTCTGAGGGATAGTTAATGATCTTTGCAGCAAATGAAGGTGAACTGTAGCCACATTATTGTTATAATACAGCCAACTGTACGGAACAGATTGGGCCGAGCTCTGAACAGCTGCGGCTGGCAGAGTGAGTCTTGACTCCTCTCAGAAGAGTTCCAGAGCTGCCAAATCATCAGACTTGAAGGGGAAAGAGGGACAAGAAAGGTTATGGGGATAGTGGTTCCTGCAGGTGCATTTTGCCTTTGTGATCTGCCTTTTTGAAATTCTCACCGGTTTGTGGATCTGGCAAAATGTGGTCTCATTGCACCCAGGGGCGGCTGTTGTTGCTGGTAGATTGGCCAGCTTTTAGTGGCTGTGATGGTATTTTATCATTTTCAGGTACTGCACGTGTGGTGAAACAGACACTTCTGTTGTTAAAACTGTGCCTCTTTTCTGTCCATGGGACCTATTTGTAGTTTTCAGGAGAGTTTTGGTTTGCAAAATGGACCGAGCCCTAATATACACTAATAAAGGTAATAAAGGCTCCTTTGGGACTTTTGGACTTGGGCTGCATCGTGCGGCCTCCTGGTGGATGTAATAAATGAGACTCAGCGTGATAGGACAGACTTCATAAGCTCGTGGCCCTCAGAAGCCCATTCAGCCTCCAGATATGTTGTGTTGTCCATACAATGGTGTGTGTGTGTGTGTGTGTGTGTGTGTCTTAACGTTTATTAGAGAGCGAGAGAGCGCGAGCAAGTGTGGGAGGGGCAGAGAGAGGGAGACACAGAATCCCAAGTGGGCTCCAGGCTCGCAGCTGGCAGCACAAAAGCCTAACACGAGGCTCAAACACACGAACTGTGAGATCATGACCTGAGCCAAAGTCTGATGCTTAACTGACTGAGGCACCCAGGTACCCCAACGTGTGTGTGTGTGTGTGTGTGTGTGTGTTAAAAGAACTAGCTGCCAACATTGATACGCATATCTATAAGTTTGGTGAATTTTTCCAAAGAAGCTGAAAGATCTGGTTTCCCCGGAGCCGTAGTCTCCTATGGTAAATATGTGGAAGCTGAGTAACCATCTCTTAGATACCTGTCCTGAGTGGGCAAGATGGAAAGTGTGCAGTTCACTGGAGTCCTCACCTCATACCCCCATAGTCCCTTCTTGCTTGGCCTGTGCAGGAGTTTCTGAGAGACCTGATAGAAGCTGTGGTTTGGGGAGGAACTAGGTTTGACTCTTAACTTCACCACCAGCTTTAACTTGGGCAAGTTACTTACTTTTCTGCTTCTTCGTTGGCTCGCGTGTCGAATGGGAACACGGGTCTTGACCTCTCACGGTTTCTGGGAAGAGTACTAAGGGTGTGAAGTGAGGCAGCCTGCCTGAGTCCCGTACAATAAGCCGTGTGCCTCCCTAGTGTGATTGCTAGCCATAGTTGTTCCAGTCATTTTCGGTGGCCGCCTATCACAAGAGCGTGCCCGGTTCTTCCGCATCCTGTTGGTCTTGTTACAAAATGGGCTACACGCTTCTACTCAGGACAGCGTGGGAACTTGTATCTGGGCTTTCCCATATCTCTGTTTTTGTCTTGCAATACAGAATCGACAGTATCTCTAACAGAATAACACCACAGGAACTGCTCTTACGGGTGGCATTGTCGGAAGAGAGGAACCTCTTTTAGTTTATGTTAGGTAGACACTTGGTTGTGGGTTTCTGTTCGTTTTGTTTTTTGTTTTTTTGTTTTTTTTTTTGCTTGGGTCATGACTTTGTAATTTGGGGTCTAAGCTCTTGGAGTTTCTGTCTCCTCATCTACCCCATCTCTATCCCGGTCACATTCTAACTCTGGTTGGTGATGACACTATGGACTGAAGATGCACAGAATTTTCATGGAGGGAAAGATACAGAAATGAGAGCACTGCATCAATTAATGTATTTTCTTAAAAGTGAGAGTCAAAGTCAGTTTGGGTTCTGTTTGACATGTGCCGAAAGCAGTCTTTTATCAGCACGCGGTGCTCGGGTTCTTTACAGACCTCAAAGGAATTTTTTGTACGTTATTATAGTCCACTTGTATCTTTTCTAATGCCTGACCTTTAACACGTGTCAGAGGGTCCCAGCAGACATTTGGCTACCACCCCAAGTGGGGGCGGGGCTTCCTGGTTATTATACTTGTGGTTCAGAAACAGTGTTTTCCGCTCATTTTTCTACTTCCTGCAAAGATAGGTTTCCTTTAGATGTGGATATTTCCCTTCGATGCATACACTTGTTTGAAAATGGTAAAGGATAACAATGCCGTAATTCTTCTACTTTGTGAAGGTGTCTGGAAAACTCTGTGTTCCAGTGTCAAGCTTCCTAGATGAAGGCAAGGTGGTCAGAAGATGTCTAGGCAGTCCTGGGACCAGGAGTAGAAAACAGATGTAAAAAGTGAAAAATGATTTGTGATCAGCTCAGTTTCTAGAGCCCCGAAATCAAACCACACGGCACATGAAACAGATTATATTTTCTTTCTGGTTAAAAATTTTTTCTTAACGTTTGTTTATTTTTGAGAGAGAGGGACAGATCGTGAGTGGGGGAGAGACAGAGAGGGAGACACAGAACCCGAAGCAGGTTCCAGAATCTGAGATGTCGGCATAGGGCCTGACACGGCGCTTGAACTCATGAACCATGAAATCATGACCTGAGCCAAAGTCAGATCCTCAACTGACTGAGCCACCCAGGCTTCCCAAAACAGATTATGTTTTCAAGTGTCGTCTTAAACCCACTCAGGGTTGAGTTAAAAGTCCTCATGAGGGTGGAAGGTCCCCTAACAGAAGAAATGAGAGGGCAAAACTTTATTTTTAGAGCCCTGCTTTAAAAAAAAAAAAAAAAACAAAAACGTATGAGTAGAAGTGTAAGTCTACCTCGGGTCCTTGAACTTGGCCCCCGACTCAGATCAGGTTCCAGGTGACCACCTGATTCTTGTTGCCACCTCCATCTGACAACCTGAGGGAGAAGGTAAAGAGTGGGAAGAGTTTGGCTGAAACTAGGAGGATGAAGAAAATGAAGAAAATGATAATTTCTGCCCTTTATAAACTTTTTTGTCCACCTCACCAAAAGGATTGTGGCTAGTTGCAAATGGAAGGAAATATTCACGCTCTTACGAATTGTCAGTGTTAGTCATACAAAAAAAATATGACAATTTTATATAGCTCATCCAAATAAAATTATTACATTTTTGCTAGCATTTCTCCAGGTACTCTGACTTGGGGGTACGGATGGTTTACAAAGCCAGATGTGATCAGTCATCCAATTGGTGATTTTCTTTTCTTTTGCATATACTTTGCTCGAATATACAAGAACTTTCTGCTTGGATCCTTTCCTGTAAGCATGTTTTTCCCCTAAAATTATAGTCACTGCTTTAAATCTCATAGTAGAAAGCCTGAAACGAGTGCCCAGCAGGAGGTGATGGGAGGTGGTCCAGTGTTGTCAGATCACACATCCGGGGACCTGCGTGGCAGACCGGCCTTGACTGGGGGGCGGGTACCGAGATCCAGAATTGGGTTTCTACCTTCACAGACTTAACACGTTAATGTCAGAGATGAATGTGAAAAGATGCAAAGCTACCTACATGGACATGACATGGCACAACCCGTTCTTCGGGTTGATTGAGCCTGTTTCAGAATTGTGAGGTTTGCTCAGGTAGGCACCCCCCCCCCCTCCTCGATTTGGGTGGGTCAGAATGATTCAAGGAATCCTCTTACAGTTTGGGCCAGACCAGTTGCCTTAGTCAAGGAAAATGAAAAGTCTCTAAGACGTCACAGATGTAGTACAATCAGGGGTCCCCTGATGGTAGTGGTAGGGGTGTCGGTGGTGAGTGTGCGTCTGTGCGCGTGTGAGTGTGATTCACGGTGGGAGGTTTGTGCAGGGGGAGACAGATGCTGCCTTGGCTTCTTTCCTGATTTCAAAGCACGCTTTTTGTAGTTTCATAAGGTTGGGTGCCTTTCTGGTTTGTCCGTGAGGGCACCGAGAGCCTCTGGGCACATGCGCCCACCTCTTTAACTTGTTATTCCTTGTGTGATATCAAGTGGAAGTGCAAGGCACCACAAGCTGCTCTGAGCAGAGCCCACTTCCCTTCACCCCCCAGAGAACATGGTGCAGTTACACCGACATCAATCAAGGAAAACCCACAGGCTGAAGTCACACCGTTGAAGCAGGTGCGTGAGTGAGCTTTCGCCAACAGGCGCGCGTGATTGAGGTGTACCTTGGTGTCTTGCCCACAGATGTCAGTTACGATGACTGGGTGGGGCCATGCCCACTCCTCACAGAACTGAGATCAGCCTGTGCTATTTGTGGAACAGAACGAGTGGCTCATTGCGGCTAATTGACTGAAAGCAAGGGGAAGAATGCAAGGGCTGGTGTGTGTGTGTGTGTGTGTGTGTGTGTGTGTGTGTGTGTGTGTGTGTGTGTATACACATGCATCAATATATATCAAACGTAGAGGGACGTAGACATACACATAGATGCATAGTCACACATATCTGCAGACATACATACATGCCCGTTTAAGGTGAAACTCCAGTGGGTCATGAACGAAAGAGTATGATCGACTTAAGTCTCTGATGGTAAGGTGAAGGTGCTGGTAAAAAACAAACGTAAAACACAGACCTCATTCTCATTGGACCCTTTGGATATATATTGAGCTTTGGGAAATTTCTCCAAGCGTTTTGAATGATCTCCAAAAAAGAAATGGAAACATTTCACAGTAGGACTTTGATCTATAAGGCACCTCTGAAATAGTTAACTAGCTCCTCTAAATCTACTTGTGCAAGTTACTGGTTATGAGTATCCGTGTCAAGCTGAGGTTTCAAAATATTATGTGTATTTTTAAAATTTAAATAGGAGCGCAATCTCCCTTTAAGCAGTATAAACTAGAAGACCCACTCTTTATCAAATATGGCTAAGGTTGGGAATAATTAGAAGTCCACTTTTACTATAGGTATGGGGGGGAATACATCCTATGGAGGAGGGAATTTTATACACTATTGAGAGACTATTGTGCGATATATAAAATCGAAAGCCACGAAATGTGCTTAATCATAGTCCTGGCAATATAGTTTCTAGGTGAATTTATCTTAAGACTATTACTGAACGTATGTAAAAAGGTTTACTCTAAGAATTCCTTAATACGGTCTTATTTTTTTTTTAATGTAATTATGTATTTATTTTGAGAGAGCGAGCAGAGGAGGGGCAGAGAGAGGGAGGGAGGAAGAGAGAAACCCAAGCAGGTTCCTGATGCAGGTCCCTGATGCAGGTCTTGTACTCATGAACCATGAGATCGTGACCTGAACTGAAGAGTTGGACACTTAGCCAACTGAGCCACCCAGGCGCCCTGGTCACCATCTTATTTTTGATGTCAATTTTGTAATTGTCTGAATAGTGTTAAGGTGGTCATAAGAATTATAGTAGAAATGCACAATAAAATACTGAATGGATCATTAAAACAATATCGTAGGGTTTTCTATGGTCTTCTTAAGAAATACCTTGTGGCGTGCATACCTGAATGTGTAGGTTTGGAAATAGTTTGGGAGATTACATATAAACCTTAAAGTTACTGTCTCCAGGTGACTCAAAGATACGAAAATACTTTTGCCTATCCGTTCTTAATAACATTGTAGTATTTATATGTATTACCTGCATATTGAATACAGCAAAGGGTTATCTTGGAAATCTCATTTTAAGAGTCACGTGTATCCAGAGAAACTTGCGAAGACCGGGAAGAAAAAGAGCTTTTTGTTTTCTCCCCCTAGATAGCTGTTGAGCAGAGGATGTCCAGGACTGTTGGTTGATGGATTCAGCCATATATGTGTACCCGGCATCAGACAAGGCTCTGTCATAGTGCTGTGTGCTTCCCGCATGGCAAGTGGCTGAATCAGTTCTACTTCATACACCGATCCATGTGGCTTCACCACCAGAGGTAATGATACTAATATGAAAATTCTAACGGGGACGTGAAGACACCAAGGTTCAGTAGTGACCTTTTGCTTCACATTCTTACGTATGTGTTCTGTCTGCTCTCTGCTGGCTCACATGGTTATGCTTCTCCTGCCACATGGGAAGTTGGTCAAGCAAGCAGGAAAACCCGACCCCATTCATGAAAACTTGAAAGGCCTCTAAAAAGCATATCGGCAAGTGCTTTGAAACCCCTGACCTCTCCTTATCTCATAGAGTTTGGCCTTTGAGACCAAGTTTAATGTTCAGCAGGTGGTAGGGCAGGAATTGAAGCAGGAGAGAGGAGTGTGGTGAATTCGGTGTCCATCCATCTGGAATGTGGACGCTGCGGAGGATGTGAAGACAATATCTGAGGGAGGGTCAGGCTTCAGCAGATGTGCAGATACTCCTCTACAGGCTTAAGTGCTTATAAGTCCCCAAGAATCTACCCGAAGGGCAGTCCTCTGACGGCCGCTCTGTTTTGCCACTGTGATCCTGGAAATGTAGCCACCCCTATGGCCTCTCAACACGTTGGCCTCTCCTACTGGTATGAGACTAGAAAGCTAAAAATTCCAGCCAGAACCACCCAGGGTTCCCAAATGAGAAGATTCTTCATGAGTGCAGCTATAAAAATAGCAAAGATTCTTGAGAAGAAGGATCCGTTTTGGATGAGGACCAATTTGCCAAGTTGCTGTGTGTGTGTGTGTGTGTGTCTGTCTGTCTGTCTATCTGGGGGAATGATGATGGCTTCTTGAATCTCGTTTGTTTCTTTCCCACTGGTGAAGGGAACAAGTGAAACTTTGGATTTGGTTCTATTTCCATTGTGCAGTAAATCAGGAGAGTCCGCTCCATCTGTTACCCCCGGCTATTTTTCTGTGATATTGTGGGAAAATTCATTGTTTTCCCATCCTCCTCTCTTTATCCTTCTCTCCTGTTAAAACAGAGATGGTGCCATTAATTAATTGCTTCAGGATATTTTATAAAGAAGGGTCTGGGTGGGGAGAGTTTTAGCTATTCCTGAAATCAGCATAGTGATAAAATCAATAATTTGAGGAATTACTTGCCTTACAGAAATCAACAACAACAAAGCAAAACTTGTAAATAGAACAAGTTGAGAAAAACATGTCTTTAGGCAGCCTAATCTAATCACACACAGAAGGCAGCCTGTTTTCTTACTTGTTGGAAAACTTCCACTTTATGCTCTCACAGGGAACAATATATTAAGTCCAGTATTTAGAAATATTTCTTGAATCCTACTGTCTGATTTTGGCAAATCCCAAGGAAAAAAAAAAAAAACAAAACAAGAATATGTCTTGGACTGCATGCGCCTTCCTGGGAAGAGACTGGAGTTTTCCCAGAGAGGCTGGCTTCACACTGTGGGAAACGTTGGCTTGGGAGATAACACTGTTAGCGTTTGTATTTCAGAGGGCGTCTCATTTTCTTCAGGTTTTTGGCTCAGCCACAGCTGGTCTTGTATCTCCGGATCTGATGGAAACCAAAGTGTGTACCCATCTTCCCTTCTGCTGATACCCTCATTTCCTCTTGAAGGGTCCCCTGGCTTGTAACCCCTCCTCCCGTTATGGGGGCAGGCTGAGCTCCCTAGCCCTGCAGTAGCCCAACCCGGAGGAGGGATGTGGTGTGCAAGTGAGAGTGGGAGGTGGGGCCTTAGGGGGTGACACATCCAGTGGCTGCTGCTTTCTTTCTCTGATGGAATCATGAAGCATCAACATTTTGGCAAAACCTGAAGCTAATTCTTGTTAAATGTGATCATCACATGGCATTGACTGAGTAATTGAAATTCGTGGGGAACACAGAGATCTTGAGAATGTGACGTTACGGCTTCTTTACTTAAAAGTATGTGCTAACATACGTGTACGTTATCATGAGGGACGTAAGTGAACTAAATTTCCTTGAAGTTTCTTAGCATGTGCCTGGCATAAAATCATTTTAATAGATCTTCTGCAAGGGTGTGTCTGCAGTCCTATTGCACTGGTTGCTTCAATGTGAAATAGACCTATCTGACAAAGACTTTTTCTATTTAGCTTATAACTTGGGGAAGTGATTTACCCTCTAAATTTTCATCTCTAATTTTTTTAGACTTGTTTATTTTGTGTGTGAGAGAGAGAGACAGAGAATCCCAAGCAGTCTCCACCCCATCACCGAAGAGCCCCGTGTGGGACTTGAACTCATAAAACGTGAGATCCTGACCTGAGCCAAAATCAAGAGTAGGTTACTTAACCAACTGAGCCACCCAGGCACTCCCAAATCTTCAATTCTAAAAGGGAGGTGAAGGGGAGCCTGAGTGGCTCAGTCTGTTGAGTGTCCAACTTCGGCTCAGGTCATGATCTCACGTCTCATGAGTTTGAGCCCCGCATCGCGCTCTGTGCTGACAGCTCAGAGCCTGGAGCCTGTTTTGCATCTGTGTCTCCCTCTCTCTCTCTATGGCCTTCCCCTGCCTATGCTCTGTTTCTCCGTCAAAACTAAATAAACATGTAAAAACAATTAAATAAAGGTAGATGAAGAGCATTAACCTCAGAAGTTTTTTAAAATGGTTTTTTTTTTCTTTTACAGTTTGTTTTTTTTAGACAGCGTGAGCTGGGGAGGGGCAGAGAGAGAGGGAGAAAGAGAATCCCAAGCAGGCTCCTGCTGTCAGCACAGAGCCCGACGCAGGGCTCCATCTAATGAACTGTGAGATCATGACCTGAGCCAAGATCCAGAGTCGGACATTCAACCGATTGAGCCACCCAGGTGCTCACAGACAAAACGAATTTTAGAATAGTTTTAGATTAACTGAGACATCGCAAAGACAGGAAGAATGTATTCATATACTCTTGTTCCAGGTTCCCTTATTGTTACTTTACCTTTGTTCGTGGTAGGTTTGTCAAAACTAAGGAACCAGTATTGGTATTTCATAATTAACTGAACTCTAGGGTTTATTTTGAATTGCATTGAATTCTGATGCCCTTTTTCTGCTCAGGACCCCCTCCTGGACACCTTCCATGTAGTCCTGTCTCCCCAGACTCCTGTGATCTGTGACGGTTTCTCCGACTTTTTTAGATGACTTGACAGTTCTGAGGCACACGAGGTAGCATTTTGTACACTGTACTTCCTTTGTGCTTCGTCTCATGATCGGACTGGGCTGTAAGTTTTAGAAGGTAGGTTGCCGAGGCGGACAACCATCTTCAACGCTTCCAGTCAAGGGTGTAGACCTTGCACATGGCTTATCATGGTTGACCTTGAGCCTGATGATAATGTGTGAGGTCATGTGGTGGTAGGTTTCTCCAGTGCACGGTGACTCTCTTCTCACCCTTTCCAAACTTTGTCTTTGGAAGGAAGTCACAAGGCACGGCTCCTGGGATCGTTTTAAGGTGTAAATGGAATGATAAAGCCCCAAGCCCAGCACCTGGTGCTTACAAAGCACTCTGGAAAGTCCGCTGTTGCTGTAGAAGCTTCTTGCTTGTAGTTACACGGTTCTCAGGCACTTACTGATGTGGATCAAAAAAAGAAAAAAAAAACGAAAATAAAAAATAAGAGTGCTCACAAGTCTGTCAAGTGAGAGGACTCTATTCAAAGGCCCTTTAGGAAGGAAGCATGTGCATTCACTCCAGATTTCCCCCTGAAGGACTGTTGATCTTGGAATTACCGGTACCTTGTCCTATTTCAAGGGATGGTGTCAGTCATCTGGGATGAACATAAAGGTGGGGCTGAGGGGGGGGGCGGGGCTGGCTAGTCTTGGGAGTCTTTGGTGGGTGGAAAAAGAAAGTAATTTAGGAGCTGGGCCTACATTACAGGAAGATTGTGTGTGTGTGTGTGTGTGTGTGTGTGTGTGTGTGTAGATTTGATGGCTTTCATGTAGAATTCAGAGTTCTTCTTAGAATAAACTGTCCTCAGCACTTCTCTATAAAATAAAGACCTCGGTCTGCGACCTGCAATGCTTCAAAGCCCATGCGGTTGTTGCTAGAGTACTTTGCTGAGCCTGGATAATAGAGTTCGGAGTCCCGTGTAACCATGTCTGTTGGAATAAATAGGAACAGCTGGTCTCTTGTACAGATACCGTTTGGCATGAATTTTTTATTTAAGTCTCTCCATGTATCTAGTAAACAGTAAGCAGTATTCTAACGTTACTAAAAGCATTCAAGTCTCCTTCCAATAAATTTCCTTCCCTCCTCCCCATTTCAAAGTTCAGGGTGTAGGGCAGGGTTAATGTACCAGAGAAGGAATGCTAGGAAAGTATTTCAGAGCTAGAGAAAATAAGGTTCCTCTTCTTATGTATTCCTTCCCATTTGACCTTCAGCTTCTCTCTTAGATAATACAGTTTTTGGACTGTTTCTTGGGAAAGCCAGATTTATGCAGACATTCTTTTGCTGTTCTGTAGGTCTTAAGAGAGGAGAGACTGACTCGCATTAAAATGGCATACTCTTTCCCTAGTGCTTAACAGGGAGAAGGTTTGATTGTGCGTTAAAGGTAGTTGAGTGATGACATATTCTCTCGGTCTTCTTTAAATGACTAGCAAGGACATTGTTTCCATAAATTCTTGTGAATTTGTCTTAACAAGCTTACTGGAAACTGAACACCCCTTTCCTGCCTCATAAGGAACCTAGCAAGTACTTGAGGAACACATTTCCTGTTATCTCTTGTTATCAACAGCCAAAATAATTGTTTTACTTAACTTGCCATGTTACCTTTGGGCTTCAAAGGAGTAAGGACTATTGTAATACCTTGTCCAGTCTTCCTCTTTTGTCAAACAGACTCGGAGCTCCCTGTCCTGGGGCTGGAAATAGAATAAAATGGGATCGATGTACCTTAAGAACCCAGTGATCGCCTTTATAGGCCCTAAGAGATGTTTTCTTCTTTTAAGGCATTGTCAGACTCTTGTGGTCATTGAGGATGCACAGTAACGTATCGGTTGCCCTCCTTGGGACTCTTAGTATAGATGTGCTTTCTTGTCCCCTTTCCGGTTAGGTGTGACCATGTGACTGGCTTTGGCCCTTGAAATGTGAACACAGGTCTCACACGCTGCTTCTCCAATGAAGCTTTAAGAGTCACCATGGGATTTAGTCCATCCCCTTGCACCTATCACAGCGGAAACACACGTTGTTGACATAGAGCCTTCACAGTCTGGTCTCTGTGTCACTGGTCTTACGACAAGTCGCAAGGATTTGGGAATAGTATCTTGCTGCAACATTATCGCCCTGTCCTGACTAATGCCCGCAGCATCACGGTCTCTTGAGAGGTAAGACGCGAGGGCTGGATATTTGGGCTGTGGAGGCGATATTCACACTGGTGATGGCGTTAGCTGTAGGAAGTCTGTATGCCTGCTGGTAACTGCTGCATAACTGTTGGGTGCCATTCTGTAGAGCGTGACCCACATTTCCTTAGAGTTGTTAGATTTCTTCAGGGAGATTACATCCCTTCTGACTTTGGTGCGTACACTTTTTAACACATATCTTTACATAATGGAGGATAATTGTCATGAAGGAAAATTCACACACAGACACATAGACATACACATCCCTTAACTTAATCTCCCAAGAGTCACACGAAAGATTTTAATGCCAGACTGTTGGTTGAGCGCCAGGAAGAATGTCTTGGGTGGACGTAATGCTTAATTTATATTTAGGGAATTTCCACTGTTAAATCTCAGAGCTTGTAAAATTTGAAAAAGAGGAGGAGGAAGCGGAGAAGGGGAAGAAAAGGGCCCAGGGATGTGCTTGACGATATTCCTTTTAATTGAAAGCCACCTGAAAGCCTCCGTCGAATAATAAAGTAATTCCCACGTGGCTTCCGTTCCTCCAATGTTGGAACCTCAGAAATGTAATCTACTTCCAGCTTCTGCTTGTGTCTTTGTCAGGCTGAGAATGCGTCCCGTCAGCTAGCTGGTCAGAAATGGAAGCAAAGCCCACTTCTCCTGGGGATCATTTCCACATTGCACTGTCTACCCGGGCAAGCTGGCTCCTCCTTCGATGGGGAGGAGCTATTCCTGCCGGGCATTCTTGGCTCTTGGAAAGATGGGGACAGCCACCTGGACCTCTCTGAAGCAGGCACTTGGCTCAACTTGATTTTGTTCTTCCTTCCGTTACAGTTCTGCTTACAATAAACTTTTCCCTCAAAGGAAAAAGCCCATCGTTCATTTGGGTTTTATTGTTTTCCCTGAAAGGCTTTGTAGCTCTCAGAGCTGTTACAAGGGCAAATACTCAGTAAATCCAGAATTGCTTTCCATTCCTTGTACTTTCATTGCTAAAAGTTGCCTTGTTTCCTTATCCTGTGCAAGTTGACTTTCCCCCGTGTGTGAATGTGAGTTTGTGATAGACTCCGGGTGTTTGTGCAAAAGCATTTTGAAGAAGTTGGACACTACAGTGCTCGCTGTAATCCTGCTGAAAGATGTTGGAGGGGCCATCCTCTTGCTTACCCCTCCTGCCTCTGAATGTTTTTTCGGTATCCATGCAATAGCAACTTGAGTTTAAATGTTACTGAAAAAAAAAAATCATCAGCATTCAGTTCACAGTCGTGAGAATTCAAGTCTTACGCGAGAATTCACATGGGGAAAGCCAAAGTGTTTACAATCCTAAAAGTACTATCAATAGACAGTGTAACATGATAACCTCTGAAAAATATGAGGAACCAATTATATAATTGTAATAAAAAAAAGGTGCCAAGAAGAGGCTATGCTCCGGACATCTGCAAGTTGGCCCACAGCTTCCTTAAAGTCTCTTAGCAAAGTAACTCTAGTTTACATAGCCAATTTTACACCTTTTATTTTGTCTTTTAGGAGATCCCTGTCTTTCCATTTCTTCATGTAAATTTGGCACAGTGACTTGTTCACATGTAAATATTTGACTTTTAAAAGTGAGGTTTTTTTTTTAATTTTTTTTTTCAACGTTTTTATTTATTTTTGGGACAGAGAGAGACAGAGCATGAACGGGGGAGGGGCAGAGAGAGAGGGAGACACAGAATCGGAAACAGGCTCCAGGCTCCGAGCCATCAGCCCAGAGCCTGACGCGGGGCTCGAACTCACGGACCGCGAGATCGTGACCTGGCTGAAGTCGGACGCTTAACCGACTGCGCCACCCAGGCGCCCCAAAAGTGAGGTTTTTAATTGCTATTGTCTTACATAGGATTGAACTAAATGTGTTTTTACTAAAGGAGTTAATTTTATCTCTAAAAACAAAAAACAACAGCAAAAAATGTTACTGAAAACAAAAATCTTTCTCTTTTGGGAGAAACTTAGAGGAAGGTATATTTCAGATTGGACCTGCGTGGCTCAGCTGGCTTAGCATCTGACTTCGGCTCAGGTCATGATCTCACGGTTCGTGGCTTCGAGCCTTGCGTCAGGCTCTGGGCTGACAGCTTGGAGCCTGGAGCCTGCTTGGGATCTCTCTCCTCCCCTCCCCCTCCCTTCCTCCCCCCTCCCCCTTCCTTTCCTCCCCCTCCCTTCCTCTGCCCCTCCCCCCACCCCACCCTACTTCACCCTACTCCTTACTCATGTTCTCTCTCAAAAATAAACATTAAAAAACATTTGGATCTGAAGTTCATCTTATTTTTCAAATGTGTGGAATTAAATTAGCAAAGCCCTGGAAATCTAAGTGCTAAGCTAAGCACTGGGACCCATTGACTCTGGGTTGCGCATAACCCTTCTGATCTGAATTCGTGCACGCCTGCGTTAATGCCATTAAGATGCCATGAGATAATTTTCTTGTGGCTCCAAAAGAAGCTGTCTAGGAAGTCAGAAGAATGTTGATCCTACTTCGTTGTGATCATGTCACTATTTAATTTCCAAACCTATTTGTCCATAAAAAAAAAAAAAAAATGAGATACAAGGGGCTAATCTTTCCACTCTTCCTGGAGTTACAAAATGATGACTTCTCACAAAGACAATCAAAATAAAATGTATAACGTGGCCTGAATTGTTAGAAGGAAAGCTCTACAAAAGTAGAGGAAGACTATTTAAAGAACAAGAGAGTGTGGAAAGAAATGGGCTTACCAGCTCCTTCAATTACTAAGCAGGACTAACGATTAAGCCAGTATTTTGAGACGTAACTTTGGGCAGGTCCTTGCCTCAGTTAGTTTCCCCTTACTCTGAAGTAAGAAAGTACACGTTGGGATACCGGGGTGGCTCAGTGAGTTGAGCACCTGCCTTTGGCTCAGGTCATGATCTCACGGTTCATGAATTCAAGACCCGCATTGGGCTCTGGGCTGGCAGTGTGGAACGTGCTTGGGTTTCTCTCCCTCTCAACATAAATAAGCTTTTTAAAGAAAAGTACAGAGGCACATCTAAGATGACCTCATGCCAAACTGGGCCTCCATGATGCTCAGAAATCATTTGTGGGATATACTTCTGACATGAAAATGCTCTTGTCTGGCCTGTAAATTAAATGTCATAGTTTGTCTCCTGTACCATGTGTCCTGAAGTGATATTTGATGTGTTTCTAAGAAGTGCCTCCTATAAACTAACGTGCCGCATGTGACTTTTTTCCTCTTAATTTTAATTAATTACGAACATAGTGACTTTGAATGAAATGTAAAAACAAAGAAAATCAAAGACGACATGTAAATGTCTCCATGTCCTATAAATTTCAATACAATTTTTTTTTAATGCCTGCGTCACTTAAATTACTTGTGGATTCCTTAGGTGACTTTAGTATATTTAAAAATCTACTTAATGAGCTAACGATACGGGGACTTCATCCTTTTCTCTGCCTCTCTGTACCCTTCTACTTTTAGTCATGTTCAAAGTGTGCACACATAGCTTAAAGTTGCTAACAGTTTTGTCCCTTAACTATTAGCAAGTCTCCCTTGTCATGTATTCAGGTTGATAATAAACATAAAAAGCCAATAACCAGTGTTTGTGCTGTGTCTATGTAGGTAAGGTTCACATAGGGCCAATTAAGATGCTTTGACTACATTCTTTTCCAATTTCGTGACCCCCGTGCCTCTCTATGAAAGGACTCAAATACAGAGGGTCAAAGGAGGACTTCTCACTTTTATCAGTTTATTGAAATCATACAACATTGAGTTGACTTCCAACTTGGCCTATAAAGTTATACAATTTACTAATCCTGAACTGTTTGATCTTTGTTTTTTCTTGCTGGAAGAAGAAATACAAACGTTTAAAAGAAGCTGAATTTTTTTCTGGGTTCAATGTTTTCTCTCATGAAGCTTTTGGGATGTCTGTTAATCTTGGTATTATCAAATTTCCTACTGAGGTTTGGGTCTTCTTAATTTCTGAGTGATACTTGGAATAATCTGGAAACTATATCTCCTCTTGGTCCTGAGGCATTTCTTTTATGTTATTCTTAGCCTTTCTGTCTTCTTTCTTAATGGAGCTCCTGTCAGTCAGATGTTGGATCCCTGGATTTGACCTTCTGCATGTCTTCTCTTCACAGTTTTCATTGATCTTTATCCTTATGTTGTGGGAGATTCTGACTTTTGGAGCCTTTTCCTTAGTATTTTCTTAGCAGTCAAATTATTAATTTCTAAGGGTTTATTCTCTTATTTTTTGGGCAAGTATTTCGAAATGCATGAAAACAAGAGTAGAAAGCACTAGCGTTGTGCCAGGAATCCATCTGTTACAAAGATCCACATTCTGAAGTCAGAATTCCCTGTGAGTATTGGTAGAGACCGCTAGAAGTACCCTCCGGTTTCATAATCTAACTGCTTAGGAAAAGAATGCCAGTTGCTGATTGGCCTTCTGATTTGACTTTGACCTTCCTGATAAAGAATACCGAACAGCAGCAACATACACAGAGGTGAAAATACACAGGCTCCACTCTCTGGGAGTCGATTGTCCCATTGAAAGAAAAGACCAATGCAGAAACCTTTTAAGAATTGTCAGATTATGCATGGGGCGCCTGGGTGGTGCAGTCGGTTAAGCGTCCGACTTCAGCCAGGTCACGATCTCGGGGTCCGTGAGTTCGAGCCCCGCGTCAGGCTCTGGGCTGATGGCTTGGAGCCTGGAGCCTGTTTCCGATTCTGTGTCTCCCTCTCTCTCTGCCCCTCCCCCGTTCATGCTCTGTCTCTCTCTGTCCCAAAAATAAATAAACGTTCAAAAAAAAAGAATTGTCAGATTATGCAGTATGGAGTTTTAAGCCATAGAAGTTATTTATATTTTTGTTTTATTGGGGTGGGTTGGGGGGTTGGGGGTTGTTTTTTTCTTGTTTTTTGATTAAGATGAACCCTTTTGTACACATAGCTTTTTTCCGTGTTTTGATTTTTTTTATTTATTGAGAGGTGGAAAGCTAAGCTGTTGGATGAAAAATACTGCTTTTGATGCATATGTCCATGTTCCTTTGATAAAGTTTCCATCATGTATAAGATCAAATTTATGGAGATTGAACTAGCAATGGGTGTTGTGAATTTTAAAAAAAACGAATTATGTGTGAAAAGTGATATTTTGTTTTAGCTTTAATTATTTACTATTATGTTACCTTTAAAAAAATTTTAAGTGAACTCCATGCCGCACATGGGGCTTGAACATACAACTCGGATCAAGAGTCATGTGCTTTCCTGACTGAGCCAGCCAGATGCCCCCTCTTCTGCCTTTTATCACTGATTGACATTTATGTATTTTTTTTTAAATTTTTTTTCCAAAGTTTATTTATTTTTGGGACAGAGAGAGACAGAGCATGAACAGGGGAGGGGCAAAGAGAGAGAGGGAGACACAGAATCGGAAACAGGCTCCAGGCTCTGAGCCATCAGCCCAGAGCCCGACGCGGGGCTCGAACTCTCGGACCGCGAGATCGTGACCTGGCTGAAGTCGGATGCTCAACCGACTGCGCCACCCAGGCGCCCCAACATTTATGTATTAATCACAGTATATGTATGTGCAAAACATATTTTCCTGTTCCTTCTTCTCCCCCTCCCCCTCCCCATCTCATCTTCTCTCTCACCCTCTTTTACTTCTTTGACCTTACTTTCTTGTAGTAGTGACCCAAGAATGCACCCAATCCAGTGATGCCATGAGGACAATGGATTATTTCCTGAAGATGACCTTGGAATGTATGTAGCATGCACTATTGATTAGAGACCAGGTGGTCTTGACGTGGGATGGGAGAGCCACGTATGAGCGCTTGGATTCTTAACATGGAATCAACGTGGGGCTTCATTGCATCAGCTTGTCATGGTGCTGCTTCTGCTTTGAAAGCTCCCTACAAGAATATACGAAGGTTGACAACTTCATTCAAAGAGGATAATAATTGTCCCTCCTTACTGTATGTTTCCACCGCTACATTTTTTTTTTATTTCAAGTTTTGAAATTGGCAGTCGTTATATTTTGGCTCTTGCGCCAGTTAGAATTAGGCATAACGTGTGTCGTTTCCCATCGATGAAAAGTCTTTCTTGGGTGAACTAATTCTGAAAATATAAATGCATGTTGCTTGATATTTAGGGCCCAGCTGTTTGAATAAGGTTTTTTTAGAATGAGAAGCTAGGCTGTAGCTACTGTCTTTGAGCAATTGGTTGAGCAACTGCAGCTGTTTATTGTTAAGTGTTCGTTGCATATTGTGTTCCTTTATTATTCCTAAGTTTCACATTTAAGAGATAAAAATAGCCTTCTGTATTTAACCCGATAGAATTACCTTCCGCTTGGAGGTAATTAACATTTAAACCCTCTGCTGGTGGTCAAAGCCCAAGGTGAAAGGTATAGTCTTGGATATAATTTTGTTGGTTCTTAAAGCACCATCTGGCAGAAGGTATGTGGTATAGACGGTAAGAATTACACAGATTTAATTCAGTTTTTCTTTCTAAATGAAGAAAGTAGCCTTATTCAGGCACAATGTAAATGGGGAAGAATCTACACATCCTTGGCTTTCTTGGAATAAAGCAGTCAATAAAATACAGGCCCCCCAAACTCTGTGGAAACAGGTTCCTATACCGCATGTCAATTAGTGTCACAGTATTTGTAGGATGATGTTGATAAATTGCATGATTGCTTTCTTCCTGATTGATAGTAATAAATGACAATGATTTATCACCGTGCTTTTCACATGGGCTCAAATGATGAGCAACTAGACTCTTCCACAGAAAAATAGACCTCTCTGTTTCCCCAGAAGCCTATGTCTAGATGTTAGCAATGGGAAAGGAAGAAGTGGAAGGAAAATTGTTTAAGGATCATTCTAGAAGTATTTCTTATGGTCAGAACTGAATGAAGAGCTCATTTTCATGCCTGACCCTCTCTCTGCTCTGTCAGTAGCACTAGTATCTTTATCGGGTTATTGCTTCTGAGGTCTGCATTTTCATTACCTTGGTTGCCATTTAATTAAAAAAAAAAAGAGACAAACGTCTAAGGCCAAGAGCAGGGGTGCACCTGAGAATGGATGTCTCTTTATTAGTTTATGAAGTTGTTATATCGCTTGTGATCAGAGTTATTTTTCCAAGCCAGATTCCCAATTCTTGCTTTGCTAACTTTGTCTCGCGTTAACAAAAATTGTTTTGAAATTATTAAATTGATGAAAACTCTCGAGGTCCCATTTCCGGAAGTTGGTCACTTTCAAATCCTGTTCTAAATTGTCTTCAGTACAAAGATGCCTCTGGTGCCAAGGAAGACAGAGATGAGGGGAGGTGTGCAGGTCCCAGCTCCCGAGGCTTTTTGGACAAAGAGGCTTCAGCCAGGTTTTGAAAATTATACGTCAGAGTTCTATAAAATTCTGTTAGATACCGGCTGAACAAAGTCTGAAAACCGTTGGTTCAGGCCATCCTAAGTTCTAAAACGTCCTCCGCTTCCAGTCTCTCTGCATGAGCTTGTCTGGTACAGCATGTTCCCGAAAAGCATCTTGACGCTCACTGTAGCTGGAGGGAACCATGTTCTTGAGAGCATCGTGCTTTCCCTAACACTATACGTGTGTCTGCTTTTGGGTAGTTGGATTGGGACGTCTGTTGGATGACTGTATAAGGGTAAATAGGAAGACAGGAAGGAAAGCAGCCAGGTATTTCCATTGGTCTATTGCTTTATGTCCATGCATGTAATTTTAAAATTATCTGATTGCAGTTTTTCTTCTCACTTGCGGCGGGAATCACATCTTGCCCACACTTCACTCTCTTATGTGCACTTAGAATAACAATGAACTCTCTAGTCACTCTTCCGCGTTGTTTGCGCCAGGCACCCTCCTTAGCCGCTAAGGACACAGCGGCAAGAACATAGAAGAATAACTGACCTCATGGAGCTTCTTTCTACTTAGCAAAATCCTGGTAAATATGCAGGTATATTATATAGTGTGTCAGTTAATCATAAGTGCTATGCAGAAATTGAAAACAGAGAAGGGAAGGAGTTAACTATTTTATGTCCAGTGGGCAGAGACCTATGCAGAAGACTTGAAGAAAGTGAGGTGGGGGTGGGGGGTGGAACTCGGTAGACCTGTAGGGTAAGAGCCTCTTAGGTACGGTGAACAGTAGGGACAAAGGCTGGGTGCAAGAGTGCGTTTGGAACAGCAGGAAGAGGAAGGAGCTGATCCTTCGTGTGTTTATTACATCCTATTACTCTGGCTTTTATTCTTTAAGAAAGATGGGACACCATTGGAGAATTCGAGGCAGAGGAAAGATAACTGATTCGAAAGGACCACTCTGAGGTTAGTGTTGACCATAGACATTTGTGTGTGTGTGTGTGTGTGCGTGCTCACGCACACAAATGCAGCCATGGACAATGTGTACACGGAAGGCCATGACTGAGCTGTAATAAAACTTTAGTGAAACCGTTAGTGGCTGGATTTGGCCTACCTGCTGTAGTTTGCCAATTGCTGAACTAGACCATTTGCCAAGTGGTTTTGAATTGAGGCTGTGAGAGGGTGTGCATTGTGTTTGCCTCACTTATCACCTGTGCCACACCCAGGCCAGGCTGCCATCAGTTGATGGCTCTTATGCATATCCCCTCGCTGCACAATTCACTCGCTATCACCTCAAAGCCATAGATCTAATTTAATACACGTTTATTAAGGATTTAAAAAGACTTTGCTACTAAAAGTAAAGGTAGCAGTACACACGTTCTCTGCCTCAAGGTTTTCTCTATCACTTTGAGGAATGGGGGTATCTGGGACAAAGACTCTTGTATAGTAATTCCTTGTGGTAATTGTTCTGAGCCTGCTTGCTCTGAAACCCTTTTCCCTTACTCGCTTCTGATTGGTTCAGCCCAGTGTTCTCCAAATGTAATGTGGACCTCAAATGCAAACCACATTTAAAATTTATAGTAGCCACATAAAAAATGTAAAGAGAAACGAAATTAATATTACATGTTGTATTTAATGTAGTACACCCAAAGTATCATCATTTTAATGTTTAATCACCATAAAGGTTACTGAGATATTTTTCATTGTTCATTTCCTACAAAGTCTTGAAATTCTTGTGTATGTTTTACGATTTGGACTACTGAACTGCCAATCACTCCATAGCCACACGTGGTTAATGGGTGCCCTATTGGACAGTGTAGGTCCAGTATATAGCTACTGGAGAACGTTCAGAACTCAGCCTTCTCAGCTGACAAATATCCTTCTATAAAAGAACTAACAACACCGCTAACCTAGCAGTGTTAAAGCTGATTTGTGAAAGTTGTTTACTTTCTTCTTGCAAGATTATAGATATGGACTGCTTTAGGAATGCACATTCAAGTCCCTTAAGTTAATTGGCAGTGAATAGCAGCCAACTATGATATAGGAGGACTTAGTATTCAGTGTACTTATCCTAAAACTTACCTTCTCCATTTAAGTTTCTCATATTCTCAGTTCGCTGGTTATAAATAGGAAAACAAAAGTCTGCTTTTTGGCCACGTTCCATTCCAAATCCCCAGCTCAACAACGGATTCCAAGGCCATTTGGTGAGACTTTAGAATTGCATGGATTGTACCTTCTCCCTCTTGGAGGGGAATCTTTTTTTTTTTTATTTTTAATATTTATTTTTGAAGGAGAGAGAGATAGAATACAAGCAGGGGAGGGGCAGAGAGAGGGAGAGGGAGACACGGAATCCGAAGCAGACTCCAGGCTCTGAGCTGTCAACACAGAGCCCGATATGGGGCTCGAACCCATGAATCAAGAGATCATGACCTGAGCTGAAGTCAGATGCTTATCCGACTGAGCCACCCAGGCGCCCCTTGGAGGGGAATCTTCTATGTGCTCAGTCATTAATTTCAATGTGAAACCGAATTCAGAGGTGGAGACTGGTAAAGGCTAAACGTGTCAACACAGCTCAGTAATACTCATCCTGTACAATTTAAGTATGTGCACATTTACTCACCTATGACTGTCATGACACCTGTAACCTGCTTATGCCAAAGTTATTTGGGATTTGCGTAAGTCCAAAGAGTCTTCTATGAGCTGCAAACAACACCTACATTTTCGAGTTTGGGGAAATAGCGCAAGGGCCATAAATAAAAACCCTCTGAGAAGATTGGCTGAAAATTGTGACACTGAGAATCTTGTAGCACCATGACAGCTCCTCCTGTGGCTTCGGACAGCAGCAAAAGGAGCACCCTTCCTCCCTTTGCCCGAGACTGCTAGTTTGTCTTTATTCCAGTGGCAGGAGCGCCTAGCTGTGTGCACAGGGATCCTCACAGAGAGAATGGGCTATAGAATCTGGTGAAGGAGGTAAAGATAGGAGCTAGGAAAATTCTGAGTTATTTTTTATGTTTTCTTTTAATTTTTTGAGAGAGAGAGTGCAGGAGCTGTGCTGTCAGCACAGAGCCCAACGCGGGGCTCGAACTCATGAACCACAGGACCATGACCTGAGCTGAAGTCGGACACGTAACTAAGCCACCCAGGCTCCCTCGAGTTAGTAGTTTCTGTAACCACCTCTGATTCTCTAAGGAGGGTAAAACCTGGGTGTCTTTGAGGTGGGCATATAAGCAGTTAGATCTTACGTAGTTCTCTTTCAGGTACAACCAGGCAATTGAAATAATAACTGGGCTACAATGGGGTCATTCCTTTTCCAAGTCTTGTGGATTTGTAGATACAGTGTTACTCATTAAGTTGGACCTTAAGCCACGTGATTTCAGTTTCTTTAAGGAAGGAACTGGCAGATGTTAAGATGGATGGGGCCACCTGCTTTTTGGAATTTCTTGAAATAGAACTTTTTTGAGTCCGGTTAAATTGGTATTATATTGTTATGGAATAAGAGCAGGTACAGCTGGTGTCTAGATAGCACCTCCTCCGGCCAGCTATTGTCTTAGAATTCTCTACGTAGAGCTCACTCTTACAACAACCATGTGAGGTAGGTATGGCTGTTTTCCCCATTGTACAGTGAAGGAAAGTGGTTCCGAAAAGATTTTGTAATTTGCCTAAGATGACACAGCCAATGATTGGTGAGGCTGGAATTTGAGCCCCTGCAGCCTGACTCCCCATTTCTTGCTCTTAGAATCACCACACTGAGTAAATGTTCGTGTGCAGGATTAGTGGATCCCTGGACACATTTTACAAATCAACTCATTTTAAACACTTTGGGTTTGAAATATAATGCATTTCTCCGGTGAAGCCTCATGAAAATCACTCATGTTGGGGCATTAGCTGGAATTTTAGTAGCTTTTAAATCTAGATTTTAAAAATATCAGGCTTTCCTAAAATAGAATTCCACTATAGAAAAGCATTTGAGTTATTCACGAAATAAGTACTACCTAAGTTAATAAAGGAATAGAATATGCTAGGGTACGATAGTTGGTCTGATTAGAGTTCATAGTTAAGAACTGAATGTTGACCTAAGTCTTGTTTTTAGTTTTCTAAGTCATTCTGACACTTCCTATAGACACACCCATCTGATAGATGAGAAATTCAGGCAGAAGAAGTCTTCTAGAAATGATCCAAGCAGCTCTTTGTTCCTGTACTCTTTCTCTGAATCAGCTCTCAGCTTACATCTTGGTAAGTCCCGGTGTTGATCCCGCCTTGACCCTCTGGGCTCATTTTTTGCTGTTGGTCTCTCCAGTGTTTGAAATGCAGTTTTTCCTAAATAACTGTGGACTTTGGTCAGCGCTCAGACCCTGCGAACCTTTAGCGGAAGGTCCTGGCCCTATAAAACCCAGCCCCCTTCTCCTTCTTGGACGATTTTTTGAAACCAAATATGCTAGTGTAGCATCTTCTTCTGAATTCCTTTTTCTTTGAGCTCTCTCTGGACGTTTCTGTAGGCTAATGGCTCCCCACCCACTTGACATTTTGCCCATTGCACATTATATGTTTCTTCCAAGGAACAAAAATATAACTCTGCTTTTCTGACAGCATGGGAGACATTCCCTTGTTGTTGCTCTCCAGGAAAAAGCTCATAATCTAACTAGACAAACCCTTGCTGAAAAATTAGACCAAATGGCATTTGTAAACTCCAAGGAAAGCATTTTTCTTATGTGAAGTACTTCCTAGCTGGGAGTGTTAGAAACTTTACATATACTGATACCGGTCAGGTTTATGGAAAAAATGAAAAGCTACAAACAGCTGGATACACGGTCAAAACGGAACCCTCTCAACCTAATTTGTTCCCTAGTCCTGTGTGCTGAGAAACTTGCAGCATTCTGAACTCACACTTATAAGACGAAGGAGAAAAATGCACGGAGTAAAGTGTAGTTGGTAAAAGAAAGAATGGGTAGATAGCTCACCCCTTTTTGCTTACTTAGTGATTTCAAATGAAGGAAATAATATTGGAAAGTGTGGGATGGGATCGTGTGGCTGTATCCTTTCTAAAACTGTTTTCACGCATACTAAAATCAATGCACAATCAGCTTGCCAGTATGCCTCACACTGCTGGTGTGTGTTTATTTTGTTTTTTCATGTTTGACTCATGATCTAAGCCCATTAGGCAATGGAATATCTTGAGAAACAAATATGCTCTACCTCTTTTGGGTTACCAGGGAGCCATAAAGGATCTAACAGTCTGAGTGTTTGTTTTTAGTGTCAGATAAATGAAAATGTTGGATCTTTTGTCTTGTGTTTTGGTAACATGCTGCACAAATGTGATTTGCTCATAAGGTTCTTTTATTTACTAGTTAGTACTCCACTAATGCAGTCTACTGCATTATAAAAAATGTTCTTAGGCCCTTTATGTGATGGAGAACTAGTAGTGATGACATAAGCATAGCCAGTGAGTTATTTAACATACTTGCAGGCTCTAGGGAAGCACAATTACATAATCAGATGTTTGAAACAAAGGGGGGATGGAGTGAATGTGTTCTCATCTGTGGTTAATGTTAAACGTAACTGACTTCATAGTCTAATGTGCCTTCTTTTAAGAATCAGGTTAGCGGTGGGACACCTGGGTGGCTCAGTCGCTTAAGTGTCCACCTTGGGCTCAGGTCATGATCTCAGGGTTCGTGGGTTCGAGCCCCGCGTCGGGCTCTGTGCTGACAGCTCAGAGCCTGGAGCCTGTGTCAGGTTGTGTGTCTCCCTCCCTCTCTCTGCCCCTCCCCTGCTGGTGCTCTGTCTTTCTCAACAAGCAAGTAAACATTAAAAAAGGATACACTGAAAAATCAGATTAGTGGCATGTCTGAAATTGAACTTTGAATTTAATATATTTTAGAGAAATAACTTGTATTGAAAAGACCCTGACCATTAGAGCTACTTGGTCCTTTGATAAATAAGAGCCTTGTATCACAGCATGTTTTAAGTGGTTCTTCTCTACACGACTTCCAGTCTACCATGATTCTTCGTGCTACAGGGAGAACTTTAGAGCTAAACATACTGTGTGTTTATAGCAACGTGTCCAGGGGTGAATCTGTGACAGTCCTTAATTTTGATATGTGTAAAATAATGTACTAAGTCATTTGAAGAATTCTCCTAAGATAAATTATCTGACATCGTGGCTGGGACACAGTGATTATCAAGAGGTTTTCATGGTTTAGATGGTTTCACTGGTGAATTCTACAAAACAAATAATAATACCAATGTTAATACTCAAAGTCTTGCCGAAGATAGAGGAGGGTGAGAGCCCACTTTATGCAGCTATCGTAATGCTGATGGGAAACCAAAAAAACCCCCCAAAAAACAAAAAAAAAACAATTTAAAAAAGTAGAGACCTTAACAAAATGTTCTGAACTAAAATGCAGCAATGCATAAATATGATGATACCGCAAATAGAGTTTATCCCTGGAATGCAAAGTTAAGCATTTGAAAATTCATGTAATTCACCAAAACTACAGAATAGAGGAGAGAAGCTACATGATGATTTACGTAAATGCAGGAGAATCATTTAACATGATGAAACATCCATTTGTAACCAAAAGTTGAAACCAAGCACTTTATCAGATTAGGTCAACCTATGAAACATGTACAGCTAATTTTGTACTGAATGGTGAAATGCTGAATGTTTTTACTCTAGACTGATAACTACGCAAGGGTGTCCACTCTAACCTCTTTTCATTATTGTTGTTTTGGATGTCCTAGCTAGTACAATAACAGAAGAAAAAGAAATAGAGACCAAAAAGGAAGCAGTAAAACTATTCACAGGGGACATGGTTGATGGCACAGAATACCCTAAGGGATCTGCAAAAGAAGAATTAATGAATTTAGCAAGGTTGAAGGATGTGGTGTTGATATATAAACTTAGAGGTATTTTTACATGCTAGTACAAAGAATTGGAAAAGGAGTTTTTTATATGTATATATATAAGGTTTTATTTTCGTGTAATCTCTGTACCCATCATGGAGCTCGAACCCACAACCCTGAGATGGATTGTCTCATGCTTCACTGACTGAACCAGCCAGGTGCCTTGGAAAAATAATTTTTAAGGTTCTACTTACTGTAGTCTGTAGTGGTGAGATCTCTATTTCAAAATTGACACATAAATTTAATGTAATCCCAACCAAAGTCCCACTGGGTTTGTTTGCTTTGTAGAAAGACAAGGTGATTCTAAATTATATATAAAAATGGGGCACCTGGGTGGCTCAGTGGGTTAAATGTCCGACTTCAGCTCAGGTCATGATCTCACAGTTCATGGGTTCGATCCCCGCTTTGGGCTCTGTGCTGACAGCTCGGAGCCTGGACCCTGCTTCAGATTCCGTGTCTCCCTCTCTCTCTGCTCCTCCCCTGCTTGCTCTCGCTCTCTCAGAAATAAACATTAAAAAATTTTTAAATACATACAAAAACGAAATGGGCCTAGACTATCCAAAGTAAGCTTGGAAAAGAACCATTTCTGACTTCATTTCTCACTGAAGAACTATAGGAGTCAAGACTTGAGGGATACCTTCATAAAAAGAAAGATGAACAGAACAGAATTGAGCCCAATAATAGCCCACACTTATACAGTCAACCTGTGACCAACACAGGTGCCCAAATAGCCCAGTGGAGAGAGGAAATTATTTTTAGAAAATGGTCCTGTGAAAAACTGGAACATCAACCTCTACCTTATACCATCCACAAAAATTAGAGATGGATTATAAACTTAGAAATAAAAGCTAACAAAAGGTTTTTAGAAAAAAAATGCGTTATCTCTGCACTTTGTGGGGGTAAGCAAAGGTTCCTGAGTTTAAAGAAAGCACAAACCATAAAAACTGATGTCACACTTAATCAAGGTAGAAAATTTGAGCTAATGAGAAAACATTAAGGAAATGACAATACATACCTGACAAAGGGTTGTTGCCCATAATATGTAACACAGTTGTACAACTCAGTAATGAAAAGGCAATTCAATAAAAATACAGGCAAAAACCTTGGTCAGCTGCTTCAGCAAGGAATATGTACAAATAGTGCGCAAAAAATGCTGAGCGTCCTTACTCATGAGGGAAATGCGAATTAAACCTAATGAGAGGCATCCATTGGAATGACTACGTTTACAAAGACGACGAATGCAGGTGAGAATATGGAGGCAGCTAGAGCTCTTAAATCTCTGGTAGACACATGTAATCACACAGCCACTTTGGACGAAAGTCTGGTAACTTTATACAACTAAACATAATGTACCTACAATTTCACTTTAGATATTTTCAAGGTGATATAAAAACATACATCCATAGAAAGACTTGGAGAAAAATGTTCATTGGAGCTGTCTTTGGAATAGCCTTGAGTGGCAATAGCCTTCATGCCCATTAAGGAAATAAATAAATTGGGAGGTTCATAACTGGAATACTTTTTGGCAAAAAAAAAAAAAAAAAGAACTCCTGATTCATGCCACCACATAAATGAATCCCAAAAACCTTTATGCTGCATGAGAAACCTTCCACCAGTGAGTATCTACTGTATGGTTCCATTTATCTCAAGTCTTTGAATAAGCAAAATAAAGTTGTGATGAAAATGTATCAGAACAGGATGGTTGGGGGCAAGGATTTGAACAGAGGGTCATGAGGAAAACTTGGGGGGTGATGGTACCATTCTTTATCTTGATAGAGGTTCGTGTTACATGGCTATATACGCTTGTCAGAAGTTATCGAATGGTACATTTACAATTTATATATCTCCCTGTGTATACATTTTGCTTATGAGACACCTGAGGAGTCTTGAAGTCTATCTCGTGCATGCCGAAGTATTTAGGAGTAAAGTGTATTGAGATTTGTAAACTAACTTTGGAATGGATTAAAAAAATTGAGTAAAGGAGAGAAGGTTGGAAAGATAACTAAGTATCTGATAAAAAGCAAATACAACCAAATGTCAATTGTAGAACTGAGGTGGAGGGAATATGGGTATTCATTGTATAGTTCTTTCAACTTTTCTGTAGGTAAGAAAAGTTTCATAAGTGAAATAGGGGAGAAGGCTATTTTTCTGTTAGAAATGATCTTGATTTATAGGTGAAGGCATTGAAATCTAATTCCTCAAAATCCAGAGTTGTTAAATGTATTAAAATTAATAAAACTGATGCATTTGCCAATAAAGTAGAAGTGGCAGGTATTAATTTGGGCATGTCTAATCCTACAATCCATATTCTTCCTGTGTTATTCTGTCACTTTCCGAATCCGAACACCCAGAGCCCATGGGTTAAAGTAGGAACTAGGCATGAAGCCTCAGTTTTGATTTGAATGCCTTTAGCTGCTCTCAATTTTCTTTTCTTTAAAAAAAAATTTTTTTAATGTTTATTTTTGAGAGAGAGAGAGAGAGAGCGAGCGAGCTGGGGAGGGGCAGAGAGAGAGGGAGACACAGAATCCGAAGCAGGTTCCAGGCTCTGAGCTGTCAGCACAGAGCTCGATGTGGGGCTCGAACCCACAAACTGTGAGGTCATGACATGAGCCGAAATCGGACGCTTAACCGACTGAGCCACCCGGGCGCTCCTCAATTTTCTCAATAAACTGACCTTTTTTTTTTTTTCCTCCCTGAACAAAAATGTTTGAGAGAAGAGATGCTGGTAGGTAACTGAGCACACCTTCATTAAGATCTATAAAAGATCAATATTGAGATGACATCAGTTATAAAATTTATTTTGTCACCAAATTATTTTTCTTCTTAACCTCACATACTAGGAATTTTATTTTTTTAATTTTTAAAAAATATATTAGGGAGTGTGTGAGCGGAGGAGGGACAGAGACCTAGACAGAATCGGAAGCAGGCTCCAGGCTCCGAGATGTCCTCACGGAGCTGGACATGGGGCTCAAACTCATGAGCTGTGAGATCATGACCTGAGTTGGTGAAGTCGACACTCAATCGACTCAGCCACTCAGGCGCCCCACATGCTAGGAATTTTAGATACTGGAATAACATTCCAAGTACCTAGAGTCATTAGCATATGCCGTGCACGTTTTCCTTGTTCAGGCAGAAATTCAGCAGAGTCTTGCAGAGGATGGGCATGTCTCTTGTTCCTAAGACCTCCCCCCGTCCCCCTCCAGGCAAGCTTACAGAGCAGTGGCAGGAAGGCAGTGTTGGGTGTGCAGGATCTGGGGCTCCAACCTCAGGTCAAATTGCACCTGCTCCTTTGTGCAGCCCCTTAGCGTTTCTCCATAGCACCCTTTGATTCTGCTTTCCTTATTAGTGTGGGGCTAAAAATAAAACACTTTTCCAAATGGAAAGAAAATGAAAAGATCGAGCCCAACCTTCTCATTTTATGGGTGAGACATTTGAAGCCTCGTGATCAATGGGTTCAAGGTAATAGAACTAGGTGGAAATATTTTCCTGACTTAAAGGTTAGTCTAGTGGTCTTGTCCGTTACCACCATTCAGTGGTGAAAGCGCTCAATGTCATCACAGGCAATACAGGTACGTGAGATATTGAGATTTCCCTTATGATACATGTAAATATGGTATGCGTGTTTTTATGTGGAAAATACGTCTTTTGTGTTATACCTATACTAAGGTTTTATGTTATACCTATAACTATATAACCATGTGTGGATAATGATACAACTGTAAGGAAGTGGTCTCTTAGGTAAACTTTATCATTTTGTTAATACTCTGATCACTGTGTTGGATCTTTTTATAGATTATTCCTAAGTGTAATAGTCAATATATATAATAAACTATGATACTCAGTATTTGAATGGTAGATGTCCTACTGGGATCTGGTTGAATCAAAATATATAAAGCAACACAGTACAGCATTGCCTTGGAAATAATAGGACTTTTGTAGCACCATAACTAAATTTAATGGCATCTTTTCATGTATTATTTTCTTTTTATCCATAAAAAACCAAAAGCCATTTTGAGGTTAAAAAAAATGGTAAATGAAATTTTTTTTAACCAAATGCATATTGGCAGCTTTTAAATTCTGGTGATGTTTGTTTTGTAGACTTTATGCAAGATTGTTACATATTTTACATCTTGATGGAGTTATAAAATTGCGCATATTTAAATACAACGTGATCAACTTTGACGTGTTTATACATGGATGGAGACATCACCATAATCAAGATAAATAGTATTTTCATCATCCGCCCCAAACTCTTTAGAGCTCCTCACCTCCACCTCCATTCACAAGCAACCATTGGCTTGCGTCTTTCTTTCCACTGTAAATTAGTTTCCATCTTCTCTATTTTTACATAAATAGAATCATAAATGCACACTTTTTATACCTGTCTTCTTGGCATTTTTTAAATGTGATTTTGATACTCATCTCTGCTATTGTGTTTATAAGAATTTCCTTTTTTTTCTTTGCCCTGTGTTATTCCATGATCTTATGGGTGAATCCCTAATGCCTCAGTTGTACGAGATAGGTGGATGCTTAACATTTTGTGAAGCTACGAACGGTTTTTCCAAAGTGGTTACACCATTTTACATTTCCACCGTGAGTAAATGAGAGTTCTCTTTACTCAGGATTCTTGTCAGTACTGGTCATGCTCAGTCTTTTTAATTTTAGTCAATCTAAAGGATGAGTATCATCACACCCTTGTGTATTTAATTTGCTTTTCTCTGAAAACAGATGATGCTTGTGTCATTTCATGCGCATTTGGCATTTGGATATTTTCTTTTGTGAATTGTCTAAATATTTTGTCTATTTTCTTTTTTTTAAATGGGTTGTAACTTACTGTAAAAGTTCTTTCTGTATTTTGAAGATAAGTCCTTTATCTGACATCATGTTATGAAATTTTCTTGCTGAATATGACTTGCCTTTTTTTTTTAAGGATGTCTTTCCAAGAACAACAGTATTAAATTTTGATAAAGACTGATATATCAATTTTACATTCATTTATTTGTGTGTGTGTGTGTGTGTGTGTGTGTGTGTGTACACATTCTTCAAAAACTGCCTACAATGAGATCACACAGGTCTTCTCGGATATTTTCTTGTAGAAGTGCTATTGCTGTAGGTTGTACATTTGGGTCCATAATCCTTTCGGAATACGTGTTTGTGTTGAGCGTGAGGTAAGGATCATTGTACTTTTTTTGTTCTTTTGGTTTTGATTTCTACTTGATCCAGCATCACTTGTTGAAAGACTACCCCCATTCCCCTGCATTGTATTGCCTTGACACATTTGTCAAAACTTGACCGTATTTATGTGGATTTATTTCTGGACACACTATTTTGTTTCAGAGACGTAGATCTCTACCTTTTGGCCAATAACACACACTCTTGAATACTGTAGCTTTATAGTTAATCTTGAAAGTAGGGAAGGTCAGTTGTCTAACTTGTAACTATCTAGGTTCTTTGAATTTTATTTTATTTTTTTATTTTTTAAATGTTTATTTTACTTTTGAAAGAGAGACAGAGAGCACAAGTGGGGAGGGACAGAGAGAGAGAGAGATAGACAGGGAGACACAGAATCCAAAACAGGCTCCAGGCTCCAGGCTCCAAGCTGTCTGCACACAGCCCGACGTGGGGCTCGAACTCACAGACCGCGAAATCGTGACCCGAGCTGAAGTCGGATGCCCAACTGACTGAGCCACCCAGGTGCCCCGGTTCATTGAATTTTAAAACAAATTTTAGAATCGTGTTGTTAATTTCTACCAAAAAAAAAAATCCTAGTTGATTTAGTTTGGAATTACACTGAAACTCTAGATCAGTTTTGGGAGAATTGCCATCCATAGCTATGGTACATCTTTCCATTTATTATTTTAAATATAATTTTTTAATGTTTATTTATTTTGAGAGAGCGAGCGAGAGTGGAGGAGGGGCAGAGAGAGGGAGACACAGAATCTAAAGCAGGCTACAGGCTCTGAGCTGTCAGCACAAAGCCCTATGTGGGGCTCGAACCCATGAACCATGAGCTCATGACCAGAGCAGAAGTCAGATGCTTAACTGACTGAGCCACCCAGGTGTCCCTTCATTTATTTATTGTTTTAATACAGTAAGAAGTATTTTGTAGTTTTTAGTATAGAGGTATTGGGTGACTTTTATTTGGATTTATTTGTAGGTGTAACTTTCTCCCTCACTATTATAAAAGGAAGTATAAAAAATTCATCTCAATATATTGCTACTAATACCTTATTATAGAATCACTTTTTAAAATATTAGTCTTCATGTGCACATGGCTAAATCTTTCATTAGTTTGTATAGACTTTTATGGGTTCTGTGGTATTATCTAGGTAAGCAATGTATTTTCTAAAGCATGCAAAATGCAACTTTTCTAGTGCTTGGTATTTTCTACAGCATGCAAATATTGGCAGTTTCCCTACCGCTTTTTTGATCGTTACTTATTTCTTCTGTTAATGCAGCGGGTAGATCTTGCAGTAAAACATTGAATGAGAATATTGAAAGCAGACATTCTTGACTTGTTTCTTACCTCATGGGGAAAAAATTAGGTCTTTCACTCGTAAGATATCAACTGTTGCTTTTTCCTAGATGCTCTTTATCAGTTTAAAGAAATTTTCTGCCGTTCCTCATTTTTTGAGAGTTTTTTTGTTTTTTAATACCGTGAAGGGGTGTTGAAATTTGTTAAATGTTTTTTTTATCATTTATTGGAATGATCTTTTTTTCTCCTTTATTAATATGGTGAATGTCATTGATTTCTGCATGTTAAACAACTTTGCATTTTTAGGGTAAGTTTCCGTGGTTATATCACTGCTTGTGTGTACACACACACACACACACACACACACACACACACAGAGTTAGATTACATTTGGTAATACTTTGTTAAGGATATTTACATCTTTTGCGGGGATATTGAAATGTGACTTTTTAAATTTTTTTTTTAACGTTTATTTATTTTTGAGACAGAGACAGAACACGAACAGGGGAGGGTCAGAGAGAGGGAGACACAGAATCCGAAACAGGCTCCGGGCTCTGAGCTGTCAGCACGGAGCCCAACGTGGGGCTCGAACTCATGGACCGCGAGATCATGACCTGAGCCTAAGTCGGCCACTTAACCGACTGAGCCACCCAGGCTCCCCGAAATGTGACTTTTTAAAAAAGATCTTTTTCAGATTTTGGTATTAATGTTATGTTGGTCTTATAAAATAAAGCTGGGAAGTGACCCCCAATTTTTTATTTTCTGAAAATATTTAAGAAAAATAAGTGACTCGAGAGTTTGCCAGAATTCACTATGTAAAACACTGAGGCTTGGACTTTTAGGAACGATATTTGATAATTTCATATATATTCTAACTTTGTTTTCCATGTGCCATTTTTATGTTATGTTTTTCAAGAAATCTGTCAATTTTTTACCGTTTTCACATATTTTAGTGTCATGTTGTATTATTATCCTCTCAAAGTCTGTTGCTCCTCTGTGATTAACTCTTTCTTTCTTGATATTGGTTTGAGTCCCCTCTCATTTTTTGGGCATTCCACCTTAAAACTTGTCAATTTCGGGGCGCCTGGGTGGCGCAGTCGGTTAAGCCTCCGACTTCAGCTAGGTCACGATCTCGCGGTCCGTGAGTTCGAGCCCCGTGTCAGGCTCTGGGCTGATGGCTCGGAGCTTGGAGCCTGTTTCCGATTCTGTGTCTCCCTCTCTCTCTGCCCCTCCCCCGTTCATGCTCTGTCACTCTCTGTCCCAAAAATAAATAAACGTTGAAAAAAAAAATTAAAAAAAAAAACTTGTCAATTTTGTTGATTTTTTTAAATAACATGCTATTAGATTTTGTCAATTTTCCCTTTCACAGATTCTTGCCTTTTATTATTTTCTTCATTCTAGTTACTTTGTAGTTAAATTCATTTTTTTTGTCTGCTTTTAGGATGAGAATCTGAGGTCATTTTCTTTCATTCTTTTTTCTAATATCAGCATTTAAAGTCATGTGTTTCTAAGCCCTTCTTTACTTTCACTGCACAACTTTTTTTTTAGTAAAATTTTTTTTAATGTTTATTTTTAATTTTTGAGAGAGACACAGAACGTTTGTTTTGTTTTTGTTTTTTGGTCTTCTCCTTTGAGAATTAACTGCATTTTCTTGTTTCTTTGTATGTTGAGTAGTTTTCGATTGTACTCTGGATATTGTAAAGCTCGTGTTATGCAGAGTCGTAATGTTTCTATTATAACCATCTGGAGGTATTGATGTTTATTTTTGCAGGCAAAGAAGCCACTCAGATTCCGACTGTAAGGTATGCCTCACCTTCTCTGGGAAGTGGTTCAGACCTCAGTTTATGTTTCTCAGGTTTGGCTGTATTGGTTTGTTGAGTTTCCATTGTATGTGTGCAGAAGTCTCAGACTTCTGTTCAGCTCCCAGCACCTTTGCTACCTTCTGTGGGACGGTCTCCTGCATTCTTAGCTCAGGCATTAAGGTGATACTTTTTTACAGAATTAAGGGATCCCTTTCTCTCCCTCCCTCATCTCTGGGGCTCTCTCCAAACTGTGTGGCCTGCTGGAGTCCTTCTGATTCTTCTTGCCAGAAAGAATTGACCTGACATTTCATCTACTCGGGCAGCCATCCTTGCTCATCACTTGGCAACTGGGGTCATACTGCGCAAGGGAGAACAAAATGAGAAACTACTACGTAAGTCGCTTTTCCAAGTTTTGACTCTACTCCGTAATCTGCCTGCTTTTGAGAGTCCTCAGGTGAATGAGATAGACGTGTATCCCTATGTACGCGTGTGTATCTGTGTATATGTATAAAGTTTAAAGTTTTTCCGTTGTAATCTGTATGAGGAATGGGTGATAGTCGGCTCACCCTACCGCAGTTGAACCAGAACTCATATTGAGTTTGTTTTCCCAGAAAAAAACCTAACTGTATGTCAGTGGCTAAGATCTTCAGATCAGCAAAACCATTCTAACCAAGTTCTCTTCATTTGTGAGTCGTGCAGAGGAGAGCCGGGTGATAGTCAAATTGTGTTCCTTGCAAGCACACAATTTAAGAAAATACCTGCTGTGATACTTTAGATTCTCCCTTCCAACTAATCTTTGTATTTTTTAAAAATGTTTTATTTATTTTTGAGACAGACAGAATATGAGCAGGGGAGGGGCAGAGAGAGAGAGGGAGACACAGAATCCGAAGAAAGCTCCAGGCTCCGAGCTGTCAGCACAGAGCCCGACGTGGGGCTCAAACCCACTAACTGTGAGATTGTGACCTGAGCCAAAGTCGGACGCTTAACCGACTGAGCCACACAGGCGCCCCTAATCTTCGTGTTTATCATTATTTCAACACTAACTTTTTTTTTTTCCCTCCTCCACTGGGTTGCTAAAGATAAAATTGATTATATGTGCTTGGAGCCATCAGAATCAAACTATATATAACTCTAACGCACAACTAATCTTTAGGTATTGTTCAAGCCTCTTAGGACTGATACTTTGTAGGGACTTAAACATGCTTTAGTTAAGAATAAAGAGTTTTAAGAATTAACGTTGGTGATGTTTCCTGTTGTGAAATGCATGTAGTGGGTCAGTGCCAACTTCCTTATGAAAGTGAGTTTATATAATGATAAAATAAAAATCAAAGGATAAATTATTATGTCTGAATGATGTGTGTTTTGGAAATAGTACAGTATTCTTTTTTTGTTTCTCAGAATAAACAGAGGCTGGTGTGTATTGTGTATTATGTATTTCGGCTTTTTTGGGTAATGATTAAGTGAGACTCTTAAGGAAATGAAGAATGAGGGCAGCAAGCCCGTTTTATGTAACAATGAAATTACATTGTTTTTTTTAAAAAAGTAGGATGTATGGGCATGCGATAAAGCATACGATTTTCCATATGCGTAAGATACCCTTGTGACCCTGAATTAGATTAAGTTATTTAACTGGGGCTCAGATAAGGAGCACATTGCCACTCAGGTGGAAGAATTATGTAATGTGCACTTTCCCAAGCATCTGTTATTCATGTTGGCCCCTTGATATTGTGGGTACAAAAGTAGCAATTCTCTAAATTTTCATTATTATTTGTAAAACGATGCATCGTTGAGACATTTTGTTATATGGCCACAAGAATTTTTAAAATGCTTGTGTTTCATCTCTATTTTATTATAACAAATTACCTCAGTGCTTTACATTGTAAGTTTTTTAATAATTCTTTTTCCAGGGCACGTGGGTGGCTCAGTTAAGCATCAGACTTCCGCTTAGGTCATGATCCCGTGTCTCGTGGGTTCGAGCCCCGCATCAGGCTCTGTGCTGACAGCTCAGAGCCTGGAGCCTGCTTTGGATTCTGTGTCTCCCTGTCTCTGCCCCTCCCACTCGCACTGTGTCTCTCTCTCTCACAAATAAATAAACATTAAAAAAATTAATTTTTTCCCTTTTTAAAAACATGTTTATTAAAACATTTTTAAAACGTTTATTAAACATTTAAAATGTTTATTAATGTTAATTTTTGAAAGAAAAAGAGACAGAGCATGAGCCAGGGAGGGACAGAGTGAGGGGGAGGCAGAATCCGAAGCAGGCTCCAGGCTCTGAGCTGTCAGCACAGAGCCTGACGTGGGGCTCGAACTCATAGACCATGAGATCATGACCTGAGCCAAAGTCTGGCACTTAACCCACTGAGCCACGCAGCTGCCCCACCAAGTGTTTATTATTGAGGGAGCATGAGTGAGGGAGGGGAAGAAAGAGGGGGACTGAGGATCTGAAACAGGCTCTGTGCCGACAGCGGAGAGCCTGATGTGGGGCTGGAACTCGTGAACCGTGAGGTCATGACCTGAGCCGAAGTCAGACACTCAACCGACTGAGCCACCCACGTGCCCCAATATTTTACATTCAAAAATTTGAAATATAATTTGCATTCCGTAGAATGCACAAATGTTCGTGTGAAGCCGTGTTCATGCCTTTTCACAGGTAAACATTCTCTGCATGTAACGCAGATCAGTGTCTTGTCTCTCTCTCAGCCCTGATCCATGAAATGACTTCCATTCCCCTTTCCTCTCAATACCCTCCACCCCCAGCCAGAAGTAATCATTTTGACTTTTGTCAGCACATATTGGCTGCCTGTTCTTAAACCTCGTATAAAGAGAATCGTACAGTGTGTAATCTTCTATGTAACGTTTTGGGATTCGTGAGTTTGTATGCAATAGTTCTTACGTTTCCACTCTTGAGTGTTCATTTTTGTCAGTATACCCCAGTTCAGTTACCCATTTTTCTCTTGCAGGTTGCTTCCTTGGGAGGCTATTACGAACATAAACCCATAGAGCTTTCTTGTCCACATCTTTCTGTGGATCTAGCTCACACTTTTCATATTATATAAGTTCATTATAAATTGTGTTTCATATAGCGATTTCTCTCTTCCTTTTTCCTGTCCCCTCTTAAAAGATACTTTGCTATAAAAAGAGACAAAAGTGGTCCACTAAACATATTAACATTTTTGAAAGATTAGTTGCCCTTTTTCAAAACATGGATAGTCCGTATTCAATTGTCTTGTACAAAGTGTAAAAAAAGTTAAGCGTTCTAAATCTATAAAAGGTGTATGAAAATGAAAACATACGACCTCTGTGAGATTTCATTTTCCACACAACTTACATGATTGTTTTGTGCCTCAAAGACCAACCACATGGTAGCCTGTCTTTTCCCCACTACGCTATTTGACTTTACTATATAACAAGGAAATACATGTCCATGTTCTCATGTGAATACAAGCTCCTTGGAGACCAGGGCCATCTGTGTCTTACTCCTCTCTCCCAAGCATCCAGCACTTTGCCGGGCACATGGTAGGTATACGCTATGTGTTGTGTGAACTGAACAGCTGCCTTTGTCTACGGTGTTTATTTGCCTTGCAGAAGTTGTGTTTGCTATGGAAACATAACACATGCTTAGCTTTAACTCAGGCGTTTATGATTCCCTTTGTCTTAAGTCTTTTGTTTAATACATGAGCTGATTTATCCCAGTTTCCTGTTTATATAGAGTAGGCTTTTGATGGAAATGCAGACTACCAAAAACCCTATGAGATATTTTTCTAATTAGCTTAATTACATTGTGTGAAACTTCACTGATGTGTCATTGAGGGAAAAGCAACTTCAAGCAAAGACAGTGTACGTATGGGCCTGTACGCATATACACCCATATATTCCCGACGTTGCTTCTAGAATATATAGTGCTTTATGCACTCTGTACTTAGTGTGTAGAATGCAAACCTCAGAACCTCAATTTTCCTTTTTTATTGTTGGCAAAAGATGCATTATGTGTTGAGGACAATTAAAAGACCTTGAAATTATGCATGGTTTTCATTACTACTGGGATTTCTGTGTCACATCTAAGGTCATTATTCTAATCACCTCAGACCCCTCTTTTCCCCTAATAGATCTTTGCAGGGCCCATCTGTCTGTGGTTCATGGTATAACCTTTTCTGATAGGGGCAGGATGGCAGATGGACAACAGATGGGAGTTTGGCCCTGCCTCTTGATTCACCTCCTGGCCCAGGCAGAAACTGTCAGTGACTGTCAGTTTGTCCTCACAGTTTGTGGCTCCCAGGGCATCCCAGCCATAGGTCTGAATTGTTGCAGAGCTGAGCCAGCTCTTGGTCATGACTAGTTAATGGTTAAAAACTAACAGTAAGGGTGGGGGGCATCTAGTGAGTCTCTAAAACCACCTGAGAGGCAGCGTCCTTTCTATTTCAATGTGGGCGAGATGCTCATGACCCCAGAGTCCGTTCGTTGTCAACATCCAAGTGGCACAATCAGGACAACGTTATTGTAATACAGTTCTTTACCTATTTTTAAAATAGAACTCCATTTCCCCAAAGTCTTTGGTTCTGTGCAAAATCACACGAGGAAGCAAGTGAGAAACAGAGCTGCACAGACAGACAGAGGCTTGATCTTTAAGTGTTTGTCTAAATTGTTGGACAGCTTGTCACCTTCCGGAATTCCTAAAGGCAATGGGTGGTTAAAACCTGGAGTAACATTTTGAATGTGGTAACTATAACTGTGCCATCGCGTTAAGAGAGAGTTCATGAGATTGCTAGTCGTTACCACGGGAGAGAAGGAAGTCTTTTTATTCTGAACTACCCAGCACGCAATATTTTTTGAAAACTGGTGCATAAATTTGTTGCATTACCAGTGACTCTCTCCATTACAGGTATCAACCAGATTGGAGTAAACAGATGAGGCTGAGCAAGTCATCATGGTGATTAAGCCTTGACAGTGACCATGAGTAAAAGGCAAGCATGAGTTAAATTGTGTGCTAAGAGGTTTTTTCTCTTTTTCTCCCCTCTCAGTTTCTTTAGACGTGGAGCTTCACGGAGATCATATTGTGTCTTTTCTTTAGCTGAGCTGAATCTCAATGTTGATTAAGAACATAAGAGTTTCTGTAAGGAATATGTATCCACTGATCTTTGGATAATTGTCTATCCTGAGTATAGAAAACTGACCCTCAGAATGTGCCACGCCTTCCTCGTACTCTGAACTAAAATTGAAATATTGTGCCCTGCTGGTTAATGGTATTTCTGTTCACACGATAGGTAGATGATGGCGTTCTGACACCATTTCTTAACGTGAATTGTTTACATTTGAACGTTTCATTGTGTTCTGGGAGGTAGGGGTTGCTTTCACATACGTAATAAACTGCTGGTCCAACCTAGGTCAGTAACGTCCGGTTGTTACACTCAAATGGCTTGCCTTTGTTCGAGAGATTCCTTCAATCTAAGACATCTGCAGTGTTAACCACCACAGGGCGCTGTAAACTCTTAAGTTGCAACCGGTTGCTGGACAATCGGTTGCCTAAATCTTGAGTGATCTGTGCCTTATAAAATGAATATGCATTGTATCCCATGTTCCATCAGTTTATCTTTTCAATTTACTTCTCTCTTAATTTAATGAACATATTTAAATTTTAAAAAAAGGCTGTGCATGTGTCCTCAAGAGAGATTCTGTGTGTGCACATGTGTGTGCAATTATCCGTCAGGTTATATATATTTGACAGGTGACCGAGGTACCACCATCTTGGAACCTTGGCACTCTGGGGTCTCCTTGAAACCAACTCCTTGATTCTTTCAACGGAATCTCGAAATAGAAAAAAATCTTGTTCCACTGCTGCCCAGGATGGCCTAAAGGACTGTGGTCCACCCCTGCTGGTGATAAATGTGCTTTCACATGGATCTTGCTAACATGATTTCAGGTGAGGTGTGGAAGGCTGTAATTAGTTATAAATCTGTAAATGCTGGAAGAGAGGCTTAGCTTGAAATTCCCCATCTGACTGATGCTGCTGTCACACTCTAATCCCAAAAAGTGGCCTTCTAGTGAATTCCCTTTAGCTGTGGAGTTAAGGCAAAGTCATGAACTTGAGGAACGGAAGCAATCCCTCTGACTTAGCCAGTTAGACAGAAGAAGCTCTACTCAGCCAGTGTGCTGTTGGACCCCCCCAGACTTGTTGTCACTTTTATAAGGCAACTCTTAGAGGAAAAGTTACAACCATAATGAACTGTTCTACAGAGATTTTTAAGCCATCTCACATCGGACGTGTTCGATAGACAGCTAATGTCTTGTATTTAATCATCCTTTATGTTGTAGAATGCTTCTGGATTTCAAACTGTTTTGTCCCATGCTTTTATCTGTTCTGATTTCAAAACATCCTCATTAGGCAAGCAGGGAAGAAATCTGGATAGCCTAGAAGACAAACCGAAGTTCAGTATCCGGTTGATTAGTTACTGCCTTTTTGCCACAGCCATCAACATCGGATATATAATGGCAAACTTACAAAAGGTCCTTACCTTTAAGAAACTTACATGCTAGGGTTACCTGAGTGGCTCTGTCAGTTAAGCATCTGACTTCGCCTCAGGTCACGATCTCACTTTTGGTGGGTTTGAGCCGGGCATTGGGCTCTGTGCTGATAGCTGGGAACCTGGAGCCTGCTTTGGATTCTGTCTCTCCCTCTCTCTCTGCCCCTCCTCCACTCACACCCTGTCTCTGTCTCTCAAAAATGAATAAACGTTAAGAAAAAAAAACCTATATGTGAATAGGCGGTAGATATGAGTAGATAAGGATATGCTGGAGTGTCACTTTTGTTTTTTTAGTGTATTTTGAGAGACAGAGAGCAAGCGGGGGAGGGGCAGAGAGAGAGGGAGAACGAGAATCCCAAGCAGGCTCTGCACTGTCATCACAGAGCCCAATGCGGCGCTCTAACCACTTGATCATGACCCGAGCCGAAACCAAGAGTTGGACGCTTAACCGACTGAACTCCCCAGGCGTCCCTGGAATGTCACATCTTAATAAAAAGTGTTCTTACAAATACTGAAGTAGACCCATGTGTCAGAGACGGAGAGGGGGTGTGCTTCTTCATGTAGGGTGGCCAGAGAAAGCCTCTGTAACTGTGTGTGCGTGGACATTATTTCACCCGTGCCTTTTTCCTGAGATGAAATTTACACACCTACAGGTTGAGAGTTTTGCAGATTGTAAGCAGACAGTTGGATGAGTTTTGGTACATGCGTCCTGTGCCCTGTCAATGTATGGTGTGTTTTCCATCACCAGACACAGAGCCCTGTCTTTCCCTTTACAGTCAGGCCTGTCGTCTGTACTCTTCCCAGGGAACCGCTGTTGGGGCTGTTTCTCTGTAGATGAGTTTTGCTGTTCTGGAACTTCACTGGAGTAGAATCATGTAGTTTGTGCTCTTCGTGGCTGGATTCTTTGCTCCTCTGAAGATTGTGGATATTTATTTATGCATGCTCTTGCTCTATGATGATCATTCCTTTTTATTCCTTTGGGTGTACCATTAGGTTTTTGTAGTCTATTGTCCTGCCTTTGGACGCTTGGATTGTTTCCAGTTTGGCCATTAGAAATAAAGCTGTTAGGAACAATGCACCAGATTGTTGTGTATGTGTGTTTACATTTCCCTCTGGTAAATACCAAAGGGTGGGTGTTGATCTTTAAAAGTAACTTCCATACCAGTTTCCAAAGAGGTTGTGCTATTTCTCCCTCCTAAAAGGAATTCAGAAGAGTTCAGTGTTTTGTTTTTTGATTTTTTCCCCCCACCCTCACATCCTCGTTAACATTTGGTATTATCACTATTTTTAGGTTTCAGCCATTTGACTAGGTGTAGAATGGTGTCTCCTATGGTTTTGATTTGCATTTCCATCATGACTAACGTTGGGGAGCACTATTTCATGAGCTTATTGGCTATTCACATATATTCTGTTGTGAAATGCCTATTCTGGTATTTTGCCCATGTTTTAAATTGAGGTATCTTTATATCATTGACTTCGAGGAGTTAGAACTCCTTTGTCAGATCCGGGTACTGTGAATATTTTCCCCAGGCTATAGTTTTATCTACATTTTTCCCCACTGACGTCTTTCAAAGGGCAAAGATTTTAATTTCAATGAGATTTGCTTTATAATTTTTTCATTAATTTTCCTTTCGGGAAAATTTTTGCCTTCCCCAAGGTCACAAAGATATTCTTTTATGTTTCCCTTTAAAAGTTCTATTGTTTACTCTTGGTGTTTAGATCTACGATAGTCTAGATCCATTTTCATGTATGATGTGAGGTAGGGGCAAAAGTTCATTTTCCACCCCCCCCGCCCCCCTCCCCCCCAATAAAGAGCCAATTGTTCTAGCCTCACTGGTTGAGAAGATCTGTCTTTATCTTTAGAAATTCTCTGGGGCCCTGGTTGGAAAGTTAGGAGTCTAGCCTTCTGTTGAGAATGTAGAAAGATGAGAAGAGCCGTGTCCCCATTCTTACAACAGCAACGTAGTGGAAAATCTGCAGACACGTAACCCTTCTTGGACTCAGGAGAGGGCTGAGGTCCCAAGGAAACCGACGGACCTGAGAGCTACGGAAGGGCAGGTGCCTCCCACGACAGACGGGCGCGGTCTCCGGCTGACCAGAGGCCGCTGCGCCCCCACGCTGGCACGCGGCTTGCTAATGCACTGTCGAAAGCCATGTGCAGGGTATAGCAAGAGAAGGTAAGGCTCCTGGGGACTATACACACAAATGGAGTTTGTAGTCATCCCTGCCTCTTGAACTGATGCATAAAATATGTGGGAAAATGGTAGGTGAAGAGTTCTGAGAAGTCCGTCTTCTTCTGTGCAGGCCAGGGGAGCAGGTCAGCTCGGGGGAAGGAGAGGCAGGAAGTTCCGTCCGAGTCATTCTCCGTTCCCTCTCCTAGAACGAAAGCCTTTGCGTTGCCTGGGGAAGAACAGCACACTTTGTCCTTAGGGCGCCAGTGAAAACTCATTGCTGCTGGAAGAAGGTCTGGAAAAACCCTCTCCCCCTGCAGAAGGGGCAGCGGTAGACCTTGGGCTCAGACCCACAGGTAGGAGTGGAGCAGGACCCACGAGGAGGTCCTCTGTTCCCGAGACTCAGGAACCCCGACTCCCACCACCTGGCCAGCACGTGTCAAGGGGCCGATGCCGGTATGATCCCCAATTACAGGTGGAAAACTAAGGGCGGAGAGAGGAAGTCTCACAGCCAGTAAATGGAAGAGCAGATTGGAGTCGGGAGCATCTGTCCCTGTAATGGCCCCGCACCACTGTAGAGGCGTGACAGCAGGAGTGCTGAGGGCAACGAGGCGGATCAGAAGATTGGGCCGCTCCAGAGTGGACACAAGCACCTGGGGGGGCATGGCTTTAAGAACGGGGTGCAGTCAACAAGAGCAAACTGAACAGAGCTGCTCAGCCGGGTGAGGCATGAAAAGGATCCTTTGTGCTGAGCAGTTGAGAACACTATCTGTCACGTTAGCAGTAGGTGATTTCATTGGGATGGTAAAGATTGGAACTAAAATCCACTGGATTCAGCAGTGAATATAGGATGATGAAGATGGGCCCCTAAGGGTACTTCATTTTCTCCAGAAGTCTGGATGGGAAGAGAAGGACTGGTGTGTAGTTTGTGACGTGGGAACAGGAGTGGTTTTTAAGGGTAAACGCGATTTGAGTTTGTTTACAAAACAAGGGCAAGACTGAAGTAGAATAGGAACACTTGCCATTTTTTTGTAAATGTTTATTTATGTATTTTAAGAGAGCATGAGCAGAGGAGGGGCAGAGAGAGAGAGAGAGAGAGAGAGAGAGAGAGAATCCCAAGCAGGCTCTGTACTGTCTGCACAGAGCCCAACGTGGGGCTTGATCTCATGAACCATGAGATCATGACCTGAGCCAAGACCAAGAATTGGATGCTTAACTGAGCCACCCAAGCACCCTAAAAATTTGTCATTCGAAGAGAAGAAAGGGACCGATGAAGTGGTGTAAGGTTAGTTGATGTGTCTGGGGTATGTATTGAGTTCCTGGGAGTACACATACCCTTATGTGCAATATTACAAGACAAATAATTTCCAGACTTTCAATCTATTCCTATGTCAGATAAAAACTTATCTATGCTTAGAGACCTGTAGATTAATGTCACAGCTTCCTGGCAATTTTTTTTTTTTTGAATGAGGTAGCAAGGAAAAAGTTGTTTCCTCTTTATATGATGTGCATTGATAGGCACTCTGTCAGAATACAGCTTTTTGGTAATGGTGCAATAAAACACTGTCGCTCTGATGCAGTAATATGGAACAGACACGGTAACTCAATCATTCCATCTTACTTGGCGTAATGCAAAATGGCTTGGAAAAAGAGAGCCCAAAACTCTGAGGAGAATGAGTTTTGGGGTTTCCACCAGTGCAGTGGTGTCTCGGAGGGGGCACGGACCGTGCATACGTTCACGTGTTTATCATCGTCCCTACTAATAGATGCCTCAAAATGCCAAATGTGTCGAAAGAGAGTAACATTGACGTGAGTCTGTTATCAACGTTTTAAAGCATATGGCTATTTAAGCATTTGTAATCCTGTATTTGACGATGAGTTAGAACCTCTAGAAATCCTGGACTTTAAACTGTAGTTGAAGGTACGAAGTTTTAGCTGGCTTTAGAGATTGAGTCATGGTAGCCAATTACTATGGTCAGTGTAGAAGGTGTTCCACTTGGCAGAAACACTGGAAACATTCTTCACCTAGGCTTCTAAAATTCTTGACTGTGTGGATAAGAATGTTTGGTCAGATCCACTTCTATTCTATGCATCTTATTCGAAATATTCACCCCTTCCAGTAATACAAATATAGTACACTTGTAATTTAAAAAAAATTGCATTCCTTTTTACTGCAGACGTGTGAGATGGGTTTATTTATATCTGTATCTTCAATGCAGCCACGTATTAATAAAAAGGTGAAGTTTTCATTTGGAAATTGAATTGACAATGGCAACTTCCGGTTGGCTCTCACCGTGGGTCACGTGGAAGAACTTGGCCAAGTTTATCAGCCATATTTGGCCTAGTTTTCTGCATATGTTTGCCAGATGCAAAAACCAGTTTGTTGCCCGAGGGCACAGAAACCTGGAGGAACCTGTGCCATCTAATCCACTGGGTGTCTGTCTTTTTGCTTTGAGTTCGCAACGCGAGGTCAGGTTGTACCGGTAGAATATAAATAGAATGAGGTTTCTCTGTACCTTTTATATGCTCCAGAGGAGTTTTATAGAAGGCTCTTATCAGGTATTTTTGGTACCATGTCTGCCAAAAAAAAAAAAAGGCAGAACAAAAACCAAAAAATAAGAGCTTTATGGTGAAAAATACAGTTGTAGGTATGAGTGTTTGAACAATTGAGTTGAATAAACATATTGTTTTTTTTGAGGGTCTCAATTCCTTGCAGAAGCTGTCACTTAGGGCTCCACAGAAATATTTGTATTCCTATGAAATTCGTCCCCTACATAATAGGTTTCACAATTTTTGACAAATCAATCCCACAACCAAAGGTCGTACATTTGTAGCTGATTCAAACCCCTAAATGAATAGAGACATCAAAGCACTGAGCATATTGGATGTTTACACATGAATGGGCAAGATGGCAGAAATTATTTTCCAAGAGATCTATTTTTTTTTTTGCCTTTGCGTGTTTTTGGTAAATCTTCGACTTGCAGTTTTCATAGAATATGTTGTCATATTTACGTTAGCATGTAGTTAGCATATATATAATTCTGTAGGTCTGTCATTACATAGTAATATATAAATATGTGGGGCTATGTAAATGCTGCCCTGTACAAAAGAGGAACAATGGGTCTGGGTTTTAATTTCTGTTATTGAAATCTCTCTAGACTATTTGGGATTTGGGGGGATAACTGCCCTTTCTTTAAATTAAAATTAATGTTCTTAAGTGATGCAACAGTCTATTAAGGTTCTTTTTTTTTCAGCAAGGACCCTAAGATTTTAGGGCACACATCTGGGTTTCGCAATTTGGAAAAACAGGATTCTGACCCATTTATGGCACTTTTCCTCTTCGCTCCATTTTACCTGTGAATGCTATAGTCGCTCTTCAGCTCACAAAGGGAATCTTGCATTATTCTCATAAAACCATATAAGCGGACACTACCTGGAAACCTCTGGAGGGAGGCTCCCTGTAACTCTGCTCACATCACCAGAAAATGTCGTATTTAAGGAAGATGTTTTGATGAAATTTACCAAATCCATTTTTTAATGGTGTGTGTGTGTGTACGCGTGCCCATGCAGACAGCTGCGTTGTTCCAGAGGAACTGTTTGTAGTGTATTGGGGCTGTTGAAATATGAAATGACCAGTGATAAATGGGTGACAAGTGAATACGGGTGGCTCTCATGACCTCCAGGGTTCCAAACACTCTACATTTCTGTCTTTCCCTTTGAGATTAAGATTTACTGGGACAGGAATTTTCTACCGTTGAAGTAATGCCTCACATCCCAACATATAACAAAACTTCTCTCTGTAGAATTACTGTAAAACTCCAGTAACCATTTGAGGCATGAAAAAAATTGAATTGGAAACCCTCAGAGCCCTGTGATACTTAACGATCATACGGTGCTAAACATGCTTGGTTGTATTATAATTATATCTGTCCATCTCCTCTGCTATATTTTGGTTTAATTAAGAGCCGGGACATTTGTTTTTGGTTTGTGTTGCTGGTTGGTGTAAAATCACAGTGTAGTGATTCAACAAGTCTGCACGTGATGCTGTGCTCTCCACAAGGGTACCTATTACCTGTCACCATATGATGCTATTACAGTATCACTGACAATATTCCCTGTGTTGTGCCTTTTCTTCCTGTGACTTATTCTATACTTGGCAGCCTATATCTACCATTTCCCCTTTGTGCATTTTGCCCATACTTAGACTCTCCTGCTTCCCCTCTGGCAACCATCAGTTCTGTATTCATGGGTCTGTTTTTGCTTTTTGTTCCTTTATTCGTTTGATTTTTTCAGATTTCAAATACAAGTGAAGTCATGTGGTTTTTGTCTTTCTCTTGCTTACTCACTAAGCATAATACCATCTATGTCCATCCGTGTTGTTGCAAATGGCAGGATCTCACTTTTTTTATGGCCGTGTAATATTCCATTGTGTGTATATGTGTGTATACATATGCACACATACCGTGACTTCCTTATCCTCTTGTGTATTGATGGACACTTAGGTTGCTTCCATATCTTGGCTATTGCAAATAATTCTGCAATAAACATAGGGGTGCATATATCTTTTTAAATTAGAGTTTTTGCTTTGTTTGGGTAAATAGCGAGTAGTGTAATTACTGGATCATATGGTAATTCAATGAATATTTGGAGTAACCTCCATAATTTTTCCACAGTGGCTGCAACCAAATTACATTCCCACCAACAGTGCAGAAGGATTCCTTTTTCTCCACATCTTCACCAACACTTGTAATTTCTTGCCTTTTTGATTTTATTCCGACGGAAGTGATACCTCACTGTGGTTTTGATTGGTATTTCCATGATGAGTGGCGTTCAGCATATTTTCTTGTGTCGGCCATTTGTGTGTCTTCTTTGAAAAAATGTCTATTCAGGTCCTCTGTCCATTTATTCATTGGGTTGCTTTGTTTTATTTATTTATCTATTTTGATGCTGAGTTGTAGAAGATCTTTATCAGAATTATCATTTTAGGTTTCCCATCCCTTGTACAGTATTGGTTGTATCAGGAAGCATCCAACAAATGCTAGTTGAGTGAAGAACTTAGTAACTTACCAGGATCTCTCTCTTTTGTCGTCTTCACCAAAGTCATGTATTTTTTGCTTAGGTAAGTGGCAGGGATTCAGATCCATATTTTCCCTTCTGGAGGTGATGGATACTGTCAAGGAACCTGTGTAGTAGTAGAAGGAAGAACCCTGGAGTTTTAGTACAAGTAAGTGGAGTTTAATCTTTGGCGTCATTGCTCACCTGCTGCGCCTCACTGGGAAAATTCTCTTCCTCGAGCCTTCATGTCTTCATCTATAAAATGGGTTAATAACCTCAACTCCGTACAGTTATTTCCTAGTGACTTTTATTTATCCACGAAGCCCTTGAAATCTCTGCTCAGCTTAGACACCAAGGATAAAATTTTTGAAATATTTAATGATTCTTTTCAAAAAAATTCCCTGTAAATCTTGTGGCCCTCCAGCTGCCACACTCATCGAATCAATGGCCCCTCTTGCTTTAGGAGTAGGGCAGATACAGCGTCGATTCTAGAACAAATGTATCATCGGTCGCTTGTCAGAGGAGTTCTTCTAGAAGCCAGGATTTGTTGAAAATGCTAAGGCTTCCCTTTACATATTGAGAAGAACATCTAGAGGTCTGAGAATAAATCTTAAAAAAGTGCGCCCCAAACATATAGGAAGGGAAGGCCCCCTATAGTGGTACAACATGATGCTTGATGAAATCGGGGACTTGGGGCTGGGGCAAGGCGCGTGGCCCCAGAGAAGACAAGAAGGTTGCAGGAGGAGATGAGGACAAAGGAGACTGTGTCTTCCTTCCCCTCTAGAACCCTGGGAAAGTCCTCTTAGGGACTTAACCCTACCCCCCCCCCCCCCCCCCCCCCGCTTGCCATGTGCAGGAGGATGGAAATGTGTCCTGTTCAGAAGAGGCCTCTCTCCTCACCTCTCCTCCAGGTAACTCCTGTCTGACAACTCGCCCACATATTGACCAGTCACGAGGAGCTGGCATGTAAGTCGGCGTGGGCACAGCCCGTGGGCATTGTAGAGCAAGAGGAATCTGTGGCAGAGGGTGTGGTGTGCCCCTCTCCACCTGGGGTCCTGACAGCGGACACCCCCAAGCCTCTGAGGTGAGGCGTGAGAGCCAAGATGAAGGGTCTGGCCCCCTGGGGGAGATGGCCAGAAGCCGTCGTTGTCCCATGCCTACGCTGAGAGAACCACCCCAGACACTTCGGAAACAGACACAGAGAAGGTAGAGACCCGAAGCCAAAGACCAGGCCAGAGTAGCCCCTCCCCTCTCAGGATGGAGCAGCCCACCGGGAAGGGCGGTAAGCAGAGTAGACACTCCACTCCGCCATGGCAACATTACTTAAACGACTTCTCAAAGAAAGACCGACATTTCAGGAGAAAGGGGCACAAGAGGGTGGGGGGGGGGGGGTGAACCCGGAAGACTAAAAATTTACTCCAAATTGACTATCTTCTGAAAAATCTGAGTTACATCAAGTGAATAAGCTGTAAGTTGTGGTTTTGCTTGTTTTACCATCGTGTGAGAAGGAAAGTGTGTGAGGAAGACGAGGGCAGTCACGGGACGGGAAAACATTTTGTTTTTCACAAAATTAGTTTTTGTACATCTGTGTTATAAGGAGTAAATTTCCAATCAGCCGCGCAAGTCCGCCCTCCTCTTGGTGGCCTCACTTATAATTTACGTCTTTGGAACGTTTTACGGCGTAGGGAAATCTTTCCCATACGTCCTGTCATCTGTTTCTTCCCGTCACACGATGAGGTGATGTCGGTACTACTATGCTTATGTTCATGTGAAGAGATTGAGGATTTGTCCAAGGGCATATAGCTGATGAGAGATGAACAAGGACAGCTTATGGTCCAGGTCTTCTTTCCGTGCTGAGGAGTTACCACAAATGCTCCTGTAGGACCCACTTTGCTTCTCTCTGGGACTGTAGTCTGTGTTTACAACAGTATGGTTGTTGGTTAGGATCTCTTAGACACTTTTTCTTCTTATTGAAAGAAATATTCCTGCAAAGCTTTATCGGGATGTATTTAAAATGGAAATATTCTCCTGTTAGCAGCATGCAACTCATCTTTTTGATTTGGTGGTGTTATTCAAAATTTTATGTAAAATTGTCTATACGGAAGTTTATGAGCACACCTAGGCAAAACAAAACAGCCTATGGAAAACTCATTCTGATCATTTCTTATCCTAGGAGAAAGGCAGAGAGCAATGAAAGTGAGTCAATATTTTATAAATTCAAGGTCAATATTCTATGTCAATGTCAATAGTGTATGAGTTCCAAAGGATTTGTGTCACTATTAAATTAGAAATGATTCACTCTTATTTGATGTCTAGTAGATTTAGCCACATAATGGACAGAAACAAACAGAATAGAAAGGATAGAGAGCAAACGTATTTTGTAAGATAATTGGAAACATCTTATGAGCTTCCATGCAAAGCAAGAGAGACCATCTTGTCTTTTTGGATATTCATTCATCTTTAGCATCACTGAATTTATGGCTTGGATTCTTGGCCTTGACCTAGGGCCCTGATGGGCTGCATGTCTTAGCCCTGCATCATCAGGTTCAATTCAGGAGAGTGAGTCCTACATACCTATAACCCAGATCTTAGACAGAAGGGGGCTATTAGAAATTGGGAGGGAGGCTTAAATGTGATGTTCAAGGACTTCCCACTTTTGTATATGTTTGAGTCTTGTGTGTCCTCTTTCCCTGTAAACTTTTTTATTCTCAATATTAAGCCCAGTGAAATTTGTTGAGTTATTGTTCCTGACTACAGAAATAGACCTGTAGGACTTTCTCCAATAATATTTTTCATTGCTAATGTATTTTGTAAGTAGCCAGGTTTATGGAAACCCCAATTTGTGTGTTTCCCTGAGATACACACATCAAAGAATGTTTTTCCTCTGTGCATAGGAAGTTTTATTTTGCATCAGAGTTCAGTGGGCCTCTCAGAACCTTCTTCAATCACACAACTTAATCTTATCATTTAAGCAATTTCTTTTAACATATTAAGAGTGTGTGCTGGTCATTTGTATATAATTTTTATTTTCAAAGTCAGATCAGATTTTCCATTAGAGTATTGTAAATTCACATCTTAAATTCTTTGGGATTCTTTTCTTTTTGTTTTTAAAATTTTTTTAAATTTTTTTGTTTTTTGAAGGGGAGAGAGAGAGACAGCGCATGAGTGGGGGAGGAGCAGAGAGAGAGGGAGACACAGAATCCAAAGCAGGCTCCAGGCTCTGAGCTGTCAGCACAGAGCCCGATGCGGGGCTCGAACTCACAGACTGCGAGATCATGACCTGAGCCGAAGCCGGATGCTCAACCGACTGAGCCCCTCAGGCGCCCCTGGGATTCTTTTTATATTCTTATTTGTAGAGTCTTTACACAGAATTTTCCAGCCCATCTTTACTGATTACCACTGACAAACGACCATGAGATGAGCAAACCCATGTTTTAGTGCCTACAATGGTGAGCCTCTTTGTTATGCAATTTATATGCATTATTATCTAATATAGTGGACAACACATTTAAAAAAATGCTCAGGGTAAATGAATCTCCTTACCCATCCCTTTAGGAAAATGACAACATGTATATAATTTAAAAGGACTTGTTGGGATGTTTTCGGCTATATTGGAGGACATTTTCTGTTAATAAGTCCATTTAGTCATCAGAGTTTTGCATACTAGGAATTAACTCAATGGCCTTAATATCCACAGCTACTTTTCCTATTCGTAACGGCCCCATTGTGCAACATGTAAATGGAAACTATCCCTACCTGTTTTAAAAACATTGGAAAAAAACTCCATTTCATTTACATAGATTTATTATGTAGTCAGTTCAGCACTGAAGTTACATGACTTGGGTTAAAGCCAGGGCACCAACGTGAGAGAGGCATTAAAGCTTTGTGAAAGACAGTGTAATGTTGTGATGCTGTGCTTATGATGAACTCTTGGCATTATCGTTTCACGAGCGTTTTTGGTTTATCAGTTAGGCATCTTACTTGCAATTATATTTTCTCTTTGGTTCTTGCATTTCTACGTAGCCCTTCCAATATTTATCTTTTCCTCCTCTTTTTATATATATAAAGGGTACTAACTGGAAAGTGTATAATTAGCCTTGAGCTATTCAAGTAGGGGAGGAGAGACAGTTTGCCAGGCCTCAAGTATTTCCGCATCTGGATCTAGAACATAGCACATATTGATAGGAGTTCTCTAACTCATGTCTATTTGGAAGTGTTGTGTACACATTTCAGCACATTTTGGCAAAAGCCGTGTCCTCTGATGAGGAAGTGACTATCCCCTTCTTGTGTCATTTCCCAGCCCTGAAGTCTTGTTTATAGCAAGCTTCTTTGTTAAGGCTTCGACATAAAGGTCTTTGATACTCTCGAGCCCATCCCTGACTCATTATTAGCCGACACTTTGTGTCTGGCTGGCAATTTTTCCATGAGTGGTAAGGTCAGCCTCATACGATATTACACAACCTTCCCCATTCCTTGTGCGTCAGTGAGAATCAAATGACTCTTCACAGTGAAAAACAAAATCTTGGAGTAGGGTAAAAAGATGACCAGTCTCTGAACAAAGCAAACCAATGTTCAGATTCTCTCTCGTTTCTTATGCATCTTCCTGGTTTTCTGTGAAACAGCTTTCTCTTGCTAAAGTACTCTTTACAGCTCGTCTTTCCTATAGGTAATCAGCATCTATAATTTGTGATTTCTCTCCTTAATTAATTAGGTTATGGACCATTTGAAAGTAACTCCGGGTCAGCAGAGTATAGTGAAGGAGGGTCCTGAGTCAGCAGACCTTCCCTCAAGGTGCCCATTAAAAGGTTCCTCACCATCTCTTAGTCTCTGACCTCGTCTGTACAATGGCAATAATCCTATCTACCTCGCAGTTAATGCATAATTTAATGTGTATAAAGTAACTTTGTAGATTGCAAAAACCTATTCAAATGAAAGAGGCTACTCTGCTTTTAAGAGCCAGAAGAGTTTGCTGTTATCCTTTGAGAGGAGGTCAGAGTCTTGGAACCTTTTAGAAACTGTAGCATAATGTTGTCGAAGGGGCGATTTGATAAATATTGGCTTAAACTAGTGGGATTTTCAGGAGCTCAATTGCTACCTTTTATTATCACCTTGCCTCTGTGAGGCTATCATGCTATATTGGAAAATCTTCTTCTTCCCCTTAACCATGAAATTAAAAATGGAAGTGGGCTTGAGGATGGCTGTGACTTGTGAGTGACGTAGTTTGAGTAATACGCTCATCCTAACTATTTTAGCTCTGTCCCCATCCTCTCTCCTCAGTCAGTTTCTTCATTGCTTGGAAGGAAACAATGGGGGAATTTCCTTCAACTGTTCCTGCCTGGTTTTTGATGGACACGCACAATGTATGTGTGTGTGCGTGTGTGTGTGTGTGTTTCTTTCAGGAGCCCATGTTTAATCTTGAGCAAATGTAATCTATATTTTAAACCTAGGGGTGGATACTCCAATTCAGGAACCTACCAGTAAAGTTGAACTTTGGGGCCACAGTGATTGTTGGGCTTCAAAGTCTTCCTAATGAACATTCTCCATTATAATCTCATTTGGCATAGATGAAATTGTTCCCTTGGGAGATGCCTTGCCAAACCGTCATCCATAATCCTGAATCGATTCCAAGCCAGACGGTTACCTGAAAACAATGTCACATTGTTTCTTGTCTATTCCCTTAACCTCAAGGATTCAGTTTGTGAGCGCTGAAACAGCCAGAAACTGGAGAGGAGCCCCTTTGTCAAAATTAGAGTCATTAAGGAATAATGCCATATGGGGCTCAAGGGTGGCAAAGGTGCTGAGCGGCTTATTTGTTAAGATCGAAATATTTATGTCAGCAGTAATAACAAGAGTGTCTTTGAGAATCCGTGTGGTATGAAGTTGAGCACCGATGAGATTAGAGAATATCGACAGCCCTGCTGTAATTATGTAAATAACAGCAAGTTCCGCTTTCCCTGTGTCTTTCGTTTCCACGTGCACACGTAAGAAGAGGGCTAGGAAGTGGGTGAATGCCGGGCAGGAATGCTCAGCTATTTATTTGCCTGACGGGGTAGCCTGAAGCTCGTATTCCCCTGAGTTATTTTTTCATCCAAATCAAACAATTCCAGGGGGTTGCACAGAAGGGACATACAAGTATGTGTCCACTTGGAGGACTGCTTGGTGATAACATCCACGTGAGAACCCCGCGAACTCAGTAGGTGCATCCTGACGTTTTCCACTGCAGAGCTGCGTGTTTGGATCCCACTTGACTGATACCAATGCTTTTTCTGTTACCTTTCGAGCAGATCCCTTTAAATTGTTCTCTGTAGGGATGTTTTCTATGTCTAGCTGCCTATCAATCTTTCTATCTCGATGCAGAAGTATTTGATTAGTGTATTTAAAGTAATAAAGATGTCAACAGCAGTGTCACCTTGATTGATGCTAATTATAAGTCTTTAATGGTTCCTCTGCTTTGGCCGCTATCCTTGCAGGTTGTGATTTTTATGGTTAAAATAGTGCCCTGCTGTCCAAAGGCTTAATCATAAATTCTGGTCTATCTTTCTCTAATGATTCTGCATATGCAGTGGTATAATCCCAGTAACATACATTATCTTTGTTCGTGAAAAGCAAGCAGTGACTTTCATAGGGGTGATTAATGCATTTATAAGGAGTTTGAAGAATCCTTGTTGGGATCACAGCAGAGGTTATGATGATTATGCTTGCTGGGCGTTAGCATTAGCAGCAATGGTACAGAGGCTGTTGGAAAATAATGGAGGGTTTTTCCTACACTCCCTGTTCAGCACATTAATGTTGTGAATGAGACTATAGCTCCGGTGGCAAAAAGACGTAGGTGTTGCAACCTGAAGATGCTATCAGTATGTGGTTGTCACACCAGTGAAACTAAAAGCAAGTTAAATTATCTGAGGGCTTTCCTTCTTAGAGCAAACAACCTTGTTAAACAGATTTGGGGTCGCTCAATTTGAAATATCTCTTGATTAAAATGTCTTTTCCACTGGGGTTTTTCAGGCTGAATTTTCACAGTGCTAATAAATGTTTAGTTGAATCTCCTTTCTCTCAAGCCTGGAGATAGTTTTAAATAACAGAAAATGAGCCCAGTCCTATATATGCTCACAAGACTTTCCGGATGTGGGTAATTTGCTTAGGAATTTCTGCCCATTTGTGTCCCATGATTATACTTCTCTGAAATGCCGTATCTTACCGAAGAGAAGCTGCACATAAATTTGAACAATGCTTTATTATTTTATAAGAGCAGTTTACGTTTGCATCAATTACAACACATAGCTCCTTGCGTATAGTAGACATTTTAACACAGTGTTTTAACACTATGGAAGAAGGTACCAACAACTTTAAGAGAAGTTGCTTTTTAACTAATAATAGTATCTGCCTGTTTTCTCCTGTTTAATTTTACTTTTTTTTATGCATATAAATTAAGGTAGATGGAACTTCATTCTGCCTTGGTCCAAAATGTGAGAAGTGTTCATATCTCTCCACTTTCTGCTAATTTTCTATTCTGCTCCAGTGATAATATTCAAGTGTAATGTTCTCTGCCAGCTCTAACCTGTCTACACGAAACTGTGCCTTAACTTCTAGTAAGAAGAATATAGTTTAAAAAAAGTTTTTTGAACCATACTCATTTTCAAATAGGGAGATGCCAAAGTGCATTATAGGAAGATAATTATTCCCCCAAGTGGTACCAGCTTAGGGAAAGAAACCACAGACCCCAGAGAACAATCTTGAGAGGGTAGTTGTCTTATAACAACATGTATTTAACATTTCTGGAGGTGGCTATAGTTTGGGATGATAATAAGATCTACCCAATATATTTCTTTGGCTGGACTTTTGAGAATATATGCCAAGCTGCGTAGTGTTTTTGTTTGTTTGTTTGTTTTTGTTTTTTAAGAAGGACTCTCAAATTGCAAGCAGTGTTTTGGAGAACATCTAACATCTACCTTGGGTTTTTACAATGATGACTTCACTACGAAGTCTTTTTATCTTGCCATTATATAGCTTAAGGTGGTTGAAATGGTCATTGTCCTACATCTTGGGGCTCTCTGTTAGATAATGATTATCCTCAGTGAGCCAATGCACATTTCTTTTTTTCTTTTTTTTGTACATCTTTTTTTGTACATTTCTTTACCAGAGCGATAATATGGAAAACATACACACAGTCTAACCTTGTGCACAGGGAACCTTTGCTTTTTCTGGAGCTTTGCTTAGACATTGCAGATATGGGTGGGCCAGAAAGGGGTGTTAGACAGTGTGGGATGGACAAAGAAGGCCAGGATTGATTGAACAAGGACTGGCCAGGGATGGGAACGTAAGAGAATGCTAGAGCTGACCTTCACGGTGAGGAATCCCCTGTGAGGTCAGTACATGCCCCGACCTGTCCCTCATGTCCACGATCGTAGCGCCCCCCCCCCCCATTATGGGTGGTGAGTCTCATCAGAATAACGAGAGACTCCTGTGGCCAACAAGAATCGGTGGGAGCCGAGGAGGTCTCGGCCATAGAGTTCCATTGTGTGTGATTTTGGAAAGAGAAATGCGGACTGTTTGATCAGGGGAGGCGTTAGCTGCTTTGCTTAGTCTCTCACTGTGTGATTATTTCCTTTTGTAGTTGTGATAAATTAACATTGCCTCACGTACTCAACAGGAATATTTTTTTAAGGTTTTTTTTTTTAAAGCCCCAGGGCTCCTTTTTAAAAATGCAGGTTAATTCTCAGAGGCTTTCAAAAGCATTTCTGCATCATGCTACTAATTAAGATAAGGTTATCATTTTAAGTTATACCAGGAATGCAATTAGAGCTTCTAGTGAGAACTGTAGCAATCAATTTTATACAAATTATTCAGACCTGGTAAGGTAGAATACAGTTTTAATAGGACAAGTGAACATACTGTGATTTATTAGATATAATGTGAATTCAAATGACACCTGAACACAGCATCTGTAACCCATCATGTGCCCAAGTCACTGGGAATCCAGTTCAACGGCCTTTCATCAGAAGGGATTTAATACTATGCCTTCCATTCCCCCCATTGTTCAGTGGCCATTGTTTTGGGCTTGAAGAGTGGTTTTTTGTCTTCAAATTTGAATGCTTTTAGACACGAGCAAGGCATTGGTGGAATACGAAGTGCAGATTACCCAGTCCTCCCATTTATCTAGACGGACGGTGCTGCAAAGAGGACTGCTGCGTCCTGCTCGCTTGCTTTTTTCCTTTTGTGTGGTCTGCAGAGCCAGGTGACCAACTGACAGTGTAATTAGCTAATTTCTCTGCGTTGGGCCTCTCTGCTGAAGGATGCTGGGTAAGAACACGCCTCGTCTTATCTGCCAGCTGGCAGTGATTACTTATTCATTAAATGGATACCTGATTTCTAAGGGGCGAGGATGGCCGGGTTGAGTAGCTCCCGAGGAGGCGGTGGATCGTTTCCTCCTGTGAACACTCCGGGTCCTCCGGGGCTCCGCGTGAGGCCATACAAATAAATGACAGCCCTTCTGGGCTTTCTTTTCCCGGACACCTTAAAAATATCTGGAGCGCATTTATTTCCCCCTGCTTGGCTTTTATGCTCCTTTGGCCTGTCAGCTGTTGTCTATTGTGGCCTGTGCCTAAATTCCTCAAATTGCAGTCATTCGTCCAACGTGTGTGTATTGCTTGGGTTTCCATTGTATGCATTGGGTCGCTCTTGGTATTCCGCACATGGTGGTGACTGAAAGATAGCGTGCTGGTCTCTATGACACGAGCCTGCCTTTCTCCTCTCCGCGTGAACCACACCGCATCCCCTCTCGGCCAAGTGACCTTTCCTTCTAATTTACAGAGAAACGCCAACTGGTACGATCGTGTTTCCATGTTCTCTCTCTGCTCTGTACCTACGACTATCTACCAACGAAAAGTTTTGTCCTTTCTGTTCCACCTGATACAAAATGCCCGGTCTCCTCCATAAAATGACCTCTTTAATTTGGAGAAGTTTCTGCATTAAGGGGCGCCTGGGGGCTCAGTAGGTTAGGTGTCCGATTTGAGTGCAGGTCATGCTCTCACAGTTTGTGAGTTTGAGCCCCGCGTCCGGCTCTGTGCTGACAGCTTGGAGCCTGGAGCCTGCTTCAGTTTCTGTGTCTCCCTCTCTCTCTGCCCCTCCCCTGCTCGTATTCTGTCTGTCTCTCTCTGTTTCAACAATAAATAAATGTTAAAAAAAATTAAGAAGTTTCTGCATTAATTTTCTTCCTTCTTTATCTCTTTGTCCCTTGTCCGCTCCTTCCCTTCAACTAAAAAAACAAACGAAAAACCAAAAAACATATATGCTTAAGTTTTGCCCCTACCCTAAGCATAATAAATAATATAACCTGTTGTCTCGCCTCTCTGTTACTCATTCAAGCTTCCTGGATGCCAGTTTTCTTGAAAGTGTGTCTCCATAGATTCTGTTTCTTTTTTGTCATCTTATTGCAACTGTCTGGCTTCTGGAACAGCACATCTACAGACCAGTGAGCACCAGTGGCCTATGATTAATTCTCATTCCATATAACCTCGTAATAGCATTTGCTCTTGCTGCCTGTTTCCTACTTCGGGAAATTGCCAACCTTCTTGAAGCCATGACGTCATTCTCTCCTGGCTTCCCATCCAACCGTCTGATTGATTATTCATCCTTCCTTTGGCTGAACTGTCCTTCTTTGCCAGTCTTTTTAGTGATAGTCACTCCCAGGGTTTCTGCCTTGGTTTTCTTCTCAGTGTGTTAGGAGGTTCTTAAAAGAAGATGCTTCGAAAGTGAACCGTGAATGTCCTGAGATCACGCATTACGTATAGAGTATAGGTTTCAGTATGTGCATCTTTCCAAGAGAAGGATTTATAGCATTTGTGTGATTCTCAAGGGCGCCAGAGACTTACAAAATGGTTAGAACCTCACTTCTTGAATGATTGCATCATTTCCTGTGGCATCTCATTCCAGACCACCCCTGGTTCTCTGCTGTCCTTTCTCTCAGGAAGGGGGGATTGCTCTTGACTGAGGTTCTTACGTGGTCCTCATGTGTCTTCTCTTACCACATGTGTCTTCGATTATATGCCAGCTTCTCTCAATTATGACTCACAGCTGTAATTGGTTCATCACGATTTTGTTCTAATTAGATTTTCTGTCACCTATTTCTCCTCAGCCCGGTCCAACCTGCGTAGGATTGCTAGAAATATCTTTTGCTATGTCCTAAAATAAAAAGCTTGCTCCTACCATTCACCTTCGCTTGATATTCTGTAGCAGACTCCTCCCATTCCTCCTCCTCCCATTCAGGTTAAATTCCAAGTCACTTGGATTATGAAACCCTCCAATGGGATTTCCCTTACTTGTAAGAGACCTCTGAACCTTTTGCAATTACCCAGATATATTATGGTGCTGTTTTCTCTCCCTGAAACAAGGAACTACTCTGGTTTGCCTGGGTAATACAAGATTTCTATTTATCTTTTACGATCCATCTTGGCTGTTACGCTGTCCTTGAAGTCTTCCCTAGCCCTAAGTAAATTAGGCATGGCTTCCTCTTTGTACTGGATTGTATCATTGCATTGATTCTTCTGTATCTTAACCTTATTTTAATGTTTATTTTTGAGAGAGAGAGAGAGAGAGTGCGTGCAGGGGAGGGGCAGAGAGAGGGGGGACAGAGGATCAGAGGTGAGCTCTGGGCTGTCAGTCCAGAGCCCGACGCGGGGTTCAAACCCATGAACCGGGAGATCGTGACCTAAGCTGAAGTCGGATGCTTAACCGACTAAGCCACCAAGGTGTCCCAACCTTTTTTTTTTTTTTTTTTTAATTCCTCTCCCCGATAACATGATAGGCCAGGAACTTTGGAGGCTAGTCCTCTTATCTGAGCATGCTCAGTACCCAGCACAGTGCTTCAAAACATACTTTGTGAGGGACCACTAGCTCTCCACTGGAGCTGGACATTAAGGTATAAAAATTGAACACTGTGTATGGTTCAATTGCTGGATTAAGCAAACAAATCAGTCTTGTCTGAACTCCTTTTTGGGAGAGACTCCAACTCCTGTGATTTAAAATAGCGACCCTCTCTGAATTTCCCAGCATGATGCTTTCTGCACACATGCTCATCACATGTAATATATATTGTGATGTATATGAAGAGCACATATAAGCACAAATTTATTTTCTCTGACATGCCCCTTAAAGTAAATTCTAAGGGCACCTGGGTGGCTCAGTCACCGACAGAGTCAAAGCATCCGACTCAGGTCGTGATTTCGCCGTTCTTGAGTTCAGGCTCCATGTCTGGCTCTGTGCTGACAGCTCAGAGCCTGGAGCCTGCTTTAGATTCTGTGTCTCCCTCTCTCTCCACCCCTCCACGGCTCATGCTCTGTCTGTCTGTCTCTCTCTCAACAATAAACACTAACAAAAAAAATTTTTTTAAGCAAATTCTGAGTATGCTGACAGAGGCTTTGCAGTTCGTTGATCTGTGACTTCCTCAAGTTTGCAATGGATATTTGGTATTTTGAAACCTACCAGCAACTTGGCATACTGTTCAAACAGAGACCTCTTCCGTCCCCCTTCCCCAAGGTCTTCTGCCCTTCTTGCTAATGGTTAAGACAATCTTCAGACGAAAGTAATTGATATCTCTCTATGCTTGAATTTCACAGTGCCGTGCTTTAATAAAAATGATGGATTTTTTCCTCTTTTCTGAGATTTGTTAGGTAATTTATTAACATGATGTGTCCCAGGGAAATATATTTTTAATCTAGTATTATCTCAGTAACATTTTTTTTTTTTTTTTTTGCCAATGAGTAAACTGCATCACAGAGAGGTTAAATTACTATCTGTGGAGTTTTTTAATTTTTTGTTTTTTTTCTAGAGAACCACAGTGTTATATCATTAAAAGTCACAAAAATTTCTTCTAAAAAAAGTTGTAGTGCTTTATAATCTATAGGAATCCTTTAATTCTCAGTCAACCTGGTAAATAGTTTCTAGATACCCTGAAGCCGGCACTAAGTCTTAGTATTTTGTTACTCTTTGACCTATGAAGCTCTCTGTGTCATTTTGCTCTTCATATCTAGGTAGAAAAAGAAGTAATAGGGATTCTTAACCAGATTTTTTGGGAAATTCTCAACAGGAAAGAAGATGAAAACGGGAATAGAAAGTTAATTTTCTTTCACATGTCTTCCAGTTATAGTCTCTTTGTTTCTAAAGGCTCTTAAAATACAAAGGGACGGGGCAACTGGGTGGCTCAGTCGCTTAAGTATCCGACTTCCGCTCAGGTCGTGATCTCACGGTTTGTGAGTTCAAGCCCTGTGTTGGTTTCTGCGCTGACAGTATGGAACCTGTGGGGATTCTCTCTGTCTCTCTCTCTGTCTCTCTCTCTGTCTCTGTGTGTCTCTCTCAAATAAATAACAAAAAATTACAAAAAAACCCCACAAAAAACGAAGGCAAGTACTTCTTTGGTTATGATAGGTGGATTAATTGGGGGATGTGCATTCGTGATTTTTATTACCTTTCCTGAGTACTTAGAGACTTCCTCTTCCTTTCCGATAGTTTACTATTTGGGCTCAACTAGAATTGAACTCTAAGCCATTCTCTCTTACTGGCGTCTTTGCTCACACTTCTTTTCATCCTACAAAGAGTCCTGTGACAAAACATCCAAATCAAAATTCTGTCTTTGTATCTTGTTACCAGCTATTCAGTCTTGTCATGAGTCTATGCTTCACTCTCTCAACTGACTCGTGTTTGTTTGGCCACCTCCTATGTATTCTCTTTTGTAAAAAAAAAAAAAAAATGGAATGTAGCTTTATGAATGCTATTTATGAGGCTAGAAACTGGATTTTTCTTTTTCTTCTTGGAAGGATTTTTTTTCATATAATTTATTGTCAAATTGGCTTCCATACAATACCCAGTGCTCATCCTAACAAGTGCCCTCCTCGATGCCCACCACCCACTTTCCCCTCTCCCCCACCCCCACATCAACCCTCAGTTTGTTCTCTGTATTTAAGAATCTCTTATGGTTTGCCTCCCTCCTTCTCTGTTTGTAACTTTTCCCCCCCTTGACTTCCCCCATGGTCTTCTGTTAGGTTTCTCAAGATCCACATATGAGTGAAAACATCTGATATCTGTCCTTCTCTGACTGACTTATTTCACTTAGCATAACACCCTCCAGTTCCATCCATGTTGCTGCAAATGGCCATATTTTATTCTTTCACATTGTCATGTAGTATTCCATTATATATATAAACCACATCTTCATCAGTTGATGGACATTTAGGCTTTTTCCATAATTTGGCTATTGTTGAAAGCTCTGCTGTAAACATTGGGGTACAAGTGCCCCTATGCATCAGCACTCCTGTATCCCTTGGGTAAATTCCTAGCAGTGCTATTGCTCGGTCATAGGATAGTTCTGTTTTTAATTTTTTGAGGAAACTCCACACTGTTTTCCAGAGCGGCTGCATTCCTAGAAGAATTTTTGAAGATTTGAACCGTTGTTTTGTGGAGTACGTTAGAACATAGGGACTTCTCGAGATGTGTGACCATATCCCTAAAACTCCTACGTATCCTGGATTATTGGATATCACGTGTCATAATGTAAAGTATGTTGTATGGTTATTAATCCTCTCTGTGGCTAGGGCTGACTGGCCCATTTGACAAGTTGTGAGCATCGACTGATGGGAATACTTATTTTAACACTGCTTCATTACAAGACAGATTAATCAAAGCACTCTTGCGACTGCCCTGAAAAGCAGGCATATCCTTTAGCTGTAGACGATCACTCCCCCTGTTTTACTCAGACTCCTGTTTCTGGCATTTACGTCCATCTTGGTTTCTGCTCACAGGTATCTTGTGAACTTTCAATATCTTACCTTTTCTGCCTTCTTGATGCTAGTGATTAGATTATAGGAAGAGCCTACCACCTGCTTGCTGCATTCCAGAACAGACGACTACCTATCTATATATGTCGATACATAGATGAGTCATCCATTTTTTTGCCCCCATCACATCCTGATATAGTAATGACAATCCTAGCAGATCGAAGATTGTTGCTCTAAATAATATCTGTGCAAGAGTATTTTATTTCGGGTCTTGATTCCTGTAGATCTATTCAAAGGTGCTACTGCCTGGTTCCACATTTGTTCTTTGAAGGTATTTAAATAATGTTTTTAATATGTGGTATGATGAGAAAGTACACCCTAATAACTCGGATACAAGGTTGCATGTTAAGAGTTACACTGAATAAATTTCCCCAAAATGGATGTGATTTATTATGAGTAAATGCTAACCAAAAATTTTCTATAAATATAGGGCTCGAAAGATTACAAAGCTTGTAGATTCTAATCAAGGTGGTCCCTGGGAAAAAATCTCAGAGGCAGGCCTGGAAAACAGTTATAATTTGCTAATCAGAAACAATCAGTGTATTGTATCCTGTTTTGAGAAAGGCTGTATAAATATAACCAAGTTATATTTATGTGACTAAGAAAGTCAAGAAAAGCCTCAAAGAAAATTTGTTGATGCCCATTTAAGCATAGTCTGGTGGAGAGGAATTCCTGAATAAAGGACTTGAACGTTACCAGAAAAACTACTGATAAATTGAGCATTTATTATGTGCCAGGTGTGTGCTAAAAACTTTACACTGTCCTCATGTTCACAATGATTTTTGAAAGCTACTCTTGCATTTTGAAGTACCTACATTTTATTGATCAGGAAAATGAAAGAGGCAAGATTCGTTCTAGTAATTGGCATATTATTGAGTAATTCAGTTAGAGAGCTGGGATTTGAACCCAGACTCGGGCTCCACACCAGCCCATAGACTCACCAACTGTGTGGTGTGATTTTCTTGTACCAAAACTATTTCCCACAAATAAATTTCTTAAGATCTTCTAAGTAATTACATTATACATATAGTCATGTAGCCATCAAGACAAGTTACAGGAATGTTTTTCATCCCTCAAAATTCTCCCCCACCACTTTGAAAATAATCCCTATGTCCTCCCCAAGCCCCTCTAGAAGCCATTGGTCTGTTTTCTGGTCTGGCTTCCATTTTTATGTGAGGTTCACCAGCAGGTAGCCACAGCATGTTTAGGATGAAAATAGACATTGGTCAGATTGACAAGATCTTTGTGAATTGACCATTGCACATCTCATTAAAAGTTAACAGATTGATATTGTGGTTAGAATTTGGCTTGCTACATTGCTTGCTTAGTAGAGAATTCATTGACATGCTGAGTAGAGGCCTGTATGTGTTTGAAAATACTTTATTGATAAAATGCTTAGGTATATGTTTCTGTATTTGTGGGAGTGATGAATAGGAGTCTGGATCTAAACATATAGCTAAAGCAGGGCTTGGCTGGTTCAGTCAGTAGATCATGTGACTCTTGATCCCGGGGTTATGAGTTTGAGTCCCACATTGGGTGTAGAGATTACTTAAAAAATGTGTGTGTGTTTATACATTTTATTATATATATATATATTTTTTTTTAAATATATATTTAAAAACCTATATTGCATATATATGGCTAAAGGTATAAAGTCAGGATGCCTAGTACGCTTCAATATGTTCTTAAAATATGATTAAAAATTTTTTATGATTTGAGTATAGATAACACATAATGTTAGGCTAGTTTCAAGTTTACAATTTAGTGATTTGCCAACTTTATCCATTATGCTGTGTTCACCACAAGTATAGCTACCATCTGTCCCCTTACATCACTAGTATGTATCATGGACTGGATTCTTGAAGCTCTGCTTTTTATTTCCATGACTTACTCATTCCATAACTGGAGGCCTGTATCACTTACTCCCCGTCACCCATTTGCCCAGTCCTCCAGCCTGCTCCCCTCTGGCAACCATCAGTTTATGGTCTATATTTATAGCTCTGATTCTGGTTTTGTTTGTTCATTTTTTCTAGATTCTATTCGTGAGTGGAATCTGAAATATGATTCAAATGTATGTTTGTAAAAATACTATATTGGTCATCAAAGGCAGAATCGCACTTAAACAAATATCCCAAATCACGTGTTTCAGAGGGCTCGCTGTTTCAGACAGTGTTTTGAACACACTGCATCCCTTCAACAAGTATTTATTGATCATCTTTACCAGGCTAGAAACTGGATGAAGAGATGGGGCATTGGGCACAGGGTAGAACATTCTCAGTTAAAAGAGCAGCATGTGTGAAGTATCTCCAGTGAGAAGAATATAGTGCATGGAGTACTGAAAGAAGGTGGAGATAGCAAAAGAAAGATGAAGAGACCAACATGAATTGTATGAGAGCAAACTGGGCCTGGATCTGTTACTAGTTTCTGTAACATTCTATGAAGGTATCCTTTAACTGCCTGGCTCTGCCTCCACGTACGTGAATATGTTTGTGTTGCATCTGTCCCATCCTGAGTACAGAAGGAGCTTACACTGTCATCGTACCCTTTTCTGGCCTGCATAGTCAAGGACTCCCTCTCAACTGGGTCCTTTCCGTTGACTTTCAATCTTAAAGTGTTCTCATTTCATACACAAACAACCCACCCTTCCTGGACTCCATAGCCTGTAGGTATTGCTTGCTTGCTTCCTCTTTTCGGCTGGATTGGTTGAAATCATGGCTCTTCATTTCCTTCCCTTCTAGGACCAACCTAGTGTAGCTCTACCTTCATTCTTCCATGAAAACAGCTTCTCCTAAGTCTATAGTGACCTTCTCTTGTTGATCCCATGGTCGTCATCTTCGTAAACTCTTTAAGAGCTCCCTTGGAACACGAACTTCTAGGGTACTTTAATGTCCTCTTTTTCTTCACATTTACGTTTTCAGTTGCCTCTGCAGTTAATCAGGTGTTAGATAATGGTACCCTCAAAACCTCTCTTCTGTTGTACAGCCGACTACCTCCAAAATTAGTCTCATCCCCTTCCTTGGCTTACTATGAGAGGTGGCTTAGTATGACTGGGCAAGAGTACCTGGGGTTATGTCCCAGTTGTGTGACTTAGGCAAACAGCTTTAACTGTCTAACAGTTTCTTCATATGTCAAATAAGGATCATTAGAATATCTGCTTCATGTGGTGGTTGTGAAGGTAAAGTGAGTCCACGCATATAAAGTGCTTAAAGCTGTGCCTGGCAAATAGTAGATGCCTCTTGGATGCACAGCTGCAGTTATAATTTGTGAATAAAACCTAATTTTATATCCTCCGCATACTTATGTATTCGGTTGTTTACAAAGGTGTCCGCTTTCAGCTCTAAAGACCCATCAGACTCCATGTATCCATGATCAACTGCATAATTATTCTGGTGCTTCCTCCACAGACAGAAATGTGTGAGCACTCCTAGTGTTTCCTGCCTCGGTGCGTAGCTCAACCATCCCTCATTTACACAAGCCAGAATAGGAGATTTCACCCCCCGGGTCTCTCTCGTCTCTCTTGCCAATTTATCACGAAGCCTTGTCGGTTTGACCTACCAAATTCCTATTAAAGCTGCCACCCCAGGTGGAGATCCTACCATTTCTCATCTTGACTATTATAGTAAGAGATCTCTGTGTTTTCACTCTGTCTGCTCATCACCTCTGGTAAATTCTCCACCCTGTTGGAAGAATTATGACTTCAGAAGGCCGCCCTGTTGATCTCCCCTTTGTTTCCAGCCTTTACATAGCTTCTCATTACTCTTAGGATAATGACCCAATTCCTTTGCATGGTCGACCAGTCCCTGCCTCTGAGGCCTCGCTAGTCCTTCACCCATGCCTTCTGTTCCCTGTGCTCCTGTCACACCCATCCACTTTCAGCTGCTTCCACACAGTTTACTTTCTCCCGCCAGAAGGTTTTGTGCACGCGGTTTCCCCTGCCAGAAAGCTCTTCCCACTCCTGCCCTGTTTCCTAATACGTTTTTGTGCATCCCTTGAATCTCCACTCAAACGTCACTTCTTCGGGAAGCCTTCTCTGACCTCCTGATCTAATTCAGACTATGTGAGAAGCTCCCGTATATTCGGCTCTTCACCTTCAGAGTATGTGCATCAATTTGTCATCAGAGTCGAAAGTTGGGGGTTCCCAAGACCACCTTTAGGCCCAAGGATTTGTCACGAAGACAGGACTTAAGAAAGCTGTTCTACTAGTGGTTCCGGTTATTACAGTGAAAGGTCACGGCTGAAAATCCACAAAGGGAAAAGGTGGCTAGGTGGAATCCAGGAGAGACCGGGCACCAGCTGCCAGTTGCCCTTTCCCAATGGACACACGCGCAACACTTCCTTCCGTCAGCAACACGCTGTTCTCTCCGCAACAAAACCCTGTGTTGCCAACAAGGGAAGTTCACTTGAGCCTTGGTGTGCAGGTCTTTTTGTGTGTGTGTGTGTGTGGGGGTGGTCAGCTGCATAGGCATTCGGAACCTGATCTACTTCATTTGCAGCCCCCAGAGGTCAGATTTATAGTGTGGTCCAGAGCTTCAGGCTTACCAGACCAGGTGATCGCTCACCATAAGTCCTATTGTTAACATAAGTTGTTTGGTGTGGCCCGAGGCCTCAGGCGTACCAAGACACTCCCCTGATGTGACGCACCAAGGACTCCGAGGTCATGTCTCAGATGCCAGGCCGAGGACCGCTCCTGAAGATTGGGAAAATGTGCAGGTTTGAGAGCCAGGACTCCTGCGTTACCCTTTCCTGCACACGTTCCATAGCGCCTTTGTTATTTCCCAACAGACTACGTGAGGCCGAAATTGGTAACTGTTTTTTTTCAGCTTTGGGCACCCACTTTCCTGACTGATTGCAGGTGCTCTGTATTTATGGAAAGAATGAAACCTACGTTTGTCGTCTTGATTTCCTTCTAGTCTACCTGGTGTTCTTTGTCCTTCTGTGCGACAGCTTTCGTGTACTTTTTCTTTATTATGGAGTTTTGTCCTGTGTTTTATGCCTGAAGTTACTTAGTGCTGATGAATGGTATGTAGTAAGTATCTAAGGGGCGCCTGAGTGGCTCATTTTGTTAATTGTCTGACTCTCAATTTTGGTTGAGGTCATGATCTCACAGTTGTCAGATCAAGCCCCGCGTCGGGCTCTGTGCTGGGCAGGGAGCCTGCTTGGGAGTCTCTCTCTCCCCCTGTCCCTCTCTGCTCGTGAGCTGTCTCTCTCTAAGAAAATATGTACTATATTCTTCTACCTTCCAATTATATTCTATACCTCCAGTTATACTACCAATATTTTAAAGTTTTTATTTTAGTATTTAAAAATTTTGTGCTTTTTTAATTTTTTAGAGAGTCTCTGTGAGAGTGTGGGAGAGGGGCAGGAGAGAGAGAGAGAGAGAGAGAGAGAGAGAGAGAGAGAGAGAATATCCTAAGCAGGTTCCACACTCAGCACAAAGCCTGATGCAAGGCTTGATCCTACAACCTTGGGATCATGATCTCAGCCAAAATCAAGAGTTGGGCCCTCAGTGCACTGAGCTACCCGGAACCCTAAATAGTTCTCAAAATGCAGGTGTTTTTTACAGTTCTAAATATGTAGGGAGACAAATAGGGTCAGTGTGTTGGATTGTGTGACGCCTACTTGTATCACCAAGGTTATTTCTAAGGGAGAGGGGTGTTGAGTCTGCATTTGTCTGAAGAATTTCAAGAACCAAGTCACGTGAACTTTGAAGACACTGACTATGTAATGAATTTTGTTCTGCCTATATCAGAAATAAAGTGAGAAAGTCCCCTGGAACAAAGGGGTACATCCCTTTTTTTTCTTCCTGCAAATCCCCGGCATCTTAATCTTCAAGGTGCTCATGACCTCCAAATAGTTGCCTCTACCTACAACCTTTCCCTGGCCCGGAGACCAAAAGTGACAGGCCCATCTTTGTCAGTGAACTTCAGTAAATCTCCTTTCAAAACTTGTTTTAAGGTTTATTTATTTTGAGAGAGCGAGAGGGTGAGCAAATGGCGGAGGGGCAGAGAGAGAGGAAAGAGGGAAAATCCCAAGCAGGCTCTTTGCTTCCAGCAGACAGAGCCTGAAGTGGGGCTTGATTTCCTCAAGTGTGAGATCACGACCTGAGCTGAAACTGAGAGATGGACACTTACCTGACTGAGCCACCCAGGCACCCCTCAAAATTTCTTGGTTGTGATAGTGTTGCCTTATAACTCTAGCTATAAAATAAGTATCCATGAGTTTATATTAATAGGAAAATGATTGAATAAGTAAGTCACTGGGAGAGAAGAGACTGTTATCCCCTGCAGAAGAATTCCAAACAACTGGTGTTGATATTCTGTCCACAAAAAGGTGGGGTCTGACTCCCTACCTCTTAGTTCAGGATGCACGTAGTGACTTCCTTCCGGAAAGCACAGTGTGGGCCGCGTGGCCGGGGGGTGGGGTGGAGGAAGAGAAGCTTTATGGTGGAAAAACATGGTGGACACTACCACAGCCCGATGACCAAGCTTCATGTCCGTAGGTCAAGGCATGTTGGTGGCATGCAGCCTTGATGTAATCTGGCGAGGACTGCAGTGACACTTCACCTCTGTCGGTTTCCTCCCCAAAACCCGCAAACCCCAATCACACTGCAAGGCAAAAAGGCCCAGTCGACCAAAATTGAAGGGAATCTAGGTGATGCCTGAGCAGTACACGAGATCATAAACAACGGGGCCAGTCTGAGAAGCTTGTAACCCAGAGGCATGTAAGGACACATGACAAATGTAATGAAATATCCTGGATGGGATACTGGAACAGAAAAAGGATATTACGTGAAAACTGAGGAAATTCAAATAACATATGACTTCAGTTACTAATACTACATCTGTTGTTCATTTGTGACAAACACAAGATGTTGATAATCGTGGACTCTGTATGACCTTTTGCACTTTTCAAATACATCCAAAACTATCCTAAAATTTAAAAAATTAAACAATTTTATTCTGTGATAAAGTCTTTTGATTTAATCTCAGTGATATTTTAATGACATTTGCTTATCAATTTTATTCGTGTTTGATCAAGAATTCCAGTTGACTGGAGTTTATTTTTTCTTATTTAAAAAAAATTTTTTTTTGTTTTATTTTTAAGAGAGAGACAGAGCATGAGCAGGGGATGGGCAGAGAGAGGGGGAGACACAGAATCCAAAGCAGGCTTCAGGCTCTGAGATGTCAGTACAGAGCCCGACGCGGGGCTCAAACTCACGAACCATGAGATCATGACCGGAGTCAAAGTCGGACGGTTAACCGACTGAGCCACCCAGCCATCCTGAGTTTAGATTTTTTAATGTGACTGTCATAAGGGTGATTTTTCTACAACAGACACAGAAATCATTTCGTCATTGTTTTGTTTGGGGGAAATAATTATGCCCTTTTGGATTCTGAATTTCTTATGGTTCTTTAAGAAATTGTAAAGGTTGTGAGATGCTGTGGGTATACCCATCTTAGAAATAACAGGATAAAACCACTAAGTTAACTAAACAAATTGGCATAAAATGGAAAAAAAAGAAACAGCAGCATTTTTGAGAGCATGAGTCCAGACAACGTGTCTGTAAGACAGGCTTTACAAACTTCGTTTGATGAGTTTTTGTTTTTCTGAGGAGATGATTCTTTTCTGTAATTATCGTTCTGTTTTTCCTGACAGGCTATCTAGTACCCGCCGCCGTAAGCTCCCTGTGAATTGAGTTATTCTCAATCATACTCTGTATTATGAAGGCATTATTTGAGTGGCTGTCCACTGTGATCTGGTTATTTGGAGCTTTACATAAAACAGGTGGTTCTTCCATTGCATCAACGTTTCTTATTACCTAGAATTTGCCATCTTGTTGTCTGTGGCCCGTCAGACCTACCCCCTCGCAGATGTGGCTCTATCCTACAGCTTGTCCTTGTTTATTTCACTTCCCGTATACGTCTTGGTCATTTTTCTCTGATGGTCCGAGTTCCCTGTTTTCAGACTTTATCAGGGCTCATGCTATACGGTCATGGGTTTATTTACGCTGATTAATTCCCAGAGGTCTTTGCAGCGGCCAATTTTGTTTGGCTCCAAAATGACCCAGGCAATTCTGATTGCAACTCTGCTCAGCAGGCACAGGGCTGACACTCATAACCACAGAGCAAGGAGCAGAGAGCTGCGATCCTATGAACCCAGCGCTCTCAAAGGTGTCGTTCTCCGGGACTCAGAGACCTGGGGTGTGAGCTGTTGGCTCAGACATCGTTGCCGATTTGTTTTCCTTTAGATGACGCTTTGAACTTGACCTATCAGTAGTATGACTAGTCTCGAGTACAAGCTTTAGAGTCCCATAGAGCAAGGTGCAAATCTTACCTCAGTCGTCAGCTGTTTCATTTTGAGGAAGTTACTTAATCTCTGTGGGGCTCAGTTTTCTCATCTGTAAAATGAGAATAATAGTAGACTGGTAGAGCTGTAAAAGTCAGATTACAGTTTTTCTAGAGCTCCTCTGGAGTGCCTGGTTCCATGTGACGAGTGCTTAATAGAGGCTCGCTGTCATCAGAACGGTTATTAATTGGGCTGAACTGCCTCACCTTCTCTCTTTAGCCCCTTCTGACAGGCTCTGGACTGCTGCCCGCCACGTCTCCGCTCGACGTGCTGATTTATCCATTCACATGCGTTTGTAGTCCCTGTGTGGTAGGAGTAGGCTTCGCAACTTTCGTGCCCTGCTTTAATTGGTGTTTTTAAGTTCATTTATTTTGTGTGAGAGAGAGAGTGAGCGTGTGCACAGGGGAGGGGCAGACACAGGGAGAGAGAGAATCTCAAGTCAGCCCCACACTGTCAGCCCCGAATGCGACGCACGGCTCGATCCCATGAACCGTGAGATCATGACCTGAGCTAAAACCAAGACTTGGACGCTTGACCGACTGAGCGACCCAGGCGCCCCTTTAATCACTTTAAAAACTCTATAGAATGTCATTGGGATAGTTTTCACCAGCATAAACATGTCATTAGAAGTGTTACATTTTCTTCCTTGCATTTTGACATATGATGATTTCCTAATAACACGAAGTGCTGTGCAGACCCAAGAGTGGGTTCTGCCCTGCTTTTGTATTGGGTATGTTTGGAGTCAAGTAGGAGAGAGGAGGAGGACCTACAGGCAGAGGAATGGACTCTGGGGCCCGACTGCCTGAATGTGTAGCCTGCTTGCCTGTCTATTAGCTGTGTGGCCCTGGCCGAGTTACTTAACTTCTCACTCACTGCTGTTTCCTCATCTGGAACATGGAGAGAAGATTAGTGCCTAATTCCTAAGTTTCCTAGTGAGGGTTAAATGTAGAGTGCTCACGGCACTGCCTACCATGTATTAAGTAATAATTAAGTGTTCAGTATTAGTAGAATTCTTCTTTTCCAAAAGTTCCACAGCATTTACTGCGTGAGATAATCTTACCGATAGATGAGGCCCGTTTCAACCTCAGTAACTTCAAACTAATAAGATTATCTTTTTTTTTAACGTTGAAATTTTTTTTTTAATGTTTAGTTTTGAGAGAGAAAGAGAGACAGAGCGGGAGCAGGGGAGGGGCAGAGAGAGAGAGGGAGACAGAGAATCCAAAGCGGGCTCCAGGTTCTGAGCTGTCGGCACAAAGCCTGACGTGGGGCTCAAACTCACGGACCGCAAGATCATGACCTGAGCCAAAATCCGGTGCTCAGCTGACTATGAGCCACCCAGATGCCCCAAAATTATCTTTTTAATATACCCATATAACTAAGTTTGTCCCCTGAAAGGAGTCCTGAGAATTGCTACACTTGTATCAATTTATAAATGTTGAAAAATTATTTCGTTATTGTCTTCATATTCTGTGAAAATGATGCTTTTGAATATCCTCATTAATAGCAAATCTTTGTTTTTTAGAACCTCAAAAACGAGAGCCAACTCTGTTAAATTTAAGGCAATCTTTCTATATATTTATATAATTTCATATACTTGCATAATTATGTAAATTTGGTAACTTTATAATCTTCATAAAATATATACACACAATATCCACCTACATATAAAATGTGGGGGTACTAGAGAGGGAGAGTATCGGGAACCAGTGTTTAATGTAAACGGAATCATTTTCACGGAAACGTGAAACATCGAGCTTCGGTTCGCTTAAAAAAAACCCCACAGAAGGTCTCTCACATTTCGAGAGTATTTTTAAAAAGCATAATTGAAGTTTTTCCCTTAGGGGATAGAGTCTACATAAACCGCGCATTCAGGCAAACGGAGGAACAAACCAGCCTCTCGTCTGTCTCGTCCCGGTGCGCTTTTCTCCCCGTCGGTGTTTGTACTTCCGTGCAGACCCCGTGAGGCTGTGTCGCTGACCTGCAGAAAAGGCCATCACGCGCAGGGAAGCGCGCTCCGGCGAGGCGCTCGGTCTAACTGAACGTCTGGGGCGGATTCCTGCTTCCTCTGTCGCTTGAGAGAGCTTCATGACTGTCCCGGCCAGCGAGACACCTGTGTGCATTTGGCATCCTCAGCGTGGCCATTTTCTGACTTTAAAGCGTCCTCTAGAAGGGCTGCTTCACTGCTGGGATGGAGATGTGGTCACCTGTGACCTACGTCATTTCGTAGTAGAGTCGCTGTTGGTGACGGTAAGCTGACGTGTTTACAACTTGTGTTCAGATCCGATGCTGTTAGGCACTTAATTACCTAACAGTTTGCCACCTAGAGATATTTTGCAAGCAGATGATATCAAAGGGCGTCGGTCCCCGCCCCCAGCGCTGCCTGGGTCTGGACGACAGGTGCGTGGCACAGCCCGGACTTCTCATTCCGGCTCCCTGGTGTGCTGCGTGACCCTCGCCTCGTAAGGCCAGGGTCCAGAGAACTCTGCTGACTCCCTGACGGTGACCTGGGGCCGGGGGCAGTGAAGAGGCAGGCACAGAGAAAGGCTGGGTCCACCTGGGCTCCACTTTTGAGAAAATCAAGCCCACCTTTCTCATTTTTTAGTTTTAGTTCTTTGATCTAAGAGAAAAATTGCATAGTCTAATCACTTTCGTAGCGAAAAGGTCAGCTATTCTGATGTTAACGTTAGGAGGGTTGGATGCGTCTTAGAACCTTGCGGTGGAGTTCCTTCTACCCTGCGTGAGCTCTCCAGGTGATGAGCGGGTCTTCTCTTGTCACTGTTTGCCAACCGTCTCTCTCCTAACTAAGGATGTGGACCGTGTTCCCATTGTGACAGCTGCTGATTGACATCGAGCAACAGTGTTGTCATGGCTCTAGTTAAAAAAATGAGAAAGAAAGTGGATCTTTTCAACCTAAAGGTTCTCTCTGTAGAGTTAATTAAAGACATTTTACGAAGACATTTGGATTATGGAAAAGTGATGATATCACATTATGACATTTATTTCGTTCCCTACCCTAAGAATCTCCGTAATTGGCTCACCTATTGAAAACCATTATTTTTATCAGAGGGTAAAGATGGCAGGGCCCCCATTCTGGCTTCCCTCACGTAACTAATTGGCATATCTTCTAAAAACAACTGTGAACAGAGGACCTTTTAGATGCGTCCGTGCGCCGTTCACATGTTTTGAAACCATTTAACGTGAAAGTCTATGGGCAACGTTATCCAAGGGTCAGCATTTTATTTATGCCATTGTATTAACGTATTTTAGACATTTAATTAAAATTCCACACGACCATTAGCTGTTCTGATGCTGGGCGGCTCAGGGTGCATATTGTCGGGGTTCGTACTTTGCATCGGAAGAAACCGGGGTTGGAAAACCGCTAACTGCTCACCTGTGGTCATACAGCAAAGAGATCCCTGACTACAACATGGACACACAATCTAGAGCTTTTGACAGCCGGTGCGGTGTTCTTCCTGCCAGGCCGAGCTGTTCCATACCACGGAGGCAGTTCCCTCAATGCGGCGCTGTTGTGATAGAGGAAAAACAGAAGGTGTACCCACCGCCTTCTCAGAATTGATGCCTTCCCTGGGGGTTCTGTCTTCCCCTGGAAGAGGTCTCTATATTTATACATACATTCCTGTGTCCTTCCGGGCTGGTTTGCTACTCCGCCTTAGCTTTGTATGTTTGTTTGTTTTTTTTAATACTATAGATTCTTATATGTACTCACCCCAAACAACATAAAAGGTCAAATAATTCAGAGTCCCCATCCGGCGTTGGCAACATTGTGATTTACGTGGAACCCATATGCACGAAGGCACAGGGGAGCCCAGAGAGTCATCAGTTTGATGTGTCCACCAGGAAAGCGAAGGCAGGTTATGCTCTGCTGGATCTGTTCTTCAAGAATAAGGGAGGTGACGGTACCGTTTACGTTGTGTGTCCACATCCTGGGGTTCGGTGTTCTGTTCCACGTGTGCATCATTCCCAGAGCTGCCAAGAAACTGAATTCATAGGCTGGGAAGGGGATTTTGAATCGAGTAGTAGTCACAGAGCAGTGGTTAAAGAAACCGTATATATTCTTTGTAGAAAAGGAGAGTCTGAGCGGGCGATGATAGATTGTCTCTAATATTTGCAGGACCATCACGTGGAAAACTTTTGAGACTCGAGCCCTCCAACTTCTCATTCGAGGGCCAGGACACAGGAGCTACAGCCAGGGTTCCCCCAACATGGAATCAGACCTTTTGGCTCAGGGCTTTTAAATAATCAGGCTGTTGCAGTCAGGAGATGGGATGGTCTGCCTCCCTCCCAGGGCACTGCATTTTTCAGTCCCTGGAGGTGCCCGTGGGAGCCAGGATGGTTACGTGGAGGAGATATTTTTAAAGGGCAACATTCACAATTCAGAGCTGCAGTTGGACCCGATGACCTTTAAGGTGCTTTCCAGCACCTGGGGTTTTATGATTCTGTTTCTATTATGCCCCGATGCTGGGTATGTGTCACATTGTCTGAACCAAACACTGAGAATGGACAGGAGCGCGGTTTGGAATGTTGCTGGTGCTTTACATCTATTTTGTGTTTCAATTTCTGGAAGCGGTCTTTGTCTTTGAGGCAGTTTGGTCCCTGACCTTCTGTAACATTTGGAGCCCAGCCACACTGTCTTTGTTTACTGTAAAGAGCATGAAAGACCGGCTTCCTGACAGTGCTCTGCGGAGTCTAAGGTCAAACCACTCACAGGTGAACAAACAGTCCCTTCCACCTTAAAATTGCCACTTGGCCCCTGTAAAATGGGGCAGGGTAATGACACCGGGTAACAGAAGGAGGGGAAATCCGTGGTCTGCCAGCAGCCAGCAATTAGTCACTTTGTCATTCTGCTTTGTGAAGAGCTCATCTTAATTCAGTATCCATTTGGGGGAAGTTCGAAAACATGGCATGCAATTTTCCGCCCTCTAGCACACTACTAAGTAAGCCTGCAAGATCCTTCCTTTCTCTACATTATCATGACTGCATCATTTATATGTCCCAGGATTGCAAAGCTAAAGCATAATGTTCTTATTCACTTATGGGACTTATGAGTAACACTAATTGAATATTCATATCGTCCAAGCTATTTCTTTTCCTTTCTTTCTTTTTTGTTATGCTGAGACCTCAAAGTGGCCTGGTGGGGTTGATTACCGCTCAAGAAGGCATCTCTGTAATCATGATAATAATAATAATTATTATTTATGTTATTTATTTTTTTACTAACCTCTGCTATCGTTTACTGTCATCCAAAGCAATAGGTCCCCTTTGTCAAGGGATGGGAAGTGTCTTCCAGGGTAAAGTTACTGGTAAGCTCTTTCCGCGCCTAGACTTCATTCATTCATTTTACACCACTCCTGTGCCTTACACGCAATCTTACATTAGTATTAGTAGGTGTGCATGTGTGACTGTCACTGAATAACACAGTGACCCTCTCACATATTCCCCGTTTACTCAAAATCACTCATTTGCAAGATCCAAGGTGTTTTTTTTTTAACATTTAAAGATTAATTATTAGAAGTGATCTGAAGCAATACAAATAAAAACATGTCCAGCATAAATTCACCATTTTTTAAAAATATTTTTCCTTCAAGAATGCAGCAATAAATTTGACGTTGGATGTAATTTATTTTTCTTTTCTTCTCTTTTCTTTCCTTTCTTTTTTTTTTTTTTTTTGTCTCTAGTGTAAGCAGGCTCTTGAAATGCCCTAGTTCTATCTAACATTGCTCTTGAACTCCACTTAGAGATGATATACTAGCCTTTTACTAAAATATATCTAGGTATTAAAAGCCCAATTCTTTACTGCTGATGAGAAAGATTATTAACACTTTTTTTTCTCCAGCTATAATATGAGGCAATAACACCCTTTTTTACTTGCAGAGCCAGAGGCAGTATGTCATATTAACCTCCATTAACTGCCTACGAAATGAGGTACGTTCGTTAATTTAGTATTCTGGTTAGCTAAGATTGTGTGAGAAGGCTGATCAACTTCCCTTTGTTTTTTCCCTTTGCTACATAAAAAAAAATTAAAGAATGGTAAAATATGTTCACACACGTATTTTCTTGCCTTGGTGCGTGTGGCATCTGTATCATGGGCTAGCCGTGGATGACATCGGTGTGCGGCTGGTGGGCAAAGATGGGGGTGGCCGGAGGGGCCGGAGGGAGCACCGCCTCCTCTAAGGGGGCCCAAAAAGTAGATCTGAGGCGTGTGGTGGGGGAACGTGCCCTCGAAAATCTGGGCCAACGGCGGTAGGAGAAAATAAAGTCCACTTCTCTGTATGGAATCTCACGACGGACCTTGTCCCTTGCATGTCCTATGAAACACGGAGTTCTCTGTAGAGTTTTTCCCCATACGGAGCACCGCTTCTGATTTTCCCATTTCTACCTCTGTGACTTTCGTTTGCTCATTCATCATTTTGTAAAAACGCATCCAGCGTTGTGCTCGCTACTGGGGAAACAGATTAATGACACGGCTCCTGCACACAGGGACCTGCTTCTTTCTCTGTCCAGGCTTAAAAACACGTGCAGTCAGCGTGGCCACCATCGTTCTCCTCGTTCTCCGCGAGCACTTCGGCAACGTCATTTCTTTCTCCGTAAAGCCTCCAGAATCCATCTTGATTTTTCTTTGGCCGCTGTCAGAGTTTGGGCACTGTCCCCATATAGTGATTCTATTGCGGGAAACTCTTTATTATTCTCTTTCTACCCAAGCTCCCCCGTCCCCTTTCCGTCTCACCTGTGGCTATACCTGGCCCCGTGTCCTGCGACTGGGTTGTTCTCTTGGCTTGTTCTCAGGACAGTCCCACTGCTATGAAAACTAATAGCCTCCTTGCACCAAATCGATCCTTTCCGGCACCCTGCGCCTTGGCTGTGTCTTCTCACCGGGCTGGTTTCCCTCCCACCGTTCATCCAGTGCCTGCCGAGTCCGGCAAGGGGGCGAAGACGGTGTGCTCAGGGCCCAGACCAGCCACTCCCTCCCTGTGCGGTCCTGGACGACTTCCTTCCTTTCTCTTGGGTGTTTCTGTTCTAGATCACTGAAAAGAGCAACACATCCCTCCTAGGATCGTTAAGATGAAGTGGGTTCACGTATGTAAAACGTGTGGAGGAGACGCGCTTGCGTGTTCAGTCTTGCAGTGTCTGTTTGGACTCACGCCTCAACTGCACCCCTCCAGACATCTCACGGCTCACAGCACACCTCGGGGTTCTCTGCGGTCCCTTCCCAGCACCTAGGTAGAAGTCATCTTTCCCTTCTCTGGCCCTACTTACCTGATGCTCATTTAGCGGGCAGATTTACACTATTTTTATTATTTTTTTAAAGGAACTAAAATTTGAACAGGTAGCTAGCAGTGCAAGATAGTGCATGGTTAGGACCCATAGAATACATAACACAGATTCCATAGATGATATGTTCTCTGAGGGCAAGGGGAGTGCCTCATGGGGCTTCGCTTCCTTTCCAGTGCTTTTTGCCTCGTTATTAACAGCGGTAGGCCCAAATTAGTACATTTTCCCTGATTCAATGGGTGACGTGTTTGGATGCTCAGGAACGGAGTAGTCTATACAAAACAGATAATGTATAGTCGGGTAACAAGGTGTCTTCACTGGTAGCAGAGGAAGGTGGTGATACAAAGGGGCCATGCACAGACCATGTGTGGAAGGGTTCTGGATGTCACCGATATGGTGGCTGAGTAGGATCCGTTGGGTGACAGGCCGCCAAACGTTCTGGAATGCAAAAAGAGACCAGAGAGAAGCTTGTTGAGTGTGAGGGCATGAGTGCCTGAGCTTACACTCTGGAAATGGGGAATGGTGAGGAAATCTTAAATTCAGGGGGAGTCTGTAAGGAAAGAATCCACAGGACTTGGGAGTTCTTAGAGAATGATGATGAGGGAAGAGTGCAAAAGTGCCCCTGTCTGTCTTCCTGGTAACTTTGGAATATTTGTAGTTACTAGACGTTGAGCCTGTGATGGCAGGGACCATGCCCATATGGCTCACCCCTGGCCTCTCGGTGTTTGGAACGGTCCCTGACACCCTCACACAATTGGAGCCTGGCAAGGGCGGCTTGAACGGTCTCTTTCCTTGATATCTGCACGATCGACTAAGTCCTGTTGTAGACACTCTTGCCACTCATTGGAGGATTCTGTGGTGCTAGTTAGCCGGCGTGATCAATTTTTCTAAACAGACCTACTTCTCACATCATCGGCACGATGTCCCAAATAGGCAACTTTTTTCATAAGTGAGGGAATCTACAAGACCCTGAGGCCATCTCCTTCCTCCATGCCGTATTGTAACTATTAAAACATACCTGGCAGTGCAGCCCTTCTCTAGAAAGCAATTGTTTGCTCTCGCCCTGCTGAGAAGTAGCAATATCCTTGTGGCTTAAGGGCTCTAGCTGTAGCCATGAACAGCGTTAGAAAAATATCACCACCATTTGCCAGCATGAGATGCCAAACTGCAAGTAAGAGGCATGTCAATTCAATGAAGCAGAAACATTTCCCTTGTTTTTAATGATTACTTGTGGGAGAACTTGATGGTTACGTGTCTGTGTGCCTTTAAAGAAGAAATTGCATTTTTTTTTGGGGGGGGGATGATGGAAACCGTCTCGCCTCTTCTCCCTACAAAGGGACAGGCTTTTCCCACTTGGGTGAATATTGCCTGCGCCACTCACCGAAGAAAAGCAGTGGTCTTGGCAAGCATCTTATTAGTCTAAAAATAAATTATTCAGAATGCAGGTTCAGATACAGATTGCAGGGAGAGATAATAGAATTGGTTTCCCAAGCCTGATCATGCTATGAAGATATGGTGTGTGCTTTTCAGGAATCCACTTAAGTGGAATCAGCTTTGACTAATACAAACTAGAAATAATATTGCTGCCATCCAGCTAGTGTCTGTGGTACAGCATCCTGCAAATGTCTTCAAGCATCCCTGGCCTCTGTGGTCTGTGCACGCGTGCGTGTATGAAGTACACATGCATTCACGAGCGTTTCTTCCGAGATGCCTTCTTCTCATTGTTCTTGTGAGGAGATTTCCCCGTGGCAGCGCGAGAGGGGCATGTCTCACTCGAGATTTGTCTCCCTCCTACTCCCCCCCCGCCTCGGTGAAATAGTTGACCACATCAGCAGCCGGCTCCACTTGTCATGTGGCTTCTCATGTGATGCCGGGGCTGCAGCACTTTGGAGCAAGAGCCTTTGTGACTCGGCACTCATGGACAGTAGTGGTTCGGGGACAGAAGAGATTTTGGAGGGGGCGGGGCAGCCAATAAACCGACAAACGTCAGAAATAAAAGTCGCACGAAGTACCCTGATCTCTGTATTCCTTTTTATTTTTTTGTTTTTGGAAATTTGGTTTTTGTTCATTTTTTTAATGGTTTGTGTCTGTTTTTTTTTTTTTTTTCCTACTCCCGCAGGCGCCGAGCTGCGCTGTTTTGTGTTTCTTTCTTTCTTTTTCTTTTTCTTTTTTTTTTTTTTCCTCCTCTTCCGAAGCCAGACCGTCCTTGCTCTCCCAGCCCCAGGGCTGCATCTCTGTGGGCACGCCGAGCCTCCCTGGTTACCTGAGCTGCTCGTGCGGTGTCCCCGCCTCGGCTTCGCCAGGGTGCAGGTGCATCTGAACCCGGAGCGGCGGTCTGCACAGCGCCCAAGGAGGACCTGCTCCGGAGCTCTGGCCGGGGCCCCTCGCGGCTGGAAGAGGCTGAAGCTGCACAAGGCCCGGGGTGGGACGGACAGAGCGGACGCCGAGGCCCGGGGACGGGGAGTTAGCAACACGTCCCGTGCCCGCCGGGTCCTCCGCGGGGCCGGGGCGACAGCAGCTCCCCCCTCCTGCCGTGGGCACCCAGCTCGGGGCTGCTCCCAGGGATTAGTCTGGGTGGGAGGGGGGTGGCGAGCCACGCCGAGATGCGGCGGCATTTTACCTGAGTAGAGCCGAAGATGGATGAACCAGGTATCGGCTGCGTCTGCCCGGCGAGGCAGAGCTGGAGAGAGACAGTGAGGGGAGCGCGTGAAAGGCAAGAGGAGGTGCCGGATGCCGCTTGGTCGTCTGCCGCTTGGTCTGCATTCCCGTTCTAGAGAGGAGGGCATAATTTATAACCCGGCACATGGATGGAGGAACTGTAAATTGTAGTCTGGCCATCCCCTGTGCTGTCAAGGCAGAAACTGATGGGCTAGGTGACTGAACCGTGTCCCCAGAGAGAATCGCAGCCTAGCAGCATGGCTTTAAATGCATGTGCATGCATGTAGAGACATGAAAAGAAAGATTTCTGACCATTTTACACAGGAAGTCTGTCACTTGGCTGGACCGGGCTTGATTGCAGCTTGTATTTTCAGCTTCAGCTCAACACCCATTTCCTGACTAGCTAGAGACGATGGCCAAAGCAGCTGCATGCAGAATTTTCTTGTTAATGTGAAAGCAAGACCCCTCAGCGTTAACTCCTTGGAGCTCTGAGTGCTCTGCGCTTTGCTAGGGCTGATTGCGGGGTTTTGTTTTCTTCTTCTCCTCCAAATCCCTGTAAACACAGCTGTATTCAGTATGGGGAAAAGATTCTATCCTGTAAATAGAAATCTGATCAATTTAATCAAAATAAATGTATCCCAGATGACTTCGGGACCAGCTGGCTACCACAGGCTTCAGATGCTAAAATGTTCGATAGACACGAATGCGGTGTTCTATTTACATGTTTTAGAATTCCAGGATCAGCGTATAATTTAAAAAAAAAAAAATCCTTTTCTAAGGAAGAGTAGCAGTCCTCCCAGCTCCCAGCTACACGGTTAAGGCACAGGTGCGGGATGCTGTTGGTGAGATTTGGGAGTCGGCGGCGCTGCGTTCCGAAGGGCGCGTGACATGCGGCGTCTAGAGCGGCCACAGTCCGCGTGGAGCAAGCGTGCATCCAACTTGCAGCGTAGAGAGGCGAGTGCCCTCGGAGTCGCCTCCGCGGAGTTTGGGGGAGGTGCTTGAGGCTGGTTTTGGACTCAGATGAGTGAGCCGTGCTGGTCTGACCCCAGCTCCGTGGAGTCCGCTCAAACCTGGGGAGGAGGAGTTTTCCCAGTTGTCATGGGGAGCTCTTCTGGGACGCCTGTCTGGCCTTTCCACTGTTTGTTACTATTTCTACAAAGGCAGCTCTGTGTGTTGGATTATGTTTGGCCAGCTGTTGATGCATTCCTGCGGGCGGGGTCGGGTGGGGATCTCATTACTGTACTTCCCCACTGTAGATCTGGGGGCATGGCGTGCCGGGAGGGGGTGGAGAGCCAGCAAGCTGGAGATCTGATCTTACCGCTTTCTCCAGAGAGTCCACGAGTGAATCCAGAAGGGCTCAGAGTGGCGAGGTGGTGGGGGGGGGGGGTGGATAATGGGGCGAAAGGCGGGGGGGGGGGATTGAAACTGAGCAAGCACGTGAGAGAGAACAGTCGTAGAACTTCAAAGCTGCATAGACAAGCAGAATGTCAGCAGCTTGTAATTAGCGGTTCATGGTTGCGTCAGTGACTGTATCTCTCCAAGAATAACTATGTGATGTGTGCCACAGAGTGAAGAAGATAGTCATAACTGAGTTATCAAACCCGGTTCAAACAAGGGCAAGTGGATTAAGGAATTTTCTGTTTGTAAATCAAATACGGATGGATTATACTTTCAAGACCGGGTGAATTCTGCGTAATTGAAGGCTGATTTACCAGGTTGTCGGGGCGGGGGGAGTCTCTGTTCGTTAACTGAAATTGTGACTCAGACATTCTGATTCATCGTGCAAAAAGAACATCAGTGCAGCCCCCCTTCGTCCAAGGTGTTTCCCCCGCGTTGCCAGTCCTCCTGCCTCATCCACGCGTGATGTTTGTTTGCTTGTTTCTGGGCATTCACGTGGAAAGGACTCAGAGGTTACATCCCAATAAATACGGTCAGGTGCGGGCTAAGATTCCCGTGTTAGGATTCAAAAAACTGCCGCGGGGTTCTGCTTTCTGTTCCTTGCCCCAGTGTCAGCCTCGAAAGGGCCTTGGCCGTCTTGAAGGCACACGGCGGTGCCTTCCGAAACCCGCGGGAAGGGAGGGCAGCAGGGCGCCTGGGATTTGAAGGCCGTGTTCACTTCCCTCCCCTGTGTCTCCTGTGCCTGGGAGATTTTGGTGGGAGTAGAGCCCCCCACAAAGACACGGTGGGAAGAGCTGATTGGTCGCCAGGCTGACGATGTTTACTCTTATTTGTTTGTGGTGCTCCTCCACAGCATTCATTTTGTATTTGTGTTCACGCCGCCCAATTACTCCTGACCCGCTTTGTTTCTCTGCCCGAAGAGAAGTCCATTTTAGCGCGGCTCTGTGTATTTGGCTTCCTGGCCGCTCCGCGCGTACGTATCGCGTTCCCCATGTATGCGTTTCCCTTTTTAATGTGAATTAGGGAAAATTGTACGCAGGGAAAGCTGTGTATATTAAATCAATCGCTCTTTGAATCACACGTAATATAATTTAAATATACTGACTTTGAGGTTGCCAAAGCTGACATTGTCTGAGCCCGTTTAATTTACATCTCCCATTTAGTCAAGAAGCGGAACCTGCCAGATCAGAATAGTGTATTCTGTGCACCCAACAGGGTGGAAGACATTATTTTGTTTGTGTTAGTTCCAACAGCTGGTCATTAATGCGGTCCCCATTTCTAGAGTAAAGTGCTGGTGAGCATGAATGGCTGCCTGATTAATGCCGCCCCTCCGAGGGTCCTTCACCCAGCAGCCACGCTCACAGCAGAATAATGTAGCATGATGTGATTGCACTCTAACAGCATAGTATGTCATTGTGTCACCAAGCAATTGAGGTTATTACGGGGCAGGGCAGACAGACGGGACAGTGGGGTTACTAGACCGTAGCATTTTTAGAAATACAGGCCTGACCTACTTAGAGTTATTCTCTCTGGCTGGCGGCTGCTTGGCACATGAAGTCTCCTGATAGGCTGACGCTGTTGCTAGGGGGAATTAGCATGAATTTTTTTTTCCGCACACAGACTCAGTGACTGAATGATAAAAGCTGACTGGAATTAAAGAGATTTGGTTTAGTATTATACAGATTTATCTGCCTCGTTTTTCTTTCTCAAGTGCAGAGAAAGAGCGCAAAAGACAGATTTTTTTGTTTCCATTTGTTCTTTGACCTTCTTGTTCTCCCCTCCGAGAGGCAGGGTGGGGGGTGGAGAGCAGGACAGTTATGAAATTTTGGTTAATCTCTGACTGTTGGGGTCATTGAAACGACGTTACAAATTGCGAGATATTTAAGCTTAAAGACTGCAGGGAACGAGGAACAGAAGGTTAGATTATTTTTCCTCTTCTGTGCACTAAGCTGTTTTGAAGCTGGGCATCTTTCATGCACTGTATATTTAAACTCTTTCCCTTTTGGACTTGAACAAAACATTTATATAAATTCTTTTCTATCCAAACAGATTGAAGCTTGCAATCTCTGGCTTGTTTAAAATAAGATAGTAAGGATTCCAGATTTAGACGGGAAAAATATATATATATACCCTTTTTTTTTATGACAAAAAAATTTTTTTTTTTCTGGGCTATTTTGGGTTTGGCTCGTTTTTCAAAAGCCAGCCTGATGTTTATGCTCGTGGATAAAACTTAACTGCTCCCAGCCCACCCCCTTTGCCTCACCATATACAGAAGGACCGAGGTTTTTCTCCAGAAGACAGGGTATCTGCACAATTTATCTGGAGATTGTTTTTCCTTGTTGCTGACATCAGCACTGCTGCGAGAGAGCTCACATAATCAATTTTATAAGATGACCTATTTTTTTTCCCCTACTCCTGCATTCTCCAAGTGTCTGTGTGCTTGTGATTTTTAATAGATCTTTTAAGGTAAACTGAAAGTCCATCAGGAGAAAAATAAAAGCAATGAATGTCTAATCAAGAATACTTTGATTTTTCTTGTTCTTAATTATATGCTCTCTGGGCTTAAATTGCAGTGTCCCTCTGTTACGTTTCACTGCTGAAAGTAATTATCCTGCTTTTTTGATTTGAAATTAATTTTTGTAAGAACATGCTGTGATATCACAAGTAAACAAGAGGCCTGGCCACCTAAGGGAGAGGAATAATGGAGATTCTTAGGAATTTCTAACATTGGGTTTCTTGGCCACGTGAAAAAAGACGAGAAAAGGTAAATGAGGATTTTTTTCTTTTCGTTTCAGTCTTTAAAAATATTCAGAACTACTTAGAGATCTGTGCTTTTAAGCAATGATTTCCACTTACATCAGAGATCGCAGTCAAAACAAACAAACAAAAATGCTCTCATGGTATCAGAGTCAAGAAATCCATCAATCTTTTTCTTTTATAAACTCAGCAGTATTTACATTTCAGCATACAAATACAGCTTATCAAGCTAAAATAGAGTGTGTTTTCTGATGTGTAACTGACACTTCATAGCCTTACTGGCTTTGAGAACCCTCCAAATAAGGTGTATTTGTAAAGGTTGTCAGCCACACTAACAATCTTTCTTAACTGAATAAAGTGTCAGTTTATATTTGTTGAATAACAGATTACCTTGGTGTGCTGCTCTTTCCAAAACGAAGTAATTTCATTTACTTTAGTGAGCATTTTAATTCTTGTACGAGACTTTCTTTGCTTGGGTCAATGGACAGTCATTGAAGTTCAAAGTTCCAGAAATAAAATGCCATTTTAGGACCTCTTAAGGGGAAATGTTGGCATAAGTTCGTTAACATCTGTTAAGGACCGATGCCTAATTTATATGTTGAGTACAGCCTGCGTCCAGGTACCAGGTCAAATCGAATATTTGTTGTTTGATTAATAATAAATTGATCACACTGACGTTGTTCGGTGTGTGACTCTTACTTGGTTGGTCAGGTTGTTAAGAATTTTTCATTGCCATGGCTTTCCTCCATGACTAGAGAGGTCAGTATCAGGTAGGTCTAAAGTAAAAACAAAACCGTTCTCCTGCCTTAGCTCCAGTCAAGCTTAATTTCTGCAGTCAGGCTTACCTCTGATAATGTAAGTCCATAGTGTGACTTTTATCCCCTGCCAATTGATCAGAAAGCCTAAGGAGCATCACTCAATCGTTTCGTCAATCCCTTATTTCTACGGTATTTACTTTCTGCTCACCTATGAGGCCGGCTTCTCCACTTAGAAGGTTCAGTTTGGACCAGTGAGTTTTGGGGGATGCTGTCGGGTAAAAAGAAAAAAGGAACACAACATTTGGTTGTTGTGGGGCACCACATACAGTTAGAACTTGGGTTAAGCCACTTCCTTTGCCGTGTTATAACACCTAATGATGTGTAATCCTTACAACCTGGTAGAGGTGCTGGTGGTGACCATACTGGGTGCTTGGAGATCATCAGTTCTCCTGACCTCACAGACAAGCTCTCTCTCTTCTTAACCATCTTAACGCTTTATAATATTGAAGATCGGGGGCACGTGGGTGGCTCAGTTGGTTGAGCATCCAGCTTTTGATTTTGGCTCAGGTCATTGATCCCAGGGTCGTGGGCTCATGCCCAGTGTTATGCTCTGCACTGAGATTGGAGCCTACTTAAGATTCTCTCTCTCTGCCCCTCTCCTGCTCATGCACCTGCTATCTCTCTCAAAAATTAAAAAAAAAAAAAAAAAAATATATATATATATATATATATATATATATATATATATATATATATGACTAACAGTAAGCCAGAATGTATCTTTGGTGAAGTCATGACAGTGGAATGTAACCCAGAGATCTGAAACATCATTATTTAAACAATAGTATGTCAAATACCTTTAAGTAGCCAAGCTATACATTCCCCGGAACTACATGAGTCACTGTAAATGGTTTGCTTTGGTTTTCTCCCCCTTACCTTCAACCTTTTTCCACCCCTTTAAGTGTGACTGCGCTACCGTCTTGTGTCGCCACCCCTGAGTTTCCCAAGCAAAGGACTAAACCATATTCATGCTTCTGACCCCTGTGATCACCTCTGTAGCAAACTCAAGTTAGACCTGTCTGACTTCCTCAGAATGACACCTTCCAGGCTTCCTTTTCCCTGTGGACTATTACACGGTCCTTTGTGTTTTTCTCTAGGAGTCTCTAACCTGTTCTTCATCTGTGTCCCAGGTGCATGGAAGTCGCTTCACAAACATTAGTGGATTAGCAAATGAATTAATGGGAATCCAGAAGACAAATTGTAGAGAAGGATAATGAAGTCTTCTGTCTGCGGACTTCTCAATGGTACAGGACAGGGCACGGCAAACTTCTTTATAAAGGGCCCGACAGCAACTGCTCAACTTAGATGGGACAGAGAGAAAGCAGCCACAGACCATTCATAATTGAACGAGTGTGTTTGTTTTTCAATAAAGCTTTATTTACAAATACAGGCGATGGGCCAGATCTGATCTGTGGGCTATAGTTTGCTGACCCCTGGTTAAATTATTACCTATGATATTTTGAGGATGCGATTATACAGGACTTGTACATGGAAGATCAAGATGTTAAAGAATTCCAAACAATTCAAAAAAATGAAGACACAAGGACAGATATTTTTTTGAGATGAGAACTCATTGCTAGTTCACCATATTTTATTCCCTTGCTGATAACACAGAACGGTTTTTTGTTTTAAATTTAAAGACGAAAGCCAGGATCGTTACTCTTTCTTAAAATATAATGCTATTAAAATCATCCAATGCATAAAAATGGAAAATTTGTACTTTCCCAAATTACCCTTCTTCTGCTTCTTACCCAGGGACAGGAGGAGGCCCAACCTCCGTTAGAAAGAGTTTGTTGGCACAATAACCAAAATGCGCAAAATGGTAAAATCTGGAAGCATTGCCACAGCATCTTGTTATTGTTTACAGATTCTCTTAATCAATTTAAATACTGCTTTAGTTCAGTGACCTAAGTCAGACCTTTGCTTTTTCCCACCTCCTTAGTACTTTTCCAGAACCTAGTTATCAACCAGCAGTATTAGAAGTTCCGCACTATCCAGTTTCGTCTTTTCTCTTGCTGCCTTGGAGTCTCTCTTTCTTCTTTGTTACGTGGCAGGATTGGTTGAGCTTGGTTGACGGTGTTGGGGCAGTAAGCAGGTGCATGTAGGGTCTAAGAGCTCCAGCCTGGGAGTTAGGCAAGTCCGTGTCGCCATCTCACCCAGGCACCTGCCAGCTATGTGACCTGTGATGCTTTCACTTGCTCAACTTTGAGCTTTGCCCCTCGTGAAGTAAGGATGACGATAGTACCTACCACACGGGAGTTCGGTCAGGATGAAGTGGGATCGTGAACATAAAACCCTCCTGGCACTTGGTGAACCTTCACTAAAATGTCAGTAGTGCTGTGGCTTTGGCTCTTGCCTCCTTACTGGGAGTCCTTCTGTAAACAAAGGAGTGTGCCGCTGACATGAGGCTTTGAGATCTCAGTGGCATCATTGCGGAAACTCTCCTTCATGTGGAGGCGTCACCTATTTATTTACTGTGGGGAATCAGGCATCAGAAGTCCTGAAGCCAAGAGCCAAGCGGACACAGAAGCCCGGACCAGGTCTGGAGGGATCCAAAAAACTGTCAAGGAATCTTATGCTTGCTGTTTTATCCTTCTTATTTACTTATTTTTTTAAAATTGGTTGTGGGTGTGTTTTAGCATATTTTCTTCTGGGAATGTCCTCGAGGCACAGTAGGGTTATTTTTTTATTTTTTATTTTTTATTTATTTTGTGTCTGTTCAGCATAAGGCCAGACACCGACGCAGTGTAAAACTGCTATTCTACCCTCAAGCTATAATGTTCCTTCTCGAAAATTATGCTCGAGGCTTATCTCCTCCAGAAAATGTATCCCGATTAAATGGCTTAGAAACAACACATGTCCACAAAGGTTCCTCAGTCTTAAGCTGATTTTGGGTCAAATTGTTAAGAGCATTTGTTATTCGTCATTGCCTGGCTCACTTCCCTGTCCCTTCTTGGCCTCTCTTCAGTAATTATGTTCCCCTGGACGCCTTTGCTGGCCTTCACATGTGGCCTGGGTTGTCCTCTTGTGTGAGCACCCGAGGTCCCCAAGCGAACCACTTAGTAAGCCATTATTCCTGGTTTCCATCTCTCTGATCACCCCCATTAACTGTGAGGACCACAAGGCAGCAGAACTGTTTCTTTAATGATATTCCCAGCACCTCACCGCAGAGGGACAGGTGCATGCTAAGTGCTCACGAAATATTTGGGAAGCAAATGACTGTCAGAGGCCCATCCATTCCGTATATTATGCTAATGCCCATTAAGCAAGTGGCTTGGCATTTCGCCACACTGGTAGTAGTAAGTACACATTAATGGCGACATTCAGGAGTTAATCTGTGTCATGGTCCTAGAACATCACCAGAAAAGAAGGATCCTATCCATACAGTTATGGAATTACTACACGAGAAAGTATACACATTATTGTGACTTCTTTTGTGATCAGAAACAACTAAGTATACATTTTTATTGAGACGTAGTGGAGATGAGAAAAACCAATTTTTTTAAAGTAGCAAAAATAGCAGTTTTTACAAAGCAAGCATTTTGTACAAAGAATGATCATTCCTTTGTGGCGATTTCATAAAACATGTATCTTATTCCAGGAGCGAGACATGTTCTTAGTTCTAACAAACCATCGAGAAGCTTATTAAATGAAAAATGTTCAGGAAACATCAATTGAATTTGATATTTTGACTTGTCTTTTTATTTTTCTTTAATAAAAAAAAAATCCTTTAGTTCTCTATCTGCCCAGAAAAATGTTACTTTGATGCTTTTAAGGACCCTTTCCAAACCCGCAGACTAAAATATTAATACCAGAGAGGTGTCGAGCCAGGAGGGTGGGGGTGTAACGGAACATATCTGGTCTCCCTGACGTTTTCCCCTTGTTGCTGCTTGTGGCCACAAATGGCCATGTACCCCAGGGGGAGTGAATACAACAGCATGGAAGTGAGAGCCCTTTTGTGTTTCCTGCCAATTATTAGGTGTGATTGAGTATTTTGAAAGAAGCCGGTACATAAGAATTGGCATTTGGCTGGTGCCTTACAGAAGTGATCTTTCCTCTCCCTGTTTTCTTTTCAAATGTGTTTGATATCTGACATTGGATTCTGCCTACTCCTCTTGTTATCAAAGGCAGACATCAACCTTACAAAGGACGCTCAACAGATACGGGGTAGGCGATGTTGGGTTTACTATATTTTATTCCTTCTGTAGCCACTATGAGTTTACGTTTTCCCTTGTTCTGTTGCAAGGACACTTACTTTATCTTTTTTCCAGGACCGTAGGAATCAAAGTTCATACTATAAACCAACTTTGGTTTAGGTGTCTAGTTTTAAGAATCAGGGATGGCAGTATTGTTTCCCAAGAATGACCCCTGGAATATTTAACTTGATAGTATTTTCAGAATGAAAGGCATAACAGAATTTGTAAGTTTTGTAATATCATTAAGGAAATCCCTTTACATGTTTTTTTTTTGTTGTTGTTGTTTTTTTTTTTTTTTTACTGGACAACTATAGGATTTTGCATTTCACATTGTTTCAACAGAAAACATCAGTAGCAGAAGTGATGTTGGGCGATCATTAATCTTTATAAAATGAGGACTCTTCATTAAAGCATGAAGGAAGCACCAGACTTCTTTTTTTTTTTTTTTAATGGAACACATATACGTAGAGAAAGAGTCTTACAGCAAAACATTACTTGCTTAGAGTCCTTTCAAGTGAGGGTCCGCAAATGGTCGTTGAACAATCCCATCCCTCTTTCCACCAATTCTCTGTATTGCTAATTACTGGAAATCAGGAGTTGGGGGAGGGGCTTGGCTTTATTCCCAGGGAGCATGGGAAGGATGGACAACCGTGTATTCCTTGAGCGGAACTATTGATGTGATGCTGTGCAATAGAAATACAGTCTCAGAAGCCTTTGGTATTTGGAGGAACCACGTTATCAAACAGGACCATACTGTATTTCTAGGAGTTTATGTGTCCAGGACCCTGCTTAGAACCACCGTAACTCCCCTCTGGCGTCTTAATCACAAGCATGCGGAGAAAGGTAAACACGGATTAAGGTCTATGTTTTTAGAAAAGCTGCTTTTTTTTTAAGGTCAATTTTTAATATAAAACGTTGATGTGGCCGTACTACACAGTCAATCCTTATAGAAGGATTAGGTTAATTTCCTTCAGATCTATTCCCTGGGCTCTAATCCCATTGGACAAGTATTATATCGAGTCAGCACTGGCTCAGAGAAAGTGCTTCACAGTCATCTGTGTTGAATGAGTTGAAAGCAGTGGAAATGGTGTTCACATAGTTGAAAACGAGATGCCCAATGTAAATGATTAGCCTTCAGATAAAAATTAGAAGAGAAAAAAAACCAAACCATGCAAACATTATTTACATGTCGTCATTTCCAACTTTCATTTAAGAAGATGAAATTTTCCAAAGAAAAGCATCATTTTAGCCATGCTCTTGCTTCGTGCGATGCTGTTACGGGAGGCTTATTCTTAGGGAAAAATTGTTACGGTCACGCCAGCTTGGGATTTAATTTCTTGATAAAGTATTCAGCAGTACTTGACCAATCCTTAGACCTATCCATAGACAGAACAGGTGGCAGAATTCTTTTTTCTTCTAGGCAGAAGACTAACTTAGGTTATTATTACATAATCATTTGTCTAGCAGGAATTAGAATAAGTATCTTAGAACTGGAAGAGACCTCAGAAATAATCTAATCCTCCCACTGCCAGTCATTTTCCAGATAAGGAGATTGGGTCATGGAGAGGTTAAGAGATTTGCTCAAGGTCACACAGCTAGTTTTTTCCAGAGCTTATTCCCCACCTAACCCTCCACCTTGATTCTAGCATTTGTATACGTTTCTGTAACTCTGTTGTATCTTAGGCCTCATTGTTCTACCTCAGAAGTAGTGTGCAGTTCTTATATTTGGGAAGGTCATTTATGTTCATGACTATGATCTGTATTACTAAGAGCTCATACGGGACAACTGTGGGAAATCGTGATGTGATGCTGTGTGATAGAAATAAAGTAGAGTAGGCTTCAGTGTGTGGGCAGTCGGCATACTGTAACAGAAGGGGACAAAGCTAGAAACATGGATTTCCAGCCTGCCTCTGCTGTCTCCCAGCTGTAGGAGCGTGGGCAAATCACTCCTCTCTCCAGGAACAGGCTTTGCACAGTGAGAAGACAGCACTGTGGTAACCAGCTGCCTCTAGTTCTGTCCCTAAACAGAATGTGGTTAAAAGAACAAAATTCACCTGAGTAAATCTGAAGATCTAATTGGCTTTATTCAATGATCCCTGAATCGGGCGGCGCCGATCTAGCAAGTGGAAGGGAGCTCCCAGGGGTTGTACAAAATGGAAGACTTTCACAGACAGAGATGGGGCAGGACAAGGAAGTTAAAAGGTTTGTTTTGGGCAGAGTCACCTTCTTTGGGGGAAGGGTGGTGGTCCCTCATGCAGATGACCTCATGTCGATCAGGAAATTCCAGATTAACTGGTTAAGGGTCACATTCCTGAGGGCCCCCCCCCAGGTGGCTCAGTCCCTTAAGCAGCTGACTTTGGCTCAGGTTATAATATCATGGTCCGTGAGTTCGAGCCCCACGTTGGGCTCGGTGCTGGCAGCTCAGAGCCTGGAGCCTGTTTCAGATTCTGTGTCTCCCTCTCTCTGACCCTCCCCCGTTCATGCTCTGTCTCTCTCTGTCTCAAAAATAAATAAAGGTTAAAAAAAAAACTTAAAAAAAAAAAGGTCACATTCCTGAAATTAAGTTTTGGTTTGCTGGTTTGGGGACAAGGTCCATTTTGAGCCTGGTTTTCTCTTTTGTCTTTTGAATCTTATCCATGTCCAGAAAAAGTGATCCTATGTTTTTGAAGCTGTGACCAAAGTATCTCTGCAGTCAGTCATGGTCTTTGGACTCTGTCATGAATTAAAAGAAGTTGGTTTCCAAATAAAGACCTGACACAGTTAAAATTGTATCACCAGGAGCTGTTGCCCTGGTGGTATTCCACATATTAAAAGAAGAGTCCCAGGCCTGAAATTCTACCAGGTTTCTTCTCATTTTCAATCTCTGGAGCATAATAGATACGGTTACTTGGAAGAAAAATATATAGCAAAATACCAGATAAAGAGAGTATTTGTTGGGCAGTGTGCATCCAATATGGTAGCCACCAGCTCCATTCTTATATCTACTTGAGCACTTGAGTACTTGAGATGTGGCTATTATGCATTGAGATATGCCATAAGGACAAAATAGACTCTCGACTTTTAAGCAGCTTTAGCGCAGTAAGAGGAATGTGAAATGTGGACTGAATTAATTTAAATATTGACTACATGTTAAACGATAGTTTGGATATATTGGATTAATATGTCATCCAAATGAAATTTTTCCTTTACTTCTTAAAGGGTAGGTTTTAGAAACTGTTTTAAATGTGTATGTGGCTCACATATTTCTGCCAGCAGCCTTCGTCCTTTGCTTTAACTTGCCCACTTTTAGTCTAAGAAGCATGTGGCTACCAGAGTAGATGTGGGGCCTGAGAAGACTGCATGCCTGGAAAACCCGTGAGAGGAGTGAACTTCCCACATTTGGGGTGGAGGCTTCTTTCAAGAAGTTCCTAGCTGTGCTCCCACACTCATGTTTTAAGGCCAGTGAACTCACTTGGAATGCTCAGAAGTGACCGAGCGATGGGTGTGGTCAGTTACCAATTCACTATCGACCCACTGATAGACACCAATTTCTAAGACCCCTCTAATCTCTACGGGGCAGGATGACTTGGCTTTTAAAGGATTTTTCCTTTTTAAATGAAGCTTGCTGGCTTTAAGTGGGTTCAGTCTGAATTTCCTAACAGTGCCAAAAGGCATAATTACCCATAGGACTCTCGATAATAGGGAAGTTATGGAATTTGGAATACAATAGATGGAATGGATACCCTAAAGGATCATAAAGGGGTTTTATAACTTCGCGTGTAATAACAAAACATTTGAGCAATAACCGTTGTAAACTTGTGGGATAGCTGCCATCATCATGAACAAGCTGTGGGGCTCTTTGAAAATAGTATTGAATTTAAGTTTGGAGACAGCGTGAATAGAACACTGATCATGTTCGTGTTGTTTAGCATATTTCAGCACTGCTTTCAATTGACAAAGCATGACTGCTTACTGAGCACTGCAATACTTCGATCTTAGAGTCTTTTCCTATACGGTCAAAAGCTCAGTGCAGCCTCTGGGGTTGAACTGGACATCGTTTAGTGGTGAGGAAACAGAGGTACAGACGTTGTGAACATTTTGGTTTAGAATCAAGTACTTGTTTCTATGTTACCTTGTGAATGTTCTCACATAAACCTACTGGTTTGTTTGTTTGTTTGTTTGTTTTAATCCCATTACTAAAACACAGGATCTTCTAGCTGTCTACAACTTGTTTCTTACATCACAGAACAAGATGCAGCAAAACCTGCCAAGGACCCTCAACCCTCTAGGAAAGCTAGTTGTTGACAAACAAGTATGTTAATAACTGAAAAGAACTGAACACTCTTTGAAAACACTAAGGGGACATCTTGTTTGCTGGCTAAAAAAAGGAATATGTTGATTGACCAGCTAATAGTAACTCTTGACGTCATGGCGTCTTGTTACCGAAAACCCTCAAAGCAAAAGGAAAGACAGTTTTTGCTTTATGTAATAACTAAGTAGGCTCCTATAGACGGACACCTCCACCAAAAACGACTACAGATTTTGGATATAACACAAAACACGGCCACGTACAGGCACTAGAGAATAAACCCAAGTAGGCAGACGCTATTAGAGGAGTCTTTCTGAAGGAGGGGAATTGAATGGAGCTATTGCCTGTTGTCATGACTTTAACTGATCTTTAACATGGCATGTAGGGGAAGCGGGTGCTGGTGCAGAAATCCGCAGTCTCTGTCGACAGAGAACCAGAAAACGGAATTTGGGGAAATCTCAGCCCAGAGATAAGAGGAAACCCCAGAAAGGAAAGAGCTATAAGCGAGATTCCCACATTTTTGGCACTGTACGTGTCTGATTCACATATGTGGAACGGATTCAAAACATTTCAGCTCATGATAAAATATCTTCACTGGGACTAGAACTGTCATCCAAAAATCAAAATTGGAAGCTTGAATTGACATGACATAATTGTAAGCTAAAACAAAATGAATGATACTAGTAGGAGAAAAATAACAGAATCCAGAGTTTTAATATCTTACCATTCCTAATGTCTGGGGCATGAACTACAGATAATTAGGACAGTGGAGGGTGTTCTCATAGAAAAGGAACATTAACTGATATAAATACCAAGATGACATAGGTATTGGAATTACCAGACGGTATGTAAAATGGTTATCATGACCATCTGCTGTGAAGTAAATACAATATACTCACAGTGAATGAAGAGATAGAAATCTCTGCACAAAAATAGAAAAGATAAAGGATCAGAGGAAATTCTGAACTGAAAAATTCACTTGATAGACTACCGGCAAAAGAGAATTGACAAAGGAAAAGGTTAGTGAACTTTACGGTCTATTAATAGTACTTATTCAGTGTAAGGAACAGAGAGAACAGATGGAAATAAAACTGAAGAGAAGTTGAGAGATCTGTTAGATAATATTAGGTGGATTAATTTACATGTACTTGGAGTTCCAGAAATAGAGAAGCAATGGAACAGAAAGAAGTATTTGAAGAAATCATTGCCAACATTTCCCCAAATTTGATGGGAGAGGATGTCACCACATACCAAGAAGAAGAAAGAAGAAAGATGGCCCGTGATAAAGAAAAGATCGTGAGAGCAGCAGGAAAATGATGCATTGCATACAAGAGACGAGTGATGTGATTAGCAGATGCCTTTTCTTCAGAGGCAGTGGAGACAGAAGAATGCAGCAGGGCATTTTTATCATGCAGAAGGAAAAATAAAACAGCTCTCAATTCTGTATTCAGCAACAATATCCCTTAAGAATTGGGACAAAATAAGAATGTTCTTCGGATCAAAGAAAGCTACCAGTATTTATTAGCAGACTCACAATGCAAGAGATTTTAGAAGAGGTTCTTCAGACTGAAGGGGAATGATACCAGGTAGAAATGTTGATCCTCACAAAGGAAAGAAGAGCACTCTCTGGGTAAATCACCTTTTTGTTCCCCTTTGCATTTCTTTTTTTTTTGTTTTTTTTTAATTTTTTTTTCAACATTTATTTATTTTTCGGACAGAGAGAGACAGAGCATGAACGGGGGAGGGGCAGAGAGAGAGGGAGACACAGAATCGGAAACAGGCCCCAGGCTCCGAGCCATCAGCCCAGAGCCCGACGCGGGGCTCGAACTCACGGACCGTGAGATCGTGACCTGGCTGAAGTCGGACGCTTAACCGACTGTGCCACCCAGGCGCCCCTCCCTTTGCATTTCTTGATACAGCATATGGTTGTTTAAAGAATAAATTCTAACATGGTCTTTATGACATTCATGACGCATACAGCTATAATACGTGTGGTAGCAGTAGAGTAAAGGAAAAGGCCGGGTGGCGACATGGACCCGGACAGTCGCACAGTGTCTCCTTGGTGAAATCGTGCAACGCTGGCTGTAAGGTGACTGTGGAAGTTTGAGAGTTTATGTTGTAATTTGCAGAGCAGGATTCCTCAGCTTTGGTGTTCGTGACATTTTGGGCCAGACAGTTCTACGCTGTGTGCAGCTGTCCCATGTGTTTTAGGATACTTAGCAGCATCCTTGGTATCTCCCCACAGTAATAGTACTTCCCACCCCTGCCCTCATTGCGATAACCAAAAATGTCCACGCACACCCCCAGGGGACCAAAATCGTGGTTGAAAACCGTTGGTATGTGTAATAGAACAATTTTAGTGACAGTGTCTATAAATTCTTTGGGTGTTTAAAAGCATTTAATCAGGGATGCTTCAAGTTTGTTATATATGTGTGTATGTATGAAAAGTAAAGTGGAATAAATCTTCATATAACCCCAAAAGGGCAATAAAGACAAGACAAAAAAAATAGAATTGACAAATAAGAAACAAACACAAACCCAATCATATAAATACATAATGTAAAAATTATAGGGATAAATATTCTAATGGAGGGGAGTGTCAAATGGATTAAGAGAGGCAAAATGTAATTACATGCCATTCATTTAGTCATATATTAAATATAAGAGATGTCTACAAACGATGCATGTATTTCAAATATAAGTATAGTTAGGTTGAAACTAAATAGATGGAGAATGGAAACAGGGAAGAGAAAAAGGCCAGTGAGGCACAGACAGCATGGGGCCTTGGTGTGCGCGTCTCCCTACCACACACCCCCGTCCCTGCCCTATGCATCTCTCTGTTTGGCTGTGTCTGAGCTGTAGCCTTCCTAACAAACCGGTAACACTGAGTAGAGTGCTTTCCTGAGTTCTGTGAGCCAGTCCAGCAAATTACCTGGCCTGACAAGAAAATCATGGAAACTCCTGACTTACAGGCAGTTGGTCTGGAGTACAGATCACAGTTTGGGGCTTGTAGTTGGTGTTAAAGTGGGGAGGGTGGTAGGGGCACCTGGGAGGCTCAGTTGTGTAAGCTCTTGATTTTGGCTCAGGTCATGGTCTCATGGTTCATGAGTTGGAACTCCACATCAGTTCCATGCTGACAGTGTGGAGCCTGCTTGGGATTCACTCTTTTTGCACTTTCTGCGTGTGCATGTGTGCATGTTCTCTTTCTCTCTCAAAATTAAATTTGAAAGAAAGAAAAGAAAAGAAAAGAAAGGAAGGAAGGAAGGAAGCCAGATTTGTGGGACTGATTCCTTAACCTATGGTGTCTGTGCTAACTCTGGGTAGTTAGTGTAATTACTGCATCCAATTGGTAGCTAGAAAATTGGGCCATTGCATAATGTAAGGGAAAAACCTACACACTAGCCATCAAAAGTATGTGAATAAGAGGAAAAAGTTTTTAACTGCAAAAGAAGTTCTAAAAATCCATGATTTACTTCCCACTGTAAGAAGTTAGACACTGAGAAAAATATTCTTTAGTAAGAAGTAAAAAAAAGAAAAAAAAGGGAAATTATAAAGAAAAATATTGAAATCCGTGGGAAAAAAAGTGGGAAAGTAGTAAAGAAAATATATTAAACCCAAAGCTCATTCTTTGTGGAGAAAAATAAAGATACCTATTCCAGGACCGATCACCAACATAAAAGAAACAAATCGGTAGTATCAGGAATGAAAGAGGCACATCACTACAGGTCCCATAGATAGAAAAGAATCAGTAAATTTGATGAAAATGGACACATTCATTGAAAGGCATAATTTAAGAGACTTGACCTAAGAAGATATAGGAAACTTGAGTAGATTGATGTTGAATATCGGTAAAAGAAATTCAACTCGTTATTAAAATCTTGCCAAGAAAGAAAACTAGAGGCTCTAATGGCTTCACTGGTAAATTGTATTAGAGATGTAAGAAATAAAGAATACTAATCTCACACAAACTCTTGGAGGAAATCTAGGTGGCGAGTTCCTCTTTCAGTGAAGATGGAGTAACAATTTGAAAGAAGAACTAAATGGAGCTGATTTTTGAAAATTTTTTATGTTTGTTTATTTTTGAGAGAGAGAAAGAGACAGAGTGCAAGTGGGGGAGGGACAGAGAGAGAGGGGGAGACACAGAATCCGAAGCAGGCTCCAGGCTCCAAGCTGTCAGCACAGAGCTCAACGCGGGGCTCGAACCCATGAACTGGAGATTGTGACCTGAGCCGAAGTTGGACACTTAACCAACTGAGACACCCAGGCACTCCTGGAGCTGATTTTTTTTTTTTTTAAAGGGAAGTCTAATAAGTATGTGTTACGGTCCAACACAGTTTTGATGATGGAATTAGGTGTGCCCTGTCCAGTACAGTAGTCACCCCTGACATGCATCTACTCGATGCTTGAAATATGGCTACTTGGCTCTTTGAAATGGATTTTTTAATACAGCTTAATTTTAATTTAACATTAGCCATTTGTCTAGTGGCTACCATATTAGAACAGCTTTCAAATATGTAAATTGAAGCGCCCAAGAATGGATTCAGTGATTTTCAATAGCCAGAGCATATATAGATATTGCCATTGAAATTGTTAAGATTAAAAACAAATACTTAACGTGCAAAATTTCATGTGAGTAAATGATTTGTCCATATTTCCCTATTGTCATTGCCGGGATGGTACTAGGCAAATTAGTTTTTAGCTGAACTCAATGTTAAAAAATTAAAATAGTTTTTGGATAAGAATATTTAATAAATTTTATTGCACAGCTAATACACAAAGCTCAAAGAATATTTCACATTAAATCTTAAAAGGTGTGAGGAACATTATCTTTTAGTGACCTACAGCCATACAAAAACTCATTGCTGTTTTGATTCGTTACGTTTGTCTTGATTTTAAGTGATTTTTTTTCTTACACTATTTCTCACTATCTTAGTTCCGGTTAACCCCCACCCCCCCACCCCCCCGCCCCGGAAGGCAAAAGCAGGATGGAAGGGATAGGAAGACCCAAGTAAGGCTGAAACCTGGAAAGAAAAATAAAACATCACTGTCCTAGGCGTTCTTCATTCATCCCCTTTGAGGAATATAGCCTGTTGTAACAGCAGAATCGGAGCCAGTTACTGAATATGTGCGGATCCACAGTTTCTCTACAGAAACTGTGCCATCTACATCTTAGAAACTTACTGTGAATACTAGATGAGAGGTATATGTTTGCAAAATCTCCTGCGTTCCACACCCGCCACACAATACAGTCACGTAAAGCGTTCTCTCTCTTGAGCTGGAAGAGGACTCTCTTAGGAAAGACCCTGAAAACAAAACCAGGAGGTCATAAAAACAAAACCAGGAGGTCATAATAGCAGAAAAATCGATTTAAGTGTAAGTGATTTTGCAAGGAAGTTACAAACAAGTGGAAACTAATGCATACTTTTTACGCAGCTCCGTGATAATCCTGATAAAAACAGTAAGCACAATAATCCTACCTGAGAGGTATTGAGTGGTTATGTTTACCTGTTACTGTTTAAAGCACATCCCATGCATTCTCATCTTCGCCAGAGGCTAATGGAATATTTATAGTATTTTCTCCATTTTACAGAGGAGGACATACAAAGCTTTAAGCATTTCAGTAACCCGCCCACGATTGTTCACATTGTTATTTGTGGTAGAAGAGGGATTTGAATTTGGTACGTTGGTCCTATTTCTCAAATAGACCACTGGTTAGAAGATAAATAACATCCATCAAAAATATCTACGTCATCCAGGAGGAAAGATTACAAGTTGAAGCAATTAGTTCCAAGAGATTTCAAAGTACTGAAAGACCATTGTGACCTTGGGTAATCTGAGAAGGTTTTATGTTTTAAATAAATAACAGATAGCTCTGGGGTTGCCTTTATATATTTTTAGCCTAATTTCAACAAGAGACTGCAAGTAGGCAGAACTTTCCTGGTAGGAGTGTAAACATTGTTTGACCGCCTCCCCTCCCATTGAGATAAGCATGTTAGAACACAACATTAGAAATGAGAGTAGAGAGAGAGAATGAAGTAGGATCTTGATGGGACTTAAAGCCAGTTCACATTGTTTTGTCGTGTCCTGTTGGTCCTAGATCAGTGACCTTTAGACTTTGTATCTTGTCTCCTTAGTAGGGTGTGAAGTTGGTATATTGGGTCACAACCAACATATTTATTTTAATGAAATGGACAGAGTAGCCCAGGATGGAAATTGTCAAAGTGTCTTGCTGGGAATAAGGGTCTTTGTGAAACATTTGTTTTAGTTCTCTACAGTTGATACTCATTATTTGTAGTACTTCTGTTCTCTGGAGTCAGTGAAAACCACGAATTAGTGAATACTGAACCATTTCTCCTAAGGGAAATTCACGGTTAGGATCTTTTGAGCCTCTGAGTACATGATTTTCATCAACTGGTCCATATGTAACCTTATTTTATGCATGTTTCTGTTTAAAGACACCTTATTTAATATATACTGCTGATGCACTGACATTGAACTTCTGCCCAACAGCGCTGCAACTCAGGTCTATAGCATATCTAGCACACATTTTCTCCATTAGACACATCAGAGCCATCTAGCATTTTGGAACACTGGTGAGCACTTCAGCATGTGTTTGGGGGGCTATTTTAAATGGCAAAGTCACCAACAAAAAGCCCAAAGATATAGAAAGGGTGGCATTAAATAGACTATGAAAAGGACCCTTGTTTACAGATGGCAGAACATCGCCTTGTCCAAGCTCAGTTGGGAGCGTTTGCATCAGGAGACTAAACATGTTCCATGCTGTATACAGGTAGGTCTGTGAATGAATCGAAAGTTCTGGGAATATTGATTTGAGCGCTGTAGGTCAGTTTTAGCAAGTAGCTGGGTTTGCAAATATGGAATCCAAACAATGCGGACCAACGGAATGTGTAGACACACAGAAATGGTTGTTAGGTCATCACACGAAATATATTTCTCAAGAATAAAATATGTTTTGAGACATATCGTGCTAGATCATCAGAGTACTGAGGAATAACAGGGTGATCAGTGTCGCCAGCATCGATATTCAGAATGGCGTTAACAGGTAAAAGATGAGCTGGAGGGACACCTGGCCCGTTCAGTCAGTGGATCAAGTGATTCTTGATCTCTGGGTTGTGAGTTCAAGGTTCATGTTTGGTGTGGAGATTACTTAAATAAATGAAATCTTAAAAAAAAATTGATGAATTGGATACAAATTGAGTTATATAAATGAAGAAGTAAAAGTCGATTATTAAGCCTGAAGATCCCTGGTTTAGAAATTGAAAGAGTCGGGGTGCCTGGGTGGCCCAGTCATTAAACATCTGACTTCAGCTCAGGTCATGAGCAAATGGTTCGTGAGTTCAAATCCCACATCGGGTGAGCGCAAGTTCCTCTTCCCTCTCCGCCTCCCTCTCTGTCTCTCGCTCCCTCGGCCCACCAGGGATACTCTATGTCTCTTCCCACCCCTTGCTCACTTTCACTCCCTCCCTCCCTTCCTCCCTCCTTCTCTCTCTCTCTCTCTCTCTCTCTCAAAAAATAAAGCGTGATCAGGTCCGCGATATAATGGAAGGACTGGCACTTGGGTACTGGTGAATTTGCCATGTGACCTTGGAATGTCACAAAGCCTTATACTTCATCTTTAAAATAATGCTATTTGAAGTGCACATTAGTTGTTAGAATCCAATGAGGCAATATACCTACGTATGACACTGATCGAATACAGTAGTGCCTGGAATCTAATTAGCTGCTCTAGAACTAGCAGGTGGTACGTTTGTGTATTAGGTGTACCTTCATGCATGTATAGATTATGCATGTAAAATATACTACAATTTCACCTGAACAAATATTGGGGTGTGTAAGAAGAGGTACTCCTCAGGCTATTGAAATGTGGTACTATAATAAAGTTGAGACATTAGGGTTAGAGATTTATTCATTATCAGAGACAAAGAAGCAATAGAAAAGTTAAAAGAACCAGGGGTAGAGATACAAGTATATAAACTGAACTGTATGATTCGGTAACCCATATGTATTATAAAATCTATATAATAAAACAAATTTATATATTTACAACTCTGTAATATTCTACATGAAAGCTTAAAATGTATAGTAGATATGATGGGTTATGTTTATACTACACGTACTATATGATAATACCGATTTTCAAGGCTCCAGAGCATAAGAAATACACAGCGAAATTGCCTGACAAAATGTGACCTTTGTTTGAGAATGAGTCGGATCTTGCAACCGACCATAATCATGAATATCAGTCTTTACCATATTTGCGAAGCTTGGAATTGCTAGTAGAGAGGAACTTCTGGATGATGGACTACCAAATATGTTTTCCCGTAATTTGTTCCACAGGCTGAAGTTAGTATTGTCAAACACGGCAGGCAACATTATAGATTTTAAGGTTTGAGCTTCATTCTGTCTCCCATGGTATTAAATGTAATTGAAACACAGAAAAACGCTCTTCTCTCATTTTGTCTTTTCTTTTCGATGAGAGATGAATAGATCCACTTGAGGAATGATTATATTGACTCTTGTAGTTTTAAATTTTCTTTAGTACTCTAAAACTGGCAACGAGTGCCAACCGGTCAGTCCAAATAGACCGGTGAGGTGTGATTTCACATCAGCTATTTTCTCTGCAACAGAACAGAGTGTGTGATTCCAAGTTATTCCCCCAACGAGTCACGTCCCTCTTACCTGCTTTCCAAACAGTTTTCGTTGATAATAATCATTACTAATTGTAATTCAAACTTGCCAGTGAATAATGGGAGTTACATTTTTACAAATGTTGTCTCACAAAAGGCTTGATGATGATGATGATGATGATGATGATGATGATGATTTTTCCTGCATCCTGGTCATTGTGCAGTCTGATTGCTTTCAAAAGAACAAACCCAATTGCCAAATGCTGTCGGTGTGTAATGTCACGTTCGATCTGGAGCTGAGAAGTGTGGCCTCAGGTTTCTGGCCTGTCCTTTATGTCGCAGAAGCACAGAATCATTAAACAATCTGGGGAAGCTGAAGGCAGCAAATGTGTGATAAAATTTCCAGGGCGGTCCAGTTCCACATAACGACAGGGACCCATCAGCTTTGCTCTCGTCTCGCATCGGATGCTAACTTACCTGCAGGAATGCCATGCACGGCAGCCGTTGAGAAAAGTAGAGCTTTTGAAAACTAAAACTTCGGGAAATAGTGTTAAAGCCTTTGTTTCGGCGAATGCTCAAAGCTTTCCTAAAACGTTGTGTGGGAAACTAGGAGAAGGGAAGAAGCTCAGTTTTCCCTTTTCTCTTGTTTCTGGACTTGCAGAATGGCCTTAAGAACCGTGAACTTGTAGGGTGTTTTCATTAAGGACCTCATTGTCAGAGTATAACAACATAAAACTAAGAGCTCCTCCAACAGTCATGCTTTATTTATGGTTTTACAATAACCTCGTATTTTATCCTGTTACCGTGTCATCATTGTACCATTTGAAGCTGCCCCCGAAATCTCAGAAGCCGAAAGGAGAGACCTCGTCAGCCACTTTGACTTTTTTTTTTTTCCCTTGATAAAGTGATCTATCTCTGTATTCAACTCAGTACATGGGACTTAGGAGTACATGTATTGTTTTAAAATGTCATATTTACTTAGAGCAAATGAAGGAAGACTGTGTTGAAAATAAGACTGAGAACTATTTTCAAAAAGAATTTCTCTCTCTGTCAAGGTCATTATATGTATCTTCCTCCCACCAGGAAATGGGCATAATTTTGACACCTTTTGCTTTGTTTTAGAAAGTGCTTTTGGGCTTTTGTTGTAGAAGGAAAGTTAAAAAAAAAAAAGATAAGCAATACTGATCATCCCCAAATTATTTTGCAGTGAGGTAAGACATGAATGGAATTGTACGGTCTTCCTGTAACTCAGAAATTAAATCTAGAGCCTCCATGTGGGGCAGAGCAAGGTGGGCATCTGCCGCAGGAGACAGGGGCGGGTGCCCGGGACTGGTCATGGCTCAGAGCAGGCCATCTGGCCCCCGGGACTGAGTAGGCTTTGACAGGAGGGCTGCCTGTAGAGGGTGTCAGAGCTTCGTCAGGGTCAAGAGGATGTTAAGGTGTGGGGACAGCCGGAGGAGGGTTTTGAAGCCCACACAGGGTGAACAGGGTCTCCACATGTGTGAGGGGCTGAAAAATGTCGACCCCAAGTAGATCTCTCCAAGTCTTAACTCCAGGCACCAAACTCTGTGTTAGTTTTCCATGACTGCTGCGACAGATTACCACCACTTGGTGACTGAGTAAGATGGAAATTTACTCTTGAATGGTTCTGGAAGCCAGAGGCTGAAATCAAAGTACAGGTGGGTTGGTTTCCTTCTGGGGGCTCTGAGTGAAAAGCCATCCCTGGCGTGCCTTCCAGCTTTGTGGGGCAGTAGGCCCTCCTCAGCACTTTTCGGCTTGTAGGGGCATCACTCTGGTCTCCTGTTCTATTCTGTATGTTGTTGCACTCCTTCCTGTGTGTCTTGTATCATGTCCTTTCCTGTTGCTTATAAGGACACGTGTCATTGGATTTAGGGCCTTCCTTAATCCGGAATGATCTCAACAGCCTTACCTTAGTTACATATGCAAAGAACCTTATTCTGAATAAGGTCTCATCCTAAGGTTTTGGCTGGACCTCTCTTTTGCTGGGCTGCTATTCAACCCGCTATAGCATGGCAGGGGGTGGCTTATCTTGGTGAGTCAGAGCTCAAGAGGAGTGAGAAGGGCATCCCTTTGGAAGGGCAGCTGAATGGGGTGGCAAAACTCATGCCAGGGTAGGAGAGCATCCATGGAGGAGGTAATCTTGCACAGGTATCACATCCAGAGAGGGTGAAGAGGGTATCTGCCTGAGGCAGGGGAGAGCGGGACCTGAGAGATTGGTTGTATATGGTGGGTGATCAAGTAGGCATATATATTTAGGGTAACAGAAGCCAAGTTCCTCATTGGCAGAGAAGTGGAGAATATGGAAAAGGAGAATATATTGGAATTTAGTGTTGGTGAGTGCTCATGGTTTTTTATTAAATAGTAATACATGGAAACAAATGTGTGTAGGTGTGTGTACATATGTATGTTCCCTAGTTCTGCCCACTGACGGGGCCTCAGAATAGTTCCCTGCAGTGGCAACATGCCCACGTAGCAGCCATAGCTTAGCTTCTAATGGTCTAAGAGAAATAAAAGAGAATTTCTTGGGAAAAAAAATGGCTAATTGCAGAGTTTGGATAAAGAAAGTACAATGTGAGCCAGGATCATCTTGTGCCAGAAAGTATGGAAGTGCTCAAGGAATGATGGGAATATGCCAGCAGGACATAGAAGTTATCTTTTAAGAGGCTCCCATCGGCCACACTGGGAATAATTTGAGCATCAAAATAAATGACGGCAATTATCACAACCTATTAAATACAAAATAGTCTATTGTAATCTCAGTAAATGAGTGGGTATGTTGAAGGTTTAATGAATGAGGTAGTTGCTATTTTCAAATATAACTACACAAAATAACTACACTAATGACAACAGGGAAAAGGAGTAACTTCTGAGTGGGAAAACTTGGTGGATATCACCTTAACCAAGTGACCAAAGCGCACACCCCCCAGTGTTGACATTGGCCCAGAGTGTCTCCTGATAGATTGCAATGAGAAATATCTGTGATATCCTTGCTACGGACACATAACCTGAATCTAATCGTGAGGAAGCATCATAAACCCATTTGAGACCCCTTCCACAAAGTGGACTATAACTTTCAAAAATGTTAATGGTATGAAAGTCAAAGAAAGATTAAGGAACTGTTCCTGTCCGGAACTGGAGAACCACAGCTGAAATGGACCAACTGTTTTGACACTTGGTAAAACATGAATGGGTCTGAGAATCAGATGGTGGTAATTATGACCTCAACATAGGAATTGCCTAGGGAATACCTGGAGCAGAGGAAGTGCTCGTTGATTTTAGCTGTGATGATAAGAAAAGAATGGAAGAGTCACATGAAAAATCTATCTGACCTCTATCTACTTAATATCCTGGGAACCTGGAAGACAAATGCCCTGGAATCATATGGAGAAAATTGTTTCCCCCAGGTCCCCTCAAGTTAAACTGAGAGGTAAATTTAAGTTATGTCCTTTTTAGTCAACAGAGAAATAAAAAGCACTCTGCCACATAACTCAGTACTTGGGAATTGTAAAATTAAATTGTTCATGGAAGTAAAAAGTCAGTCTTCGTCCAATAACCAGAGGAAAGGAACAGATATGAGAAAGGGAGCATGAATTGTCCTAACATTGGAGTATTGGGAGTAATTCATTGAACTATGAATTTGGAAGAGATATTGGTAAGCATGCCAAGATCTTTTTACGAAACCACTTTGGAAGAACTCAACTCTCGTTCCATTTTTCAAGGGGAAAACAAATCCCAATGAGTATTGGTACTTCTGTGTAGATTTTTGCTCGTGTGTTCCAAAGTTCGGAGTTCATGGCATGTTGCCATTTGTATTCGGGGATGTCGACGTGAGTATCCTCACTCATATTGAAGTGGTATTCCTAGGGATTCTGAATATCCATAGGCCATTGGTTCAGCATCAACCAAGAAGTGTATAAAAGTATTTCCATCCTAAAAAAAAAAAAAAAAAAAAAAAAAAAAAAGTATTTCCATCCTACCCCATATTGTCTTGAGTTGTCACCAAGCATGCATTCTGTACTTATACATGTAGTCTGCAAAATGCTTGATTATCTGGTTTTCCGGAGCCTCTCATATAAGAAACAATAAGTTTGTTATACTTTGATAATTAAAAAAAAGTCAGCATATGGATGAAAGATGATAGAAACACAGAGGAAGTCAAAGCTGGCATCTGCCAGGAAGGTAACCATGAAAATGCTGACAAAGAAGTGCTTTATTCCACAGTTTGGAAAAGGGAAGTGTAATTAAGAGAGCACTAGATCTTAAAAAAAATGAGGTGCAAATAGGGCTCAGTTGGTTAAGTGTCCTACTCTTGGTTTCAGCTCAGGTTTTGATCTCTTGGTTCCTGAATTTGAGACCCCATTGGACTCTGTGCTGACAGCTTGGAGCTTGCTTGGGATTGTCTCTTTCCCCTCTTTCTCTGTCCCTTCCCTGCTCATGCTGTCTCTCTCAAAATTAAATGAATAAACTTAAAAAAGAGAGATAGAGGAGCTCCTGGGTGGCTCAGTTGTTTGACTGTCCAACTTCAGCTCAGGTCTTGATCTCGCAGTTCATGGGTTTGAGCCCCATGTCGGGCCCTTTGCTGACAGCTCAGAGCCTGGAGCCTGCTTTGGATTCTGTGTCACCCCTCCCCCCCTTGCTCATGCGCTCTCGTTTGCACTCATGTGCTCTCTCTCTCTCAAAAACATTAAAAACGCTAGATGGAGATTTTTAAGGCTTGTGCTCTAGTCTTAATAGTTATGGGGGACCTTGGGAGGTTACACAATTAAATATTCTCTCTTTACATCTGTAAAGTGGGGACAATACTGACCTCACTGAGTATTTCCCACAATTGTAGTAAGAAACAATTTTATAATAAAAGTGTACTATACGTTCAAAGTTCCGCACAAACAGGTATCATTGTCGTACATGTTTATAGTGCCGACTATACTATAAATTATGTTTAAATGGGTAAGTTAATCTCCACAGAGGAGTGTGCAACAAATACGTACAGGATTTATGTTAAAGCTAGTCACTGAACAGAGACATAATATTCTAAGTGGTAAGACTCAGGTAAGTGAACGTTCAATTAGGCCATTGTTTAGGATGTTTGGTTGCAGGTGACAGAAACCCAACTGAAGCCAGATGAAGCCCATACCTGTGAAGTCCCTGATACGGTTCCGGCTTCAGAAGTGGGAACATTCTGGGAGTGGCTGATCTTTCATCTGTGTCCTTTTCATTCCCGGCCAGTGTCTTTGCATATGACAGCAAAGAGTACCTGCAAGTAAATGTCTCTCTTTTTAAGAGTCATTTTGAGCCATTCTAGAGAAGCTAGTAAAAGCTACTTGTTTTTGTTTTCCCTGGTTCATGATGAGTGGAACGGTGAGCTGTGATGTTGAAGAACGTCCTGTGGTGTGGTGTGGTATGGTATGGTACGGCCAGGGGGCTGAATCTGGCTTGCAGGTTGCAAACACGGCCACTCATTTACATATTGTCTATGACTGCTTTCAGGCTATGATGGCAGAGTCGAATAATTGTGAGAAAAATATTTTCTATCCAGTCCTTTGCCAAAAGACGGTTGCTGAACCCTGCTCTGGTTTGTTGTGTGTTTCTGGTCTCGGCAATCAACTTCGTGGGTTTTTATCTTCTCTTCTTTACAATGATGATCTTGGACCCAGTGATTCTTGAGACTCCTTTTTGAATGCTGAGGTTTATTCTTTGACAACTCTTTGGCTTTGGTCCTCAGGCTACTGAACGCACAACGCAGTGCCCCCAAGTTCCCACCTGTCTTCTGCTAAACTCACGTCTCCTCACATAGTTAAATTCCTGTCTAATCTTAGAGGTCTTCAAAGTCACGGCCATCGTTGAAAAAGAGCTAGATTCAAAAATGGCCCGTTAGTCCATACACACTACCATCGAAAGAGCATCTCTTTTGTGCACTGCGCGTACTTGGGTGCCCTCGCAGCGGCCCAGGGAGCAAGGGGAGATTCTTCTGCAGCATACGTTATCCACACGGTGGTCAGAAGCTCCTCTTGACTGTGGACAGTGACAAAGGTATGGGATTAAATGGTAGGAATGGGCTATCACAGAGAATCCTAAACTGTGAGGATTGAAAAAGACTTCTACAGTTCAGGCATGCGAAATTTTCAAAGTGAGAAAGACGACTCTGGTTTAATGGCTGTTTTGGCAATGCTCCCGTATTTGGGTATAAAGGTCTCACCCTGTAGGTTTCCAAAGCTTGAAATAATGAAATTTTAAAAACGATGTTAAAATACACTAAATAGAGACAAAAATCCGAGAGCCAGCTTCCCCTCCTTCCTCTTTGACTCTTCTGTTGGTCTTGGTTCTAGTTATTTGGACCAGTTCCCCAGCCCTTTGCTTTTTATTATTTGCCTATAGGTGCTGTTTGCCATTTGTGGCAAAAGTAATGACATCGCCTATAGGCTTGTGACCTTGTTGAATGACTAGGGAGAGAGACGGTGGCATCTTCAAATTGTGTAGCCCTGTAGCACCTTAACAGCGGATGCTAGTCTGCGTTCTGTACCTTTGTGTGTTTGTGCAGGGACTGGAGACTTCATGTTTTTAGGACATTATCCTAACTACCAGCCTTTTGGCGAGGGCTATATATTTATATGCGTGTGTGTGTGTGTGTGTGTGTGTATTTGTTATGATGACATCATTTCTGTTTTAATGTAGAGCTCATTGAAGATGAATGTGTTATTCATTTTTGCACAAAACTGACAAAATTACTTTATAGTTGAAACACCGGTGTTTAACTTTATGCATTTTACATCATTTCAAGTATATCCTAGTATTTTAAAACATAAAATAGTCAACTATCTTCAACAAACTGAGAGCCGAACGTCAATATTTTAATTAGAAAAAAAGTGTGCCATGACAAGCCGTGACTTCAGAAAGACAAGGAATGGTCTTCATAGACCAAGAGAAAAATGGGGCCTCAGATATATTTTTTTTTTAATTTTTTTTTCAACGTTTATTTATTTTTGGGACAGAGAGAGACAGAGCATGAACGGGGGAGGGGCAGAGAGAGAGGGAGACACAGAATCGGAAACAGGCTCCAGGCTCTGAGCCATCAGCCCAGAGCCCGACGCGGGGCTCGAACTCACGGACCGCGAGATCGTGACCTGGCTGAAGTCGGACGCTTAACCGACTGCGCCACCCAGGCGCCCCTGGGGCCTCAGATATATTTGTACTGAAGGAATATTATACTTGTAAAAAGCAGCTTGTCCAAAAAAAAAACCCAACCATCCAAACAAACAAACAAACAAACAAAACACCAGTCTTTACTTACGTTATTGTAAGACTAATGCTTCTTAGTGGGAAAAAAAAAAAAAAACATAAAGTGGTCTTACGTGTCTCCATATTTAATAACTTTATGTTTATAATTATTTTGCCTGAGGGTTTTTTTACTTCAAGTTCAGCAGGATGATTGCAATAGTTTTAATTGAGGCAAATGTGAAAAACCGGAAGAAAATAAAATAGTGAGCAATATCTAACAGATGGAACCTCAGTACGCCAACTCAGGTGTGCCAGAAATAGAACTTACGTTTCTAGGTTTAAACCTAATTTCACTTTTGAGTGTCTGACCCCTAGATGTTAATTTCACTCAATTCAGGGATCCAAGGGTTGTGCCGACGTTGTAGGGGATAACACAGCTACGGTATCAGGGGGGTGGGGCTGGGAGGAGGTTGCTCTCCCGTGGTACCAAGCAGCCATGCTGGCCTTGTCCTGTGCTGGCATCTGTCCACAGTGGCATGGACGGAGATGTCTTCTTTCACACTTAAATCTTTATCTGATCTTGTCTGTCATAGGGCTTCTTCAGTTTTAGCTCCCCCTCAGGAATGTTCGGGCCTCTTTTGATCACCTGGGGAGCCTTCTATTCCTTCTTCATGATTCTTCATCATGTTGATCCATGAGATGCTCTGCGGGGTGCTTTGAGAGCCTCTTTGTCTAAAGACGCCTTACCAAGATTTCTTCCCTGGGTCTTGCCACCTTCCCAGGATTAAAAGAGCTTGCATCCTCTTTCCTCTTGGATCTCCCAAACACCCAAATCTAGCCAGTATTTTTCAGAAGTCCACAGAGGGTAAACACCTTTGCTTCTCTTCCAATTTCCTCTCCTCTGTGGGGGAAATGGCCAACTTGTGAGTAAGATGGTCTGTCTTTGCCTGTTGAGTATACTCTGAAGACAATCGCTTATTTGAGATTCTTCCGTTTCTTCCTGAGGACTCGGTTGTTAAAACAAGTTGACTCCCTTTATCTTGTTCTGTTTCAACCTTCTGCTGGGTTATGCCTTCTCTCAAGTAACAAATTCCAGAATGCTTCAACTAAATAAATGAGGCAAGGGTCAAAGTAATATTACAAAGTGCTATTCTGCCCCTAATAAAAGTATGGTTTATATTATAAAGGTGGTGTTCTAGGGATTGAAATACCACCTCCTTCATTACTGTCAACCCTCCTGTCTTTGGAAATGGCAGAAGAGAAGTCAGTATGGGTAGAATGAGCCAAAATCATTATTGGAGAGATGTAAAAAATCCTGTTGGTTGTCTTCCTGGCATTATCTGACTGAAATTAGACTTAAGTCTTTGGTGAAAGGGCCAACTCCTTTTCAAGGTCCAGAATCCATTACAAAGAAGTGGACTTCATTGTGTTAGTTTACTCCCAATGATTGCTGAACCCCTGACAGAGTAATGGATGTTGAGTAGTGAAGAGAAGTCCCCTGTTCAAATTCTGACTCTGTCACTAATTAATTCTGAAATTCTGTGTTGAGTGATTGGGTTTTTGATGTCTCATTTAAAAATATATAATAAAGTGGATTGATTTTTAAGATTTGTATTATGGTTTCATTTGGAATCAATATATATATACCCCTTTGGGGTGGGGTTGGGATATAAGAAGAGATGAAGGAAAGATCTACACCCTGAAAATGTAGGCAATTTAGGTTACTGGAGGACATCTTGAGGTTCCAAGAACCCCAATGCATGGAAGAGTCAGGAGACGAAATGCTCCTTGGCATTTACTACATTTACTCAGCATTTTTCTCAAAGCTGATCATGCCCACAATTTGTACTTCAGCCGGGTTCAGCTCTTTGACTCAGTTTATCCTTCAGACCTAAAACTCGATGCAGTAAATGCCGTGGTTTTGCTGTTTGGGGCACGTATTCTAAAGTGCCCGCGTGGATTACAGAAAATCCACACAGACGCTCTGGTCTCAAAGGATTTGTGTTTGTATGATACGGCACTTTTTATTTTCACAAGTCGGTTTAGCGGAAAGTACTTAGGCATTTGAAATGATGGCCTTAAAATGTGGGATTGGGCCCAATGCGAGCGCTTGACCTCTCCATAAAATTGAATTGCTCTTTACGTTTCGAGTTTTGACAGAGGAAGAGAGGGAGAGGGAGAACGTCCTTATTTGGTAACGAGCACCCGTTAAAAGGACAGCGTGTAACATTTCATCTTCCTACCCACATTGCTGTGTTCAGCATTTGCGAGCAGAGAGCTCTGAGACTCCTGAGTTAGGAGCCCCGAGACAGGTAGTTTTGACGATGTTTTGAGGGGCACCGGATAATGTGCGTAGTCTGCGTGGTGAAGCTTAATTAGCTTCGATTAAATCCAAATATACTGAACCGCTACGGTGTATCTGCAGTGTTCTGTGTGCCAAGGTGGTGTGAAGGAGACACAAGAGCCGTCGAAGCTTAGAGATGAAAAGAGACGTGGAGCGACTGGTCCCTGCCCAACGCACAGTTAGCGGGTCACCAGTGCCTTGTCTCAACTTGCTGTCAGCCCCTCATCGCAGAGAGGCAGGGTGACATGATGAAAAGGGCACTATATTTAGACCCCGATGCCTGGCTCTCTGAGTCCTGGCTCAACTGACTCTCCTGTGAAGCAGATAAATGGAGTTGGTGACTGTCCCGCCTGCCTTCCTGGGTCACTTGAATGGCAAATGACATACCAGTGTCTCGTAAACCAGAAAGAGCTATTTTGTGGTAAGGCTCCTGTTACGAGCTGAATCACGTCCCCTCTAAATTCATGTATTGAAGTTTTGATCTCCACATTTCCTCCGAATGTGACTGTTTTTGAGATAATTTTCTTTAAAGTTGTGGTATAATTGATATATAACATTGTCTTAGTGTCGTGTGTATGGCATAACGATTGGATGTTTGTATAAATTGCAAAATGATCACAGTAAGTCTAGTTATCACCCGTCACCACACATAAATACAAAAATGTTTGTGTGTGTGATGAGAACTGTTTATTTATTTATAAAGTTTATTTTGAGAGAGAGCGGGAGTGGGAAAGGGGCAGAGAGAGAGGGAGAGAGAATCCCAAGAAGGTTCCATGCTGTGGTGTGAGCGTGTAGAGCCTAATGCGGGGCTCGAACTCACCAGTTGTGAGCTCCTGACCTGAGCCGAAATCAAGAGTTGGTTGCTCAGCCGACTTTTAAGATCTACTCTTTAGCAACTTTAAATATGCAATACAGTACTATCGACTACAGTCCCCATGCTGTGTGTTACATACCCACGATTTATTAATTTATTTTTTTATAATTAGAAGTTTCTACCTTTAAAGAGATAATTAAGTTTAAATGATCTTGAAAGTGGGCTCTAATCCAATATGACCGGTGTCCTTATAAGAAGAGAAATTTGGGACGTAGATATTCATAGAGAAAGGACCGTGCACAAGCTGAGGAGGGGGTGCTCAGAAGAAACCAACCCTGATGAGACCTTGGTCTTGGGCTCTGAGCTGCCGGAATTGTGAGAAAATATATTTCTGTTGTTTGAAGCCACCCAGTCTGGGGAAACTCTGCTCTTACATCTCCAGCAAACTAACGCGGCATCTTTTAGTACTCTGATCCTGCCTGTGCCATGCGTGAGAGCCAGTGGACTCCAAGGACTTGCCCTATCTGACCTTGAAGAGTTTGTTATCCTGCAGGGTGTGATGAAACATGCATGTGTACGATAAATAGCATACGGCTAAGTGTCCAAACTATTAATAATTTCTGTCGGTGCCATTGACGTTTAGAAACCTTCTATCTTGTGTTTCAACTTTGCAGCTTCCACCACTTGCCAACTTCAGTTTCTTTATCCGGCATTAAACTTGGGTTTTTATCTTTTGGTGTCCTGTTTTGTGCTCTTATGAAGAGGAAAATAAATAACGGTCTCTGTGAACTAAGGCAGGGGTCTTAAATGTGCTATTTCAATGTTTAACCCTCACAATAATATTGAACTTAGGATTCTATTTTCAAGAGGAGGAAACAAGGTCGAAGAGGTGAAGAACTCATTGCTAGAGCTGGTATTCTAACCCTGTTCTGTCTAAAACGGAATCCGGCGTTCTTTCCGCCAGAGCAGGTTTTGTCTTCATTGTAATTTTGGGACCAGAAAATAGAGTCCACTAAAGAATATATAAAATAGGGAAGGCTATTTATGTGGCCTCAGTGACTGGTGCGTTTGAAACAGTTTCCAGCACGTTGCTCGTTGGCTGCTCAGATCCGGCACGGGAGAGTAGGCTGTGTGAGGGAAGCGCATGATGTTGGGGGGGGGGGGTGTCTTGTCACAACACCAGTGCAGTCACGTCTCGGAACTCGTGCAGAAGGAACCAAGGAGCCCGTAGTTTGCAGTCGGTGTGCCTCGTGTGCTACCTTTGGCTCCCCAGAGCCAGTCCTTGGGCATTCGATCACATTATCTTCCAAATCAACTCTCTAGCCTCCATCCTACTTTCCTAATTTCCACTGACGCCATCACTTCCCTTGTCCACGGAGTCTGGAGACCTCGAGGTCATTCTTCTGGCTCCTTTGCCCTTTGTTCTTCCACACTGTCTCCTCTCTGCAAAATCACCAAGCCCGAGCACTTTTTATTCTTGGTGCTGTTTTGTAGAATTGCCGTCACCTCCACCCAGGTCCGTGATTGTTCCCCTGCCATTTGGGTGAAGCAGCTTTGCCTATGGGAGTGGTCTGATTCAAGCTTACTGTTCTGTCTGCCATCTGCTCCCTCAACACTCGCGGGGTTCCAGATCTGTGCTCTGTTCCTGCCTCTCCCACGTGCCACAAGCTTCCATTGCCGTCTCAGAAACCACCTCCTCCACGAAGCTCTCCTGAGCTGTCCACGCAATCTCTCTGAGCTTTGGTAGTGTTACTGCTTCTAACTCTCGTAAAGCATGAATTTTGTGCTGCCCTTTATTCAAGTGATGAATGTTTAAACTCCTATGTTTGATTAATGTCAAAGTCTCATTCTGAAATATTGCTTCAAATTTCAAAACATATTAAATATCGTGATTGAAAACAGATCATGGGAATTATAACGTTGAGGGTCCCCCCCCCCCCCCGGAATGTGCACACTTCTGTCAAGACTACGCTATACTTTCTGCCATCCTCACATCCTTCCTACGTGCCCCTTGTTAAAAGGCTTACTGATTTAAATATCCTCCTTAGACCCTGGATGGTGGAGGATGTTCTTACCATGTATTACCCTTCTCCTAATGTCCAATGTATAGTGTTTAATAAGTGTTAATTTTGCATAATAATAGGGAAAACTGAATAGGGCTTAGAGAAAAGTAACCCACATAAGAACAACTCAGTTAACCAGGCACTGAACTGTGGTCACCCAGATAAACTGAACTGTCAAGAGCTTGCTTACAGGTGCATGCGGGTTTATGGTGGGGATGCTAGAACACGCGTCTGTACTTTACTCCATAGAGGGAAGGACAGAAAAGGTCGTGCATGCCACAGAGGCAGAGCTCCTAGACCTGGTTCCCACTTTTTTTTCTCACGTGCTGATTTTCTTGTTTTGGCAAATAGAGGACTCACAAGCCAGCGTCTCATTCGCCCTAAAAAACAGAATTACCGCATTGGCCTTGCCTTCAGAGCCTCCGTGGAGTGCCTGCCCCCCTCAGTGTGAGGGAGCAGCATTACACCGAGGTGCGGCAGAAATGGAAACCCTAAATGATAGGTTAAGCCATTGGTTTCTTCCTCTGTCCCCATCCACATCTTGATAAAAGCAGACTGTTGTGTTTAAGGGCACGGTGCTGGAATCAGACCTGGCATCTTTTCCTGGGATGATTTAAGGCTAAATAAATAGATAATTTACATGGAAGAAAGCTATGGACGTTCTCTGTAGAGACAAAATAGTTGGTAGGCTAGGGCTCGGACAGGGGAGTGGGTAGTGATTACGTGGCCTCCGTTTCTTTCCAAGGTGATTGAAATGTTCAGAAATTAGACTGCTGGCTGTACGGATCTGTAAAAGTACTAACAACACTCATTGAATCGTATACTTAACATGGGTGCATCTTATTACATTTAAAATATGCCCTCAATTAAACTTCTTGAAAACGAGTATGTGCTAGGGTAGAGTTCTAGGAATGAGAGAAGTAGCGAGGCATCCAGCGGGCTCTCTGCACACCGGATCTGTTGTTGGGCAGGTGGACGGCCAACACCAGTTCTCATGCCCACATTCATAGGATCGTGCCCGCGACAGACCAGCGTTCATCCACCACCAGCAGGCCTCAGAGGATGATACACTTCCCTGCCGTTCACGTGATTATATTGACCTCAGCTTTTAATTTTGTGTCTCGCTGTGTTTTTGTTTTTTGTTTTTGTTTTTCCTGTCTTAGCCACTGAAGCATGGACCTTTGTGTTTCTCGTTGCCTTTTCAGAAACCAGTGAAGAGGTTTTGCGCGATTCCTCTCTTCAGGAGTGTCAACGCCCTCTCTGGCTTCACTGAACATAAACCTGAAGTAACACTGGGAGGGGTCATGAAAGAGTAATACATGTCTGCTTTGGGCTGAATTGTGTCTCCCCAAAATGCATATGGTAGAGCCTTGACCCGCCAGTGTGACTGTATCTGGAGATGGGGTCTTTGGGAGGTAATGAAGGTTAAATTAGTTCATAAAATGACGCCCTGATTTGATGGGAATGTGGCCTCAAAGGAAAAGAGAGCTCCTCCCGTCGCCCCACTTTGATGTGAGAAGATAGTTAGAAGGAAAGCCAGAAAGAACCAGCGAAACAGCTTTCATTTGGAGCCAAATCAGCTGGCGCCTGGATCTTGGGCTTCCAGCCTCCACAGGGAGAAATGATTCTTAACATTTTCCAAGCCACCCAGTCCGTCTGTGGTATTTTTGTTATGGTTGCCTGAGCTGACTAATACAGTGTCCTTCCAGAAAGAGAACAATGCCCATGTGTTGAGGGTGCTAATTTCTTCATAATAACAGATGTTCTGAAATACTCGAGCCATTGAACTGTTGTTTTAGAAATGAGGACTGGATCGTTGTTGTTGTTATTGTTGTTGTTGTTTGTTGTTGTTGTTGTTGTTGTTGCTGCTGTTTTGTGATTCCTCTCCCCCAGCCTCCCTTGGGCTTTTCTTATCTTTATACTAATAGTAGGAAGGACTGCTCATGGCAGAAAGCATACATTTCATATAATTCTTAGGAAAATTCTTAGAATACAAAGTTTGCAAAATATTGGTTGTCACGGTCTCCCAGCCAGAGGGTGTGGATCCATGCGGTGCCCCTGCCTCCACTCAGTCACTAAATGTGACTTGATTTTGCTTTTCTGTATGTTTCTCGAGTCCCTTCCTTTTTCCCTGCACCTTTATTTATGTCAACAACATCTCTCATGTGAGTTATTTTTATTGTCTACAAAATCTCATTTGGCTGTATGTCTGTCATATGTGTGTTAGTGGCTTTCAGTTGCCCACAGAGATAGAACCTCCCGTTGTCTTTTATGTTCCATCCCTTGCTGTGTCTTCAGACCCATTTCGACGCATCGCTCTTACGTGTGTCCCCAATATTGCCGTTCAGGTTGCGGTTCCTGAACACGGCATGCGCTGTCATTTCTGGGTCCTCGACGGGCCTTGTTTGTTCCTGAAATGTCTTCACTCCTGCACACCCTCGGCCATTTTTCTTGATGGCTTAAATAAGAACATGGTCAGGATAAACTTACGTGATTTATAATTTACTATAGAATTTTTAAACTAGGATCTGTTTGAGATTAAAAAGTAGGCACTTATTCATTCTTAACTTTAGAACCCCAGGCATAAACTGAAATTATCTTGAGTAAATAGGGTGAAAGACTATCTTATTTCTAGTTAAAACTCTACGATCTCCCTCCTTTAGGAATCCGTCAGTAACATGCCATAATTTGCCTTATGTTTTCACGTGATACTATCCATGCCTTTGGATATAATGCACTAAAAGTATCTTGTTACGTTCTGACTCCTCATCCTGATTTGAAAGTGGAACAATGGGAGGAATTGGATCTTTCTCATTTTTGGGGGGCTAGCACTTGGTCCAAGAGTATAAAGATCTAAGGAGCACAAAGAGGTGAACTCCACATATGATGCTGCTTTTCCTGTACAAAACTCACGGTAATTCGTAAGAAGCAGCTGAGCATTGGACAAGCTGTGCGGAACTCTAGAAGTCTTATGCGGCTGAGGAGGCTGAAAGTAAACTTCGGGGTCCCCAATATTGAAGCCCTAGGAAAGACGACAGGTTGTAGGTTGGGACCTTAAAAGAGTTGCGTGCTAGGAAGAGACATGAAAAGAACGCAGAAAGTCTTAACTCCGTAAAATACCAGATAAACTTAAATTCGGATTCAAGTGAGCAAAATACCCGATCAGATGAAAAAGGATCTACCTCCAGCTTAACTGATTGCCAGAAGCAAAATTAGATCCGCACCTAGGAAAACGTCCTCTTAGTCAAATTTTCTCTTCAAGTTCTCGTAGACAGTGCCCAGCATATAATAACAAATAACTGGGCACACCAGAGGACTAGATAAATGGAGAAGAAGTGAGGAGAGAGAGCAATAAAAAGAAACCTATAAGTCCTTCCAATATTGCAGATAGGGACTTGGAAGTATCTCTGAAAATCTTCAAGAAAATATGTACTAAGATTAAAGGATAATTGCAGCAAATGAAAAGTTTATAAATAACTGAAGTCAAGATGTAGATATGTGGGTTAAACAACAAATTTGAGAGGTGCCTGGTGGTAAGCATCCAGCTCTTGATTTTGGCTCAGGGCATGATCTCACGCTTCTTGGGATCCGGTGCCGCATCGGGCTGTGTGCTGACAGGGTGGAGCCTGCTTGGGATTCATTCTCTCTCTCTCTCTCTCTCTCTCTCTCTCTCTCTCTCTCTCTCTCTGCCCCTCCCGCGCTCTCTCTGTCCCTCGAACATTAAATTCTATTTAAAAAAACAGTTTTGACATAGCCCAAGAGAGAGGGTTGGTTCTGTGGATTGGTTTCCAGTTTTTTAAAATGTTTTTTCTTAAAGCAAGTCAGAAGAAATTGTTAACACTAAGGCATGAAGAGAGAAAAAGGATATAAACATGTTAAACAAAAGGGGCGCCTGGGTGGCACAGTCGGTTAAGCGTCCGACTTCAGCCAGGTCACGATCTCGCAGTCCAGGAGTTCGAGCCCCACGTCAGGCTCTGGGCTGATGGCTCAGAGCCTGGAGCCTGTTTCCGATTCTGTGTCTCCCTCTCTCTCTGCCCCTCCCCCGTTCATGCTCTGTCTCTCTCTGTCCCAAAAATAAATAAATGTTGAAAAAAAAATTAAAAAAAAAAACAAGAGATACATGGAAAACAGTGAATTAGCTTAACATATATGTAATCAAACTCTGAAGAGAAAGGAAATGGTTTATTAAAAAAAAAATTGAGATCCCTCGGTGGCTCAGTCTGTTCAGCATCCTACCCTTCATTTTGGCTCAGGTCGTGATCTCAAGGTTTGTGGGATTGAGCCCCACATTGCTGTTAGCATGGAGCCTGCTTCAGATTCTCTCTCTCCCTCTCTGCTCCTCTCCCACTCATACGCATGCGTGTGCTCTCTCTCTCAAAATATTTTAAAAAGGTTTGAGAATTAGACAAAATGGATGAAACATATCTAGCCCCAAATTAAAAAAAGCGTCACAAAAATAATTTAGAAAAAAGGTATTTTAAACCTAGGCATATCATAATAAATTAAAGACAGAGGCAATTTTAAAAGTGTTCACAGGAAGACTCTCATTCCAGCCATAAACGAGTACCTTCTATCACAGCAACACTTTTCCAAGCACAGCTACAAAAGCTAGAAAAAATGCATTCTGAAAAAGTCCAAAGCCATTGGAGGACAACTAATGTAGGATTTAAGGTGCTCTAATCCTTGCCTGAAGGGAAGTTGCATCAAAATGAGCTACACTGGGGCGCCTGGGTGGCTCAGTTGGCTCAGCATCTGACTTCAGCTCAGGTCTGATCTCATCGTTCATGTGTTTGAACCCTGCATCGGGCTCTGTGCTGACAGCTCAGAGCCTGGAGCCCCATTCAGATTCTGCGTCTCCCCCTCTCTCTCTGACCCTCCCCCACTCACACTCTGTGTCTGTCTCTCACTCAAAAGTAAATAAACATTAAAAAAAGAAGAAGAAGAGCTACAAAGTCACACTGACTTTTTCCTCCAGGGCATTTGCCAGGTGATAGCAATGAGGAAAGAGTGTCTCAGTGGGGAAGCAATAATCCCACTGGCCTGGGAAGACAGAGGCTATAGCTTGGGGCCGCCTAACATGTTAGGAAGTGAAGGTCAAAATCTTAGGGAACAAAGGTAGGGAAATGAGTTGAAAACTTTGTACAGGAGTTCTTAACTGATATGAGTTGTAGGTGCACAGAGTGAGATTCCAAACACCATGCTGAAATCAGAGATTTCAGCATTTATGAATGATGGGGGGATAAATACGAGTTCAGAATGTGGATGAACTCTGGTACCCAAACTTTTAATTGAGACTTAAGAAAAGTCCACTTCTAAGAGCAAGAGTCATACCAAAGGACGAGGGAAAACCTGGAATAGAGACCAGCCCTAAGAAAGCATCAAACAGACCTCTCACAGACTCAAGGTGGTACACCTGTATTCTCTCTGCCCGCCAAAGGCGATTTTGTGTCTCTTTGGATGAAGGGGTCATTCAGAAGTTATTCACAGGACCTAGTAATAATTTAAAAATTGAGGCATAGCAAATAACATGACCACCAAATGACTAAAAACCAAGGGAAAAAATGACACTGGAAACTGCCCCCAATGGGATTCAGATAAGAAGAGGGTTGTCAGATAGTGTTGTTAAAATAATTGGGAATAATATGTTGGGAAAATGGCAGGGAAATGGAGAATTTAAGCAGAAACTTGAAATCTATAAAGGAAAGGATCAAACTAAATCTGAAATGTAGAATTTGGTAGATTGTTTCCGTTGACTAGACAAAGCAAAACAGGATTAATGAACAAGAAGACACGACAATATAAAATAAAATACTGAAGCAAAGAGAAGAAAAGTGGAAAATAGGGAACAAATGTGAAGAGCCATATGCAACTGAAGTCGTATTCAAATAAATTCTGAATAAGAATTTTCAAAACTAACAAAAATCTTCCAAAGCACGGTTTCACGATACTTCACGAATTCCACACAGGAGTATGTTTACCTAGGAAATACTACCCTGAGGTGCATTGTGATCAAATCGATAAAAGATTGCAAAAAATTAAAAAGACAAAAGGAAAAACAGTGGAGTAAAAAATAACATTAAAAGGAGCAACAATAATACTGATGGATCACTTTTCAACAGCAATTATGGGAGTCAGATGAGCACAGATCCTTAAATTATGTACAGAAATTACATACCAACTATGAACTCAATACTTAAGCTATTCTTCAAACAGGAGAGCAAAATGCAAACTCTTACACTGAACCGAAAGTTGCAAATTTTTCACCATCCCAAATGCATCATAAAAATTCTGAAATTTTTATGAAGTAGGATGTTGATCCCAGGAGGAAAGGATACAGAAAGAAAAGTAAGTCATCAACTAATGGAATAACAAATGATATAAATAATAAAAATCCTCAATTCAAAAGAAGCCAAGAAGGGCAAATAACAAAACAAATAACAGACAAATGTAAACAAATGACAAAAATTGTAGATTTAAACCAAATTAGCAATTAAAAGTAACTGAATTAAATTCTCCATTGACTTGACAAAATTATCAGACCAGGATAAAAGAATAAAACTTGATTATATGCTCTGTACTTGAAAAATTTAATATTTGTATGAAGGCCAACGCAAATAGCTTATTTGAGTCTGATTTTAGTTTTTAAAGCCTTGAGGCTGTCTTAAATAATGTGCTTTGGTTTCTAAAAAGAAATCACTCATTCTGTGGGTATAAATCTGATAATGTTAAATACAGTTCTTAGGCTTTTTTAAAAGAAAAAATTATTTAAGTTTGTTTATGTTGAGAGAGAATATCAAGCAGGCTTTGCCCTGTCTTTGCAGAGCCCAACGCAGGGCTCAATCTTGCGAACCTTGAGATCATGACCTGGGCTGAAATCAAGAGTCACATGCTTGACTGACTGAGCCACCCAGGCCCCCTGTTATACTTTTAACTCTAATAAGGTTTCTGTGACTTAAGTGAAATCAGTTCAAAGCAGTGCTTTCTTTTTTATAGATTTGTTAGAGCTAATTATTAAATGCACATAAGTATTTCATTTTTTAGCTACCTTTTCATTTTTCCATAAGTAGACCGAGTTAACAGTCCGTGTTGGTGCAATAACAAAAAACAAATTCCTCGTTAGACCCCAGTTCAGCTGTCAGTTCATGATTTTCAAAACCCTTGGCTTTATCTTCTGGGATATTCTTCCTTCTCTCCCACCTCCTTTGGGCAGATTGGCAGGGGACATTAGAGAATATGTCCTCTTGGGTCCTGAGCAGATTTATCAGTATAATATCTTATGGCAGAAATTTAGGGCCACAAAAGTTGTTTTAGGTTTTGAGTTGTGCTAGTCTTTTCTTAATCCTGTTTGGTGCTACCTTTGTCAGTACAATCTGTCAAACTTTTACCGGCTTCCAAACAGCTCCATGTGCCGATATCTATACCCAGATTTTTTTTTTTATTTTTTGAGATGGATCTCTTTAAATACTTATTTTGAGTTGACTGGCTTCCTGGGTGAGCCACACACACACATTCTCTGTATTCTGAGCATCTCCCCCCAACTGAAAGATTTTCTATGAACAATCTTAAACCTTTCACCGTGTTTAACCAAGGAGGTGAGGATCATACTCAAGATTTGGTCTTTACCTTGAGATCTAGAATGTATAATTGCTCAAGTGTTTGTCATTATTTTCTTTTACTGGCTATGGATGAGAAAAAAAAAATAACTACATACTTCAACTCTGCTAGAACTGGAGTCTCTGGATTTTCTCTGCATATTTTCACCCTACTACTCTTGGGCTCTTTTTCGCATTGATACCTTGTCCAAGTCAGCTAATAATAACAATCCAGGCACCCTAGCAAAGCCTTGCTTTGCAGTCTCCTTGCCTGAAGCCACATGTTCAATACGTTGATTATGCTATCACAGAGGACCATCAAATTTGGTACCGCACTGTTGTATAATATATACCATCCTTTTTCTCGACTCGAATAATTTTTTCTTCGCCACCTACCTACCTGGCTCCATAGCCAGGTCCTCATATTTATGCATTAAGTCTCCACCCTACTTCTGGTACCAATTTCTCCTGGTCCAGATTTTTATATTTTTCATTTTTGCTTCATTCGCAATGACCGTATAATCCCGTTGATTTACACTAACATTTATCTCTTGCTCTGTTTACATTCTGTCAGCTAGCAGATCAGTAGTTGCTACTCTGCTCCACATGTATTCACGTTCTGACATGTACATGGAACAGCCTGTGTATTTTCCGTCCATATCTTAACTCTATTATATAAGTTGTTTTGATGCTTCTTATGATGGAGGGAAAAAAATGACAGGGCTTTCTGAAACAACCAATGTGTCTTCAAGCTTCTGCTTAGACATGGCTGACATTTTGTCATCTCTTGTACCTTTGGCCACAACCAGTCACATCGAGAAGTCTTACGATGTTATGGGGAAGCATAAGGTATTTATAGGGCACTGCAATTTGTGTGGCAATGGATGGGGGTGTGATATACTTTTGTAATGAAGAATGGAGCAAATATTAAAGGACAGTAACATAGCAAGGACACCAAGGCCAGTTGGGTCTAAGAATCTTGACAAGTTTGGTGGAATAATTTACTAATGCCCCGAGATGCCCGTATGCCCATATTTCCAGATTAAATAGGAGACCAGAATCTTAGTTAAAACGAAAAGAGGTATGTCGCAAAGCCTTCTTCAGTAAACTGTAGAGCAGATATTATGATGTGCATTACTAGGTCATTACCATTGTGTTAGTTATACGTACATTTTATATTAAGCACTTACCATGTACCAGGCACAGTGATGACACCTTTCCTGACATTATCTATTTAAACCTAAAAAGAGCCCTGAGATGTAATGATTTCTCTTCAAATTTATAGATGGGAATATTAAAAGACATAATAGTTAATTTTTCCGAAGTCATAGATCCCTGCTCTTACCCACTGTAATTTGTCGCCTATAATACAGAAATTCTGGCAAATGATCATCCGCCCTCTATTTGGACATTGGCAACTCACCACTTCCTAAAGTAGTCTATTTTAATTTAGAATAGCTCACAGTCCTAGAAAAAAAAATTACCTGCTCTTTAATCAGTTACTCCTAATATTCCAATTGGTCCTCATTTCCAACTTTTGGGGCTAACCATGTGGGAAATAATCCAATGACTCTTAAGTAGCAGAGACATCTTTTAAGTCTTTTCTTTTCCATTCTAAAAGTAGTTTCTTCAGCCATTCCTTATATGACCCAGATTACAGATTTTTACCGTCTTTGTTACCTTTCTCTTAGACTGTCAAACCCTCTGTAGTGTGGCGGAGTAAGAACTGGTGTCAATATAACACATGTGAACGCTCATGTTACATTCTCAAGCCTTCTATTCAACTGAAATATCTCAGAACATACAAGAGTAGTACTTGGTATTTCAGAAAATCTGGCTCCCGCCTCTTTGTCTGGTCTGAATTGTTATAATAACGAATGGCTCTATTCTGAGGAAGGACCACTTCTGCTGTTTTTACTGTGAAATCAGTGCCCATCACTGACACTTCTGCAGAATCATGGCCTGAGATCTCCTGTGTTATCGCAAAGACTTAAGGATTAAAGGTGAATGATGGGTTCCTCTGGGTTGCTTTGGCAAAGTTTTGTGCTCGCATAGAACGTTAATTGTTTCGATTTAACCTCTCGGCTCAAAACAAATAACTGCATGTTTGTATCTGACACTCGTATTTGTCGAATCCCAAAGCTGATGCGAACCCTAAATAAACCAACTTCCCTGCTTTTCCTCCAGATATCACACACAGCAAATATAGTCACTCCCGTTGTACTTTAAAAAGTCAGCTCCCTTATTATTTTATTCCTGGAGTTATTAGAAGATCCTCTTACTTCAAAACCCTGAGCTCGGAAGTGAATGTTAAATTCCTGTCTTACCATTTGATAGGTCTCTTCCTAGTGACCATCATGTAAGTTAAAGAATTTGCCATCTTGAAAAGCTTATTTGTCTTGTTCGAGGGAACAGTTAGGTCAGGATGCAGACCGTCCACCATGACTGTATTGATGAAGAGTTACATGCTGTAAATGTGTTAGTCATGTTGGGAAAATGGAAGTTATCCTGCGTATTTCCCGAGACTTCTAAAGATTCTAGTGAAGTGTTCATCTCAGTCTTGCGTAAGGGAAACAAAGACCGGAGAATCCAATACTTTATTCTGCCCTACTAATTTGTGTATTTCATTGTTGGATTTGGGGAGCCCATCTTAAACATCTTTAGAGAATAAAAGAGACTTCAAATAATAAAACTTACCTGGAAGTCTTGGTAAACTTACCTGGCCCAGCTTGCTGGGCCCCACTCTGAATTTCCGGTTCAGAAGAGCTGGGTTGGAATCCATGACTTTGCATTTCAAGTCAGTTCTCAGGTGATGCTGATGCTCTTATAGTCAGGGGACTATATATATATATATATATATATATATATATATATATATATATATATACACACACACACACACACATATATGTATATATGTATATGTATATATATATATGTATATGTATATATATGTATATGTATATATGTATATGTATATATATGTATGTATATATATATATGTATATATATATATAGAGAGAGAGAGAGCGAGAGAGAGAGAGAGAGAGAGAGAGAGAGAGAACACTATTTTTTTTTCATATTTTACTTTTCAGTAATCTCTATGCCCAGTGTGGGGCTTAGACTCTCAACACCGAGATCAAGAGTTAGATGCTGTAATGGCTGAGCCGGCCAGGCACCCAAGAACATTTAAATGGATCCATCCCCTTGAGGGATTAAAGGTTCCTCAAGGTCCCTGACAGTAGGATTCATAACCTACTGATTATTGTGCTTCTCGGAATGTTTCCGTCTCTAAGTCAGAACACTGATTCAGTATCAAGCAAACAAAATAAATCCCAGAAACAATTAGGTTCGTAGTGAGAGTGGTACCAGGGTTAAAGTTACTCAATGTGGCATATGGGGAACAAAGCAGGTGAAGTCCTTCGTTAGTCTTTAAGAATGTATTTTGAAATTTCTGTGTTTCTGTGTATCATTCTTTTACAAGACGGATGGGGCAATGCCATTTGGGCATAGGTTTATTCAGAATCTTCAGAATCACAGGAGTGATTCGTGTTTCAAAAATAAACTTTTCTGAGTAAAGGAGGCATTTTAGGGCATTTCCTAAAAGCCAGGAAACAGATGCAAGGATCTGAGTTAAGGTTAATAACTCATTAGCTATGTTAACAGTTTGACACCTCTATTTGTGAATAATAATTTTAAAAACAATATATAGTGTTGTGACACTTTAATTCAGGGAACCATTAGTTCACTTGAGTGCTGGATATTTATTGATACATTCCTTAAATTTTAAGTGTCTGATCTTATTATGCAAGCATCACTTTGTTAGGACTTCGTACTAATATTTTTCTTTTATTTTCTGTGTGTGTGTGTGTGTGTGTGTGTGTATGTGTGTGTGTGAGAGAGAGAGAGAGAGACAGAGAGAGACAGAGAGAGACAGAGACAGAGACAGAGAGAGGGATTGTGTCACTTTTGAAATGGAATAGAGTTTTTTAAAAATCTGGTTAGAAAATCCGTCCCTTTCCATAAGCAAGTTTTATACTTTACTGTGATTACTGCTAGATTTGATCTTTCTTCTCCCTTCTTACTGTGTTTCTACTTACCTTCTACTTTGTGGGTTTTCTGTTTTTTGCTCTCTTCTGACATTCCTTTTTGCCTGCCTGTTACTGAAAAATGGAGGTTTTTTGTTTTTTTAATACTTTTTGTTTTCCATTTTACCAGTTTAGAAGTTATTCATTCTTGGGGTGCCTGGGTGGCTCAGTCGATTAAACATCTGATGTTGGCTCAGGTCATGATTTCATGGTTTGTGGGTGTGAGCCCCGCATTGAGCTCTGTGCTGACAGCTTGGGGCCTGGAGCCTGCTTCAGATTATGTGTCTCCCTGTGTCTCTCTGCCCCTCCCCTGCTTGCACTCTGTCTGCCTGTCTGTGTGTGTCTCTCTGTCTCTAAAAAATAAATAAACATTTAAAAATTTTTAGAAGTTATTCATTCCCTTTAATTTCTTATAGTGGGCATCTTAAATATACATGCCTAACAACATATATACTTAATATAAATTTTGACCATATAAGGATCATTTTTATTTCAAATTTTTATTTCAGTTGTAGTTAACATATAGTTTCATATTAGTTTTCAGGAGTTCATTACTTACATACAACACCCAGTGCTCATCATAACAAGTACCCTCCTTAGTATCCATCACCCATGTAGACCATTCCCCACCCACCTCCCCTCTAGCAACCCTGTTTGTTCTCTGTCATTTCAGAATCTCTTATGGTTTGCTTCATTTTTCCTCCTTCCCCTGTGTTCATGTTCATCTGTTTTGTTTCTTAAATTCCACATATAAGTGAAATCATATGCTATTTGTCTTTCTCTGACTGACTTCTTTTGCTTAGTGATCTTAAGACACTGTAACTCCAAACTACCTTCTTTTTGGTAATTTCAGTCTATTATCTACTCTCTTTTGTATTTAAATACCTCTTATGAAAAATAAATACCTCTTATAAGTTAGTCTTTATTAGTAATATTGTTCTTTAAAAAAAAAGATTTTTTAAAATTTTTAAGTAATTTCTACACCCGATGTGGGCCTCGAGCCCATGACCCTGAGATCAAGAGTTGCACGCTCCATTGACTGAGCCAGCCCCAGTGATAATAATCTTGTTTATACTTAATGCTTAGATTTATCCCAACTTTTACTGTTATCTTTACCCTTTGAACTGCCAGGCGTTGACACAGGTCTGAGATTCTACCATTCCTACAGGCAAACAAGATAGCCTGTGATTTCACCTGTGTCCCTGGGTCCCAGACATACGACTTTATGACTCATGGCAATAGTATACCTCGGAATAGTGATTCACTATTTTTCTGACGGTTTCCTTTGTTCTCCAAGTCCTACAGAGGCAAATCTCCCCTTCTCTGGTGTGGTTTAGGTGTGGGCTATGGATGGTTTTATTTGTCCTCCTTACCGATCTATGCAGTTATTTCACAGTATGTGAAAAATAGTGGAATTTAAGCAGTTTCCATTATGTTAAGGGACCTGAAAGTATTTTTTTTCTTTTTTAAGGGAATTTGTAGATATGTACTTTATCAAAGTCATCACTATTAGATTTTATCCTCCTTAATGTTAATTAATTGGTGGAAAGTATGTTGGATATTATTTACAAGAAGCCCTGAAGCAAAATTTTGGAAAATGGTCTAAAAAATTGCTGAGTATGTCATTCCTAGTGTAATAAAAATGCCTAATAGGAACTTTTGTTTTGCACTTTAATATGCCATGATGGAGTTGAACAACTAGTAGATAAACATCTGGATACCAATTTTAAACTATAGTTTTGTCTCAGGTTGAGTGATTGTCGATCCTTTGGTCTTGTTTTCCTCATCTGTGAAATAATTCTGCTCTTACTCTCACCGTCACTAATGCTAAAACATTTAAAATGTTGCTAGGCGGAACTTGTGCTAGGCAGAATTACAGTTCCCTGAAGATTCCTCCTCCTAGTCCGAGAACCTGTGTGTGTGTGAACTCACATGGCGAAGGACCTTTGCACATGAGAGTCAGGTAAGAATTTGAAGTGAGGAAGATTATCCTGAATTAGCTGGGGGCGGGGCAATATGATCACAAGAATCCTTATGAGCTCAAGAGGGAGTCGGGTGATGTGTTAACGGAAGCAATCAGAATTATGCTGCATGAGGAAGACTTATCTGTGCATTGGTTGCTGGATTTGAAGATGAACGGAACCGTGAGCCAAAGGACACAGGCAGCCTCCAGAGGCCTGGAAAATCAGAGAAACAGATTCTCCTCTGGAGCTTCCACAAGCAATGAAGTCCTGCTGGCAACTCTTTTGTGTCTGTAGTTGTGTTTTTAGATGAAGCATACCTGACATCTAATGTTACCAATACCTTGATTTTAGCCACGTAAGACCCGTTTTGCACCCCTGACCTCCAAAAGGTATAATAAACTTGTGTTCTTTCTAAGCCATTACCTTTACTGTAGTTTGTTAGGGCAGCAATAGGAAACTAATATGTTACTTTAGTAGATTACTGGGATGATTTAAAAACTTAATTGATAATGAGAAAGTGCTTTGTAAACTGAAGTATTATAAATGTTAATTATTATTAATAAAATTAAAGTGGGTTCTAACAACTCTAATTAGAAGGATGAGGTCTGTTGCAAACAAAATCTAGATTAGAAATGGGCTAGTGGGTCTTTGCCATTTTCATCAACTTTAATAGGGTTTCTCTCAAAGTGAATTAACAGAACCATTAAAAGCAATCCCTCTGGGACCAATCTGAAATTAATTTTTGAGCTTGATCTCCACAACATTCTCTAAGCCATAAATTAAAAGGAAGCAATAATTCTTCTCTGAGTCATGCATTTGCTTCGGTAAGAAGCCCGCTGGTGCAGTGCACAATGGCCTGGGAATAAAACAACCTTGGCGGGTTGAAAGTGTTTAAGCTAAAGAAAAGTCTGTTATATATGCCATAGCCCCTTGTAGTGTAATCCTAACGATAGACTGATTATTTTAAAAATGTGCAGTCTGCGAATATATAGAGGAAACGTTTCCAGTAGTACTAAACGCAAGAAGGAACTGACTTTCTTCCGTCTTAACTGCCTCCTCCCTTCCCCTGGCCTCACCCTCTGCCACCAATCAGCCTTCATGAGGAAATACAATCACACCTTTTTTGGCAACAGACTATAAAACAATCCAATCGGTATAAATTGTTTGAAATTATCCCTTTTTAGCCCATAGTTTCTTCCTTTGCACCCCTGGGAATTATTTTACATTCAGCAACAATGATATTTGAAATTTAAGTCAACCTAGATGTTTGCTTGAAACAATTCGCATGCATAGCATGATGTAGAAAAATGATTAATTGACTACAATCATCACTGTTTAATTCACTTCTACATCCTCAACATTCCTAGTTCATCCTTGCAGTGATTTTCAAAAGCATGTCGATTATTGAAATTAAAACAAATTTGTCTGTTACAGACATGACTTTGGTTTCAAACGGACTCTGATAAATCTGTCCAATCCAGCCCAAAGGGGGGAAAAATAACCCCGGACGTTAAGAAGGATCTGGCTTATCTAGTGGATATTGTAGGGACACCTACTCCATAATTTCACTCAGGACCTTGAAAGAGAAAGTGTTCCTTCTGAGTTAATTGCTGCACAGAATTATTTTTGATCTAGCAATCACACAGCAGAAGCCTCCCGCGGAGCTCAAGCCATAAGAGTTGTGGGAATTGTAGTTTGTTACAAAAATAGAACAGCTGAGCATGCGCAGGAAGTTCTGCCTCCAGCAGTGCAAGAATGCCAGGGAAGTATGGGTTTGATTTGTAAGGAATTCTTCTGGGCTCAAACCTAACACGGGTAGGTGTGGCACGCCTCTGTGGGTGCACAGTTTGGACAGTACAGAAAACGGAGAGAATTTGGGTCTGCTTTGGTGTGTCAGTGTTCAGCTTCTTGGCCTTTGTCCAGTAGAACTACATTTGAATTGTATTTTTGCATTTGTAATCCTTGTCTTGAACTGCACCAGCTGCTGCAAAATGTAGACTGGCACCTGCCTGTGCTCGGCGTTGAACTTCCCCATCCAAGTCCTTGGACACCTTCTCTCAGAACCTGGAAAGAATTTGCTTGTGAAAAATCTTAAATGTACTCAATCAGGCATATGAAAGTCAGGCATTTTAATTTATAAGTGCAGTTTGGAAATTTTAAGGGGATTTAATTAAGTTTTTAAATGAGGCTGGTTATTTTAGGAGGAATTTAGTTTTCGTAACTCGAGTTTATCAAACGCTAATCAAAGTTTCCTCCAAAAGTTGGTCTATTTTGTCTAACGTTTATTAGGTTTATAAATAGATGAGAAGATTTGCAAGTTGAATTTAGAGCAAAGTATGTTTCAAGTTTTTTTTTTAACTTTAATAAGCAAAAATAAAACTAAAACACAAATAAGTCTAAATAGCTCTTTTTATGTAAATAGGGAGCCTTGGGTAAAATTACTTTGACACCTTTGGCAATTCTCCCAACTGGCATATGTCTTTGAAAATGCCTAATTCCTTCTGCATTGCCATGGCGTCTCTTTGCATCATTGTTCAGCCTCGGGTGGACATCTTGAGAGTACTTTCTCCAAAACTCCATGCGCCCAGTGCTCTCCTGCTTGGGTGGTCCTTTGTAATAGATTTCTGAGGCTTTTTACACAGTCGCCCCCTACTGGTCTGTCTGGAGGCCTTCCCAGGTGAACTCCCTGTTTCCCTTCCTCCCTACCCCCTGTCCTCTTATTTTCCCAAAGACCCCTCTGTCTTTGAAACTCTACTCTTCCTCCTTACTCCCATCACACCCCAGGCACTAGCCTACTTTCTTTAGTCCTCTGTCCTTTGGTCAGCTTCGGTTACATCTGGTTTTTTGGTTTGGAAATAGCAGGGGATTTAGATCCATGGGGAGTAGAGAATGAGATTAAGGAAGGCAAAACCTCTACGGGACAATAAGAATTTAAGTCCTTTATCAAGCTAAAAATATTCTTTGACTCTTCTCTGTGAAACAAGTTGTATTACAAATATAACTCCCGTCCTAGCTTGGTATCGACCTAGCTTCCAAATAGGGGAGCAGAATTATAGAACCTGGAAAATAAAGGGGGTGGGGAATGCAGTCCTGGAGCTTCTAGATAGAACACTCTTGTCCGGCATTGTAATAGAGTAAATGGCAATTTTTATTTACATTTTATTTCTGCATATCATTTCCACTATTTGTCCAATCTGTCTCTCTCCATCAAGATGATGATCTCTTGACGAAGCCTGTTTTGTGTGTTTGCTTGAATCTTACCGTGGTAAGAACCCTTCACATGAGATCTACCTTTTTAACAAAATTTTAAGTGTACAATATATTGTTGACTATGGACTAAGCCTTTTGTTTCGTTTACTTAATTTTCTTAGGGCAGTTTTGGGTTCATAGCAAATGTGAGGAGGTAAGTAATTTTCCCTCTATCCCACTGTGGTCCGTTTGTTACAACTGGTGAACCTGCTCTGACGACATAATCATCCGATGTCCTTAGTTTACATTATGGTTCATTGATGGTGATATACATTCTTGGGTTTGGACAACTGTATAATTACATCTATGTAATTATCTACCGTGATAGTATCATACAGAATAATTTCACCCATCTAAAAATTCTCTGTGCTTACATACCGATTCCTCCCTCATCCGACCCCTGCCAACCCCTTCGATATTTGTCTCCATATATTGCCTTTTCCAAAGTGTCGTATGGTTGGAGCCAAACAGTATGTAGGTAGCCTTTTCAGATTGGCTTCCTTCACTTAGTATTATACGTGACAGTTTCCTCCATGCCTTTGTATGGCTTTTTCAAGAAGATTAATAGGAATCCCTCTCATCACCAGGTGCTTGTGTTCTGGAATCGACATGTTCTCTTGTTCTTGATATGGCTCTATGCCCAAATTCTTCAGCCTCTGCTTACCTTTTTAGTTTCCCGGTTTGCCTTTCGATTTCCTCCTAACTGCAGCCCTGTCCCCGACCTTTCAAATCATTAGCACTTTATCTCTAAAGCCCCAGCCTCAGGTTGATGGGCCATGTATCAAAAAGCCCAATAGTTGGGTACACCATGTCTGCCTCTAACAAATGAACCTACTAGACGGAGATACATGATCTGCCTGCGTGGTTAGTACATATATCTGTGGTCTTATTCCCACACTTGGACGATGCCCCCTGGAGAGAAGTATCAGCCCTGACTGAAACACAGGGTCCCCCATATCCTCGAACTTTATTATTTCAACTGCTGGTTTTATCCTTTGGGGGAAAGTCCTGCCACCTGGTTCATTTCCCCAGCTCTAGACCCTTCCATCCCCTGCTGTCATTACTCTTCCTGCTGCCCTGCTTGTGCTCCCAATGTGCAGAGAGCCCATGTGAGTTATAGCCGTGCATATCCGCAGTCCAATTATAATTGATGTTCACAGGCCTGTCCCTAAGTCACTCCAGGAGCTAAAGGTGCCTTCTAAATCATCAAGGAAAGAATAAATTATGTTCACTAAAATTTTATTGTTCCCATATTTTTTAGTCTTTGAAACCTGGTAATCCACATAGGAAATATGGTTAGCTCTGTAGTAATCAGCTTCATCAACTGTCCATTTTGAATAGCTTCAGATTTACTGCCTTCGGAAAGATCTCGATGATTGAATATCTCCTTCCACGTTGGGACATTGACATCCCATATGCAGATTTCAGACAGAGGTTAGTATAGTGGGAAGATAATCTCTTGCACATGAGCCCTCAGCTCCTCGGTGGTTCATGCCAACAGTCTCGACTACCTGCTGGTTCTTTTGTTTCCGTCATTGACATTCATAGGTTACCTCCCTGATGATTCTTAATAATGAAATGTCCATATTGTGGCAGCCGGAGGTGCTCACTCCAGATCCCCTGTGTTACCTTACACTTGGTGCAGGTAGTGGGGCTGTATGGCGGAGGAAAAGGTGAGTAGAAAGCATGAGTATCATTTCTGAGCCGATGCGCCTAAGGGCCAACGTACCATCTCCATTTTCTTGCTTCTCCTCCGTCAGGAAAAAGAGAATCCTTTCAGTGACTAAAGATGCCACATGTTGAGATGCAGACAGAGCCCACGCTGGAAAGCTGTCTGACGCTCTGAGTCACTCGACGGAAAGAGAGCAGAGTTGTAGACTTTTGAATCCAACTTTGCATGATGGGCCATTTGGGAATATGTTTGATTCCACTGAAACAGCGGGGTTATTTGTCACTGTGGTGTAGCATTAGCTGGGCATGTAGGCAATCCTTAGAACGAGAACGTTGGTCTCCCCTCATCCATCCATTTCCTTGCACGTGTCCTGGTTGTCACCAGAAACTAAACGTTTTGCAGAGATTAAATCTTGAGTATCCTGCTCTTCAAACACTATCCCCTGTCCTTCCATCTTGTGCTGATGTCTCAACTCCATGAACTCGTCCCAACCTTAGTTTCTGTTATGCCCTAACCCACTCTATACCCTCATTTCCTTCCTTGCCCAGCTTATATTGTTTAGTCTACCACTAGGACAGTTCCCGTGCACATAACTACAACTACTTTCTCTCTCTCTGTCTCTCGCTTCATGGCATAACCTCAGCCTAGGTTCATCGTGACTTAAAATTTCCAGTGGCGCCTGGGTGGCTCAGTCAGTGAAGCATCTGACTCTTGATTTCGGTTCAGGTTACGATCTCATGTTCCTGAGATCGAGCCCCACGTCGGGCTGTGTGCTCTCAACGTGAAGCCCGCTTGGGATTCTCTCTCTCTCTGCCCCTCCCCTGCTCACACACCCACTCTTTCAAAATAAATTTTAAAAACGACAAAAAATTAACTCCAGTGTAGTTAACATATAGTCTTATATTAGATTCAGGTGTACAATATAATGATTCAACAATTCTGTACGTTACTCAGTGCTCATCCCGATAAGTATACTCTTAATCCCCTTCACCTATTTCACCCATCCCCCCACCAACCTCCCCTCTAATAACCATCAGCTTTTTCCTCTGTAGTTGGTCTGTTTTTTGGTGGGTCTCTTTTTTCCTTTGTTTGATTGTTTTGTGTCTTAAATTCCACTTATGCGTGAAATCATACAGTATTTATGTTTCTGACTTCCTTAACTTGATATTATCCTCTGTGGATCCATCCATGTTGTTGCAAATGCCAAGATTGCTTTTTTTATGGCTGAGTGATAGTCTATCGCGTTTTTTTCTTACGCCGATTCTTTATTCATTCATCTATCAAAGGACACAAAGGCTGCTTCCATAATTTGGCTATTGTAAATAATGCTGCACTAAACATAGGGGTGCATATATGTTTTGGAATTAGTGTTTTCATATTTATTGGGTAAATACTCAGGGGTGGAATTATGGGATCATATGGTAATTCCATTTTCAGTTTTCTATGGAACTTCCACACTGTTCCACAATGGCTGTACCAGTTTGCAATCCCACCAACAGTGCCCACAGTTTCCTTAGTCTCCACATCCTCACCAACACTTATTTCTTTTGTTTTTTACTTGAGCCATTCTGACAGGTGTGAGGTGATCTCCCATTATAGTTTTGACTTGCCTTTCCCTGATGATAAGTGATGTTGAACATCTTTTCAAGTGTCTGTTGGCCATCTGTGTGTCGTCTTTGGAGAAATGTTCGTGTCTTCTGCACATTTTTAATTGGATTATTTGTTTTACTGTTGAGTTGTATAAGTTGTTTATACATTTTGTATACTACTCTTTATTGGATATGTCATTTGCAAATATGTTTTCCCATTCAGTACGTTGTCTTTTAGTTTTGTTGATTATTTCCTTCACGGTACAGAAGCTTTTTATTTTGACGTAGTTCAAAGAGTTGTTTGTTGGTTTGTTTTTGTTTTTGTTTTTGCTTTTGCTTTTTGTTTTCCTTGCCTCAGGAGACACAGCTAGAAAAATGTTTCTCTAGCCAATGTCAGAGAATTTTACTGCCTGTGTTCCTTTCTAAGCTTTTTATAGTTTAGGTCTCACATTTAGGTCCTTAATCCATTTTTAGTTTACTGTATGGTAACTCAAGTGTAAGAAAGTTTCATTCTGGTTTCATTCTTTTACATGTAGCTGTCCAATTTTACCAATACCATTTGTTGAAGAGACAAGAAAGTCTTGGATATTCTTCTCTGCTTTGTTGAAGGTCAATTGACCATATAATCTTGGTTTCATTTCTGGGCTCTCTATTCTGTTCCATTAATCTTTATGTCTGTTTTTGAGCCAGTACCATACTGTTTTGATTATTTCAGCTTTGTAGTATATCTTGAAATCTGGGATTGTGATACACCTAGCAGTATTGTTTTTCTAGGTGGCTTTAGCTATTTGGGGTCCATACAAATTTTAGGATTATTTGTTCTTGTTCCATGAAATGGTGTTGGTGTTTTGATAGGGATTGCATTAAGTCTTTAGATTCCTTTGGATAGTATGGACATTTTAAAACTATTTGTTCCTCCAGGGGCACCTGGGTGCCTCAGTCAGTTGAGCATCCAACTCCTAATTTCGGCTCAGGTCGTGATGTCACTGTGAGTGCAAGCCCTGCATTGTGTGTGGTGGGGAAGCAGGGAGAGGGTGGTTTCTGCGCTGATGGTGCTGGGCCTGCTTGGGATCCTCTCTCTCTCTGCCCCTTCAGTGTTTTTTCTCCCTTTATCAAAATAAATAAACGAACTTAAAAAAATTGTTCTTGGGTCGCCTTGGTGGCTCAGTCGTTGAGCGGCCGACTTTGGCTCAGGTCATGATCTCATGGCTTGTGAGTTCGAGCCCCATGTCAGGCTCTGTGCTGACAGCTCAGAGCCTGGAGCCTGCTTCTGATTCTGTGTGTCTCTCTCTCTGCCCCTCCCCCACTCATGCTGTCTCTCTCTGTCTCAGAAATGAATAAACATTAAAAAAATTTGAAAAAAAATTGTTCTTCAGTCCACGATCACAGCATTTCTTTCCACAGGTATTTTACTCCTTTTGGTGCAATTGTAATTGGGATTCTTAATTTCTTTTTCTGCTATTTCATTATTAGTGTATAGAAATGCAAAGGATTTCTGTATACTGCTTTTGTGAATTTACTGAATTCATTTATCAGTTCTAGTAGTTTCTTTTTGGAGTCTTAAGTTTAAGTATCATGTAATCTGCAAATAGTGCAAGTTTTACCTCTTCCTTACCAATCTGGATGATTTTTATTTCTTTTGCTTGTCTGATTGCTGTGGCTACGACTTCCAGTGCTATGTTAAATAGAAGCGGTGAAAGTGGATATCCTTGTTTTGTTCCTGACTTACAGAAAAAATTCTCAGTTTTTCACCATTGAGCATGATGTTAGCATGATGTGGATTTTTCATATATGGCCTTTATTATGTTGAGGCATGTTCCCTCTACACTTACTTTTTTGAGTGTTTTTATCATGAATGGATATTGTACTTTGTCTTGTGCTTGTTCTGCGTCTATTGATAGGATCAGATGGTTTTCGCCTTTTCTCTTGTTGATGTGAGGTATTTCATTGATTTGCAAATATTGAACCACTCCCGCATCTCAGGAATAAATCCCGCTTGATTGTAGTGGGGTGCTTCCTCTGTGTTTTCCCTTGAGATGCTTTCATTGGTGGGTAGGCTGCAGTCGGACCACATGTCTGCCCCCAGCCAACTGCTGGGGCTGAAGGCGTACTGGGTATGCGGGGGTTATCTTCCCATTTCCCTGAGGCAGGATTCTCTTTGGAGTGGTGTTTTCCCCTTTGGGGCTGTTTTCCCAATGCTGTACTTGTGCCACTGCTTTGGATGGGCTCTGGACGATGGTGTATTGGATGGGGAAGTTCTACGGGAGAACATGGGGGCAGCTCATTTGGTGCCAGCAAGGTCTGTGCTGTTCCACTGCTGGATGTATCCCGGAGCTGAGGCCTGGCTGGAGGGCGCAGGCCCACAAGAGACTGTGGAGGTGGGACAGGATGTTAGCAAGCTAGTTGGAAGGTGTTGGCACTGCATTGGTTCTGGCAGGCATCCATGTGTCTAGGCTATAGGGTGGCTGGGGGATGGGAGTGGCAGTGGTGGTGAGGGGTGATGGTGCCCGCCGGCTTGTTGGGTCCTGGAGATGTCTTCTAGAGATCCCTGCCCCTTTCACACCCACCCTGAGACTAGTAAGTAAATCTCCCTGTAACCTAGGTGTTTTTCAGCTTCTTCTATGTAGTTCTCAGTGGGGCTATTTGTTGTGCTGAGCCTTTACGGGTGGGGACTCAGCTTCCTATCACTGTGCAGCTCAGAGTAAAGACCACTGATTTTTAAAGTTGCAGGTGTTAAGTCCCGCTGATGGTAAGAACTCAAGGAATTAGGCCCCTCTGGTTTTCAAAGGCAAATATTACGGGGATTCATCTTCCCCGTGCAGGTTCCCAGTGCCTGGGTTTACTGGTGTGAGGGTTTGTTTCTCCTCTCCGTGCCCACGGCATCCCTACCTCCCGCAGACCGTTGTGTGGGTGCATTTTTCTGTAGACCAGATCTCTGTCCTTTCTACCTTTTCGACGTGGCCTCTTCTCTACATTCAGCTGTAGAGAGTCTGTTTTGCCAGTCTTTGGGCCATTTTCTGGGTTATTAAGGCTGATATGGGTGTTATCTGGTTGTATCCATGGGCTAAGGTGCACCTAGGATCTTCCTACTCCATCATCTTCCTCAGAAGTCTAACTCTGCCTTTCTTGAAACACACGTCTTTTTTATGTACCAGCAAATGGCCAAAGCTGGGGGGGGGGGGGGTTGGAAACATGTAATTCTCTGGTCAGATTCTAATTTCTATTTCATTATTCCTATTATATTTTTCATGTGTGTTCACTCTCACATTATCTAAGATGGACAGTTCATCTTATTCTCTATTCAATTTCCCATCACTTTTTTCCCCCTTGTCATTCTCAGCTGATGAGTTTGCCTCTTATTGAGAAGATGTGAGCAGTCTGAAAAGCGATTTTACGCACCTTCACTACCAAATCTACCGATCCACTTGCTTCGTCCACCTCTTCTGCTATTCCAACTGCTGCCTCAGGTGAACTGTCCTTGTTCCTAAAGCCAATCCCATTCGTTGCTCACTGGGTCCCTTTCTTTATGCTTCGGCAGGATTATTCATTTGTAATCCTCTCTGTTTTCTCTTAATTAAAAATTTCCCCTTCTTTACTTAGTCATCCCATCAGCATAAAAACATGCTCTGATATCATTTAGCATAAAAGAAGGACTGAAAAACCTCAATAACCATATGTGTTCCTGCAGCTCCTTTACCACTTCTCTGCTGCCCTTGACAGCTCAGCTCCTGACGGGTGGTCTACATGTCTCCTCTTCCCATTTCATCCTGAACTCCGTCCCGTTAATATTTTACACAGATCATTCTAATGAATTCGTTCTTTTCAAGATCTCCTCCAGCCTCCACATTACCAAGTACAAGATCCAATCTTCATTTGCATCTTACTTTATCATTTGACATAGTTGGTCGACTCATCCACACTGAAATGATGTCTTCCCTTGATTCCAAAACCTCATTCTCTCAGTTCCTTCTACCTCACTGTCATTTCCTTCTCCTCCTCTTTTCTCATCGTCTTGGCATGACACGGGGCTCAGTTTCCACGCCTTTTATCTTCTTTTACCTTCCCTGACTCCCTCGTCTCTTTTGATTCTGTGGCTTTAATACCTATCTCCCCTCCAGACATGGTATTGAAACTCCAGACAAGGTGCACTATTGTGGAATAACTCAATGTAAAGAGCACCACGTACTGTTGGAATTTATATTTGATTTTGATTTCATACCCTCACATGCAGGAAGACAACTTTTATCATCTAAGCTAGAAAGTGAATCCTTAAAATATTTTACCAATTCCATTTAAGTTTTTAAGTCATTTGAATATTCTGACAGATGAGGAGAAGCCAATTATACTCACAATTAATTCCAGAAGCGTTAAGATTGAACTTTGGTGAATTTGTTTCATTTCTTCCATAAGAGAGTAAGATCAAGTTAACTTTTTCTGGCAGTACTTTATATGCTAACTATTCATTTTTCTGTCTGAGTGTAGAAAGGGGTCTCTTTGTCTCTTTTGCCAAACTTTCCTCACAGCTCTAGGGGAATGTACGCAAAGAGTGCAAAATACGTGAGTCAGTAGTGTGGAGACAGATTACAGTTAAGTAATTAAGTTGCTATTTAAGTAATTAAGGCTGCGTACAGGACACGAGGTTTAAAACTTGGTTTCTTAAATATAAATTTTAATCCTTTTACGTTAGATCCTACTCTGCAATGGTATGTTAAACTTTGTTTTCTGGCTTCTCATGGAAAAACTTGTGTGAACAGAGAAAAATCATTCAAAATTGTAACAGCCTTGAAAATCACAAAGTATGGTCAATAGTTGTCCAGAACCGTGGTGATATTTGTCGTAACCACGTCTGAATGGGGCTCTTGTAAACGGGCGTAATGGGAAGAGCTCTGGACGAGAAATCATAGCACCTATCACCGAGTAGTGGCTTTCGACGAATTACTTCTCTGTGGGTACTAGCTGCCTTACCTGAAAAATAATGAGGGTGAACTCAGTGGTTTGTAAGAGTCCATCTGGGGACTTATGTCTGATTGACGAGTTTTTTTCTGTTGTTGTTTTTTCCTGTATCTTCAAGAAAATTGAAGAGATTGAAAGGGAATTTGTGCCTTTCTTTTTTGCGCGTGTTATGAATTTTGCAGGCTTGGGCTTACGAGTTCCTCTACTTATTGTGAAAGCAAATCCTGTCTTTATGTTCCCTGAAGTGGAGTCCATGTTTTCTCTGTCTAGTGCCCTTCTCACTTTACAGGGAAGTGCAATCCTCCCTTTTGCAAATTGCTCATTCTCCTTCCCTAACCATGTAATTCTCTTGATTCTTCAGTAATCTTGAATAATTCATTTCCTCCTTCAAAATGATGATGAAATCCAACTGCTCCAACCCTAGATGACTTTTCTCCTGCTCATGCGTGATTGGTTGCAGAGTCAGGCATGTGACCAAACTGGGGCATCGACATTTTTCCTGGAATTGTTAAGCTAGAGGTGAAGGCAAAAAGGCTTTTCCTCACATGTGATGAAGTTGGGAAACAGGAAGCAGGTGGCTTCACGTTCTCTTGTCCCCTGCTCTGTAGAGAAAGTTGGTTTTAGAGCACAGTGTGATGCAATGAGAAGCCAAGGGAAGGGACGACAGTGATGGCCTTACGTATTATTTGAACTTGGCCAGCTGAGTTACTCTGCTTCCTACAGTTAAAAGAGCCTTCCAAGAATTCTACTTTTTGCTTAAGTTAGAGTTTAGGTTTCTGTCTTTTGCAACCAAGATTAATTACTGACTTTGAATTTCATAGCCAGTCTGTTGTGGAAATTTGTGGTGGAAGAAATAGTCTTTGTTCTTTCTTTTCTCTAACCTCCCACACACCTTTTTAAGCTGTCAAAATAATTGAGGACATATGGAAGGATTCTGCTGTAAATTAGTATCAATCCTTCAAAAATGGCTTACTATTGTTCTTGTCCATTCTATGCCTTTTCTCTCTTCTTCTGGTAATAGTCCCTGGCCCCAGGAATGAGGCTTTGACTCAAGATGCCATAATTACTTTTTTTTTCTTTTTTTTATGGCACGGTGATTAGTTCAAGATGCAAGCATATAGCCCAAGCCATACCAACGAGTGCCTTTCTTTGGATGTTTTCGAATTAGACCAGAAGACATGCCTCTTAGACTCTTGGACCATAGAAGTACTATCATATTGGTCTGATATGTCCATGGCTGTGTCGTCCACACACAGGATTGAAAAACTGCGTCCTTAGTGGGAGAGAATTAAGTTGATTGGCAGAAGAGACAAAACGTTTGGAAAGAGTCTCCATGCTGTGGAGCTTCTGGTTCCACTCGTCACCAGCTCAAGGCCTACCGCCACAGCCGTGTTCTTCGGTGGCAGATGCTGAGATGGGGTTTGGCATTCTGGGCAGTTTTAGGGATCGATGCCCATGGATCATACACTGGGAAGTGGGTTGTACATGTTGTCTTGCAGGGGAGGAGTCTTGGCATTGTCTTCAGTGAAGGGAAGAGTGCCAGCTCTTAGTAGGGGTGCGTGGGCTCCTTCTATGGGTTCCAAAGATGCAGAATGCTCTGGGGTTCAAAACTTTGAGGGGCCGTTGCCCTGGTGATCCCTTCCCACATGAAAGTGCCCCGACCAGGTCTTGAGCCTCATGTGACAGCTTGCCTTGGTTATTTTCCCTCTCTGGAGTCTGATCATTCTGACTATTAAGCCAGAGTCAAATCCACTAATTGTTGTATTGACTTGCTTTTCCTTATGTTGGAGGAAATGCAGCCTCCCTGTGAGGGGCCAGAGAGGTCTTCTGCCTTTCGTTTTCATTTCTCACCTGTACCTTTTCATTAACTTTGTCCGGAAGAACAGTTTCAAAGTTCCCATGACCAGAAACATCAGCCTCACCTTGGATCTTGTCAAGCACGTAAATTCTTTGGCACCTCCTCGGGCCTTCCAAAATAGAAAGATTGTATCAGGGCCCAGAAATCTGTGTTTTACCAAACGTCATTTTGATTCATGGTGCGGTCAGAGCCACGGTGTTGTCAGTGTCCCCTAGTAGCCATTGGGGCACATCGCCTCTTAGTTGCAAAGTCCTAGCCCCTGTCAAATACATGAATATGTCGTGTCACCAGTACTTTCCCTCCTGGTATGCTGTCCCCATCCAGCGCCACTGCTGGTACCAACAAATGCATCTCGGCCTTGTGCAGGGCTGTCCAGGTCCTACCCGCCCAGTGGTTGAGTCCCTTTTTGCAAAGGCTGGTTTTACATTAGGATTCTACCACTCACTCCCGAAGGAATCCTGACTTAATACACCTGCAACCCTTAAGTGTATCTAGGAGAAATGTATCTTTTTAATCACAGCGTCGACGGTGATCCTTTAGCACCACATAATCATGTCACACACTGCTGCTTGCCACGTGCTTTCCTACGTTACTTCGCGTGGTCCTCGCGGCGAGGCGGGTAGAGCGGATTCTGCCATAGGTGCACACGGCTCTCTGCATCTGTGGATCCTGCTGAGTTTTTCTTGTATTATGATATGAAACATGATCAGGTGAAACAAGGTAGAAACTTCTGGTTGTTCAGAGCAGTGCAAGATGCTCCCATTCTTTTATTGCCTTTAATTGAAACCTGTCCCTGTAACCTCAGGAGGACTGAAAAGATAAAGACCTGTCCTCCAACTTCCTCAGAGGCCTTTTCTGCAGGATTCGCTGTCACGAGCATGACACAATCTATCCACAAAGCATATGACAGTGTTCAATGACAATATTCCTCACAGGCTCTCCGGGTAGATAGGCAGTTTCCAAACGACACACTTGACCCGATCATTTTGGCACTTTAAATACGAATCACCGCTCTCTGCTGTGATTTCCATCCGTGGCTGAGACAGGTGAACTGCTCTATCCATTGCACGCTGTCTGTACTTTGCATCTACATTCTTAAGCTCCCAGTCGTGCAAACTGAAATCAGTAGGCTTTGCTCCTGCACATGTTTGGTTGCAGGTATTTCCACCAATCAACTAGAAAACATGAGTTTAAACACCTCGGAGGAGGCTGGTATTAAGTTAGATATTATGGCAGAGAAAAGCAAAGACATGAGACACAGCCTCAGTCTAAAAAGACTCCCTCTGCTAAGGTGAGTGTCTTAGGTTGGTTCCACAGGTTCTGTGTTCAAGGAATTCTCCTGCAAGTGAGTAATTGAGGTCATGTTATCAGAAAACTCTTCAAGGGAGTGAGAGAAACCAGACAGAACGGGAAGAAGCCAGACAGAAGGGTGGTTTTAGAAAACATCTGGCCTGGGATCGTTCTCATCACAGAACCCTGGAGAGTGGATCGTATGGCAGAGTTTGTCCTTCACAGAGAAAAGGGGACGAGGCTGTTTTACCTATGGCATTAGTCACTGGCTATGGGTTGCCTCCAGGCAAAGGAGGCACAACACCCCAGATGTCTTCAGTAGAGACAGCAACTCCTGTCAGCCAAGGACACTCTTCTGGAGAAGGTGGCAGGCATGAAACTTTCATAGCCAACCCCTCCAGTAGCCGAGCGAAGGGGGATCAGGGAAGCAACAGCTTCTCGTGTAGGAAAAATAATTACCTGTATTTCTAATAATAATGATAGGGCTGTTAATAACAGCAAACGGTTATACGGTCTTTAATACATGTGCGACATCATTTTTAAAGCATCATAGCTATAGACTCAGTTAATCCTTATGATGCTCCTGTGAGGGTAGGTAGTAGTATTATCCCCCTTTTACAGGTAAGGAAACTATGAATGATCATGACCCTGGAAATGACAATAGGAAGCGAGGGAAAGCAAAACCCAGGCACCGTGGAGAACGCAATTCAGGCGATATGTCTGTGGGCAAAAGTGGCTAGACCTGGTGTTTGTCTGGAGGATGACTATCCAGATAGGGTTCTGACACAGGTAAGAATCAAGAAGTACACTGATGAGGAGGAAGATGTTGGCAGGAACACTCTTCATAATATACTTACCAACAATATAACTACATTTCCATAATAACCTGGTAAGATAAGGATTTGGATTTTAGAGAAAACTGATAATCACAGTATTTGTGATCAGCTTCACTGCACTCAGGGGGGGGGGGGTCTGAGTAGCTCTTTACTGCCCAAACGGGAATAGAGCGTTTTCAGCTGTGACAACTAAAAGACTAGGTTCAATGTTTGAAGACTGTACGGATTGAATCGTGTCCTTGTACAAGTCAGGTGTTGAAGTCCTAACCGTCCTTGTGACTGTTCTCAGAGGCAGGGCTTTTAGAGAGGTAATGAAGGTCAAATGAGCTCATAGGTTGGCCTGAATCCAATATGTCAGGTGTCTTGAGAAGAGGGAGAGACGTCAGAGATGTGCACACAGAGAAAAAGTCCTAGGTAAGCAACATGAAGCCAATGTTAACCAGTGACTGAAACCGTCATCACTAAGTACTTTGAATGCACCATTGGGCTTTAGAATATAGTGAATCTATACATGTCGTTCAACCTGATACATTAACTGTACTAGTTTCCTCGAGCTGCCGTTCCAAAGCACCACAGATGGGGTGGCTTTCACAGCAGAAATTAATTTTCTCACAATTCAGAGAGTAGCAGTTGAGTATCAAGGTTTTGGGCAGGATTGGTTTCTCCTGCGGCCTCTCTCCTGGGCTTGTGGATGGTGTCTTCTCTCTGTGTCTTCTGCGTGTCCTCATCTGTCCTTAGGAGGACACCACTCATTGGATTATGGCCTACCCTAATGACCTCATTTAAGGTTAATTACCTCTTTAAAGACCCTGTCTCTAAATATAGTCCCATTCTGAGGTTAATGGTGGTTAGGACTCCAACGTACGAATTTTGGAGTGGGACACCATTCAGCCCGTAACACTGGCCGTTTCTGAAACATAACCTCCGAGTACTTTGTACACGTGATGTGTTCCTCTCCTGAGAAAATTGGCTGCAGGTGTTTCCTTTTGTATTCGTTGGTTTGCTTTGTACCAAGTGACTTTGCTAAGAAAGCTACAGCTGATTGGATCGGCGGCTGACTCAGAGATCATTGCGAAGAGGGCTGGCCTCCTATGAGAACTCTAACAATGCTGCTTGCATTTGAGCAGAGAAAATCAACCACACATACTTTTTGTCTTGGTGGCTTTGAATCCATAGCATCCAAAGAGAAGATAGAAACAGGAGGTAAAGCAGAGACAGAGAGATGCTGAATCCTAGGAATGGTGGGGTGATGGGCATGGCAGCCACAGATGCCTCTGTGTTGAAATCAGCCTCTGTTGCCTGGGCTTCCTCTGCATCGATGTGTGTCACTAGTTACTGGTTGGCTTAAGCCAATGGAAGGCACTGCTAAGAAATGTGATTTCAGGTAGAAGAGGACAGCCACGGTATTTTTCCCTCTCCTCCTGTCCCAGCTGGTGTCTCAGGCAGAGACTATATCATCTTCATGATTCTAGCTCTGCCTGAGAGCACCTTCTTTGATAGTCAGACTTTCCTTCCATGGTTCCATTTTCCTTCAGGTGGCTGCCCTCTGTGGAGTCTAGTAATGCTGTCTTCTCCCTTTGTCTCTCCGGCCCGCAGGATGAGAGCAGATTTTAGCTGTTTTTAATGAGCACAACCATCCCTCACGGGCTTCTCACCTCTTTCATCATTTGTGAAACCAGTTCTTCTATTAAGTTCCTCATACTTGAAATACCTGAAGAAATTTCTGGTTTCCTGACTGGACCACAGTTCCATCCTTTTCTAAGGCGATGAATTCAAGAGTCGTCAAGACAACACCTATTCCACCCTTTAATACGAATAGCATTCTGTTTGTAATCTTTGGTGTGCATGGCCTAGGTCATTTTTGGCATTTCTTTGCTGTCTCGTAGGGCCTCACAATACATATCCATCATTTGAGAAAGCTTAAGCCTGTCTGATTTTTACAACCTGGCAGATTCCAGCCTAACTAAAGCAATAATCTCTGAGGGAATAGCACTCTTATCAAAAAGGCAAATTATTTAATCACAGGGTCATAGAAAGGTTAGGATCAGGGCAGATCCTAATAGCAATCTTTGTATTTACATGGATGTTTATCCCATCCAGTTACCTCCTGGAATTCTTAGACTGGGCTCCAGTAGGTAAGGCATACTTAGTTAGAATATGGACCAATTTCACAGATGCTGTAAAATTCCTTTAAGATTATACCCCTTTAAGTTACTCAAACCATAGAGATGGTGAAGGTTATCTTTTTTATTATCCATTTCCTATTAAAGCCTCAGAGGTAACCCTTATAATACTGTTGCAGCAGAATCATGGAAAAATCTTGCATAGCAGCCTGATCAAAGGGGCGGGGAGGAGGGGTGGCAGAGGCAACCTAGGACCAGCACAGCTGTAATTTTTTTAAAGATTCATAGAGGATGCTTATATATATATATCCAATGCTAAGAAACTCTTGTATAGACTGGTAGAATGATACAACGTCCTTCAACATTTTTCTTCCCAATAATCTTTTAGGTGCATGGATTTGCATGCTCTAAGTTGACACATGGCATTGAAAGCATATTTGGAGAAATAAATATCATTTGTCATTGTTTCAAATTAAATCCATACAGGGGCGCCTGGGTGGCTCGGTTGAGTGTCCGACATCGGCTCGGATCATGATCTCATGGTTTGTGAGTTCGAGCCCTGCCTCCGGCTCTGTGCCGTCAGCTCAGAGGCTGCTTCTGATCTTCTGTTCACCCCTCTTTCTGTCCCTCCTTGCTTTCACTCTCTCAAAAATAAAACATTAAAAAATTTAAAAAAAACCAACAAAAACAAAAACCAAATTAAATCCATGCGCAAAGGACTTTAGGATGTTCTGTGAGACACCCAGGGAGACAGCATGAAGTTAAGGTGTCTGTGGAACAGCAATCCCAGAGACCTTAGTCCTGAGTTTTCCAGGCGGTTATAACAGTGCTACTTAGAAAATCTCCTCATTAAATCAAATGATATGAGTTTCCATGTCGCAGTCCGGACTGTTGCTCCCTGCCAGATGATAAATTAATGCTTCTTGTAACACTACTCTGCTGGCAGGGGCTGAGACAACCCCCACCGCACATCATGGTGAATGCACTGACCCCAATCCAGCTGAACAGCAGAATGAGGCAGCCAGAGCTGCTTACGGTAGAGACTTAGGAGTAAGAGGAATGAACCAATTGTCTTAGGCGTGGGCGGACAAGAGGAAAAGCATGGCCCCTGAGAAGGAGCTAGGGCTTTGAGTCTCCTTCCTGGGGGAGACCAGCTTGAGCTAATCTGCTCTCCCAGTTCGTGTCAGAGAGGGGAGGCGAACCCCGTGCGAGGCAACGATGATGGTCTTGGATAGGATTTCACTTGTCCTGCTTCGTGGAAGGAGCACATTCCAAGGGAGTGAGAAAATCAAGAATTAGGAGGCACAAAGCCTCTCCCCACTGACTGCCACCCTGTGGCAATGGATTTGGGTTCAGTTTGCGCAGAAAGCCAGACTGTGGCATCTTTGGGGGAAAGGATTTACCTTCCTAACCTTCCTGACCATTGGAATCCAAATGGACAGGAGAGGGAATGGTGCCAGGAGTGTGAGAGCTTTCACGGAATCTGGGACCACCTGTTTTTTTTAAATGTCAGTTTTATGTCCTTCTGTGTGTGTGTGTGTGTGTGTGTTTTAATGGGTGCTTCTTTCTTATAAAAGGAAAATGCAAAGTCATATAGTGTGCCAGTGTATTTTACTTCTATGATCACCGATTGAAATGATCTGTGTGACGTTATTTAATATTAATGACACCATGGTGGTTAAATGGATGATATTTTACTAACTTATTTGGAAGAGTTATTTGCAGTTATTTTATTAATGTTTTTCTATTTAGGGTATAAGGGTAGGAAGATAAATCACTATGTGTTGATGAGGAAAATAAGGGCAGGGCTCTGTAATTTTTTTTTTTCCTTGAACTTTCATGCTTTCAATGAAAGAACCTCAAGGCATATGCTTCTTTGAGATAAAATACATTTTGCATACTGTCTTCCCCCTCACAACCTGGGCCTCTGCCTCACCCCGTCGGATGTTGGCTCCGGGCATGTCTTATCTCTTCCTAACATGCATCCTGCCATGTTCTATTCCTTAAATGAATGGAAACCTTGTTTAAACAGGGGAGGACTCTAATGATCACCTCACCTGTGTAAATGACTGCATGAGCAGGCTTCGGTCATCATCATTAAAAACGTGTTTACTCGGCAAGTTCTGCTGTATGAGTGACTCTATAAGAATTCTCCACAATAGTTATCCGGAGATGGAAATATAGTTAAGTTACTACTTCCGTGTGTATTTTAAAATGAAAGGTGGCAGTTTAATAAAATGGAAAAGGAGTGGGTTTGGGAGTTAGAGCTTACTTCTGAGTTTTCCATTGACTCCTGATGTAACCTTGGGCAAGATATATGACCTTGTGCAGGCCTCAGATGCTTCGTCTATAAACTGAGAATAACATCCACTTTATTAAGATTGTAGCAGGAAAGAGATGCTCCACGAGAACACCTGACAGAGTTGGCACAGAGTACGAACAGAAACACAATGTTTTGCTTCTCTTTAGTGTTTTCATTTCCCTATTTTTTATTCTTCTTTGAGAATTCATGGGTCACACTGTGTTTGATTACACAGAGGTTTGCGACGGACTTTGTATCTTCAAGGGGCGCCTGGGTGGCTCAGTCAGTTAAGCGTCTGACTCTTGATTTCAGCTCAGGTTGTTATCTTACCGTTCATGAGTTTGAGCCCCGAGTCAGGCTCTGCACTGACTGACAGCACGGAACCTACTTGAGATTCTCTCTTTCTCTGCCCCTCCCCTGCTGGTGTGTGCGTGCACGTGTGCAACAAATAAATAAACTTTTAAAAAAGTGAGTCAAATTTGCACTTTCTTAAGAGAACAGACCAACAGAGAAACTTCAGTAAGCAAACAGCTGTGGAGCTGGTGGGTCAGAGGACGTCCTCTCAGCTCTGGTGATTTTTGTCTTGCCATTTTGATCATTTAGCGTCATCTTTTTATTTTAATTTTAAATCGACTGAATGTTATTAAAATGAGCATGTTCTAGTTTCATGGCGAATTTACATTCTAGAAAGGACTCAATGGGTGGCAACATACTGAATACTTGCAAAAATGATTTGACAAGTTTAGTTCAAAAAGAAAGGGGCGCGGGGCGCCTGGGTTAAGTCGGTTAAGCGTCCGACTTTGGCTCAGGTCATGATCTCGCGGTCCGTGAGTTCAAGCCCGGCGTCAGGCTCTGTGCTGACAGCTCAGAGCCTGGAGCCTGTTTCGGATTCTGTGCCTCCCTCTCTCTCTGGCCCTCCCCCGTTCATGATCTGTCTCTGTCTCAAAAATAAACGTTAAAAAAAAAATTAAAAAAAAAAACAAAAAAGAAAGGGGCGTAAGTGATGGGCCAAAAAAAAAAACAAAAAACAAAAAACAAAAACAAGACAAAAAAAAAAACAACCCCAAACCCTGATGGGCATGAATTCAAGCTGCTCGACTTTCTCAGAATGACCGATGTACAGTTTTAAAGGGCCCACATAAAGAGCTCTTTCTGCAGAGGGTACTAATGTTATGATATCACTGCAGCTGGTGAGGTCAGCTGAGACATTGGTTAGGTAACAGAAAACATGTTGCCCGGCTTCATTTCCTTCTAAACAAGGGCATATTCCATATTTTGAACAGAATACCTATCATTTCACAGATCTAAAAAGAAACTTGGTTTGGGAGCAATGTGATGTAGTAAAAGGATATGAGTTTTGGAGTCAGATCTGTCCAACTGAGGTCATATACCAGCTGGACACATTTGAGGAAGTCATTTATCCATCTGTGTCTCAGTGTCTGAAAAATGGGGACTGTGCCATCCAACTCACCGGCTGGTGGTGAGAATTTAAATGCGATACTGCCTGTGGAAGCGTCTGGTATATACTATATTCCCAATAAGGGTCGCTCTGTGTGTGTGTGTTTTAACCGATATTCTCATTTATAATTTTAATGGTTCAAAGAAACCCCTACAGCCAGGGAGATTTGGAAATCTCACAGAGCTCCCCTGAAGAAACCTTTTAAGGACTCCTGTGAAATAATATCACGAACATATGGAGTAGATTTCCAACTTGAACACACCGTGCCCTCAGGATTAAGATTAAAATTATTGACTTTTACCCACCCTGGAAAGTCTGACAGGAGGGCAACACATTTGACCCCTCACAAACCCGACTGGCTTTGCCAACACCAAGGAGCCAGAAAATGTTAGATGGAGAAATGTGCCTGCTTCCAAGCCTGCAGAATTCCTCTGATTAGAAGTTCAGGGTTCTACATCCAGGTGACCTATTGCGAGACTGACCGTGGCGGCTTCTTAATACCGTGACCGTTTGTTTCCTTCTCTCTTCCGTTTATGTTGATGGCGGTTCTTGGAGATGAAATCACTAGCTGAAGCAGAGCGTTTTCCCCAGCACTAACTTGTTAGCTCATTCCCAAAGCTCTGCTACAGTTGGATGAGGTTCACTTGCTTCTGAGAGGCTGTTGTTTGACGTTTGGATTCCATTCACATGACTTTATCCTTCACAACTCACAGATGATCATTAATAATAAATGCTGTCATGAGTATGTTATGTGAAAAGTGAGATTTAAGAGGCTGGATTTCTAAGGCAAGACCGATGGGGCTGTAGTGGGACATTGAAGTTATAAGGAAACTTCTTGCCTCTCTGAATTAGACTATTAATTATGTCCAATCTCTTTCTCGATCTTTCTGACGGGCCCTCTCAGTGCAGTTGCAGAATAGAATTAGAGATTTAAAAAATGTCAAAACCAAGAGTTCATTAGTCCAGCTTGCTAAATCCACTGGTAAGATAACAGATGAAAATATTTTCTTTGAAGGGTGTTTTTCAAAACCTACAATATCACATTAAAGATAACAAGACTGTATTAATATACGAAAGGTTACTCGAGGCCAAGGCCGGATTTCAGGATAGGAAAGTAAGGTGCTTATGTGTGCATTGATTGTCAGGCAACTGTGACTTAGTGGGAAACAATTTTAATTAAAAAAGTAAAATTCAACTCACATTTTTACTACTTATGTGACTTACTTAGTTGCTTAACTGTACAAAGCTTTAGTTCCATTATCTTATGAATGAAAATAAGGATATCACCATATAGCAATGTTGTAATAAATGTGTAGAATATCTGAGGCAACCCTAAAATGTGGTATGTCCTCAATAAAAATTATGAACACTCATCATATCCAAAAATATATTGTGGGTTTGAATCACCATGATTCACAAAAACTATCCTCGTTGAGAGACAGAAATGATAGATAATTCTAAATGTCCTGCTACTCGTCCAAGGTTACAGAGTGACCTTGCCAATTTGAATGGCTAAGGTCTTGGTGTGCCCAGTATAACAAAATGACATTAGATAACACCAGTCTGGGTCACGAAGTGATAGAACATAATGGTGGTATTGTAGGGTTTCGCGCTAGGGGACTTGGGTTTGCATCCTGGGCATCCGCTTCATATTTGCGTAATCACTTAAAGCTTCACTTTCCACATCTGTGAAACGGTGATAATAGTAATGAATCTTGGGGTTGTTGTGAGGATTATAGGAAGCAACTCAATCAAAATGCTTAGCCCAGTTCTAAGCCCAGAACTCTCTCTGTATTTGGGTGTGTGTGTGTGTGTGTGTGTGTGTGTGTGTGTGTGTGTGTGTAAATTGTGGCAGTATGCACACAACATAAAAATTTACTGTCTTAAGTATTTTTTTCCATCATAACTATTTTTAAGTGCACAGCTCAGTGGTATTAAATATATGTACAACGTTTGACAACTTCACCACCATCTATCTCCATAGTGTCCTCAAGGTCTATTCATGTGGTGTGTACATATCACATTGTGTTTTCCGTCCGTCGATGGAGCTTGGTTGTTTCTACCTATCGTGAACAAGTTGCTATGAACAGGAGTACAAAAATATCTTTGAGCCCTGGCTTTCAGTTCTTTGGGGTATATATTCAGAAGTAGAACTGCTGGATGAGATGCTAATTCTATTTCTAAATAGTTGAGGCATTTTCATGCTTTCTTTTCCATAGTGGCTGAGCCATTTTGCATCAGCACCAACAGCACTCAAGGGTTCCAATTTCTCCATGTCCTCATCAGTATTTGTTATTTTGTTTTGTTTTATAGTAGCCAACATAATGGGAGCGATGTGGGTAAATATATATTTTTAAATAGCGAGTTTGTATTATTATGCATGTGATTGTCTCTTTGGACTATGGTTTATACTTCGCATTGTCCAAATTCCTGGGCAGTGATTAATCCTGGGAGGGTAGATAAGTTAGGCATTAGGACTAGGGAGAGGAGATTCTTCAACAATAGATATGTGTCTGGAGTGGAAGAGGCTAAGAATTCTAAGGCATGGGGTGAGTGAAATAAGTCAGAGAAAGACAAATGCAGTAAAACCTTGGTTTGTGAGCATAATTCGTTCTGAAAACATGCTTCTAATCCAAGGCACTTGTATATCAAAGCATATTTCCCCATAAGAAATACTGGAAACTCAGTTGATTCATTCCACAACCCAAAAAAGTATATATATAAAAATGATTACAGTACTGTAATGTAACACAAAATAATAAAGAATATACAAAATATAAAGAAAAACCAACCAACTAACTTGCCCTTACCTTTGAAAACCTTTGTGACTAGTGTGAGGGAGACGAGAGAGGAGGGTTATTGTGTAGGACGACTTTCGTTATCACTAACAGAATCACTGCTACCCCTTGGCTCAATGGAATCTTCTTCTGCATGAGGGCCATTTTATATGCTCACATGGATGTTGACTGCAGTGCAGTATTAATAAACTCTCGTCATATACCGTATTTAATGTAACTGGCAATGAGGCAGCAGAGGAAAGGGTCTCTATCTGCAGGCAGCCTGACCTAGAAGGAAGCAAAGGGTTCCTAAGCTCACTTTTCTGGGAAAGCAAAGGACTGTCCACAGGTGCTTGAAAGTAACAAAAACTACACTAGTGCCAGTTGGGGCACCTTCCAACGTCCTGAAAAATCACTGATTTCTGCCAAACACCTCGGCCTGAGACCGAGCATCCGAGCATGGGACATGATCACCCACAATCCCGCAGAGAGAGAGAGAGAGAGGGAGAGAGAGAGAGAGAGGATAATCAGTGGCTCAGGTGTGATTGTGTGACTTTCAGCATCACGTACGACTCGTAGTGCCAGACATCGCTCGTTTATCAAGTTAAAGCGTATCAGAAATGCTTGCTCATCTTGCAGAACACTCACGGAACAAGATGCTCTCAATCCAAGGTTTTACTGTATATGATTTCACTTGTATGTGGAATAAAATAAACAGAGTAGACTCTTACATACAGAGATCCAACTAATGATTGCCAGAGGGGAGGTTGGTGGGGGTGGGGGATGGGTGAAATAGGTGCAGGAGGTTAAGAGGTACAGACTGCCAGTTATTAAGCAAGTAGGTCACGTTGACGAAAACCACAGCACAGGGAATACAAGGAGTAACACCGTAATAACATCGCGTGGTGACTACACTTGTCATGGTAAACTTGGAGAATTGTGCTGCACACTGTGTTGTGCGCTTGAAACTCACATAACGTTGTGTATCACCTACACTTTAGTAGTGAGTTAAAAAAATTTTAAGGAGGAGGGGGCGGAAGGAGGAAATAAATCCCTTCGGGAAGAGATAAATTACCTTTTCCTGGCTGTACTAACCCAAGCTATGGCTATAACTCTCATCTTAATTTAATCAAGAAGATATTTCTTTTGGTTCTACGTTGTGGAACTTTGGAGTTCTAGAGATGAGCATCCGAGTGGCCCCCCTGGTAGGGAGGTGACAGGGTGGCTGTGACGGAGAGTTTGCTTCGTAAGTTGCAGTGAGACCCTGCCGGAGAGCTCAAGGCAGCGAGCCCACTTTCCTGACATCTGTGGTTTCTGAGATTGGGTTGAGAGATGCGTCTGAGCTGCTACCAGCTCCGGGTAGGGCAACAAGCAGGTCTCCAAGAAAATCCGTTTCTGTGACCCTAGGAATCCTAAAATTGTAGCAGGAGGTGTACTAGACAAAGGATGAGAAGCCCTCATGCTCCCCTGGGCAAGTGGAGGCTCAGAGAGCTCCCAGACTCCAGGCACTTACAAATGTGATGTTACGGTAGAAATGGAGATAGAGAAACGTGTACAAGATAGTTCTGTCTATTAATGCACTCCGTGTGTGGATTCATCCAGAAGTGGATGTCTTAGACGAGCCTATTCCCGAGTATGGCAGCTTTGGCCGACGTATGGCCTTTGGTTCTCTGTGACCACACTATACATCCTCCCAAACAGCAGGGAGCCTCCGGGTACCCAGCTCAGTAAAACCGTGCCCCTCGAATTTAATGATCATCTGATTCTATTAGAGGTGGAGTGTGAACGTAGGTGTTACATTCCAAAGGTTGAGAAGTGGATCGAGATGTGTAGAGAAGAGTGTAACTCGGACAGAATTGCTCCCGAAGTCTTGAGCTCCAGTCCAGACTCCACGATTTCACTTACCAGGTAGGTGATCTCTGCCAATTTACCTCATTCTTCTGAGCCTCAGTGTCCTCAAGTCTCAAATGATGATGCATAATAGTACTGACTAGAAATACGCGTAGACAAACAATTACAGCAGCATGTGTTTAATACTCTGGTAAGAATTCTGAGCGTTGCAGAAGAAATGTACACGAGTGTGGCAGATTACGTTTTCAAAAGCAGCAACAGTGTCCTCCCATCTCGCTTGCTCATCTACTGTGTGACCTTAATACTCTCTGCATTAAGGGTCAGACATCTTTGCTTCTCCCCCCTTGAGTCTGGGCTGGCTTATGACTTGCTGTAGCCAGTAGAATGTGGGGAGGTGATGTTGTGTGAGTCCTGAGGTGAGGCCAGGAAGGGCATCGTGGATTCCACCTTGCTTGCTGGAACTTCTCCCCTTGAGGTCTTTAGTCTTTGTGTAAGCGGTCTATTTGTCCCAAGGCCTCTGTGCTGTGAGGAAACTCAAACTAGCTCAGGCAGAGACACCACAGGGAGAGCTCTTGAGACTTTTTGGAGAGCATAAGAGATACCTGGCCACCCCCTCCCTAATGGTTGCATCCCCGCTGATATTCTAGCAACAGCCACTTTCTGACTGCAACCATGGGAAAGTTCCTGAGTGGGCACTATCCAGCTGAGCCCTTCTTGAATTCTTGGCCCACAAAGTCCTGGGCCAAACAGATGGAGGGTATAAGCCGTTATGTTTGAGGTGTTGTTACTGTTCAACAAAAGAGATCAGAACGGTAGGGCCCCTAACCTAGACTTGTAGGACCGGGAAGGCTTCCTCAGAAAAATAACATCAGAAATGACATCTTGAGGATAAGCAAGGTTAAGCGGTTGGGTGTGGTGATGGTACTCCAGTCAAGGACCCAAGCTGAGGGAGAGTGCCCACCCTACAGAGCCCATGGAACATTAAGGGGTAGTTAGGTGTTGTTTGAGCTTGCCAGAGAGGGGCAGGAGAGTCTCCGTGTGGAAGTAATGAGGGTATGGACGGTCACTGAAGGAGCTGGAAGGGGGTGAGGAATAACTGGAAGGGTAAGAGAGTAGAGCCCCTGAGGCAGCAGCGACGAGCAAAGGCGTTTCCGTGTTGTGCAGAGCGCGCAAAGTCCATGAACGAAGACCGGGAAAGGGGAGGCAAAGAGGTGAGAGAAAAGCCAGAGTGTGGGGTCCAGTCAGAAATGAGACGATTGTAAATAGCTGTCCTTGGTATCTGATAGCTACTGATTGGTCAGGGCAGCGAAGATCTAGGACACGTGTCTGCTTTTGAGTCGCACGAGGGGTGAAGGACATTGGCAACGGCAGCCTCGGTGCAGGAGCGGGGACAGGTCATGTTGCTGTGAGTTGAGTAGAGACGGGGTAAGAGTGTCATGTCAGCGCTGAGGAAGTGGCCAGTGTAGTTTGGCTGAAGAAGGACGGGATGGATGGCAAGAAGGCAAACTCTGGCTGCGGAACTGACACGACGGTGGAGAGGTTCTACCTTCACACTCTCCTCTCTACGGTCGCAGCCGCTTGAGGTGTGGCTAGTGCCACTGAGGAATGGAGCTTCAAGTTGTATTTCAGTTTAATTGACTTGATTGAAAAGAATACATGCGACGAAGGGTGATCATGGAAGAGAGGGCGGAGAGTACGGGATCTGTAGGAAGAGAAAGAGATTTTTTGAGGGAGTTTTTGTTTCTGGTGCTGTTAAGATAGTAGAGACTTGTGCACTTTTTTTTTTTTTAACGTTTATTTATTTTCGGAGGAGAGAGAGACAGAGGGCGGGTGGGGGAGGAGCAGAGAGAGAGGGAGACACAGAATCCGAAGCAGGCTCCAGGCTTCCAGCTGTCAGCACAGAGCCTGGTGCGGGGCTCGAACCCACGAGTCGTGAGATCCTGACCCGAGCTGAAGTCCGATGCCCGCTTGACTGAGCCACCCAGGCGCCCCCGAGACTTTTAAATACCGGTGAGTATTAGGCAGCAAAGAGGATCATTTGAAGTTGAAGGACAGGATCAGGGAAGGAATCAGTATGGTCTCTTGAGGAGAAAGGTCGTCGGTTGATGGGATCTAAAGCCGAGACGTATGCCTTGGCTTTTTGGAATGCTCGGGACCAGGGGCCGTGGGAGGGAAGAGGGGAAGGGAGTGTTGATGGCTTTGGATGCCGTCGGGTGTGTAGGCTGGTGGCAGGAAGCGGAGTGGGTTTCCAGCTGATGGATTCCGCGTTCTCTGCTGGGTGGAATTGAGCTCATTTGTTGCCACGGAGGGGAAGCGTGGTGAGGTGGAGGGTTCAGAGAGTTGGGGACATTTAACACAGCCTGGTGGAGAAGACGGAGTTGCCCAGTCTGTCTCAGATGCAGAGAACATCTGCGCCTTCAGGCTTTCGGATTCTGCAGCCACGGTTACTACTGACGCTGTTGCGACACGGGCCCACCCATGCCTCCCTCCTAGCACCTCGTCTCCGGACACTTGTCACCTCCATCTTTTAGCGTATTTATTCACCTGCCGGCTGTGTTGCTCTTGGCCACTTCCAGGTGTGCAGGACCCGTCACCTAAATTCATCCCTATTTCCCTGGCGCCCGTAGCACGATTCTGCTCCCACCAAGGAGGCTCGGGAAATGCTTGTTGAGTGAGGGAATGTGTGAGTGAAGAAAGAAGAGATGCGTGGCACTCAGGAAAACCCCTTCCCTGACTCAGGTTCACCTTCCTCATTCATATGCATGATTGGCTTCATTTCTATTTCACATTTCTGGCTTACACATAGCTGGAGCCTCTCCCTGTTCTAATGATGCTTCAGAGAGGCATAATGTAAAACCAACCGAAGTGATGCCGTATGGAAAAGAAGGGCTGCTATTTTTGAGACTGTTTTTTTTTCTTGCTAAAAATCTTTATTTTTGTGGAGTCCAGACGTGGCCTGAAAGCTGACACTTGGGGGGGGGGGTTCCTTTTTCCCCAGTGTAACTGACCTCACAGAGTTCCTGCTCTTATCCCTCATTCTCCAGGGTATAAACAAACACTGGGATTGGCCAGAGCCCTGACCTTCCGGATGATGAAGGCTCACTGGGGTTAAATTCTAACCAAGATCTTTCCCCTGGGTCTCAAATTCTATCATGTTGTGCTATATTTACCAATGATGTTACACTTTATCTTTATCTTAGCCAATATTTAACTTTTGTGGAGGGAAAACATGTCATGAATGCATTACTCATAAGTTTCCATATTTCCCAAAGATTTTGGCAAGTGGCAGAGATGAAACTTCTGGGGTCCTATTAATACAGTTGAACTGAAGCCAAGTGCCAAATTTTAGTGAATTCAGAGGGGTAGAAATGGGTTTGTGTGGAGGCTAGCGGAAATATGCTAAATGATTTCACATGGCTGGTTGATCAGTTATCAGCCTTCCCGTTGCAATGGTCTTCTTAGCTTGGGAATCAAACGGTTTTTAAAACAGGCAATTAAGAATGAAGAAAATGGGTCTTATTTACTGAAAATATGGGGAGCTCACCTCTTTTTTCCCCCAATTCCAGTCTCTGTTCAATTAAATATGTAGCTGCCAGTGGGAAGATGTAAGGATGGACTGAAATTTTTCATCATCCCATTTTTGTGCTAACACGTAAGCTTCTGAACCGGAACATCTTTGTGCGAATCAAATACCTCTTGGCATTGGTGGCTTGGGGACTGCCGAAACCCATAGTGTTTTAGCAAACTGAAATAGGCTGTTGAAAGAAGAATTTTTATTGATAAACACCCTTTAAAATTCATTATTTATACCGCAAGCTGAAATCCGACCATAGAAGCTCTTCTCTTGATTTCCCAAGCGACCTCATAAAAGGTTTGGGCTAACGTTCTGTAATTCCAAAATCCAAAGAAAATAAATTTTATCCAGATGCTGGGCTTGGGGATGTGTGTTGCATTACCAACAAAACCGAATATTTGTTTTTTTGGAAAATCTTACTACTGTATATAATTTAAAGTAAAGGTTATATCTGTTTCTTCTTTCTTGTCCAGTTTCTTGTTTTCAGCCTCCAATGCCACTTTCCCACTTCTGAGTCTCTGGCCTTTCCATGTTTGTCGACAGTGTGCATGATTAAAATGATATTTTCATATTTCAGTGTAGTTGGAGCTCCTTAAAGCAGGGGGTTGTAAGTGCAAAAAAAAAAAAAATAGATATGCAGTTCCCTAATGGCTTATTACCATCACATTTGCAATTCAGATCAGCTTCTAAATTGACTGAAATTTTTAAACACATAGCAGGCAGTTTAAACTAATGATTGTCTGGAGGTTCACATCTGACATGAACTAAGCTTCTGTTCAAAACAAATTGCAAATAATTCCTCCCTTAGAGTCAAAATGTCACTTTTAAAACTCCGTGTTATTGCTAGATTTTTGTCAGTTACACACAAAAAAAAATCTGCTTTTATCTGGAGTATTCTACCTTTGAAAGGATGGAGTGACACCATTTTCCTATTAAAAAAAATAACACAACAACATGTATCTGTATATATGGCTCCTCTACATCAGTTTCACTAGGACTCGCCCCCCTCCTCCCCCACTTCCCCCTTCAAAAATCCTAATTGTAAAGTAAAATACCCTGGGGGCAGTGGTAGGCCCAAGTTGCTTAGCAACCCTCAGCAGGTAGCGGGATTCAGCCGCAGCTGTTCTGATTCTTTCCTAAAGAACCTTCTTATTACTGTTTGTGTTAATCTTTAACCAGGCTTTTAAACTGCAGTCTTTCTCTCGCCGTCTCTTGTTGTTAGATTGAGGGGGCCTACTCAAATGTTGTCCCAGAGGTAATGGTATTAAGGGTGGCTGTTGAATGTTTGAAGAGTGATAAGCCCTAAAAGGAATTAGAATTGCATGTTCCAACTCACCTTCTTTTACATTCTTCAAAAATATCGTGAAAATTGTACCCTAATAGAAACAACGGTTGGTGTTGACACACAGCCTAAACCCGCTTTTGCTCCCCGGCTTATGGCTAAGGTGAGGCCGCTTCACTCTAACTGTTCCTTTTCAAAAGCCCCACCTTTTCCTGCAAAGACCACTTAAGGAATTCATTTAGAAGTTGTAGATAGCGGTTAGACTGATTCCTAAGTCTCTGGATTTAATTATGGGAGAGCTAGGTATGGATGGGTGGGTATAAAGACAGATTTAATAGGGCACTGGTGGATCTCCCTCTTCAAGGAAGTGTTTCTGTTGGGGGCTTCCTTGGACTTGAAGTTGACCAGTTCTTCAAGGATAAATCAGTGTTATGTGACAGGGAGGCACATTTAACTTTAATTAGCATGGGGACCTCATCGTTTCCGCTGTTACGAAGTTTGGACAAATTTCAGAGACCGCCCACAGCTGTTATTAGCCAGTGGCGGTAAGCTCATAAAACATTTTAAAATAAGGCTCTTTCTCCATTTCCGTAAAGCAACACAAGACAAAGTGAAGAAGGTCTTTTCTGAGGTCTTTTTACTCCCTTTCGCTCAGTAGATTAGAAAAAAGAAATCTTCACGGATGATTCACTCCCAGGACCTTCACTCCATGTCATTTAAAAGGAATTTAGGCCTTTTTCCATCATAGCATTTGGTTACAGACCTGGTCCTGTCCAACATAACATGTGCTTAATAGTACTGATTAACTGACTTGGAAATTGGAGAAAGGTCAGAGTATTTAAAGGAGATAACATTTTCATATTTTTCGGACCTTATTGAAGTTACTCCATATAGATATAATCTTCAAATTTTGGATCACACACACACACACACACACACACACACACACACACACACACTTATTAGCCTCCTGATTTCTGAATTCCATTGATATTCTCCTTTTTGTCTGAGGCTGTTTTAAAAATACTTTGATCTTATGTAAACAACCAAAAAGTATAACTTCTTACAAAGTTCAGTAGTTGTTACCGTCCAGTATCTATTGGGCTTTTGTGGATAAGTTCATTTTTATTCCTCTGAATACATCAAATGTGGGAAACGTACCTTATATTTCTGCTGGAGAAACGGAGACAGGGCACTTGTTACCACATTGTAGGCTGCGGTGTTTGGATGCCTTGGAGGTGTCATGATATCAGACAAGATCGGGCACATTCAGGGTGGTATGGCTGTAGACTGGAAGTCTCATGATAACAGGTAAGTGACCCTCTATGTAAGGCAGCATTCAGATTTCCACTGAGATCAGTTTTGCGTTCAGAATACCAGCGCCTTTTTTCTTCTTTCCAAGGAACGTTCGCCATACCATTTACAAATGATAAACCCTCTCTGTAGTTTTGATTTGTCTGCTGTTTAAACTCCAACCTCTGTCTTTTATCTTTCTCTTGCCCTAAGATAAATTATTTTGTTACATCAAATGATTGCCCAAGTGGGTCAATTAAGTTCTTAATACAGTTGGTGTTGATTATGATTTTCCTAATGAAAATATCGATGTGAAATCTTCAAGGCAACTTATAAAAGTAAACTCCTTGATGAGTTTAAAAGAAAATTCAGGAAAAAGAAGACTATTGATAAACATGTTGGTCGGTTTTATTCTATCAAAACTTAGTTTATCAAATAATAATTTGTCAAATGTCAGTAGGAGAGAATATCAGTTTAGAAAAGGGCGATTTGAGACAGTGTGTTTATGCCTAGATTGTGGATCCATTTTCATGGGGTTTGGCCTTTGTCTCTACAGTCAGAGGGAACATAGGTCCCATGCCTGAGATCAGTAGGTGCTGTGTTCCTGTTATATCCGGGCAGCTATCTGTGTCTACTCAGGGCAGACTGTTATGTGGACCTCGTGCCTGCCTGCTCCTCATTTATGCCCGGGATCTGTGGCTTCAAAACCATCAGTGCAGATGCCGGAACTATAGCCCCAACCCTGAGTGGGGTATTAGGTTGCAATGACCCACTGTGGGCTCTGTGGCTTCCATTGTGGCTCATTATTTAGGTATGAACACACATTTTTACTCTTTCCACCCTCACCCCCACCTTCAGTTTTTTCTTTGCTTGGTTTTTGTTTTTTGGGTTTTGTTGGACGAACGTAGATAGGAATAAAACACAATAGATTTTATTCCTCCTACGATATATTTTTGTTAAATGGAAAAGATCCTCAGATCAGTTTAGTCCCGAGTTTTTCAAGTGTGGCCCTACTGAGATTTTGGACTTTACATTTGGGCCAGTAATTGTTGGTGGTTGAGACTGTCCTGTGCATGGTGGAATGTCCAGCAGCACCCTGGCCTCTACCCACCAGATGCCCGTGGCACCTCCCCCTGTTGTGACAACGCAGAGTGTCTCCAGGCATTGCCAGATGTGCGTCGGGGCCCCCCAAGCACCCCCTGGTTTCGTCCTTGACTCAATGTGTGGTGACCAGGATAGCCTATCACCATCACCTATAATCTCAAGAGCCCCTGAATCGGAATCTGTGTTTTTAGTCAGATTTCCCAGGTGATTTCATACGAACATTATTGTGTGGAAAGTACTGATTATGTTCAGTAAATTTGGGCATATTCACTTCTTAGGCTGAGACAGCACAGTTCCAGAGGTTGAAATGTCATTGTAGCAGATTCCTCAGTCTGCAAGGTGATGTATATATTGGCAAATGTACTTAAAGCAAGCGCAATCGAAATACTTAAGAAAAATGAAAGGGCGTTGACTAAAAAGTCCTCCCCTCCAGTAATTATCAGACTGTCTTAGATTTTGATCCATTTTCTACCACATGATTATAAATGAATGATACTTGGGAAATGTTTCTGTATCTCCCAAGCTAATCTATATGGAACGCTAATGATAATGAATACTGTAATTTATCAGGTATACATTATGTACTAAGTGCTCTGCTACGTACTTTGATCCTGACGACAACTCGGTGAGGCATTCGCCTAATTCGACAGATGAAGAATCTAAGACTTCGAGAAATTAAGTACCTTTGTCCCGATCACAGATTTCTCCAAAGCGAAAGGCCCAGTATCCAGGCTCACGTTCTTGGCCATCTTCCTATTCCACTTCGCCTTCGAAGGGGAGAAGAAACCATAATGAACATTTTTTCCCAGCTAATTATGCCTATACAACATCCACACAGATTCTCAGCCCCAGGAACGAGCAGGGGGGAAGAATCATTATTTTTCTTTAAGGCTCTCTTTTGTTCTATCTTCTTAGGCAGGGGTCTCATTATACCTTGAGAATGTCTGAGTGTAGCCAACAGCTTGAGGTGAAGAGCAGAACTCCCCATTTCCATCCCTGTGCCCTGATAGAATTAGCCATCAGTGACAACAAAGCCACACGGTACATTGTAAGAGGCATCCTTGGAAAAGATCGTTTTGTCTCTTGTTTTTGAGATTTGCCCACGGAGTGCTAGGAATATGAACTATAGACTGCTTAGCTGGCCCAAGGCTTAATAAGTACACACAAACTGAGAAAGAAAATTACATGTGGCATTTACATGATTTAATTGGAAACTAATACCTCTGATTTTTTTTAAATTTTTTCCCTTCATTAGAGAACCCCTCTGCTTTTGCTTCTGATCCTTTCTTCAGCTGAACCTCTTCAACTCTATCACCAACCTATTTTTTATTCAACCTATATTCCGTCAGATGGTATTCCCAGCTTCCTTTTATCACCATGGTGACACCATGTGCTTATGCCTTTATTAAAAATTTATCTTAAATAGATCTTCTAGGAACTCGTCTTTTAGGCAATGACAGTTTTTCAGTTTCAAATCCACCCTAATGTCCAGATACTGGGAATTTGTGTGCAAATATTATTCCGCTATTACTATAAAGGGAAATAAAGCAAAATGTTTAAAATTAGCTTCTGTTCCTGCTAGTTACTTATGCGTGGAAAAGACATTTTATATGCATTCCATTCTTTCTTTCCAAGCCCACTTGTCACACATTCTTCCTAAAGAAGAACTTTATGTAGGCTTGAATGAGCTTATATGATCATCCATTATTGGCAAATTTTAAACTTTTAAAAGAGTGTCCAGAAATATATCCTATGAAAAAAAATCAGAAATGCTTATTGATAAAGATTGATATGGATCTCGTTGGCCTCATTTAAAAGCTTAAAAAGTACCTATATGTCCAGCAATGACAGAAAGATGAAATAATACTATAGCAGTGTGGTTGAACAATGTGCATTTCTTAAGAATGATATTACAAATAATTCAAATAATTTTAGTGGTGGGAAAAGGATTCTGTGTTAATTGAAAAAAGATACAAAACTTAGATGTGAGAAGATTTCTATCTTGATAATTATATCTATAGCTTTTTAGTTAAATATCTTTTGTTATATGTGTATTGATCTAATTACACAACTGAGTAAATGCCAGATGTTAATAATGGCTCTACCTGGTTGAGTAGTTTATGGGTGATTTTTATCTTTCTAAATCTTTTCTCTGTTTTCTGCAGTTTCTTTAGTGAGCATGAAATGCCTTTGAAATCAGAAAGAAAAAAAAAAAGGAGTATTTAAATATAAAATTAATTTAATTCTACCTGGATTGCACTAATATGATTAAGAGGTTCCTGGGATTTGCATATTTTTCTTATATTTAAAGAGTCTATTGTTACAGAAACTACTCTTAACCTGGTGCTTTTGTTTTAGAAGAGGGTTTCAAAACAATTATTCCAGATGAAGGACAGAGACTATTGTCTTCACCATGGATAATGAAAAATGAGTTACAAAGAGACAGGAACAAAATCAGGGGACATTGTCCCGAGTGTGTATAAATTAAATAGCTAATTTTCCAAAAGGTCAAATCTGGAGTCTGCAGATGGGTTTGACAATAGAAAAGATTGCAGGGATATTTTTCATTATAATTAAACAAAAATGCACTTAAATAAAGCAGAATGTAAGAAGGTGCTTTTCTGTGTGGATATGATAAATGGGTATTTGGGCGGGGGATTCTCGAAGGATGATGTTAGGGTAGTAAGAAAAAGGTTCAGAATTTGGCCACCGGAAACATGGGATTCTAGATTTGACTCTGCCATTATGAAGACTTGGACCCAAGTCTTCATTTAATCTCCCTTGACCTCGGTTTCTTCACTCATAGTACATGAAGGGTTTGATGAGATGCTGTCTAAAATCCCTTACGGCTGAGAGTCTGATTAACCCTACTGTGTCCCATGTTCTCATAGCACACATCAAATTGTGGGAGTTTCATTTCTGAAACTTGGGTCAATGTCCTTGCTGATCCTCGGTGAAAACAACTATGTAGGCATCTCTGGTGATGATAGGAATGCTTTGGTGGCCAGTCAGCTCTGTTATTCTCTCCACCTAAATGAAGCCAAGCAAAGCACACAAAATCTCTTCTTAATTTCCACCAAACAGTGCTTTTTCACTTAGAACGCTATGTACACATGTGGAAATATTTCATCTTTTATAAAATGCTAGTATAAATTTGTGATGAGGGCCAACAAATGGTGACAAGAGCTGTTCTGTTTTATGAATACAAGTATCTGTTAAATATATCTGATGTGCACTTGTATATATGAATGCATGTATTAAAAAGATAGTTAATTGTTAAGCCTAGATTAATGTATTTGTTTTTAAAGTAACTTTATTGAAGTACAATTGATATTTAACAAACTGCACATATTTTGAGTATATAATTTGGTAAGTTTGATACTTGGATATACACATAATCCCCCACCAAAACCAATTAGTAATCATAACACTACCCCAAAAAACAATGTCTTGTTTCCCGTTGTAATTCCTCTGCAAACGCGTACGTAGCATGAAGTTTGGTTCAGAGTTATTTTTTGTTCTTTGCAATGTGGATATCCAATTTTTCCAGCACTGTTTGTTAAAATGTTGTTGTTCCTGTCCCTTAAAACTTTGTTAAAAAGCATTTGATTCCCTGTGTGGGGTTTATTTCTGAAGTAAACAACTCTGTTTCATTGATATGGTTGTGCCCCTGTATGTTAATTCCACTTTGTCTTGATTCCTATAGTTTTATAATATGTGTTGAAGTTAGTATAAGCCCTTCACATTTGTTCTTTTATTTATCCTAAAGTAGTTTTGGATATTTTAGATCTTTTGAATTTTCATAGAAATGTTAGAGTCAGCTTGTTAATATCTAGAGGGAAGCCTGCTGAGACTTTTATTGGAAGTGCACCGAATGTCTAAATCAGTTTGGGGACATGTGGTACCCTGATGATATTGAGTTTTCTGATCTGTGAACACAGTGCATCTCTCCCATTTATTTAGGTGTTCTTTAATTTCTCTCTGCAAAGTTCTGGATTTCTCAGCATGCAGGTTTTGTATATCTTTTGTCATATTTGTATTTAAATCTTTCCTATTTTTGACACTTATATAAATAGTATTGCCTCTTTCAGTTTCACTTTCTGAGTATTTATTACCAGTCTATAAAATTACAATAGTTTGTTTTTGTTTTTGTTTTAGTATTGAACTTGGATCTCATGATCCTGTTAAACCCGATTTTTAGTTCTGGATTTTTGTGGGTAGATTTCATAGGATTTTCTATATAGATGGTCATGTCATCTGGAATTAGTGGTAGTTTAACTTCTACCTTTCCAATCTGGATGACTTTTATTTATTTTTTCTTATCTTATTGCACTGGCTTAAACCTCCGGTAAAATGATGAGTTCATGTGGTGACAGCAGATGTCATTTCTTTGTTAATATTTTAGGTGAAGAGCACTAAGTATTTCGCCACTAAGTATGCTGTCAACTGCACATTTTTTGTAGCTGTTATCATGTTGAAGTTTTCTTCTGGTGCAACTTTCCTGAGAGGTGTTTGTTTGGTTGGTTTTTTAAACCAGGAATGGATTTGAGTTTTGTCAATGTTTTTTTCTGCATCTATTGCAATGTGTGTGTGTTCATCAGTTAATATGGTGAGTGACATTGATTTTTTAATGTTAAACCAGACATATGCTGGATGCATTATCTTAAAAAATAGAGAGAGAGAGAGAGAGAGAGACAGACAGACAGACAGATGGATTTGATTTGCTATAGGGTTAAACACTTTTTGCATTTGTGTTCTCTTGGGATACTGGTTTGAGGTTTTTTATTCTTGTAATGTATTTGATTTTGGATCCAGAGTGATGCTGTTATCACAAAATCAGTTGAGATGTATGTTTTATTTCTTCCCTCAGTGTCTGAAAGAACTGACTACTAAAAATCCATGTGGATGGAGTTTTCTTTGTAGGAAGATTTGAAGTTAACAAATTTAATTTCTTAATAGATACAGTGCTGTACAGTCTGTTTCTTCTTCTGTGACCTTGAGTAGCTTGCGTCTTAAGGCATTTGTCCATTTCATCTAGTTCTCAAACTTACAGGCATAAAGTTTATAATATTTTTATTAGGCGTTCCAGTTATCAGTTCATTACCTCTCAGCTTAAAATCTACTGTTCTTTACCTGCTCTGTGAGCTTTGAACATTTCTCCTTTGCAGCAATTGTGATAATAAGCTTTGTCGAAAGAAGGCACTGGAGGGCATTATGGAGAAGTGAAGTTTCTTCCTGGTTGCTGTTGGGAGTCCGTGCTCCATGTATATTTTCCCATTTTTGCAGCGAGGGCTTTTGAGCAAAGAATTCTGGCACCTGAGTTAAAGGATGATTGAATAGAACTATAAAGATAGAGATATCCGGGGAGAGATAGCGATTTATCTCCGGAGAGCTATTTGTTTACATTTGTTTATACTCCAGGTGGTTATATAGAAGGGAGAGAGGAGGGGATCTCCAGAGAGGATTTGTTTATATTCTGGAGCAAAGGTCTTTCTAAAGGGGAGGATGGCTCGTCTGCCAGCAGCCCCGTATACGCTTTGAGTTTGTTCATTTTCGAGTTCTTCTCTTGTGGGGCAAAGCCCCTTTTTGTGCACAGGGTGCGTGTGTACAGGGCATCGCAGTGCATTTTCCTTTGGACATTTGGGACAGTTTGCACATGTGGAAATAGAGCACGGGATGCCCCGCTGCATCGCCGTGCGGGGGAACGGAGGCACGAGGAAGGGACGCCCCGTTCTGTATGTAAAAGGTCTATCCCGCGAAGAAGACACTTCCCATGCTCACAGGTGCACGCCCCCCCCCCCCCCAACGTACTTGTGTATACGCGCACGTACACATACGGAGACATCTGTGGCAGGCTGGCTCGTCAGCCTGCAGGTCTGGTAACATTTCAGCTCGCTTGCAGTTGCAGACGTCACAGTTCCAGCGTGCTGTGCTGCGTCTGTGCCCCTGCTGCGCGGTTGTCAGCCTCGTGTCGCCCCCGCCGCTGTGCGCACTCACCGTGGTGCTGCTGACACGGGCACCATATGCTCCGGGTGTCACTCAGCCTTTTTGATCCACAGGGTCCCAGCGCTCCAACCTCCTCTGCACAAGCTCCCCCCAGCCTCTTCCCGTGTGTATTCCGCGGGGTCATTCTCCACAGCCTTCCTGACATAGACACTGCGTATCCCAGCTTTTTTTTTTTTTTTCTGCATCTATTGAAATTGTGTGTGTGTGTGTGTGTGTGTGTGTGTGTGTGTTCGTCAGTTAATACGTGAATGACCTTGATTTTTTTTTAAAGTTTATTTTGAGAGAAAGTACAAGTGGGAGAGGGGCAAAGAGGGGGAGAGCAAAAATTAGCACTGTCAGCGCAAAGCCCCACGCAGGGCTTGAACTCCTGAACCATGAGATCATGACCTGAGCGGAAATCAAGAGCCAGAGAGAGGTTCAACCAACTGAGCCGCCCAGGTGCCCTTGACTTTGATTTTTAATGTTAAACCAGACTGATATTCTGGGATAAACTCCACTTAGTTTAGCACCCCACGCCTTCGGTGTGTGCACCCCCAACACCTTGACTCCTTTTGTACTCTCATTCACCAGCATTGTTTCACCTGCAACTGTGAGACTGTGGTTGGTCATTCCCTCCCTCCCTCCCTCCTTCCTTCCTTCTCCTTAGCATCTCTGGCTTAGGTAACCCAGTTATCTTCTCTGTCATGGGGTGGTCGGTAAGACCGACTTTCCTTTTTTTAAAAATTTTTTTTAAACGTTTATTTGTTTTTGAGACAGAGAGAGACAGAGCATGAACAGGGGAGGATCAGAGAGAGAGGGAGACAATCTGAAACAGGCTCCACGCTCTGAGCTGTCAGCACAGAGCCTGACGCAGGGCTTGAACTCACAGACTGCTAGATCAAGACCTGAGCCCAAGTCGGACGCTTAACTGACCGAGCCACCCAGGTGCCCCAAAACTGACTTTCCAATAAGGTCTGTATTCAGGCTTGAAGAAGGCATGGTTTCCAAGTTTATTCCTCCTTGAATACTCTTCCTCCAACTTACTTTTGTTTTTGTAGAGTTTTCCTTACATCTTTCTCATTGCCCTTCATTATATTCCTTTTTAGAGTTAGGCAGCTTTTATTTATGAAAGACTCTTAAATTAGTTGTCCCATGCCATTCATTCATATAAAGTACAGTGACCCTGCAGGGCCATAGGGAGAAGAGCTCACAAAACTCAGTCATTTATTATTATTTATATCAGAACTTCTCTGTTCGACTGTGTGTTTTCTGTGCCCCGATTAGATTTGGACTGATATTTGACTTATAAAAACAAAATTGTAACTGACATACAATAAATGTATTTTTTTAAGTTTTGTGTATTTATTTTGAAGGGGGGAGAGAACAAGGGAGGGGGCAGAGAGAGAGGGAAAGAGAGAATCCCAAGCAGGCTCCACACAGGCAGTGCAGAGCCCAACACGGGGCTTGAACCCACAAACTGCGAGATCGTGACCTGAGCCGCAACAAGAGTTGGCACTTAACTGAGCCATCCAGGTGCCCCCGGCCCCAAACATTTCTTAATGTCAAATTTAGGGATCACAGAGAAGCTGGGCCAGTGGTACGTTTAGTTTGGGTTCATCGTATCGGTTGATGTGATTCCCTTTCTTGTATAGTTAAGTCAGTGCTGGTCACCTTGCTTTAGGAATGACTTCTGGGATTACTTCTGTGTACCTGTTGTCATCTGCTTCTCAGTGGGAAGTATCAAAGCCATGTGAACATGTACTGTGGCAGTAAGCCTGGACCTCTGTGGCTACCGGAGGAAAAATACGGTTTACAATATATAAATGTAGAGATCCAGGACCTTGTCTGCACAAAATTGTTCCAGATTCCATATTCATGTGTGCAAGGACCTGATACAGGTTTTCCCAAGTTACTAGCAAAACTTTAAATTACTGATAATGCATCAAAAAGCAAAAAGGGGCCTTTCTGAACTATTAATAGAAAATAACATTTAAAAAAAATTTTTTTTTTCAACGTTTATTTATTTTTTTGGGACAGAGAGAGACAGAGCATGAATGCGGGAGGGGCAGAGAGAGAGAGAGACACAGAATTGGAAACAGGCTCCAGGCTCTGAGCCATCAGCCCAGAGCCCGATGCGGGGCTCGAACTCACAGACGGCGAGATCGTGACCTGGTTGAAGTCGGACGCTTAACCGACTGCGCCACCCAGGCGCCCCGAAAATAACATTTTATTAACCATGTTCAAGTAGAGACTAAATTAGCTATCTAACATCTTTACAACAGGGAATCAAAGAGGTTGGGACCAAAAAAAAATGTAGGCAGAACTTACTGCGGTTACCACAGAGTCTGACAGGTTATTAATACACATGTTTGTTTTCCTTGAGTTTATTATGTTTGTGGTATTGGTCCAGCTTTTACATTTTGAAATCTGTTGCATTTTACTGGTTTCGTTTCAACGGTTTATGTTTATACCTAATTTTATATCCACCATTTTGTATTTTTCTCTTAAAGTAGGAACCCCGAAATGTATGAGCTTCTAGTCTCACATGAACTGTGTCCGTCCTTGCCTCCGAATCTTGTTTTACTTGGTCATGTCCTACCTAGCAAGTGAATTACCCAGTGCGTGGTATTGTTCATGATATTAGAGACTATGTAGAGATTTTGAATATAAATATTGATGATGATGATGATGGTGTCAGGGCTGGCCATGTTGACCATAATAGCAGTGATGATAATGAATGGCTTTTTCTTTGAATCACAGATCAAACTAAATCCATTAACCACCTTTTGTAGAGACACATCAAAGATTTCTTTTTGTTTGCTCAGAATTATACCTACTGCAATTTAAACGTACTTGGTCTTTGTCCTCACTCAACAGTGAGAACCTCTGGTCAGCATTTGCTGTGTATCTCTTGATGTGGTTGAGGTCTATATTTCATCAACCCAAAATCAGAGCACACAATTTTCCCCTGGTTATACATTTATGGTATTAAACAATATAGTATTTCAAGCTTTATGAAAACATCTGGTTAATTTATATTTGCTCATATACTTAAAGAATTGCCTTTAGTATAGAAAACACATGAGAATTAAGTACGTACTTCACATACATATCAAAGTACGTGAAAATTGAACCGGAAAATTGGGGACAATGTTATTTAGAATGATATTTGTCTAGTCTTCGATAATTATGTTTTCAGGTGTGTTTTTCCATTTAAGGGTTAGCGTTGAGATTCGTGGCTTCAGACATATTTTAGGCTCAAGACAAAGGTTAGACATTCTTTTGTGTATTAGGCCTTGAGAATTATTCAACACAGCATAGAAGTCAACTCCTAAGTATGCTGTTATCATATTTAATTTATGACAGTGTATTGTTTTTAGATGTGTATCTTGCTTTTTTTCTTCATGTGTATCTTCCTACTTTGAATAGACTCCTTCTTGTCTCTCCCTTTGTCATTTTTTTTTTCAGTCAGATTGCTCAATCTGAAAACAAAGAGCTCTTTGATAATGCACTAGAAAAAAGGGTTAAAGGATGGTTTCGAACAAATTCAAGAAAGAATGATCCAGTTCCCGCTTGGAGAAGGACACACGAGCTGAATCCAGTGGGGCTGTGGGACCTGGGGAGGAAATTGTGAGTACTTGCTCTTGATTGAGAATCATTATCCTCCTGTTGTCTAGGAAGATGATTGTTATAATTAGCAACAAATGTCATGGGGAACTATAATTTACTTCACCCTGTAGCAACTGATAGTTTACCTTTTTCAGTGCCCTTTTCTACCTAGCCACCAGGTCACTCTCTTCTCCCCACCCCTCTATAACAATAAAATATAGACTAAAATATATTTGTCTTACAGTCTTACATATTGATGTACACTTACAGCAATAATCTGACTATAAATTTTTTATAAGTAATTGAATGGACGCTCACCCAAATTTTAGACTCTTTTATAGTTAAAATTCCTACAAGAAACGAGAAACCATGAGTTTGCATAATAGGTACACAGGAGGGGTTGTTAGAGATATTTTAGGACTCTGCCTCATTAATTTTATTACTAAGTATACCATAAAGGGATGTTACTTATGGTGTTGAACAGTGCTTTTTAAACAGAATTTTAATATCTTTTGGATTTTATTTGTGGTGTACTTTTTCAATTTCATTTTGAACTTATTATGGTTATCCAATAGAATTATATGTAACTCTCGAGTTAAATTTTAAAAACAGAATGCAAAGCACCATAGTTTATAAAGCATCATATAATTAGTTGTGAAGAATATTGAGCGAGCATGAACCCGTGCTAGGTATTTACTATATGAGAGTCATAATCGTTCAGTTGTCTTTAAATGAAAATAACTCAAGTGATCTTTTGAAACGTGTCACTATTTGGGACTTCATACCATATCCAGGTGAACAAGCCCCAGTGTGTATTTTTAAAAAGCACAGAATATTATATTTAGAGTAGTAATGAAATGAAAGAAGTCATTGAAATAAATACATAGTGGATAAATCTAGGCCAAAGATAAAAGCTTTCCACGCCGAGGAGGGATGTGAATAATGTCTCATAACGATATATTTTTATCTGAGTGTGGCATTTTACAGGAGTCCCCCCATTATCTGCACTTTGACTTTCTGCAGTTTCAATTCCTGGTGGTCAACCAAGACCCGGAAACAGATGATCCTCCTGGCAAACCGTCGGAAGATCAGTAGCAGCCTGACGCTGTGTCACAACGCCTACGTCATTCACCTCATTTCATCGCGTCATGTAAACATCTTATCATCTCCCATCATCACAGGAAGGGTGAGTACAGTATAATATATTTTGGGACAGAGATCACATTCACTTAACTTTAACTATGGCGTATTGTTGTAATTGTTCTATTTCATTAGTCACCATTATTATCGTGTCTAACTTAGAAAGTAAACTTGACCATAGGTGTGTATATATAGAAAAAAGTGTATGTAGGGTTTGGTATTATCCGTTGTTTCAGGCATCTGCTGGGGTTCTTGGAACATAGAAGAGGAGATTGCCGTATTTCTTTGACTACCACAGTTCTCGGACGAATAGTCAACATCTTATTTTGATGTCTCTACTTTATAGCCTTATGACCTAAATTCATTCTATATGTTTTCACTGAGACTCTGCTCTACAATATCATTAACATATTGTTTTAACCATGTGCAGTGGCCTTTGCTCAGTGTTCATTCTCCATAGCATCTCTGTCGATTTCAATATTTTTTGACTATTCCCTGCTTCTCTAAACAGTTGGCTTTTATGGCATTGATTCTGATTTGTCTTCTCTCATCTGGGTTGCTCCTTATCTTGGTACTTGTCTTTTACACTCTTCTAAATGTGCGTGTTCTGTAATGCCTGTTTCTAGAACATTTGCTCTTTTCATCCTTTTTAGGGGAATATCTGTTTTCTAGGCCTCAACCATTTCTCTGTGGGCGAGACTATGATAACCGGTATTTTTTTCCCATCTCTAGAATTGTCTTCTTGAGATTCCTAGAGTCAAGGGAAATGAGAGAGAACTAAAAATATTAAGGATGTCTTGTGAGATCAGAAAACTATCTAGTTGTAAATTTGGAACTCCAGAAATAAGTGGAACAATGGAGATTTAGTTGGTAGAAACAAAAATGAAGCTGGAGTTTATGTTTTTATTCTTGTGCTCATTTGAAAGAAGATTCTTTTCAATATACATTTTTATCCTTCATGCTTAATTTCAGAGTTGGTTCATATGTTGGTGTGTAGCTTTTTGCTAAAGATCAATCGAATATATACCATATCCAACTATTTTGAAGTAATTAGTTCAGGTCCTAAGCAGAGGTACATGGTTTCTCAGGTGATGGAAAAATTCAATTACTATTTATAGTGAAAGTTGCACTTGGACAAGTCCATTAATTTATCACCACTTACTAATTTCGCTGGTATTGATTACCGTATTTATAAAGTGGTTTTAAGCTGTATACTCAGAGTGCCTGGATGTCAGGTAACACTCCTTCCTTCATTTATTTTTTTATAGGACTTTTTTTTTTTTTTTACCATTTATTATTATTTTTTTTTTCAACTTTTTTTTTAATTTTTTTTTATTTTTGGGACAGAGAGAGAGAGAGAGAGAGAGAGCGAGCGAGCGAGAGCATGAACGGGGGAGGGGCAGAGAGAGAGGGAGACACAGAATCGGAAACAGGCTCCAGGCTCTGAGCCATCAGCCCAGAGCCTGACGCGGGGCTCGAACTCCTGGACCGAGAGATCGTGACCTGGCTCAAGTCGGACGCTTAACCGACTGCGCCACCCAGGCGCCCCACCATTTATTATTTTTAAGGGAGGGAGAGAGAGAGAGAGAGAGCGCGCACAACAGAGGGACAGAGAGAGAGGAAGACACAGAATCCGAGGCAGGCTCCAGGCTCTGAGCTGTCAGCACAGAACCCGATGCAGGTTCGAACTCAGAAACCGTGAGGTTGTAACCTGATTCAAAGTCAGACACTTAATTGACTGAGCCACCCAGGAAACCCCCTTTATTTATTGATGTTTCTTTATTTTGAGAGGTGGGGGGACGGAGGGGGGGAAGAGAGAGGAGCAGAGAATCCCAAGCAGCTTCCTCACTGTCAGTGCAGAGCTCAGTGTGAGGCTTGAACCCACGAACCATGAGATCATGACCTGAGACAAAGCCAAGAGTCAGATGCTTGACAAACCAAGCTGCCTAAGGAGCTCTGGTGTCTCTTCCTTTATATGTTTGCTTGATGAGTTCACTTGCTGAGGCCTGATGAACGCATTTCCACAGGTTCATTTTCCTGATTACTGGAGCCACAGAGACAAAATCTATACATTCTAATTATGTAGGATTGCCCCATAAATTCTAGATTTTTTAAACCATATTGTTCTTATACATGGATAGAATTTAGAGCAAAGAAACAACCAGAAACACAAAGAAACTCTGAGAGATGGAAACTCAGCCCCAAGTTGGGTTTCTGTGTCCTGAGTGAAATGTGACTGTAAGACAATGAGATTGTTTCTTCCATGTGATTGTGAAATTAGTCACATTATCTTAAACTCCTACCCTGACTGTTCTTGTCACCATAAAAAGTACAAAGAATACTCTCATTTGCTGCCTAAAGCTTGATTTGGCTAATGAAGAAAATATTTCCGGGCCACCTCTTTGCCATTGGAAGACATCGTGTACAAAAGCTTTGCAGTTACTTCTGAGAAGTTAGAGCATATTTGCTTAACAGATTAATCTCCCTCAATTTCCTTTTGTTCACATTTGCTTCTTTTGCTTCTCTATCAGTTTCCGTCTTGTCCACGTTGTTTTGGTAATGATTGTTGAGCACAATGTCCGGACTCTGGATCCTTCAGTAGATTTCAGCAACATGGTGTTCATTACAGAAAACTGTGAACCCGCATGGACCCTCCACTCTGTCTCTGAGCCTTATGGGCCTTTGGCTGTTTCTTTTGTCCTGTAAATTTGAAGGGACAATTCCACAAATAATATTTTCTTCTTTCTTAAGTCATTTTCTGAACTGGAAATACCTGCATATCTACATATGGCCTTCATCATAGGTGGAAAATGTATTGGAGTAAAGAATAACTTTTGGTGGAAATAAGAAATATCTTAAAAGAAGTAAGATATCTTAAATATCTTAGAGTACATCTAATGAGACAAAATCATTAATGTTATCGAATATTTTCAATAAAAAGATTGTAATAGAAAATTGATGTTACAGTAAACACTTTGAGAAAATTGCTACACTAGAAATTTTGAGATGAGAGTTTAAGAAATTTATTTGAATATATATTTTTTATGTTTATTTACTTTTGAGAGAAAGAGAGTGGGGGACAGAGGATCCAACGTGGGCTCTGCACTGACAGCAGAGAAATTGATACGGGGCTCAAACTCAGGAATCATGAGATCATGACCTGAGCCCAAGTTGGACACTTAACCTACTGAGACACCCAGGTGTCCCTTGAATATTTTTACTTAATTTGCTCCTATTAAGGTTATTTAAATACTTAGATTCAAATGGTGAGTAAATCAGAGCACTGTGAGTTAGCAAATATTAGAAGACTTAAAAAATACACCATATTCATATCCCTGCTAAATTCATTCTCTGTTCTAGAAGCTGCCAAAACATAAAGTAATACTATGATAAATCTCTTGAGGGGTATTTTGGGATATAATAATTGGAGAAAATGATTTCTTTATGATATAAGGCAAAAACATTAAGATATTAAGAGTAAATACTTTCACAAAAGATTCAAATTCTAAACAAATGAATAGACTGCTCAGTTATATTCAATGTGTACTAAAATTTTGAATCTCATTTTATTTCACAGTTAGACTTTCTCTGATAGTTTTCGAAAAAACAGCAAACAACCCCTTCTCCCCTCAACATACTAAAAAGCCAACACTTTAACGGAAATCCACTTAATTTTATTTAAAAAATTTTAAGGGTATTTGAGAGTTATACTCTCCAATTCTATTTCAAAGTAATAGAAACGTAAGTACACAATATATTTATTTCCTTGTCCTCCAGATCTTCCACTGATTAGATTATTAGTTATCTGATTAAAGAGGTACACCAGTTTTTTGCTTTCATTTTTAAAATAAAGCAGACTACTTAATCCCATACCGTATGTAAAGAGAAAACAGGCTCGCAAGTCAATTCTATTGTACATCTAAAGCAGACTTGAGGGGCGCCTGGCTGGCTCAGTTGGTGGACCGTGAGACTCTCAATCTCAGGGTTGTGAGTTTGAGCCCCACATCGGGTGTAGGTATTGCATGGAAATAAAATCTTTAAAAAAAAATGAAACTGCTTTAAAAAAATAAAAGTAAAAAAATAAAGCAGTCCTAAAACACACCAAGAAAATCTAGCAAAACATCACTCAAAATAAATTACATTATGAATAATTTAAACTTGGGGCGCCTGGGTAGCTTAGTTGGTTGAGCCTCTGACTCTTGATATCCGCTCAGGTCATGATTCCATGGGTTCCAGGCTGAGTGTGGAGCCTACTTGGGATTCATTCTCTCTCTCTCCCTCTCTCCCTCTCTCCCTCTCTCCCTCTCTCCCTCTCTCCCTCCCTCCCTCTCTCCCTCTCTCCCTCTCTCTCCCTCTCTCTCCCTCTCTCTCCCTCTCTCCCTCTCTCCCTCTCTCCCTCTCTCTCCCTCTCCCTCTCCCTCTCCCTCCCTCTCTCCCTCTCCCTCTCCCTCTCCCTCTCCCTCTCCCTCTCCCTCTCCCTCTCCCTCTCCCTCTCCCTCTCCCTCTCCCCTTCCCTCACCCACACGTGTGCATGCACATGTGCATATGGTCTTTCTAAAATAAATAAAATTAAAAAAAATAACTTAAACTTAAACAGATAAACAATGACAAGAATACTAAATGTATATTATACACTTGCCACAAATACACCAAAAAGTCATCACTAAGCTTTTTACCAATTAACTGAAAAATTGTAACCTGGGCAATTCCATGGTTCACAGAGTTTATGTGTTTAAAAATAGACCAATTGTAGGGGCGCCTGGGTGGCTCAGTCAGTTAAGTGTCCAACTTTGGCTCAGGTCATGATTGCACAGTTCGTGAGTTTGAGCCCCGCGTCGGGCTCTGTGCTGACAGCTTGGAGCCTGGAGCTTTCTTCGGATTCTGTGTCTCCCTCTCTCTCTGTCCCTCCCCTGCTCACACTGTCTCTCTGTGTCTCTCAAAAATAAATAAACGTTAAAAAATTTTAAAAATAAACCAGTTGTTCAAGAGGTACAATTTGTACCTTTTGTATATTTTGTGTACTAATTTGTATTTGTATATTTTGTGTACTAATCCTAGACAGGGATGTTTTGCAAGATTCCTCATGAAGCGAATGATGTAAAGAATGGTGTCCTCTGTGAGATTCCTACAGAGGAGTTCAGAGGTCTGTTATGAAAAAAGTTATATATTGAATATTTGAATTAATATATTTAGGGGCACCTGGGTGGCTCAGTCAGTTGAGCTTCCAACTTCGGCTCAGGTCATGATCTCATGGTGTGTGAGTTTGAGCCCCGCCTAGGGCTCTGTGCGGATAGCGTAGAGCCTGGAGCCTGCTTCGGATTCCGTGTCTCCCTCTCTCTTTCTTTGCCCCTCCCCTGTTCTTGCTCTCTCTCTGTCTCTCACAAATAAATAAATGTTTAAAAAATTTAAAAAAAGAATATATTTGCATTAAGATAGGTAAACTGATATTTGAGTACAGAAATAAAACATCAGTATTAAATATTAAGCTACACATTCTGTTTTTCTAGAGTGTTAAAGCAGAGAATAGAGAGGTACACTTAAATTCTTTGCAGTGCATGGCAGGGGTACAACTCTGAAACAAAAGTCATTATTTTTTGAAAACTATCTGTAACATACAACTGGCTTATAATTTTTTTTTAAGATTTTAGTTTTAAGTACTCTCTACACCCAACGTGGAGCTCAAACTCAACAGCCCTGAGGTCAAGAGTCGTACACTCTACTCCCTGAGCCAGTCAGGTGTCCCTTACAATTTTTGATCATATTCAGTATGTTAACTTACTTAATTCTGTAGGCATATATTTTTCAGTCAGTTCTCTGTTGTACAGAGAACGACCTGCTCTTCAAGATGAACCATTTCAGAGGTTCTTTCCCCAGACTTAAAATGCCAAAAGGCATGCATGATTGGTTTGCCTGCCTGTATAATTTTCAGGTTAATCTTTTTCAGCTGCCTACCTTCTGCTGGTGAACTTCAGGGACCTGTTGGTCCCTTGATCTGTATTTCCAAAATTATATCTCGAGGAACTTCTTGCCTCTTCCCTTGGCGACTGAGAAATGTTAGTCCCTCCCAGGATAGCCTCTTGCTCCGCACGAAGGCACGACACAGCGTAGCTGCATTCCAGGTAGCTAGCTGGTAAGGAGTACACCTTGAGGTCCCTGAGGCTCCAGTGCTGTGGAAAGCTCACTTGAATGAAAGCGTGCTTATACACACGTGTGTGCGTGTGCACACACGCACACGCACACACCACGGAAAGTATATGTGGTCCTGCCCGGAACTGCATTAATTGACTGCTTACTGCCGTTGGCCGCTCGAATAACGGCTTTTATTGAATTGCTTCTTGAGTGCAATGCTGCAGCCTACAGTGAGTAATTTTATATAAAACAGCCTGAGGAAACACATTGCTGCCCTTAGTGTAGGATGCTGTTGGGCTTGGTTCATCGCCTACTGCCATCTTTATGAGGACCCATGGGAGGAGATTCTCTTGGATTTCCAAGCAGTGCCTGTCGTGGGCCCCATTCCCCATCCGCACAACGGTTAATACGCCTGATTGGGCTTCCCTGGAATCCTAGACTTGGTGGCTCTGCCCCGCAAGGCTCTCCTCGCCCTGGGTGCCAGAAGAGGTTGGGTCAGTAGGTGATCTAGCAAGGATCCAAGAGTCCGTATCCACAGGCAGCTTGTGTCCTCGCTTCAGCCCTGGCTTCAGTGGGTCTCTTCTATTGTCATTTTCCCCTGATGACATTTCTTACCCTGTTTTTATCTTTTCTTAGTATATTGTGTGGATTTTTAAAGCTACCTGAAGTAACTTATGGAAGCAAGCATGAGAATTTTGAGGACGGTGAAAGCTCTGACCTTCCACTCTTCCATTCCCTTCCAGTCTAGGGCTCCCTGTGTTCTTTAAGTCACCCCCCCTCCCCCAAATCAGACTGTACTCAAGACTCGCTTACTGTCACCTATTTCTGTACTGGTAAAATAATGTTTTACTACCTTCTCCAGAGAGGACACGCAGCGTGGTTGCTGTTCCGTCTGTCTCTGCCCATCACCTGTGCTCCGCTCTTTAAGCATATACATTTTAATACAAAATGTAAGGGTTCTTGCAAGCGTTAGATTCTGTGAACTTAATGTTTTTGATGAGGCATGTTGTCACTCAGCTTCTTGGGTGATTTAGTAAAAGATCCGAACTCCTCTCTGAAATGAACGCACTCGCTTAATGAAAAAAAAAAATGTTTACATAATTATTTTGATAGGCATTGACAGTAAAGCCGATATTCTGAGAAATGTGAGTACTAAATATTGTCAGTAAACTCAATTCTCCTTTGACAATCTTACTCAAACGGCATAACAGAGGATTCAGCGTATCGAGGGCGTAGCTTTTGTGTTCATACTTTTGAGTAGTTAAGTTGAATATAGGAAAGTCATTGTTGATGCTCTCATCTGGTTTTCATGTAGTCAGTAAATACTTTGTCCCCTCTACTGTTCCAGCTATTGGAGATACAGTGATGACAGTTCAAAATCCCTGCCTTTGTGGAACTTACATTCTAGTCTCAGGAGGAAATAATGAATGAATGAACTACTGAGCAATGACATGAGATTGTTTCACATGGTGATAGATCTGGGGAAGAACAAGAAGTTGGTGCATGTCATGACGACTTTGGCTAGAGGGATCAGGGCAAGACCATGGTTTTTGATATGAGACCCGCATAAGATAGGGAGCCAGCCATGGAAAGAACCCTCCAAGGAAAGAGCGCGAGTAGTATAAAGGATCTGAGACAGGAACGAGTATCTGCGCTCAGGGTCCAGAGAGAAATCCAGGGGGGCTTGCGTGCAGAGACGTCGGAAGAGGTGGGCCAGGAGGATGAAGGCCGGCAGAGGGCAGATCACTTGGAGTCTTGAGCTGTGCACGTCTGTCTGTTCAAACCTTGAGAAAGTCCCCTGATGCGTCCCAGCCTCTGTTTCCCTTTCTCTAAAACGAAAAGGAGGAAAGCCACCTCAAAGACTTCTTTGTGAAGATTTTGTGTGTTAACTGATGTGATGTTAAGTACTTGGGAAGAAGGTCTGGCCCTCGGTAAAAACTGGAGCGTATTCTGTTGTTAGTACGTATATATGCATCGTACAATTTTCCTTCTGCTAACAATTTCAATTTCTTGCCCTGATAGGCTTTTGAAGCTACCAAAGGTCTTGGCAATTACATCCAATCTTGACATTTTACAGGAGGCTTTAGCTCAGAGAGGTCAAATGGCCTACACAAGTTCCCACAAGTAGTAAGTAAATGTTTAGACTAGAATCTCTGTTTCTTGATTCTCAAGCCAAGAACTTTCTACTGTTGGATGGAGTTGGCCTGTAGTTAACCTAATGGCTTGGAATTGCTTTCCTTAATATTTACCTTCTAGGATTATATTTAGAATAGTATTATTGAGCCTGAATGCTTTTGTGAAGACTGAGATGGTTACCATATTGGTAGTAAACTTACAAGCGAATGATTTACTGACAATGGAAAGATATTTGGAGGTAATTAGAATTTGAGATTATCCTAATGGATTAACCAACATTTCAAATATTCCTTTAGTAGCTTTAGCATTTACACTTTTTTAATAAGATGGGTATAGGAAAAAATTTAATTATATGATTCATTCATTCCCTCAACAACCCCTCTGTGTCCTGTACTATTCTAGGTACTGGAGATACAGTGGTGGTAAACAATTTGTGGAGTCCCTGCCCTCATGGAATTTACACTCTTCTCAGGGGAAGCAGATAATAAACCCTTGAATAAACAATGAAGTAAAACAAGGTAATTTCGGGGCGCCTGGGTGGCGCAGTCGGTTAAGCGTCTGACTTCAGCCAGGTCACAATCTCGCGGTCCGTGAGTTCGAGCCCCGCGTCAGGCTCTGGGCTGGTGGCTCAGAGCCTGGAGCCTGTTTCCGATTCTGTGTCTCCCTCTCTCTCTGCCCCTCCCCCGTTCATGCTCTGTCTCTCTCTGTCCCCCCCCCCCCCAAAAAATAAACGTTGAAAAAAAATTTTAAACAAGGTAATTTCAGGACAGTCCCGCAAGTAATTTAAAATTGGGAAATCAGATGGTCAGTGACTTGATTGTCATTATGATGAGTAAGAAAGTTATCACTAAAATTGGAAGAGCTAATCACACTTTAAATGATTAACTCACTTAAACAGTTTTTTTTCAAACCTCCGTTCTCTGGCCTCACTGCCTACCTATAAACAAAGGAACAGCTTACATACATTCAAATGCAGTTACGCACATGGTATTAACGGAGCGAGGGCCTTTAAACTAATATATGGCATAAAGACTTTGCTAATCCACCGCTATCTAGGACCAAAATCATTTCACACAAAATGTATGATTTGGTGGCTTGAAGAAATTTTAAATTTTCACCTGTCTCTTTCTACAACTTTCTAGGTTTTCCTAAGCATAGCAAAATTGGTTCCTGGGATGATCTCTTTTTTTCTTGTTGTTTTCCTCTTTGCCACTTTGTAGGAAATCTCTTACCTGGGAAAGGTTTTGTTCAAGAAGTTCATTTGTAAGCCATTTTGAACTCCTTTGCCACAGAAGCGGTGTTTAGCGTGGGGTTTAAGTTCAAATGCCAGTTCACAGAAGTTTCTTTCTTTGTTCTTAAAGCTGAAAGGCCGCACTTAACGGGCACTCCCCTGAGTTTTGGCCCCGTTTGGTTTAGAAGCAGTAGACGCAGGAGGTACATTTCTTTTTCTCCGGGCTCGGAACCAGATCCAGCCCATTACAGAAAACTGGTGCAGGTGAAGTGTCCCTTCTGCTGCCTGCTGTCTCCCTTTCTGTACCCCTGCCTCCCCATGGCAGTCTGCTTTTTAGGCCTTCGGCGTTTTTTGTTCCGCCGGTGAAAGCTGTATGTCCCTTATTCTCGGTTTTCTATCTTACTGCAACAATCCCGAAGTTGGTAACTGAGTACACCATGTGGATGTGTGATTTTTCAGGTCGCCAAACACTATTCCACCCCATCAGAAAGATATCTTTTGACTTTCGTTCAAGTACCTGTTTTTCGGTGTCAATAACTTATTTTCTCAGAGTTGCCTCCCTTTGCTCCCTAACAACACCCCCTATTCTGTCAGAGCTGCAGCTGACTGGGCCCCACGTGGTCATGGAATGTTCTGGTTTCTCACTTTGGGATGGTATATGGGATTTGAAAATCTATGAGATATCACCCAGGGCAAGCTTAGTCCTGTAAGAAAAAAGAAAGAAAAAGGCTGAAAAATTATAGCAATATTATCCGATTAGCTTGGGTTCGGCCCGCCGTTGGCGTCTGCTTTATTTTCTATATCGTCTTTGTGCACTTGGCTGTCATGTTAGAGAAATCTACTACATGAAATCCCAGCCTAGGCAAAAAGCAGATGTAAGCGGGGCATGTGTCCCACAGCACTGTGAGGACGGTGGGTAGGCCTGCAGCCCGCCAGAAACAGATGCAGTTTATAGTTTGTTCAATTCCATTGCTCAAGTTTTTTCATTTCCTGTTCTCAGCTGAACAAATGGGGGGAAAAGAGAAAAAAATTACTACCATAAAAAGTACATTTCCCCCTCTAGGTTCAATCATGGAGGGACATCTATAAACAGAGGCATAAAGCCCAAAGGAAGGGAGAGATTTCCTAAATGTTGTCTGATAGTCACGTTCGCCTCCAAATAAAAATTGTTTAAAAATACATTTAGGACGTATAAGCAGAATTATTGACATATGGTATGTGATATTTGGCTGAGTTCATGGATGATATAGGAGCCTGTCTGGAGGAGCTCTGATGGTAATTGTATAAGCCAGGGAGAGTCTGCTTGTCAGAAACACAGACATTTAGGGATCTCTGGAAACTTAATGGTCCTGTAGAAGAGTTTATTTGATAATTAATGTGAAGGAACGTAAGTAACTTAAGCTCTGACTAACATTAATGAAACGTTTTGAAAATAACTGAATTATTCAGTTTTTGTTTTTGTAATTTCCAAAAGAAGCTACCGGCCGGGCCCCAGGCAGCCATGACAAATATGTGACCTTTGTCGATATGTGCAGATGAATTCTTGTTTCTAGGCTGCTGAGGGGATCACATTTACTCGTTCATCACAATGTTACCTCTAAAGCGTGTGCCACTTACGTTTATAGCATGTGTAAACTTAGAAGGGCACAGCGATTTAGGAGAAAAGGCTAGGTTTGCAACAGTGAATAGAGGTACGTGCTGAAACCTCTGTTTACTTGAAAGGTCAAGTTTTGGGACGCCTGGGTGGCTCAGTCGGTTGAGCGTCCGACTTTGGCTCAGGTCATGATCTCACGGCTCGTGAATTCAAGCCCCGCGTCGGGCTCTGTGCTGACAGCTCGGAGCCTAGAGCCTGCTTCGTATTCTGGGTCTCCCTCTCTCTCTCTCTCTCTCTGCCCTCTCCCGCTCATGCTGTCTCTCAAAAATAAATAAAGTAAACATTAAAAAAATAAAAAAAGAAGGTCAAGTTTTGAAGAGATATCATGGTTTATGGGAAATCCCATTGGATCGGAATTAGAAAATTTAGTGTCTGTTTCTACTCTGGATATCTAATTTTATGAATTTAGATAAATGTCATAATCATTCTTGGGTTTATTTATGCACCTCTAAAATGGGAGGATTGTCTAGCTGATTTTCAAGATTCCTTCATTGTCTATATATCCAGTGAATCGTGCCAGACGATTAATAGTATACAAACCCCTTTTTTATGTCAAGGCTATTGGCTGAAATATCTACAAAATTGTATAAAAGGTAAAGAAAAAGTACATGAATAGTTTTCTTTTTCATTTTGATTATTATTTAAAGATTTGTCTTAGCCATTTGCTGACCTCTCAAGTTCTGCCATTATTTTTATTGGAAACTAGTTGAATTTACTATTAAAGATCTGGCATATTTTCAATATTTAATAACCCCACCATGCACAATGCTATACACAACCATATAGTGAGGACTTCTTTGTATATTATATATACAATTGTATATATATATACAATATATATATATTATATATATACGTATATATGTATATATTGTATATATAATATAGTGATATATATATAGTGATATATATATATATATAGTGATATATAATATATAATATAGTGATTCAACAATTCTGTTTGTTACTCAGTGCCCATCATAAGTGTTCTCTTAATCTCACCTATTTCACCCATCCCCCTTCCCTCCCCTACTTCTGGCAGCCACCAGTTCTCCATATTTGAGAGTCTGCATTTTGTTTCTTTTTTCTCTGTTTCTGTTTGTTAAATTCTAACATATGAGTGTAGTCATATGGTATTTGTCTCTTTTCCTCTGATTTCACTTAGTATTGTACCTGCTGTATTCATCCATGTTGTTGCAAATGGCAAGATCTCATCATTTGATACGGTAAGTACTTTCACATTGTGTGTGTGTGTGTGTGTGTGTGTGTGTGTGTACATATACACACACACACATACACAACCACACGTGAATCCATTCATCTATCGTTGGACAGGTAGGTTGCTTCCCTATCTTGGCTGTTGTAAATAATTCTGCAATAAACAGGAGTGTGTATGTCTTTTCTAATTAGTGTTTTACTTTCCTTTGGGTAAATATCTAGTAGTGGAATTAGTGAGTCATATGCGAATTCTATTTTTAATTTTTTCAGTTAAAAAATGTAGTGTTTTCTGCAGTGGCTGCACTGATTTACATGCCCACCAACAGTACGCAAGTTTGCCTTTTTCTCTACATCCTTGACAACACTTGTTATTTCTTGTCTTTTTGATTCTAGCCATTCTGACAAGGGTAAGGTGATAGCATTGTGGTTTTGATTTTCATTTCCCTGCTGATGAGTGATGTTAAGCACATGTTCATGTGTCTGTCTGTTGGCCATCTGGATGTCTTCTTTGGAAAAATGTCTACTCAGGTCCTCTGCCCATTTCTAATGGGATTGTGTGGGGGTTTCTGTTGTTGAGTTGTGTAAGTTCTTTGTATATTTTGGATATTAATCCCTTACTGGATACATTTTTTGCACTTATCCCACTCAGTAAGTTGCCTTTTTGTTTTGTTGATGGTTTCCTTCACTGTGCAAAAGCTTTCTATTTCGGTGTGGTCCCAATAGTTTAATTTTGCTTTTGTTTCCCTTGCCTTGGGAAACATATCTAGAAGAATGTTTCTGCAGCCAATGTCAAAGAAATTACTGCCTATGTTTTCTTCCAGGATTTTTATGGTTTTCGGTCTCACATTTAGGTTTTTAATCCATTTCGAGTTTATTTTTGTGTGTGGTATAAGAAAGTCCAGTTTCATTCTTTTGCATGTAGCTGTCCAATTTTCCCAGCACCATTTATTGAAGAGACTGCCTCTTCCTCATTGTATGTTCTTGACTACTTTGTCGTAGACTAATTGGCCACATAAGTGTGAGTTTATTTTTGGGCTCTCTGCTCTGTGCTATTGATCTATGTGTCTATTTTTGTGCCAATACCGTAGTGTTTGATTACTCCAGCTTTGGAATATATCTTGAAGTCTGGGATTGTGATTCCTCCAGCTTCGTTGTTCTTTTTCAAGATTGTTGTGGGTATTTGTCATCCTTTGTGGTTCCCTACAAATTTGAGGATTATTCTAGTTCTGTTAAAAATGGTGTTGGTATCTTTTGATAGGCATTGCATTACATCTGTAGACTCCTTTGCACAGTATGGATATTTGAACAATATTGATTCTTCCAATTCATAAGTATGGAATGTCTTCTCCTTTGTTTGTGTCATGTTCCTTTTCTTTCATCAATGTTTTATAGTTTCCAGAGTACAGGTCATTTCCCTCCTTGGTTAAGTTTCTTCCTAGGTATTTTACTCTTTTTGATGCAGTTGTGAAAGAGATTTTTTTTCTTAATTTCTCTTTCTGCTACTTCGTTATTAGTGTATACAAGTGCAACAGATTTCTGAATTCAATAGTTGATGATTTTATTTACAGTTATTTTTACCTGCTCTTGTGGCACCTGTGGATGTTTCTATATTTGTGATCTTGGAGTCGGGGGAAAAAAAAAAGATGTCACCCTCCTACCTTAGGCACATTAGTGATAGATCTTTGAGGGACTGTCGTCATCTAGCGGCTCTGTAGTCATCTGTATCATTAGCAGGAAACAAGATTGTAGACTCAAATGAGGACAGTAAGGGGAACTTAATGAGCTGGCTAGAGTTTAAGGAACTAGTTGGAAGTTGCAGTCAGAGTTAAGGTTAACCTGAAAGGAATGACAAAAATGACAGGCAGGAGCAGGGAGACGTTGGCACTTTTAGGGCTGCGGGAACAAAGGGAGAGAGTGGAATTAGGAATCTGTGGAGAGTCCTTTAGGTAGCGGGGCCTCTGACTAGACCTCTGGGCTTCAGCAAAGAAACCTAGCCCCTTTCCAGCAGGAAGGGGGGCAGAGAGAGGTCCGCTTCTCTCTTTTGCCACTGACTGAGGTCTTGCTAGTGTCAGTCATTGGCCAACTCAAGTAGAAGAACCCAAGGGAATCAGAGAAATGCAGTATGGTCAGGTCAGCCTCCAAAGGTTCATAACATGATAGCAAAGGATGAAGCATGGTCTAGAGAGGCAAAAGTGGTACCTGAGTGGGGGCTCAGTCAGTTAAGCATCTGATTCTGGATTTTGATCAGGTCATGACCTCATAGTTCATGCGGTCGGGCTCCACACTGACAGTGTGGAGCCTTCTTGGGATTCTCTCTCTCCCTCTCTCTCTTCCCCTCCCCTGCTCATGCTCTCTCTCTCAAAATAAATAAGCATGTTTTAAGAAGGAGAGGCAAAGAGAAAGTATCAAGTACATCCATTATTGGATAGTGTAGAAGTATCTTCTTCCGCCTATAGTAAATAGTTGTATGTGTTTCTAAAAAATTTTTAGATTATTTAAAATTTTTAATTATTTAAATTAATTTAAATTATTTTAAATTATTTAATTGTTAAAGTAACTGATCATTTCTTCTATGTTATCAGCTTCATGATTATAAAATTATTTTTAGTATTCTTTTGTTTAAAAATAACTGTAGGATAGGTAGGGAGAGAGAGAATTTTTTTTTTTTTTGAGATAGAGAAGAGGAGAGCACAAGTCTGAGCCCGATGTGGGGCTCAATCTCACAAACCGTGAGATCTTGACCTGAGCCGAGATCAAAAGTCAGTAACTGAACCAAGTGAGCCACCCAGGCACCCCGTATATGTTTTTGTTTTTTTTGTTTTTTTTATTTTAATTTTTTTTCAACGTTTATTTATTTATTTGGGACAGAGAGAGACAGAGCATGAATGGGGGAGGGGCAGAGAGAGAGGGAGACACAGAATCAGAAACAGGCTCCAGGCTCTGAGCCATCAGCCCAGAGCCTGACGCAGGGCTCGAACTCACGGACCGCGAGATCATGACTTGGCTGAAGTCGGACGCTTAACCGACTACGCCACCCAGGCGCCCCACTGTATATGTTTTTAATAGACATTTAGAATGACTATTGGCCAGATTAACTTTAATGGAAGAGTCAGTTTATAGTTTGACACACACTTGGTTATTTGTCACCATATTGCTGTATTGATGGTCATCTAATTAGGACCCAAACTGACCGTATCACTGCCTTATCCCTGCTATTTGAAGAGCCAACCAGACCTTGGAGGAGACCAGAAACAGTTCAAGATCTGTCTTTATACATTGTTGGATTCATTTTGCTGATTTATGTGTGTGAGTGTGAGGATTTTTAAATATAAATTTATGAACGATGTTGATCTGTTGCTTTCTTTTTTTTTTTTTTTTTGTACTGCCTTTGTTTATTTTTGGTATAGGGCATTGGTATAGGGCAATATTGGCCTCATCAAGTGAGTTGCGAAGGTTTTTTCCTCTTGTATTTTCTGAAAGAGGGTACAAAATTGACTAATTATTTGGTAGAATTCTTTAAAACAATCTGGGTTGAAGATTTCTTTTTCAGGAGGTTTATTTTTTTTATTTTCATTATTTTTGTTCAAGGGCTTTCACATTACAATTTTCGTGTCCTTAAACATTATATGACTATTCAGATGATCTAATTCTTCTTGGTTGAGTTGTGGTAATTTGTGTTTTAAGAAACTGATCATTTCTTCTATGTTCTCAACTTCGTGATTGTAAGATTGTTTTGTCGTATTCTTTTGTTAATTTTCAAAATAACTGTAATATCTGTAGTGACATCTATTTCATTCCAATATTGGTGATTTGTTTCTTTTTTTTCAGCATTGGTAGAAATTTATGTATTTTATGATTTTTTTTCAAGGAACCTCTTTTTTGTTTCATTGATATTTTTTTCCTCTCCTGTTTTCTTGTTTTTGGTTTCATTACTTCTTACTGTTATTTTTATTATTTCCTTCCTATTGCTGGTTTTAGGTTTACTTTATCCTTCTTTTTCTAGTATAAAGTAGATAATTCCTTTTTTTCTTTGTTTCTTTTTATGATTTTTTTTTAAATTTTTAAATAATCTTTACACCCAACATTGGGCTTAAATTCACAAACCTGAGTTCAAGACTTGAATGCTCTAGTGACTGAGCCAGTCAAGTGTCCCCTCCTTATTTCTAACGTAAGCATCAGTGCTCTAAATTTCACCGCCAGCACTGTTTTAAATACATTCCATATACCTAGGTATGCTGTGCTTTCATTTATATTAAGTTCTTTCTATTTTTAAAATTTTATTAAAATTTCCTGTTTGACTTCTGGATCATTTAGAAATGTGTTGTTTAATTAACACATGCCTAGAGATTTCCTTTTTGTCTTTATGTTATTTCTGGGGTTTTTTGGATTTTAGTTAGAGAATACACTCTGATTTCAATACTTTTAAATATATTGAGTTTCGTTTTATGACTCAAGATATTATCTTTTTTTTGTAATGTTTATTATTAGAGAGAGAGAGAGAGGGAGAGAGAGAGAGAGAATGTGAGTGGGGGGAGGGGCAGAGAGAGAGAGAGAGGGAGACACAGAATCCGAAGCAGGCTTCAGTCTCTGAGCTGTCAGCAGAGAGCCCGTCGTGGGGCTTGAATTCAGGAATCTCAAGATCATGACCCGAGCCGAAGTCAGACACTTAACCGACTAAGCCACCCAGGCACACCAAGATATGGTCTGTCTTAATGTTCCAGGGGGCACTTGAGAAAAATTCATATTTTTTTTATCACTGAATGTTCTAAATATGTCATTCTGGTCCTGTTTGTGGTGTTCATATCTTCTGTAGCCTTGCTGATTTTCCATCTTGTAGTTCTATCAGTTTCTGAGAGGGAGTTGTTGAAGTCCCTAACTGTATTTGTGGATTTATTAATTTCTCCTTCTGCTTTGTCAGTTTCTGCTTCATGTACTTTTAGACTGTGTTATTTGGTGTGGGTATATTTGGGATTATTATGTCTTCCTGCTGGATTGGTCTCTTCCCTTATGTAACATCCTTATGTTTTTCTTTGTCTCCAGGAATTTTCTTTAGTTTGAAGTCTCTTTTACCAGAGATTTATATAGTCACCCCTGATTCTTTTTTAAATCAATGTTGCATGATATATCTTTCTTCATCCTTTTACTTTCAACATCTTTATGGTATTACATTTGAAATGACTTTCTTTGAATCAACATATAGTGTCTCATGTTTTTTAATTCACTCTTCCAATCTCTTGTCTTTTGACTGGTGTATGTAGACCATGTATATTTCAGGTAATTAATAATATATCAATTCTTAAGTCTGCCATTTTATTATTTGCTTTCTTTAGTTCTTGTTCTCATTTCTCTTTCCCTTTTCTTGACTTTCTGTGTTATTTGAACATTTTGTAAGATTACATGTTAATTTATTTCTAGTACTTTTGAGTGGCTCTTTATGTTGTGGGTTGATCTATGTATCATCTATTCCATCTATGAATGAATGAGCTTGTTACAGCCTATTAGTATTTACAATATTCCCAAGTTTCTTTTTAGTTTATTTATGTTAAGAAAGAGAGCGTGTACTTACAAGTGAGAGGGGGAGGGGCAGAGAGAGAGAGAGAGAGAGAGAATCCCAAGCAGACTCTGCACTTCTCAGCACAGAGCCTGATGCAAGGCTTGATCCCGCAAACTGTGAGATCATGGCCCAAACCGAAATCAGGAGTTGTACGCTTAGCTGACTGAGCCACCCAGTCGCCCCCAGTCTTCCGCACTTTTATATATCATTCTCGTATCAAATGGTATTATAATTTTTGTTTTAATCAATAAGTATGATTTATAAAACTCACGAGGGCAAGGCCAATGTGTTGTACATCCTCAGTTCTTTCGGTCATTGTTTTGTCCTGATGCTCCAAGATTCTTTTATTGCTCCCTTTCTGTTTGTGGAATGCCTTTACCCAATCTTTAAAAGTATATGTGCTAGTGACAAATTCTTTTAATTTTCTTCTTCATCTGAGCATGCTTTTGTTTGCCGTTCATTCCTGCATGATAGCTGACCAAGTACAGAATTTGTGGTAGATGGTTCTTTCTGCATGTATGATTTATTTCCTTGTATCTTTCATAGTTTTATTAGCGAAATCCACTGACCTATCACTTGGTGTTTCCCCATAGGTAATGCATCATTTCTCCTTGGTTACCTTCTAGACCTTTTTCTTTGTCCTTCGTTCCCTGAAATTTAATTATGATGTGTCTTGGTATGGATTTCTTTGGGTCTATCCTTTTCAGAGTTGCTGAGTGTTATGAATGTGTAGATTTTTGTTGTCTTCCACATTTAGGACATTTTCAGCCATTCTTTCTTTGATTAGTTTCTCTGTTCCATTCTGTTTCTTTTTTCCTGAATATGTTGAGATGAACGGTACATTTCTTATTGATATCCCACAGGTCCCTGGGGCTCTATTCGTTTTTTTTTTTTTCCTCAGTCTGTTTTCTCTCTGTTGTTCAGGTTGCATGAATTCCATTGAGTTGTCCTGAAGTTCACGGATTCTTATCTTCTGTCATTTCTACTCTGTGAGGTTTTTTTTTTTTTCCTTTGCTTTTGTAGCTTTCATTTATATAATTTCCATTTGGTTCTTTTTTATAACTTCCACTTTGATGTTTTTTTTTTTCATATATTCCTAGAGAATTTGTAATTTATCTTGAAGTATTTTTATGATGGTTGATTTAAAACCTCTGTCAGATAATTATATCTGATTAATTCCAGTGTCGGCATTGGTTGGTTGTCTTTTCTCATGCAAGGGTTTATTTATTTATTTATTTACTTATTTGGGTTCTTGACATGACAAATCGTTTTCATTTGTTGTTTGGACATTTTTGTTCTTTCGTTAGAATATTTTAGGATCCTATATAAATCGTTTATTTTAGCAGAAAGTCAACCTGTTTTTATTTAGCCTGTAGTTCCAGGTCTACTTTGTGGCTATGTTTCCATTGACGGCTTAAATTTCAAAGTCTTTGCCATGTTATTTTAATCTCTTTGACTTATCTCATGCTTCTTGGGTTCCCAGGGGCCCCTGATGGTTCTGGCTGAGGAAGCAAAGTGGGATCCTTCAGGCCGGATCTTTGCTTGTCTTGAGGTTCGACAACACAGCCACAGGGCCTATAGGAATAACAAGGCTTCCCGAGCCAGAACTTTCTAACACATGACTCGCCTAAAGTGCCCCCTAGATGCTCCCCTGTCTCTGGGCAGAGGACGGGAATTTTAGGCTCTCAGCGACAGACTTCCGATGCCCTACTGTGTGTGTAGTTAGCTCTCCTGATGGTCCTTGCCATCCCCCTGGTGTCCCCAGCGTGAAGGGGAGTTTCAAGCTTGCAGAGCCTTCTCTGGCCAGGTGCTTGTCTGATGGGATCTTCTCCTCTGAGGAGGACCTGGAGTGTTTCCCAGGCTGGGCTGCTTCTTGTGTTGGAATCCCACTACAGGTGCCCTCTGGAGGGGTGTCACAGGCCTGTGGGGACAAGGAGACTTCCAGAACCAGGCCGCTTGTGTGGTGTCTCTTGCTTGCCCCACATGGCACCCTCGGCATCTCCACCGGAAGGAGAGTGCTTCTTCCAACCCAACTACCCTGCTGCTCGGGCCTGGCTCACCTCGTCTTCATTCTGGTTCCACCCGGGGAAGGCGTGGCCCTCCCCAGCTGCCTTCCGGTGCTGGGTCGGGGGTTCCGGAAATGCCGAGCTTGGGTCGCCCCCTGCGTTGGGTGCTGGTTGTGTTCCTCCTCCAGTTTTCAGGTCCCACAGCAGTTCCCGTCAGTTCTTACCAATGATTAGATATCTCCTGTAGTGACCTCTTGTTGTGTCCAGGACAGGGAATGGGCACAAATTTAGATGTATGCCACCTTGTCTCGTTCAGGAACCCAGGATCCGTTTTATAATTTTATAGTATCTCCGGGGAGACGTGTTAATAAAGGAGGTCGTGGAGGCAAGTGGAAAACTCCGCAGCAGACAGAAGGAAACGGGGTGGAGCCCTCTTTCTTTGATGCCGTGGGAAACCGACTAGGTGCTCTATCCGTCTGTGAGCGAGCACGCTTTCTGTTCCATGTGCTTTTAAGCCTTGCATGTCTTCATTAATTCTGTACACAGATGGATGTGCATCATGGTAAACGTACTACGTTTTGTTCGTTCTTGTAGGCCACCGCTCTGCTTTTGGCCTGCCTTGAGATGTAAGCCCTGTAGGAAAGAATTTTACTGTAAAATTTGGATTATTATTTAGCAGTGGATGAATTGATGGAACAATAAAAGGGGCTAATGGTGATTACTTAATAGAGCTGACAAAATTTTATATATGCATATGAAGAGAGATCTTCACATATAATGTTATTCCCAGCCCCTTGTGGCAAATCTGAGTGCTTTGATTTGAATTGTATGTAAAAGAATTATTTTATTATGAGAGTTAAACTGTAGTATAATTACATGTGTGCACAAGGAATCTATTAATCCAGTGGCCTCAATCCCTTTGGGAAGAAAATATCAGCATTTCTGTTTCTAATTTTTATCTCACTGTCCTGTAATTTATGTTTTGTGCATAGTTTTAAATGCCACGATATATTCGACTAGTAATACAGCCAGAACATTGTAAACTTTTATAATTTGGGGCCCTGATAGGGTGCTGTAAGGCAAAAATACTTTGGAGGTTAGTGATTCAGGGAGCAGAAAAAGTTTAAATTTGACTGCATAAAAAGGTACTTAATCTGGGCTAGTTCACCCTCAAATCTTTCAGTGCCAAGAGAGAGAGGCAGGTGAGTAAAATACTCAGGTTTGCATGAGTTTGAAAAGCACACATCAGGCTTAGAGCCTCAGAGAAAGAAACATTTTTGAAGTCCTGCGGGAGAGAAGGAAATCTGGCCCAACAGGGACAGGATGTGGATCTGGGGTGTGAGAGAACCTATGTTTGCAGGATTTCATAGGAAAGGCCGCTGTTGCCTTTCCTACTGGGTTCTCCCCTGTCTTTATTTTTATTTATTTTTAATTTTTTTAAACGTTTATTCATTTTTGAGAGAGACAGCATGTGAGCAGGGGAGGGGCAGAGAGAGGGAGACACAGAATTGGAAGCAGCCTCCAGGCTCTGAGCTGACAGCACAGAGCCTGAGGCAGGGCTTGAACTCATGAGCTATAAGATCATGACCTGAGCCGAAGTCAGACACCCAACCAACTGAGCAACCCAGGCGCCCCTCACCTGTCTTTAAAATTTACTTCTCTTTTCTCCAGCTGTACTTCCTAAATTCCTTACCTTGCTTTACTCTTTCTTTTGGTATAGCATGGGTCACCTGCTATCATACTATGGTGTAATCGTATTCATGTCTATTGTGGGTAGTCTGTCTTCCCTAAGAGACAATGTCTGTTCCATGAGGGAAAGCGTCTGCCTGCTTTGCTCAATGATGTAAACTGGACACCTACAAACAGTGCCTGGGTAAAGTGGGAATTCACTAAATGTTTATTAAATGACCAATAGCAGAGAACTGGACTGGCCTACAACTTTTCGGATTTAGTGAGCGTTATTAGCTTTTGTAGCTAAAATGTCCTGCAGTTAATGTTACAAGGTTAGGACCCTTTTCTTTTTCTCTGCATAAACATAAACTACATCTGGAGATGAAGTTTTAGACCCGATATGCTATCTACAGTACAGTATTTAAAAAAGAAAACCGTATTTGTTGATTTCTTTATTCAAAATAGAAGTCTATTCCTTTAAATAAATTTGCTTGCTTTTACTGTTTTTTATGGAGGTACAGTTGACATGTAACAATTACATTAGCCTCAGGGGTACAGCATAAGGAGCATAAGGATTCGATATCTGTATGTATTGTGATCACCATGATAAGCCTAGTCAACAGTCACCACCGTACGTGGTTACAGAAATTTTTGTGTGTGCGATGGGAACTCTTAGGGTTTCCTGTCTTAGCCAGTTGGAAATATGCAATCAGCATATTCCTTTTCTGGGAACGCAATTAAGTGAGACGAGTGGCTCTGAGTGCTAGAATCGAAGAATTGTGTTTAAACAGTTGAGTTGTGTAAGACTTCTTGTAGCCAATTCACGGAGCGCCGTCACCGAGGCTCGCCTGGCTCCTGTCATGCTGGCTTGGCATGCAAATGTGAACCTGTTTTTAAAACCTATGTTATCTTTCCCATTTGTCCCTGCCTTGCTTTCTCAATGTTGTTCATTGCTCCATTTGTCTTTCCTATCTTTGCTGTCCAAACAGGTTATGGTTCTTGCAGAAGCTTTCTGAGTAGCAGAGTCAAGTCTGGATGCCCAGGGGGCATATTAGAAAGATGCTGGGGCGCAGTCATCTCACTATTAGAGTTATATTTTCAGGGGATTAAAGGCTTTTCAGTTTCAAGAGACTTTAAATATGACTATTATCTTAGGAGTGGACAGTGTTCATTTATTTGATTTGTGACTAACTGACTATCTGCTGGGAGTAAGACAATGAAGGGACAGGAGACAGGAGTGGATTCAAGAGAGAGTGAGACACTCTTAGGGAGGATGGACGGGTTTGGGGGAGGGAGGCATGACTTTTGTTTAGGTTTTGTGCAGGGCTGGCTCTATGTTTTCATTTTATTCCTACTCATCCACTGTGCTTTACGGTGTGTGTCTTAATGTAAGTGTTGAAAGAGCCCAGTGACTTAGCACTCGTCCTCACCAGCTCGGATAAATGCGTTGGTTCTGGCATTGGATACAGTCTAGCCGAGGCTCTTGTGTGTACTCATTTCTGTGATTTGCTAAAGTAACCGAACATTTTTGACGGTTTCCGGTACAAAGTTGATGAGATACAGGGAAATTGCGTTCAGATGCGTTTGGACAAAACCTTAATTGATCTCCTCTCTCCCCTTTCTCATCTTTCATTTACTCTTCCAAGTGCGTGGATGCTTTCTTGACTCTTAATGTCTGCCTCGCTTCTTTGAGGCAGTCAAGCCCTGATGCTCTGCCTACACGTCTCACGTGCTTTGCTTCTCTTGGCTTGACGGAGCCCTCCTTGATTTTCTTGTAGGATGTCGTAACACTCTTCCAACTTGCTTCCCGGCCGCTTCTTTTTCTCTGCCAGTCGCACACTCCCACAACCCTCCAAACCGGGTTCGTGTTGCCTTTTTCCAATTCCGGACATACTGCTCTCTTGCACTAAAATCTCCTGGTTTCCCGTTGCCTTGTAGAGTAAGTACAAACTCTCCAAATTGACATATGTGATCCTCCGCCGAGGCATAAGCAATCCCCGCGTGGTTTTCGTTGTTAATGTGGAGAGCATATTAGGAGAGCATACTAGTGAGAGCTATTATACGCCTGTTAAAAATGTGAGCATTTCTTGTACTTGGGTCAAATTTGACTATTTACTGACACCTTATAATGCTTTACACATTAACAGCTCAGTTCACTTTGCGTTAAGAGCTCAAGAGGTAGGGGATACTTAGGTCACAAAATGATTTTAAATGAGTCAACAGATATTCCGTCTTCTAGTTTTGTGCCTGTCAATACCCCATCAACCCTTCACAACCCCACGGTGAAGCCGTCGGTCCAAGAAGCTCCCTCGCTCTCACATCCAGACGTCTCCTCGCCATCGTTTAATTCACTGTAGTGCTTTGGTTAGCGTCACCTGCTATGCTGACTGTTCTCTACCATTTGGTACAGTAACTTGTATGTGTATGCCCCCCACTCTTTCTCTACAACTTGAGAGCAAACTGTTAGGGGATAGAGGTTTTCCAAACCTCTTTTAGTTCTTACAGCGCCCATGATTGACTAACCTATGAGATCAGTGAGTTTCAAGGATTTTTGTTTGTGTGTTTCTCTACCGTTCTTCCTCTAGCAGGGCCCGTTTCTTCAAATGTAATCTTACGTGGAAATCTGTAAAAGAAGAAGAAAATAGACACACTCCGGTTGGCAGGGGAGTGATTGTTATGTTCTTCCCAAATATCCCCTTTCCGCCTACCCCTTGCTGACTCCACAGAACACCCATGGCTCCGCTCAATCTTGTCTGAAAAATACAGTGTTCGGTTCATATGTCATGGTCGAGCTGCGAGAAACCTTTTCATATCATCACCTCAGTTATTTATCTCAAGTATCTCGGAATTTGTGCGGGGAATAAACTTTGTGAGAGACAAATACGTGAAGATGTCCGTGGGCTAGTGGTGAACTTCTGTTTTATACAGTTTCATTGTCCGTTTGTTACCAAACTTCACCCCTTGTAAATACCATCCTCTCTGTTTGGAAATATTTAGAAATGGAAGAATAGGAAGTGAAGTGGGTAACACAAGAGAATTCGATGTTTTCAGCAGTAAAAGACTGAGAAAGGAAGTGCATGCAGGTTTTTCTCTGACTTGCCTGCCTTTTAAAAGAAGAAAGCTGACATTTTGCGTGCGTGCTGGAGAAAGGGGTGGTTCAGGATTGGTTTGGGGCATTCTGTTGTGTTCTGAAAGGTTCGGGTCATCACAGCTGGAGTCAGAAGCAGGACCCAGATAAAACAATGCTGGCCATGACGCAAGAGTCTGGTTTTGTTGGGCAGCATTCCTGTGCATGTGGGAAAGGTTTCTTTGCAGGACGAGGAGGATTGACTTGAGTTCTGATCTGAAGATGTGCCAAGTTTTGCTCATCTCTAGAGCTATTTCAAATTAATGAGTAAGGGCAAAGAATACTTGAATACAAAGGCAAATTTCAGAAAAGGAAGAGAGAAGAGGAAAGGGGGAGTATAAGGAAAATGTTAGATAATATTTGCTCTTATGGTATAAAATTTAAGCAATAGATTGAAGTCTTTACCAAATCCCGTATTCTAATAGCATCTCAGCCTTCACAACTCCGAAGTCTTTTACTCACGTTTCCCCTTCTTTTTTTTCCCCGCCTCCTTTTTCCTCTTCATCCTCTTCCTGCTCTACCTTTTTATTTCCTCTCTGTCAGGATGTTGGATGGAGTGATTCTTATTGTCTGCTGTCGAGGAATGCCTGCCAAAGCCCTTATGCTGCTGCGGAAACAGTCTGGCAATCCCACTGCCTTCTGCGGCCGGCCGGAAGAGATCGGCCCTAATCCCGTGTTGTTTAGTGGCAGTTGGACAAGCTGAGCTCCCCTAATCCAGTCACCTTTCTCCAGCAGGAGACCAAGTGTAGAAGGAGTAGGGTGTTAGGATTCAGTGGCCTAGCAGGGAGTATTTGCAAGGCCAACTTTCTGACAATTACTGACAGAGATAATGACTCATCGGTTCTAGAAGAAAGGGAAAGCCGCATCTCTTCCCTCAGATTCATGTGTGTTCATGAATCTAACCTCCCGATCCACTCTGTGTCTTTGTGGACAGGAAGAGAAGAAGATTGTCAGGAGACCCCGGGATGGGATAAAAAGCAAACCAGTATTATGGCCTCCTGGTTGTTTCCAGTGGTTATGATGCATGAGTTTGCTGTGGGTTCCCAAGGAGACAGATGACCCTGAGCCAGTTTTCCCCGGTAGGGTGCAGGCAGGGCGAGGACACAGCAGCAGAGAGGTTGGGGGGATACAGCAGGGGGCACAGCTGTGGGGGTAGAGAAAGAATCAAGCCCGAGTATTTTCCCTGGTAAATACACTAGACAGTAGGGTGCCCTCACTTGTGAATGTCCTGGAAAATCACAAGGGTGCCCCACAGGGAGCCACTTGCCCCTCGAGGGAATTCAAGGTTAGCTCCTGTTGGCAATGAGGAGGCTACAGCGACACCGTGAAAGCCAGTGATGTCAGAGTTTGACCATCTCTCCTCATCTCTATCCCCTTCCTACGTGGCCCAGAGAGATGGTGATCCAGAAGCAGGAGGGGGAAGAAACCTTGCAGAAATTGACCACATTTGCTTCCCCCTGGTAGGTCCCACGAGCCACAAAGGGGCGGAGGAAAACACTAAACAGGTTAAGTGTGAAATGGAGTTGCAAGTGGACTCGAATGGACTTTTGAGACCAAGAATAACTCAAACCTATGAGATGCGTCCGTGATGACGCCACCAGGAGGAGTTCAGTGCTACATGGTTGAGAACGGCCACTGGAGAAGGATAACACCATGACATGTTGGAATCTGCCCTGATCTGAGTGTTTGTGTTCCTCCCAATTTCTGATGTTGAAATCCTAAACCCCAGAAAGTAACAAATAGCAGCAGTAAGTGGGGCCTCTGGGAGGTGTTAAGTCATGAGGCTGGAGTCCTCATAATGGTATTAGTGCTCTTCTAAAAGAGACCCCGCAGGGCTCCCTGGCTCCTTCCACCACATGGGGACACAGGGAGAAGTCTGTGACTTCCCTGCCATGGCCTCCCCTGGCCAGGATGTAGAAAAATATTTCTGCTGGTTGTAAGTCTGTGATGTCTTGTTATAGCGGCTCAAATCTACGAATACGGTAGCCTACCAAGTTTTAGACGGCTCGGTAAGCCTCATACTGTGAGGGCACATCACAGCTTCATGGTGCTTACATTGTCTGTTCAAACATGGTGTGTGGCTGACTTTCAGAGAGTCCTGAGAGTTCCCTCTTTCTGGTAGCAGGACCAGCAGGATGCGTAATTATCTAATTCTTTGATTCTGGTCATTTGACCTGTAATAATTTACTGTGAACCTCAAGGAAGCCGTTAACGGTCTTGTTTCTAATGGTAGCTTCTGCTATTTGTGACAAATTTTAACAGGAACTGTTCAATGGTGGTGATGGATCTTCTTTGGATTCTCTACTAAATGAAAATGAGACACTTTGACGAATTGCTTTTTTTGATTTTGACGTCTCGGAGGAGTCCGTTTTTATTTTTTAAGATGAGACCCATTACACCCGTGCATGCATTAAAAAGCTATAACACTAAGAGGAGCTTGCTGCGGGACGGATCATTAGGGACCCTTCCAGAAATGGATGGGACGGATACGGGCTTAGCAGTTGCTGTCGTAGACAATTCGGCACTTCAGAAGCTTGAGATAACTGTCAATCTTATGTGAATCCCTGCGTAGGCAGTGGAGCAGGTTATAAAAAGCAAAGAGGCGAGAGTCTTCATCAGCCATCTGCAGGGACGGGAGTCCGGACCAGACGGAGTAGACCTCGTTTTCTCTGACTCCGGGATGAACCTAGTCACCAAAAAGATAGCAACTTAGTATTACTAGTAGTCGCTTGTCTGCGTTCCTTCCCATTGTCAAACGAAGATTTGGGGAAGAGGCATGAGCGTCAATGCTCTCTAGAGGGAGGGGTAGATTACTGAGCTGGTGTATCAGAGTTCTGTTAATAGCCTGAGCAGTAGAAGCCGAATTCAGATGTAGGTTTTCTAACATGGATGTGATCACAGATGAAGCATATCTGCCCAGGAGTAAAGAGAGAGAGAACCACAAAGCTGGTGTATGTATATTGAGAGAGATTTAGTCGCAGTGGAGTTGCACCCTGCGTATATATGAGTGTGACCGAGGGACAGTGGAGGGGTGGCTTCAGATCTCTTCCTTGAGGACATCTTTCGTGTCCTGAACCTTGTGTCTCGTGTGTTCTTTGTTCCAGATTTCTTCTGATACGTCACCATAATTACATTTATCTATTTCCCGCTTCACACCGATTCTCGTCTCCGTGTAGCGTATGGATGACAGACCTCAGAAATGATAGGGATGGCACCTGATGCCTTAAGGTGCAGGGCATCTAGTGCTGACTGTCCCTAAGAGGATCTGCTGAAATAGGAGACAGTCACAGTCCACCCGGGACCGATAACCCCCAAATGTCTATAAGTAGTAGCCGTTTGCTTTTGAGGTCTCTTGGGGGGGACATGCTGTGGAAGGTGCCCGCGAGAAAGAGTGAGGGTGCCAGCAGCACGCCCTTTGAGGGCAGGGGTCAGTGGTAGGCTGGGGAGCCTGACAGTGATAACAAAAAGACTGGAGGGACGTCAGGGTGGGGCCCCATGGTGCCTGCTCCCCGGGCCGCTGCAAGCCGAGAATGCCCCGAGGACCCGGAGACCGAGTTGCCTGCTTGGCCACCAGGCAGGCTTGAGAGCTGCTGGGTACAAATGCAGGATAACCGTAGACCCTGATCTGCTGAACCGTCACCTGCAGAGTAAGGCTATTTCCAAGCTGGGATTCTCTCCTGGAATTTAAAGTGTGTGTGCAGCGTGTAGTGTATGCTTGTGTTGCCTTGCGTCTTAGGTTTAATTTTGGTGCTTGGGCTCTAAGACGAAATCCACCATGCAGGGGACAATGATATGCCTAAGAATAAATAAGTCATTAAACCGAAGTGTTCTAGAACAGTGTAGTGACTTCAGAAAGTAATGAAGCAAATAATTTGAAAACCCAGGTGTTTATTTCATGTCTCAAGGTGGAAATGTGCTGTAGGCTTCGCCCTGGAAACTGACAAAAAGGACACATGATGACGTGTACTTTGTACAAAACAAGGGACGTAGAAAATCACTCCTGTTATTCTTAAAGTCCTGTCTTTTTCTTTAGATGACGCTGTCTGAGAACTTCATAAAGCTGTTCGGATGTTAACTCATTCGTGTTGAAAACATCCCATCTGATTGGAGATCTATATTGCAAATACTAACTCCATGTAAATTTGACATTAGTAGAGGAGATGAAATGCATGAGTTTTAATTTTGGGGCCCCCAATGGGCTCTGATTTTGAAGCCCCTCCCCCACCCCAGCCCCAAATTTAGGAAGAGACAACTTTCTGCAAGTTACAAAACGAAGAAAATGCCAGAAAAGAAACACTCCTGTCTTTTGTGACCCACGGAAATCTAGTACTCGTGAGGCAGCATTGATGCCCTGACCCCATCTTTTCAGTCTCCTCTCTGTGACAAATATGTGCAGCGGGGTGGGGCTGGGGTAGTGGCACGAAACACCATCTAATCTGATTTTGATTTTCTCTTTTCTCCCTTCCCTTTGTCCTCCTTTGGGGCGGGGAGAAAAGAGAAAGAACCCAACCGGAATTTCAGTAGCAGGTGTCCTGGGATACTTTGAAGAACATGTTTATCTTGCAGATTCTGTTCTCTATAGGTTTCTTCTCCTGGGACATATTGTAAACCCTGGTGCCCAGGACGAGGAAAGCCTTTGGTGGATTCCTGTGTTGTGTGTGTGGGGGGGGGGGAGGCTTCACCTGTCAGATATCACGGTAGCATCCTAAGGTTCACTAACAATAGAATCTGCCAGCATGAATTACTAGAGTCTTGCTTTATTTCATAGCCGTCTAAGATAGAAAGTGCCTCAACTTTGGTCTTGCCCAGTGAGGTATTCAGAACTCACTTCCCACCATGGAGGTCACCTCTTTCATTAGTGAGAAAAACAAGCTCCGGGAGGCTGCTCACCTGGTGCACTATCTTCTCCATGCCCTCTAGAAGCCTCCTGTTTTGCTCCTCGATCTCAATGGCTCTGGACAGAATAGCATCGGGGGCTTCGTGCAGTCCTCGCACTTCCGTGACGAGGTGATACAGGGGGTCATTCCAGGACCGCAACACTCTGAGTATCACGTTCAGAAGGTCTTCGTGCTAAGCGACCACATGAAACAATCGCATTAAATAAATCATAACACAGTGGGTTTGGTTAGCTTGTGATTTCTGCTCCCAGAGGCTGCCCCGAATTATCTCTTTGTTCTTCGTGTGTGCGCGGAAAATATTTTGTAGGTGCTTCAAGTTGTAAACATAAAAAGCTGAAGCTATTGGCTTAAACTTTGTTAAAATTAGAAAACAATCTGGCTGATTTGAATAACTGCTTCATCTAATGAGGCTTCTAGTTTATAGCATGAAAGATTTTGTTTTCCCTCGGAAATTCTACCATCCGCCCACTCAGTGAGTTCTTTTATGTTTGACAGCTTTGCTGGTCCCAAAAGAGGTTTGCTGGAACTCGGTACGCACCTGCACTACCTGACTCAGGAAAGACGGATTCCACCAGTGTCCATGACAGAGGGCCCAAGTCAGTTTCATCCAGCGACTCATTCATACGAATGACTCAAATCATTCTTTAATGTATTCGTTTGTGATTTGTAATTTTTACTCCATGATATCAGATCAAAGAGCAAAGAAGACAGGGCATTCGTACATATGCTGTCCTCAATCTAGACCAACCCCTGTCCCTCTACTGCTACCAGAACAGTCTCTTCTGTTGACCTGCTCAGGTGAATAACAGGGTGTATGCCAGCTGTAGTCTGCAACGGAAGTCAAGGGACGGTTGCCCCCTGTGGATCCCACAGGAGAGCCTTAGGAGAGGGTCGTCTCTGATAGAAAATACTTGCTTCCCTGAGGTCCATGAACTAAGCTAGTGTAAAGGAAGTGAGGAGTAGAGAAGAATCCAAGTGACAGTGCAACGGGAACATGTCCTCAGATACGAAATGGAGGGCCAGGCCACACAGGGAATGGCCGTCTGGTTTTGCTAAGGCCGTTGAAGCATCATGAGTAAGAGTGAGGGCCTAGAATCGGATGAAGCCCGGACTCACAACTTACAACTCCTGTCATTAGTCCAAATTCTGCAACCTCTCAGAGCCTCAGTTTCCTTACCTTGGCAAGTGTCCTCACAGTGCCCTGTGTTCTGGGATTGTTTTTGGTGAGGATTAAATACAGTGCATGTAAATTGCTCTGTGAAGTGCCTGGCAATGGAGTGGCCCTCAATAGATTTTAACCCCTCCTCCTTCTCCTTCACCCTTTCCTTCATTTTAAAGTTCTTTTTGAAAGTTTATTTGTCAATAGAGTGCAAACATGGGAGGGGCAGAGAGAGAGAGAGAGAGAGAGAGAGAGAGAGAAGATTCCAAGCAGGCTCCTTGCTGAGAGCAGTGCTGTCACAGGGAGGGGCTCGATCTCACGACCTGAGCCGAAATCAAGAGTCGGTCGCTTAACTGACTGAGCCACCCAGGTACCTCATCCTTCATTTTATCACCACCACCACCACCACCACCACCACCACCACCACTGTTACTGAGCTTAGAGGACAGAAAGAATGCTGGTACCATTAACAAAGCTGTGAAGAGAATCAGATTGTATTAACGGGGGTATGTGTGTGAAGATAGAACCTTATTTGAAGTCACGTTAAGACTGTGACCGTGGCAGAGAATCAGAAAGGAGAGATGACCGTGGTCAAAGAGTTGGGATGAATGACTGGGGCTTCGTATGCAGACTTCGTTGTCATCAGAACAGAGGCGATTTTTGCAGCCGTGAGAAACAATACATGACATTACAGGACAGAGGAGTCAGGGGAGAATGGAGAGGGAAGTAGGGGTCAGAGAAGTAGAAGCAGAATCAGGAGAGCTTTGAAAATCAGCAAGACATGGCTCACCTGGGACAGTGCTCAGTGTTGTTAAATGCTGCCAGTGTAGGAGCCAAGGGTATCGTGTAAAAAATACAACTGCACTTGCATTTCTTACATACCCATGATTTTGCAAACCTTCTGTTTTATGCGTGGAAGTCCAATTTGGTGCAGGCTTTCATACAATACAATACATGCAACCCTGGGTCTAAGGCATCGGTTAAAATAATGGTGTTTGCATCACCAACTTACAGATTTTTTATTTTGCTGCTACAATCTTTTTTTTTTTTTTAAGTTTATTTGTTTTAAGAGAGAGAGAGAGAGCAGGGGAGGGGAGGAGAGAGAGAATCCCACGTGGACTCCATGCTGTCAGCTTGGAGCCAACGTGGGGCTTGAACTCATGATCCCTAGGATTTTGACTTGAGCCAAAATCAAGAGTCAGAAGCTTCACCGACTGAGCCACCTAGGCACCTGCTGCTACAATCTTGAGCCAGCATTTGGGTTTCACCACTGATTCTTCAATGACATACTGTCTTATCTCTTTGATTGCTTTTCCTCCATATTTGTCTGTGTGTGCAATTAGCATTACCTACTGTGGCACTTCTAAGAACGTGTAGCATGGTATTACCAGTGCACTGCCTCAGTGGTATTGGTGAGAAACGCAGATAAAAGACTCACATGGATCTGTTGGGCTTGCTCCTTGTCCTCAGGGGTAGGGAGGGAGGAAGTGTGACAGCTGTTGATGGCCTTGGTAATGAACCCCCGGCCCTGGGCATACCTTTTATCCTGAAAGCGAGCAAGCAGATGCAATTAGTTATAGGTGTTTGGGCATCCGTTAAATGAGCCCATTACCAGAATATTAACACACTTGATGTATAATCTTTTATTTTAAATGAGAACTACATGAAAAACTGAAACCAGAGAATTGAGAAAGTCACCCTTTCTCTGTGTTTTATTTATTTTGTACGTGCATTTTTTTTTAAGTGTAACTCTTCTAGTCCCACCTTCTTTCCTTCTTTGTGATTTACTTGTTTAATTTACCCTTTCCACAAATTACTACTTGGAAAACAAACACTAAAAAATACCAAAAATATGAAGCATTAAATATCTTGTTAAGTTTCCTTTTTCTTTAGTATTTGAGCCACTGTTCTAGCGCATATATACCTATATTTTGCCATTTAGTATCTTATTTACCAGGGGTCCGAGCTAATATGCACCCCCTAATAGGCATTATTATCAAATTATAACTTTTCTTTGCCTGATACAGTAAAACCTTGGATTACGAGTAACTTGTTCTGCAAGTGTTCTGCAAGATGAGCAAACATTTCTAATGAAGTTTAACTTGATACATGAGTGATGTCTTGCAATATGAGTCGTACATGACACTGGATGTCACGTGATCACAACCAAGCCAATGGTTCTTGAAATTTGCTTTGATATACGAGTGCTTTGGATTACAAGCATGTCTCTGGAACAAATTATGCTTGCAAACCGAGGTTTTGCTGTATTTGAACCCCCACAACTATGCCTCACCATGTTCATCATAGATGCATAATACCATTTTGTTGATTGCAACCAAATGGTAAGTCAAAAAAACAGGGCATAAAATTTTAGGAAATATTAATCAATGGACCCAGAATAAAAAATACACACATGCACACGCACCTAGCTAAGACATCGACATAGAAGTAATCTCTACAAAAAGTTGTGAAAATTAAGGAGATAACTGTGAAGATGTGAAAGACAAAAGATAGCCAGTCAAAAGTGGAGGAGGAAATAAAAACCAGTGAGTGAAGAGAACTATGTGTATGTGTATGTATATATACGTATATATACAATGTATATATATATAGTATCCATGTATATATACATGTATATATTGTATACATACATACAAACATTGATCCTCATTCTTTATGGTGACCCTTTGATTTACTGAACCTCTCATATGTATACTGTCTGCTCCTTGATTGACCTAAAAGAGTTAAGATACAACTTTCAAAGTACTGTAGTAAGAAAGAGAATAATTGTTTCTGATTCTAAACCAACCCTTCTATTCTAGTTCTAAACCTATACACTGGACATCTCAAAATAACACTTTATAGCATTTTGGGGTTTCAGAAGAGCTATCATTGTTTGTTTTCCTGACATGGATTCAGCTTAGTTTAACTTTGTTCAGTTAACTCTGTTCTGGGCAATGAGACTGTCATTTATTAGATATCTAGTATGATAGGTGAAGAATGCCTAGGGAGACCTGTACCCCACAGTCAAGGACAAGAAATCAGCATGCTTTCATTTTCTCAAACTCCACCTGAAAGTGCTTTTTGCCAGGTGTTGTTATGAAGGGATGTTCCCCCCAAAATTCAGTTGAAGTCCTGACCCCCGAAGTACTATATTTGAAGATCTGGAGGTAAGGAAGGTTAAATGAAGTCATAACAGTGGAGTCCTGATCCAATAGGGATCAAGAAGAGACCCCAGGAGAATCCCCCACCTGCACCCTCTGCCACCACGAGGACAGGGAAAAGGCAAGCTGGGAAGATGTGTGCACTTCTCAGAACCTGACTGTGCTGGTGTCCTGATCTCAGACTTCCGGCCTCCAGAACTGTCAGAAAATACATTTCTGTGGCTTAAGGCACAGAACCTATGGAACCCTGTGATGGCAGTCTAACCTGGCTAATATAGGTGCTGACATTTTTTAGGAAATTTTTCTCAAGAAGAATTAAAGGAAATTTTTATTTTTTTATTTACTTTTAAATGTTTCTTTGGGTGGGGTGGGGGGAGAGCGAATCCCAAGCAGGCTCTGCACTGTCAGCACAGAGCCCGACGTGGGGCTCCATCCCATGAAGCATGAGATCCTGACCTGAGCCAAAATCAAGAGTCAGACGCTTAACTGACTGAGCCACCAGGCGCCCCTAAAGGAAATCTTAAAAGAGTTACTGTACTCTAAGACTTCTTGAGGTTTCATGAAACTGTCCCTTTCTTCTTGTTGCACATTTTGCTAACCAGTGGCTTTTTTTTTTTTTTTTTTAATCTAAAAGTTGTGTGGTTCGATCAGGCTCCTGCACCTTTCTTTCTTTTTTTTTTTTTTTTAATTTTTTTATTATTTATTTATTTTTGAGACAGAGAGAGACAGAGCATGAACAGGAGAGGGTCAGAGAGACAGGGAGACACAGAATCTGAAATAGGCTCCAGGCTCCGAGCTGTCAGCACAGAGCCCGACGCGGGGCTCGAACTCACGGACCGCGAGATCATGACCTGAGCTGAAGTCGGACGCCCAACCGACTGAGCCACCCAGGCGCCCCGCACCTTTCTTGTGTCAAGCGTAGGACAGCCCCTGCCTTCCCGGGAAGGCTCCTTCTGGGAAGAGGCAGTACTTACAAACTCGTTGAACATTTCCGAGGACAGGTTGTGGATGTAGTGAGACAGGATGACCGCGCGGTCGAACAGGTCCCGCAGGGACACCTGGCAGTTGACCGCCCCGCTGGGACAGATGGGCAGGGAGGCCACGCTCTTGCACAGGAGCAGGTCTGACAGCAGCAGCAGCAGGAACAGGAGTGACCCTGCTTACACAAAACCACGCACCGCTCTGTGGTGACCTGTGCGCCTGAGGCCATCACCGGCAACCCCGTCCCAGAAGCCTTCCCTCTCCCCGTCGCCCTTGGCACCTTCGGGTTCTGTATCAGCTGGGGCCGGGAAGAACCCACACCTTCCACCGTGTGACTCGGGGTCTATAATTATATTTGCACAGATAACATAGTTTGAGAAGCGGGTTACTCCCTGCATGTTTCTGTTGCTCCCGGGAGTGCTTCTGCACTCGCAAACATTGGGAGCTGAAATGAACTCTGAGCCGGGGTGTTTAAGTCATTCCTAGAAGTTAGTTCAACGTCTTGGGGGTTTCTGCAGATTTTTGGTAGTCGGGCTGTCTGTGAGGTTGTCATTTTTTAACTCCGTGTTGACTAATACCTGCATCTTAGACCCTGAAATAGCACACACAGCACAGTGGATCTGTTTGTTTCGCTTTCGTGACTGATGAGGCTAAACACGATGGACAACGGCTAGTATCGAGTACGAAGAGAACCTAACACGAAGCGATACGGTGGCCTCGATCTGCTAACTCACCTTAATAACCCCCGTGCACTTGCTTGACACTTTGCCAAAAGCTTTGAATTTTTTTTTTTAATTTGTGTTTCCCAGTAACCTTGTAAGAGCTTCGACCTTCATTATTATCATCAAATTACATTGATGAAGCAGAAGGCTTCGAGAGGTTAAGTGATTTTCCTCAAGTCCTATCATTAGCAGGTGGAGGGGGCTGGATGCCAGTATGATCGCTTTGACTTTGCCACGTGGCATCGCACACACCTGCGGGCTCTCAGGCTTCATCCCTGCAACTGGCCAGAGCCGCTGCCGCGATGGCTCAGGGCTTGCAAAGGTCTTTCCGTTACTTGGAAAGAACAGTACTTTGACTTTAATGCGCGCTAACATTGTTTGTTAACAGAGAATGTAACGCACCACCTTTTAGCTGCAAAATAAAAGATACAAGTGTTGTCAAGTGACTCATATAACAGACTTCTAATTTTTCAAAAAAACGTGGTATTTCCAAAAAGTTTATTTTAGGTACTTGATAGTCCTGTAACTTAGCTGAATGGATATTTTTATCTACAGGTGTAAATAAAAAGTGCTCTGCAGATAGAGAAATTGGAATACCAGTTCTCGGAAATTCATAACTTCATAGATACTATGTAACTCTGACCGCATGTATCTGTACATTTATCATCTGAAGGGTTCTCACAGTCCAAGAGGAGATAAAATAGATAAATGTTTTTGTTCTTCATTTCATAAAATGAGTTTTATGGTTGTTCCTAATTTTCTTTTTCTTGCAAATGTCAACCAAGAAAGTAAAGACGGTTAATTATTGCCAGGCTGTTTCTCTTTTTGAAATGTCATTTGGCCCAAACCCAGTTAACAGAGTATCATAAGACACAATTCTATCCTTGTCCATATTATAGTTTCTGCGTTGAAAGTTGCATCAGGCTGACTTAGGTCGGCCAAACCGCATAAGAGGCCTGAGAACCAAAAAATGCTGGTTTTTACCTTCTGAAGTTGTGATAAACTGGACCCGTAGACATTTCTGGTCTTGTTCCAGGCCAGAGTTTCTCAACATTGGCATTATTGGCGTTTTAAGATGGATGGTTCCTCGTTCTGGGGGCTGTCTGGTGCATCGCGGTACATTTAGCAGTGTCTCTGAGTTTTACTCACTAGATACCAGTAGCACCCCCATTCCAAATTAAGACAACCCAAAACCTCTCCAGACTTTAGCCACATGTCTCCAGAAGAAGGAGGATTTCCAGTTGAGAACCAGCGTTCTGTTCCATTGCCCCAGTACAGTTGCTTTCTAGAGCAATGACTAGCCCTTCTAAACTCTGTAAACCTGAAACCTCTTGCTAAGAGAATACTAGCTCAGATTTCGAATTAGTGCCACCCCCCAAGAGAGTTGATAATCCAACAGCTCAGCGAGCTGTTGCACATACCTTTCAGCGACCACCCCTTGTTGTCCATGTTGGTGATGCTTTCGAGAAACACACTTCGCCAGAGAAGATCTGGTAGTCCAACGGCTTTCTCATTCCCAGATGTTGGCTTTATAAGCCTTTGACATCTTCATGAATATATTTAATCAGGCATTCCCTTCCCTGTACCAGTCATCTATTTCCGTCATTGAGATTACCCCCATAATTTCAAACATCAAATGGTATTTTATGTCTTATTCATATTCAGGAAGACATACTGGCCAGAAGTGAACATTCTAGGAAGGATTGTGATTAATTAGAGCAAAAGGAAATGAGAGAAACAATGAAGATGAACTCTGGAGACTATTTTGGGTTAAAGGGCCCGTGCAGCTACAGAAGTTGTACTTTACAGGAGTCACGAATGATCAAGTTTACCTTGACTTCTCTGCAGTCTCTTGAATCTACATTGTATTTCACTTAGGTGTCTCGTGTGTTATCGAAGGGTATTCTTTTTTCCCCAGTTTGAAATTGCTAGGTGAAGTCAAGATTTCAAAACTTATACAGGAAATATCAGGAGTGAGAAAACAGGACATTGGATCCCCCGTGATGCTCTCATCATTTGTGCCCTCCTATTTTTCTTGTTTTTACACAGTGTGTGTTGTCCTTTTTAAAATGACATATGTGTATGTTTTAACTGGGTATTTTCATCTGTTTATTTCTTTTGACTCCAACATATAAATAAATGTAGATTGTCATCCCCAGTTTACAGATGAAAAAAAAAGGCGGGAAAAAAGGCGAGATTCATTGTCAAGAATATAGAAGTAATTAGTCACGACAGATGCTGGAAGGATGGTTGCTTCGTGAGGAATCAGGGATATAAAGAAGCCTTGGAAATGAATCATTTAGCAAATACGGTCACGCATGAACAAGAAATCACCCCTGACCCCACTGGGAATTTATTCTGGGGAAGCAACATAGTGGTTTTCAAGGATGGACACACACACACACACACACACACACACCCACACCCACACACACACACACACACACACACACACACCCTGGTGTATAATGCAATAGAAGAAAATTCTAGGCAATAATTTGCACTCTCCTCAAGGATGGGGTGGAAAAATGATGACTGGTTTATAATTACTTTATTTCTCTGACTCAGCTCCCCTCTAGGGCCAACATGACAAAAATTCATCTTTCATGGGCTCAAACGTTCCATCCGCCTCTTAGAGATTTCCTAAATGAAATGATTTTAATGAATAAGAACTGGGTTGTTGATGACTTTCTCTAATTTTTAAGTCCTTGCATGTAAATCAGCCTGTGCCCTTCCCTTAGCTTTCATCTCACTGTGTGTCTCTCCTAGGAAATCGACAGGTGAGGTAATTTTTAAAATAATCCCTTTTTATAGCATTTACTTTTTCCATAGTTGCTCCTGCCACATTTATGTGATAGCAGTTTTCCAAGCGCTCTTATGGAGACCCAGCAATCTTGACAAGGAGTAACGTCACTTAAAAACTATCTTCCTAATTGCCTTAGCTGAAGCAATACTAGATTCTGAATCCTACTCATCAAGTGTGATGATGTATAGACTCTATCAGTCCAAAGCTGGGGCAGGATTCCATTCACTAAGGAGGAGGTATCCATTTCCCCCCCCACAGACAGTGAAATTCGGAATTATTAAGAGAGCGGTGCCTTGTGGTAGAGAAATGAATGCTACCCTACATTCCCCTCTTCTTCTAGAAACTTAAGAGTAGGGAATCTTCCATAAGAACTGACACCGTAATGTTCAAGTTTAAAGGTGTTGGGACTTTTGTACATAGCCAGGAAAAGAGCAATCTAAGAAGACCTGAGTTGTGTTCATTCTGGGCGGCCAATTGATTCACTTGACTCCAAAGAGAAGGATGTTTCTCTGTAAACTCTCATTTGCTTCTTTGCTGCCTCACCGCCCCATGTTTCCTGTTAATGGGATATTGCAGTATCTAAAGAACGTAAAAGGCGTATTTTATGCACAAAGTCATAGTTGTCCTGTTTTTCTGCTATATATGTCACCCGCTTTCACCGTAATGTGGCTCTTTTAAAGATCTTTCTCAGGGGCGCCTGGGTGGCGCAGTCGGTTAAGCGTCCGACTTCAGCCAGGTCACGATCTCGCGGTCCAGGAGTTCGAGCCCCGCGTCAGGCTCTGGGCTGATGGCTCGGAGCCTGGAGCCTGCTTCCGATTCTGTGTCTCCCTCTCTCTCTCTGCCCCTCCCCCGTTCATGCTCTGTCTCTCTCTGTCCCAAAAATAAATAAACGTTGGAAAAAAAAAATTTAAAGATCTTTCTCTTTACCAGACCCTGCCCTTAACTTAGAGCTATAAAGACATTCACCAAGAATAACCTTGTCTGGTGTTATTTACAAAAATTCATGTGTTTGCCATAAGCTGGGAGCTGATGATTGATTTCTGTCAAGTGGCTGAATAAATGGCTGAGATGATGTTAAAGTCACCATGAGGGTTTTAGTACCTGAAACGAATGAACAATTTTGTCATCTTGCCTGAATGATTCTGATTTTTAACATTAAGTAACATAAGGTGTCTTTTCCTTACTAATCAGAAATGGAGCTTGTATTTCGTACTGTCTTTTGTTTCTCTGTTTTTAAGTTTGGAATAATACTGTTCTTCTCGTCTCATGTATGATGCAAAAATATTTAAAATAGTTCACAAAACTTGAAAGGTGTCTACTGCAGGGTATCAGAGGGAATACTAAAAAGCAAAAGAAATTAAGTTTAAAAATCATCAGATTAGTGGATCACACTGATATTTCAATTTATATTAGTCATGAATTGCCTCTTATTAATAAAGTGAAATTTGCAGATGATAAAAAGCGTATTGTTTATAAATTGAAGAATTCCCCATACCTGTCTTCCAAAACTTGGAATAAAAGAGCAGATGGGATATGTGTTGTTTTCTTTGATATAAAATAACAGAAAATGTGAAGAGCACATTGGAAAAAGGATCAATCACAATGGTGCTTTCTTGAATTGCACCGTTTTCAAGATAAACCAAAGTACTGATTTCCTTACATCCTCTGTTTACATTAACTTCGTGCATACTAAGATGTACATTTTCCCCCAAAGTGCTTGTATTTAATGCCTCTCTCTGCCAGGGCTTTGCAGGTTATCAGCTTCCTTAAGTAACTCCAGAACCCAAGCTCTTAATCTGTAGCAGTGTCTTGAGGGAATTTGTTCCTTAATTTTTTTTTTAACATTTATTTATTTTTGAGACAGAGACAGAGCATGAACGGGGGAGGGGCAGAGAGAGAGGGAGACACAGAATTGGAAGCAGGCTCCAGGCTCTGAGCCATCAGCACAGAGCCCGATGCGGGGCTCGAACTCACAGACCGCGAGATCGTGACCTGAGCTGAAGTCGGACGCTTAACCGACTGAGCCACCCAGGCGCCCCGTGAATTTGCTCCTTAAACAAAAAAGCCATAATGGAAGCATTTGGAAATTTCTCCTGTAATTTCTTTTCACCAACACAATATTCACGTCCTCTGATCTAATTCTCCGAGTTCTCTGTGTCAGTTTATCCTATGACCTTCTTGTCACACATGTGTTCTGAGCGACCTGTACCTTTGGACAAATTTTAATGAGTGGTATATGACAATGCCAGATCTAAGGACGATGTGTCTGGAGACTTCACAGATTCACTCTTGAAGATGACACTTTTTTTTCAAGCTAAAAGCATCAAATATTGGCTGTACGCTAATGCTAAGTGAGGCAGGTAAAAACTTTTCTTAGGAAAGATTCTTTATGCTCTGCTATTACACGTGTGTATCTGTGTGTATATTTTCTGTCTAATGGGAAGTTGATCTGAACCATGCCCACTTTCAGAGAGATCTAGATCTATATATAGATATGGACACACGCAGAGAGTCCTTGTCTAATAGGATGTGGGACTCTGAGCCATTGCTACTTCCAGGGATAATTTTAAACTTTATAATTAGCACGGGCACCACCAACAGAACAGAAGGCTATAGCAGTAGGCCAGGGTCCCGGAGGCCTGTCTGTACTCCCTGACAGGCATTAATTCTTTCATCGTTCAATGTGGTGCTATTGTCAGGCTCCTTGGGGAGGGACTGGGGCCGTCAAGAGAGGTCAGGGCACATGGGATCAGGGCGCCAAATCTGCACCCATCCGAAGAGAAGCATTTCGATAGTGTCACACCTCATAGGGCTACACCTGTGCTGACGGTTATCATCTCTGCCTTCTTCTGTGGTTGGTCTTTTTCTGTGCATTGAAAGAATTCAGACTGAGAAGTAGGGCAGGTTCTTCGCAGGATATAATATACTTCACTTCTCGTCTGTCTCCCCATCATCCTGTAATACATTTTTCTATGGGGATTTGCCTAAAATACCTTACCTGGGACATGTCCCTCTTTTTTATTTCTTATTCATTCATTAAATGCAAAATGTATTACTAGCATAATACATCCTTTGGTACCCAGGGATTAACCGAAGGGACATTTGGCAAAACTGTCATCTGGCATTGAAATATAAATAATATGAATTGATGGGATGCTCTGTATACACGCAAACACATGCATACGCTTACTTTAAAGTCTCTTTATATATGTCTATATGTGCACTCTACATATAGTTACTAGCACGTATATACATATAAATACGTATATATAGAAGTATGCATATATGCACTTTTAAATTATAGGGGAAAGTAAAGGTAAATGGTAATTATGAAGATTTCTGAGATACGGGGGTCAGAGAATATTAGCTCTGCCCAATTCTAATGAAATGGGCAAAAAAGTAAGCTTGAAAAATCTGGCAATATTACCCCTCCTGTCAAAGGTGAAGGGAAATGTGAGCATGCTATGTTCTTCATGGCTCAGAGTGGAGAATCAACAGGCAAAATCAAGCTAATTTTTTAAAATAGGAAAGGTGTCAACAGATGATACAAAGTTATCATGACAACCACTAAAAATAGGGAACACAGAAACCTTCTAACTCAGAAAAAGGAAATATCACACAGAAGCAGGGACACACACATGCATGCACACGAAATAAGTCCTTCCATTTAACAAAAGGTAGGAAGCATAGGGAACATGAGCACATACACACACACACACACACACACACACACACACAATTAGAGGTCAGAATAAGATCATCAAGATTATAATGGGACAAGTTTATTAAAATTAAAAAATGACTCAGTTTCTTTAAGGGTGGCAAATCCCAATTAGGTGCTGGATACAAGCAATATCTCTAAAACGGTCATTTTCAAAGGATGAGGAATTAAAGGCTGATTTTGCGTTCTCTTCTCCCCTCCCCTAAGGGACAGTTGTCAATGTCTGGAGACAAGTTTTGATAGTCATAACCGAAGTCGGGGGGCAATCCTGGCATCTGCTGGGCAGAGCCCAGGAATGCTGCTAAATATTATACAACACACAGCACAGCCACCAAAACCAAATATTACACCATCTAAAATGTTAGTAGCTCCAATGTGGAGAAACCCTGACTTCAAGCAAAGTGGCTAAAAAAAGTTAAAGTACCAAAAAAGCATATCAAGTAAATTCTTTAAAATTGTTGGAGTAACAAAATTACTATGAGGCCAGTTTAAAATTAAGCCAAAAATGGCAAAAGGCCATACTTGGTGATATCGTATACAGTCGACAATGGAGACCAGGCTATCAGCAATCTTTACGCGTTTCAGAGTAGGATCCAAAACATAAAGCTTAGAGTAAGAAAGCGTGAAGGGAAATTAACCAGTACACAACGGTAGGAGATCCAATGTGTGCGTGTATTTTAAACACCTACGAAACATCTGCGGTAAATGACATGATAATCAGCATGAAAATGTAAAAATGTTCCAAAAGAGTACAAAGAAAGAATATATAAGTAGTTTGATTTGTTTTGTTCTGTTTTCTCTTATCTTATTGCTCAATCAAAATAACTCCCCAAGTCCTGCTCTGTGTTGTTTCTGGGGCATTCAGCCCTGTAATTTCCCACTGGCCGTCCCATCCAGTGCCACAACTACCTGTCCTGTCCATGAAGATGATCCCAACTCTATCTTCCTTCTCTGACGTCTCTTCTGCGATGCCATTTGCCTGCCAACCATTTCAGCCTATATATCTGCAACCTAGATAGGCTGAATAATTTTTTTTTTAAAAAATCCTTAACTAGTCAGCTTTTCTCTTAAACTACTGTCTTCTCGGTCACCCACGCTTAACCTCTCGGCGTTGTGTTTATTTGGTTTTCTTTTGTCTCCTTTGACTCACACTCCGTCAGTCCCTATGTTGCAATTATTCTGCCTCAGCTTCCATAAAATTTTCTTTTCTTCTCTTTCCAGGTTATCTTGACCTGCACACTTATAAAAGCTTCTCCATTTTCTCCTGCCTATGTCCGTTTCAATTTCAATCTGTTTCTCCACCAGGAAGATTAGTCATCCTGAAGGGTAACTTCTGAACATTCTCAAATCTGTCTAAGTCATGGTATTTGAGGTCAGAGGCACTCGAGAATAAATCTAACCAAGTAGTTCGTTGCACAGGTGAGGAAAATAGTTACGCATACGTAATTACGGAGCCGGCACGCAACTCCAGATCTCTTGCTTGCCTTCCTGGTTTTATTTCTTCTTGCCTTCCGTATTCATACGTGTGCCCACTGAACTTCTTGTTCAGCTGACAGTAAGTCTTGCTGAGGAGATGCAGATGTGACCTTGAAGACACATTGAGAAACACATTACTTCAAGGAAAAATGCCAAGGCAATTGAGTTCCCAAAGAGAGGAGAGAGAAATAGAATGTTTTAAACGCTTTGGAAACATTGACGCTGTCAGATAGGATTTGAGTGCGATTCTTAATCATGTTAAAAAAAAAAAAAAGACGCACACAATACGTTTGTTAAAATACTTCTTAATGAGTTCTATCGATAAGGAATGAAAAGCTATTTTCTTTCTACTTCAATTTGGTCTTTGGTGTATCTGCCATTTTGGTCTCAAAGAATTCTTTTACTAATATGAGGCTTGCATGTGTCATAAAATCTTCATTTAACTTTTTGGCTTGTCACTTCTACATCATTAGCAGACTGAAAGTCAAAGAATTCTTGTAGATTAAAAAAATAATAAAAGGTTATCTGTCGAGACCACTTGAGAGAAGCAATATTATTATTACCATTATAGGTGATGTGGCATTTGAGTGTCTTGTCTTCTACAGGCCATTTGTATTCCTACCTTGTATGATGAACTTAACAGATGAGAAATTGGGTGTTTCTTCCAGAAAGGAGCATTAATTTCATAGAGAAAGAGGGTGACTGCAAACTATACGTTTCTGTTAATAACTGCAGAATAAGAGATTGTCTTTACTTCCAGCTATATCTGAAAATAATGTCCACTTATATAAATGAAAATTGGGGATGCATATGTAGGAAGCATCCATGAAGTTGTGAGAATGTTTTCATGTTTGGTTTACAGAAAGCTTTCCCACTGTGTTCCCATCAAATATATAGGAACACATATTGGATCATTTGGAAATGTATTTTGAAGAGTGAACTAACTGTATCTTCCAAACTCTTTGTCCCTATAAATGAAGTATTAAAAATGAATACTGTTCGGCTTCAGTGTAAAGAGAATTTGAACCTCTGATGTTAAGACACCAGTTTTTTTTTTCCTCCATTATTTCTCTAAGCAGTTTCAGCAAGAATGCTTTTGCACGGTCGTGTACATCTGTGCCTTACTTTTGGTTGGAATGTTAAAATTTTTGTTGACATGGGAGGTACTTAGCTAAAAACAGATTGTTTTTGTAAGCCTCGTAGACTAAGCAACTGTTGGTGAAATCATTAATTTTTAATTTTCAAACAATGATGCTTTGAAGAATGTAGCCATTTTATAGCATTGTGATCAGAATCCTGTAACATATACAATAATGGGTATATTTTATTAATTTCGCTAGAATATTAAAAAAATTTTAGTGTTTATTTATTTGAGAGAGAGAGACAGACAGAGGGCAAGCAGGGGAGGAGCAGAGAGAGAGGGAGACACAGAATCCGAAGCAGGCTCCGGGCTCTGAGCTGTCAGCACAGAACCCGATGTGGGGCTCAAACCCATGAACCGTGAGATCATGACCTGAGCCGAAGTTGGACACTTAACCGACTGAGCCACCCAGGTGCCCCAACATCACTAGAGTATTTTAACCTTAAAAATTTTATAAGTCAGTTTTACTTCTTGTGTCTGCCGGGGAGGTGGGCAGGAGATGTGTCGGTGTGTCTGTACTGTGTATCACAAAATATATTGTATGCAAAATATATTTTAATTTCTCACCAGTGTCTTATTGTTTTTAGAAGAGGAATCTTTAAAAAACGACATGCATTCTATTACATGAGGTATTTCTCATATTACACCACAAGATAACAATCCCATAGAAAGGATGCCATTGGGGCTTTGATTGACTGTAGGAAGGTTAAGAACATGAAAGTGGAAATAAGTCAGCTTTTGATGCATTTAAACAGTTTTTATAACACGTATATAAAATAAAAAGTGAAAACTTAGGTCCGATAGCATTTTATCACCGAGGCCCGTTTGTACTGATAACCAATTCTTCCTGCAAAGGTTAATTAAATTACAAACACACACCTGCAGAATATTTGTGTGTTTAAAAAATTCATTAAAAGTGGAATATACCTTCCTGTTTGGCCAATTCCTTAATGAATATATTTGCATTTAATAATAGCAGCCACCTTTAGAGCTTTCCTGCTCATTTTTTGCTGCCTTTATCCTAAGCAGACAGATTTCCAAGGTTAAGACCAAAGGCTTTGTGAAAATGTCACGGGTTTGTCCTTGTCAGAAAAAATCTTAAAAGTCTTTTCTTGTAGTTTACTTCAATGTCATTCCAAGCAAAGGAAACTTTATCATCCCAAACATAAAACCAAAAATGTTGTTTTGTAGTATTATGAAAGACTTTATTATATATATTCTCTCTTCTGACTGACACATTTTAGCACACAGTTCATAAAAGATGACATTAAAACTGTCTGCTTTCATTGCAACCCCAAATTTCAAGTTTATATCTTAAGGCTTCTCTTTTCAGAAAGGGTTACATGGGAGTAAACTCCAAGATTTTGGAAGAAGAAATATGTTTATTTCTTGGAACAAGCTGTATGTTATTGTTAAGGAGGCATATAGACTCACTCATAAATCATTGAATAAGAAAAAGGAGTTTCGAATTAGTATTGACTCCATTTCTGGTTTGATGAGGCTATACCTCCATGATTGTGACAGATAATTGCTTTATAACCAAATCTGATGAATGTATGTCATGGGTCAGGAAAGTTCCTGGTTCTGCTCATAGATGTCTGTAAGCCAGCAGTGACCAACAGCTTGGGTTATATCTAGTCCTGCTAAGGTATCATGAAATCAAATAATTCATGTGGGACTGTAGCCTCTCTGGTGTAATGATAAATCGAATCATGTTAGAAATACTCTTTGAATCTTCAGTAAAAGAGACTATAAATAGTTCTGATTATTCACTGCTGCAAAAAAATTACTTCCTCGGTCAGATGTGTGGTAGTGAGTTGACGTAGTTGATGTTGACTGTCAGCTGGGGTTGTCCAGCTGAATCCCTCCTCATGGCCTCTCCAGGTGGTCAGGGCTTCCTCACAGCATGGAGGCTGGGTTCCAAGAGCAACCACCTCAAACCTTGGAAGCTACATAGCATCATTTCCCTTAAGGTCACTGGCATGCTCAAATTTAAGGTGACAGAATAGAAGCATCTATCAATGGGAAAGGCGTCAACATATCACTGCAAGAAAAGCATGCCGACTGGAAGATTCCGTCATATCCATCTTGGAAAGGCTAGTCTGCAATAATCATTATACTCTAGTGCAGATATTATGTTCATCCCTTAAATTATTCTGCAGTTGACTTTGATGTCTATCGTTCAATCTTTTTTTACTCAACCAGTAACATATTGCTCCATATTCTGGTTCAGGGGTTGCCAGACAGTGATAGATTCCTCCTTTGGCCCACCAAAAAAACTATTTCTAAAACTAACTCTTGTAATCTGGGGCACACATTTACAAAAGAGAGAATATTAGAAATAATTTTTTTCTAAACTCTAGATTAGGGGTTGGCATGTTTTTTTTTTTAAAAAAAAAAAAAAAACAGAGAGTAAATATTTTAGGCTCTGCTAGGCAAGAGACACAATTAAGGATATCATGTAGGGACTTATAGGACCACTTTAAAATATAAATTTTCTTAGTTCATGGGCTGTACAAAAACAGCTTGTTTGGCTGCATTTGGCCTGCAAGCTATTGTTTGTGCACCTCTGGCCTCGCTCACTAAGACAATGGTAGCAAACAAAAATTTTTAAAACTAGTGAATCACATAGTGTCATTTCCTTCATGGTCACTGGCATGCTCAAATTTAAGGTGACAGAATAGAAGCATCTATCATTGGGAAAGGCATTAAAGGCATAAATTGCATCATGTTAGGAATACTCTTTGAATCTTCAGTAAAAGAGGCTACAAATAGTTCTGATTATTCACTGCTGCAAAAAAATTACCCCAGGTTTTAGTGGGGTAAACAACAATAATCAATTTATTAAACTCTCTCATTTGGTTTTAGGAATGGGCAGGTGCTGAAATCTGACTGTATGCACTGGTCCCTGTACATACTGTGCTCTCAATTTTAATTGCAAAGAGTTACCACCACGGTGTAGTTGGATGGGCCTTTCATAAAACCTGTCATCCACTTAAGTTATAAAACTAGTGTGGGAGTGCATCCTAGATATCTGAGCTGGGAAGGACAGAAGAAGGAAAAAGGGGAAAAAACATTCAGAAAATTCAATTGCTTTTTTCTTTTTCTGTTCTTTTTTGGAGGACCTTAGGTAAAGGGGTAGAGTTATTTATTTCATGGTACATTATCCTTGTTCAATGCAGGGCTATATTTCTTTTTATTTATCTTTTTTCTAGATCATCTATCTCTGTTTCTCTCCTTCTGCACTCCCTTTGCTTTCCCCACAAGCAATCGTTCTAATATGTTTATAGGAATTACTTTGTGTTCCTGTAAGATGTGTATTGCCGTTGACTGAGAGTACATTTGTAATTTATCTCAAAAGTATGGTCTTAGAGATTTCAATCTAATCTTTGTCTTGTTTTTTTTTCGTTGTTATATTTAATAAGATATACTCATGTTGCCACGTGTACATGTAGTCTGTTATTTCTAACTCCTTTCAATGCTTCATTGAAACTATTAACATTTTATTGTCCACTCTTCCACATTACATCTTCTCCCCCCTTCACTATAAATAATTGTGTGAGAAATACTTGTATACATGCCCTTATGGGAAATGTTGATAGAAAATTCTCTTAGTAATCCAAATGAAATGAGGAATTTGTCACTGTGTGACTAAATCAGTGCTTTACAGATCCCCTTGAACTATTATAATTTCTGCATGCGACACAATTAAAACCAACACTCAATGTCTTGGAAAGAAACAACACAAAAAGTATTTTACTAAGAGTGTAATGTCAATGGTGATGCTGTTGGGCCAAGATGTATTTACTTCCTTAGATTTGACTAAAGTGATAGTTACGATTTGACTGAAGTGATAGTTACTGTCTTCGATATAAGTTATGATGGCATTCAGATTCTAATAATTTTTTTTTAGTAGTTCTAAAGATTACATTGTGCATTCGTAACTTTTCACAGGCTAGTTAGCATCAAGGTTTCATTCCACATAAATTCAAGAAACCCTGCACTTGTATAGGTGCACTTGCTCCCCTCCTCATTCTTTATGCCATAGTTGTTCTATATGTTACATGTCCACACATGAGACAACTCACAAAACAGTGTTACATTTTTTGATTTAAACAGTTATGTGTGTTATGTAGAAATTAAGAGAGGAAATAGTATTATCTGTTTATACAGAGACATACCATTTCTAGTGTTTTCTATTGTTTCCTAGGAATCCAAATTTTTCTCTGATTATCTTTTCCTGTTACACTGAAAAACTTCATTTAACACTTCTTATAATACAGGTGTGCTTGTAGAAGATTCTCTCATTTTTAAAATGTAAAATGTTCTTTTTTTACCTTTACTTTTGAGTAATAGCTTTGCCCAATATGAAATTCTTGTCATATTTTTTAACACTTTGAATACAGCATTCTAATGTCTTCTAGCAACTATAATTTTAGGTGAGAAGTCAGACGTTAACTAATCATTGTTCTCCTGTGTTTGAGGTATCGTTTTCAGGGATTTTTGTATTTTTGGTGTCAAATAGTTTGCCTATAATATACTTGGGCAGGATAGTTTTTGAATTTGCACTCCTTGGGTGTCACTGAAATTCTTATATCTGTGCATTTATTATTTTCACCAACTTGATAACTTTGGCTATTCAGATATTTTCACACCATATTCTCTTCTTCCTCTGAGACACCAATTAAATGTAAATTGGACTTAAAATTTTTTTTAGTGTTTATCTTAGAGAGAGGGAAAGAGAGAGGGAGAGAGAGAGAGAGACAGTGTGAGTGGGAGAGGGGCAGAGAGAGAGGGAGACACAGAATCAGAAGTAGCCTCCAGACTGTCAGCACAGAGCCCAAGGCAGGGCTCGAACTCAAAAACTGCGATATCATGACCTGAGCCAAAGTCAGACACACTTAACTGACTGAACCACCCAAGTATCCCTGTAAATTGGACTTTTAAAAATTGCCCCATAGGTCCCTGAGGCTCTGTTTCTTTTTCTTTTTTTTCCCTAGTTCTTCAGATTAGATAATTTCTATATCTTCAAGTTTGCAGACTCTTTATCATGTGCATTCTGTGATTTAAAAAAAATATTGTGCTTTTCTGTAATTTTCACTTGTTTATTTTTAATTCTGTTTCTCTGCTGAGATTCCTATCTTTTCATTCATTTTGATCCTATTTATCTTCATATTATTGCTTATAGATATAATAATTATTTTATAATTCTCATTTGCTCAAACACCTCCATCATCTCGAGAATGAACTCTGCTAATTGACTTTTCTTTTGATAATAAGTGACATTTTCCTGTTCCTTCATTTCCTGTCAATTAATTTTATATTGCACTCGGTGTAAATTATATATTGTGTTTGGATTTCAATATAGTCTATTGAAGAGTATTGCATTTTGCTTGCTTGTTTATTTTAGCAGGCAATTAATTTAATAAGACTGAAACTTCAATCTGCATTTCTTGGAGAGCAGTTCAAGCCTTGGTTCGGTTCTTTAATCCTTACCTGTGCTACTTGAAGTCTGCTAGAGGTCAGCTAGAAATTTGCACAGAGCTTATCCGCTGAATTTGGGTGCCTCTTCTGTGGGTCTTTCCTTTCTGAAATTGTCCATTCCCTTTCAAGTGTCTTCAATTCCCCGGGATAGTCATGGGGTTTCCAACAGAGTTTTAGCCACCCCACAGAACTTTAGTGCAGTCTTCCCTCAAGCTAAAAGCCATATACAGGAAAATCACCTTTGTCCCCTTCTCCTGAATATGGACTGTCTCTGGAAATGCCCTGCATTTGGCGTTCTTCATATGTTCAAGTATGTTTTTGCTCCCTTCCCTTCTCCCTTCCCTTCTCTCTTCCTGGCTCTCCCTCCTTTTTCTCTCTCCTGCTCACTTGCTTGTGTTCTGTCTCCATCCCAACCTCCCTTCCCCCACTCTGTCTCTCCCTTCTGTCTTCCCTTCCTCCTTTCCTTCCCCACACCTCTCCTTCTCTCTTTCTCACTTTTTTCTTTTCATTTTCTTGCCCCGGAATTCGTAGTTACCAGCAGAAGGAGAATGGATAGTAGGAGATTCAGATCCATACAAATTTGAGGTTATTGAGTCCTTCATTGAAATCCAAAAAAAAAAAAAAAAAAAAAATACAAATATTTGATATCCCACACTCAAAAATATAAACATTCCCATGGTTATAAGATAAACCATGATCGGGGCGCCTGGGTGGCGCAGTTGGTTAAGCGGCCGACTTCAGCCAGGTCACGATCTCGCGGTCCAGGAGTTCGAGCCCCGCGTCAGGCTCTGGGCTGATGGCTCAGAGCCTGGAGCCTGTTTCTGATTCTGTGTCTCCCTCTCTCTCTGCCCCTCCCCCGTTCATGCTCTGTCTCTCTCTGTCCCAAAAATAAATAAATGTTGAAAAAAAAAATCTTTAAAAAAAAAAGATAAACCATGATCTATTTTATATAAAGTACTGTTGTTGAAAAATTAAAAAATAAGGTAATTTTGTCGCACTTGGACAAAAAATTTCTAATTGAATTTTTAAAAATGTTTACTCATTTTCCTTTTTATAAAAAAGATGTCAGAGGATAGGCACATGTCCTTTTTATCTAAAATATTTTTATTTGTTTTAAATATCATAATTTTTATTGTCATAAAAATGTCTCTGAGATAAACTTTTTGCCCCTGGAACTGGAAAAAGTATTGAGAGCCCGATTTAAGGGTAGAAGAATAATGAGCTAATGACCTTTGTGAGTAAGTGGAATTCAAGACTGAAGTGAGAAGGAATTCAGCCTGGGCAAAGACTGATGAATGAGAGAGATATTATCATCCCGAATGAGATCTGAACATGAGTGTTTTTCCAATTTATCAGAAGAGTGGTAATTAAATTAAGGAGAAGATACCAGCACTTACTAGGTTTTCTCTGCTTTTAGTCAATTGGAAATGCCCATGGTCTCTAAGAACAAAATTGTTATTTATAATCAGGTGGTTAAAAGAAAAGAAATAGTCCTCAAAAAGAAGGAACGAGTTAGAGAAATATAGGACTGTATCTCTCAACATACTAAGAACTTATTGTGACAACCGAAGGGAAATAATAGCTCAAACGTCACAATATTTCTGTGTATATCTACATGTGTTGTTGTGCACAAATATAAATATACATTTAATCCCTATATAGCATTTTGGGGCGTATCTAAAGTAGATCTTACGTGTGGCACTAAGTGTAGCAGAATATCCTAAGTCCTAGTGTGATCAATCATTCATTGGTGGATGGGCAAATGGGAGATTTTGTTCTGTTAAAATGTTGTTTTATGACCAGATAACCTCCCAAGGATCTAAAATCACTGAAGAAGTTCACAATAGGTCGTCAAGACTCCGAACTGAAGGCCTCAGTAATCACTGCATAAATACACATTACCTTTATAGTTTAATGAGAAAAATTGACAAACACTATTGTCTTCGACTCAGGGCCAGAGCAAGATTTCATCTCTGCCTGCGCTCACTTTCAGGTGTCATAGTGTCCCAGCATTCAAGTTGGGTTAGTTCCCAGAAGTGCACAGTCTTTTTTTGTGGTGCTGGATTCCCTTCTATTTTCTGATCCATCAAATCCCACACCTGAGCGTTCTCTGGTTCCAGCCAATTGCACAAGCTTTTGTATTTTGGCTTCCCAATTTGTTTCTCTTGTTCGTTTGGCAGACACGCGAGCCCCTTGAGAATTTACTTTTCATACTCTTTTATGTTTCAGTTTTCCTGATGCTCATTAGTGGTTTTGATCTCAGGTCTACATCCACTCCTGAATTTTCGAATCTACATATACACTCCTCGACTTTTCTTGTTGGTTTACATTTTGGCTTTTTGCTTCGTCATAGTTTTATAAATTTAATTTTTCTTCTGGTAGACAATGTAAGGTGGCTTCTCACTTCTGGCTTGTTCTCAGCTTCTCAAGCAACTTTGAGAACTTTGCTTGTCTCTAGGTGAGCCATCCCTCATTTTGATCCCACTGTTGGCTTTCTAAAATTCTACTTCCTGCCTTATATATTCTTTGTTTTTCTTTATTCACAATAATTTCATTACCCTGTGCTTGTCTGTTGGTATTAATCTTCATAGTGTATCATGAACCTGATGTACCAGAGATTTAAAAGAGATAAAAATACAACAGTAATAATAAATCTCCAAAGCATATAATTTGTTGACGCTGCCATTTTTTGTGATTTTCTATCCATACATTATTGAGGTTCCCTAGCTCATTTTTCCTGACTGTGTCTTTCAATTTTGAAATAGAATCTAGAGAACAATGGGTTGCTAAACTGTAGACATCACCTTGCTTTTCATACTCCTCATTAATAAGTATGTGAGTATTAGTTATTGCCCACTGGGTCTATTCTGGGGCCCATGTTAGAGTTCACTGTGGAGCGATTGCTTCTGAGTGCAGGGTGTACACTGTGGGCTACAATCACAGAACAGATGGGTGGCAATGAAAAAAAAAAATAATGCTTGGAAGGTCTTATTTACTCAAGCGAGGAAAAACTTGCTATGCCTGTCATCTGGAGTCTAATCTGCAGATTTGTCAAAACTTTTACTCTTCCTTTGCCCATTTGAAAAGTTGAGTTTGTTTGTTTGTTTGTTTTGCTGTTGAGTTGTAGGAATTCCTCATATGTTTTAGATATTAAGCCCTTATTGAATATGTGGTTTGCAGATATTTCTTTCCTGTTTCATAGGTTGCTTCATTTTGTTAATGGTTTCCTTTATTGTGCTTTTGTAGTTTGATGTAGTCTTACTTGTTTGTTTTTGTGGCCTTGGCTGTAAATGTCAAATCCCAAAAAATCTGTTAAGACCAATGTCAAGGAGATTACCTCTTACCTTTTCTTCTAGAAGTTTTATGGTTTCAGGTCTCAGGTTAATAGGAGTTCAGTTTCATTCTTTTTCATGTGGCTATCCGGTTTCCTCCACACCACTTATTGAAGAGATCGTCCTTTCTCCATTGTCTATTTTTGGCTCCTTTGTCATAAATTGATGGCCTGTATATACTGTGTGCTTTTTTCTGGGCTCTCTATTCTATTCTATTGATCTCTGTGTCTTTTTTAATGCCAATAGCATAATGTTTTGATTAGTATTTTTTTTTTGAGAGAGGGGGAGGAGAAAGGGCAGAGGGAGAGAGAGAGACTCTTTAAATTTTTTTTTAATGTTTTATTTATTTTTGAGACAGAGAGAGACAGAGCATGAGCAGGGGAGGGGCAGAGAGAGTGGGGGAGGGGCAGAGAGAGAGGGAGACACAGAATCCGAAGCAGGTTCCAGGCTCTGAGCTGTCAGTGCAGAGCTCAATGCGGGGCTCAAACTCACGAACCATGAGATCATGACCTGAGCCGAAGCCGGACGCTTAGCCAACTGAGCCACCCAGGTGCCCTGCAAAGAGATTCTTAAACATTTTCTACACTCAGCATGGAGCCTACCATGGGGCTCTATCATGACCTTGAGATCATGACCTGACTCGAAATCAGGAGCTAGATGCTTAACCAACTGAGTCACCCAGGCACCCTGATTACTGTATTTTTGAAGTAGTTTGAAATCAGGGACTGTTATGCCTCCAGCTTTCTTTTTCTTTCTCAAGATTACTTTGCCATTTGGTGTCTTTGTGATTCTACATGAATTTCAGGATTTTTTTTTTTTTATGTGTGGAAAAATGCCATTGGAATTTTGATAGGGATTGCAGTGAATTTGTAGATCACCTTGGGTAGTATGGACATTTTAACACTATTCTTCCAATTTGTGAGCATGGGATATCTTTCCTTTGATTTGTGTCTTTTTCAGTTTCTTACACAATGTCTTATAGTTTTTAATGTACAGATCTTTCATCTCCTTTGTTAAATTTATTTCTGTTTTACTCATTTTGAAGCTATTGTGGGGAGATTTTCATTTCTCTTTCTGACAGTTTATTATTGGTGTATAGATACACAATTGATTTTGGTAGGTCTATATCCTATGGCTTTGCTGCATATATATATATATATATATATATATATATATATATATATATATAAAATATATATATATATATATTTTTTTTTTTAACAACAAGAGGTTTTTTTAATGTTTATTTAATTTTCAGAGAGAGAGAGAGAGAGAGCAGGGGAAGGGCAGAGAGAGAAGGAGACACAGAATCAGAATCAGGCTCCAGGCTCTGAGCTGTCAGCACAGAGCCCAACACAGGGCTCGAACCCATGAACCGTGAGATCATGACCTGAGCCAAAGCCAGACGCTTAACCGACTGAGCCACCCAGGCGCCCAAGATATATTTTTTTTCCAGAGAAGACATACAAATGGCTAACATACATGAAAAGATGCTCAACATCATTAATAATGAGGGAAACGCAAATCAAAACTACAATGAGGTATCCCTTTGGAAAAACTACTATCAGAAAGACAAGAAATAAACAGGTTGAGGAGGATGTGGGTAAAAGGGAGCTCTTGTGTCCTGATGGTGGGAATGTAAATTGGTACGACGTTTATGAAAAACCACTGGGGAGATTTCTCTAGAAATTTAAAATAGAACTATTGTATGATCTAGTAATTCTTCATATAAATCTAAAGGAAATGGAACCATTATCTCAAAGAGCTAGCTGTACTCCCATGTTTATTGCAGCATTATTCACAATAGCCAAAGTATGGGAAACAACTGAAGTGTCTGTAGTTGGATGAATAGGTAAAGGAAATGTGGTAAAGAAACAGTGGAATGGGGGCTCCTGGGTGGCTCAGTTGGTTCAGTGTTCTGCTCTCGATTTCGACTCAGGTTATCTCATGGTTCATGAGTTCAAGCCCCACATCCGGCTGTGCGCTGACGGTGTGACACCACTAAGGGGTTCTCTCTCTCTCCATCTCTCTTTCTGCCCCTGCCCGCTCATGCTGTCTATCAAAATAAATAAATAAATAAAACTTTAAAAGTGTTGTTGTTAATAAAAAAAAGAAACCGTGGATTGTTATGCAGCCATAGAAAGAAGGAAATCCTTCCATTTCTGGCAACATTACTGAGTCTGGGGGGCATTATGCTAAAGAAAGCAGACCGAGAAAGACAACTACTGCATGGTATCAGTTATATGTGGAATCTAAAAAATTAAAAGGTCAGACTCATAGAAACAGTAAAAAAGTGATGCCAAGGCCTGGGGAGGGTGTGGTAGGGAATAGGGAGAAGTTGGTAAAAGGGTACAAATTTTCCATATTAGGATGAACAAGGTCTGATCATATATAACATGGTGGCTATAACTGATCAGATTGTATTGTGTAACTGAAATCTATGAGAATCGAACTTAAACGTCAACAACAAAGGGGCAAGTATGTGAGGTGTTAAATATGTTAATTAACTCAGTGGAAAGGAGAATCAAATCCTATACTTTAGACCCTTTAAGCATCTTACAACCCCTTTTTTTTTTTTTACTTATTTTCATTTTACGTCGTGCAATTTTGATGGTCTTAATGAAAAAAAATAACCTCTTCCTCTTCTTACTATTCATTGTTTATGACACTTGATATGTTCAGGTTGGTGTTTGTGTAGGAAAAAACTTGTTCTTGGCAACATCTTCTGAAAAGCAGAATTGAGAAGCTATTGGGGTGTTTAAGTACTATTTATGCCAAAGGGTTAATACATAAGTAGTAAATGGTGGATAGTAAGTCCCTCAGCAACCTGCCTCAGTTTTAATAAGACTCTGGGTTTTTTTTTGGCTTTCTCATATTTTTGTAGGTACCGTCTCCTTGAGGACCAATCACCAGACCAGACTTTCTAAAAGTGGTTATTGGTATAACAGCGTGTCTGGTCCCTAGACATGCCATAGTTCCCTATCACTTGAAACAGCTGGTGTGGAATAAAAACCACCCTGTCTTTCATCCTGTTCCTGATGAGATTAAGAAGGGTTGAGGTCATGGTAAGGGAGGGGTTTTGTTTTCCAAGCTGGACTCCTCCTGTCAGAACTAGGTAGCCAGTGTGTGAAATTTTTCAAGCTGTTCAAGCAGCAGTGGAACTATGTGTGTGTGTGTATGCCCCCCCAGCCCACTTCCCCCCTCCCCAACATATCACATGCTAAAGCTGTTGGCCTAGAACCAAAGTTAGAATCTGAGTTTCCACTGTACAAAGATCTAAAATGTAGACTTATTATTACTGTAATTCTTTTTTTTTTCGGTGTAACATCTGAACGAGAGAAGTGAAAATACCATACCATAAAACCTTGAAGCCAGAAGAGAATTTTAACCTTTCCCCTTCATTTTCTCAATATATATACATAAAAGATGAAATAAATAAAATACACACTTGTAAACGTATACATGTGCTTATACATGGAGTGCCTGGGTGGCTCAGTTGGTTGAGTGTCTAACTTCGGCTAGGGTTATGGTCTTGCAGTTTAGGGGTTTGAGCCCCATGTGGGGCTCTGTGCTGACAGCTTGGAGCCTGGAGCCTGCTTTGGATTCTGTGCCTCCCTCTCTCTCTGCCCCTCTTCTGCTTGCTCTCTCTCTCTCTTGCTCTCAAAAATAAATACGCATTAAAAAAACACATATACTTATGGTTATACATAAATTGTAGCTGAGGAATCTTTTAACAAAGATGCTGCTAACGTTTGTTTGGATATACTGGGATAGTGTTCATGATGACTAGTCCCTGAAAGAATGGACATTTTTGATTTGGCCAAAATATTTTTTGCGGGGGTCAGATGCCTGGCTGGCTCAGTCAGTAGTGCATAGGACTCTTGATCTCACGCTTGTGAGTTCAAGCCCCACATTGGCTGTTGAGTTTACTTTAAAAAAGAAACAAAATCTTTTTAAAAATCGGAAACTTTTGGGCACGTTAGGTTCTAAAGACTTTGTGGCAATAAACGGAGAAACCTGCTCTTGTGTTGCTATTACCATGTCTGTGATATAGTTTTGAACCCCTTGGGGTGTCTAGTAAGCAGACGTGTCAACTAAAATGGCTGCTGTGAAGTTTGCATTTATTGTGTTATACATATTTTATCTTCAGAATAGTTTTTAGGAGGCTCCTGGGTGGCTTAATTGGGTAAGCATCCAAGTCTTTTTTTTTTTTTTTTATGAAATTTATTGTCAAATTGGTTTCCGTACAGCAGCCAGTGCTCATCCCAACAGGTGCCCTCCTCCATGCCCCTCCCCCACCCACCCCTCCCTCCCACCCCCCATCAACCCTCAGTTTGTTCTCAGTTTTTAAGAGTCTCTTATGGTTTGCCTCCTTCCCTCTCTTTTTTTTCCTTCCCCTCCCCCATGGCCTTCTGTTAAGCTTCTCAGGATCCACATAAGAGTGAAAACATATGGTATCTGTCTTTCTCAAGTCTTGATTTCAGCTCAGCTCATGATCTCATAGTCGTGGGATCGAGTCCCACGTTGGGCTTTGCGCTGAGAGTGGAGTCTCTTTAAGATTCTCTCCTCCTGCCTCTCCTCCCTGCTCCCATTCTCTCTCTTTCTTTCTCTCTTTCTAAATAAATAAATAAGTAAATAAATAAATAAATAATTTTTTAAAAGAAACCATTTTTTATTTGACAGCATATGGAATTTTAAGGTCATTTTCAAATTACTAAATTTTTTAAAATGTTTATGTGTATACTAAAGTGTATTTTGACCATTCTGGAGCTGGAAAATATGATTCTGATGAGCTAATCTCTCTCATTCCTTTTGCTGGGTTGCAAAGTATGAACCACATCAGACGGTGACCATTCAGCTAGACCACAGTCTCCTTTAATGATTCATCCACCCCAACACTCAACGATCCAGACTGTTGGAATTTTTTACTATATATACCTTGACACTTGAACTACCCATTTTTTTTCCAGTTTTACACAGAGTTTGTAAACCTCCCTAGTCTAATAATAATTCCTAATAGACTTGAACGTTGTTATTAACTGACCTTGGACCTAATTTTTGGTAAAGCGAGCAACCCTAACAATTCTCGTAAGTATTTAACATTTCTCGTAAGTATTTTCATCCTTTTGCATATTTTAGGGTATGCATTACTAATCATAATTGAGATTATTATAAAGCTTCATAGTTTATTATGCACTTTCCTACTCATGTTCTCTTTTATCTGGTCCTTCCACAAACATTGTGATAAACAGGGAGATGAGTTGTTCACGGCACTGAGACCAGGAAGGAAGAAATCTGGAAGGAGGATGAAGGAACGCTTGCATGAAATGAAGGCTCAGGCAGACTGGAGGTGAATACTAGAGTGTGGCATAATGTAATGTTGGTGGATTTCAGCTGCTGAGCTCTATGAGATCGATATATCCACCTGTTCTGATTCACTAATTTCCACACCCAAAACAAAGCCCCGAAGTTTTGCGGACTTTTATTGCCTGGTTAGATGGACACCGAATCCCACTGTGGTCCGCTTGGTGCATAAATGTGCTACCACACGCTGGGCACATACACAGACCTGTACACATGAAACGTGCTGGTGTCAGCCCTCTTTTGTCTTCCGCTCTTTCCTTCCAGGCCTCTGTACTTTCCTTTCCTGTCTACTCTGTCTCCCCCTGGGTAGGCAGTGGAAAGAGGGGAGCTCAAACACATCTGCGTATAAAGAGCGTGGGGATCACGTCGGCTCACCAAAAGTTGAAGTTTCCTCCGTTCAGGAAGACCTTTGAGAAGTCATTTCTCCATTTTTTTTTCTGAGGGCTGCCAAACTTGATTTAAAAGCTGGAGATGTTGTGTTGCATTAAAAAAAAAAAAATCACAATTACTTGTGAAGTTCCTGACTGAGGGATGAGTAGATAAGCTCAGTCCCTGAATGTTTAAACTTGCAGAACGTCCTTCAGCTGTGATGAGAGGGTCAGGGTCGAGAAATGCAGGCTCAGGTTGGTCTTCTCTTCACAGGGAGCTGGCTGGCAGATGACGTCCTCCTCTGAGTTTCTTGTCTGTCTCTGCTTGTCTCCAGCTTGTAGAGCAAGAAAGCTTAAAAGGCTATTAGGGTTTTGTGGGTCAGATACCCAATGGCAAAAATTTCCCCCATTCCCGATCCCACAAAGCAAACGGCCTCTTTTTGAAATTGGAAACTTGAAAGAAAGATTTATGAACCTTCAGAGTTATGAAACCATCTGGTGCTTTACAGACTGGTTGCTTTGACGGTTCAAAGTTTGGACCGGCCCCCTACTCGTCCTTCTAGAATAGTTCAATTCAGTCTCCACATTGATGCCTGGGAGACGAGTCTTTGAAACGTGTTGAACGACCTGTGAAAATCAGTAGGATTTGGAAGAATGTACCTGTTACTTTTTAAGGGCGTTTTTACTGTTTGGTACGTGCTGCCTTAAGGAGCCCAGTTGGTGAACTCTGAGTTTCCACTCCGCTTTGCTTCTTTGCAGGAGCACTGTGTAATTTTGGTTTTGTTTTGACAGTTGGTGACCTTTGACCCCTCTGAGTAAAATGTTTAGGCTGAGGAGTACTGAAAAGGGCTTTCAGATGGGATATTTCCAACCTCTTTCAAGCTAGAGCAATGTCCCCCCCGCCCTCAGCACAGCCAACCCTTATATAGAAATGGTTTTCAGCCTCTGTGCGGTGTTCTGGTGGAACACATCAGATCAAAGCCTTGCTTAATATGTTTGAAAAATGCACATCCGCATTGCAGAACAAAAACATGTTATGGAAATCAATAATATCATATTCAGGCAGCTCTAACTTCAAAGTGACTCCTAATGTGTGTTCTCAATTTCAAAAGAAAATGGAGAAAATGAGAACAGGGTGCGTACGCTTTCTCTGCTTAATTCTATTTGTAACTGAGCTGAGATCTCAAATGTCTCTTTCCTGCTTTTTGATGGGTCCCCAAGGACTCTGGGCGTAGGGCAATCTGCTTATTAATTCCCTGCACCTGTGATAATCTTGCACACTTAGGTTACGAGAGTGGCAGACTTTCTTCCACCCCGTGCTTTTGGAACGCAAATTATTTACACGTTATTGGAGGAGTAGCATTTTAGGGGAGAATACAAAATGAGAGACCTAGAGATAATGTGGATCCACCCATTAGATTCTTTGAGTCCCAGCCAGTGGGTTTCTGTTGGTTGGTTATTTTTCCACAGTTGTTACAACGATGTTGAGGACCCGTTGTAGAGCTGTCACTCTCCTAGGTACACTATAGTTACACTTTTAAGTATGTAATTGTCTTTAATAATCTTTATATCTTTAGGTTCTATACACTTTGAGGGATAGGGTTGATATTTTTACGTGTCGAACTTGCTTTAGGATAACGTTAGAACACGTAGGCTTATGTGTGCGGTTATGCGTGTAAACAGTTGATTCTTTTGATTCTTCCTCGACACCTGTGCCATGCACTCATCATCTGATTTGGTAGAAACTAAGTATTAACCATAGTGTGATGGAAGGACTGTGTAAGATCAGCTCTCCCGCCATCTTATTTTCCCCTCTGTGTTCTTTCCTAAGATGGTGATGGGAAACTGTAATGTTGGGGAGGATCGTGTCGAAGATGTGCCGCTCACACCCAGAGCCCCGGGGATCGAATCGTGAGACTGATCTGTTTCATAACTTTGCCCGAACCCGCCCAGAGGTTAGACAGGCCAACCGTGTTCCTTCCATAGCAATCGCCCTTGCTTTGCTTCTCAGTCTCTGCTAAGTCTGCTTGTTGGGAATCTCTTCCAGCACAGTGTTAATGTGTCAAAGTTCCTATGACAGACTGAGACGAATACTCTTTGAATTGTGGGCTCCAAGTCATACTACACGGTCGTTTGTTCAGAGAATGGTGGAGATTCGTCTGCATCAATCCTGGACCTGACTCGCTTGTGGCCAGATCTCAGTTACCAGTACTGCATTTCATTTCAACCGAAACTCCAAAAATAAAACAAATCCATCCAAGACTTTGATCGGTGTCCTTTAAATTTTCTTTTAGATAGTTCCTCAGATGCAGCTTATAGACTACGGTATGCCTCCCAGCTCCTCACAGGATGAAATCGCGTCCTCTAAATGGTACACTGCTCAGTCACTGGTGTAAAAGGCAGACAGACTCGGGCTGCTTTCTTTCCATTTTGCAATTGGTAGGGACGAAAAGGGCTCTTTAGACATTGTTGAGGGAAGACACAGATAGAAACTCAGGATTTCAGTCACCTTTCACTCCTGTTTTATCCTGCTCTCTGATCTGTGCCCAGTTCTCTGAATTTTTTTTTTTTTTTTTTTTACAGAGAGCAGGTATTTTCACTTGACGCTCATGTCAAGAGCTATGAAAATATTTTAGAGTTTTGACAGATGTTATCAACTTTGGTTTTTCTAACTAGCAGCCCCGAATAAACTCTGTCCTGGGGATAACTGACCTTAAGTCTGCCAGTTGGGTTTGATCAATGGTTGCCGTCACTTTCCAGAAAGACACATTTTAAAACATCACATGATATGACTGTCAATTGTAGTTGGACACCCCTTCAGTATCCATTGTCCTTACATATTTTTTCTAAATACTTTGAAATACTTTCCAAATACTTTGAACGGTATCTATACACAGTTTTAAACACTGTTTTATATGATTGTACAGAATTATATATATATGTATACATATATATATAAACTATATACACATATATGTGTGTATATATATAAAACCTTTGCAATACCTTTATGTTTGTTACCCTTTCCTTTCTTTTTAATTTCTCTCTTTTTAAAATTCTAGCATAGGTAAATACAGTGTGATATTAGTTTCAGGAGTACAAGAGAGTGATTCAACACTTCCATACATTAGCCGGTCCTCGTCACAACAAATGCCCTTCTTAACCCCCATCATCTATTTTCCCCATCCTCCCCCGCCCCCTGCCCACCTCCCTTCTGTTAACCATTGAGTTCTCTATAGTTAAGAGTTTGTTTCTTGGTTTTCCTCTCTCTCTCTCCCTCCCTCTCCCTCTCTCTCTCTCTCCCTCCCTCTCCCTCTCCCTCTCTCTCTCTCTCTCTCTCTCTTTTCCCCCCTTTGGTCATTTGTTTCTTAAATGCCACATATGAGTAAAATCATATGGTATTTGTCTTTGTCTGACTGACTGATTTCGCTTAGTATTATATTCTCCAGCTCCATCCATGTTGTTGCAAAGGGCAAGATATCATTCCTTTTAACAGTTGATAAATATTTTTTATTTTTATCAAGAAAGGGCAAAACCAATTATGCTCCCTCAGTACATTTGGTCTTTCCTCTCAACCTTACAGATCAGATTCTGATTCTCACTGAATTGAGTGCGATCCAGACAAAGGTTTGTTACTATTTGCTACTTTATTAAATGCTTCATCATGAGGTCTTCATGTGTTTTCCGACCACTAAATTTCACCAGAGCAAACCCACAATTTACTTCAAAACCATCACAAGAGTTTGCTGGCCTTGACCTCTTGATCATTTGTTTGAGATTTTTATACTAACCACACATTTCTGGGTAAGTGAGCACACATATCCATGCATTTCTGCAACATTATGGTAAAAGTCTTGGTCAAGTTGTTTTCAGAGGGGGTGGGGAAGCTGTATTTTTAGTATTCAAGTGACCCCTGGGTCCTGGGTAAAATGCAGATTGCAAAAAAGAAGACATGACCAATCCTGGAACTTTGGCCTTTGGCCCAGAAATATATCTTGATGGGTCTCTGGCCGAATTTCCACAGCAATTCTTAGCACAATAAAACTGACAACCATGAGCTTTCCTCAAATGTTTACACTGTAGTTTCTTAACAACATGTGAACACAATTGAAGCATTTAGAAATAATCTTTGGATTCTCGAAATTCGCAAACATTGGTCTGACCTTGAAGAAAGGGGTAGACAAGGAATTTGGAATTCCTAGCCTGGAATAACTGAATTAAGTGAGAATAAGGTATGTGAAAATGCTCCGTAACTTGTAACTGGCATGCTCATGTCCGTCATTGGCGTTTTTAGTTTGGTAATCTTCTTTTGTTTCCCCGATAGACGGTTCAAGTCAGGTCAGTGCTATTTGGTTTAAGTATGTACAATAACGAAACATAAACCGAATCGGTTTCAGGGTTACTGAGTCTGTTCTTGCTCCTATACACCAGTTATCTATCCATTGGTTCTGTCTGTACAGCATTTCTTTTGCCCCTACCTTTGGGAAAGTGGTATTTTTTTTTTCCTTTCAGGAATCTTGGCCTCATCTGAGTCCATGCTCTTTTGAGTGGGGCTGACCCTAATGTCCCACTCCAGAGAGGCTAGCTATCTTACTTGGACGTAGTGAATCGTAATTCACTACAGTTAGTCCGTGGGTGGGCATGTGAATAATGCTTGTTTCACTACCATCGTCTATGAGAATTTTGCTAGAACCACTGGGAGGAGTAGTCTTAGAGCTTCTAGTAAGTTGTGTGTTCTGTCCTGTGGGGAAACCTGCCTGAGAATGAAGTCCGCATGGAGAAAAGGGACACATTCCTGGGAACAGAGATCAAGACCCTGCATCTACCCATGCTCAGAGTCTGTTCCATTAAGCTTCCAACTCTGTGATGTAATGTACATGGCCTCCTCTGTGTTCATTGTTAGTTTCAGGGAAGTTTCTGTTCCTGGCAACTGAATGTTCTGGTTTACTCCCACTCTGCCATTCCCTGACCGTCTAATTCATTGTGTTACCTTGAGTTTGCCACCTCACTTCTCAGATTTAAATTTTTCATCTGTAAAAGTAAATTGTATTATTTAGAATTTAAGCACAAAGCAGGTGGCACAATGAAATTAGGGTATTTCAAGGAGTGCTTGTATATAAAGGTATGGAAACTGGGTAGTGTTGGATGAGTAGCATAGATTCAAAGAGATGGGAGCAGGGAGCGTAGCTGGAAACTGAACCGAGAGAGTCTTGCAGAGAAGTAGTGACTTGTATCTGGGGTAAACTTAGCAGGGAGAGCTGAGGGGATATACTCACTGGCCCCATTCTCCTTCCTTTCACCCATCTCTTACCACGGCTTCCCTTTTGCTGACCTCAACAGGAATGGACGGGGGCCTGCTGATGTGGTCCATGGAGGTAGGGAACAGGGAGAGAAGGGTGGAGAGTGGATTTGGATGGGCAAATAGAAGGATCTTCAGCTTGTCTTCTGGTCCTAAAATTAAATGAGTACATTGAAGGAATAAGGCAACTTTGGGATCAGTTTGGATTTACATTCAATGTATATGTGAGAAAAGAGAAAAAAAAATCTTAAGTTTGTCCATTAAGTACACAAATAGTTTGGTCAGTGCCATTGCGTTGTCTCTAATGACATGGGGGCAAAAGGGATAATTTACTAGTTAAATTAGATAATGCATTTATTCCAACTGTTCTTAATCGTTTCTTCCTTTCCTTTCTTCTCTTTCCCTTTTCCCTTTTCCCTTTTCCCTTTTCCCTTTTCCCTTTTCCCTTTTCCCTTTTCCCTTTTCCCTTTTCCCTTTTCCCTTTTCCCTTTTCCCTTTTCCCTTTTCCCTTTTCCCTTTTCCCTTCCCTCCCTCCCTTCCTTCCTTCCTTCCTTTCTTTCTTTCTTTCTTTCTTTCTTTCTTTCTTTCTTTCTTTCTTTTTCTTTTCTCTCTTTTCTTTTCTTTTCTTTTCTTTTCTTTTCTTTTCTTTTCTTTTCTTTTCTTTTCTTTTCTTTCACACAGACAGCATGAGCAGGGGACGTTCAGAGAAAGAAGGAGAGAGAGAATCCCAAGCCAGCTCCACATTGTCAGTGTAGAGTCTGAAGTAGGCTTTAAACTCCCAGACCATGAGATCATGACCTGAGCCAAAATCAAGAGTTGGATGCTTAACCAACTGAGCTGCCCAGGCTCCCCTTAAATGTTCCTTTCAGTAATTAGAGTGGAACTGTACCTGAGTGTCAGTTTTGAAAATGGATAAAAAAGTAACTTATCTTAATTACATGTGCTTGATAAAAAGACAAAAAAAAAACCAGACAAAAACATATATTTTTACAAAGGCAGGCCTGGTGTTTGATCTGGTTTCTTGAGAGAAGAGACAGCAATTTGTTTCGGTGCTGGAACAGAAGATGAGCGTGTGAGGCTTATTGCGAGACACTCAAGTATGTACGAAACCGCATATATCGTTCTTTGTGGGCGACCTAAAGAATGTTCAAGAGTAACTTTCTCTGAGATGTTTTTTCCCCACTGATTTAATTGCTGAGTAAGCTGCAGCTCGACCATATGGCACAGTAGATTGCTCAGGGAGAAAATAATAATTTTGCGTAGTGGCATACAGGTCATATACATTGAGAAAATGCCTGTTCAATTCCTGATCTTTTATTAAATGAATATGAAGTATGAATGTTTGCATGTCAACATGTAGTGTAGCAAGGCCACACTCCTCCTCAGTGGTTATGTTGGTCTATCTCTGGTTAAAGAACTAGGACAGGGTCCTGCTGCCTTGGGATCGTCCCGCTGGGCCCTGCCCTCCGCGGAGGTCAACCGATGGCCGGTGGCTGCAACGCCTTCTCAAGCTGCATGAACCCTGTACCTTGTTTATGGGTCTAACTACCGTTCTCCAGCCCTCCAGAACTTTGCCTTGGCCACTGTCAGGGAGGGTGGCGAACTGTGCAGCGTCTCAAGATTTTATTCAATCCAAAGGGTTACACCTTGAGGTTTTAACCCATAGCAGCAAAACGGGCTTCTGAAAAAGAATTGGAAACTCAAGGCCTCGATTGTCTTTGGAAATTTAAATTGGAAACCTTACCAAATTGATTGAGATCTATTTTCATATATTTTTTTTAAATTTTAAAGTTTCCTCATTTATTTTGAGAGAGACAGAGAGAGCATTCGCATGGGAAGAGCGCAGAGAGAAGGAGAGAGAGAATCCTAAGCAGGCTCCATGCTGTCAGTGCAGAATCTGACACGGGGCTTGAACTCACGAACCTCGCAACTTTATGACCTGAACTGAAACTGAGAGTCGGATGCTCAGCCAAGGTGCCCCGTATGACACGATTTTGTTTTTGTTTTTTTGTTAGCTGTCCACGGCATACCTGCCAAGATGTAGAGGTAGACAATTCATAATCCGGATGACCTACTGTAGGCTATTTCCTCGTGGTGACGGAACAGTGTCACCCCTGCCGCACTTGTTTTCGTTTGCATCGGTGGGCTACGGTCTTTGAATCCCATTCAAAGTTACGGATTTGACCCAGAGGGGGAAAAAAAAACCCGCCTTGCGTCACTTGTGAGAAGAATTGAGCAAAATTTGGTTTCGCTCTAAAAACCGACCTTTTCATTCTTTTGAGCTTCTGCTGCAGATCAGGCATGATGGGGGAGAGGTGGTATGCAATGTCCCATTTCTGTTTGGTTCACCAACAGCACATTGCTGGGATTAAAATCCTTATGTTACAGCTAGAGATCTCTTTCTCTCTTGCTTTCCTTATCCCTCCTGTATCTAATTTGTTATCAATTTTAACCATTCTTTATGAAATCTCTTTTGGATTTGTCCATTTCTTTCCTCACCTTTCATAGCAAACGGTTCCATCTCTCTCCTAGATAATCAGTAGACCCCTGATTAACATCCCTGTATCCACTTCTGCTGCCTCCAGTACAGGTTCTGCTCTGAAGCTAGACTTTGCTTAAAAAACACAAAGCTAGGGGCCCCTGGGTGGCTCAGTCGGTTAAGCAGCTGACATCAGCTCAGATTATGATCTCATGGTTTGTGGGTTTGAGGCCCGCGTCAGGCTCTGTGCTGACAGCTCAGAGCCTGGAGCCTGCTTCGGATTCTGTGTCTTCTTCTCTCTGTGTTCCTCCCCCACTTGCACTGTCTCTGTCTCTCTCTCTCTCTCTCTCTCTCTCTCAAAAATAAATAGATATTAAAAAACAATTAAAAAACCACACACACACAAAGCTAATTGTGTCTCCATTCCCTCAACCCTTGGATGGCTTCCCCCTTGTCCTTAGAATAAAATCCACATGGGGCACCTGGGTGGCTCAGTCAGTTAAGCATCCGACTTCAGCTCAAGTCATCATCTCACATTTTGTGAGTTTAAGCCCCGTGTTGGGCTTTGTGCTGACAGCTTGGAGCCTGGAGCCTGCTTTGTATTCTGCGTGTGTGTGTGTCTCTCTCTCTGCCCCTCCCCAGCTTTCACTGTGTGTGTCTTTCTCAAAAATAAATAAAAAGTTAAAAAAAATTTTTAGAATAAAATCCACATTGCTGTATTATGGCTGTGGGTCCCCTAGGTCTGGGCCTTTCCCTACCTTCACTCATGCCTCACCTCTGCCTTTTCTGTCCAGTGCAGCCACATCAGACTTCATGAAGTCCTTGAAGTATTGACAGATTCTAAGTTCTTTGCAATAACTATGTATTTTTTTAATTTTTTTAAAAAATATTTATTTTTTAATATGAAATATATTGTCAGATTGGTTTCCATACAACACCCAGTGCTCATCCCAACAGGTACCCTCCTTCATGCCCATCACCTACCCTCCCCTCCCTCCCACCCCCCCATCAACCCTCAGTTTGTTCTCAGTTTTTAAGAGTCTCTTATGTTTTGGTTCCCTCCTTCTCTAACCTTTTTTTTTCCTTCCCTTCCCCCATGGTCCTCTGTTAAGTTTCTCAGGATCCACAGAAGAGTGAAAACATATGCTATCTGTCTTTCTCTGTATGACTTATTTCACTTAGCATAACATTCTCCAGTTCCATCCATGTTGCTACAAAAGGCCATATTTCATTCTTTCTCATTGCCACGTAGTATTCCATTGCGTATATAAACCACAATTTCTTTATCCATTCATCAGTTGTTGGACATTTAGGCTCTTTCCACAATTTGGCTATTGTTGAAAGTGCTGCTACAAACATTGGGGTACAGGTGCCCCTATGCGTCAGCACTCCTGTATCCCTTGGGTAAATTCCTAGCAGTGCTAATCCTGGGTCATAGGGTAGATCTATTTTTACTTTTTTGAGGAACCTCCACACTGTTTTCCAGAGCGGCTGCACCAGTTTGCATTCCCACCAACAGTGCAAGAGGGTTCCTGTTTCTCCCCATCCTCTCCAGCATCTATAGTCTCCTGATGTGTTCATTTTAGCCACTCTGTCTGGTGTGAGGTGGTATCTGAGTGTGGTTTTGATGTTAATTTCCCTCATGAGGAGCGACGTTGAGCATCTTTTCATGTGCCTGTTGGCCATCTGGATGTCTTCTTTAGAGAAGGGTCTATTCATGTTTTCTGCCCATTTCTTCACTGGATTATTTGGTTTTTGGGTATGGAGTTTGGTAAATTCTTTATAGATTTTGGATACTAGCCCTTTGATATGTCATTTGCAAGAAAGAGAGAGACAGAGCACAAGTGGGGGAGGGACAGAGAGAGAGGGAAACACAGAATCTGAAGCAGGCTCTGGGCTCCGAGCTGTCAACACAAAGCCCAACATGGGGCTCAAACCCATGAACCACGGGATCATGATGTGAGCCCAAGTTGGACATCCAACTGACTCAGCCACCCAGGCACCCCTGGAATATATATATTTTAGAATAATGTCTTAAAAACTGTAGATAATTATCATGTTGAAATGATCATATGTTGAAATCTGCATGTTTTGAAAAAGTTACATAATCTATAACACTCCTGTGAAAATAAACGACTTTTAATTTTGTCTTGAATGTCATGTTAAGATTTCTAGTAATTCTTTATCGTCTCCTAATCTTCCTGAAGTCCAGTTTTCCCTGAAAGATTGCTTTGAAATCACAATATTGCTTGGGTATTTACTTTACAAAAATTTCTTTTAATGTTTGTTTATTTTTGAGAGAGAGAGAGACACAGAGCATGAGTGGGCAGAGAGAGATGGAGGGAGACACAGAATCTGAAGCAGGCTCCAGGCTCTGAGCTGTCAGCACAGAACCCGATGCAGGGCTCAAACTCAGGAGCCATGAGGTCATGACCTGAGCCAAAGACAGATTCTTGACTGACTGAGCCACCCAGGTGCGCCTACTTGGGTGTTTACTTTTGCATATGCAGTGCCAAGAAGAGACAGATCATTGCTGCTGTGTAACTATGTTTGTTTATGTTAATAAAAGAAAGAGGAGAAATGAATCTGTTGGCAAGCAGGTGGCGTGTGGAAGGCGAGGCTGGTTTATGTTTGTCGGTAGTTAATCTGTGAAGTTTAATCCCTGGTCCAGGTGATGTTGGGAAATACAAGTACAAATGTTAGCCCTGGCTTCGGTGACCTTCTCTCTACTGATCTATATAAAGACCTGGTGAGTGGTTAGCAATTTACAAAGGTTGTAGGTTGCCTGAAACCAGTGACAAAGGGGGATGGAGGAACTTCCCTTCCTTCCTTCCTTCCTCAGACCTTGGTTTTTCAGGCATCTCTAAAAAGATGAGAATAACTGAAGACATAGAAACACATCTATTGATGGTTAGTGGTAGGGAGTGGGCATTTAAGTTCGTTTTGAATTTTAGTGAGTAAACGATATTTGGTGTGTGCTTCCTGGCAATTACAGGCTCCTAACTGGTGCTGGTTCCACCTTGGAAGGAGATTTGGGGACAGAGAGACTCTCTGGAATCCAGTGAATCTGGCTTTCTTGTTGGTCAAAGTTTGAAAAACAGTAGCCGTGGAGAACTTCACTTTCCAGTACAACTTGAGTATTATTGGAATGTGGTTTGTTTTTTTGGTTTTGTTTTTTTCCTGTTCCCTGCATCCATTTTGTAACTTTCCATGGACGTTTCCATGATTCCCAAATTAAATTAATTTTCCAAAGTAATTTGCAGCTGTGATGTAGCATTTGCGGTATCTACTGCGTAATAGTAATAGGGACCATCTTTGAAGGTTCATTTGTCGTTTGAGAGTAAGGAATATTCAACCCAACTGTGACACTCCTCTTTGTTCACTCATAAAACAGGCTTGTCTGGTTGCATGAGCTCAGAGGTGTCTTCGATTTCTCTTCGACTCGCTTGAAATAATTTCGTAGGTAGTGACTTCAAAAGCAGGCATCTGGAAATACAGCAATGTTTCAAATGACTCATGAATATAGAAGAAAATTTTCTGTTGTAGGTGAGCTGAAAGATGAAGCCAGTTTTGAGTATTAGCAATGAAATACTGACCATTTGAGATACTCTAGGAGATTCTCTAAGACCAAATAGCTTTGTAATATTTGTTTATTTTACTAATTTGTGTATTTTGCATTTTTAGAACTAAAAGGAATTTTCTTTTTATTTATTTATTTATTTTTTATTTTTATTTTTTTAACGTTTATTTTTGAGACAAAGAGAGAGAGAGCATGAATGGGGGAGGGTCAGAGAGAGGGAGACACAGAATCTGAAACAGGCTCCAGGCTCTGAGCTGTCAGCACAGAGCCCGATGCGGGGCTCGAACGCACGGACCGCGAGATCATGACCTGAGCCGAAGTCGGCCACTTAACCGACTGAGCCACCCAGGCGCCCCAGGAATTTTCTTGAGGGAGAAAACACTGAAAGTGACATTTGCACCAAGCTCTCAAGAATTTCTGTTTGTTTTCAAATAAATAAAAATGGTGTGTGTGATGCTCTTTGCCTAGAGTCTTGGTATTTTTCACTAGTTCTCAAAAAAGTGAAACGTTTTTAGTGAAGCAAGGTAGAAATTCGAAGTTGTGAATCCCAGTTGCCCAAAAGAAACTCCTACCTGTGTATCTGCTTCCTGCAGATTCTTGACAATCTTCATCTTGTTTGGTGGAAAAAATTATTTTTCTCAGGCCAATGATCAAAAAAGTGCTACCTGCAATTGACAGCTTTGTTTTTTTTTTAATTTTTTTAACGTTTATTTATTATTGAGAGACAGAGAGACACAGAATGTGAGCAGGGGAGGGGCAGAGAGAGGGGGAAATACATAATCTGAAGCAGGCTCCAGGCTCTGAGCTGTCAGCTCAGAGCCCAGAGCAGGCCTAAAACTCACAAACCGCCAGATCATGACCTGAGCTGAAGTCGGACGCTTAGCCGACTAAGCCACCCAGGACCCCCTGACAGCTTTGTTTTTGAAACAGGTCTGGCACATGTGGAAATGAAGAGGCAGAAGAGCAAGGTGGGTCGGTGTGTGAGCTGACAGGGAAAGGGTCATTGGGGCAATAAAGTTACTCATTTCTCATCTTCTTTGATGACAGCCACCATAGACGACTTTTCTCAATATGGCCTTGCACGGATACACATGTGGAGCTTTCAGGCTACTGCAACAGGTGCAGCTCCTTACTACTTAATCCCCTCCCTAGAAACACAAGGTCTGGGGCACCTGGGTGGCTCAGTCGGTTGAGTGTCCAACTTTGGCTGAGGTCATGATCTCTTGGTTCATGAGTTCAAGCCCTGCTTTGGGCTCTGTGCTGACAGCTCAGAGCCTGGAGCCTGCTTCAGATTCTGTGTCTCCCTCTCTCTGCCCCTGCCCTGCTCTCACTCTGTCTCTGTCTCTCTCTCTTTCTCAAAAATAAACTTAAAAAAAAAAACAAGGTCTGAAATGCTTGGGCTGGAGTGGCAAGAAAAGTCACCACTCGATTCTTGATCATTCTTTAGATCCTGATTAGACAGCATACTCTCTGCCTTTGCTCTGTGTCTTGTGGGTTACAAATTTATTTGGAACCCAAGGCAGATGCTTTATCTGTAAGTCATCCATTACTGCCTCAATGCTTTTGGGAGGCAGATCGGATTGGGCCCTTTATGAAATCCCAGCCAGCGCTTTCACTCAACACTAATTGTCCACTTACATTTAATTGCAAGTGGAGACAGTGCCTCCCCCTTTCCTCAACTGTTCTGTTCCATCTTATTTGGTAAAAAGCAAAACAAATTTGGGAAACCTGAGGCCAGCCTTTGGATGACAGTGAGAAAAATAGCATGTTGTGGCCAAGATCATCTTATAGTAAAGACATTTTGGGCATCATTCATGCTGTAATACGTTAATTAATCTATCATGTTTAAAGATGTATCATAAACACTTTTGATACAACAGTGCCGTATTACTCCATGGGATACAGATGGGTAGAAAGCATGTTTTCTACTGTAACAGGCTCTGTAGTCTTGAGAAAACAAGATATATGACAAGAAAACGCTTTACAGCGTGTCTTCCTACTGGTCACAGATGGTTTTAGATTTGGAAGAAGCTGCTTTAGGACCCTTTCAAACCAAGGTCTTCTGCAGTGTCTTTTCTGCAACAGTGATACACATGAACATCCACATAAGTGACCCCCCTGCCCCCTTCCCCACTTAATTAACTCTCCAGCTGTTGGGATGCCCTCTGTTCTCCCCTAAAACCTGTGTACTGGTGCCTCCTGTTTGCTGAATAGTCACTCATCGGGGCCCTCTGCAGGCCGTCACCCCTCGCTGCAGGCGAGCTAATGCTCACCAAGAGATAGTGTTGTTTGTCCTCATACTGGTTAGTGACCATGGTACTTGCTGTTATAATTATATAATGAAATGCTTTGTAAATAAAAGACATGTGAGTGTGATAAGAGAGGTGTTTCAATAAAAGTAAGAAAGGAATACTTTGGTAAGACCCTTGAGTCTAAAAACATTACTATCGGATTAGGAATAATCTATCAAATGTAAACAATTAAAACAATTAAATCTTAGGACTCCATACTCGGATTTCTTTTCTAGTATCTTTATGTGATTTCACATTAGAGAAATCTAGAAACTAGAGATCAAGTGTAAGAGATCTGGCTTTTGGGAGAAGAGGGAGTATGTTGGAAACTCCACTCAAGGTAGAGGCCATGGCCGTATGTGAAGAGAAGCATTTATTTCCTCTTTGCTGCTTAGGATTGTTGAGTTTGAAGGGCTTTTCCATTCACAAAGAAACCATTGGCGCTGATCACTTTGGTTGAGAGGGATTCTGACACTGACTTGTCGCTTCTTCTAAGAGGATCCTAATGTACATTTACACGGGTAAGGTTCTGATAACTTCTCCAGAAAAGAAACTCAGGTTTCTTTGACTCAGTGTTTGATAAACTTTTTGGAATTGGTAACTCTTTTCAGATTTCAGTTTTGGGGAATTAGAATTCTAACGTAAAATGTAAGTCCTCCACTATTCTGTACTAATTGTGAAATAACAGCAGTGTTAAAAATTTTGCTGCGTCCTGTGGAGAAGAAAAAAAAAATGAATCAGTCCTAATCTTAATTCTTGAGTTTATTATCTAATGTGGAAAAAACACATAATCAATTATAATATACTGAGGTTGGTACAAAGTGATAAAAAGATAAAAAAATATTAATTTTATATGTAAAGAACTTGGGGTACAAGGAGGTTTAAACATCTTCCCCAGAGTTGGCCAGTGCAGCATGGACAAAAAACCTGATACATCTGACTCGGTATCTAATTTAATAGCTTCATACTCACATAATACTTCATACTAAGCCTGGCAAATAAAAAGCGAGCTTTCATAGTTTTCAGCTAAATTAGTTATTTTTAACTTCATATTGAATTAGAAAAATAATTTGATCACTCAGATTCCCAAATTTGTTTTCTAGAATATGGAATAATAACATATATGATGTATCTGCCCCCTCCCCTTTCTTATGGTTCATTTTAAGTACTTTATTATTTTTAGTGTTATTTTTCTATAAACCAGTCATACTCACTGCCTACTGCTCAGCTGTATAGGGATAGAAGGCCCCCCATCCCGACCCTGGAGAGAGAGCCGGTTAGTTGGGGTCTCACTAAAATACGTAGAATGCCATGCATGACTAAGATTCTTCTTCTACGTGAAAATATCAGCAAATGGTTGGTTTTTATTGAAAAATATATATATATTTTTTTCTGGAAAATATTTTAATAGCTTGTTTCAATTTACTTGATTAAAAGACCAAAGAAGAGATTACATTCTTTTTTAAACCCCTGTCTATATACATTTAGAGAATATGCTTTACTGAAATGGTATCCTTAGACAATAAACATGATGGTTATTTTGTTGAAATGGTTAATCTTGGACAATGACTTTATATCATGTCAGCATATGAGTTTTCTCCTTTTCTTTACCATGGTAGAAGTTCCTTACTAGAGGGGCCTCTGGGTGGCTCAGTCAGTTAAGCATCTGACTCTTGATTTCTGCTCAAGTCATGATCCCGCGGTTTGTGAGTTTGAGCCCCGCACTGGGCTCCATGCTGACAGCGTGGAGCTTGCTTTGGGCCCTCTGGCTCCCCTTATCTCTGCCCCTCCCCTGCTTGCTCTCTTTCAAAATAAATGAACATTGAAAAAAATTAAAGGGATGCCTGGGTGGCTCAGTCGGTTGAGCGTCTGATTTCGGCTCAGGTCGTGATCTCTCAACTCGTGTGTTTGAGGGCCACATCGGGCTCTCTGCTGACAGCTCAGAGCCTGGAGCCTGCTTCAGATTCTGTGTTTTCCACTCTCTCTCCTCCCCCTCCCATGCTTGCACACTCTCAAAAATGAATAAACATTAAAAAAATTTTTTTAATTAAAAATCCTTATTAGAGACAAAAGAAGAATGATTTAAGAAAATAAAGAAAAAATCTAAAACCTCATTGGCAGCAAATACTAAGGCCACTCTTTCTTTTTTTTTTTTTCATAATATAATTTATTGTCAAATTGGTAACATACAGTGTGTAAAGTGTGCTCTTGGATTTCAGGGTAGATTCCCGTGGCGCATCGCTTTCATACAACACCCAGTGCTCATCCCAACAAGTACCCTCCTCAGTGCCCATCACCCACTTCCCCCCTCTCCCCCATGCCCCCATCAACCCTCAGATTGTTCTTTGTATTTAAGAGCCTCTTATGGTTTGCTAAGGCCACTATTTCTTTGTAAAACTCAATACAGATGTTTAAGAGGTAAACAGATAATAACATACATTTAAAATCCATGTTTTCATTTTCTAGAACTGCAAGATACAAAGTCCCCTTACAGCTTTGAAATGACACACTTGAACGTTCCGTTTCCTAACTTTCCCTTTTGGCCTTTGTTTCTCTTCATCTGACAATACTTCTTTATTTTGCAGATCTGTTTGGTTCTACAATATAATCCCAGGGCCTTAAGCATATCTCCTTACTTCCTAGAAGTGAAATCTGACAAATGCCTGAATAACTGAGTAGTTTTAGAGTTAGCAGATGTCAAAACACGGATGTGAGTGTGTCAGCTTGTCCCGACAGCATGTGAAAGTCGAATGCTCCTCACGGTCCATTCTGCCTGGAGCATTGTGTCTGTGGTTGGGGCGTAGGAAATCTTGTAGGGTTAGATTTTGAAGGACCCGTGTGACATGTTAATGAATTTAGATCATGTTCTTAAGGAATGATGAACTTTGAAGGAGATGTGGAATGAGAGAAATTTCTAGGAAGAACACGAAAGCAAAAGGTATTTTTCCTAATATATCTGATAGGTAAGCACAATCAACATATTAGTGATAGAGTGAATTTTTTGGTTGTGAAGCCATTTTTTTGAGCTACCATTACATTAGGTGGCACGACTGGGTCAGCCAAGAAGAAGGGAAAAACAAAACTGTGTATAGGTATTTTTGTAATTTGATTGTTCATTTGACAGTGAAGCAGCTACTTTATGTGGTGCATTTGTAGGATAATTTCACTGAAACAGATCTCTATGCCCTTAAATAATCCTCCTCCTTACAAAGATTTCCATTGCTTTCTCTGCATGAGAGCCCAAGGGAAGATTGAGGAGATTGAAAAAAGGCAGTTTTTTTTAAGTTTCTTTATTTAGTTAGAGAGTGAGAGAGAGTGAGAGAGAGAGAGAGAGAGAGAGAGAGAGAGAGTGAGTGAGAGTGTATGTGTGTGTGTGTGTGAGTGTGTGTGTGTGCGTGTGCGCGAGCAGGGTAGGGACAGAGAGAGAGAGAGAGGGAGAATCCCAAGCAGGTTCTGTGCTAACAGCACAGATCCTGATGCAGGGCTTGGTCTCAGGAACTGTGAGATAATGACCTGAGCTGAAATCAAGAGTTGGACGAGCTGAGCCACCCAGGTGTCCCAGAAATGGCAGGTTTAACATAGACTCTTAAGTGGGTTTAAAACATACAACCATTGCCGAAAAGGCAAACCCAGGAGAGAACAGGAGGCTGCCTGCAGGGCAAGCATGGAGGGTCGTGGAGGCTGGACTAAGGAAGTCACGAAAGGGAGATGTGATGTGTAGAAGTTCCAAAGATATTTTGGTAGAATGGGCACATTTGGATGATTGTAAGGGAGAGGCAGGGAAAAGAAATGAGTCCTGTTTGTGATTTGGGCAATGCTTGCTTGGCCAGGGTTAAACAACCCAGGAGTATACTTGTGACTTTTGTAATGTATTTGGGTATTTATTAGCATTTATTGGATTGGTTAGCCTAGTGTTATTATGTTAAACTTTTAATATATGTAGTATTCTATAAGAGATGTGCTGACCCAATGGATGTATTCAGATCCATGTAATAAGTTGATATAGTACATCTCTACCAAAGAATGTGATCATGAATCTAATTCTTTCTTACAAAGGCATATACCTACTCCTCACTGTCAGAAATGCTTGTCTGAAGGACATTGAGGACATATACATGTATAGATAGTTGGTTGTGAATGATGTAAAAAATGAAGTCAGTAAATACCCATTATATTTTCTACCAGAAATATGACATTCACTGTAAATTGGACAATGCTATTATACATTATTATTGAAATGAAATGAAACGTGTGAAATGAATGAGTTATATTTTATAAGGTACAACCACTTTGTGGGCAATGTATTTGTAACAGTGTTTGTTATGCGTTTCCTGATGTGAGGGAAATATAAATGGTGATGTAGTGTTCTAAGGTGATTTAGATTTTGGAAGGATAAATGAAATGGAATTTTTGATTGAGATGACTACATTAAATTGTTTGGTTTTACATTTGATTGTGCTTTATGTATAGACTTCATAATAGGGTTTCAAATACATAAAAGGGAATTTATTCCATAAGCTAGAGTTAGAAATTCATTTTAAATATTTAATGATTTAATTAAGTTTTATTAGTGTGATGCTTTTTGCTTTGCCGATGAAAAATTGACAAGGGCCTCATCTGGGTTTTCCACACCCCCCCCTTTTTGGGTAGTATCTTGGTTAGATTTGTTTGTTCTGTTCTGTATCTTTATAAACAGTGATAAATACTCATTTCTCAAAATAAACGCTTTTTCTAAACATCTGAAATGGCCAAGAGAAAAATAGTAAACAATTGTGAAGCATTAAAATCAACAGACTTTACTCACTGAATTGCTCTTTGATTCAAAAACTGATTTTTCATACTGTGTCTCTAGAGAAAATTTGGTTTGTTTTCCTCCAGTCTTCTCTCTATCCTGATTGTCTTCACCAGGGTGCAGAAACCGTTTCGTGCCCCAACACTCAGGCCAGGTGCACATGGCACTTGCTGTTGGACTAGACTTTGGGGCACTGGATGGGGAGTGGGGCTTGCGCTGGTCAAGCAAACAGTGAGGGAGAGTGAAAAGTGAATCACCTGAATTGCCCCACTATCAACAATGGGTTCAGTGGGTTCACTGTGAGGGGTTTGTAGGGAGTGGACGTTCCCCAGATTTATACCTCAGGAATATATTAGTACTGCAAGTGTATCGGATATGGAAATGCTGTAAAAAGTCGAGGGACACTTTGGCCACGTGCATTTCTATGAACTGTCATACTCCTATTTCACTCATATTAATTGACAAAGTGGGGGGAAAGGAAGAAAGTATAGTTGCAATATTTGTCCAAAAGGCAGCAGTTGGCCCAGGGTAGCAAGGAATGTGATTCTCCAGACTTTACTGAGAAACCTCATGCCCTTTGCCCGTGTGCTGAGCAAGAGTCAATGTTATCTTCAAATGTGCTTCTGGAGGAAAAATAAAATAAGTGTATTATCTCCAGATAATAGATGTAGATAATTGTTAATTATCCTCTTTCTTTTTAGGTAAACAAATGTAATTAACCAAAATTCACCTTTACTTTTGTCACACTTTTCACGATTCGGGAACACAGGCTATTAATAGGTAGGAAGGTATGCTGAAAACCATCTTGTCTCCTGTTGAAAGTTTGAATGTTATTGCTAGAGAACTGAGTGTCCCCTTATGGTAGTCATTAGCCACACATGGTTGTTAACATTTCAGTTTAATTAAAATTAAATAACAGTTTTATTTCTTCAGTGGCCACAAGAGAGTTGTGGCTGCCATATTGGACAGGGTAGAAATATTTCCATCATTATAGAAAATTTTACTGTGCTGTCCTGGGTTAGAAAGTATGTGGTTATGGCATCGAAGAAAGTATTTTTATACAGATCCTGTTGACGTAGTAATAAACAAATGATACCATTTCAGTTATAAAGAATATTCTTTTTGGCTTTTTTTTTTTTTTTGGGACAGAGAGAGACAGAGCATGAACGGGGGAGGGGCAGAGAGAGAGGGAGACACAGAATCGGAAACAGGCTCCAGGCTCTGAGCCATCAGCCCAGAGCCCGACGCGGGGCTCGAACCCCCGGACCGCGAGATCGTGACCTGGCTGAAGTCGGACGCTTAACCGACTGCGCCACCCAGGCGCCCCCTTTTTGGCTTTTTAAGATTTTATTTGAATTGCAGTTAGTTAACATACAGTGTCATATTAGTTTCAGGTGGACGGTATACTGATCCAACACTTCCATACATCACCTGGTACTCGTGACAACTCCTTAATCCCCATCATCTATGTCACCCATGTCCCCACCCACCTCTGGTAACCACCAATTTGATCGCTATTACTTCGGGTCTGTTTCTTGATTTGTCTCCCTCTCTCTTTTTCCCTTTACTCATTTGTTTCTTAAACGCCACATGTGAGTAAAATCATGTGGTATTTGTCTGTCTTGGACTGACTTCACTTAGCATAATACTTTCTAACTCCACTTCGTTGCAAACGAAAAGACTTCATTCTTTTCTAGGGCTGAATGATATTCTATCACATATGTATACCGTATCTTCCATTCATCCATTCCACATCATTCATTCCATATCTTCCATTCATATTATCCACTCATCAGTTGGCAGACACCTGGGCTGCTTCCATATCTTGGCTCTTGCAAGTAACGCGGCTACAAACATAGGGGTGCATCTGTCGCTTTGAATTAGTGTTTTTGTATCCTTGGGGTAAATACCTACTAGTAGGATTGCTGGATTATAGGGTACTTCTGTTTTTTTCTTTCTGAGGAACTTCCATACTCCTTTCCTACAATGGCTACACCAGTTTGCATTCCTACCAATGGTGCAAGAACGTTCCTTTTCCTCCACATCCTCACCAACACCTGTTGCTTCTTGTGTTGTTGATTGTAGCCATTCTGACAAGTGTGAGCTGATCTGTTATTGTAGTTTTGATTTGCATTTCCCTGATCATGAGTGATGTCGAGTATCTTTTTGCGTGTCTGTTGGCCATCTGTATGTCTTTGGAGAAATGTCTATTCGTTTCTTCTGCCCATTTTTAAATCGAATTATTTGGTTTTGAGTGTGAGTTTTATAAGTTCTTTATATATTTTGGATACTAACCCTTTATCAGATATGCTATTTGGAAATATCTTCTCTCATTCTGTAGGTTGCCTTTTAGTTTTGTTGATTGTTTCCTGCACGGTGCAGAAGCTTTGTATTTTGATGTGGTCCCAATAGTTTTTTTTGCTTTGTTTCCCTTGCTTCAGGGGACCTGTCTAGGAAAAAAAGTTGTTACAGCCCGTGTCAAAGAGGCCTGTGTTCTCTTCTAGGACACTTATGGTTTCAGGCCTCACATTTAGGCCTTTCATCCAATTGTGTATACGGTATATGTATGTGATGAGTATTTCTCGTTCATTTACGTGTTACTGTGGCTGTTCCCAGCTGTCAGGCAGCTTTTCTCTTAGTGATGAAGATCCAGGCTCTTCTTTCTTGGGATTCTGCCACGCTTCAAATCCTTGAAGTGCTGGTCCCAGCTGCTGGAAAGGTTAAGTTGCACTGGCCTCTTCACCACCTTGACCTGCAAGTGATAAAATCGATTTTCCCTCAAAATCCACTGGCGAGAACTAGTCACGTGGCCCACCTATATGCTAGGCTTTCCAGCGGCAACTCTTGTCTCATGGAAGGAAAAGCCACTGGGAAACCACCACAGTTTCTCAGCAACTGAGAAACTCTGCAAAACAAATATGAATTTTATATGAAAAAGTAACTAATGGGTAAGGGAATAGTTTTGCTCATTGTTAAACTGATTGCATTCCGTCATCTTCGGCAGACATATATTATTGTTTTCTACCCTTTTTCAGGAATTGGCTTTCACATTATGATTTGATTATAATTTCACATTATAGTTTGATAATCTCTGAGAACCAATTAATCTCTTTATTTTCATGTTCTTCTACATTTAAACACTTTCTACCTTGCAGATTAAGAACAGTCGATAAGACCAACCTCATTTTTACTTAGTTCATGTAAAATATTATAGATCCATGGGAAATTTATGTAAAAATGGTTATATATTTTTATGTAGGCTTTTTATTTTATAGGTGAAATAGTGATACTCTGTTCCTAAAGTTTTCTCTTGTGGGTCTGAGTATGATTTAATTTAGAAGAATAGAATGTACATAAAATTAGGATTATGTGTATCACATGTAGTGAAGTACACCTGGAAAGGAGTCTCCCTGTTATGGACAAAGAGTTACTGGCAGAATTCTCATAGAATTATCTCTTGTAAATCATCTTCCAAGTTAAAAGATAAATCCATACTCAAAATCTGCACTTTTAATTTTTTTAGTTTTTAGTTTTGGGGGCTTTATTTACATTTTATTTGTAAGTCATCTCTACACCCAACATGGAGCTCAAACTCAAAACCCCATGATCAAGAGTCACGTGGTCTGAGTGAGCCCACCAAGCGCCACCAAATCTGCACGGTTTTTACATGTTGATACCATTATTGGATATCCAGTGCACATGCAAGCACACTTCTCTTTCTTGACCTTGGCACTTACAAATACCAAAAAAAGATAGTTCAAGGTTACCCTATGCCTAAATTCATTTTGACTGTTTTCTTCTCTTTGGATATCTCCGTCTGTAATCTCTGCTTCTATTTCTAGAGCCATCTAGCTATCTTGTGTGTCTGTCATCTGTTCGTCCTTCCTTCCTTCCTTTCTTCCTTTTTCTTTCTTTCTTTCGTCCGTCCTTTCTCTCTCTCTCTCTCTCTTTCTTTCTTTCTTTCTTTCTTTCTTTCTTTCTTTCTTTCTTTCTTTCTTTCATCTATTCATCCATCCTATCAATCATATCTGCTGGTAATACATTGCACAATAGTGTGGGATTGTAAAAATGACCTTGCAAACTGGGGCACCTGGGTGGCTCAGTTGGTTAAGCGTCTGACTTTGGCTCAGGTCATGATCTCGTGGTTTGTGGGTTCGAACCCCGCATTGGGCTCTGTGCTGACAGCTCGGAGCCTGGAGCCTGCTTTGGATTCTGTGTCTCCCTCTCTCTCTGCCCCTTCCCCACTCACGCCCTGTCCCTCTCTCTGTCTCTCTCTCTCTCTCAAAAGTAAATAAACATCAAAAAAAATTTTTTTAATGACCTTGCAAACTGAAAATGCACAAGGCAATTTTAATAATCAAGTGGAAAAATTTGTTTTATCAGCGACCTTTACAATTTTTTGCTTAAACATTAAAAACTCTCTTAATTTCAGTCATAAGTATGTAGGGAAATGAAAAAAAGCAGTAAAACTCTCTTCAGTACTTTATAATTTAAAACAGAAATATCGAGAACTAAAATGCTTTGGCCCTTTATAAAAAACGTGTCAGGAGTAGTTTGAACCGTGCTTGCCGCCTTCTCATCGAGTAACTTAAGGAATGAAAATCTTCTTGGCTTCGGCAAACTGCTGTACTTCTAAGTTTGGATCACCTCCTGACCTGTCCCCCTTTGTGCTTGCATTGTTATGAAATATCAGAGCATTCTTTTAATGTGAAATTTATTTTTTTTTAACAGATGTCACCTCCTCGAGGACAACTCGATCCTTTTCATCACGACTAGCCTCTTCATGTTTGTTGGTAAGCTCTCTCGTACTACGTTTTTATTGGTTATACGTCCAGAGTCTCTCAAATGGTCATAGTGTTAATGTTCCCGTGGTCAACCATGCGTGGAAGATTCCGATTTAACTTCCAGTGCTAGCACTTTTCGTGTCTCTGCTCTACTTTCCTCTTCGTCGGCTGTTTCCCTCCCGATTATCCATTTTGTAAAAAGGTTTGTGGGGCTCTCCCTGGGAGATAAGGGAGCTGTGGAATGACACGCTTTTCTGTCTGTATGTGCGCGGAATAACATGTACAGTGACTAATCGCCGATAGGCTTCGAAAGAAGTGCCACGGTTGGTCACTGAATGGGGCGTATGTCTCTTTTTTACATAGAGATTTGTGGGCTAAAGAGCTAGCAGCGAAGTTTACACTTGAAGCAATTACTCACATCTGATATATTACAGTAACTGAAATTTGAACCCTGTTGTTGAAAGCTGGTGGTATTTCACTAAACCATGATAGCTGAAATTTGTGTATATTGGAACCCTGCAGACAAGGATTGTTTCTGTGTGTGTTTTCCTTTTATGGAATCCTCTCTCTGGTCCTCCGATCATTTCCCCTCCTGGGCTGTTACTACTGCTACAGCCCGTATAAAATGAACCCCATGAAGCCCTTTATTTATTCTGCTACAATGTGTCTATGACATAAGCTGGGACAGGTTTGAGGGAAATAAGCATCATTACTGAGAGAAGTCCATAAAATATTTACCTCTGGCAATTGGATAATGCTTTGAATTAGAGAAGGCTAAAAACATACTGCACAGTGCAGGGAGAGCCATCCACCCAAGTGAATCTACACCATCTGTATGCATGGATGTGATCGTATTCCAATTTAAGAGTAAAATTCATTACTTGAGATAGTATAACTTGAAGCTAGTTAATTACTGGATTTGAAAAAAGAGCAATGCTGGTGTTCACAAATAAATTAGATGTGACTCTGGTGTGTATACAGAGTAAATTACAACAATTTCAAACTATACTTTAACGGATAAGATTTCTCTTGGGTTATCTGTAGTAGAATCTAGATTCGTGAGTTTTAAACTTTAAAACGCATTTGCATCACTGGGGTCTGCGATTTCGTAGTTTTAACTACTTCCCAGGAAATGCTAACGTAGATGACCAGACATTGAGTATCAAGAATCTAGAACTACATAGATGTTGCTGTAAACGTTGAGGAAGTCAGTGGCTTTAGCGAATAAAACTGTGCCATATTTAAAATTGCTTTGACTCTTTTCCACTTTCCAAGTGGAAAATACACACTGTTAAGAGCAAACTTTGGACCTTTCCTAGCTTTTAAACTTCTGCCTTGGGTTTGCCTTTCCTTTCAGTACCTTCTGAAAGCTTTCTCTTTCTTTACTCCTACATTATGGCCTTCCATTCATTCACCAGCTCACCAAATCAGGCTTTAGTCTGGATGTGAACTTCTGACAGAGACTTTCTAAGTGTACATCAGGACCTCCTTGCAGTCAACTGTGTGATGTGCATATGAGATCTTGTAATGTGGAGCTGACTTCATGCACGTCTTCCCTCCTTTGGTTTCTGGAATATCACTGCTCTTGTTTCTTCTCCCACTTTTATGGGGCTACCCTCTCCATCTCCTGCACGAGCTCCTCAGTTCAGCCCCATCAGTGCTCTCCTGCCCTTCTAACAGACCAGCGGCTCCTGCCACCATCTCCTCTTGGCTCTAGTTGCCATGCATATTTCAGTGACTCCCAATTTTTGATCTTTCTACCTCCAAGACTCATAGGTTCACTCCCGTAGTGACCTTGGGCAAGTTTCCTAACTATCCTGACCCTCACTTTCTGCCTCACCGTGTTCTTGTGGGGATTAAACAATTCTACTTGTAAAATGCCTGGAAGAGTTCCTGGCATCTAGCAAAGGGGTGCAAAATGCAAGCTGGTAAGCATCTGTTGGAATTTTGAGCAACAAAGAGGCTGTATGCCACACGATTTAGGTGTCTACTTAAGTGCCTTGGATAACGATCATGAGATTCCTCTGAGAATATTGCCCATTTCTCCGCATGACAGATTAGCAGGTTGCAGTAAACTATATCAATTTGAATTTATTTCTCTGGAAATGTCCCATCTTCTGGTTTGGCTCAAATGCACGTAGTAACAGCTGATGCCATGGGTGCATCCAGCCTGTGGGGGTCACAGATTTCCTTGGTCATATTCTCACTGTGGGCAGCTCTCTTCCATTTGAAGCCATGTGAAGCACAGTCGTCCATTTTTACTGAGGACTGTATCATCCCTCAAACATTTGTTCTTATTGATGGAATTTTTGGAATCTCGCACTTTGGAAAATACCTTAACTAATTTTGAGTTTACCATTCTATTCCTTTATAAAAAGAAAAATGTAATATTATCCTCAGACATAGCCTGAAGAATTTTAGTCTGAGAAATGAGCCTGATAGCCAATTTATAAACTACACACATTTAGTGCATTTAATTCAACACATATTCATTGAATATTTATGAAGCATCATCATCGGAATCTAACTCTCGCTGGCCTCGAATTTTTTCATGAGAAGGAGGCAAATATATGAATAAAGAATTATAGTCAGATGTGTTAATTTCTCCATGGTAAATATTAGTAGAACACATCATAGGAACCCAAAGGAGAAGACAGCCAATCTGCCCAGAAAAGTTAGAAGAATTTTCACAGAGGAAGTTGGATCGGATCTACTGGAGAAATCTCCAGGAGTGAAGAGGAGAGAGAACTCTCCAGATGTGGAGAAGAGAGCATATGCAAAGACCTCAAACCCAACAGGGCCCTGTGGGTTTGGGCAATATGTTAAATTCTGTAGGTTCACACCAGGTTCGTTGTGGAGGCCAAGTGGAAGCAACAGTGGAGGCCTAGCCTGTGGCCCACACCCTTTATCTTCCTCTCTGTAGACTTGTTCCTCCCATGGGCAGCCTTCTGGGAAGATGTGTGAACCCTTGGGTTCAACATGTGCTCCCCATCTGCCCTAGAGACCAGACTCCTTACACTGGCCTTGGAAAAGGGTATAGGGTCATTGAGGCAGGGAATTCCAAGGTTCCAGGTCTAGAAAGATGAAGGCATAGGTCCAGGAGAGGAACATTCCTTTGCTCTAAGGAAAGAAAGCCAGAGCAGGACTTTCTACAGTTCTGTCTGGGGCAGAGGATGGATGGAGCCCAAGTTCCATATGATTCATAAGTTGGTCGCTTGGAGAAGGTTGGATACGGAAGATGAAGCCCAACTTGTGAATTAGAAGCAGATTGTGATTCGTTTTGATTTTAAAAATATATAGTGGTCATTGTCTCTGACTATAATTAGTGGAATCTAATTTTACTGTCTAGGATCAAAAAGTTCAACCCGAAAAATTATACTGCTCGGTTTATAACGTGGTTGTGAATGAATTATTGATTAGTAGTGTTACTCATTTTCAAAGAATTAGAATGCCAGGAACTATACTTAAGCCAAAAGTTGTGTTAGACAGAATTAAATCTCTTCTCTCCAAATTTGATTGTTGCTAGCACTTCTAATCTTGCAGTGATTCAAAAATATAAGCATAGCCTATTAGATGCTGGTAATCTCAAATTAAAGAACGGTGCCTTGTAATTGTGCTGTGCTTATCTTTATTATATGTACTGATTTAGTCTATACGTGTGAAGTAAGAGTGCTTATATTTCCTAAATCTTAAACTTCATACCCATGAGTGAGGTCTAGCAAATACCTAGCTAGAACTTTCCATCAAGGCAGAAAGTTGCAGGTGAAGAGTTATATACCATAGAATTATCACATTTCAAGAGTTTTTCCCTTTCCTTTCCTTTCCTTTCCTTTCCTTTCCTTTCCTTTCCTTTCCTTTCCTTTCCTTTCCTTTCCTTTCCTTTTCTTCTTTTCTTTTCTTTTTTAATGTTTGTTTATTTTTAGAGAACAAATATGATCAGGGGAGGGGCAGAGAGAGAGAATCCCCAACAGGCTCCGCACTGTCATCTCAGAGCCTGACCTGAGCCAAAATCAAGAATCAGACACTTAACTGACAGAGCCACCCAGGATCCCCTCAAGAGTTTTCCTTTAATATAAGTCAGGGAAAGACAAATATCATATGATTTCACTCATATGTGGAAATTAAGGAATAGAACAAAAGAACAAAGGAAAAAAAAAGACACAAACCAAAAAAGAAACTCTTAACTATAGAGAACAGTTGCACGGATGGTTACCAGAGGGGAGGTGGGTGGGGGGTGGGGTAGTAGATGATGGGGATTTAGAAGTGCACTTGTGATGAGCTTTGGTGATGCATGGGAAGTGTTCAACCACTATGTTATACCTGAAACTAATAGAACACTGTATGTTAACTATATTGGACTTAAAATTTTCAAACAGTGTTTTTTTAATTTCGTTCACCAGTTGCAGTGTTTCTTAGAGTCATTCTGATTTATATCTCAAACTACTTTTCATCGTAGAACATGACTCAAATTTACAGTAAGTCTACTGTGTTTGCTAAGAAATCCTGCGGCTGCTTAATGACACCATCGGGAAATAAAACGGAAAAAAACAGTTAAAGAGAAGTGGGTCAGGCAGGAACTGAGGGAAAAAAAGAAAGGAGAACAAAAAGGGATAAGAAGTTGTGTGCACTAGATAGTGTTGGGTGAGAAGGTGGTAACTGCTCAAGTTGTCCCTTAATGACCAGTCACCATATGTGTTTACCTCTAATGCATTTTACAGATGGGCAGAACATTCAGGATTAGGACACACAAAGCTTTTTCTATAAAGCTTCAACTTCCTGGAGACAGTGGGCATTAATAAATTAAAATTTAGTGACACACTGATAAGTAAAAGTTAAAAAAAAATAAAACCCCAAATATGAAAATCATGCCAGGAGCGCCTGGGTGGCTCAGTTAGTTAAGTGTCTGATTTTGGCTCAGGTCATGATCTCATGATTTGTGGGTCCACCCCTGCGTTGGGCTCTGTGCTGACAGCTCAGAGCCTGGAGCCTGCTTCTGATTCTGTGTCTCCCTCTCTCTCCGCCCCACCTCTGCTTGTGTTCTCTCTCTCTCTCAAAAATAAATAAAATTTTTAAAAAATAAAAAAAAGGAAAATCACGCCAAAGGTCCTATTTCTCCCTTGAACTTGGGGACCAAGTTATGAACATGATAAGAAATTGTAAACTCTACTTGGGACTAATCAGCATTGCTGGTCAGGGTCCTTTCACACTAATTTAAGGTGACTATGGTCGTAGAATCCTATGATGCTTCAGCATGCTGTCATTTCACATGCTTTAAGCACATAGGAGAGGAAGAAGAAGGAGAAAAGGAATCCACCTTTCTATGGCAGTTGTAACTCAAAATACTGTGTGTTCTCTTTTAGTCTCTTGTTGGTTCTAACTAGAACTCATTTATTTTGCTAAAGGAAATTTAATGTGGAAGAGATGCATTGGGTATGACAGATGAAAGTCACTTTCATCAGCAAAAGACATTTTAATCTCAGGGCATATTCTAGAATAACCAATGCTATTAAAAAGCAGGCAGCTGGAGTACCCTATAAGACACAAAATGAACTAAAGCAGTCCATGTGATCAGTACAGGCTCACAATATTCAGGGCTAGGTAGATGCATCATCCAGATGCCTTATAAAATCCAACTTTGTTAAAGCGACCAGATATTTTGGCATTGTGTAGACAGAGTCTTAGTTCTACAAATGTTAAGTTAGCTGACATCAGATTTTTCTGCTGAAGACAACCCCGGTGACCGAATTCAACATTAAACACTTAGTTGAAAAAGTAGTGATTTGGTTTTAAAATTAAAAAAAAAAAAGGTTTAAGTTAATTTTCATCAGGGTGAATTTGTTTAAATGTGGTTGGGAGACATGTAAAAACTTAAAAACGTGGTTGGGGGAAGTGACCCAGAGCAATACAGGTCTGTGTCACAATGCTACTTTTCAGTTAGAGAGTTCTCTTCGTTCTTCAGAAATTTCCATATATAGTTTCTCATTTAATTCTCCAAACAATTTCTTAACGTAATACAAATGATTCTATTTTTCCAATCTAGAGGTGACGAAAATGAGTCCCAGACAGGTGAAGTGACCTGCCTAGAGGGGGCAGATTGTTGTAATAGGCTTCTCACGTTGTTCATGCGTCCCTGTATCTATTTCCTTACGTGTCTACACCCACTTTAACTGCACTTACTCATATTGTTTTTGGCCAATGGACCAATAGCAAACATGGCACAAACAGAGGCTTGACAGGTGCTTTTTCCCCTTCTTCCTGCTGGGAATCTTTGTGCCACAAGGTGCCGCCTGATGGGCCACCTGGAGACCAGGCCAAGGCCGCAGACGTATGGATGAGGGCATCATAGATCTACCAGCCCCAGCAAAATAGCCAAGGGGGTAGGACCAGCCAGCCAGCCGTCAGATTCATGAATTAATAATCAGTCATTGTCTTTTTTTTTTTTTAAGTTTCTTTATTTAGTTTGAGAGAGACAGAGACTGCCTGAGTGGAGGAGGGGCAGAGAGAGAGACAGAATCCCAAGCAGGCTCTGTGTGGTTGGCTCAGAGCCCGATGCGGGGCTCAAACCCACGAACCACTGAGATCATGACCTGAGCCAAAATCAAGAGTCAGACACTTAACTAACTGAGCCACTCAGGTGCCCTCTTCCTATGTTTTTTAACCATGTGGGAAATGTGGTTGCAGTATATTTGTATTACCTATTTGATTTGATTTGATTTGATTTGATTTATTTTTTAATGTTTATTTTTGAGAGAGAAGGAGAGCATGAGTAGTAGAGGGGCAGAGAGAGAGAGAGAGAGAGAGAGAGAGAGAGAGAATCGAATCTGAAGCGGGCTCTGAGCTGACAGCAGAGAGCCCAACGTGGGGCTTGAACTCACAAATGGTGAGATCATGACCTGCGCTGAAGTTGGACGCTCAACTGACTGAGCCTCCCGTGCACCCCTGGGGATGATTGTTAAAGCATCAAGCACTAACTCACAAACCTAGAGTCACAAGGCGGACCTAGAGTCACAAGACCAAAGCACAGAACTTTTGAATCCAATTTCAGCCCTCCACTGGGGGGATGGAAAAGTGGGTATTTTACCCAGAAGTTGAAAGAAATTGATCTAAAGGATTTTAAAAATTGAGAAGGGAGAAATCAGATCCTTCCACAGGGACTGTCAGAGGCTTTAGTTTTTGCTTATTTTTACAAAATTCTTTAATCTTTGTAACTAAATAGCTGTTATCTACAGAACCATTTTTTCCTACTCTTAGATTTGTTCCTTCGTCGCTTGTATCATAGTATGTGGCTTTCATTAAGGGTTAAGTTTTCCAGGGGAAAATGTAAGATAAAACCATTCAGGGTTATTCATTTATTGTCTTGACATATTTATAATTCATGGCATATGTATTTTACCTTCTATAGGCCTGTGGGGCTGAATAAAATACCCAATGTAGCATAGAGCAACATTGTTTTTTCAGACTTCCCTCCACGGGGCTTGTGCATACTCAAATCAGTAGTTCACAACTGCTCAGGAATAAAACAAGTTATTTTTGTTGTTTTACATGGCCCCAAAATATCGTGCCGAGTATCCCAATGAAAACAAACATTCATGTTTTCAATATTTGTCGTCTTAGTATTTGCTTTGGTGAATTTCCCTCAAGTCTCCCAACGGTTTCTTCGGGTTTCGTACCAAGATTGATCTTTCTCAGGCACAAAATGATTTTTTAGAAACTAAGATTTAATTTGAATGGGGACGGGGAAGTAGGTGAAACAATGGCTTTTCGAGGGAGGCTGGCCGCAACTTTGAAGTCCAGAGCTATAGGCATGGCTTTGTAATGCCCCACTGGAAAAAAAAAAAAAAATCCCACAGAAAAGTAAACATTTTGACAAGGATCTAGACATCAATTGGAGCTCATCCAGTATTAAACAGAAACACATGCTTTGTTCAAGGCATTTACAGAAACAAAACCATCCTGCCTTCTTTATTTATTTTTTTAAAGTTCAGTCTTCTATTTATGCCCTGTCATGACTAAAGGAGACTATGAATTGGAAACAAAGGCACATTCTTCCAACTAAAATCTGAAACACGTCCACTTTCTCCTTTCCAGTGCCTTTACCCGTGACCTCATGGCCCATGCTCTCACCCTCTTCCACCGTGCCCTTCCACGTGTTACTATATTTTTATTTTTATTTTTTTTAAGGAGTCTCCACACCCAGTGTGGAGCTGAACTCGGGGCTCGAGCTCACGACCCTGAGATCAAGACCTGAGCTGAGATCAAGACTTGGACGCTTAACCGATTGAGCCGCTCAGGTGCCCCCACCACGCGTTACTATAAATGTGCTTTGGCCAAATATTAATGCTAGGCGCCGATAGCAAGAAAGCCAAACATACACCCTGAGGAGAGTCCCGAGAGTCAACTCTTTTAATTTTCCTCTTGACTTGAGCTGTACCTGTGATGCTGGTGTCCCCTGTGATCTGGAAGCTTCCCACTCTGTAGGTGGGGAGTATTCTCTACACTGGAATAGTCTGGAAAGTTACCTCATACAACAGTGCCAGGAGCGGGTGTAAGTGCACTTTCCGGACCCTCCAAGCCCCACATTTGAGGAAGTGTGATCTATTAAGCGGTGTAGACAATAGAGACACAAAACCAAATAGTCAAAGAGCTTTGTTAATCCCGTGGGATAAGCCAGCACAAAACCAAAGCAAATGCCCCCCACCCCCCAAACCTAGAATATTTTTGTTTTTATAGGAGTTGTACAACTGGCTCATTAACTAAACTTCTCACTTTTCAACTCATTATTTTGGTGTAGATTTGATGCCTTGGTAATTCTATTAAAAACAGAAAGTTGGAGTGTTTGTAGAGTGTAGGTACAGTGAAGTACTGACAGTTTTGGCCCAATTTCTCGAAGGATCCTTTAGCTTCTAATCATTACAAAAGAATCCTCTGAGGAAGGCAGTTTTACATATTAAATTTCACCGTTACCTGTTTGTAAAACTGAAATGCAGTAAAACGGGAGAACATCTGTCTTTAATATTTCTTTCAAATCGCAGTTGTGACGGATGTTTCCAAGACCACCCACCTGAGGGATGTGGAGGCACCAAATGGTCATAAGAATGACGCTAGACCCACATCGGAACCCCATTGCTCATGCTCGCCATGTTGCTCTGTGGCAGTAGCTCGAGCTCCTCTCCTCCTTTTCCAGGAATTTCCTACCTGGACAGAAACAGATCTAAGAGGGGGCCCGCAAACGTCTTCCCAGTAAGAGCACCTTCTGGTGCTTGGAACTGGCCCGTGTCCCTCCTCCCAATCGATGTCCGTTTGGGTTTGCTGTTGGAGGCACCATCTTTTGGAAACCACCGGCCACTCTGGAGATGTCCCCGTGTCATCAGAGAACGGCCATGAGTAGAAACACTCCTCCCTTGTGCTGCCTGAGGGTAGACGGCATCATTGGCCCTGTCCCGGTTGGGGAAGGGCCTCTTTCTCACAACATCATTAGGTCCACGTCTCTTCAATCACCATTCCTCAGAAAAATTGTAACTCTCTTCTCCCCCTGTACATCAGGCTCTCTTCAGCTGGATTTCACACGAAATTCCTCATACGTTCAGTGCGTTTTCAGGACTCCCATCCCAGTTTTTTGATTAAATATCAACACCATTGGTCACACGGCAAGTGAACAGAAACTTTTTACCCCAAATTTAAAAATTAATGAAGTTGGGGCACCTGGGTGGCTCAGTCGGTTGAGCCTCGGACTTCGACTCAGGTCATGATCGCACGGTTCGTGGGTTCAAGCCCCGCATCGGGCTCTGTGCTGACAGCTTGGAGCCTGGAGCCCGCTTCGGATTCTGTGCCTCCCTCTCTCTCTGCCCCTCCCCCATTCGCACTGTGTCTCTCAAAAACGAATAAACGTTAAAAAAATTTTTTGGGGGCGCCTGGGTGGCACAGTCGGTTAAGCGTCCGACTTCAGCCAGGTCACGATCTCGCGGTCCGTGAGTTTGAGCCCCGCGTCGGGCTCTGGGCTGATGGCTCAGAGCCTGGAGCCTGTTTCCGATTCTGTGTCTCCCTCTCTCTCTGCCCCTCCCCCGTTCATGCTCTGTCTCTCTCTGTCCCAAAAATAAATAAACGTTGAAAAAAAAATTTTTTTTAAGTGCTGACTGCAGCAGGCTGCGGTGAGGATTAATGGAGGCAACGCTGGAAAAACATTTCAGAGAAGACCAGAGCAAAATAAATGCTTAAGAAGTGTTTGTTTCATGGATAAAACGCACTTACAGATTAAGTTAGAATGGGAGAGCATCCCCAGGTGTGACCAGCTATCCAGTAGTGGAGTACAGAGCTCTCCCTTCCCCAGAGAGAAGTCTGGCCTCTGTCCTGGTGTCTTGGACGGTAACCTGTAAGCCCTCAGAATGTGTCGTCCGAGGAAAGTTGTCAAAAGTGGACATTGCGGAAAGTGCTTCTGTTTACCTGGAGGCCTTTGGGCAGTGGACAGAGCCAGCGCAGTTTGGAGTGGAAGCTTTGTGCCACACCAGCGATGTGCCGTGCAGTGGGGTTTGCATCATGGAGGGGCCGGAGACTGAGATCAGCTGTCTGGGCAGTCACTCAGGGCTAGGTGATGGAGCCCCAGGGAAATCCCTGGACACTGAAGCTCGAGCGAGCTCCCCAGCTTGGAAAGACTCGCTGCACGTTGTCACACGCCAGTGCTGGAAAAGTAAAGTGGATCGTGACTCCCGGGGGAGAGGACAGCCAGAAGCTCCACATCGCATACTTTCTCTGACTCCGCCCCACCCAGCCTTTCCCTTGGCTGATTTTAATCCGAATCTCTCAGCTGTGATAAGCGTAGCAGTCAGTATAACAGCTTCCGGGGTGTTACACTGAAACCCAAGTGTAACTGAAGGCCTTCTTGCTGATTCTGGAACCCAAGAGTGGTCTTAGGGATCCCTGAACTTGCGATTGCTGTCACAAGTGGACATGGTCTTGTTCGTTTCATAAGGCATCTAACGATTGGGTTCCTATGTTGTATACCTGAATCCAGTACAGTATTGTATGTCCACCCTTCAATTAAAAAAAAAAAGTAGGTGTAGCCTTGTGGACCCTTTTCTCCAAACTTTGCACCCGCGAAAGGACTTTTTCTTTGTGCCCATAAGACTTGGTGTTGTCACGTTGGCTAACTTGGATTTTGTGATCATTTGTTTCGGAACTCAGCAATTAACTCTTATTTTCTAAATAGGGACACATATGGAGGAGAATTACTTAATCCGACTGATAACCCAGAAGGAACTTGCAAATACTCCTGTGTTGTTGTGAAGTCCCTCAGCCTCAACCTTGCCTATGGCTGTTGGTCGTGATGCAGCGGTCTGACATCTTGGCTTCCGATCAGCTCCACGGGGCACTCAGTATGGACGACGAACTGGGTTCCTTTAGATAAGTCAGTGTCTTATCAGTTCTGTTTCTCTGGAGAAGCCTGACTCATGCCAAGATGGAGGCGCCTAAGAATCATCTCAAGGTTATTGTTGAAGGTGAGCTGGATCCAGTCTACCGCTCTCCCAGAGCAAAGGAAACAAGAAAAATTAGAACGTCACAGGTGGAAACAACATAGAGACTGTTTTCCGTTTCCCTCAACATCCCTCGTCTATCCCATCATTCTGCTTGTATGAAGAGGACTTACAGGTTCCCAAACAGAGTGTTTCTTCATGTTCTGGAAAGGATCCATTCTCGTAACAGCAGCCACTGAAAAACAACAGCTCAGGAAACCTAGTGCGCACTTCTAGTCAAAATCGACGGATGGTAATAGCAAACCACGACGAACTACTCCTCATTCTCCGTGTGATAAATGCAACTCATACATGATCTCATTTGGCCTCCATCACAACAATGCACAGTAGCTGTGATTTCTCCCATTTTATTTTATTTCACTCTTTTACTTTAAATTTTTTAAAAATGTTTTAATTTATTTTTGAAGGTGAGAGAGACAGAGCATGAGCAGGGGAAGAGCAGAGAATGAGGGAGACATAGAATTGGAAGCAGGCTCCAGGCTCTAAGCTGTCAGCACAGAGCCCGACGCGGGGCTCGAACTCACGAACTGTGAGATCATGACCTGAGCCAAAGTTGGACGCTTAACCGACTGAGCCACCCAGGCGCCCCACATTCTATTTTATTTTAGAGAAAGAGCATGCGAATGAGCAGGGGAGAGGAGCAGAGAGAGACAGTCTCTCAAACAGGCTCCATGCCTATCTTGGAGCCTAGTGGGGCTCGATCCCACAACTCTGGGACTATCACCTGAGCCAAGAATCAAGACTCGAACACTCAACCCACTGAGCCACCCAGGTGCCCCTATTTCTCCTGTTTTAAAAACAAGGAAACTGAAGTACATAAAGTTTCTGGTCAAAGCTTGCTAGAAGGGCGTATTGACCCAGCCCTAGGGGACACACAGACGGAAAAACTAATGTCCACTACACGGAAGGAACTTTGTCTGGAGAAGTGAACTAAGATTGCCAGGCAAGCGAGAACCACTGCACAGGCCAGAGAAGACAGAAGCTGTCACCAGAAGTCAGGACCGTCACGCCTGGGGAATCCCACACAGATATTTCATATCGTGGGCGCCCATTTACGAGAGCAGGATGGGGCGGTGGAGAGGCAGCAATTTGACTCTGGGGCCGGACCCTGGGCTCCAGTCTGAGCTCTAACATGACTGCCCTTCAATCTGGGAAATTCCTCTTCTCTAGGCCTATGTCTCCCTACCTATAAAAGGCAATTAGATTAGAAAATCCTGGAGTTTTGCAAAGATTGTGCAAACCTCTCTGTAAAACACGACCCCAAGCTCGGTTTTCGTGGCTTTCTCAAAAAGAAAAATACAGATTTGTTGTGCAAGTGTCCCATTTGAATCCCTTCTACTCCTCATTATCTGCTCTATTTCCCTGTGTATTTGTCTAGATTTGTTTGAGAGAGAAAAAAAAATCCTTGGTTAGAAACAATCACTCTACACTTGTGAAATACTGTTTTCATGCCCGGCGTCTTCCGTTCTTCTTAACAGAAGCCCGAGTGGTAGTCACCCTGCTCTAATGAGAGAGATTATTTCAGAACGTCAGCATGTCACCTTGAAGAAGTTTACCGGCTTAAAAATGGGTCTTGAAGTATACAGAAGAGGCATAATTTGCATACTTTTGCTTCCTGTAACAGTCTTTTTCCAAATAACACATCTGTCCTGTCTCCATTTGCCTGAAGCAGTGTAGAGCGCATACTGTCTTTGAAAGAGAGAATGAATAATGCATTAGGCAGCCTTCATCTGGAATAACAGTTCAGGTGTAGTCCAGTCGGCATCTAATCCAAGATACTAATGTCATAGTCCCTGGGAGGGTGGGCTTCCCATGTAAATTGCCATCGATTTTGTACTTTAATTTGACAGTCACTAATGTAATGTATGCTATGAACAAGGAAGGACCCAGGCTGGATGAGGCATATAAAGAAAACCAGCTTCTCTGACATTCGGTTTCCTCATCTCTGGAACGCTTACCGTTGTAATATTTACCTGAAAAAGAAAGAAGGTGGTGCCTTTAAAATTCCAGTTTCCGGCGTGGTGGAGATACTCACTAAACAGTAACCTCGCCGTAGCAGATGTAAACCCTCGTTGTCTCGAAGGAACTGAATGTAAGTAGTGAGAATTCCTGCCGTCCTAATGAGTGACAATATTAGAAGCCAGAATGTGGTCAGAGAGAGAGAGAGATGGCAAGAACAAGAAGCGGGTACGTTGAGGGAGAAGAGAGTACTTTCGTTTAGAGAAGTGAGATAAGCATGTATCGTGGCATTTGCCATTTCTTTTGGGCCTTAAAAGATTCGGTTTTTGGGGACCCTGGGTGGCTCAGTCATTTGAGTGTCCAACTCTTGCTTTCAGCTCAGGTCATGATCCTGGGGTAGCCCCCTGTTGAGCATGGAGCCTGCTTGAGATTCTCATCCTCTCTCCCTCTCTCCCTCCCTCCCTCCCTCCCTCCCTCCCTCCCTCCCTCTCCCTCCCTCCCTCCCTCCCTCTTTCCTTTTCCCTCACCATCTCCCTCTTTCTCTCTCCCTCTCTCCCTCCCCCCCTCTCCCCTGCTGGCACACTCTTTCTCTAATAAAAAAATAATAACAAAACACTAAATGATTAGGTTTCCATATGCAGTGTAAGGGTATTTGATTTGTAGACTCTCCTTCAGTTATCAGCCCTGATCAGGATAACGCAGCGGGCAAGTTGAATGTCTATGGTAAAGTAACGTAACTGGATACTAAGAAATCGTTTCAAGGGGCAGGTTGTAGACCCCTGGCTCTAGTTTGTCCTGGTTAGCACTTTGACAGTGACTTGATTATCACATTGCCAGAGGACATGGAAGCTGCAGGGGTGGTGTCCGTGGAATAACGGGACGCAAGTCCAGTGGGTTTAATCTTGTAAGATGATGTTTAAAAGCACACGTATTTACAGTTCTGTAATGAGATCCACCAAATGATCAGGCTCTAGAGTTTAGGTAGGAAAAAAAATGATGAGTTTAGTCAACTGTAAGTCATATGAGAGAGAACGTCTAAAAACCCATTGAGGGGCTCTTGGGTGGTTCATTTGGTTGGGCATCCAGCTCTTGATTTCGGCTTAGGTCATGATCTTGCTGCTCGTGAGTTCGAGCCCTGCATTGGGGTCTGTGCTGGCAGTGCGGAGCCTGCTTGAGATATGCCCTCTCTCTCTCTCCCCCTCCCCTGCTCACTCGCTCTCTCAAAGTGAGTAAATAAACTTAAAAAAAAAAAACCTCATTGAGATTTCACGCTGCAGTGATAAAATTTCACTCAACAAACATCTAATGAAGGGCTACTATATGCAAAGAACATATATCCGTAAAGAGTACACATTTGGACGCTGTGATCTCAGGACTTGACTTTTAATAGAATCAATAGAAATGAAATGAATTTCACAGTTGAATGTTGCACTCCAACTGTGACAAGTGCCAGGAGGGAAAAGTACAGGGTGCCACACGTACACATAACAAGGGGACCTGAGCTCACGTCAGTCTGGGGAGGCCTCCTTGAAGAAATGACTTTCACTGAGAAAGATGATGGGAATTAACCAGGTAAAAGAATCTTCTAGGTAGAGGAGGCAGCGTTTATGAAGGTCTTCAGCCAAAAGTGAGGCTGCAGACGGCAAAGACAAGACACGCCAGGACTGAGTCTCGAAGGAATTCAGTTCAACTGGAAAGTCCTGAGATAACTGGACGACTCATACGAGGTGGAATGTGGTCAGTGCTGTGAAAGATCTCAGAATAAAGTTTTGCAGATCATAGGAGATCTTTCTGTTTGCCCGGGAATTAGGTAAAAATTCACCAAGATGAGCTTTCGTTTGGGTTTTTTTTTATTTTCAAGAGAGCGCGCACACATGTGAGCAAGGGAGAGTGAGTGGGGGGGAGAGAGAACCTCAAGCAGGCTCCACATTCAACGCAGAGCCCAACATGGGGCTCAGTCCCATGACTATGGGATCATGACCTGAGCTGATATCAAGAGTCAGATGCTCAACCAACTGAGCTACCCAGGTGCCCCTCGTTTAGGTCTTTAAAGAAAGATGTGGTTCTGGTGGGCAGGGTTAGGGTATCCTCCAGAGGCAAAGACTGGTTAGAGGATAAGAAGAGTTAAACAGGGAGGAAGAGGCTCGGTATGGTGTGGGATCGTGGGAATTGAAGAGAAGTTTACAACGAGAGATGGGTCATCATTTGGGATGATTTGACAGTGTTCAGGTAGGATGAGAACTGAGCTCCGTGCACCGTATTCACCCAACTGGAAATTACGGGTAAACTTAGCGTGAGTGGACTGAGCTGTGAGTAAAAAGTGAGGAAATGGAGCCCACAGGTAGGGAGCGGCCCAGAACGCCTCGAAAACTCAACGCTGTAGGCTTCCGGTGACCGGATCCTTGTGATGTTCCTTTTTTTTTTTAAATTTTTGGAATGAAGCACAGAGCAATAGTCATGCAGTAGTCCTACAAAACTTAATTTCAGTTGGATGAATGAATATTTGGGGAAAGAAAGGTTAATTATACTAGAAATAGGACAAGACTTTGGGGAAAAAGACTTACTATCACACTTTGTCTCTAGCAAATTACTAACTTTGTGACCTTGGGCAAGTCATTTAACCACTTGGAGCCCTACTTTCCTTACTTATAAAATGAGGATAATGATAATTGATCTAATTTCCCTAAAGAGTTGGTGAGCATGCAAAAGTAAGAAACTTTCCATGAATGTGTGGGGTCCTTATCTAATAAAAGATACTTTAGTATTCGAAGGATTTGAAGCTATGTCATGGACTGAGGAGGTGATCAGATCATTGCCTCCTCTTCCTGAACTACATTTCCCAGGGACCCTTGCACTGGAATAGCCCTGTGTTTGTGTGTGAGCAGTGACGTGTGACCAGAGGGGTTATGTGCCGCTTCCGGGACCGGGTCATTGAAGCCTCCCCAAAGGGGCCCTACATGCTCCTGCTGCTTTTAATGGTTTCCTGCAGATGGGGGATGGGGTAAGAACTTGTAAGTTCCTACTACCAACTTGGAAGACAATTTGGTATTTGTGTCAAAATTTGAACATTCTCCTATCCCACAGTCCTGCTATTGTAGTCCCAGGTATATTAGCTCTAGAGAAAGTTGGAAATGTGCTCTTACGAGACGTTTTTTTAATGTTTATTTATTTTTGAGAGAGAGAAACAGAGTGTGAGCAGGGGAGAGGCAGAGAGAGAGGGAGACACAGAATCTGAAGCAGGCTCCAGGCTCTGAGCTGTCAGCACAGAACGCGATGCGGGGCTCGGACACACGGACGATGAGGTCATGACCTGAGCCGAAGTCAGACACTTAGCCAACCAAGCCCCCCAGGTGCCCCTCTTAGGAGACATTTTTGAGTGGGTTTGTTTGTAATAACCCAAACTGATGGCAATCCCAATGTCTTTCAATAGGAAATCCAATGTCCATGCATAGAAGAATGGAGAAAGCAATTGAAATTCACAAAGATTAATTAACACTATGGGAAGAAATCACTATACATGACATGACATGACATGAATGGAAGTAAGAAGTATAATGATAGGTGAAAAACACAAGTCACAAAGGAAAACGTGGCAAAATTATAAAAGACTGAATAAGATAAAACGGGGCCAAGAAATACACTTTTTAACACTGTATGCATCAGTGACATTTTCAAAAGGAGGAAGGGAATTGTGTAAATAATGCCAAAAAAAAAAAAATACTGCACACAACCACCATGAAACTCGGTGACTGAAAGAAAGAAACACGTGGGGCACCTGGGTGGCTCAGTTGGTTAAGCGTCTGACTTTGGCTTACGTCATGATCTCACGGGTTGTGAGTTTGAGCCCCGCGTTGGGCTCTATGCTGACAGCTCAGAGCCTGGAGCCTGCTTCGGGTTCTGTGTCTCCCCGTCTCTCTCCCCCTTTGCCACTCGTTCGCTCACTCTCTCTCTCTGTCAAAAATAAATTAAAAAAAATTTTTTTTAATAAATAAAGAATCATGTAATATGTATATAGCTCACTGTCGGCTGTGTTCATCTGACCTTGCCACTGCTCGGTTGACCTGACCTGGGCTTCCTCGTACTTCCATGGGGGTACAGGTTTGCTGGGTGGTTCTGGTAATCTTGGCTGACACATGTTCTTGGCTCGGCTGTCGGCTGATCTAGGATGGCCATGACCTAGGGCGACATAGCTCTGCTTTATGTGTCTGTCGCCATCCAGCTGGCTAGTCTGGTCCTGTTCTCATGACAGGGCCCAGAGGGAAGGAATCAGTGAGAGCGATCCTGCAAAGGGCCAACAGGAATGTGTGTGCACTTTCCAAAGCTCTACTTCTGTTTCCTTTGCTTATATCCTATTGGCAAATGCCAGGCACATTGCCAAGCGTAGCCTTAGAGCGGGAGGGGATGACGTTCTAGGATAGAGGCCATAGGAGGACATTAATGAGGGCCGTGGATGCAATCAGCCTGGCAGAAGTGATGACCCCTATCAGGACGGCAAGGGGTGGAAAGGAGAGGAAATGCAGCTGCCAGCTGATTGGTGATGTTCTAATACCTACGTGAGGCAGTGGTTTTTTACTTTTCACTTTGTAATTGTGCCTTGTCACAGGCATGCATATATTATGTTTATCCTTTTTAAAAAAATTTTTAATGTTTTCATTGTTGAGAGAGAGAGCACGCAGGAGCAGGGGAAGGGCAGAGAGACAGGGAGGCAGAGAATCCAAAGCAGGCTCCAGGCTCTGAGCTGTCAGCACGGAGCCTGATGCGGGGCTTGAGCTCGTGAACCGAACGGAGACATCATGACCTGAGCAGAGGTTGGACGCTTAACCAACTGAGCCCCCCGGGCACCCCTATGTTTATTCCTTTGTAACCACCAAGTGCCAGACTTTTGAATATTCAAGGGAAAAAGCTTTGGGGGAACTCCAGTGGCAAATGAGGCCTCTAGGCCTCTGGATTCTCTCTGTTTCTGCAAAATGGGATATTAATTGTGGCTTTTAACAGAAGATTGTGACTTTGACAAAGAAAGCACATATCAAATGAAATCGAAGGACAAGCTTTGCCAAACTGGTGAGAAGAATTCTTTTTTTTTCTTTTTTTCTAGAGACCTCAGATCACATTTCGGCATTGTAGAAAATTCATTCATTCTGCTCTGTTCTGCTCTCTTTTATGCTGTTTGTTTTATTCCTGGAACAAAGATCCCACAGCTAGTCTTCGAAAGACTTCCATGTGAGTGTGAAAGAGGGTAGGATTTGGAACATGCTAGAGTTCAGATAAAACTCCTGATTTTTTTTTTTTTTTTTCAAAGCGCTTCTCAATTGGACGCAGATCTCAGACCTCCAGGGTTTGATTCATTCATCTCGAGCTGGAACTCTGTTTTTTCCACCCCGGTCCAGAAGACTGGGAGATTCACTTTAAAAAGATGCTGCCACTGCTTTTTTCCACATCACAAAAGAATTAATGTTTGTGCAGCCCTTTGAAGATGTGGTGTCACGCATGTGCTATTATTAATAATAAACTACAGATCTGCTTCACACCATCTGAAAAACAGGGCTGTGCCACCATGAAAGGGCTCTTATTTCAGCCCGTTCTCGCTTGTGCTTCGCCCGGGTCCCGCTCTGCTTCAGTCTGGGGCTGCTTCCAGAACATGGGTAAAGAAAGACAGCAGCTGGAGAGAAACAAAACAGCCTCTACCACCCAACACATTAAAAAAAAACAACTAAAGTAAAAGAGGCTTGTTTTTTAAGTTTATTTATGTCGAGAGAGAGTGAGCAGGGGAAGGGAGAGAGAGAAGGAGAGAGAAAGAGAATCCCAAGCAGGGTCCTCACTGTCAACGCAGAGCCCGATGTGGGGCTCGAACTCACAGACCGCAAGATCCTGACCTGAGCCGAAACCAAGCGTCAGACGGTTAACCGACGGAGCCACCCAGGTGCCCCTAAAAGAGGCTTTTGTAACCATTAGAGGCCAGTGCCACCTGCTACGAGCCTTTTGGCCGGAACGTGGGTTTGGGACACAGTACCTGCTGAAGGTAGGGACAAACGGAGCGTGTCTGATTCTGAGCGCATTCTGGGGGAGGACAAACATTCTCAGGGCTCGCCAGCCTGCACGGCCAGGAAAGAAGGCACTGATCACAGCCTGCTGTCTGTCTCTCCTTTTCTGGGAGTTGTTCTTTCCCCCCCCTTTCTGAAACCACTCCTATCATTCCTCCGGTAGCTTTGTGCAATCTACAAGCTACCTTTCCATGGTGGAGTTTGGGGAGATGGGTGTAAAATGAGGCCACTGTAAATACCAGCGCAGTAAAGCCTTGAGGACAGGTTTCACTTGGAGAGGCGAGAACACACACACAGGGCTGAAATGCAAAGGGTGGTTTCCGTGGGCTCCACGGACCGCGGGGACACCCACTGACCGGCCTGAGGAGGGAGAGGCACGTTTGAGAGCTGGGTCTGTTCTGTTTTTGAAAAAAACAAAAACAAAAAAAACGTTACACCTGTCTTTGGTGGCGATTTTCAACTCACCCTGCCAGTTTCAGCCTCCCGTTGGCCCGGCTTCTTTTGGGAGCTGCGCATTCAAAATGGACTTCTGCCTCGTTTCTGAATTACAGCGGCTGGCAGACGGGGAAAGGATGGATCTCTTGCTCCATTTCGGGCCCCAGCGCTGAAGGTGTAATATATGAACAATGGAGCTGGGGAGAGAGAGACGGAGCAAGCAAAAAGAGGCAAAAATACAAAACTCAAGGAAATCAAGATCACGCTGTGCAAAATTGTTACAGCTGTTTCTGTTTTTATTGGCTGTTTCTTTTGGCTTCGCTTTTTCAGCAACTGCCGTTCAGATGGGCAGGAAGGCAATACGGCGTGGCCCAGCTCCGCGCTGGGAGGACCGTGGATGGAGCAGGGAAGGAGGGGAGGGGCAGGCACTGGGGGAGGAGGTTCTGAATTTCGTACAGCCCTTGGAAGAGCTACACATCAAAGCATTTTTTTTTTTTTTGATAGTTTGGTGGAAGCCTTAGCAATAGAATTCAGATGCACTTAATGGAAGGCTCTTAAAAGCATCCCATCTCCCTGGCTGGATCAGATTAGCGGGCCGTTTAAGGCATTGCACCAGCCCTGGAAATGACGTTCCGATATCTCGGAGGAAATAAAGTGTCAGGACACATCCTTTTTTCCCTCTCTCTCCCCGACTGTGATTCACCTAGACCATTGCACAGGGCTGAACATATGGAGAGTGCACATTTTCCCTGGGGAGCTCTCTTTCTCCCGGTTACAAATGGAATGAGCTGTATGCCTGCTCACTGACCCTAGGAGAATATTGGCAGCTGGGATACAGCGCCCCAAGGCTTGGCGGAAAATGCACACCCACCTTGATTACCCTGCATAGCAGCTGGAAGGTGAGCCAGGAAAAAAAGCATGTGGAAAAGCCCACAATTACCCTCTCACTTTCTTAAAACTTCCTATCGAATCGGTGATTTAACTGACATTTTTAAGGTTTATAAAATTGCTTAAACTGAAGTTCTTGGATTTGATACTGTTCTTAACCACCCCTGTCCCCCCACCCCCACTCCAGACACAACCACTCTTAACCAAATTCATTCTGCAAACCGTAAGGAAAGATTATTCTAACAGCAAACACTGAGTCCCTAAATGAAGGCATGTGGGCAGTAGAACAGGGAGATCAGGAATATAGCAAGGGGGAAAGCGTTTACTTCCGTTTGGCTTGTAGTTGGAGCAAAAGGGAAAGTTTAATGAAAAGGCGATTAATGAAAAATACCTAGAGCTGGTGATACGTTGTTACACACTCTCGTGTTAAAAAAACGTCCAATCCAGTGAGCCCCACTGTAGAATGAAGGGCAGATCCCAAGCCCAGGGCCCAAACATTGGTTCTGCTTTGAACTTACTTGACTTTTCTGGACTGGACCTCTGACTTGACCGCAGGAGGGCAAATCGTTACCTTTATGCCTCAGTGTGCTCATCCAACAATGGAAGCTGCCCTGGGGAGATGGGTTGATGGAAGGTTGCAAAGCCCTTTGAGGCTCTAAAACCCCAGGTGATTGTGAACAACAGATCTAGTGTGATTAGATGTGCCTTGGTTTCTTGGTTGTGTCTTAGTCATTTTTTTTTTTCATGTTTACTTCTGAGAGAGAGATTGAGCACAAGCCAGGGAGGGGCAGAGGGCGAGGGAGACACAGAATCCGAAGCAAGCTCCAGGCTCCGAGCTGTCAGCACAGAGCGTGACGTGGGGCTCGGACCTGTGAACCGTGAGATCATGACCTGAGCTGAAGTCAGAGGCTCAACTCAACCGACTGAGCCACTCAGGCGCCCCTACAATGATATATTTTGAGATGTGCCATGCTTTTTTGCATTTTCTAATTTCATCTCTTCCTGCTTTGTTCTTATGTGTTAATCGTGGCTAACAGCGTATCATTATTGCCAGATATTAAATTTGTTTAAAAGTTTTTCAGTTCTGGGAGAATGTGGTCCAGGTAGAGTGAGGCAGGCTGTTTTTATGAAAGGGGGCTCACTAACCTCCTTGAACAGGAAATGGAGTGATTTCCCAAATTAGAGATGTCTAGGGAGAGCTCTTCTCTTACAAAGAAGGAAACTGTTCCTTGTGAAGGAACAGTAGTAAAAAAAATAACAGATTTTGTTATTTGTCGCTAATACTTAAAAGGATATGGTAAGTTTGTTTGCACCTCAGCTCTTAGCGTAAGGGTGGGTGAAATTCTTTTGCCCTGGGCTTTGGCCACAAAATGCCATTGGTTGATGGGGCTTGACCATACATTCCCTCCTGAGAACCTTGTGAAATTTAGATGTAAGACTTTGAAACTGAAGCACTGAATGTTCTTGTTTGCTCTCCGTGTTCAGCCTTAAACTTTTATCTGTAGCCCTAGGAAACTCTGCAAAGGTCAATCTTGTGAACATGGACGTTGGTTATACTTTTCGGGGTCATTATGAACAGCCTCACTTGAAAAAACAGATCTGTTTTCTTGATTCGCTTTTCTGTGCTTTAAGAATGAAAGTTATTATACTTCACAATGTTAAAAAAAAAAAAGGCATCTGGGGAGCCTGGGTGGCTCAGTCAGTTAAGCATCCAACTTCGGCTCAGGTCATGATCTCTTGGTTCGTGAGTTCGGGCTCTGTGCTGACAGCTCAGAGCCTGAAACCTGCTTCGGGTTCTGTGTCCGCCCCCCTCCCCACCCCACTCATGCTCTGTCTCTCAAAAATGAATAAACGTTAATTTTTTTTTTTTAAAAGCATCTGTTACATGTTACTCCAAATTTGAGATACCATTAGTCAGGAGCATCTTTTACAAATGAGGAGTCGATTTTTGCATTTTGAGGTTCAGCCAGGCACTCCCATTATTCGGCTATACACCGAACCTCACTTGCAAAAACATGTTTCTGCCATTATCCTTACAGAAGGCCGTGTGTTCACACACATGCACAATTATGAGGCTGAACATCCCTTCTTCTTTGGGTTACTCTTTGATCTTTTATTGTTTTGCTGCTGTGTCCATATGGAAATGTTACCAACCAGCGGGCAATTCCTTTTCCATTATGATTCCTCGTCCAGAGTCTTCCCCCCTGTTGTTTCTTATTTGTGTTGGGCTCCAGATTGATGCCAATGTTTCAAAGGAGTACACCTCCTCGGGTTCAAAAGCTCAATTTGCTTTAAGCAGCCATCAAAGCTTACACTTAGATTTAAGTACTTGTTTATAGCCAGGTTTTTCTGACATGCAGTGACAATGTGGGCATCTCCCAAGAAACAGTTTTCTTGTGATACGGAGGGGAGGGGGGGAGACCTTTGGGATCGGGTAGGGAGGTCATCAGCCCTGTCAGCAAGAAGCCTGTTTTTAGTTGGTGTTCCCTCTGCTGATGTCCATTTTCGTCCTTACCAATTGGAAGTATGTACAAGACCCGCAGGGGCATGACCTCATCCAAAGAAGATCGATCGGAAAGTTCCAAACCCTAAAAAAGCTCAGTTTGTGGATGGTAGGTTTATGTTCATTTGTAAAATTTCTTCCTGTCCAGAGTACCCAGTAATGCTTGTCCTGGAAACCCCCCACTTTTTTATCCCGGAAAATACCAAAGATGTGAGAGCATAGAGGTATGTGTTTGCTAAGGGAACTTTTTTTTAATAGCCTTCTGAATCTCCTCCTTAGAAGAGATTAAATAAAGCCGGTGCCTTTCCACTTCCCAAGTCTATCTCACACATCAAACAAACGAAAATCCTTCCAAAACTCCTTTCCCTTCATGCCCACACTCAAATATGCTGTTTTATGTGGGTTGACCAAAGTCTTTTTCTGATTTTCCTCCCCATCTGTTCTTTGAATAAACATGCATCCTAAAGGAGGACTTACAGGATCAAATTTGATTCCTGTATTTGGAAATGTTTTCAAAAGACCATGCCGCACTTGGCTATTTGGTCAAATTAGGTTCCGTTTGCCTCTAATAGCATTTAATTACCTCCCACACGCTTCTCACACTCTTTCACTTCTTGGTCTGCATGACTTAGCTCTTCTGATGTCCGACAAAGTGTACCGGCTATATTGGCCGTCTGGAATTGTGGAAACCAAAATAACCGGAGACACAACCGGTTAGTTTTTAACTTTTCAGGTTGTTTTGTGGCCAAAGACACGGCATCTCAATTTCTTGCTTTTACAAGTGGATTGCTATACTCATGGTGATGAGGGAGCGTGGGGCAAGCTGAGGACAGAATACAGGCTGGCACCCCGTCGCCTCCCCCAGGTGGAGTGTATGTGACAGTCCCCGGAGACGCCTGGCTGCCCAAGAACAAAGGAAAGGGGTGTCAGTGCTGGCCATGGTGATGGGGGAAACTATGGCAGATGAAAAATTAAATTCCCTTACTGCCTTTAGCCCATTGACAAGTCCTTGAAACAGGCAGTGACCTCCCTCTAGGAGCTCAGCTGCCTCAATGATGACACTTTCCTGGATGCAAAAGAGAACTTTAGCTTAACATTGAACCTGGAGGATCCTGTAAGTGTACTTCCTTTATCTCAACTGCAGTAAGATAGACGCTGGCAATCATACTCGAAGCTTATGGCCCCCCAGTATGCATCTGAAAGGTCTCATGACTGAGATTTTGTTAAACTGTAGTGAGTGGCATTTCTCTAGTAACAGCTAGCCCCTCAAGGTCCTGGAAACCTTCCTTCCAAAATACCTTAGAGACTCAGTCTATCCCTCACCCCCTCCCAATATGAGGGTATATAATGAGTTACCCGTCACAACCCCATACAGCTCTTCCTGCCCACGGGTCCTGTCCCCGTGCTTTAATAAAATCCCCTTTTTGCACCAAAGACGTCGTCAAGAATTCTTTTCTTGGCCCTCGGCCCTGGACCAGCCCAATATCACCCTAAAACTTTATCAATATGATTTAAAAACTCACTTGAATGGAAAGCAATGTGCACTAATAAATCTCCGAGAGACATTCAACCCAAAGTATGAAGCATCGAGGACAAGTTATCTTACAGTTATCCTCAAGGAGGGATTCGGTTATCCTGATTAATTTTTATTTTTCTTTCTCCAGATTAGAAAGGAGAGGAGGGTGGAGTGAAGGCCTTATGTGGAATGTCATGTTCAGTTGTCATTATTTCCGGTTTACAACCTCTGCATAGGCTGAGATTATGTCGGTTAATCGGAGTTCAATTTTAGTGGCATCACATACAAAGATTAGTTATCTTCAGTATCCTAATTCAGTTTATTTTTATTTATTTTTTAATCTCTACTCTTGAGAGAGAGAGAGACAGTGTGTGAGCCGGGGCAGGGAAGAGAGGGAGAGGGAGACACAGAATCCAAAGCAGGCTCCAGTCTCCGAGCACAGAGCCCGACGCGGGGCTCGAACTCACAGACTGAAAGATCATGACCTGAGCCGAAGTCGGATGCTCAACTGACTGAGCCACCCAGGCCCCCCTCCTAATTCAGTTCAAACCTGGAGTTGGCAAACTTTTTTTTTTTCTTTTAAAGGGCCAGATAGTGAATGATTTAGGTTTCGATGTGCACTATGATCAAAATCGCATATATTAGGTAGGGACGTAGAGGATAAAAGAGGAAGCGCTTGCCCCTCTGTGGTCCTGTTCGCTGTTTACATTGAGGCACTCCTGCCTTCGCTGGAGACGTTCTCTGGCTCCGGTGAGTCGGGCCTGGTGGGCAGGCAGGAGTGTGTGGTGTCCCGGGGATGGGGATGGGTGGGTGGGTGGCCCCTGGTCCCAGGGCAGGCGCTGCAGGTGGGAGAAATTGGGACTGTGGCTTGCAGCGTTAGTGCACGGAGTAGTGACTGAGGGCCGTACACAAAGAAGCTTTGGTCTGGATGTGGTCTCCTGGTTGGAGTTGGCCAAACTCCTGATTACACAAACACCTAGATGCCGATGACTCCAAACTGATATTTCCGGTGTGAGTTGTACCTGTTGTACATTTCCCCTTAGCTCCTTGGTAGGCCCTTTAAAGAAAAGATGTCCCAAACTCATTATATTACCTTCTTCCCTCCACGCCCCATTTCTGCAAATGGCACCACTGTGCTCACCCAGCTGCCCGAGTCAGAAACTCTGCGTCCATTTCTGACTCCTCCTTTCCTTCATGCTTTTGCCTACAGTGACTGGACTAGAAGCGGCGGAAAGGCCTGAACAGATCTAGCTCATGTTAATATTTATAACTTCCTCTAGAGGGCCTGACACACAGTAGGCTTCTAAAATTTGGTTGTTGAATTAATCTACCCAACACCAAACATAAATGATTCTTCCTGATCATCTCATTCCTCTGTCAACATTTATCCATGGCTTTCTGTTGAATAAAGAATAAGCATAAAATGTTTGCAGACCATGCAAAACTTTCCCTGTTTGGACTGTGCCTCCCCTAAGGACTGATGATACAGAATTATGTCACAGGCACTAGTATCTCTCGTACTTGATGTCTTCAGGCGGTGCTGTTCCCTCCGCCCGGAGTGCTTCTCCACTGGATTTCCATGTCCTTCCAGACTTGAGTCTGTTATCTGCAGGAAGAACCCCCAGGTACCTTCCCATTCATCAGGTGTTTGTTCTCATAGAACCAGGCAGGGCTCCCCCCAACTCTACCACAAGACTTCGTTGGTGCTGAGATTACTTGGTAAATGCATTCGCCCTTACTGGATTATACATAGCATCAAGGCAAGACTTTGTCTGTCTTTTTCTGTATCTTAGTTTGGCACTTGGAACATGCCTAAAATGACACCTAAGTGTATTTGAGAAACCTCAGAACGCTTTTTGCATCCATGTAGACTCAAGAGGGGTCTTTCTAGAGTCCACTGGGCCTCTCTCAAACCTTCTGTTTGCAGCCAGAGAGAGCAGGTTACAATTAATCTGTGCTAGGGATTGCTTTGTGTAGTGAAAGGCACTGGGGCTCCTATTGGAAAGGATTTTGGTGGGGGGAGGGTAGGAGGAAAGTGCTTTGAAGCCCCAAGGCATGGTCTTTGGTCTAGAAATCCCCCTGGGTCTGGCTTTGTTGCACACAAGGCAAGGCAATTGCATTTACAAGTTACTTAGACACAAAGAGGCTGAGCCTGACTGGGGCAGCCAATCGGAGCCAGCACCAAAGTGTAAATTTTGTCCTACAGTCACAACGGCAATGCTCATACGATATCAGAGATGGCAATGAGAATCTTGAGTTATTTATTTATTTTTTTGAGTTATTTCTTTATATGCATAAAAGAAAGACAGTCCATAATGATCATCGTAATCAATGATTGTAATACCCTCTATGTGCATGTCAATATTAAACAGCAAGAAGGACGCCTGGCTGACTCAGTCGATAGAGTGTGTGTCTCTTGATCTCAAGGTCGTGAGTTTGAGCCCCTTGTTGGGTATGGAGCCTACTTAAAATAAAACTTAAAAAAATTATATGACACAAAATCAAGCAATATATTACCTAGTGTCTCTTTTTCCATTCTGAACTCTAGGTAGGTGGAGAATTACAAATAGAAAAAGTGTAAGAGATAATTATATCATTGCAATAATTTAGAAAATCTGAAACAAAGCCTGGTGGCAGTGGCCTTAGGGGGATTGTAATACCAACTAAGTTATTTGAATATAAGCATGATGTTGTTTAATGCATCCATCATGTAATTAGGCATCATTAAGAATCTTTCTAACATACAGTGATAATTGAGATAATAATGACGGAAAAGAGATAGTAAAGATTATAGACATTTGGAAGAAAGTTGCTCTTTTGAATTTAATAAGGAATATAATAAAGTACCTGAGGGCATTGTAAGAGTCCAACAGGGGGTTGAGCTTCAGGGATTTGTGAATTTTTTTTTTAATGAATACAGTACTGAACATGTATTTTCTCTTATGATTTGCTTAATAATTTTTCTTTTTCTCAAGCTTACTTTATTGTAAGAATGCAGTCTATAGTACATATGCAAAGTATATATTAATCAACTTTATGTTATCAGCAAGGCTTCTGGCCAACAGTAAGCTATTCAGTTATGGGAGAGTCAAAACTGATATGTGGTTTTTTTGACTGCGTGGGTTAGCGCCCCAACCTCTGTGTTGTTCAAGGATCAACGGTACTCAGACTCTCCAGTTATATCCTTTCATTAACCACAAACGCCTGGCAGTTAGATGAATTTGGGTTATTATCAGAGAGGGAGGAAAAAGTATAAAATTGGGTGCAGAGAGAATGCCTGCTCTATGCCCTTCGCCCCTACTTTTCTTTCACCCCAGTAAAAGGACGAAAAATATTCCAAAAGTTCCACTTCCAAATTAGTTAGAAAGGGGGCCTTTTAGTAACCAAAAACTCCTCCAAAAGGATACAATTAATTTACAAAGCAAGACAACTTCCTAAGCTTTCCTATCTTCCTGTTTCATGAAAAAGAAAATAAGACATCATGGTTTGATCCATAATTAATCACATGAGAATGGAATTTATTTTTGTCCTGAAAATGTTGATTTTGGGGGAAAGGAGAAGGTAGGGCTTTTTTTTCCTTTTCTCTCTCTCTCTCTCTCTCTCTCTCTCTCTCTCTCTCTCTCTCTCTTTCCTCTTTCTTTCTTGCTTTCCCTCTCTCTCCGTTTCTCTCTCTCTCTCTTTCTTTCTAACATTAAGGAAGAAACTAGCAGAAATAAATGAATCATAAAATTGTGGGCAAATCAGACCACTGGAATTAATGAGATTTCTCCAAGTAGAACTTTCTCTGAGGCCAGGTTTAGGCTCTGGGAAAAAAAAAAATATGTGCGCTTGTAGGGCTTTAAAGATGAAAACTGTTTCCTCTGCACGGTAATGCAGAAAAGGATTTACCCCACCAAATTTCCCCAGAGTCCTCACTAATAAGATAAAGTCAGCTGAAAATCACTTTGCTCAGCATAGACTGTGACTTCTGAAAGGCTCATTGAAATTAATCAGTACATTTCTGTCCTACTCCGTCTTTATGTTTCACATCTAAGAATGTTCCTTAGGACCAAGTGAGGAAGAGGCAGTTTCCTCAGTCTTTGGCAGGTGTCATTTACTTGCAAGGTGGGCTGACAGAGGCGGAGAGCAGCTCATCTTGAAGTTTCTGTGTGTTGCTAGAGCTGACGTATGTGATGAGTGGGCAGACGAGCCTCTGTGATCTACTTTCTTCATTCTGCATCATTCCTCTCTGGAGTATTTCACAGGGACGTCCAAGCCAGCGTGGAAGAATGAAGGACCGCAACACCAGGCAGAAACTAAGGGGAGCAACCAGGAGGAATGTGTCTTGTGTTGGAAGCTACGCAAAACGCCAGGAAGGTGTGTACTTCTTTGGGGAGCCCCGAGTGGATGCTTTCGAGGCCTGATGTTTTCGTGGCTCGCTTTGAGACACCATCGCAAATGACCTTGTTCTCTTTGTTCAGACATGTCTGCTTTTCTCATCTATCAGAGTGTCCTCTTTCAGAGGGCTGGGACTGTCCCTGGATTTCTTCAGCCTTGCCGTAGAACCTTGCTGAATGATATGAAAAAGGAGATAGTCGATAGCATTTGGGAAATTGGGTTGTATGGTAAATGACTTAAAAGATGCATAAAGTCTTGCTCTAGAGCAAGACAGTCCTAAACCCTTCTTTCACTTTTGACATTTAAATAAAATACTTAAGATCACTTTGCATGTTTACATGTAAGTTTTCCTTTATTTAATCACCATATGTAAACAATTTGTTTCCTGGTATCTGTAGTTTCTAACTCTTTCCTCCTCTCAATTGAATTAATAAATTGTAATGAGGTTTTGTGTCTCTCTCTGTCCAGAAAAATTTATTCAATTCTAAATCTGTGGCCTCACTTGCTAATTCCTAACCTTTTGCTATTTGTGTGTGTGTGTGTGTGTGTGTGTGTGTGTGTGTGTGTGTGTGTGTGTGTAGTCTGGACCTACTTCTTCAGGATAATGTGGCAGAGACGATGCCATGTGTTCACCAAATTTCATTTTTATTTTCCTCTTCCTTGGACACACAGCAGATCACATTTCCCAGTCTTTCCTGTGTTAGGTGGAGGCAGACCATGGATGCTGGTCAATGAAATGTGAAAAGGAGGAACACATGCCAATCCCAGGCTGAGACAGTGAAAAGCCCTCGGGACTCTTTGGGCAGTTTCTTCCCCTGCCATGGGGAATGCGAAGGCCTCATGTTGAGACAGAAGAGCCTCCGGATCAAAGCCACTTGGATCACCGTGTCGCTGCATGGAAAACACCTGCCATGGAGGATGGCCTGGGCCCACGGCCAGACTATGCATGTGTTATGTTAAACTATGTAAGACTGCATGGCTGTTGTTTACACAGCGTGAGCCAGCCTGCTCTAGCTGATACTGAATGGATGCTGTAGGAGTGCTTTCTAGTCCCCTGGGAACACCTTGTGTTTTATCACTTGTGATAACGTGGGTAGTAAACACCAGTCTTGAGCTGTGGGGAACCCTAGATGTTTTTGGATGGTAAGCTCTTAAATTATTATTAGTGTGCAAGTGACATTCAACTGAAGGATAAAATAGCGAGAATAAGGTACATATTGAGGAGAAAAGGCCACAGTGGAAAAAACAACTCTGTTGAAGTTGAATCCCAGTCTCCCACCCTTATCTCTATTCCTTTGAGTTTTATAATCTGCTTTCCAAGTCGGTTACCTCATAATTAAAATAAGGATCACACTCTCTGCTTTATAGAATTGCTGGGCGGACGTACTGGCATAGGTCACTAATGTGACCTTGAGAGAGACACTTGAACTTTGTGAGCGTGAAATTCTTTATGTTTAAAAGTAAAGCAATACCCACCTTGGGGGCTGTGGTGAGGACGCATGAGAATGTGTGCGTTCCGTGGTTTCTGGCACATGCTGTATGCTCAATAAGGTTGATTGCCACCATGAGTTGATAAGCAAACGTGTTGGGATTTACTCTCCACAGTAGCATCTCCAAGCACGGGGGCTTATACCTCGATTAAGGGCGTGAAGAGTTTTCCGTACCTCGGGCTCCACGTAGAGCTGGACAGTCTCATTTTGCTGTTTTGTTATTAGCATGGAGTACAAATAAATAAATGCCACTTCCCTTTCTTGTGCGTGAGCCCTATCGTTCAGTGTTTTTATAGACCATTCTGAGTCCGTCTTGGGCTCTGCATGGAGAGAAATAGGCTTCAGGTTTGCTCTCATCCTGGGGTGATTCTGGCCTGGAGAGAAAACCCAGGCTGGATTTTCTTAGACTTTTCAAGAAAGCATACCCACCATCTACACCTGTACTGTCAACTGGTTAATTTTTAAACTATCCTGATCTGTTTTTACCAAAACCCACCCAACGGAAACGTAAGGTGGAGGGACACTTGGCTCTCCCACATCTGCTGACAGCTTTTGCCGTCCTGGTTTGCTCTCCGTTTTCGACAGCCGAGTTCATCTGAGAAGCAGAAGCACAAACATCAAGTTAGCATCTTGCATACATTACCCTGCGATAATTCACAGCACAATAAACAGCTGTTAATGAAGAGTCTCAGTGCAGAGATATCTGGTTTTATGATTTACTCGACACAACTAATTAAAGAAAGAAATCTTTATTGCCTTTTGTAACTGTGCAGCCCCTTCACATTTCTGTCTTTACGCATTTTTTCCCCTTCAAGTCTGTGAGCGATATTGGCCCACATTGGTTTGTGCTCCCGATGGATGACAGTGTAACTGGGTTCTCCTGTCTCTGCAACTACCTTTTTTTTTTTGCCAGTTCCCTACACTTCAGTCCTTTCACGTCTCAGAAGCTCCAACACCCTACAGCTGTCCTGGTCCCTCCACCAGCGATCTGTTAAAGGAAGTAATTTTAAGTTTGTAATGGCTTTATTATATGCTAAATAAAATGTTTGAATGTGAACAAATCACTTACCTCTTGGTGAATTTCCTCATCTGTGAAATAATGAGGTTTGACTAGATCACACTGGAAAACTACTGAGACTGAGGATTCTATGGCAACCCAGAAATCAAGTCAAGAGCCTTAGGGCTTTCAAACCGAAGACTGGAGGGAGGTGATGCTGAATGTCACCAAAATAATTAACTTCTAATGGTAGATTGTATTATCATCATGCCAAATGTACGGCCTTTGGTGGAATACCAGAAATGCAGAAGACATTGTTCCTGCCCTGAAGGAGTTTTTAGTTCAGCAGTGAAGACATGTATATGACTAACTTTATGTTATAACATTTAATTAAATTAATTAACATCCTAATGGCGTCCCAATCACAATGGATGATTTACGTCCATTTTAGTTAGCTAGAGTTTGATAGATAATTATAACTGTTTGCTTCATCAAAAATAGGATCATTTGGGGGCGCCTGGGTGGCGCAGTCGGTTAAGCGTCCGACTTCAGCCAGGTCACGATCTCGCGGTCCGTGAGTTCGAGCCCCGTGTCGGGCTCTGGGCTGATGGCTCGGAGCCTGGAGCCTGTTTCCGATTCTGTGTCTCCCTCTCTCTCTGCCCCTCCCCTGTTCATGCTGTCTCTCTCTGTCCCCAAAATAAACGTTGAAAAAAAAATTTAAAAAAATAAAAATAAAAAATAGGATCATTTGGGAAATTGAAAAAAATGCCCGAAATTGTTGCCAGCATTCTATTTAGAGATTTGAGGTCTACTTGTTTATTAGAAAGAAATGGTTTTACGTGTTCTCCAGAAGCACACTAAGATCTGACCCGTCCTCCATTTTAAATGTCCAGGAAGCAAAGGAGGTGGAGTCAAGATAAAAGGAGACATTTTAGTGGCTTTAAAACAACCATTTCATTTTGTGCACAGTTGCGTGGGAGTCAGGAATTTCTACAGGACTCAGCTGGGCGGGTCATCTCGCTTCCACAGGGGGGCATCTGGAGCTGGAGAATCCACGTCCGTGGTGCCTTCATGCACCCGTCTGGCTTCTCTCCATGTTCCTCAGTCTCTGTTTCTCCACCCAGTGTCTCATTTTCTACAGCTTCTCGATGTGGTTTGGGCTCCTCATGGCAAGATGGTCGAATGGTAGTCTTCTCACCTGGTGACTGACTGGATTCTAAGAATGCAGGGAAGAAGTACCCCTTTCTTAAAGGCCAGGTCCGGGAACTGGCCTCACATCACTTATGTTATACTCCATTGGCCAGAGCTGGTGGGGTGGGGACACTCCTCTCCATAGGAAGAGTGTCAAGGATCTCAGGCCATCATTTTTCTGCCACACACACTGGGCCACATGATCTATGAAATCATAATGCCTTGGTTTTTCATTTGCCTCATTTTTTATAAGAAATATAAATTATAAATAAATGTTTAATCTGACCACATTCTTTTTTTAAATGTGTATTTATTTTGAGAGAGAGAGAGAGAGAGAGAGAGTGTGTGTGTGTGTGTGTGTGTGTGTGTGTGTGCAGAAGAGGGGCAGGGAGAGAGAGGGAGAGAGAAAATCTCAAGCAGGCTCTGCACTGTCAGTTCAGAGCCCACTGTGGGGCTCGATCTCACTTAAAAAAAAAGAGTGAGGATAATCAGAGGACATCTAGTTTGTATCTGTGTTATTTTTTTTCTACCGTAGGTATATATTTTTTGCATTTGTAATGGTAATGCATTCAAGAGATTTGGGGAAATTGAGGGCAGGTATTGCTTTTAAAAATGCTTTCTTAACTATGTCATTAAAATCTGCCGGTGTTCTAAATAAACCAGCAGATGGATTTAGCGACCGTTGTGATATATTGGTCCTACATCAAATGACAGGGTGGGGATTTGAGAAGTTTGTGAGTGAGGAAATGACAAAAGACACCCTCTAAAGAACACCCATAATTCACGCTAAGGTCAATACAGAGCTTGTATTTCTTTTTTTTAAATTAGGAACTGAAGTATAGTCAACATACAATATTCGTTCAGGTACACAACATAGTGATTCAGCGATTATATACATTACAAAATGCTCACCATAAGTGTAGTTAACATCTGCCACCTTATAGAGTAATTACAATATTATTGACTGTATTTCCTGTGCTGTACTTTTTATCCAGGGACTTACTTATTTTCTAACTGGAAGTTTGCACCTCTTAATCCCCTTCACCTGTTTTGCCCATCCCCTCCACCCGACCGCCCCCCCCCCCCACTCCTAGCATTCACCACTTTGTACTCTGTATTTATGAGTCTGTTTCTGTTTGTTCATTTTTGTTTCTTAAATTACACATATATATGACTGAAATCATGTGGTATCTGTCTTTCTCTGGCTGACTTATTTCACTTAGCATAATGCCCTCTAGCTCCATCCGTGTCGTTCCAAATGGTAGGATTGCTTTATGGCGGAGTAATATTCCATTGTATATATACCCCACCTCTTCTTTATCCATTCACTCACTGATGGACATTTCGGCTGGTTCTATATTTTGGTTACTACAAATAATGGTACAATATGCACAGGGATGCGTGTATTTTTTCAAATTAGCGTTTTCAGTTTTTTTCAGGTAAATACCTAGTAATGGAATTAGTGGATCGTATGATATTTCTGTTTTTAATTTATTGAGCAACCTCCATTCCATTTTCTGTAGTGGCTGTAACAATGAACATTTCAAACCAACAATGCACAAGGGTTGCTTTTTCTCCACGTCCTTGGCAACGCTTGTTATTTCTTGTCTTTTTGATACTGGTCATCCTGACAGGTGTGAGGTGACAGCTCATTGTGATTGGATTCCCATTTCCCTACTGATGAGTGATGTTGAGCATCTTTTCATGTGTCTATTGGTTAACTGTACGTCTTTGGAAAAATTTTTATTCAGGTCCTCTGTTCTCTTTTTAATCAGATTGTTTTGTTTTTTAGTGTTGAGTTGTATGTGTTCTTTATATACTTTGAATATTAACCCTTCTCAGATATGTTATTTGCAAAGATCTTCTATTCAGTAGGTTGTCTTTTTGTTTTATTGATGGTTTCCTCATTGTGCGGAAGCTTCTTAGTTTGATGTAGTCTCATTTGTTTATCTTTGCTTTTGTTTCTCTTGCCTGAGGAGCCAGATCCAGAAAAGTATTGCTAAGAGATGTCCAAAAGTTTATGTACTGCCTCTGCTTTCTTTCAGGAGTTTTATGGTTTCGAGTCTTACATTTAGGTCTTTAATCCATTTTGAGTTTATTTTTGTGTATAACATAAGAAAGTGGTTCACTTTCATTCCTTTACATGTAGCTGTCTGGTTTTTCTGATGTCATTTATTGAGGAGATTTTCTTTTCCCCATTCCATATTCTTGACTTTCTTGTCGTGGATTAATTGACCATGTAAGCATGAGGATACTTCTGGGCTCCCTATTCTGTTTCATTGATTTATGTGTCTGTTTTTATGCCAGTACCAGACTGTTTTGATTACTATAACTTTATAGTATGGTTTGGAATTTGGAATTGGGATATCTCCAGCTTTGTTCATCTTTCTCAAGATTGTTTGGCTATTCAGGGTCATTTGTGGTTCAATACAAATGTTAGAATTATTCTAGTTCTGTGAAAAATACTATTAGTATTTTGACAGAGATTGCAGTAAGTCTGTAGATTCCTTCAGTTAGTATAGACATTTTAACAATATTCTTCCAACCCATGCACATGGTGTATCTTTCCTTTTATTTTTGTTGCCTTCATTTCCTTTCATCAATGTCTTATGGTTTTCAGAGTACAGGTCTCTCACCTTCTTGGTTAAATTTATTCCTAGAATTATTCTTTTTGGTCCACTTGTAAAATGTGGTTGTTTTCTTAATTTCTCTTCTTGCGACTTCACTGTTAGTGTATAGAAATGCAACTGATTTCTGTATATTAATTTTGTATCCTGAAACTTAACTGAATTCATTTATTCTAATAGTTTTTTGTTGGAGTTTTTGGAGTTTTCTGTATATACTATCAGGTCATCTGCAAGTAGTGACACTTTAACTTCTTTCATTCCAATTTGGATGCCTTTTGTTTCTTCTTACTGTCTGATTGTTGTGGCTAGGGCTTTGAATTCTGTGATGACTAACAGTAGAGAGAGTGGACATTCTTGTCTTGTTTCTGATTTTAAGGGGAAAGCTCTCACGTTTTCAACATTGAGTATGACGTTAGCTGTTCATTTATCAAATAGGGCCTTTATTATGTTGAGGTATGTTCCCTCTAAACCACTTTTTTTGAGGGTTTTTTTTTAAAATCAGGAATGGATATAGAATTTTTATCAAATGCTTTTTATGCATCTATTGAGATGATGTTATAGTTTTTATCCTTCATTTTGTTCATGCGTCATATCACATTGATTTGTGGATATTGAACCATTCTTGAATCTCCGTAATAAATCCCATTTGGTTGTGGTAAATGATCCCTTTAATGTACTGTTGAATTTGGTCTGTTAATATTTTATTGAGGATTGTTACATCAATGTTCATCAGGGATATTGGTCTGTAATGTTTTTTTTTTTTTTTTTTTTTTTTTTGTAGTGTCTTTGGTTTTGGTATCAGGGTAATGCTGGCCTTGTAGAATGAATTTGAAGAATTCAAATGAATGAATCCCTTCCTATTCTGTTTTTTAGAGTAGTTTGAGAAGGGTAAGTATTAACTCTTATATGTTTGGTAGGATTCACCTGTGAAGCTTTGTGATCCTGGACTTTTTTTGTTTGCTTGCTGATTTTTCATTATTGACTTAATTTTGTTACTGGTAATCAGAATGTCATATTTTCTGTTTCTTCCAGATTTAGTCTTAGAAGATTGTATTTTTCTACCAATTTATCCATTTCTCCTAGGTTGTTCAATTTGTTGGCATATAATGTTTCACTGTAGTCTCTTATAATCCTTTGTATTTCTGTAGTATTGCTTATAACTTCTCTTCTTTCATTTCTTATTTTATTTGAGTCCTCTCAGGTTTTTTGTTTTTTTTTGTTTTTGTTTTTGTTTTTATTTTGTTGTTGTTGTTCGGATGAGTTTGGCTAAAGGTTTATCAATTTTGTTTATTTTTTCAAAGAATTAGCTCTTAGTTTTTTCATTGATCTTTTCTATTACCTTTTTAGTCTGTTTCATTTATTTCTGCTCCAGTCTTGGTCATCTCCTTCTTTCTACTAACTTTGGGCTTTGTTTGTGCTTTTTCCTAGTTCCTTAGGCATAGGGTTTGTTGGTTAGATTGTTTGTCTGAGATTTTTCTTGCTTCTTGAGATATGCCTGTTTACTATAAACTTTCCTCTTAGAACAGCATTAGCTATATCCCAAAGGTTTGGAAACATTGTGTTTCCATTTTCATTTATCTTCAGGTATTTTTTTTAATTCCCTCTTTGATTTCTTCATTGACCCACTGGTATGTATGTATGCATGTATGTATGTATTTCTTTATTCATTTATGATACCGTTAGTTTATTATAAAAGAAATACATGAGGGGCGCCTAGGTGGCTCAGTCGGTTAAGCATCCGACTTCAGCTCAGGTCATGATCTCACAGTCCATGAGTTTGAGCCCCGCTTTGGGTTCTGTGCTGACACCTCAGAGCCTGGAGCCTGCTTCAGGTTCTGTGTCTCCCTCTCTCTCTGCCCCTCCCCTGCTCATGCTCTGTCTCTCTCTGTCTCAAAAATAAATAAAAACATTTAAAAAAATAAAAGAAATACATGAAAATTATTTACATTATGAAAGATTTCACAGCTCCACTGCAATGGGCATCTTCACATGATGCCATTTCAGTAATGATTTATTTCAGTCTACATACTTTCTGAGAATGTCACCATCTCTAAATAAGAAATAATCCTTATCATCTAGAACTACTTTGGTGCCTCCATATTCTGGGAGAAGAACTCGAATTCCAACTTTCACACTAACTGGGTGAATCTCTCCACCCTTTCCTTTAGAGCCTGATCCAACAGCTACTGTGTCTGGTTGCACTAGTTTCTTGGGGATTTTTTGGAAGCATAATGCCTCCTTTAGTTACAGTTTGGCTGCACTCCTTTCAACTAAAACTCAGTCAAATAGGGGAAGAAACTTTCTAAATGTCTGTCCTGCCATGACTCCGGCCACCATGACTTGGTTCTGGAGCTGCCACCACTGCAAGGATACCATTAGTCCAACCCACGGGCCACATGACCTGACCCACTGGATTTTAGTAGCATGTTGTTTAGTGTCCATGTGTTCATGTTCTTTTTCCAGATTTTTCCTTATAATTGACTTCTGGCTGCATTCTGTGGTGGTCAGAAAAGATGCTTACTATGATTTCAGTCTTCTTAAATTTATTGAGACATTTTTTGTGGCCTAACATGTGAGCTATCCTGTAGACCGTTCCATGTGCATTTGAAAAAAAATGTTTATTCTGCTGTTTTGAGATGGAATGTTCTGTATATATCTGTTAAGCCCATCTAGTCCAGTGTGTGTCATTCAAAGCCACTGTTTCCTTATTGGTTTTCTGTCTGGATGATCTATCCATTGATATACGTGGCATATTAAAGTCCTCTACTATTATTGTATTATTGTCAATTTTTTCCTTTTGTCTGTTAATATTTGCTTTATATATTTAGGTGTTCCTCTGTTCGTTGCAGAGATATTTTACAATTATTATATCCTCTTGTTGGATTCATCCCTTTATCATTATGTAATGCCCTTCTTTGTCTCTTATTACAGTCTTTGTTTTAAAGTCTGTTTTGTCTGGTGTAAGTATTGCTACCCTGGCTTTTTGTTATTGTTTTACTTCCATTTGCACGAATTATCTTTTTTCCATCCATCACTTTCAGTTTGTATGTGTTTAGGTCTGCATTGAGGTTCTTGTGGGCAGGTGAGAGACAGACGTAATTGTGTTGTTGTTGTTGTTTAAAGTTTATTTATTTACTTACATTGAGAGAGAGAGAGAGACAGCCAGCCTGAGTAGGGGAGGGGCAGCAAGAGGGAGAGAATCCTAAGCAGGCTCTACACCATCAGCATAGAGCCTGCTATGGGCCTCAAACTCACAAACCATGACATCATGACCTGAGGTGAAATCAGGAGTCAGACAGTTAAGCAACTGCACCACCTGCACACCCCTGTTGCTGTTGTTAATGCCATCATCCTATGTCTCTTGATTGGAATATTTAGTCTATTTACATTTAAAGTAATCATTGATAGGTATGTGCTTATTTCCATTTTGTTAATTGTTTTCTGGTTGTTTTTCTTATTTTTTTTTTCAACATTTATTTATTTTTGGGACAGAGAGAGACAGAGCATGAACGGGGGAGGGGCAGAGAGAGAGGGAGACACAGAATCGGAAACAGGCTCCAGGCTCTGAGCCATCAGCCCAGAGCCCGACGCCGGGCTCGAACTCACGGACCGCGAGATCGTGACCTGGCTGAAGTCGGACGCTTAACCGACTGCGCCACCCAGGCGCCCCTCTGGTTGTTTTTCAATGCCTCTCTATTCCTTTATTTTGCTCTCTTCCCTTGTGATTTATGACTTTATTTACTGTCATGCTGGGATTCGTGTGTGTTTGTGTGTGTGTGTGTGTGTGTGTGTGTGTGTGTGTATCATAGGTTTTTGGTTTGTGGTTACCATGAGGTTCATAAATAACATCCTATGTAAATAACAGTTTATATTAAGCTGTTGGTCACTTACATACAAACACATTTTTTTAAGTTTGTTTGTTTTTATTTATCTTGAGAAAGAGCATGAGCAGGGAGGGGCAGAGAGAGAGAGAGGGAGAGAGAATCCCAAGCAGGCTCTGCACTGTCAGTGCAAGGAGCCCAAAGTGGGGCTCAAACACACGAACTGTGAGATCATGACCTGAGCCAAAATCAAGAGTTGGACACTCGGCTGACTGAGCCATCCAGGTGCCCAGCAAACACATTCTAAGAGCACTATATTTTTATTCGCGCCTCCACATTTATATATATATATATATATATATATATATATATATGTGTGTGTGTGTGTGTGTGTGTGTATATATGTATATATATACATGTATATACGTATATATATACATGTATATATATACATATATATACGTATATACATATATACATATATACATGTATATATATATATATACACATGTATATATATATATACATATATATATATACATGTATATATATATACATATATATATATATATATCCCCTTAACCAATTCTTGTAAATACAATTGATTTTACAAGTTTTATCTTTAAACCTTCACACTAGCTTTACAAGATACTGATCTATTACCTTTACTATATGCTTACTTCTACCCGCAATTTTTTTTTCTTTCAGAATTTTCTTCTAGTTATGGCCTTTTCCTTTCTGCTTAAAGAACTCCCTTATCATTTCTTGTAAGGCTGGTTTACTGGTGATGAACTCCTTTAGCTTTTGTTTGTCTGGGAAACTCTTTATCTTTCCTTCACTTCTGAATGATAACCTTGCTGGGTAGAGTATTCCTGGTTGTACTTTTTTTTTCTTTTCATCACTTTGAATATAGCATGCCACCCCTTTCCAGCCTGCAAAGTTTCTGCTAAAACATCAGCTGATAGCCTTATGGCTATTTGTTTTCTCTTTTGCTTTTAAGATTCTTTCTTTAATGTTTGATATTTTAATCATTTTTTTAATTTTTATTTTTTATTGAAATCCAAGTTAGTTAACATATAGGGTAATAATGGCTTCAGGAGTAGCATTTAGTGATTTGTCATTTACATATGACACCCAGTGCTCATCCCAACAAGTGTCCTTCTTACTGCCCATCCCCCCACCCAACACTGCTCCAGCAACCCTCAGTTTGTTTTCTGTATTTAAGATTCTCTTATGGTTTTGCCCCCCTGTTTTTATCTTATTTTTCCTTCCCTTCCCTATGTCCATCTGTTTGGTTTGTTAAATTCCACATATGAGTGAAGTTATATGATATTTGTTTTTCTGTGATGGACTTGATATTTTAATTATTATATGTCTTGGCGTGGACCTTCCTTGGCTTCATCTTCTTGGGCATTCTCCTTGCTTCTTGGACTTAGGTGTCTGTTTCCTTCTCTACGTTAGGGAATCTTTCAACTATTATTTCTTCAAGTAGGTTTTCTGCCCCCTTTTCTCTCTCTTCTTTTTCTGAGACTCCAATTATGTGAATGTCAGTACGCTTGATGTTTTCATGTTGCTCCTTGATGCTTCTGCTGTTGATTCCTTCTAGCATATTTTTCATTTCGGTTACTGTATTCTTTAGTTGGTTCATTTTCATGTTTTCTTTTCTCTTGTTTAAAATATTTATTTACTTTGGGGGGAGCGCAGGTGGGGGAGGGGCAGAGAGAGAGGGGGACAGAGGATCTGAAGCAGGTTCTGCGATGACAACAGTGAGCCCCAGGTAGGGCTTAAACTTACTAACCTTGAGATCATGACCTGAGTGGAAGGCAGACACCAACCGACTGAGCCACCCAGGCACCCCTGCCTTTTCATATTTTCTATCTGTCATTCACTCTGTATTCTGGTGAGAATCTTTACAACCATTGCTTTGAACTCTTTAACACGTAGTTTATCTCCCTGCCATTTATTTCTTTTTCTCAGGTTTTGTCTTGTTCTTTTGTTTGCCATACATTTTCTCTGTGTCCTCATTTTGCCCGACTCCATATGTTTGTTGCTATGTGTTCTGTCGGTCAGTTCCGTCTACTGGTCTTGAAATTAGTGGCCGTGTGTAAGTGTGTAGTGGGGCCCAGGAACGCAGTCCCCCCTGGTCACCAGAACCAGGAGTGTCCCCTCTGTGGGCTGCACGTACCCTCCTTTTGCAATGGATACAATTGCTGTGGGCACTCCGGTAGGTGACACTGGCCCCTAGCCCGACTGGTTGTAATGGCCGGCCATGACTTCTTGGAGGTGCTGGTGAACAGGGCTGGCCCCCAACTCTCTGGGGCAGGAGTCACTTCAGAGGGATGCTGGTCCCTGCCAGCACTGCCTGCTCAGTGTGGTGGGAGGTAGTCATTTTGAGGGGACTCTGGTCCCCTCTTAGGCTGCCGACCAGATGTGGCAGGGTGGGAACTGCTTTGGATGGGGCTAGTGGGGACAGATAGTTTGGGTGGGCCTGTTTGCAGGGGAGAATGAGTTGGGATCAGCAGAGCCAGCCAGAAGTGTCAGTGGCTCCTTCAGGTGTCCAGGAAGGACAGGACAGGCAAGAAAATGATGGCTGCTAGCACTGTTTTTTTTTTTTTATTCTCCAGTGAAAGCTCCTACAGATTTCTGCCTCTCCAGCACCTGCCCTAACATTAGTCAGTACACCTCCTTCACATATAACCCAGGTGCTTTTCCAATAGCTGCTTCTTTGCTGGGTCTCTGACCAAGTGATCTAGCGTGCTGGTCCTTGGTTTTCAAGGGCCCTCCGGCTTCCCTGGAGATGAGCGCCACTGATTTTCCACGTCCTATGTTATGGGGGCTTATTTTGTCTGTTCAGTTCTCCAGGGTGAGGGGTGCCCAGCGTGGGGCTCGCTCCCCTCACTCCTCAGTGAGGACCTCTGTGGCCATGCTATTCCTTCTCCTTGTGGGTGTCCTCACAGGGATGTTTGGTTCCCACCTCGTCTCTGCCCCTCCCACCCTTCTCCACGTGGCTTTCCTTATGTCGTTACTTGGGAAAGGACTGTTCTGCTAGTGTTCTGGTCATTTTCATAGTGAATTGCATTATATGTGTGTGTCGCCCCACTGTGTGTGTGTGTGGGAGGTGAGCTCAGGACCCTCTTCCTCCACCGTCTCCTCCCTCTCTGCCTTCAGAGTTTCTACCCAAAGTAAAAGGAAGGAAGCAAACCTCTTGTTTTCAATTTACATGATAAAGATTAGATAGTTCTCATCAACCACCTTAGCAACAGATACTATATTCTAAATAAGATTAATGCATTTAATAATAGGGTACTATAATTTAATAATGGGTATTAATAGTATCCATGCTATCCATAGTCAAAAATTACAAATATACTAAGGAAATAATGAAAATGAACGTCAGTTACATGAGGGTGGGAACTTGATTTTGTTCTCTTTTCTCTCCCAACCACTCACCAGTAACGATTGTCTGGTAACGTTGAGAGGCTGAGTGAATGAAAGTCTCTCCGTTAAGAAGAGTGTACTTCCTTTTTAAAATAATGGGATAAGAAATCAATCGCATGAGACAAAACAAAGAATGACTTCTATAACAAATAGGAAATTTGCCCGCAAAAACTGGCCAGGAAAATGCCGTTTTGTGGTGTTACGACTTGATTGAGTGTAATCTATTCTACAGAAAATGTTTGTGGAAGCAAAATAGTGCTGAGATCCTCAGCCACATCTGTTTAGCAAATTAGGTGTAGGTCATGTAGCTATAACTGATGTAAGACACTACATTAAAAATGAAGAATTATTTAAAATTGAGAGGCAGTGTGATTATTAAAATTCTTTCACTGATGTGAAGAAGGAAAACAATATGGTACATAGAAAAATAGTGAATTATTTTAAACAGCACCTAGTATTGGTAAGTTAGATTATTGATTAGTATGTAAATACTTGTTAATGAATGAATGTCATTTTGTATTATATCATAATGAAGATGAGTCAATAGGAAAAAAGGCTAGCGAAGGTGGTTTCTACTAAACAAGCATATTAAAATAACAATTTTAGGGGTGCCCGGGTGGCTCAGTTGGTCGAGCGTACGACTTCGGCTCAGGTCCTGATCTTGCGGTTTGTGGGTTCGAGCCCCGCGTCGGGCTCTGTGCTGACAGTGTGAAGCCTGCCTTGAATTCTGGTTCTCCCTCTTTCTCTGCGCTTCCCTCACTCTCTCTCGAAAATAAATAAACATTAAAATAAAATAGCAATTTTAGTTCATATTTATAAGCTTTTGCCTAAAAAATAAGCATTGCAAAATAACTATGACAGACCCATAATCATAAATGGACTAACAAATCCTGGCCAAATGAAAGTAATGTTCCTTGGTAATTGTAATGCCTCATTTGATCAAGTCAATATTGCAAATAGCCTTATTCTGTGTAGTAGGAAGCATGAGTAGAGCCGTACTGTTTGCACATTACAGTGGTTAAATTTTAGCGGTCAGAAGGATCCGTTAAAAGTTGCTAAAAGTCAGATTCCTGGGCCTCAACCCTAAATGACTCTCATTCAGCAAGTGTGGGGGCAGTTTCCTGAATCTTCCGTCTGTAACCTGCACGTCAGGGCATCCTGTGCAGGTAATTTGCAGGCTACATTTTGAAAACCAGTTCTTGAAATTCCTGCTGCTGTGTACTTGCTCAGAAGATTCAATCTATTAGTAAATAATGAACCTGAGATACTCTTATCTTAGGAGGACATTTTCCTTGTAGCTTCTGGGCATTCCTGTGGGACTGCCTTCCACCTAGATCGCATTCCCCTAAAACCTCTTTTGCCTTTCTGAAATTGGTACCCTTACTCACTCAGGACTTACTCAGTGTTCATGAGTAAGGCTAGTCTGAAAAGTCCTTTCTTGTGTAATCTCTATTGGGTTTCAATAACCATGGTTTTTATACCTCATTACTTATATATTTTTCTTCCCTGTCTGTGCTTTGGAACAAAGTAAGTAGCATTAGAATCAGTTGCTCTGAAGAGTTTGTAAAATTCCCCTATGCCACCTTGTGTAGCTTGTGCCTTTAGTAAAAGGAGAAACTAGACTTTTGATCAATTTCTCTATTTCTTTTCTTTGTATTTGAACTATTTCGCTACTTATCACTTCCAGAGTAAATTTTGTATTTTAGAATCCATGTTTTCAATTTTCCATGTTTCAAATTTCATGGATCCATGAAAATCCATGTTTTCAGATTTTTTGTTAGTATCAGATTCAGAAAACTAGTTGTATGTGTTTTTTGAATTTCATCAATATTGATGAATAGTCCTCTCTTTTTCTTATTTAGTGTATTATTTTCATATCTCACTCTTTCCCTTTCAGTTAACTTTTAGGTGAGCCATGGAGAAAATGGAAGCAAGTAATTTAAAGAGAAATTTTTTTTTAATGAGAAAATCAATTTAAAGTGAGCATCGTCAGGGGCACCTAACCGGCCCAGTTAGTAGAACATGTGACTCTTGAATCTCGGGGTCGTGAGTTTCAGCTCCATTTTGGGCTTAGCGCTTGTATAAAGACAAATAAATAAAATGAGCATCCTCAGAAGCCGGGGAAGGTATTTGCCAACACACATCCCAATACATGTGAATCTGTCATCGCCTATTCCAACGAATCTTGTAGTGTCCCTGACAAATGAAGCTTGTAGTGTTCTAATGCATTTATATAGTCACCTGGAAACATAAAAGAATGATGCCATTCCATTTCACTAATAGTGTAAACTGATTACAGACGATTTACTTAAAATTTCTGACACGGATGTGTCAGTGTAGATTACATTTTGAAGATAGATCAGCTTTTATATCTACTCATAAATTTGATTCAACTCAGTGTTTTTCAAGGGCTAAGAATGCTTAAAGAGATGTAAAATTCTTCTAAGCACCTACTCAAGGGTTGGGGTCAGGAAATATGGCAAAATGAGATATTAAGAAAGCAATGGGTTGTGTTCAATGCATGTTAGTGTCAGGATGGTCATTTGTCTCACTAAATACTCCCTAAATCCTAAATAGCTTTAGTTCTCTTAATCTAATGGGAGGCACAAATTTGGACAAAGAAGATTCTTAAACTTGGTCTTTTTATGTATAAAAGTGAAATTCTCTTGTCTTCAAAGCTCATTTGTAGCGCTAGAGAGGTTGTCTCCGATCTGTAGGTAAGTGATGGGTTGAAGGCAGAATTCTAATAACTTTTCCAACACATGTTGGCGCCTGTAGTCTTCTCTTTCCCTTGGGTGGGGGACGGCTCTAGTTAGGTTCAGAATTTCTATAAAAATGCCCTGTGTCATAATAGGTGCCAGGTGCCCTGCTAGGCTCAATAAGTAATGTATGATGATGGGATATATTCACACCTTGAAAATGAGGTGGTGAATTTCTTGAATCTTCTTCTGGAGTTCGGCACCATGAGAGTCCCCGTGGAGGTCCACAGGGTGATAACCTGTCCCAGGGATAGCAGGTGATGACAGAGAGTTTGATTTCCATATGTTTTGTGCAGGAAATCACAGCTTTGGGCTGCTTAAGCTGGGGAGCTGTCATCAGTTATACACCGGTGGTGTTAGAGACTTTGTGGAATCTGTCCTTCGAAAGGATTCTGAAAGCCAGAGAGTGACATTGGTATCCTTTGGCATCGATAATTACATGTATGGAGTGAGAACTTTTCTAAAGGCAACTGAATAAATAAAACACTGCATTTTTTTAAAAATGTTTTTTAATGTTTATTTTTGGGAGAGAGAAAGAGAGACAGAGGGCAAGTGGGGGAGGGGCAGGGAGAGAGGGGAGGTGGAGAATCTGAAGCAGGATCCAGCTCCAAGCTGTTAGCACAGAGCCCGACCTGGAGCTCAAACTCTTAGACCTCGAGATCATGACCTGAGCTCAAGTCGGATGCTTAACACACTGAGCCACCGGGGCTCCCCCGCAAACACAGCTTTGGATGCAGTAAGTGGGTGGTGGGATTTTTCAGGTTGAGGGTGGAAAGAAAGAGCTTTCAATCTCATTTTCAGCAACTCCTATTACCACACACAGTATGGACAAGACACAGTATGGACAGGACTATTTGGGGTGGATTTAATCCTATTAAATTATTTAACAATTTCAGATGTTTTGTTTTAAATCAGCTACTAGATGAGTGGAGATAGGGGCCAACTGATGTCAAAAGGCCATCACTGTCCTCTAAAACCAGGCAGAATTTTAAGTATATTAGCATTCCACGGGGGAATCTGTATTGGAGACCTTTCTTAAAAGTGACCCTGGATGGGGCGCCTGGGTGGCGCAGTCGGTTAAGCGTCTGACTTCAGCCAGGTCACGATCTCACGGTCCATGAGTTCGAGCCCCTCGTCAGGCTCTGGGCTGATGGCTCAGAGCCTGGAGCCTGTTTCCGATTCTGTGTCTCCCTCTCTCTCTGCCCCTCCCCCGTTCATGCTCTGTCTCTCTCTGTCCCAAAAATAAATAAATGTTGAAAAAAAAAAATTAAAAAAAAAAAAGTGACCCTGGGTGGCTCAGTCGGTTGAGCGTCCGACTTTGGCTCAGGTCACGATCTTGCGGTCACGATCTGGCGGTTTGCGAGTTCGAGCCTGGCGTCGGGCTCTGTGCTGACAGCTCGGAGGCTGGAGCCTGCTTCGGATTCTGCGTCTCCCTCTCTCTCTGCCCCTCCCCCGCTCATGCTCTGTGTCTCTCTGTCTCTCAATAATAAAAAAACGCTAATTTTTTTTTTTTTAAAAGTGACCCTGATTTAGTAGTTTTGAATTTCACCATGAAGACTGCAGTCTATCAGTATTTAGTGGGCCTCGTGCAATAGTACGTGTAAAAAAGTAAAGGTAACTCTGTGAGTATCAGGATTTATGTTTTTCCACTTGTACACCCCAAAAGACAGCTCATTTCCATGGAGAAAAGCAGGGACAGGTGGGACCAGTCCACCTGTGCAATCCTTGCAGAGTCATCCTGCTTGGGTCAGAAAGCCATGGCAACCTCACCCTTCCTACGCGCACTTCCGCACTTCGTGAGTCACCTCTTGGCCCGCAGTCCCCACCAGCTCCCGAGGTCCCGGTCCCGCCTGACCCAAAGGTCTGTGCTCCATGCCCTGGGGAAAGGACAGGGTCAGCAAAATGGAATCCCTCCAGGTCATGCTGACCTGTGTGGTCCTAAGTTACAGACATTGGATTTTTCAAAAGTAATTATTTCCTGTCTAATCTCTTCCTCGTATTTATTTTCCTCTTCTCTTATTTGCCCCCACTACTTTCATTGCTCTGGAAATGGCTGTTTCCCCAAAGCCCTTAGCGGGGTAAGCCGAGCTCTCACAGGCCATCTCTTTCTGTCTTAGGGATTACACAGCACTCTTCGACAACGTGTTCAGGTAGTTTCGGGGATGCAATTGTTTTGCCAGAAAGAGTCCAACCCCCTAAATATGACATTTTGGGCAGCCTTGTGAAAATGCTTTTTTACTATCTTGTTGCAAACCTCTGGATTTATAACAGTCCTAAATATTTAGATAGACCATGAAAATATCTTCAGTTAGGACAAGTGTGATGTCCCGTAAAGACAACTGATTTAATTATTTGGCTTCAATTTCCCTTCTCTAAGTTGTGACTAGATTTTTTTTTTTTTTAACTTGGTTGATTTGTGGTCCTCAGAAGACAATGTCTGTGATAGCCTTTCCGGTCTTCCCCCAAACCCTACCGCCTCCCTCTAATTTGTTCCCGGTGAATGACAGCAAGTTCACAGCCCCAGGTAGCTTTTTACTTCTTTCGTTTCTCGAAGCTGCCTTATCTTTTCTTTCTGTGTATCTGAAGATTTGGTTTGGGCATGCATTTGAGGGCTTTACGGGTTTTGCCTTAAGATCCGTGGATTGGACTCTTTGATTTAAGTTCCTACAGAGGATCACCCAGGAGTCTCTCTGCGATGCTCTGTCAGCAGGATCTTTTAGTGCAAGGCCAGGCCTGTCCCTGCTCCCTAGAAGGACACCTCATGCAAGTGTGTGCCGCGAGAGGCCCTTTAGGTGTCCTCCACCTCTGGAATTTACTTTCAGGTTTAAAAAAGTACTCGGAGAGCCCACACTTTTATACCCATTTGCAAAATACTGACCAGCTGGACAACGCAGAAATCCGTCAGGTTTGTAAATGAATGGAGAATGAGGTCACGTGACTCGGTCATCCTCTTCCTGATGCTTGTTCAGATCTTAGCCCATCGGGATTTGGAACAGGATTGCATGAGTGCAGGAGCATTAGGCTTTTAGTTGTCCATGGGAATTAGTTAAGGAGCTTTTCTGAGCAGGAGTGCTAAGATTTCAAACAAATGGTTTCCTTTCGACTTAATGATAAATGCGAAAGAGAAAAAAAAGCAATTTTGTTTGCTTTCTCTTTTCTGAAAGTTTTACCCGTGGATCTGTGGGTCCAGAGTCTATATATGTCACGGGCTTAGAACCTCAATGGGAGATAAAGCTGAGCCACCAGGGTCCTGAGACAGAGAACCGGAGGCACCCAGCTCGTAGATGTGGTCACCCTGATGAGCCAAGCCCTTGTCGTTGTGCGTCGATACAAAAGAGCCAGGGAAACAAAACTTGCATTCAGCCACACGGCCTGTGCAAAACCTCTATTGTGATCGTGCACTTGACACGGGCATCAGGTGGTCATAGACATGTGCTACTCAGAGAACAGGTGTTGTTAGATGAGCTAACCCAAATGGCACCTACCTTTCGCTGTTCTGGGCACCGTACGACACGAATTCAGTACGGTGAGCTCCCCCAGGAACCTGGTTTTCGTCTATAGTTGGAAACGAAAGGAAAATGAGGACAAAGGAGGGGAAGTCCCCCAAATAAGAGCTCAAATGAATGCTCTGACAGGGGGCCTCGTTTCCAGAGAAGTGAGGCAGGTCATAACAAAATGTGGAGAGGATTCAACGATCATCTGAACCCTCTCAAAACAAAAACAGCCCCAGCAAATTGCAACAAAGGAATAGATGGAAAAATGCCTTATGGTTTCCCTAATAACTTGGATCTCTGGTTTTCTTTGAGAAGTCTGTTTTAACAGGGGCTTGTGCTTTCTATAGAGAAGTACACTTCGGGTAAGTGCCGAGGTAATAAACATTGCAGATCAGGGGAAAATCCAACCAGACGAGTTCTTTTCAGCTCATTAAACTATACTGTTAATCTGAACTATTTTATTTATCTCTTTTCAATATTAACTGAATCAGTTTTAGTCGGGAGACCAGCCATCAGTTTTATCCTGCTTTCTCTTTTTGACTTCTGGCCTACCATATTAATTGATCACTTGAATATTTTCAGCAGTATAAACCATTTCCCATGGCCTAACTAAGGAATTAAAAATTTAGAATGTAGGCAGTCCAGGAAACTATCGCTCAGAAAAGCCATAGGTCTCCTTGGAAGGAGCATTGCCCTTACCCTCTGTTTATTTGTAGTTAGTCTTTGTCTGAGATTTTAAGATTTATTGTCCACCTGATTATAATCTCTTCTGGAGCACCGAAATCATGAGACCTGTCTGCTTTCAGGCTCACACGGCAAGATTATTTCTTAGAATGCATTTCTCAAAAACATATATCACAGGCAGTAATTTGTGCGTGCATCAACTGGGAGGTTTGTAGCTGTGCTTCCCGTCAGTTGGATGGCATTCATTGTTGGCTTCGTTCAGTATTATATTGATTAGTCCTTCCTTCCATACTCCAAGGACACCGGTTTTCCTTTGCAGGGTATATCTCGAGTCAGTGTTAAACTTTCAGCATTAAATCTATTGCAGACCCCTCCTTTGTATTGCTGAAGAGAATTTTCGACTTACCCAGCATCCTTATAGACAACAAATTATATTTTGTGTTCCCCAATGCCTGGTACCATTGGCATTGTTTATTTTGGTGCGAGAGTCCTAGGGACCTCTAGATCTTTCTCCTAGAAGCTATGCAGTAGGTTTCTAGGAAGCCCATTGTACTGAGTGATGATTTATGTTCATCACAGAGTTTATAATTTAAGGAGCTCCTGTGATCTTCTCTTTGTAGATAATGCTATTAGAGTCATAAAAATCTCCCATATGAGTGTTTGTACCTCTCCTGTTCCCATTGCCTTATGACTGAGTAGCCCTTTGGCCTACTGGATTAAAAACAATTAAGATTAACAACAAAAAAAGTCATTCAGCCAAGCCTGACTACTAGAGAGAGAGAGACACCGGAAATAGCATGCCATTTTTAAGTTAAAATGTCCCACTTTTTCTAATGTTTTCATTTTAAAATGTGGAAAAGGATGACATTTGGCTGTCACAGATAACATTTGTGACACATTTGGCATTTCTACATGTGTGATTTTTAGTTTCGGTTATGAAGTAGACTTCAAGTAGTTTAGAGCTTTCGCACAGGATTTATACAAAAATTTTTTCACTGTATGTATTTAAGATTTTTGCTGTTAGGTATATTAAAACCATAAAAGAGTTTCTGGAATCTAATTCACCAAACTTACCTCAGTTGTACCTATTCTTTGCAATATACTGCATTAAGTATGGTGAGATGTTGCTAAACTTTTACTTTTGGTAGTACTTCAGGTGAATCACCACATCCACGGCCCCTTCCATCCCTTCCTCCCTACCCCTTGCCCCCCCCTCCATGAGTTTGTGGGATTGAACCCACAAACTGAGATCATGACCTGAGCTGAAGTCGGATTCTTAGCCTACTGAGCCACCCAGGTGCCCCAGGGACTTTTTTAAAAATTACAAAGGCTGATAAATAAGTGCTTTGATAATAAATTTTGGGGAAAATGTCAGTAGGTAAACTGGGAAATATTTTCAAAACATGTTTAATGCAAAAAGTTAATTTTTAAAAAAAATTTTTTTTAATGTTTATTTATTTTTGAGACAGACAGAGCATGAATGGGGGAGGGGCAGAGAGAGAGGGAGACACAGAATCGGAAGCAGGCTCCAGACTCTGAGCCATCAGCCCAGAGCCTGACGCGGGGCTCGAACTCACAGACCGCGAGATCGTGACCTGAGCTGAAGTCGGACGCCCAACCGACTGAGCCACCCAGGTGCCCCAAAAAGTTAATATTTTTAATGCATAAAGAAGTTCTATAAATAAAGATATAAAAAGATAATGACAAGGACACCTGGGTGACTCAGTTGGTTTAGCATCCAGTGCTTGATTTCAGCTCTCTCGTCATGATCCCAAGGTTGTGGGATCAAGCCCTGCATCGGGCAGCCTCACGGAACATGGAGCCTGCTCGAGATTCTTTCTGTCTCCCTCTGCCCCCTCCCCCATTTGTTCATTCTCTCTCTCTAAAAAAAAAAAAAAATTATATATATATATATATATATATATATATATATATATATATATATAATGACAAAACTCCAGTACAAATGGGCAAAGGTCATGATATAACAATTCACAAAATGAAAAAGGCTAATGATTTTGTCAAAATGTGTTCAGCATTATTAGTAGTCAAACTAAAGCAAGTTAACACAAGAATGAAGTGGGGTGTTTTTTTTTTTTCAGATAGGCGAAGACCTTTTTTTTTTTTTTTGAAAGAGCATCAGCAGGGGAGAGGAAGAGAGAGAGAGAGAAAGAGAGAGAGAGAAAGAGAGGGAATCTTAAACAGGGTCCACACTCAGCGCAGAGCCCTACGTGGGGCTCAGTCCCACAATCCTGGGATCATGCCCTGAGCTAAAATCAAGAGTTGTATGCTCAACCAACTGAGCCAGTTGCCCTCAGATAGGCAAAGATTTTTAACAATATCCAAGATTGCCAAGAATTTTGTATAAAAAAGAACTTTTGGTTGTGATCATTATATGGTAATGGGAACATTTTTACAGGACAAATTATATAAAGTATTCATATATTTCCACCACTCTAAAAAATTGGTACACATACATCACATGTTATAAATGTTATATATAAATCAAAAATACACAAAATACATTTATACTGTGTGTACACAGAAAAATTCACCAAAATGTTACTAGGTCATTGATCCGCACTACCATTATAGATGGTTTTTATTTACCTCTCTATAATTCCCATGTTTCTTTAATGAATGTGTTATTAACAAAATAAAATTGTATCTTAAAAAGGCAATCAGTATGTGTAAAAAGCCATTCATTCTCTTGATTTCATACTGTTCTGGAGAGTTCACTATAGTATTTACAGTTGTATTAGCTATTTCCCACAGGAATAACATTGTCAAGAAATGAGTTATGTATATGCAGCCACTATTTTATGATGGAGTCTGGGTGGTCTTTGCCAGACTGAATTTATTAGCAATTGAAATGGATCCATGAATTGGGAAGGAGAGGATACCTGAAAAAAGAAAACTAACAAAGACATAAATTGTGTACTTTTAGGTTCTTTACATGACTAGAGATATATGCTTTGGATATATACATTTCTGACAATCATAATTTTGATGTCCATATCATACCAGAAAGCTTTGATACAGACCCTAATTATGAGAATCTACAGAAAATCTATTTTGTGGGTAAGTTGTGATCAAAGCCTTCATGTGAATAGTTCCATTTTGGAATAGAAAGCATAATTAAAAGTTGGGAATATAGTGATCATTCTTATTTCACTTGAGCATTACCTGTTCCTTAGGTTAAATATACTTACGTACATATGATTAACAGTGTATGTGCAACAAAACTTTGCAATGATTTATTTAATAGGGAATTTTTATAAAATGTATTAATTTCAAAACATGATTAAATGCTAGGTGTGGGGCTAGGTGAGCTATACATACTATGTAATGGTTTTCTTATCAACTATTCATCCCATTACAGAGATGATGAAAATAAGTAATTGTTTACAGGTGAAGCATCTCATGCCATCACTTTTAGTTTAAACATACATAATTGGAAGCTGTAATCTTCTCGTTTCTGTGATTGTTTTATACACTTACATATTTGGGTTTGATAGACTCTTTCTTGCAGGATATATGCTTTAGGCAATCAGACTCTGTACGCGTGTTAATATATTTTAGTGTAAGTATTGTGGTTATTGCTTTTGAGTTCTTTGCTCATAGTTTTGGAATGTGTACTACCACAAGTTTATTGCAACTGTTAATGAAAAAAATTGGTGAGACGTCCAAAGAACTCCATTAAGTGCAGAACATGGCAACTCAGATTCCCAATTTTAAAGCATCCGTATAATACTAAAATACAATACAGGGCAAAGTAAACTATAAAACAGTAAATTACACATGCATTTAAAAAATATTAATGGTGATATGCATTATCTTATTTTTCTATTTTGTTTTACTAGAATTTGTACCATTAAAAGATTCCCCCGAGAATTTTAAAATTTTTTTTTTAACGTTTATTCATTTTTGAGACAGAGAGAGACAGAGCATGAACAGGGGAGGAGCAGAGAGAGAGGGAGACACAGAATCTGGAACAGGCTCCAGGCTCTGAGCCGTCAGCACAGAGCCCGACGCGGGGCTGGAACTCACGGACCGTGAGATCATGACCTGAGCCGAAGTCGGACGCTTAACCGACCAAGCCACCCAGGCGCCCCAATTCCCCCGAGAATTTTAATGCGGCCAGTCAGCGCTATGCTTTTTTAAAATCCCTAGAGTGAAGTGTTCCATGATTAATAAGTTTGGAAAGTGCTGGGTTAAGTGAAATTAAACAAGTTATTTTGGTGTGGGAGTTCACAGAATTTGTAAATGATTGATATATATTGTAAATCTCAAAAAAAAAAAAACCCTCCAAAACTATAATATGCACTATTTCTGAAATGCATTTGACCATGGAATCCTATTTAAAGGGAACATACCAGGGGACTCAAGGCCCGTGAAACACTCTTGAGTTTATGACATCTGGATCTGTATTGTTAGAGTGGAAATAATGAAAATGGCTTTATTTCTGGAAACCAGAATGTTCCCTCAGGTGACACTCTGAAGCTGAAATGGGGAAATATTTCTTAGCAATGACTATCCTTCATAGAAACAGTATCTTATATCCCTGTTGGTTTTCCATCTCAATATATGATTTGAATTTAAAGGCCATTTGAATGAGGAGTTTATTACCATGTGTATAATATGATTTGATAAACAAAACAGAATAATGCATCATTTAACAGAGACCTTAAGCCTATATTGGATTAACATATCTCACTAAAAATGATTACCTTATATATGATATCTTTATTTAATAGCAACAGATATGTTTTTAATCAAAATTGAGTGTCAGAAGTGACAAAGCACAGAGGAGTTTTAGGGCAGGGAAGCTAATCTGTATGACGGTGTAACAGTGGATAGATGTCATTATACATTTGTCAAAACCCATAGAATTTACAGCTCAAGAAGAATCCTAATGTACAGTACTGAGTTTGGGTGATGATGAGAAGCCATTGCAGGTTCATCGATGGTAACAAATGTACACTCCACTGTAGTGATGTTGATAGTGGGGGAGGCTGTGCACGCATGGGGGCAGGGGGCATGTGGGAAATACACATCCCGCTCAATTTCGCCGTGAACCTAAAACTGCTCTAAAAAACCCTCTATTAGAAGAAAGTGACAAACGTATACATTCTGAAAACATGAATCACCTCTTATTTCTCTTTTAATGGAGACACAAGGTGAATAAAGATGAAAAAACAGGGTAGATGGGTTATCTAATGGATTTACAGAAACTTCGTGCTCTTAGCACATTTCACGTAAAAATAGGTCCGTAAAAATTGTGCACATGGAGGGACATTCACAGCACAAATGATACCAGATATCTCCATGGCTAAAACTTTGAATGTATTTCCTCTTTCATATAGTTATTACCTACTGGTAGGGAAATGAGTTTTTGTTTCACGGAGGAACAAATATGCAAAAAAAATTCCTAGAATATTACTGACATCCAAATTTACCATTCCTTGGAATTAGAATTCATTTTAATGTATTCACAAGTTTTAATTACAAGTTTTCCTATATATAGCCCTTGAGTTAGTATTAGAAATGGGAAGAGTAATCTGGAGGATAAGGGATTAAAATGAAGGATCACTTAAGACTGTGGACAAAGTACATGAAATTTAGAAAAGATTTTTGCACCCTACTCCATCAAGTCATTCCAGATTCTCAGGCTCACATATAATCATACTAGAGAGGGGTGGGCATCTGTTAATTTCAGTGTATAAGGCATTATGTATTATTTCCACTCTTTAAATCGTAGCTCTGGTAATAAACTCAGGGAAATGACTAAATGACCAGGTAAAACAACAATAAAAACACCCCAATTCATCCCAAACCTTCCTAACAGACACACACATCCATCAACGTAAGCCTTTCTAACACCCCATTTCTTCATGGAGAAGTCAGTGTATTGGGGGCAACAGATGAAGAGTTATCAGTTACTATCCTTCTTCCCTGTCCCAGAGATGGTGCCCTTATGATTCAAGGATCCTTTCTTGGGATACCTTTGGCCGATGATGGATGTGATGTGACCTATCTGTGATTTAGGCTTACTGTCACTGGGCTCTCACCTCAGAAGCTTGCCTGAGACCTGATTTTACTTTTGCCAAAGTATCATGCAAAACACTGAGCATATGTGTCGACCCTTGTCCCAGACTCTTGCAATTATGTGCATTTGTCTTCAACCGCAGGCTTTTTTCCCTGGCTTATTTCTCCTTAGATTCTTACTGCTGCCTCACTCTGGTTGTGACATCAGTATCTGACACTTATATCACACTTGCTCAAGTGGTTAGTGACCATAATCCTTGGTAAAGCAAAGTTTAGTATAATTCCAAGGCAGCATTTTTGTTCCTTTTTTTCCTGTTAGTAATAGTTGACGAAAGTAAGAATAATTTTGTTTTTTTTTTTTTAAACAAAGCTTTCAACAATTAGCCGTCTTTGATTTTTCTCTCATTACCTTATCCCTTAAGAAAAACACCATCAAAGTTTTAAGGACATCCTGTCGGCAAAAAGGACAGTCATTTAGTAATAAGTCTAGGACTGTTTCCTGATAGCCACAGTTGTGCAAGAAATCAGTGAATTTTGCCATTATGAACTGGCTGCTTAATTCAGTAACTTGAAATTGACGACGCCTTTGATTGAGAATCAGATGGGCTTTCCTTCTGACTCAGTGGTTCTCAGAGAAGGTCCTACTGGCATGTGGGTACAAAGAGACCTCTTTAGCAGAATGTCCACTTACCCTTAATGTTTAATCCATGGGCATTCTGACAACAGAAACCCACTCCTTCCCACACTTTTCCTGATGACCTCATGAGACCCGCGGCCACTCCATGTAAGACACTTTGCTCTAGTAGGGTTGTATTGACCTAATTTATAAAAGAGTTAACTCTGAGAAACAGTGTTGTATAAACTAGTGAATATATGATGATTCCGAACACATCATTTCTAGTCATGGTGACTTGACTATGCTTTGTTTCTGAGCACCAGTAATTATGATATCTTGTCCTAGTGAGGCCAAAAAAATTTCCCTCTCCACATGGTCCTTTCATCACCCCCCGAAAGTCCCGCTGACATAAGGAAAGTTGCTAAAAGTGCTTTACACGTCTTTAACGTTAAAATCTCTAGAAAACCTACTAGAAAAGTCTATTTCACTTTTAAAAATATATATGAGAAGCAATTTGGCTTATTCTTTAATGAATGCAAGAGTTTTAGTATAAAAAAACGCAAATATTATACAAGAGTTAATATTTACTTAAGACCAAAAATATAATAGGGAGATTAAATACAAGTAAAAGAATAGGGTGCCATATTGTCTTTAAAAAAAAAGTATCAAAAGAAACACAAGTTCTAAGCCTGCTGCTGATTATATGTAAGTGCTTTCATGACATGGATTTTATCACCACTTCAGCAGCCTTCAGTTTTCTCCTCTGTAAAATGAAGGATTTACATATTATTATTTAGATCCAAAATCTATTCTCTCTGTAATGCCCAGTTAATCTACACACACAAAAAAAAAATAGCGAGGACACCCGAACTGGAAATAAATGTGTCCGGGATCATATGTTTCAACTCTCGAAGAAGGCATTTTGGTTCAGGAAGAACAGCCAACTGAATTTTGTTTTTACAATCCTATAGCTCTATTGAGGAAAAACGAATTTACATAATGTTAACTCCTAGTGAAATTCTGGGCAAGGTAGCAGTGACATCATTTTTAGTTGGGGATCAAATTTCTTGAGGAAGTTACAATATGATCCTATGGATTACTGTGGATTTATTCAGCTCTTTTTTATGTGTTGAATTGTGATACACGGTACAGAAAATCACAGAGAGTCTAGACATTATTTAATACCAGAGGCTGCCAAATCATGGTAGGGACCTCTTTTGATGTTTTTCAGTTGTGTTTGGAGGGTGGCTTAATTCACAATGGGAGGAAAGTGAAGTGTCGTGTAAGCTCTTATCCTTTTTTGTTTCCCTAGTAGAATGGATGAATAGTTCTTCTCCCAAGGGAGGCTGGAAAAATTTGGCTAGTACCTGCCAACAGTGTGGTTATACTCACCTTCCTGATGTGGTTAATGAATTTCAGGGATAAAGAACTTCTTCACTGATTGACCCAAGGGATGTACAGTTCCAAAGAAGCAGTGCTTAAACTGTTTACTTCCTTCATTCGTCCCCTGCCCCTTTTGAGATCCTACTTCATGCCATGCACTGTGTTAGGAGATTAGAATAATGTGAACTGGACTGCCTTCAAAGATGGACGGTGGACAGGTAGAAACAGATATTCGAACAAATGACTGCACTTCAGTATAATCGTTACAATGCAGGAAGGAGAAGGAGGAGAACGGAAAATGGATTAGAGTTGGCCTGGATGACCGGGAAATATATCATAGAGAAGATGGTTAAGAGCCCAGGGGAAAGCAGAGGATACACTGGAATCTGATCTAAGCGCCTAGGAGCAGGTGGATGGGGAGAGTGTTTTAGGCACAGTCACTGCAAGCAGGAAGGAAGGAAGGCATGGAGGGTGGGCAGGTTGTCTCACGCGAGACACTGGAGGTGTTTGGGAGCTCATAGCTTTGTTACAATGGGGAAGATGAGGCACAGCAGGCCACAAAAGTCAGACCATGGATATTTTTTGCCTCTCAATTTGACGTGCTCATGAGACTCTACTCCCAATATGGGAAGCATATTGCCCTTGCTTCCCAGTGTGGGTTCATTTAACCTTGGGGTTAAATGTGAACAGGTCATTGGATACTTGAAGTTGCTGGATAGCAAAGCATCGTCTTCCTTGAACAGCGATGAAAACTCATGTCTAGAAATTTGAATATTTTATTATTCGACACAAAGACACAGTAAGAGCTAGAAAACAAACTTATAAACTTTAGGGATTAAACATGGGATTTCAAAGAAATTTCTCTAGTAAGATGAAGTTCAGAGCTGTGTGCCTGGAGCCCCAATGGGTTTGTCTTTGCTTCCCTTGGTCATTAGGGCCTCTTTAGCACGAGGAATGAATAAGGCTAGTAGGTAGAAAACTTATGTTTTCTGTTTGTATATGTGGATGGTTCTTGCTTTCATTGATACTTTTTGCTTTCTACTGTCTTGTTTTTAATTAGATGTGTGAGTCTCTATTTTGTGCGGGTATAACAAAGTTGTTAACTTACTAAGTTGCCCGTATTAAATTTTACATCTCCCATCTTATTTGGCATTTTCCATTGACATTTTTCTATGGAGCATGCTTTTTTATTATTTCTTTTTGCCTTCATTTCCTTTGTTCCATCGTACACGTTAAAAATTCTTTTATTGGTTTGAAAGTCGTGCATTCTGGTCTTAGTCTTCTAGTGCTTACACACAACGTATTAAAGCCCAGTCTCACGGTCATAGGCTCAGTCTGTTTCTTAAAATTTTAATCCGTACATCTTCCCGCAAGTGAAGTACACCCCTTAGCACACTCTCACCCCATTTGGCCTTTTCCCATTGTTCCCCCTCTTCCTATTCCTAGACATATTTCTGATTTATTAGCGATATACTTTTATTATTGCTTTTCCTTGCTTATTTTGACAACTTCACTAAGTTACTTACTTAACCCTACTTTTTCTATGAGTTAAAGCACTCTGCTTTTGGAAATATGCTGAATCCTCTGAGGCCTCGGATACTTGTTTTACTCTGTTATTTAAATGATATTTAGCTGTTTGTATAATTCTGGGCTTGAAGCTCTTATCCTTTATTACTTTGATAAATTAACCTAATGTCTCCTTATGACCTCAGTTGCTTTGAAAACCTGATTTTCAATCTAATTTTGTCCTCTGGGGTGACCTGGTCTTAGACCCTGGAAGGTTTTAGAATTTTTAAAAATTTTTTTTAAATTTTTAATTACTCTTTGAGAGAGAGAGAGAGTGAACATGAGCAGAGGAGGGGCAGGGAGAGGGAGACACAGAATCCGAAGCAGGCTCCAGGCTCTGAGCTGTCAGCACAGAGCCTGACGCGGGGCTCGAACTCACGGACCGTGAGATCATGATCTGAGCTGAAGTTGGATGCTCAACCGACTGAGCCACCCAGGTGCCCCAGGATTTTTTTTTTTTAACATTTATTCAGTTTTGAGAGACAGAGAGACAGATCGTGAGTGGGGGAGGGGCAGAGAGAGAGGGAGACACAGGATCCAAAACAGGCTCCAGGCTCTGAGCTGTCAGCACAGAGCCCAACTCAGGGCTGAAACCCACAAACTACGAGATCATGACCTGAGCTGAAGTCGGACGCTTAACCAACTGAGCCACCCAGGTGCCCCCAGAATTTTTTATTTTATTTGCTCTTGTTTTCTTAAAATTATCTGAAATATTCTGACTTGTGGGATTTTTTCCCCCTATTTATGTATTTATTTTTTTTATTTAATGGCATTCTATGAACTTTTAATCAGAGGCTAATATTAATCATAAGTCTGGGAACATATCATTCCCTAGTTCTTTAAATATGTCCTCCCTTTCCAGGGCACCTGGGTGGCTCAGTTGGTTTAATGTCTGACTCTTGCTTTCGACTCAGGTCATGATGCCAGTGTCGTGAGATCAAGCCCTGTGTTTGGCTCCATAGGAGCATGGATCCTATTTGGGATTCTCTCTCTCTCTCTCTCTCTCTCTCTCTCTCTCTCTCTCTCTCTCTCTCTCCCCCAAATTAAAAAAATAAATAAATATGTCCTCCCTTTTCATTATGTTGTTTTTATTTGGGAATTTCTATTTTGTGAATGTACTTCTATGTTCTTATATCTTAATTTTTATTTTAGAAATCTTGTCCTTTTATTCTTTCTGAGTGCCTTTTTTAAGAGTTACCTTCCCTGACCTTCTGGCTTTATTACCTTTTTTTTTTTTTTTTTTTTTTTTGCCAATGTTTATTTTTGAAACCACTTACTGAGTTCTTAATTTTTTTTAACTTTTTTTTAAATGTTTATTCATTTTTGAAAGAGAGAGACAGAATGTGAGTGAGAGGAGACAGAGAGAGAGGGAGACACAGAATCTGAAGCAAGCTCCAGGCTCTGAGCTGTCAGCACAGAGCCCGACGCAAGGCTCGAACCTGCAAACCATGAGATCATGACCTGAGCCCAGGTTAGACACTTAACTGACTGAGCCACCCAGGTGCCCCACTGAGTTCTTTATTTTAACTATTTCCTTTCTCATACCCAGTTTCTCCATCTGTTTTTTCCAAATGATGACCTATTTCTGAGTCTTATCTTCAATATCTTCCCTTATCTCTTTCAGGACATTTATTACACTTACTTTAAATTCTTCTGTCTACATGTTAATTTTGCTTTCTCTATTATAGTTTTATAAACTTATTGAATTTTTAAAATAGCAGTTAGGTTTAAATGTCTTATATTCCTTTTCTTCATAAGATAACTCCTAGATTATCGTAGTGTGTTCTTGGGAAAAGATACTGGCAAAATACTGGATTGTATTGCTCTTTGAATATTTCAGAAGGGGAAAGGGAGAAGATTCTTTGAGATTGCTTTTCCTTGGGATGGACCACTTTCATTTCCCTCCCCCTTCAGGACCACTTTCATTTCCCTCCCCCTTCAATAGCTCATTACCCTCGGAAATTTCCTTATGCCTCCAACTCAGTCACTGCTCTTCCCAGGCTGTGCTGGGCTGATATGACTGTGGATTTTGCTTTGTATTATCTCCTTCCTTCCCTCCCTTCCCTTCTTTCTCTCCTCCTCCCTTCCTTCCTTCCTTCCTTCCTTCCTTCCTTCCTTCCTTCCTTCCTTCCTTCCTTCCTCTCTTATCCCCCAGAGGCAATGGAGTACTGAACATTGTGTTAACTGATGGAATAAAAGAGAGTGACAAGAAAACTTGAATTACTGTCTATTCCCAGATGTGACTTCTAGCCTCTCCCTTTGGGTTTCCATTCCTGCCCTCAGTTCTGTGCCAGAGCACAGACTCCTCCTCTGTCCCCCGGAGGGTTGTCTACAATATACTTTTTCACCCCTCAGTCACCCTCCCACTTCTATGACATCTCCAGTGTTGCCCTGTGGTTGGAAGAAGCCACCTAATTCCGTGTCAGTTAACCATCCCATTAGGGGAAAAAATCCAGTTGTTTCTTTAAGAAAAGCAAATGAAAATGCTGACTCTGAAACTCATGTTGGCTGAAATGTCTGTTTTATACTTGAATGATATTTTGGTTGGGTGCCTTACTTTAGAGTCTTTCCTTGGTGCCTAACTACTGTAAGACATTCTGAGAAGTGATTATTTTCCCCTTAAAGTGCCTTGGTTTCCCTGCTTTGATTTCAAGATTGTGTCTTTATATGTGACATCTAGTAGTCTAATGGATTTTGGATTAGGTCTGATCATTAATTGTGTAGTAACTTTTTTGTATTTCCTAAAGCACCAAGTGCTTCTTACAATTTCAGATCCAGTTGTCCTCAGTTTATGAAGATTATCTATCTATTTATCTATTTATTTTTAAATGTTTATTTACTTATTTTGAGGGAGAGAGAGAGAGAGTGCATGAATGCACAAGTGAGGGGAAGGTAGAGAGAGAGGGAGAGAAAGAGAATCCCAAGCAGGCTCCACACTGTCAGCGCGGAGCCCAATATGGAACTCGATCTCATGACCATGAGATCATGACCTAAGCTGAAATCAAGAGTCAGACACTTAGCCAACTGACCCACCCAGGTGCCTCTCTGAAGATTTTTTTTAAATTAAACATGAAAACTTTTCTGTTTTATTCATTTCTTCTTACCTTTTTCAGACTGCACTTACGGCTGAGTGGATCAGCTGTGTCTGTATTCTGCATGCTCTTTTCTTTAGGAGTTTCTTTGATCCCTTGTTCACTTCTGTCAGGCTTTACTTTCATGTCCCTCTTATCTTCCACTCTGTTTCTCCCAACATGGACTTCGTTTGGAGACAATTTCATTATTTGCATCTTCTCTCTTAAGTTCTGCCAAATCATTTCTTATTTCGTAAGCTAATCTCCTCCTTTCTTTCTTTAATTCTGTGTTTCTGCTGTGATCTCTTGTTTTATAGACCTGGTATTTTCTTTACTTCACTTGAGTCCTTGGAAATGACTTAGGTCATGAATTTTAAGCTGTCCTGTATAGACATGTTTTCAGGGGTGTTCTTTGCCATTCGTTTTTTTTTTATTCCTTTCTTGCTTTTCGAAGACACTTAAGAATATATGTATGTTTCACTTTTTCTCTTTGGTTATTACTCATCTTTTTAAGTGTCCAACATATAAAATTTAGTAGCTAAAATGAGCCTAACCTATACAGAAAACTTAAAAGGGCACATGAAAGGATGCCTATGTATGGTTTCCAAGTTTCACTGGTCAGCATGGAGAGATTAAATATAATATTTTTAAACAGCAATGATTGTCACTAGGTCTCATTTTTAATGTTTAAATTATTGAAAATGTAAGGGTCTAGATATATAGCACTTTTTAAAAGTTTATTTATTTATAATGAGAGAGGCAGGAAGCATGAGTGGATGAGGAACACAGAGAGAAGGAGAGAGAGAATCCCAAGCTCTCTGCACTGTCAGCACAGAGCTCAGTGCGGGTCTTGATCCCATGAACCATGAGATCATGACCTGAGCCAAAGGCAGACCCTTAACCAACTGAGCCACCCAGGTGTCCCTAGGTATACAACATTTTTATTGTGTTACCTGCTTATTGTCTCTAGAAATATTCTCTTATTGTTTACTTATTCCTTTTCCAATACTCTTGCTTTCTTTATGTACAGCTGAGTTTTGAATTATGTCATTTTCATTCTTTCTAAATAACTTCTGTTGGAAGTTTCTGCAGGCCGGGTCCACTGACCACAAATTCCTCAACTTTGTTTATCTGAGAAAGTTTTTATCTCTCCTTCTGTTTTGAAAGATAATGTCACAGAGTACAGAAATCTAGGTTGGTGGTGTTTTTCTCTTAATTCTTAAACCTTTCACTCCTCTCCTTGTTTGCATGGTTTCTGAGAAGTCAAGTGTAATTCTAATCTTTGCTCCTTTATAGGTTGTTTTATAGGTAAGATGTTTTTCTACCCCTCACCCTCTGGTTTCTTTCAGAATTTTTTTAATCTTTTATTTTCTGTAGTTTGAAAATGATAATGCCTATATGGAGAATTTGTTTTTGGTTTGGTTTTGCATTTATCCTGATGGGTATTATCTGAGCCTCTTGGATCTGCAGTTTAGTGTTTCACATTAATTCTGGAAATTTCTGAAATTATTTTTCAAATATTTCCTCTGCTCCTTTATTTCTTCTCCTTTTGGTGTTTTCATCACACATATTTTACGCCTTTTTTAGTTGTCCAGACTCTCTTGGATATTCTTCTGTGTTTGTTTATTTGTTTGTTCCTCCCCCCCCTCCCCCCCCACCCAGTCTTTGTTCTCTTTGCTTTTCAGTTTTGGAGATTTCTATGAGATTCTTCAAACTCAGAGATTCTTTCCTTAGCTGTGTCCAGTCTACCAATAAGCCATGAAAGCATTCTCTTTTTCTGTGTTTTTGATCTCGAGCATTTCTTTCTGGTTCTGTCTTAGAATTTCCATCTTTCTGCTTCTATTGCCCATCTGTTCTTACATGCCCATCTGCTTTATCAACTAGATTGTGAACCATAGCTGCTTTAAATTCTCAATCTGATCATTCCAACATCTTCACTGTATATGAGTCTAGTTATGACGCTTTATCTGTCTCTTCCAACTGTGGTTTTTTTGCCATTTAATATATCTTGATTTTTTTTTTTTTTTTGATAACAAGGCCTGATGTGCTAAACCAGGCACAATGTACTGGATGAGAACTACTGTAAATAGGACTTTAGCCATGTGGTGGAGAGGTGTGGGTGGAGGAAAAGCATCTTATGGTCCTATGATTAAAGGTTAGTCTTTCAGTAAGCCTATGCCTCTAGACTATGAACTTCACATGTGCTTCTCAGTCCCATGCCTACCCCTCCCTGCCTGAGGTGGGACAGGGGTTGTGGTTGGGTATTTCCCTTTCCCGGGTCAAGTAGGCTCTGGTAAAACCTCAGTAGATTAGGCTGTCATTAAACACTTTCTCCTGAGGGCAGACCTGGTAAGAGGAACAGAATGCTCTGCCCTGTTTTAAAATGGTTCCTTTTTCCCTCCCCTTGCCAGAAGTGCAAGGGGATTTTTCTCCGTATTCACCGTGAGAACCTGGTAGAAATGCAGGAGGTAAAACTCCACAAAAATGTGGGGGCCCCTCAAGGACTGGGCCCCCCCCCCCTGCAGTTTTTACCTCTTGGAGTTGCTCATGTGGAACCTCCAGCAGTCCCTCAGTCACAGTCCAGGTTCCCTGCCCACGTGGGCTCCTCCAGATGTTGCTGCTCTGGTCAGCTGCGATTCCACGTACCCGCCCGCCTGTCGGTCTCTCCAATTTGGGGGCAACGGTTTGCCCTGTGACCTCACTTCTCTTTCAAATCTAGAAGGAGGCGTTGAGTTGTCAGTTTGTTCAGTTTTTACTTGTTGTTAGGATGGGGGGAGATGACTTCCAAACCTCTCACGTGCTGGTCTGGGTGGAAGAGGTCCTCGTGCTGAATCTAAAATACCCGATAACAGTTTGTACTTGCGTTCCTGCCATTCGGGGGGTCAAAAGGGTTCTGAGGCGCATCTGTAGACACCACTTGTACTTTAGCCTTTTGCTCTAAGAGAGTTTTGTTTTGATCCTTCATAGCATGCCATCTAGCATGAAATCTGTGCCCCATACACTCTTTTTTGAGGTCACAGCTCTGGGCACCTTCTTTTTATGTCCTATTCACCCTTGTTCCCTTTAACTGCCATTCAGAATCTTTTGTTATATATGTTAACTCTGGAGGTCTTAATGTTACCTAATCAAACATGGGAGAGAAGGAAGCAGAGGTATTGGTAAACTGCCATCTTAAAATTGTAAGCCAACTACTTTATTTGGCAAAACAGTTTAACACCACCCACCCCCGTCAGCCTTTTTTTTTTTTAACCTTTCTCACAGCAGCATCACGCTATAGATGTTTGATTAAAGAAAAGAGCCATCTACCTAAATCTCTACCCTTAACCAGAAAGGGATTGTCAGGAGTTTTACAGTCATGACTCTGCTTACCCGTCTCCCAATTAAATGCTTAGACAGATCTCCATCTGCCACCTTCCTCTGTTGTCCCACACTTGGGAAAAAGAGAAAAATTTATGATCTGGATGCTCAGGACAAATCCCAAGGACATTTCCTTCCCTTCTCTTTTCTCACTACATAGTTAAGGCAAGTAAGATTTGTTAATCAATTGATTATGAAACCCGACTTTCTCTAACTTCTCTGCTAATGATGTTCTTCTTCACCATTAATGTAATCATTTCAAGGACCAAGGAATAAAAAGTTCTTCGCCATGAAACTGTTGGTTGTCCCAGGGGACAGTGGATAAACTAATTCAGAGGAAGAAGGATGACTTCACTAGGATCTAGGGGAATCACAGAGTGAATATATGATGCTTGTTTTCTGTCCCCTGAGAAATGATGATGAGATTTTCAGACATGTTCTTGCTGATATATAATCTAAACTGGGAGGAACATGTGCTGTTGTGCTTCCCCCCAGCACCCTTAAATTACCATCAAGTGCAACACAAAAAAGTTCAAAGTGTGATTTAAAATTTCGCTGCCAACGTGTCAAGTCACTAGTGATGTTTTTTCCTTGTATGTAATATAGCTTTTAAAAAGTTCATTAACCTTTAATTTTATACTAAAGGCAAAATTGTTTTCATACCCATTCCTTTTAAATGAAAGGAACACATTCTGTGTCATCAGGAGTATAGAGGAAACAGGGAAAGAGTGAAAATTAGTATGTCATTAATTGCATTAATTATTCAGACAAGTGGCATCATTAGTCTAGAGATCACCAGTATTGCACACCATCCAAAGTCCTTCTATTTAGTGTCCATTCCAACAAGGTTGAGTCACATGGAAGGAACACCCCATACCTTAAGGTATGTGTTTCAGTGTTAAAGTTTCAGTGTCTGATAGGCAGGTCTGATAAACATACAACCAAACATAAACAGAAAAACTAATTTCAACTGCATCAAAATAGCTGAAGATAACCGAAAGATTAAGACCTCTAGGGACAGATTCATGAGTATTCCATATTTAGATTGGCTTGTCACCAGGGGGATTCATTGCTTTTCTTTTGCTTAGATATGACTAATGAATCATCCAGGAAATCCTTATTGGGCACCTACTGTCTGAGAAGTTCCAATGCTAGAGACGTAGTGACAGACATAAGATAAATCAGGCATGGATTCCTCCTTTTAATAATTTGCCATGTAAGGGAACAAAGATTCTACGTAACATAAAACAGAAGATGGTGAGTGTTATCGAAAGAGTATCTGGATACTCTGTGTATTGTACTTTGTTGTTGCACATCGTAAACTCAATGTGAGGTTTAGCTCTGTCTGTGATTTTCACATCAAATATAAAAGAAAAAAAAGAACAAATACATAGAATTTGCAGCTAGTTTGAGCATTTGGTGGAGACGCAGGATAAAGAAAATCACATAAACAACTTAAATTTCATGTTAGAATTCCTATTATTAAAATTTATTTGACCATCCCACTATCTATCTCGCTACCCATCCAGCCCTTGTGTGCAAGTACCATTTTCATCAAGAACTGGTGTGTTTTTAAGATTATGTTCTTTATTCTGTGTCAACAGCCTGCAAATGAGCATACCCTGTATATCTCCACTAAGAAAAAATAATACTGTTTCAGGGCAAATAAGGAGATTTCAAGTTTTTCATTACTTTGCATAAGATCCACACATGCTCATAGTAGACTATTTATGAGGCGTGGGATGTACATAGGGCATTGCTTTTCCTTGGGGATCCAATTACTTCTATGTAGTCCCTTTATGTAGAACTGGTAACCTAACAACGTTTATTCTTGGAATGAAAATTGGTCATATGAAAAATGGCCCATGTGAAAAGTCTTAGAATCTCAGGATATTAGACCTTGAAAGGATCATAGAGATTCTGAGCTTAACCCCCTTACGTTACACTTGAGAAACTGAAACATAGAAAGGTCTACCCAAGGACACCTGGCTATCTTATGGGATCAAGCAATTTATAACCTTCTCTTATAGTTCCTAAGATTTACATGCCATAAAGTGGTTGTGTGAAGTCATAATACAGGGGTTGTAGGACAAGATTTCACCCTTGAGAATTGTTTTTAAGACCCTTAAAATTTATGTGATTTTCCGTTTCCTCAGATTGATCATTTTTGGCGCTTTATAGTTGTGAGTTAATGCATAACCCAGGTCCAAATCACTTCCATAGGAGAGCAAATATCAATTCACGATACAATATAGAATTTGATGTTAATTTAAAAATCAAAATGAAACCCTCATCAGAATTAAAATCTTTTCTTCTCTAAACTTCCTTAGGACTTACCCATATATTTAATATTGCTGTTACAGCTTTATACTTATATAATTATTTACATATTGTATTTCTATTCATGGACCATAAGCACTTTGAAAGCATAGACTGCCATATTGACACCTCCCTCACGGGTAACCCCTGTGCTTTCACATGAAGCTCTGCTCCATAAATGTTTGATGCTTTAATGAATAAGAGAAAGGAACTTGTACCGGCTGAATTTAAACTTACTACCTGATATCCCCTTTTAAAAAAGGCATACATAATAAAAGTAAAATGGAACAAAGACCTACACTGTAGGTGAATGACTAGCTTTTCTGGCTGGAAAGCTAGTCAACCCTTTGTCACAGTGAAATATCTAATCATAAATGGCACTGATTTTTCTCTTCACAGCTACCAAGATTTTATTCTTTCCCCTGGTCAACATGCTTTACTTTTATGATGCTCCTTTATTTCAAGGCACTTAACACATAATGACTTACCATGCAGTTGTCTGCTCTTTTTCTCACTATATGATACCGTTTCTTTTTAGATTTGACTTGCAACGTAGACTCATTTTAGCAGAGTCACACAGTGATTTCGCGATGAAGATGATTTTAGCACTTGGCATTTTTCATTTTACATCGTTATTCCTAATTGCTGACTCTTAGAATTATTTAGAAGGATTTTTCATAGACTATCTGCAAGTTCATCCTTTGGACCATTTTCTACTGTAGATGAGGCAGTAACATCAGCTTCGCTTCATTAAGATCATCCGGGTACAGTCAGGCATGAAGAGATTTTAAAAGTGTTATTCCACATTGAGCCTTTGCTTACTTTCATTTTTAATGGAAAAGGCTTAAGGCCCTTCAGGTCGAAGCCATTTACAATCAATAGTACAAAAAAAATCATTAAAAAAATAAAATAATCTATTATGGATAAAGCTGGATGATGGCATCATCCCATGCTAACATTTATAAGTTCCAACAGCTAATAATAAATCTATAGAGTGGGGAACATGAAATATTTAAAAAATGAATAATTAATTTGCTAGAGAATCATTCATTAAGGTTAGAAGTAATTCACTAATATGGAGAGAAGCAAGTAGAAGCGATATTGTCATTTATCCCTGAGAAATTACTGTTTGGTTGAAGAACAGAAAAGATCAGGAAGAATGAGAGAAAAGTTATTAATCTCCATGAATTCATTTGGAAGAATGGTTGTAGGTTACAAACAGGTGGTTGGAGCTTTATTTCTGTTGTTAGCCACACTTCTAAGGTCTTTTAGGGTGACCTTGTGCTCTGTGGATCAGAACCCACGTAATGGAAGGGTTCCAGCAGTAGTGCCTTAGACGTTTGTGTTCGTAGGACTGGAAAGCGTAGGGCAGTGATATTCATGCCTGGATGCTACTGAGGGTGGTGTAGGTGACACCTACACTCCAAATTGGTTTCCCATTTGGGGGGAAAGCTGAAGAGTATTTCAAGAAAAGAAGACTATTCCCCGCTAAGGAAGCCCAAAGTGGATCCCAGTGGGCCGAATAGATATATCCTTTTCCTGGCTCCTGCCAACTAATACAGAGACTCTTGACCTAAGCACAGGTCCTCACCAGGGCTCTGACATTTGAGGAAATGACACCAGGTGCAGGGTCAGGGATTGTTTTGTGTGTGTCATGCTCTGCTAGAGCTGGGAGTCAAGTGCAGAGCATTTGGAGTCTAGAGTCACCATCCTCTCTGCAGTTCTCCTCCATTCTTCCCCCAGTTTGATTCTTCTACCCTGACCACAAATGCTTTCAGTCACCCAGTTTCAGATTAAGTTACCCAGAGTCCCAGTTGATTTATCTGTACTACATTTTCATCAATAAAACGGAGCTTAAAAATTGTACCTAGAAGATTGTTTTGAGGGTTAAATGAGATGATATGGAAAGTGCCTGGGCCTTGACTCATAGTAGGCACTCATTTTCATCAATATATCAGGAGGTTGATATCAGTTAGGTTTTGCCAAAAATATTTTGTCTTGGATGGGTTCGTTATTTACGTGCTTAGTGCAGTGGACTGGACCAAATGATCTTTTATGGCTTTCTTCATTGATTTCCTAGAGGCTGCTTTTTCCTCTGGGGCAGCAGTAGCTTTTGGACGCTTGAGCAGGATGAGGATGTGGTTCTCAAATTAGCACTGCATGTTCAATACATAAGATGTCATTAGACATGTAGTAAATACAGATCACAGTGTAATTTTAGAAATACAAATCAATGTTTTAGGTCAAAGTTGAAGAAATGTTACGGTTGAATTTATAATTATATTTCAGTGGATTTGAAACAAACAACCTCTCTGTGACTGCTTTGGGTAGAGCTTGGCCAAGGTCCCATTTTTTTCTGAGGTAGGAGTCAAGGAAATGGCTGAGGACTCACTCTACCTTCCTTAGGTCATGGGGCCACAGGTTCATGTAAGACCATATTCTCAGGCTTGTGGAGGAGGACGTTAGCTTCTGTTTCTTTATAAGAGTATCTCTGTCTACTGTCTCCTGGGTCTACCCAACACTGATATCTGCATTATGTCTCAGTGGAAAATGAGCTCGTGTAGAAATCAGTGTTTTTCACCTAGAGTGCTTTGCTTTTTTGAATTAACCCTGTATACCCATGACTAGGAATGATTATTACTGTTTGCATGTGGGAAATACTAGGCATGCGGATGTTACCTGATTCCACCATGTGAGAGATTATCAGATTGCAGCTGAGAATGAAATATTTAACCAAAATCACTTAACTTCATCATCAATATTCTTCCCTTTCTACCGCACTTCCTTCCTTCATTTTTCTTTTATTCTCTTAAGTCATTCCAAGTAGTTTCTGCTGCTTGTATTAGGGGTTCTGCACTCTGCGAGTTTCTGGGAAGGTCAAGATAAATGAGGCACTGTTCTCACCCAAAAATGTCTCCCTTCAATGCAGAAGATGGACAAATGAATAGAACATTATAATTTAGCAATAGATATTTCATTCCTACCCCATCAGCTACTAGACAATATGCTCCGAGAAGAGCAGAGACCATCCGGTTTCTAGAACAATGCTTAGCATATAGTAAGCATTTAATACATTTTTGTAGAATTGATGAAATAGGTAAACAGGGGGAGGGGCAGCTCATCAGAATGGTGAGCTCATTTCATCCGTCTTCCACAAAAATTGCCAGAGGATCCCGCCGTGTGTCGTATTCTGTAACTCACAGATCTCGTTCCATCGTAATTGATGAATATATTCAGTGCTTTGCTTCCTTGTTGGAAATCTGATTTTTGTATGCCAGGAAGAAATGTGGGTAGGAAGCAAAGAATAGACACAAACCCACAGACATGTAGACATAAAGAATATGTGTTTTGTTTTTTAAGGTTTATGGTAATTCTCCTATTTATGTCAATCCTGTGTCTTCATTAGCACATGAGTGATACAACTACAAGTAGTTGATCTTGCCTTGGCGACCCACCTAGTACTCAGGCAGTATAAAGCACTGTTATTTGTTATGTTGGCTTATCTGTATCCCTCTAGGTGAGGGATGATTTTCAGTGATGGATGTTTTAATTCTTTGTCCAGCCTAATATTATAACTCAGTTCACGCACTTTCTCAGTCCGACATCTCCCACTGCCAGCAAATTCTCCCTGATATCCAGAGAGAATGATTTTTCTCCTCCTACTTTATTCCAACTCTTTGTGACAGCACACATAATTCTTCCAAACCTTTTTTTTATTTTACTCTTATAAAATACGTACTAAATATTAAAAATCATTCACCATAATAAAATTGTAAATACCTAGACTCACTAACCTTCATTTCTCTAACCTTTTTCCCTTGTAGTCGATTACTGAGTCAATTTAAATTCAATCTTTTCTTGTCACAATTAGATGGGTCAAAAACTCATTACGTTGTTAGATAATTAGCATAAGTTGCGAAATTACCTTAACATCCTAATCATGCACTAAGTGCATCTTTTACACACTTTTCTTGCTAAACTTCAGCTAGAGAACAGATATTGTAGATCTTTGCTCCCTGGATAAATGAAAGACATACATCAATCCCTGAATAGGCTTTTAGATAATAATTATAGTCACTTCCGTATATGTTTCATTCTTTTATATATGCATTTTCTCATTCCTTCATTCAAGTACTTGCTGATCACTGGTAAGACACAATACTAACAGTATATACTCAGAATGGAATAGAAAAACACCAATTGCAGGGAAAAATCATGAAGATTGCATCAGCTGCCAAAGGGAGTAGTCATTTTATTTATTTTATTTTATTTTATTTTATTGACTAGCTTTTAAATTGTTTGTGCATATTTGTTTTTCACGTTCATGTGGAGGATTTCACATTTTCATTTACAAACATTTAACATGAGTGATCATTAATTAACTTTTCCCTCAAGTGCATTCTCTGCAAAGATGCCTTATCAATGCTGATAAGAAACACCAAAGGTGAATCAAGTTTGGAGCTCATTATTCACCCCTTGTTTGAGGGAACTGTAGTCTCACTTTACCCTACAGGCACCTTCTTCCTCTGTATTCACAATACTTGCGAAGCCTTTCGCTCCTTCATGTTCTTTGCATCTTGGATTTCACCTTTCGCCTCAGTCCAAGCTATGGACCTGTTTGTGTTAGGATAGGCTAGGGTGTGTTACCATTAAATATTAAATCTGAACCCTCGTGGGTTAACACAATAAGGGCTTATTTCTTGTTCATACCACATGTCCTCTATGGGTTGATTTGCGAGACTGGGGAGGAGTTCTGTTTCATGGTTATTCAGAGACTCATGTTGACACTGCTGGTCACAGAGGCAAGGGAAAGGAGAAATTGGAGAGCTGCACAGAGTCTCCCTCCACCCCCCCAACTGCCACACACACATCATTTTTTATCATCTATTTCCAACTCCCTGTGGGCAGTTTTGCCGGGGTATTTTTTAAAGTTTGTATTTAAATTCCAGTTAGTTAACTTACAGTGTAATATTAGTTTCAGGTGTACAATACAGTGATTCCACACGTCCACACATCACCCGGTGCTCATCACAAGTGCCCTCCTTACTCCCCGCTACCTATTTCACCCATCCCCCACCCACCTCCCTCCTGGTAACCATCAGTTTGTTCTCTAGAGTTAAGAGTCTGTGTCTTGGCTTGCTTCTTTCTCTTTTTTCCCCCTGTACTCATTTGTTTTGTTTCTTAAATTCCACACATGAGTCAAATCATATGAGATTTGTCTTTCTCTAACTGACTTGTTTCGCTTAGCATTATACTCTATAGCTCCATCAAGGTCACTGCAAACGGCAAGATTTCATTTCTTTTCATGGCTGAGTAATATTCCACTGTACTTATATGTGTGTGTGTGTGTGTGTGTGTGTGTATCTCACATCTTTATCCGTTCATCAGTGAGTGAACACCTGGGCTGTTTCCATAATTTGGCTATTCTAGATAATGCTGTTACCAACATTGGGGTGCATGTATCTCTTTGAATCAGTTATTTTTGTATTGTTTGGGTAAATAGTAGTGTGATTGTGGATCATGGAGTAGTTCTGTTTTTAACTTTTTGGGGAACCCTCGTACTGTTTTCCAGAGTGGCTGCACTAGTTTGCGTTCCCACCTACAGTGCAAGAGGGTTCCCCTTTCTCCACATCCTTGCCAACACCTGTTGTATTGTTGATTTTAGCCACTCTGACATGTGGGAGGGGATAGCTTATTGTAGTTTTGATATGCATTTCCCTGATGATAAGTGATATGGAACATCTTTGCATGTGGCTGTTGGCCATCTGTATGTCTTCTTTGGAAAAATGTCTATTCATGTTTTCTGTTCATTTTTTTAAATTGGATTATTTGTTTCTTAGGTGTTGGCTTTTACAAGTTCTTCATATAGTTTGGATACTAGATCTTTATCGGATATTTGCAGATACCTTCTCCCATTCCATCGGTTGCCTTATAGTGTTGATTGTTTCTTTCGCTGTGCACATTTGCTTGGATAATTTTGACTTTCCTCAAACTCCAAACTTGGCTTCATAACCTTTCTTCCTTAAGAACCTCCTTATCCACGGGTGCCTGGTGGCTCAGTTGGATAAGTGATCAGCTTCAGCTCAGGTCATGACCTCTCAGCTCGTGGGTTCGAGCCCCGCGTCGGGCTCGTGCCGACAGCTCAGAGTCTGGAGCCTGCTTTGGATTCTGTGTCTCTGCCTCAGTCTCTGCCCCTCCCCTGCTTGTGCTCTGTCTCTCAAAAATATACATTAAAAAACAAGAAAAAAGCAGCTCCTTATTCAAATTTGTAACTTGTGCTCCCGTTTAACCATCTCAAAACACTTGGAGTTGCTTTAAGTCTATTTCTCCACATCTGTCCACATCATTCTTCAAAGACTCAAGTTCTAGTAGTGGCCACCTTTGCGCGATCGCTTCTCTATCTTCACTGTCCATTCCCTACGCTGTGGTCTGGTCTGGCCTTCTCCCTGTTCCCTGACGCGTAAGCTACTAAAATAGCTTTTTAGGGCCTCCAATCAAACCTACATAAAGCTATCAGAGCAATCACTATTAGGATTTTTCTGACATTCACAAAACTCCCAGTCTTTTTATTAGTATTGAAATCTCTGCCCCTTTTCTTTTTTTTTTTTTTTTTAATTTTTTTTTCAACGTTTATTTATTTTTGGGACAGAGAGAGACAGAGCATGAACGGGGGAGGGGCAGAAAGAGAGGGAGACACAGAATCGGAAACAGGCTCCAGGCTCTGAGCCATCAGCCCAGAGCCTGACGCGGGGCTCGAACTCCCGGACCGCGAGATCGTGACCTGGCTGAAGTCGGACGCTTAACCGACTGCGCCACCCAGGCGCCCCTCTCTGCCCCTTTTCAAGGCCCCTCCTCAAGTGTCCACTCCCTTGATTTGTACCTATTTCTCAACGTACACCCTATAGTTTCATCAAGTTAATTTTCTGTTTTACACACTTGTCTCTACTTAGTTTGGCCTTCCTCATCTCACTTCCAGTTGCTCAAAACCAAATCCATCCCTCCAGGGCCCAGCCTGACAATGGCCTTGGAGTCTTCCCTGCCCTCTACTCAGTTCATGGCTGCCCCTCTGCTCTGAACTTCACAAGGCCTTGATTAGCACGGCATTAGCATGAAATTACATATCATTTGAAGTCATTCATTCATTCCATTCGTATTAATTGACTGGCTATATGTAAGAAAACATGCACAATGCTGCATATGCACGGTAAACGAAACAAAACAAAATAAAACATGTTTTGGCTCTCACAGAGATTCCCCTGTAATTGGGCAGGCAGACATTAAGCACATAATTACCCCGAATAAATATATAATTGTGAATGATGATTAGGACCATCAGGGAAAGTTACAGGGTGCTCTGAGAGAGAATTACTTGAAGAGCTCATTTAGAGACTCAGTAGAGTGTAATGCTAAGCCTACGTATACTGGACGGAGGGTGCTTGAGGCCAATGCTGGCCTTACCATTTGTAAGCTGTGAGATCTTGTGCAAGCTGCTTAGCCTGTTCAGGCCCGGTTTCCTTAGCTATGTCATGTGGATGGTGATCGTCCGTACCTTGCAAACTGTGTGGGTTAGCTTGCACAATGTCTGTCTCCGACCGCGTCTCTCTTATTTCCGCTATGGTCACGGAACAGCTAAATACTCTCTAGATCTTGCTTGCAGTGGGGTTTAGGTCATGTGACACAGCTCTGACCCCGGATGGAGGTACCAGAGAATGTCTGGAAAAATCTTTTACTTTCCTGATATGGGAAATAGATATGGAGATAGATATGTAAATAGAACTACCCTACAACCCAGCACTTGCACTACTAGGAATTTATCCAAAGAATACAAAAGTACTAATTCGAAGAGGCACATGTGCCCCAATGTTTATAGCAGCTCTATCAACAATAGCCAAATTATGGAAAGAGTCCAAATGTCCATTGACTGATGAATGGATAAAGAAGATGTGGGACATATATATAATAGAATACTACTGAGAGATGAAAAAGAATGAAATCTTGCCATTTGCAACAACATGGTTGGAACTAGAGGGTATTATGCTAAGCAAAATAACTCAGTCGGAGAAAGACAGGTAGCATGTGATTTTACTCATATGTGGAATTTGGGAAACTCAACAGATGAATACAGGGGAAGGGAAGAAAAAATAAGATCAAACCAGAGAGGGAGGCACACCATCAGAAGCCCTTAAATACAGAGAACAAACTGAGGGTTGATGGGGGTGGGAGGATGGGCTAAATGGGTAATGGACATTAAGGAGGGCACTTTTCTGGTTGAGCACTGGTGTTGTATGTAAGAGGTGATTCACTGGGTTCTACTCCTGCAGCCAAGACTACACTGTATGTTAACTAACTTGAATAAAAAGAAAATGTACTGGCTCTCTGTGGGGCTCATTGGGTGGTGGGTAAGTCCATGCCCTGTGGTTTGTTGCTTTCTTTTTTTTTTTATTTAAAAAAATTTTTTTTAATCTTAATTTATTTTTGAGAGAGAGAGAGAGAGAGAGAGAGAGACAGAGTGTGAGCAGCAAGCGGTAGAGAGAGAGAGGAAGACACAGAATCTGAAGCAGGCTTCAGGCTCTGAGTGTCCAGCACAGAGCCCGACATGAGGCTCAAACTCATGAACCTCGAGATCACGACCTGAGGCAAAGTTGGACGCTTAGCCAACTGAGCCACCCAGGCGCCCCAGTGGTTTGTCACTTTCTAATGGAGTCTTGTAGGAAAAATGTGTGGCCCAAGGTGCCTTGATTACACCTCTGTGCAGCACAGTGTGGAATTGCCCAACATGGCCACCATGGGAGACTGGATGGGACCTGTGATCTTCATCCTAACAAGTTCACTCTGTTTGCTGGAGCTTTACAAACTCTGCTCAGTGCCTGGGGGGGTATGATGCAGCAGTGTCTCCCCAGCTGCAGCTGCTGAGCCCACACAGAGCTCAACTGGGGGTACTGACGCTTGAGTACCTGCTCTCTGACACTCCCTTTGTATGCCACCAAGGAAAATCCGGAGAGGTACTCAGCTAGTGCAACTATATCGTCATCGTTAATGCCTGTCGGAGGACACAAGAGAAATCTTTTGTGGCATTTCCATTGCTGGCATGATGCTGAATACTTCCAACCCAGTCCTGGCAGTGAGCCATGGTATAAACTGCAGACATCAAAGAAGGTCCCACCCTAGGAAGACATGCTCAGGCCTTTCCGTACTCCTGTTAGCCCTTCTTCTCTCTTGTCACCCCCGCATAGCTCACAGTGACCTCTGCCCAGACAGCTCCATGGTCACCAGCCTGGGCCTGTCCTGCTCAGCAGTGCCCGGTGCCCTCTGGTTGACTCTGTACACAAAGTCCACCCAGATAGGCTTGTCTTTGTTTTCAGTGCCCCACAACACTTTGTTCTTGGCTGCAGTTAATCAAACTAAATTATGCGCAGGTATTAATGGGGGCTGGGGCTAAAAGCATCACACATCCCAGTAATCTATTTGTAGGCTAATAGGGGTCCTGATGGAAAATCTGATGGAATTAAATTTACATACAAATAATATTTGTTGAGGGACGTTTGGGTAGCTCAGTCAGTTGAGTGTCGACTCTTGGTTTCAGCTCAGGTCATGGTCCCAGGGTCATGGGATTGAGCCTCATGGCGGGCTCTACACTGAGCGTGGAGTCTGCTTAAGACCCTCTCTCTCTCTTTCTCTCCTGCTCTGCCCCTGTCCGCAGCCCGTGCTGTCTGTCCCTCAAATTAAAACATACACACAAGTACGCATGCAAATAATATTTGTTGAGCACCCATGATGAGTGAGCCAGTGGGCAAGGAGACTTTGTGCAAATATATGTCATTTTGCCAACCTCGCCACTCGGGGGTTATTATTCCTAATATAAATGAGGAAGTAGTGATGTTACGAATTTGTCACATAGCTAACTAGTGATGAAGTGGAGATTCAAATTTAGTCCCTCTAACACCTAATCTACCATACAGCCTGATGGTTAAGAGCATGAAGCTAGAGCCACACAACTTGGTTTGGTACTGACTTTGCTGCTAACGGGCTGTGTGACCTTGGACAGGTTATTTCCTATCGGTGTGCCCTCATTCCCTCAGATGTAAAATGAAGATGATGATACTAACAGCTCCCCCATAGGAGGATTATGTGAGGATTAAATGCGTTCATATCTGCAAAGAGCTTAGAGTAGTACCTAGGCCCTAATGAATGAGAATCAAAGTGTTGACCGTTACCCTGGACAGTGGGGCTGTCGGTGACTGGGCACGTCTGTGTCGCTAAAACAGCACCCCATGGAAAACTGTCTACACATAGCTGTTGTTATCAATTGCTTGTGTATGGATCTTTCTGAGATACGAGAAAGTGTTGCTAAGGGAAATTGTAGAATATTTTCCCACATAGGATCCACTAAAGTAGAACAGACAAATCAGGGTATGTGAGATATTTTGGTTCTATTGTTCAATAGAGGCCAGGAGATAGTAGTACTGCTTTTAAATAACCCTTTTTAAGGTGACTTAAATGGCTCCATTTGACTCCATATGACTCCAGCCAGGCAAATATTAGCTTGTTTTCCACAAGTCTTCCAGAATCTTCCAAAGCAATTGAAGTGTCCTTTTCTGAAGTAACCATCTTGGCCTATTAAATTCACATTTACATTCATGAAAAGTTTCCCAAGCCCATGCTATATTGCTAAATTACAGTTACATTGATCTTACATGCATCACTTTTATGGCATAGACATCTAACTTAGAGTATAAATATCTCACCCTTCTAATGTGCTTTGCCTGCCGTGACATAGGAGTTAAATGGAGCTGGGAAGGCCTGTGGCATGATTCCGGGCATGCGGCGCTACCCTCTATATTTGGTGCTGAAGTGATGTAGGATGACACCCAAGCTAATGCTTTTCAGTAAATCACCCCTTTTATTGGCCTAAAAGGTGTCATGTGAAACAGTGAAAAGCCTATCTGCACACACATTTGGTGATGAAGAGAAGCAGAGTAAGTAAGTAAGAGAGGCCGAGAGTAAGCCCATGGTCTGCACCCCAATTCTTCCTCAGTCTGCAAATTGACATTCCTTTCAAGGCGGCCGGCACTTCCTGAAGAGCTTTGCCCTGGAAATTCTCGTTGTATTAACAGACGTGTATAATAAGAACACTATAGGCTGTTCATGATTCTAATTAGAAGTATCAAGAGCAACAGAAACAGGGGAACAGCGCACGTGGGGAGCGGTCACACCCAACCACAGAATGCCAGCTAGCCCCACACTGGAGCCATCTTTTTTTTTTTTAATTTTTTTTTTAATGTTTATTTATTTTTGAGAGAGAGACAAAGAGTGCGAGTCGGGGAGGAGCAGAGAGAGAGGGAGACACAGGATCCGAACCAGGCTCCAGGCTCCGAGCTGTCAGCATAGAGCCCGACACAGGGCTCAAACCCACAAATCGTGAGATACGACCTGAGCTGAAGTCAGTCACTCGACTGACCGAGCCACCCAGGTGCCCCCCAGATTGGAGCAATCTTAACCAGGCAGTGCAACAACCTACTATGTGAGGAAGTATCAGACACTTTACGTATATTATGTCACTTAATATTTGCCTAGGATAGTAAAGTAGGTATTATTTTCATGCCTTTTTGATGAGTAAAGGGATGCTCGGGGTTTAGTAACTAGCAAAAGGTCCCAAAGAGAAAGAAGAAAGTCCTGAGCCAGGGATTCAACTCCACACAGGCTGACTCCAAGGCAAAGCTTTACACTTTCTGTGCTGGTGGACTTTTCTAAGACTTCGGCTTATGCTTTGTGCTTTGGTGGAGACTACTGAAATCATTTCATTGTTTCATTTCTGTCACCTCTTTAGTCCTCTGATAATCGGGAGAAGAGCTAGTTTCCAAATGAGTAGACTGGGGCTTAGAGAGCAAGTTAAATCATAAAGTTAGAAAAGACAGGGGCCAGGGTCTTAATCCATTTTGAACCCTAAAGATCATGCTTGTTTGAGAGAAAAAGCCACTGTTCAATTTCTGAAATAGTCAGAGTTTGGGTTTGCTATCTCACATTCTTCTTGGTGGCTTTTACCCTGGATTTGGTGAGACGGTCCCTCATTACCAGCGAATCCCAGCCCTCATTAAGGAATCTAATCCGGTGGTTATTTTATTCTGTGGTTCTATAATTAATGAACATGAAGAGTATGCTTTGCAACAGAAGCGTATAGCTGCTGGTAAATTTCAGCCGCTCACAGTTGTTTTGGGCTGGCAGTTCTTGGTCCCACCTCAAAAAAAGTATGAGAGCGCCCCACTCAGTTCTCAGATTTGACTATGGTAATCCCCCCATAAGTAGACCCCTCGTTTGCACACTCAGCACCACCCCCACCCCCAAACTCTAACACCTCCACCTTGGTTGTTCGTAGGCTCTCACTTCGTGCTTAGTTCTTGTCATGGGATGTCTGCCTCATCCCCCAGGTACGGACATCCCCAAACACACGAATTAGCCTACATTAGTGTTTTGGTGTCCTGCCAGTTGTTGGTTTTCTCTTGTCTAGCCCTGGAAACTTTCTTATTCTGGAATGTTCTGTACGCCTACCACTGAATGAGGTGCTGGCAATTAGCTGAACCTTGCTACCTGGTGCATTAGTTCTCTGTGCTGTGTAACACATTACCATTTACCGAGTTAGCAGCTTAAAGCAATATATATATTTGTTATCTCAGGCTTTCGGTAAGTCAGGGGTCCAGGCATAGCTTAGCTGTGCTCCCTGCTTCAGGGTCTTCTCAGGCTGCAACGTAGGTGTCGGCCAGGACTGTGTTCTCATCGGGGACTCAACTGGGGAAAGATCCACTTTTAAGCTCTATCAGGTTGCTGGCAGAATGCATCTCCTTGCCGTTGTGGGGCTGAGATCAGTGTTCCTACAGGCTGTCTTGGCTGGGGGCAACTCTCAGCATCTAAAGGGTATTTGTTCTTTGCCAGCTGATGCTCCCTGTTGGCCTCCTGTCATCATGACAGCTGACTTTAAAGCCAGCAAGGGGAGTCTCTTGCTCCAGTCTATTTAGACCGTCTTATATAATGTACCGTAATCATGGGAATGGTATCCTGTCACATTTGCCATATTCTGTTAGTTGGAAGCAAGGCACAGGTTCAGCCAAGATTCAGGGAAAGAGGATTATACAAGGGCATGACTCACTGGTGAGAATAATTAGGGTGTGTTGGCCACATCTGGTAACAGTTTTCTTCAATACCAAAGGCCACTCGTGGATTTCTGGGGCCTGTTATTCTGCGATCTTGGCTTCCTATCTCTGCCCAGTCTTATGGCTGACTTGCATGGAAGTCCACCTCGGACAGGCCACTGGATGAGGCAGTGGTCTCTCAGGGATGCTAAGCACCACTGTGTTCATTGGAAATTTGATGTCACTACACTGAAGTGTTCACATGTGACTTTTAGATAACCACTGAAATGTCATTAGAAAAAAAAAAGCCACTAATAAAAATGTTTTGAAAACTTTTCATCTGGCCATACCTAATGATGTCAAATAATTTTTTGAGGTGCTAGTAAGAGTCACACGTAGTAATCCCACCTGCCCTGAGACCAGCCTCTAACTGGCACCGGGTAGCATGTGAAATTCCAGAACCCAACGATCAAACTTGCTGCAATTTGTCACGCATAAGTGATTTCTTTATTATTTGCATTTAGCCATTTACGAACCCTTCAAATGTTTGTTGCACAAAATCATAGTTCTAGGGTAATTCCTAATAAAATGTTATTTTACATGAAGTGCATGTAATGATTCTCTTGTGTTGAAGATTAAATATTTTTGTTGATAGAAAATTAGTTCCTTCTAGTCCTCTAAATAGATTCTTTTTATTTTTTTATTTTAGAGAAAGAGAGAGAGGGATCCCATGCATGTGCATGTGCCTGCAGAGGGGGCGGGGAGGGGCAGAGGGAGGGAGAGAGAGACTGTTAAGCAGGCCCCATGCCCCGGGGCGGAGCCCAACAAGGGGCTCGATCCCGCGACCCTGGGATTATGACCTGAGCCAAAAATCAAGAATCGGACACTCAAGCATCTGAACCACCCAGGAGCCTCTAAATAGATTTTTAATAAAGATTTAAAGACATTGCTTTTCAAGGGTACCGGATTTTACTCTGACTTGGATGTCCGTGAGTCTCCACGGGGCGTGCCCACCAGAAACTACTCTCCCTATTCCTTGATTTCGTATCGGGCTTGCCTAACTTTCCACCTGTTGGTGATCATACCCTTTGGCCCTCTGAGTGTCTGCTCCCATTTGTCCGCTTAGCTTGCCTCAATCCACTTGCCCTGTCCCCTCTTAGCCCAGGCTCTAGTTCTGCACTGAGCTGCATTTGGAGGTGGTGCATTTGGGCAAGCTAGCACTGGATGGCATTTTATCATGCATTACAACGTATAAGCACATCAGCATGCTTCATTTCCCTCGATCCCCGCAATAACTCCAGTGGGGGTATATTCCCAAACTTTGCATATGGTGGACTTCATTGAGAATTGGGGGTAGGAAGGGAGGTGTTGCATTTGTGATCAGTTCTCAGCAGACAGGCCTAGAACAGACCACCCTGTGATTTCACTTTTCTCTCATATTACCCGGGCCTAAGTCCTTCATGAAATCAATAAGTCTTAACTTGCCACGGGTTGAGGGATATAGACTTGAACAAATAACATCTTGATTTCATTTAATAACACTGAAAACTCCTCTCTGCCTGACTTAGCAAGATTGGTGACCAATGCAATTGGTTTTTTATTTTCACATGACACAAACGGTAAGAGAAATTACCTTTTTTATTATTTTGAGTGGATAAAAAATGCATAAATGCCAAGTTTAGAATCTCCTTCGCTCTGCCAAAGTAGCAAATTGGAGACTGGAAATGCAGCTCAAACTGATAAAGGCAAGAGGTTGACTCGAAATGGCAAAAATATAGATCAGCTGAAGCAAGTTATCAGAAGGGAGGAAGCTGAGCGAATTCAACTCGTCCGGGCCTGTCAGGAGTACTTTCTCCTGCTGGGCATGATAGAATGTGATTCCCACAGAATGAATGAATTAGCGTCTTCAAACGTGGAAACGCTCTCTCTCTCTTATGCGCACATGGGGCCACTTCCATATTAAGAGTGTATAGAACTCAAAAACACGTTCATTGTCACAATGAAGATGGGAGTTTACCAAAACCCGATAGTCTGTTCATTACTTCAGCAATATTTATATTCAGACATTATGTGGTGTTTTCCTATGTTCTGTGGGAGGTGTTCCTACATAAAAAAGTATGAATAAGAAACCATCCTGGATTCAAAGTATTTTCATTCAGTTTATCCAAACAACAGTGGCAAGCGTAATGGCCAACAACTGAGATTCTGAAGCAGTCTTTAAATGCATTTTGTAAGTAAGAATTCAAAACAAACAACGCAATGACGTCTGCACTACCTCGGGCTAATCTTCTAAATTCTGCAGCTTCCTTAGTGACCACTACCTTTTCCACAAAAATCTTTCCTGTGCTAACATCTAGGACACCGTTCTCTCCTGACCCCCTTTTGCACTTTGTTTTTGTTTTTTTTTTCTCTCACTTCCATAATTCTCCTCTTTTATTTCCCCACTAGGTGTTGGTACTTCCCGGGGTTTACACTTAGCCACTCTCTCTCTTCAACCCCCTGCCTTCCCATGGCAACCTGTTTCATGCCCACTGCATCCAGTGCTACCTGGATTGTGGTGACTGCAAATCGATATCTCCATTCCAGGCTTCCTTCCTTAGCTTTCTACACTCTTTTTTTTTTTTTTTGGCTCCCTGCTATTAATAACTAACAAGATATCCCACAGGAAAATCCAACACATTTAAAACCAAAATTATTATCTTTCTCCCTAGGCTTGCTCTTCCGCTTCCATACATACCAAAAACTCTGGCCATAATTACAGACTTTTCCCTTTCTGCCATTATCCAGTCTCCCATAGCTCTCTGGTCACTGGATAGTATAGGTTCTCCACCCTAATGTCTCTCAGTCATCGATCCTTCTCTGGTACCAGCACCGCTGCCCTATGTCACATGTTCATCATCTCTCGTGGACCGTTGTTAGGAATTTCTCATTGATCTTTCTTCCTGTGGTTTCCCGAAGTCTGTCTTCTACATTGTTGGTAGTTAAGTCTTTTTTAAAAACCATATTACTTTATTTCCATACTTCAAATTTCCTGGTGACATACTAAATCAGTCCCATTTACGTGCACCATCCAATGACTTCCCTGATGTGGTGTTTGTCTTCTGGCTCCCTTTTTTGGCATCCCGCTTCTGCTTCCATCTTTGGTCACTGGGTGCACCTTGCTGCTTCAGGTTATCATGCTTTCGCATTTTATTCCCTCCACCTCCAAGTCTTTCTCGTACAGCTCCCCGGGTGCCATCTGTCTGCTCAGTGTCTAGTGGTCCTAAAGGACCGCGATCGAACGTCATCTCTCTTGTGAAGAATTCACATCCGTTTTCTCCCCATTCTCCTCCCCAAGGGACTTGATAATTTCTTCTCTTGTGCCACAATATCTTATTTGTTCCACCAGGTTAGGCTTTTAATGCATTTTCTTATTTACTCACTGTCTTCTTGAATCTCCATTTCTTGAGCTAATAAACCAACTATCAGTAATTTCCAACTTTGGGACCTACCACAAGTCTATGTGATTTAGAGTAGTTGGATGACTTAAAGTAGGAGAGGGCAGCAGACATAGTTTATCGAAACATTGTAATATTTTTACCAAAAACTTGAGTGAAACACAATATTTTGGATAAAGGAGATAGTCCAACAGAGATTGCCAGTAGAAAATAATGTCAGAAATATTTTGTTGTTGCTGTTGAGACAACAGTGTTCAGTGGGGGAAATGTATAAGCATTACATACACAAATTTTTCTTTTTCTCTTCTTACTTCCCTTCTCCTTCATCCCTCCCTCCCTTCCTTTCCCATTTGTCTGTCTCTTTTTCTCTTTCACATCTCAAGCTCACTTTGAATTACTTAAGTATTTACCAGATATTAAACACTGTGCCTTCGTCATAATTACATATTCAATGGATAATTTTAAGTATAGATGAAAGAAAAAAAAATCCATCTTGACATTTTTTTTTCCTCATTGAATTCTACATAGGCATCTGTGAACTTATCCTAATGAAAAAGCAATGATTCGATAAGTTAGTTATTTAGGGCAGTAACGTTGCAGCCAAGATGAATTGAAGTGAATGACCAGCTACCCTTATGCCTCAACTCACTTTTGCTTCCATGTTGACTATACTTCTGAAGTCTGGTCTTAAAATGCTATCAGTGACGTTTTCTGAGTCTTCCGTGAAAAGGTCTTTTCTTCCCCATTTGAATGTTTTGTCTTGAGAATTGTAGCATTTAATCTAGTGTCATAAATTCTGATGTTCTGGGAGGCTTTTAAAAATTTTTTAATGTTAATTTATTTTTGAGAGAGAGACAGAGACAGCATGAGCAGGGAGAGGTAGAAAGAGAGGGAGACACAGAATCCGAAGCAGGCTCCAGGCTCTGAGCTGTCAGCACAGAGACTGACGCAGGGCTCAAACTCACGAACCATGTGATCGTGACCTGAACTGAAGTTGGACACTTAACCGACTGAGCCACCCGGGCGCCCCTGATATTCTGAGAGTTTTAAAGGGGGTGATGACTGAAGAACCCCACTGGGCTGAAGATAGCCAGTGTGTGAAGAGTACGCATCCTTGTACATGAGGTATTTATCTGCGGCTCTGATGCTACGGGACACACGCCATTCCAGATGTGGCCATGACAGGCCCTGAAGTTTCTTTCTTGAAGCGATTTCAAATTCCATTATGAATTTAACGAGAAAACTCCAATCTTAGGGGCATGCTTTTCAGGATAAGTAAGAGAATCCCCTTTGTGATTTTGGGGTGTAACCCCAAACAAAACAAAACAAAAACATATTCACTGGTAAGCAAGGCATCAGTAGGTGAATCCTGTCCTATACTTGCCAGCAAGTAAGTGGTAAGAAGAAAATGCATGTGATTCTAAATTATTTCCAGAAAATATCAGACACTTGCAGAGTGCCTCAGAGAAGACTTCGATTTTGCATCAGCAGATTATGAATCACATACGAAATATGTATTTTTCCTTTCATCCTCCTCTTTTATTGAAAATGCTGGTAAAAGGATTATCCTGTGACAGGAGTTGCATTTATTTGATAGATCTCTGACATTGACTTTATCTGGTTCTTACTAATAAAAACATAAAACACACTTGTTTCTGTCTGCTGAAACACTCATGTATTGAACACTCAACATAGGGATGTTAAAACATATAGTTTGGATGTGGTTCACTTAGAAATGAACTATGAAGAAGAACCTTTTCAGTCTCATCAGCCGTAGATGTGCTTTGTTACCCACAAGACTATCACACCCTTCCCATAAACATGCTCTGCCATTTATTGGTTAGTATCAATTACTTTATTCATTGGATATATATTGAGAGCTACTGTATGCTAACAACTATGCTATGTCCAAAGATAGAACTGAACAAAACCAGGAAAGGCCTCTTCTCCCATGGACCTGATGGTCTAGTGACGGGGATATACAATCAAGTATTTCATGAACAAATATAAAATCATGATCACTATTGGAAGAAGTACATGGCTCAATGAGAAGCATTGGAGAACGGTTCTACCTGACTACAAAGATCAGGATGGGTTCACCAAGTTAGTAACCCTTCAACTAAGAGATTTAAGGAAGGGGGGCGTTAACTAGGTGGTGAGGAAGGGAAAAGTATTTGGGGCAGAAGGAAGAGTATTTATTCCATTTCAAATACATGTTTCAGATGTAACACTGAAGCAACATTTTCATTTGTTCTACATTTTTTTTCTTTTTTTAAAATTGAGATATAATTGATATATAACATCGTATTAGTTTTAGGTGCACAACACGACGATTTGTATTAGTTTTAGGTGCACAACACGACGATTTGATATATGAACATGTTGCAAATGATCAACCACAATGAGTTTAGTTATCTACGACCGCACATAGTCACAGTTTTTTTCTTGTGATGAGAACTTTTCAGATCTACTCTCTGAATGACTTTCAAATATACAATACAGAATTGTTAACTAGAGTTGCCATGCCGTACCTTACATCCCCATGTGAATCTCAGTTTCTACTTGATCCATTCGAATGCCCTTGGGAAAAGTTTTCATATTTTTTTACCCAGAGATAAAATATAACTCTATATAGCTCTATGCTAACTTGGATGTAAATTATAAAAACTATATATATACATATATATATGTTATATATAACTCTATGGTTTGATTTAAGGATTATAATTAAGTTGGCATCATTAGTTCTGTTTTGCTTCTTTGTCTTCTTTCCTATCTTATTCGGATAAGCTTTTCTAAATGTAAGTATCTTCCATTAGCCATTAGGAAAAAGGGGCTAAGAAATCAAAAAGTAACCTGCTGTAGGATATTGAGGAAAGGTTTTGAAGGAAACCTCTTAATTTTGCAACATCTGCGTTGTTCTCTTTATTTAGGGTCATCTTTTCCTTTTCTGTAGTGCTTTAGAGTATTAAACCCAATTACCTCCAAAATCTGAATTGCCTTGTTTTAGTTTATTACTGTTGTTGTCATTTTAACAATGTAAGGTTATGGTAGATGAGTTGTGTTAATGACCTTCGTTCTTCACTCTTTGCTGTCTCTATGCCTTTGGTCCTATGGCTTTGCAGCTCTTCCCGAGGGGCAGAATCTGTCGCCCCATCCCTTGGATCTGAGCTGGATTTGCAACGTGTTTTGGGTAGTGAGATGCCAGTAGGACAGGTGGCACAGGCAGAGGCTGGAAGAAGACTTGTGTGTTTGAGCTTGCTTCTTGCTCCTCTGAAATTGCCCTGAGAACATGCCCAGGCCAGCCCGTTGGGAGGTGAGCCATGTGGATGTGGAGGAAATTGCGAGGTAAGATGTGTGGAGGCAAGCCCAGATCACCCCAGCTGTCCTGGCTGATGCCATCATCAGCAGCAACAGCTGGGTGAACCCAAGGCCAGAGCTGGCCTGCCCAGCCCAGCTGAGCCCACGAGAGTCACTGACCTGGAGACTTATGAGCGAAACAGATGCTTATTGTTTGAAGCCTTGGAGTTTTGGGGTGATTTATTATGTCACATTGTTGTGGCAGTAGAAAACTGATGGAAAGAGAAATTTTTTACTTGCAGCATTGTTATTTCTTGATAATTTTCTTCAGTGATCCACATTTTGTTTTCCAGTAAAAAAAAAAAAAAAAGAAAATTGTAAAATAGATATTTGGGTATGAGTAATCTTTCAGGTTCTATTCTGTGAAGTGTGGTATACCCATAGTTAGACACTGGAAATTTAGGTCTCCCCCTTTTGTCTATAAATATACTAAAACATGTAGTCCATTTGTCCCAATCCAATTTGTTTCCTTTATGAAGAAATTCAGATCACTGATGACTGTGGTCTCGAAATGAAAATGCCATATGAGGAGAGCATGACCACTGCCGTCATTAGGAGAGGTGCACAAAACAATACCGGTCTGAAATTGTATTGAATATAAACTCACGTTAGTTTTATTAGCTGTAAAGAAAGTTTCTCATATTCCTCCTCTTTAGAAATGTGCCTGCCTCCTTGGGCATGGAAAAGTGACTACAGGGCCAAGTTTGACAGCTGATTCTGTATAACCACTTAATTCCAAGTCCCTGAAAGGAAGGGACTGAAAAAGCAAACAACGAGAAAGTCGTGAGTTACGGCAGATAGGGTGTTACGTACCACCAGCTGGGTCACACCGTGTATTACTTATATTTTTTACTAGTTTATATTAAAGAAAATTGTGAGGTTATTAAGAGAACTCGAGGCTTAGTTTAGATTGTTTTTCCCTGGTGCTCGCACGTTGTGGACTTCTCCCTGCCCAAAGTCCGGAAGATAGGAAGACTGCCTAACCAGTTGAGCTCCCCAGCCTTGGGGGGAAGGGATGCAGAATGGGAATATAGCAGAAGGAGGTCATGGGCATGGGGGAGGTCCCTGGCTCTCAGGGCTGCTTTATGTCAATACAGCCCATACTGTGTAGGTCATGGCAATTGACTCTAGAAAGATGGCCTAGTTTTCAGAAAATTAATTCCCTTTGTCCGGCACACCATCTCTGTGGATGGACGGCTATTTACAATGTCTTCCGTGGGTTAGTCGAAGATTTACTTTCATCTGTAGATAATGTTGAAATGATTATATCACACACCACCCACACAGTGGAACATTAGACAACATTAAAAATGATGCCTACTTCAAAGAAAATGTTAATGGCTTAGAAGAAATGCATTATGAGATAGATGAAAAAAGGCGATGTTAAACCTGCACATGTGTGCTCATAATTATATGCATGCGGGGGCGCTTGGGTGGCTCAGTCAGTTGGGCCACCGACTTTGGCTCAGGTCATGATCTCGCGGTTTGTGGGTTTGAGCCCTGCGTGGGGCTCTGTGCTGACAGCTCAGAGCCTGGAGCCTGCTTCGGATTCTGTGTCGCCCTCTCTCTGCCCCTTCCCCGCTCACACTCTGTCTCCCTCTTTCTCCCCAAAATACATAAACATTAAAAAAATTATATGCATGTGTATTTACTCATTTGTCCTATGAAAGGACCAGAAGGAAGTATACTGAGTGGTTGTCTCTATGGGATGGATTTATGGTTGTTTTATTAGTCTCTTATACACTTTTTTGGATTTTCTAATTTTTAAAAGTAATTGTGTCAGAATTTATGATTAGAGAAATTAACATATTAATTCAAATATACTGGTTTAAGAGCGCTTTGGAGACAAGGGATTTGCTTTATTTATTTCCAAATTCAAACATTCTAGAACCCAGTACTTGGAAGGTTGTAGGGGGAAAAACATAACCTGATGGGTGAAAAGGAGCCTTCAGTAGGTTGACAAGGGCCCCAGCTGAGCAAGCAGAACACCAAGGCTATTTAAGGTGCAGTTATAAGAAAGCAGAGATATTATTTCTTTAATAGTTGCTGTCATCTGTATCCTAAAATACAGGACCTACCTGTGATTTGGAACCATTTTATTCATCTGTTGACAACCGTTGGGTTGTTTCTTCATTGTTTTATGGGTTTTTTTTTTTCCTGTTGTTAAACAGCCATAATTATCTCTGAATGCAGCCTTTCCCTGAAGTAACACTACTCTGAGGGGTATATAATTAAAAAAAAATGTTTTTTGACGTTTATTTTTGAGAGACAGAGAGAGATACGGTGCGAAGGAGAGAGGGGCAGAGAGAGAGGGAGACACAGAATCTGAAGCAGGTTCTGGGCTCTGAGCGGTCAACACAGAGCCCCATGCAGGGCTCGAACTCGTGAACCGTGAGATCAAGACCTGAGCCGAAGTCGGACGCTCAACCGACTGGACTGATCCACCCAGGTGCCCCTGAGGGGTCTATAATTTAAGAGAGACTGTGAATGACAAATAAAGGGGGCCTTTTTTTCTGATTTTGATGAAAACCTTTCCTCCAGGAAGTCTTCCTTGATTATTGCAACTACTGTTCTGCTTAACTGTCTTCATTACATATTGTCATTCAGCCCAAACACTATGCCAAATGCATGCTTTGTTTTCCACCGATTCATTTTCGAACTGTTCCTCATAGGCAAGGCTCATTGCATATTCTCTTTTCTACTGTAAAATGCAAGGTGTTTCCTACACCCTGGACGCTGTTCTAGGCCCTCTGCTTCTGCGGGCTGCAGGAAGCAGGCGGTTTCTCGTTCCCATTATACAGATGAGAACACTGGGTAGAGAAGTTAGGGACCTTGCCAACGTCCCACAGTTCATTAAGAGTGAAGCTTTGCCCCAGTGTCCCTGTTCCCAATCACCAGGTTAATAATATTAGTGAATGCTTAGTCACTGTGTGACAGTTGCTTAAAAAGATGGCCCAGATATCTTTGTGATTCCAAAATCATTGAGACCATGAGTGGAATAGAGTAATGGCATGTGATAATTTGACAGTCTGAAAGCTTGATCCTACTTTGAATGGCAAGTCCCAAGCAAATGAAATTTTAGTTACTGTTTGAATTACTTAAGGAAACGTGAGCGGTTGTTAACTTTGGGGTGAGGGTGTCCAGGAGGACGCGTAAAAACACCTTCTTGGGCTGTTGGGAGAAGTCAACGTTTCTGTGCGCTTCCTTAATTCTGCGTGTTGTTTTGGCTCACATTTTGCATATGCAGCAGATTTCTAATGAACGAAAACAAAGAGTAGAGACAACTTCCAACCAAGTTCCAACGGGAGGGACGTGAGTGGGCTAGGAAGGCTTTAAAACAATACACTGAATCACCGCGTCTCTGCAGCTCCTGAGAACAGAGCAGCCAGGGGCAAAGGGGACCCCGGTGGAGTCAAATAATCCCCCAGGACCAGAACATGATCTGGGAGGGAGGGCTTGCCTTCTTCCCTTCGGCTGTGCCCCACCTCACATGTGTGCTCCGGGTACAATCGTTTTCCTTCTCTCTGCTGGAGTTTTCTTATCTGTCGTTTGGGGAATTAATAAGCGGCCTTTCCTTGGAAAGCGTTTTGAAACCATTCCCTGAAAGGTGTGGGTTGTCCTTCTTGTTATTAATATTACCGTATCACCATTACAGGCCAGCCCTGGCTTGGGATGGAAAAAGTGAGCCGACCCTGCCTGACGTTATTGTAACCCTAGGAGCCAGCCAGCTTTCTTGTAGACCTGACCCTGACCGCCCCGTGCTACCCGATATGGAGCTCGGCCTTTTGACAGCTGGCCCAGGGTCGTCCAGTTCAGAGCAAAAGTGGGCCCAGCGGACACAACACTCTGAAGGCTCTTTGAGTGATCCAGCTGGGGAGGGTCCAGGCTCCTTTCTGTGCCAAGTGGAAAATGAAGTCTGCGTCCGTCCCAGGGAAGCACAGCGTGCGTGTGTGTTGGGGGGCGGGGGGCAGGACACTCCCTTCTTCGCTTTCTCCCGAAATTTCTATTTCGTCCGAGCCGCCGCGTTCTTGTCTTTACTGCTTCACCACCAGCCACGGACGTTTCAAAGCCCGTGTACGTCGCCTCTTGGCTTTCAACTCTTCGGCCATGTCAAGAACGTGGCAGTTTTATGTCTGCTTGGCCGAAATCTACTCCTCTGGGAGAGAAAAGAGTAGTGGCCTGTTGGGTGATTTCACCTCTGCTACTTTTTTCTTTTTTTTCCATCCTCGGAGAGAGGTTTTGATGGAGCCTCAAACAACAAGCTTGCAGCCTTGGCGCGTCCACAGGAGAACGGATTTCAGCGGCAACAGCCCGTTTATAATCTCCCGGGCCCGTTTCTGTTTTAATTTTCCTGAAGATTAAAGTGGAGGCAGTGCAGAAAACAAGAGCAGGATAATTCTGCAATCCTCTTGATTGCCACGTGTTTGTTCACTAGCGTGCATTCGGAGACGTGCGTAAGAATCCGCAGTCCTCACACCCAGGGGTACACAAGGGATCCCACAGGCTGCTGCCTATCCCTGGGGAATTAAAAACAAATGTATACACTATAATATTCCCAGAGATTAAGTTCTTTGAAAGGCGTTTTATTTTATAATCATGCAAATACATCTGTTCTTGTTTTTCAGGCTGGTAACCAGATCTCGAACGGCCAGTTAAATAATCTCTCTTTTCCTTTCTTTCTCGTCCCTCCACGGTCTCCCTCACCCTTTGTTCTTTGACGCGTGGACGGGATGGGTGGGTAATCAGGCACTGAGAATCCCAACGACGGAGGGTCATTTTTCATTGATTCTTTCTTCCGAGGCTTTTCTTGACTTTGCATGGTTCGAGAAAGGCGAGGGAAAGAAGTTGATGAGAAGGTCAGTCAGTTGTGTTACCACTAGATTCTGTATATTTTCCTCCCTAAATCTGTTTACTCTCGGAATCATTTGACAGGCTGCGCATTGCTCTATGACATCTAGCTTTGAGCAGCCAACTTTTGGGCACCGGGGAGGCACACAGAGTAGTTCTGGGATGCGTAGAGTTCAAAGAAATGGGGGATTTTTCTTAAAATGACCTGAAGATCACTTCCTTAATTAGTGGTGACCAATTCTGTTTTTCTTCTAAATAAACTAAGATTGTTATGCACCATAGATGGAAGCACTGTTCTTTTACCCTTTTAAAGCTCACGTGTCATAACACATCCATTTCTGGTTCCCTGAATGGAAGTGGTCATTGTGAATGGTAAGGACTGTATTTGCACAAATAGTCTACATGGTAGCATCAGATGTCACAACGGGCAAGCTGAGTTAATCTGAGTATTGGAATTCCAGTAAAGTTTTATTTCAGGGTTTAGATAAAAAAGGCGTTTGTTTAAGAACACGTTAGTGGGGTGCTCGCTTCGGCAGCACATATACTAAAAAAAGAACACGTTAGTGGGGCGCCTGGGTGGTTCAGTCAGTTAAATGTCTGACTTCGGCTCAGGTCATGATCTCACAGCTCACGGGTTCTAGCCCTGCATCAGGCTCTGTGCTGATGGCTCGGAGCCTGGAGCCTGTTTCAGATTCTGTGTCTCCCCCTCTCTCTGCCCCTCCCCTGATCACACTCTGTCTCTTTCTCTCTCTCAAAAATACATGAATATAAAAGGAAATAAAAATAAATACATAAAAGCATTAAAAAAAGAAGAACACCTTAGTATATTTTTCATGAATGTGTATTACAGCTTAAGGCAGAATGCTGGTAATTCATGAAACATGTCTACCTATTTGCACATTTGAAAATTAGAGTTCAGTATATGGTTTATTTTTCAAGGGTAATCAAGTGCTATTCTAAGATTTTAGGTTGATTACAGGCATCAGTGTTTGCAAACATTGATCAAATCTGCCTAAAAGTGCATGATGGATAAAATTCGTACACAATAAAAATTTAAACATGTTTATAACACAGATGGATATTAAGAAAACTTTTATAAGAATTAAAATGTATTACTTGTTTTTGAAAAGTATTAGTAATTATGAGTAGGCAGAGATTTCTAGGCAAATCATCACACACAAAAAAGAAAGTTACTGTGTTTCCAAAACAAAACTTCTTTTAATCATTTAGTAAGTCATATAATCTAGGTTACTTCATTGTAAAATAATCCATAATTTGTTTAAAAAATTATTGACCCAGTCTAATCTTTCCCATGTCATTAAGGCCTGACTGGGCCTGATATTTTATTAAACCTGAATCTCTCCCTTTATGCTGGATTCTGGCTCTCAATGGCATTTTGCTGGGTAATTTCGCCAAAGGGCTGGGCTATAAATCTAAGTGTGTTTCCCTCCCAAGCTGGAGCCACATGAAACTAAAGACATCTGTGTCAGAACATGGGTTCTGTTCCTGATTTGAACATTCAAGCCAAAGTTTGAACTGAATCATTCTTTTTCATTCAGTTCAACGCTGTACTGGAATCATTATATACCTTATATTGATATTCTTCATAATAGAAGAATATATGGGATTGTAATAAATGAGTGGAAGCGTCTAGTGGCTTTCTCCCACCGTAAACAGTGTTTTGTGTTTAGCCCTTAGCGTTGGCATTTGATTCAAGTGGCGGTTCTCAACATCGGGGATGGAGAAAGAACCAGAAGAAATGGTGCATCAGAATCTCTGGGAAGGAGGTTTGGACTGGGTGTTGCGTTTCAAAAAATATGCTTGCCTGTTTGAGAATCAATTCCATAGTGTAACTCTGTCACTAGTGGGATTATACCGGGTGAAAGTGATAGGCTTGAAGCCATTGGTTTAAAATACTTGTAGCAGGGTGGTCAATTTCAGTGAATGCCAAGACCTCCCTATCTCAGCGGGCTGTTTTCATGAGTGTTTATGCAGTGAGTGGTGTGTGTATGTGCGTGTGTGCCTGATGGGAGCTTGGGGAGAGGGTGGTGCTTTTATTTCCCTCCAAATGATAGGAAAGACAGGAAACTGAAGAACAGGACGATGTCTGTTTCCTGTCCTGTACTTAGAGGCAATCCTGACTCTGGGGCTCACATGTGAGGTGCCTTTAGGAAGTCTCAGAATTTTGGAAACTCTGAAACTCAGATATTATAGTCCACATTTCATTTTCTCACAGGCTTGTGAGACTTAAGAAGATTGGGGTAAGAAATTTTTTTAACTTTACAATAGCAATTATGATAACGAATTACTAGTTCAAAACTCTATGTCAGTGTCATACCCTGAAGGCTGAATTTTTGACACAGAGAACTATTGGCATCAAGAAGATACAAAAACCCTGATGTGGTTTGTTTTGTTTTTTTTTTTTTTGAATGAAAAAGAAGTTTTCCAGCAAAATGACACATTCTGAGAAACTTTTCATGTATGGATTGTAGCCAGTAAGTATTTTAAACTCTTAGATAAAAATTAATGACTGAGATCGCTCCCGACTCCAACAATTTATTGGCTGTGTGACTTTTGACAAGTCTCTTTCACTGTCTGTGCCAGTTTCCTCATGAATGGAAGAAGGCTAATACTCATTGTTCTACCTTCTTCAGGAAAAGTGCCTTATTAGTGTTTTATTTTTATTCCTTTATTCCTTTAATTCCTTAATTTTAATTCCTTAATCCAGTGACTGGAGCCAGGTAAAATTATCCGTGAATCCGATTTATCAGAAAACTAAGAAACCAAATTTCAGAAAATCATCAGAGCATTTTCCGGTGTTACGGGGAAATTCTTACAGGAATCCCTGCCCCCTCCCTCACTAGAGCCCCTCCCCCCCAAAAAAACCCTTCGATACTATCAAACGTAATGCAGACTATTTATTATAATTTCTTTTTGTTAGTAGATAGCAATATTTCTAAATCTAAAACTTATGAATGCAAATGAAGGGCGTACTCTGTGCCTTGAGAAAAGTCCTGGACTGCAGCACAGAGAGGAGAACCCAAACAGAATCCAGCAAACAGAATCCAACAGAGAAAGAGTTATTGAAATATATGTGCGTTGAGACTGACTGGATATATCTTGCAAGTGCATAGGGTGAAACTACATCATGCCTGATGAGAACAGCTTCCAAGGGGACAGCTATTACTTAAGACAAAAATTCCTGGGACTTGCACAGAGCTGGGACATATTGTTTTGCACGTGTTTCCTCAAACTCAAGCCAGAGGGAAGAGATGCGGAACCTTTAGGAAATATCTTACAAAGGGTATCACTGGGAAACAGGGCTGACTTAGAGTTAACATAAGGCCATTGCAGGCATGCCTTAAAAGAACATATAACATATGGATCAAACTAGTCCACAATCACTTAATTACCGATGAAAAAAATTCCAACACTCTCTAAAGAAATACAACAAAATCCATTGCTTGAAAACAGAAACATCTAAATGTACCTCCTCCAATTAAAAGAAAAAATAACAACATTTGAAAAAAACAGAAAATATAACATCTAACCATAAGGGAATGAGTCAATAAAAACAGATCTGGAAGTGACAAAAATGGAGAAATTAACAGAAAAGGAAATGTGTCTCATATGCACAAGTTGACAGGAAATCATGAACATGAGGAAAGAAATGGAAGATATAAAAATGCAAATATAATTTGATGAAAAAGACAATATCAGAAATGAAAAATACAATGAGTGAGAATTATGGCAGATTCCACACTGGGAAAAAAAATACCAGTGAAATTGAATGTGCTGTGATAAGAAAAATCCAAAATACAGCATGATGAGGAGTGCCTGGGTGGCTCAGTAGGTTAAGTGTCTGACTCTTGATATTGTCTTGGGTCATGGTCTCGTGCGCTCATGAGATCAAGCCCTGTGTCGGGCTCTGTGCTTACAGTTCTCTCTGTCCCCACTCTGTGCCCCTCCCCCATTTGCAAGCATGCACTCTTTCTCTCTCTCAAAAATAAATAAATATTTTAAAAATATATATTCAAAATAAAGCATGGTGGATTAGAAAATAATTAAAGCCTCAGTGATCCATTGGGCAATATCCAGTGATATGATATGTGTTTAATTGGAGGCCAAATTTGTGAATCAAATAATTTATGAAGAAATGATATATTTTTTCCAAATTTTATGAAAATGATAAAACCACATATTTCAGAAACTCAGTAAACCCAAATCAGATTACATATTTTAACGATACAGACTAATGCACATCATAATAAAATTGCAGAGAATTAATGATAAATATATAGAATATTAAAACCAGTCAGGAATATCACATTGCATATATATATATACGCATATATATATACATATACATATATATACATGTATATATATGTATATGTATATATATATGTATATATATATGTATATATGTGTATACACACACACACACACACACACACACACACACACACAGAAATATATATAGCAGATATCTATCAGAAACTGCAAGCCCAAAGAAAATAAAGTGATAATTTTAGGGTACTGGAAGAAAAAGACATATTTATTAAAAATGTCAAATTATGCCCAATGTATGTTCTATACCCAATGTAACTATCTGTAAATTATTTCTTGAGACCAGCATTGATTGCAAAAAATGCTAAAGGAAGTTCTCTTCACTAAAGAACTTGACACTAAATAAAAATTCAGATCTGTACAAATAAGAAAATTAAGAATCGTAAATATGTGGGTATGAGAGATATTTCCCTCATTTGTAAATATCTTTTAAAATACTATCTAGAGCAAAAGTGATAGCAGTGTATTATGGGGTCTATCATGTGAAGAATGGCAGAGCTGAAATGGACTATCTTGTGATAAGTTTCTTAAACTGTATATTAGTGATATCATGTTTTAAGATAGATTATGATAAAGATGTATATTGTAAATAGTAAAGCAATCCTCAAAATTAAACAAAGCAATAGATTTGATAAGTCAATAGAGGAGTTAAAATGGAATAATAATGATAACCATAAAGCCACTAATCCAAACGAACACAGAAAAAAGAAACAATATAAGGCATAAATTGAAAGCACATAGTAATGTGATAGATTTACATTCAATTATATTCATAATCCTATTACATGTAAATGGTTTCAAATGTCCAGTTTGGAGGTAGAGAAGCAAATGAGTCCCTACATTATGCAGTCTATACAAAACCCACCTTAAATATAAATATAGATGGGTTAAAAGTAAAAGGATGGACATAGAAGACCATCCAAACTCTAATCAAAAATAATCTGGAGTGGCTATATTAATCTCAAACAAACTAGATTTCAGAAGAAGAAAAATTACCATTGATAAATAGAGTCCTTTCCTTAGGATGAAGGAATCTCATTGAGAAGATATACCAGTCATGGGGCGCCTGGGTGCCTCAGTCAGTTAAGTGTCTGACTTCGGCTCAGGTGATGATCTCCCGGTTCCTGAGTTCAAGTCCCGCGTCAGGCTCTATGCATGCGGACAGCTCGGAGCCTGGAGCCTGCTTCGGATTCTGTGTCTCCCTCTCTGTCTGCCCCTCCCCTGCGGATGCTCTGTCTCTCTCAAAAATAAATAAACATTAAAAAAAATGAAGATATACCAGTCGTAAGTGTGCATGTAATATCCAAAATACATGAAAAAGAGCTGATAGAACTGAAAGAATAGACAAAGCAAAATTTAAAGTTGCAGATGCTGATATTCTTGCTTCAGTAATTGACAGAATAAGTAGACAAAATTTAGTAAAAATATGAAACAGTTGAACAACGCTATTAACCAGATTGACCTAGGTGACATTTATGGATCAGGCCACTGACTAGGAACAGAATAGCCACACTTTTAAAGCACACGTGGAACATTCATCAAACAGATCATACGCTGATCATTTAAAATAATTCACAATATTTGAAATATTAAAAGAATATCATCTATATTCTCTAACCACAACAGAATTAGATTAGAAACAAACAAAAAACCAGCAGTATATCTGCAAAACTCTCCCAAATTTTGGAAATTAGCAACACGCGTATCTCATGGGTTGATGAAAAAAAATTACAAAATCCCTGAACCGCATGAAAACAAAAAAACAACATGTCAAAATTTGGGAAATGCACCTAATGCAGGGCTTAGGATAAAACTGATAGCATGAACTACTCACAGACGAAAAGAAAACGGTCTTTCTTATGATTTAATTAAGCTTTTACCTTAAGGGGAAAAATATCAAATTACGCTTGAAGTAAAAAATAGGAAGGAAATAAAGATAAATACAGGAATCAATGAAATAGACTAGAGACAAACAAATTTAAAGAATTTAAAATCTGGTTCTTTACAGAGATGAATAAAGTTGCTAAATGCATGGCAAGACTAATCCAGAAAAAGGAACACAAATCACCAATATCAGAAATGGAGGTAAGAACCTAACTACAGATCCCGCCAATGATCAAAAGATAAGGAAAAGAGTATAAACAGGTTTACACTCATTGTGACAAGTGTGTGGAACAAGCTCCTTGAAAGACAAACACAAAGAGACATAAAGCTCACCCACAAAGAAATACCTACACAAATAGCTTCATATCATTTGAATGTGTTGTTATTGTTATTCTCACAAAAAAGTCCAGGGACAGTTGGCTTTACTGGTGAAGTCATCAAAAATAAGAAAATTTAAAAAATAACAATAGTGCAAAAAGTCCCCCAGAATATTGATCAAAAAAAAAAATGATGCTTCCTAATTTATTTTATGAGGCTAGCATTATCCTGATACAAATACATTACAGGAAATTTGCAGACCAATATACCTCATGATCATAGCTACAAAAATCCTTAACAAAATAGCAAACCCAACTGAGCAATAAAAAGGATGACACGACCACTTGGAGCTTATTCCAATAATGCAAAATTAGTTTAACATTTTTTAAAAATGATTATTTATTTTTGAGAGAGAGAGGGAGCAGGGAAGGGCAGAGAGAGAGAGGGGGACACGAGATCTGGAGCAGGCTGTGCATTGGAGGCAGGCAGCAGATGTGGAGCTCGAACTCACAAACCTTGAGATCATGATCTGAGCCGAAGTTGGATGCTCAACCAAGTGAGCCACCTAGGTGTCCCTGGTTTAACATTAAAAAAAATAATAATTCAATATAACTTATCACATTAACAGATGTAGATGGAGAACTATACAACCATCTCAAGGAAGGAAAAACAAAACAAAACAGAACAAAACAATCATCAAACCTTTGAGAAAAGTCAACTCTTTCAAGGTAAAAAAAAAACCTCAGCAACCTGGAAATACGAGAGTATTTCCTCCATGTAAAAAGCACCTCCACATCCCTACAGCTAACATCATACTTAATGGCAAAAAATTGAATATGCTTTCCTTAAGAAGGGGATTAGGACAAAATCATGCACACCAGCTATTTCTATGTACTATCGCTGTGATACTCCGAGCCAGTGCAATGTAGGTTGGAAAGGAAATGAAAGGTATACCGACTGGGGGCAGAGGGAGTAAAACTCTCGTTATCTTAGATAAAATGATCATTTGTTTAGAGAATAAGGAATCTCTCTTTAACAAGTTACTAGAATAGTAAGTGAGTTTAGCAAGTTTGCAGGGCATAAGGTCAATATACAAAAGTGATTGCGTTTCTTTATATTGGCAGCGAATAATTGGAATTTGAAATTTAAAAAGAAAGAACACCATTTGCAACATTTGCAACAGAGTAGGAAGTATAACTGCACGTATGCAAAACCTGTTACACTGACAACAATAAACTTTGATGGGAAAAATTAAAGATGATCTGAATGAGTAGCGTGATATGGCGTCTTTATGGATCCAGAGACTCAACGATTTTAAGATGCCAGTTCTTCACAAACTGATTTTGATTCAGTGAGATTCTAAGAAAAAGTCTTAGCAAGCTTTTTTGTAGAAATGGATTCTAAAATTTACCTAAAAATATGAAGGGCCCAGAGTAGCCAAAATGATGTGGGGTAAAAAAAAAAACCCCAAAAACAAAAAAACAAAAAAAAAAGCAAACAAAAACCCCAAACCAAACCAAAAAAAAAAAAAAAAAAAAAAAAGAACCGAAGGGCTTGAACTACTTGATTTCAAGAATTTCTGTGAATCTACAGAAATAAACACTGTATAATGATTGTTATATAAATTAATGGAATAAAACAGAGAATACAGAGCTAAATCACCACATAGACGCTTGATTGCCAAGATAATCAATAGAAAAGAGTCTTTTCATCAAATGATGCTGGACAAAATCTGCATCCGTAGGGGGGAAAGGAATCTCAAAGCTGACCTCACACTATATGCAAAAATTAACTCAATACAGATTGATCACAGAGCTAAACGTATATGCCAAAGCTATACACGACTGGAAGACATCAGGGAAAAAACTACATGACCTGAGTTAAAGACATTTAGATCACAGAAAAGAATCATAGACCTAAGTGTGAGAACTGGATCCATAAAAAGTTGGAGCAGGAGATCTGTGTGACCTCAGGTTACATGAGATTTTTTAGATCCTACACAAAGAGCATGTACCGTAAAAGAAAAACACAGTAAGTTTGGACTTCATCAAATTAAGTTTGGCTTTCCAAAGTACACCATGAAAAAAATCAAGACACCAGCCACAGAATGGGAGAAAATGTTTGCAAAACATGTATAATGATAGAGGGTTTGAATCCAGAGTGTATAAAGAATACAACTAAATAATGGAAGGTCCAACAACTCACTAGCAAAAAAAAAAAAAAAAAAAAAAAAAAAAAAAAAAAAAAAAAAAAAAAAAAAACAAGCAAAAGAATTAAATACTTCACCAAAGAAGGAAAATATATGAATGGTCAGGAAATGCAAGATACTTTGCATTCAGTCAATGGTGACAAATGCAAATTTTTAAAAAACTAAAAAATTTATATTTTATTTACTTTTGAGAGACTGTGTGCAAAAGCAGGGGAGGTACAGAGAGAGGGAGACAGAGGATCCAAAGTGGGCTCCCTGCTGACAGCAGAGAGCCTGACGCAGGGTTGGAACTCACCAACCATAAGATCGTGACCTGAGCCAAGGTCTGACGCTTACCCTACTGAACCATCCAGGCACACATGAGAAATGCAAATTGAAACAACAATGAGATACCTCTACACACACTTTGGGACTCCTGAAATTAAAAAGACTGAAAATACCATCTGCTTCTGTTGGTAGGGAGCAACCAGAAATATCACACGGTGCTGATAAGAATGTCAAATGATAGGGGCGCCTGGGTGGCTCAGTCGGTTAAGCGTCTGACTTCGGCTCAGGTCATGATCTCACGGTTCATGGGTTCGAGCCCCACGTCGGGCTCTGTGCTGACAGCTCAGAGCCTGGAGACTGCTTCGGATTCTGTGTCTCCCTCTCTCTCTGACCCTCCCCCACTCATGTTCTGTGTGTCTCTCTCTCTGTCAAAAATAAATGTTAAAAAAAAAAAAAGAATGTCAAATGATACAACCACTTTGGAAGACGTTTATAAATTTACTATCAGGTTAAATAGCCTCACTAAGCCTAATTAAAAAAAAAAAAGTATTCTGAACCAGAGTTCAGTGCACTATGCATTTATATACTCATGCCCTTATTCACTTAACTAACATGAGGAAGGATCTAGTGATTGGTGGAATCCACACTAAGGATCTAGTGATTGGTGGAATTCCATCCACTGGAAACCAAAACGTCATAAGCACACCGTGGTGCTGAAAGAGCTTATGGCTTAGTTGAGGTGACAGGCTTATACAATATGGTGTCCACTATGGGACCATGTAGGAAGACAGTGGATAGCAGATTTGTGAGATGAGGGAAAGCCTTTCAGAGGTAACGATGGCCAGGTGGAAACCTGAAGGCCTTCTACTGTCTTTCTATGCTTCAGCTCACATTAGCTTTTAAAATTTGTGCCCCCCCCGCCCCGCCAAAGGCAAGGGATCAGACCTGTACCACAATCTGATACCCTCCGTAGAGAGATGAAGGTAGGGAAATGGACAATATGAATCGTGAGATTTATCACTGGACAGATTTGTGCTTTGGCCACCACATCTTCTTCGTATGAGTATGCGTAACAATCCATGGCACAACTGAATTAAGAAGAGGAGTGCTCTGTGAATTATCTGTTGCATGAGTGATGAGGGGATGTGTAGGGAATGCGTGAAGTAGGAGCTGAATCCAGTGGGAATGAGGCAGAGGAGGTTATCTGGGGTCCTGGGTCCGTGAGTGAATGGTAACTGCCTCCGTTTATGATGAGGCCTCTTTGGTCTGGGTAGATGGCTGTTGACTGCTCGACTCAGGTACAATTTGGGGTGACTCACCTCCCTGCTGTTGCTATGTTGTTCTCCTCAAACACTAAGCCTGGAGGAAAGTTTTCTAACACTTAAAGCTATATCATGGTAGAGAAAATCCAGAACTCTTTATACTATTCCTAATCCACCTTACCAGACTGAAGATTCCTTGGTCTATCTATATCTATATATCTATATATCTATATATCTATATATCTATATATCTATATTTAGATATCTATATCTATAGATAGATCTATAGATATCTATATCTATTTAGATATATAGATATATTTTATTTGTTTTCCTAAGAATGCAGGATATGTATATTATTTTAAACAATTTGGTTCATAGAATCGAATAACAGAAGTACTCTTATTCACAGCAATTGATTTCAAAATAAATCTCTGGCCATAGCAATTTGGGATCTTAATGCTATTCAGATTGTGTTAACTGAGGAAAAATGCACGATTTGTTTCCTAAGTTGGGGGGGGGGCGTGGTGTGGAAACCCTGACTCTTATATCTTCAAAACTGGGTAAGTAACCTGAGGCACTGAGGTCATAGAAGTAGAAACAGGGATTTGGTGTTCTTCTCTTTTTTTCAAAAAATACAAATCTCTTTCTGTTCTCTTTCATAGTATGCCTTAATATTTTATTTTTTTCTTCCCATCTCTCTTGACTCATGTTTCTATTTCCCTTTTTGCCTTGTTTGTATTTCTTAGCTTGTGGAGTTTCCTTGGTCCCTGCTTATATCAGTGGTTCTCAAACTTGCGTGTACATCAGAATCGCTCAAAGGTTTGGTTAACACAGACCTCTAGGCTAGGAGTCTCGGATTCAGTGAGGAGAGAGGAGGGATGTGTGTGAAAATTTGCATTTGTAGTAAGTTCCCAGGTGATGCTGGGAATTTCCTGTGTCCACTCTGTGAGAATCACCGACTTCTAAATCACCCTGCTGGTAGCAGCCAAAGGCAGTTGTGAATGTTCTAGAAGGAGCTAAAATGGACCGCAAGTGGTCTGGATGCCTAACTGCACGAAACCTGCGTAATAAATCTACACTTTCAAGGTTAATTGCGATCTTGTTTTTAACCTTAAGATCGGAGATATTTTAAAATCTTTTCATAACTGTTCCAGTGATTTATAAATTCACAAAGTGTGTAGTTTTGAACGTGTTATCATTCTTTGTTGTGTGTTCCCTCTGATAAGTTTTTCTTGATTTGCACAATCACCTTGTCATTGTTGAGCCTTTGCTGAATATCTTCTACTGAAAACATCATCAAATACATCATATCTTACTACACGGTTCTGACAGCTGAAAGAAAATGAAAAAGCATGGGTCTGTTTAATAGGTCAAGAGTGGAGGCATAATCAGTTAAGTGAGAAGATTCAGAGATCTATATTGCCTGTACACTTTGCGTTTCACAGGCTTGGTTGGTAGTTATGCCCTTTCCATATGTTTTGCCAGAGCTAAACATAACAAAATTAATCAGTAAAAACCCTGTGAAATGCCCGAACATTCTTTGAGAATTTTCATTCGTCCTCAGAAAATCACTTTTCTTCTATTATTTTGTTCATCCCAGGTTTTGCCTTTCTTCACTTGACTTCCCTAACTTGAATTTGTTTTGTGGATTTGCCATCCGGTCTTGCCTTTTTTTCCTTCTTTCCTCTGTCCTTCACTGTGAAGTTGGTTTTTCTCTTTCTTGAAACTCATTTCAAGCTTCCAGGTTACTTTTTACCCCTGTGGACTTTTAGGCTTGTACCTGAAAGGAGTATTGTGTATTTTGTATAGTGCATTGATAGCTGGAGACAATAGAGTCCCAATTAGCCAATTAAACCTGGCAAGATATGGACTGTTGCCCAAACCCTAGGACCTTTTGATCCAGACACGTGGTGCATATCCTTTGAACTTAAGAAAATTCTCTGCTTCTTTTTAAAAAAATAATTTTTAATGTTTATTTTTGAGAGGGCAGGGGAGAGGAAGAGAGAGACTGAGACACAGAATCTGAAGCAGACTCCAGGCGCTGAGCTGTCAGCACAGAGCCCGACGCAGGGCTGGAACTCGTGAACTGAGAGATCAGGACCTGAGCCGAAGCTAGGCACTTAAATGACTGAGCCACCCAGGTGCCCCCAAAGATTCTCTGCTTTTTACCCTGCTGTCTCATGCAGGGTAGGGACATGTATGCGCTGGGGACATACATGGTAGGGAACATGGGTGAATCAGAGAAAACCTCTGAAGGAATCTAAGGTGCTCACGCAGAACCTTGGGATACGTTTGCTTACCAGGAGTTTTATGTAAACAGGTAGCCAGCGAAGAACTGAGCTCATTGTGTTGGCTTCTTCGCCTGCAGTCACCTGCCTTTGGATTTGAACCTCCTGAACTAAACCTTTGTGAGTTCTTAAGGTTTGATCTTACCCTCATTTTATTCATTCCTCTTCCGTGGGATTCCTTAGTGATTCTCATTTTGAGAAAGTTGCTTTCTTTGGTAAGTGTGCCCGCTCCCAGACAATGTATTAAGGATTAATAAATTGTACCTGACACTGGCATTGTTTAGGGGCTAGCGGATGTCCAGAGAATAGTAATTTGAAGAGAACGAGAGAGAAATGAGGATAGGGAAAAGTTAGTGACTGTAATGTGGAGGGGATCTTCTTAGGGGCTTGATAAGGGTTGTGAGGCCAAAGAGCTTTAGAAATCTATTTTCTGGGCTCCTGGCTGGCTCCGTAGGTTAAGCGTCCAACTTCGGTTCAGGTCATGATCTCTCGGTTCACAAGTTCCAGCCCCGCGTCGGGCTCTGTGCTGCCAGCTCAGAGCCTGGAGCCTGCTTCCGATTCGGTCTTCGTCTCTCTCTGCCCCTCCCCCACCCATGCTCTGTCTCTGTCTCGAGAGTAAACATTAAAAAAAAAAATCCATTTGCAGCTTAATCGATCCAGTATGCTTGATATTCATGTTGCATAAAAACATTGTTTTCTTAGAGGTTTCTTAATGTTCAGAAATCTTTGTGTGGACTTTCTTTACTCTGAGAATTTTTTTCTTTTTCTTTTCTGTCTCCCCCCACCCCCTCCGCTTTTTTCTTTCCTGCCATGAGGAAGTTTTGTTTGGCCTGGAGTAAATGAAACTCAGAGCCCAAAAGGCTTGGTTAAATTGAGCTTGAAACTGAAAACCCATGATGCTCTCGTGAGCGCTGAGCAAGAAGAATATTTGCTTGTGCTTCACCCCAGTGGAATCATCTGAATTTTCTGTTTCTATTTCCTCTTTGCCTCCAGAACCAGAAGGAAAAAAAACTATGAATGCAGAAAACGAACCCCTCTGAGATATTAAATTCTTATAAATTGGAACTCGTTCATAACCGATGCAGGGGTTCAAATGAACCTAATGTTGGTCGTGAGCAAACTTCATTGACCTCATTGCAATGAAATGCCCTGCACTTCGTGTCCGCTTCCAACTGGCCGTCGTCACACAACCTCCACGCTTGCCACGGGCAGCCGTCAGACCACTGCCAAGTTGGCAGCTGTGACGCCAAGGCCATCGGTCAAATGGGGATGGAAAAAACATCGCTCCCCCTCTTACCCACTAGACCAGTCCAGTGCTCGGTTCGGGGTTGGGGCAGCCCAGCACGGGCTCTCGGGAAATTCAGTGAAACTCCTACTAGAGGCGCTTGTTTCAGAACTTCAGTGGAATTGAATAGTTACACCTGTCATCCCCCTGCAATAAATTAGTTTCCATGTCAACATGAAGCCTGATAGAAAATTCCAGCTGACATTAGGACACTGAAATGGCAACATTTCCTTCATGGCAAACGAAGATTGGTCTGCAGAAGAAATGTTTTAGGGGAAAAGTTTGAAGACTGGCTGGCATTTAAAAATTTGTCTCTGTCTATTGGTTCGGTTCACTCCTTATCATAAACCTTGGTAATTACATTTTGTGCTTCCTTCGATGCTCCAAGACTGACAGGACTGTGTTTAAGGAGAAAGAATGAAAAACTCCCAACAGTACTTGAATTCGGTTCACTCGGCCGCGTGTGTTATGACAACATCTTTCATCGCAGTAGTAATCTCCTAAGAGTAATGCTGGACAGCATAACAATAAATTGCCTTTATCTTGCCTTTATTTGTTTGAGCTTAGAGAGTTCCCTCGTAGCAAACATTTTTCTGTAGAAACCACATATATTTTCCTTGGTGCTCCTTTCCTTGGGGAAAAGAATTGGATAAATGAATGCATTTTTGCATCTATGTGGTATTTTAGATTTCCGCGAAGAAAAGAAACATTCGTATTTTCAAGGCTTTCCTTGGTTCTAAGCATTTACTTTTACAACATGCACATAATTATCTTTCCAGTATTCTTCTAAAAAGGGCCTACCTATATGCTAAATATGGGAAGTGAGAACAGACCCTTGGGAGAACAAGAAAAGACAGAGTTGACATGACATTGTTTATGCTACCTAAAAGATTTTAGGCAAAGCTTTTGTACAGATAGTCTTGATGAGTTATCAATGCTGCTCTCATTACTAAGTTACAAAGCTGGTCTTGTTTGTATAGGAAGGATGCTGCTTCCTTTCCATATTGCCTGAACCAGAAGAGAAGTTCTTGTTCAAGAAGTTCTTGAATCTCCTGCATTCTCAGGAGGAGGGAAAACAGCATTCAACACCGAAGTTGGCCAGTGGGATTTTCACATTCTTAGACAAAGGTGAGGAATTCATTCACTGCACGGTGAACAAACTACACAATAATAATAGCAATACCATATGTTAAAGTTTCCTGTTAAAGTAAGTGTAACTGATTTCTTTTTCCATTTGGACATTTGAGGCTTTGGCCCTATTGGCATCTGTCGAAATAGCTTAAAATGCTGGTATATCTTAGACACTTTAAATATGTCATCTTACTGATTCTAGTAACAACTCTTGAGGCAAATACTGTTATTCTTGCTGTTTGTGTATGAGGACACTGAAACATTGAGAGCCTTGAAAATTAGTTTCTTCTAAGTTGACCAGTGAATTAATGGTTGAGTACCAGATCCAATCCAAAGGAATCTGGTTCTAAAACTCTTGCTTTTAAATGTTACACTTTAGTGTTTCGAGATGTGGATGTGGATGAGGTTTTATTGCTTCTTTTCATAAGCATTCCAATGGTTATGTTTCTTCTTGAAGGTAAATGTCTAGTGCCCTTGGTATTACAACAATCCATGTTATTTCAATGATTAGTGTATTCTCTTTTGGGTCCTTCTGAGTAGTAGGGCTCATATTAGAGAAACATGAAAGAAGGCCCTCTACTATTTCTGCCCAAGTTCTTATCTTAGGACCTAGTTTTGATATCAAGATGACCAGAGAGCAACATGCGATGGGCCCCTGTGAGAGACCAACTTTCCCAGAGAATCAAGATGATTCCTTTATCCCAATCCTTGTACTAAAGCTTCTCAAATAATCAGTGAGCATTTCTCACTCACTGGGTACTCAATCATCTGCCGAAATTTGTACTTTCTTTAAAGCTTTAGTATCCAAAGATCCAAAGACCACCTACCACCTAGGAAGAATGTTACAAATGAAAATTCTTGTCCGCAACCCCCTGAGTCTGCATTTCAACCAGATTCATAACTGCCACAGGCCTGGAAAGTCTGATGTCAGGGAATGTCCCAGAAGCAGGGGGAAGGTAGGCTGAGTTCAGGGAGACTTGATTCCTTTAACTTTTCACATTAACTTTATCAGTATGTATGTATATAATACATACATACATACATACATATATATATATATTATATACATACACACACATATATAAACAGGTTAGACCATTTCTTTCTTTTCTTTTTAGTTTTTAAAAATATTTTTATGTATTTTTGAGGGGGGGAGGGGCAGACACACACACACACACACACACACACACACACACACACACACACACACACAGAATCCAAAGCAGGCTCCAGGCACAGAGCCCCACGTGGGGTTCGAACTCACAAACCACGACGTCATGACCTGAGCCCAACTGGGATGCTTAACGGACTGTGCCACCCAGGTGCCCCTCTTTATCAGTATATTAACACGTGGGTCATCACACATCTAGCCCAAATCCAGGGGGCCTCCCCAATGTCAGATCTGAAAAGGGGAAACAGAAGTCAGCAATAAAGGACTTAAAACCTAAAGAGAGAGAAACCTAAGAAGGTGACAAGAAGGGCGTGCTGCCCACACCCACACTGTGAAAAAGCTTTGAGGAGGCCAATGCACCCACCAGAAGTGTTCTACAGGCAGTTCGGCCCCGCCCTCTGCCCTGTCTGGGGTTTGCAGGTGAGCGCACAGAAGGAATGGGGATTTTCCTATTGTCCCCGATGGACTCAGGACACGTTTTCAGAATGCATGATAAAAACAGCACTTCCTCAGCGTCCCTCGCTGTGGTCACACTTCCTGATCAACATGGATTTTGTTATAATGGTTTCTTTCTGTTGACAGAAACGTAGTTGGCGACCTCACGCAGCCTACAGCTGGAGCGGGAGCCAAAGCAAACACACCCTTTGGCTCCTCCTAGCTTCAGATGGTTGTAGTTTTTGAGTATGTGCCCTGGCAGCCCTCGCTGCTATCACTGTTATTATTTCAATTTATTGTGGAGCTTTTCATAATTCTAGTAAGGATATATATTCCAAGATAGGACAAGGGTTAGCTAAGTTCACGGAGAGAGGAGAAAAATGCAGAGAGAGGTAGGAAGCTGCCCGGGGCCGAGCTCTTTCCAAACCAGAGAATCCGTGACCTCCTAGATCACCCTCCCAGGCTTGCAGCCTGAGTTGTTTTTTTTGGATTCTGTGGGCCACAGGAGCCAGTGGGTGTCAAGCTTTTGCCAACACGATCCGGAACGTGTTGGTTATTTTCTCTACCTGGTGTTACTTCTGGTCACCAACAAGCAAAGTAAAATTAATAAAAATAAATGGGGGTTTTGCCTTTTTTTTCTTCTTTCCATATCTGATTTGTTTTGAGGTATCTACGTATTAGATCTTAAGGGGACACCTGAGGTTGTGGCAAGTGGTGGTTAACAGGCCATTTTGCTCCCTCTGCCTGGCTACGGTCTGTTTACTCGTTTGATTTTTCTGTCTCTCTCTCTCTCTCTGCCTTGGAGATACAGTCACTGCCTCTCTGACGGTCTCAGGCTGGAGGCTTCACTGGTGTGTACGTGCTGGAAACTTCCATCAGGGCTTGTCCACTGCTTGCTCACCCTTTCCCCACATCCTGCATTCATTTTAGGACTTTCCTTCACCACCTGTCACCGGCCTTGTGTTGTTTAGAATGCAGGCTTCCCTGAACCTGTTTGTAGAATTCTTCAGCTCTATCATACCGTGCTCCGGGTCACTGCAGGGGATGATGAGAGAGCGTGCTAATATCTCTTCACCATTTTCCAAATGTAAGCAAAGGCAATGGTAACTCATAGAAAACCTGGATTGAAGTGGACGGAGACATTACCGGGCAAGCAGATCATTAGTTCCCTACCACCTGAGTCCTCAAACTAGTGTCTCTCTTTTATTCCAGGCCTTAACTTAAATGGCCTAATTTAGCAACAATTGTAGCACCCCTCCCCCTATGACCTATGACATCTGTCCGAGGTGTTTCCTTCCAAGTTATGGAGTGAAGAACAGAGCAACCAGCAGATGGCCTTTCATCACCAGACTAGAGTCTCAACTGTTAACCCTCAAACTGCCCCCTACGTATAACTCAGTTGCTACAGGTGCTAGAAGGGCATCTGCAAGAGAAACCGGCCCAAGAACTCAGGATCAGGTCCAAGAACTCCCCCACTATCCTTGGGTTATTCTATCACATTATGGCTACATCCCTTCCCGTTGGTTCTTTGAGTGCCCATGAAAACTTATTATACTCTGCCAGTGTTTTTTCTTACTGTTCTTGTTTTTGTTTTTTTAATCTGGTAGAGAAAGTCTTGATCGTGACCAGGGACCTTCGGTAGAAGGACAAAAATGTGGAATGGAAACCATACGTGGGTTTGAGAGTTTTCTGGGGGGAGATGGGAAAATAGGAGCAATCACACGGCTGGAGCAGGAGTGTGTATGAGATGCTACGCTTGTAGATTTTGTTGAAGCTTCTTGAGCTTTCTTGAAGCTGTAGGGCAGTGTTGCCCAGTACCTTTCCCTTGGGGATGGGAATGTTCTGGATCTGTGCCACCATATGGGAGCCACTACCCACATGTGTCTACTGGAGCACATGAAATACGGGTAGTGCAACTGAAGAACTGAAACTGTTTTCATTTAATTTTAATTAATTTATACTTAAATTTCAAAGGCCACCAAATGCTAGTGGCTTGTGTACTGAACAGGGCAGTTCTGGGGGGTCAGTTATGTGGAGACGGGCTTGGTAGCTTATAGTTACATCTCATTTCCTGGAAGATATGAAGGGCATGAGCATACAGGGCACAGTCTCCGCTCCAGCATCACCAAAGTCACGAGTGAGAATCTCTAGACGTTTACTTATACTTCCTTTAGGAAATGAGCTCACAACTGAGAATGCTCTCAGAACGGTCCGTACGTACCCCTCTTGGCATTAAAATTGCCTATTTATTTATATCTTCCCCCACCGAACTGTATACTCGGGGAAAGCAATTATTTTTGTCTCATTCACCACTGTATACTAAATGCAGACTACAGTGCCTACCAGAGAGGTATTTGGAAAACACCAGTTGAACAAATAGTTTTCCACATGGATTATTCATAGGATCATAAAATGTCAAAGCCAAGAGGGCCTTTTGTTATTGTGACACGCCCCGCTGCTGCCTCCTCTAAACCACTTTTTATTTCTTCCTTCTGACTGGCAAACCCCAGTGATGTTAGGGTGTCCAGGCCTCCCCCTTATGACTCAGTGAAACGTGGCCTATTCTCCTCAACTCTAGGCGTAAATCCTGATGGGTATAAACAAATAATGGCTGTCTGGCCCGATTCCCTTGGCAATAATTGGTGGGCTTTTAATCTAGTTCTGATCAGGAGGATGTGAGGGAGTAGTTTTGGCAAAGGTTTACTCTTAAAAGGGATGTAAGGAAGAAGAGGTCCATCTTTTGCTTCTAGATTTTCCTATGTCTGGATGTGAAGCCTGGAATTTCTGCTGCCATTTTGTAAACACTGGGGGAGTTGACTGAAGGCAGAGAATTGGAACAGATGTAGAGTCTATGGTAATGTTGAGCTGATGAATCAGCCAACAATGAAATCGGTCAAATTTGTCCACAGTTTGTTATGGACGATCACAAATTTCCATACTTTAATGCCAGTTGAATTAGGATTTTCACAGACTGACGTGGCTTGAATGGATCCTCTGCAAAGCTGTAATCGAGGGGTCAGCCAATTCCATTCCAGGGAAGTGGGTTCTTCTCTGGAGCCCACTGGGGAAGACTCCAATTGCAAACGTACATGATTATTGGCAGTATTCCGTCCTTTGCAGGTTACCAGGGGTCTTCCCCTTTTGCTAGCTGGTGGCCAGAGACTGCTCTCAGCCCCTTCTTGTATGGCCTTCTCAACATGGCCGCCCATGTTTCAGGTTGCTTCTTCAAAACCATTCAGAGAGTCTCCTCACAAGATGAGTTGATACAATCTTATGTAATAGGGGTTTTGCACATCTTGTAGGCTTTGCTGAATCCTACTGATTAGAAGTCTCCAGTCCTGTCCACACTCCAGGGGAGAGGATCATGCATGGGCTTAGTTATGGGGGCCACCCTTGAGTATGTTTGCTAAACCTCCTCACTTTGAAAGTGAGGAAATAGGCCCAGGGGGATGATTTGGCTTCCCCAAGATATGGTTCCTTGGTAGAGGAACTAGGAGTACATGCTCCATTTTTCCCCCATCTCAACCTACTACCTCAGCCACAAACCAGCTCTGTGACCTTCTCCTTGTTACTTAGTCTCTCTGAGCCTTGGTTTTCTGATTGACCTAAGACAAGGTCAGTGATGTCTATCTTCAAGAGACTGTTTTAGAGAGTTTCATGTAGTAATATCGGTAATGGTTTTTGCAGATATTAGGTTCTATAAAATATTACTTTCGGCTTTCTTCCCTTCTCTACCATGTCATGTGGTCTCTCTCTTATCTCCTAAATGGGAAAGAGGGGAGGAAGACTAGAATGCTTGGGGAGTTGTGTTTTACTTTCAAGGTTTAGAACCTAACCTAATCTGTTAGGTTAAAAATGATGGTGAGCAAAGGTTTTTTGAACCATCTCAGGAGTAAAAACCAAGGTCCAGAGTCAAATAGGAATCCCTTCTTTAAAAGATGCTAACACAACTGTGTCTTTGCTTTGGCCACAATCTCTGAACTTAAAGTCAAAGCAATTGTATTGCTGAACTGAGCTCTGGGGACCTTCTCCGCAGCATTTGGTTTTTGCTTTTTAAATCAAGGACAACCAGGTCCAGTGGAGAGCAGTTTTCGATGTCAGCTGATTGTCATAAGTAGTACACCAATAACTGCTTTAAAAGGATACAGGCTAGATGGTTAATGAAAATTCTTAAAGGGCTGCTGTTAAGCTGTGATTCTTGAAATTCACAAATTTCCATGGGTTCAAGATAAGTTCGCTTCCTAAAGCCTGCGTGAAAATTCTATTCCTTCTTTCTGACCCACACTGAATTGTTTTATAGGAGAAGGTCAACAGGGTATGTGTTCTTTCTTACTACACTATCAGACTGCTGTCCTTTGGGGACAAGAGACTTTATACACTGGTGAACCATCATGTGTGATATGAAAGTAATGTCTTAGGATAGACTTTGACAGAGTTGAGAGCTAGACTATTGTCCCCTTATTTATTAAGTTAGGCTCCTGAGGGAGATCTGTGTATTAAAAAATGTTCCAACAATACTCATGGGCATGGTTCTTAGTTCCATGGCCCCATTCTGGCCTTTATTGCAAATATGAATTGCTTTAGCTGAAATGATTCTGTAGTCTCTGCCTTGTTATAATAATAATAATAATAATAATAATAAAGCTATCCTGTATTGAGATCTCATCCTATATCAAGCCAAGCTTTGTTCTAAGTGCTTTCCATATATTTAGTCACTTAGCCCCCTCTCAGGTACTCTTGACATAGGAGCTACAATACTATGAGGTATGTTTTCTGAACAGATATAGATACAATATATGCTACCAATTTAAATTTGCCTTTTATTTCATCATCAAAATGTAAAATATTATTCATGATATCATGAGGCAAATTCGCCTGGAGGCAAATCTATTCTTCTTATCTGTGCTTGTCCAACACAGCATCTAACTATTTGACTCACCCTGGCCTCTACCAAAGTAAGAGAGGACATTCAGGGTCTCATAATTTATTATGGAGGTCTGTGGTTGGAAGGATTATCACACATTACTTTTTTTTTAATTTTTAATTTATTTTAGAGCTTGAGCAGGGGAGAGCAGCAGAGGGAGGGAGGAAGGGAGAGAGGGAGAGAGAGGGAGAAAGAGGGAGAGAGAGAATCTCAAGGAGGCTCCATGCTCAGTGCAAAGCCCAACACGAGGTTCAATCTCATGACCCTGAGATCATCACCTGAGCCAAAACCAAAAGTCAGGTGCTTAACTGACTGAGCCACCCAGTTACCCCTTTATTTTTTTATTCTTATAAATATTGTTCATTAACTATTGTAAATTGGAATTGGAGTTGATATCAATATGCCTTATGAGTTATTAGTGATTATCTGATATATTATTATGTGACAGATTTGCTTGCTCATTGTGTACAGGTGTTTTATACAGAAGTAGAAGATGAAAACCATTTCTTAACTAAGACTTGCTAGAACAGAATAATGTAATATAAGTATATAATGTTAGTCCCAATGGTCTGTCACTATTTATCAATGATTAATATATTTTAACATTCTTACTTAGCTTCATGAGCTTTTGTAAAGGGTGAATAACGTGTGCTGTCACCAAAATCGCTGTGCCTCCTTTTCTCGGCTGACTTTTGTCACAGGAGAGGCACTCACTCATGATTTCTATATCACACTCAACTGTACCATTACTGTTTTAATTGGATTACTACTAACCAGCACAGAGTTTTTTTTGTTTTGTTTTGTTTTTTCGTGTGAAAATCTGCACTTTTAATCAAAGCAGGTACGATAAGATAAGTTAAAAAAAAAATAAGTCTGAGGGATGTTATTCCTGGGAACCAGACTTTTTTCTTGTTGAAACGGAGCAACATCAAGATATGCAGTGCCACAAACTCGTGTTTGCAAATGCTTAGTGCCTTTAGAGGCTGAACACTTGTTCATAGATAGGTGATACAGTTACTCTGCGATTCTATAACCTTAATTCTTTTTTTTTATTATATGAAATTTATTGTCAAATTAGTTTCCATACAAAACCCAGTGCTCATCCCCAAAGATGCCCTCTTCAATGCCCATCACCTACCCTTCCCTCCCTCCCACCCCCCATCAACCCTCAGTTTGTTCTCAGTTTTTAAGAGTCTCTTATGCTTTGATTCTCTCTCCCACTCTAACCTCTTTTTTTTTTCCTTCCCCTCCCCCATGGGTTTCTGTTAAGTTTCTCAGGATCCACATAAGAGTGAAAACATATGGTTTCATATGGTCTTTCTCTGTATGGCTTATTTCACTTAGCATAACACTCTCCAGTTCCATCCACGTTGCTACAAAGGGCCATATTTCATTCTTTCTCATTGCCACGTAGTACTCCATCGTGTGTATAAACCACAATTTCTTTATCCATTCATCAGTTGATGGACATTTAGGCTTGTTCCACAATTTGGCTATTGTTGAGAGTGCTGCTACAAACATTGGGGTACAAGTGCCCCTATGCATCAGTACTCTTGTATCTCTTGGGTAAATTCCTAGCAGTGCTATTGGTGGGTCATAGGGTAGATCTATTTTTAATTTTTTGAGGAACCTCCACACTGTTTTCCAGAGTGGCTGCACCAGTTTGCATTCCCACCAACAGTGCAAGAGGGTTCCCGTTTCTCCACATCTTCTCCAGCATCTATAGTCTCCTGATTTGTTCATTTTGGCCACTCTGACTGGCGTGAGGTAATATCTGAGTGTGGTTTGTATTTCCCTGATGAGGAGCAGCGTTGAGCATCTTTTCATGTGCCTGTTGGCCATCTGGATGTCTTCTTTAGAGAAGTGTCTATTCATGTTTTCTGCCCATTTCTTCACTGGATTGTTTTTTGGGTGTGGAGTTTGGTGAGCTCTTTATAGATTTTGGATACTAGCCCTTTGTCTGATATGTCATTTGCAAATATCTTTTCCCATTCCATTGGTTGCCTTTTAGTTTTGTTGATTGTTTCCTTTGCTGTGCAGAAGCTTTTTATCTTCATGAGGTCCCAATAGTTCATTTTTGCTTTTAATTCCCTTGCCTTTGGGGATGTATCAAGTAAGAAGTTGCTGTGGCTGAGGTCAGAGAGGTCTTTTCCTGCTTTCTCCTCTAGTGTTTTGATTGTTTTCTGTCTCACATTCAAGTCCTTTATCCATTCTGAGTTAATTTTTGTGAATGGTGTAAGAAAGTGGTCTAGTTTCATTCTTCTGCATGTTGCTGTCCAGTTCTCCCAGCACCATTTGTTAAAGAGACTGTCTTTTTTTCCATTGGATATTCTTTCCTGCTTTGTCAAAGATTAGTTGGCCATACTTTTGTGGGTCTGGTTCTGGGGTTTCTATTCTATTCCATTGGTTTATGTGTCTGTTTTTATGCCAATACCATGCTGTCTTGATGATTACAGCTTTGTAGTAGAGGCTAAAGTCTGGGATTGTGATGCCTCCTGCTTTGGTCTTCTTCAAAATTACTTTGGCTATTCGGGGCCTTTTGTGGTTCCATATGAATTTTAGGATTCCTTGTTCTAGCTTCGAGAAGAATGCTGGTGCAATTTTGATTGGGATTGCATTGAATGTGTAGATAGCTTTGGGTAGTATTGAGATTTTAACAATATTTATTCTTCCAACCCATGAGCACGGAATGTTTTTCCATTTCTTTATATCTTCTTCAATTTCCTTCATAAGCTTTCTATAGTTTTAAGCATACAGATCTTGTACATCTTTGGTTAGATTTATTTCTAGGTATTTTATGCTTCTTGGTGCAATTATGAATGGGATCAATTTCTTTATTTGTCTTTCTGTTGCTTCATTGTTAGTGTATAAGAATGCAACTGATTTCTGTACATTGATTTTGTATCCTGCAACTTTGCTGAATTCATGTATCAGTTCTAGCAGACTTTTGGTGGAGTCTATCGGATTTTCCATGTATAATATCATGTCGTCTGCAAAAAGTGAAAGCTTAACTTCATCTTTGCCAATTTTGATGCCTTTGATTTCCTTTTGTTGTCTAATTGCTGATGCTAGCACTTCCAACACTATGTTAAACAACAGCGGTGAGATGGGACATCCCTGTCGTGTTCCTGATCTCAGGGGGAAAGCTCTCAGTTTTTCCCCATTGAGGATGATATTAGCTGTGGGCTTTTCATAAATGGCTTTTATGATGTTTAAGTATGTTCCTTCTACCCCAACTTTCTCGAGGGTTTTTATTAAGAAAGGATGCTGAATTTTGTCAAATGCTTTTTCTGCATCGATTGACAGGATCATATTGTTCTTGTCTTTTCTTTTATTAATGTGATGTATCACATTGATTGATTTGTGAATGTTGAACCAGCCCTGCATACCAGGAATGAATCCCACTTGATCATGGTGAATAATTCTTTTTATATGCTGTTGAATTCGATTTGCTAGTATCTTATTGAGAATTTTTGCATCCATATTAATCAGGGATATTGGCCTGTAGTTCTCTTTTTTTACTGGGTCTCTGTCTCATTTAGGAGTCAAAGTAATACTGGCTTCATAGAATGGGTCTGGAAGTTTTCCTTCCCTTTCTATTTTTTGGAATAGCTTGAGAAGGATAGGTATTATCTCTGCTTTAAATGTCTGGTAGAATTCCCCAGGGAAGCCATCTGGTCCTCTTCTTTGTTGGGAGATTTTTGATAACTGATTCAATTTCTTCACTGGTTATGGGTCTGTTCAAGCTTTCTATTTCTTCCTGTTTGAGTTTTGGAAGTGTAACCAGCACAGAGTTTTAATTCTTCCCCAGGAAGAGTAAAACAGGATCATGTACATCTCTAATTTTGAGTCTAGAACCACTACCAAACTCTATATTTTGAGTAATCATATTTTATTGGAGAGCTTCAACTAAATGATCACCATGAGGAGGAAAAAAACAATAATACTCTATTCCAGTGATGAGGGGGTTTTTTGGTGTCTTTTTGGGTTTGGGGAGGATTTTTGTTATTGTTTTTGTTTTAAGCTAAAAGCTATGGTACTTTAAAGTCAATGAATGGCTTTAATTTGATGCTGAGGACTTTCTGATGTAATAGACTGCTGAATTCCACCTGATTTAAGAGGTCTTAGCATCATCTAGAGGCCATTAGAAACTGAAATCCAGCTTTGGAAATTCTTTGAAGGAAATGATGCCCAACTGATGGTGAGAACTATTCAAAGAACCTGGAGCCATCAGGGCTTCAGAGTTATATGTCAGTAACTTGATGGGTTCTTTATGCTCCTCACTGCCAGAATACCTGGGTAACATAGCACAGTGGATTTACTTGGAAAGTTTTATCTCTTCCGTACACATGGGAGACTGACTGTTGGAGAAATGGATGTGAGTCTTTGCATGGCATCTTCATAGCCAATAGACAGCTGACATTTTAACTGAACAGATAGGTTCATAAGTAGCTTGGGTGCTAACATATGGTGACATTTCCAATTATAGGCCCCTACTATATAGTAGAACTTCTGATTTTTTTTTAATTTACTAACACAAAACAAAACTCTCTTAATGTCCATTTCTTTGGGTGTCTCAAGAAAGATGCAAAATAATTGAAGCCGTGTTATAGAATAAGGGAAAATAATTTATTGCCTTAGTAACAAAGATATCTCATCTTTAGAAAAATAAAGGCATACGTACTATGGGAGAGATTTGCTATCTTATACCTGGCTTTGCTTAGATCTCAGATGCCTGGATCAAATTAGTATACCCCGGGAGAAATCAGCAAGGCAGATTACATCCTGGATTGAAAATTCCTACAAGAGGCTTTTTGTCTTAGAATCTAGTTTGTGCGGAGTAGGACAGCTGGGTACCCATCGCTAAGGAGGTGCGTATCCAGGAAGTCAGACACAGGCATCGGAATGTAGAGACAATTTAATTCCAAATTCCTAATGTGTTGTTTTAATTTTGAACGTGTGACTCCATGTTTGTGTGTGTGCATGTGTGTCTACTTAAGAACTAAGTTGAGGAGGAACTTTGAAAACTTTCATGGTACGCTACAATCGTTTGTCTCTAAATGGCACATCGTGGCCACTTCATGAACCCAAATCCTGCCTCCAAAATGTTCTGCTAGTCAGAGAAGTCTTCAGATGCAGTTACTTGTCAATATATCCAACCCCTTTTGACGTTAAAGTTTCTGGTCTCAGAGTTCAAAATTAAGTTTTAGGCATTTATTTCATTTGTAGTTTTTCGATGAGATTCCTGACCGATGGCCAGAATTTCATGGCTTTGATTTCCCAAGTCCCAAGTTCAAAGACCCTTGGTGTGATTTCCAATACAAGTCTCTGAGAAGGTGCTGATTACAAAACAAAGGACAAAAGAGACCAGAGGGACAATGGTAGCAGGGGAAGAAAACACTGGTGAGAGCAAATAGACCAATAAATAAGTGAATAAATAAGAGTGAAGGAAAAAAGGGATAAGAGTGACAAAGTACCGAGAGAGTGTGTTATTCATATGCAGTTTTAAAAATCATATTGACATTAGGATAAAGACCGAGGCTAGTTGCTCAAAGTATTGATATGAAGCCACTCAAAATAGTCAAGTAAAAAAGCTTGTAATTATCATTTTAAAAATCCTAGAGCATGAAAATAGATTAAGAAAATAAAAGTGGAGAATTTGTGCACGGGTCCTTCTGATAGTACTGAAATAAAGTGTGCCCATGTCCATTAGAGACTCTATTACCTATCATACATAAATGTCTATCTCAGGGTTTTTTTTTCTTTGAAGTATATTTTACTTTGCATTTCTCTGTGTTATATTTTGCTCTGAACTAATACCAAAGTGTGAATTTGGCACGCTTGTTTGAATTCTAACAGTTAGGAAGTAAAGGGGAAAAATGAGTGTCTAATTGATGCCAAGGAATTTATTAGAATTTTGGCCTCAAAATGATCATTTCTTTGCTTTTACTAATATTTGTTATGTTTTTTTCTCGAGGCTCTCCCGTGGAATATTCCCTAATTACCTAGTTAACCTGTTGACTTTTTAAATTAATTTTCCACCTGAAACGTGCTATTATAATTAGAGCAATGTGATCGGTTAGGGTCATGGGTTAACCTGTGTGCCGTGTAATAATAGAACTGTTGAAAAGATAGCAACCGTTATTTGCTAGCCGATTTCCCCATGTATATACACCAGGAGTGTATGTTTTTGGTGCATGTTGAGCAAGCTGGTCAGACACAGAAATACGTCCACAACCAAGTAATAAGCATTTGTGTGTGGATGCTTTGTGTTGGTTGATACACAATGGAATCCCTTTCCAGCATGAAACTGTCAAAGCCGTAGCATAGCTGTGCAAACTCTCCATGCTTTTTTTTTTTTTTACCACACTTTATGATTTCTGAAATTCAGCCTTTTTAAAAACCAGAATTACAAAGTTTAGTTTTAAACACCATGCCACTGCGGTTTGGAGTTTAGTGGCATTAGAATTGCAGGGAAAAGAGGTTTTCATTATGAAATTAAATCTACTTTCTTCCACACGGAAATTAGACTTGCTGCTGGTTTGTGGGCTAACATTTAAGTAGTAAAAATGATCTAAAGTGTAGTCTTTAATTTGACAAATATGTAGATCTTTTGAATAAAACCCTACGAGATAGCACTTGAAGTAGGATTAACTTCAAGTTTCTTCATGGACGTGAGACAAGGAATTCATTAAAATAGAGATTTCAAGCGCCTTGCTTGACAAATGAGAGTAAAATCGGAGTGGCAGCCCGGAGCCTAAGCTCTCATGGATACATGAATGGATCTGTCTGTAAAGTTCAGGGATTTATCGGAAGGCACAGTACAGGAAAGCCAATTTCCTTCTCTGATGTTGGAAGGCAAGGAAAGAAAGGAAGGGAAGGAGTGGGGATAGGAAAGGAAAAGCAACGCGTCTGTCTCCTTTCCCACGTGACTCTGTTCACACTCAAACATTTGATTCTCTTCCTGTGGCTTGCTGACTTGAGGTTACTTTCAAAATCCTTTTATTATCTTCCTACCATGGACACAGGAGAATGGGCAATGAGACAAACAAGAGAAAGCGGTTTCCTGCCTTCCTGGGCTTTCTGTAGATTGGGAGACTGATAGGCCTCTAAATACTAATTATATCTTCTACTGTTCCCCATATTTCAAGGTACAACATGTCTTGCAGTGAACATAGAAATGGCTAAAAACTGTTTTGGAAAAAAAAAAAGTAAGGGGGTGGGGAGCAAAAGCAAATAGTGCATGAGAATGGATCCCAAAATAGGAACAGGTGACGGTGTTCTCTCTTCTTGGTGTCACCCCAAAGGAAGTTGGAAACGCCAAGCATTAAAGCCTCACCAAGTCTACCCCAGGAGAGAATTTCCGTAGAATGAGATGAAGTACACGCTTGTAAAATCACCAACCCTTTCTCCAAGAACTCTAGGAAGCCATGGCAGTGAGGGAGAGGAGGACTTCTTTTGTAATTCGTGTTTTCAAAAGAAAAATGGCAAATTTGTTTATGGCAAATTAGTTATTTCTGCCAATCTTTTGCATTTGTGATCTAAACCCACTAAAACTTGACTTTTTTTTCCTAAGCTTGGTGTACATAGTCAACATTTACACTTAATTCAACTTCAAACACAATTACCCAAGTTCTGAAATCTGGTATTTTATCAAATTACTCTTAATTTTTCTCAGTATGACTTTTTTTTTTTTTTCACTGCCCAGTGTTTTGGAGTGGAAGATGTCTGTTCCACTCTTTGAAGGCTGATCTTTGTCTCTGGTAGGTACTTGCATATGTGTGTGTATATTCCCTTTTAGAACAAATGAACAGGCATTCCCCATCATATGTTTACAAAACGTTTAGTAATTTATATGCTAAAAATATCAAAGATCTTTTGTATACCTGAGAACCTGAGAATTTCTGCTGATGACAAATGAGAGATTTTAGATATTTAACTATTCCAAGTGATTCTGAAGCACTTATCTCTTGGGAGAAAAAAGAACTTTATAGAGTCGTATGAATCCAGATGTCCTTTCAGATTGTGAAACAGCTCAAGCTGTTATGTAAACGTTCGGGTTGTGGTAGAAACCATAATATATTTTTCCAAAAGGCATTGCTTCTTCCATTTTAAACTTACGTGCTCTTTGAGGGAAACTTAGACCATGTGTTTGTGATTCATTTACACTTAACTCATCAGAATAATGTTTGCTAAGAGCTGTTGGGTATCCAACCAGTTTCTTAATCTATGTGGATTTTTCTTGAAGTTTTTTTCTTTTTTTTTTTTCTTCTTAGAACTAAGATGTTGAATTGGATCAAACCACTCAAGTTTTTTGCTCTCTGTTTTTGTTTTTTGTTTTTTTAATTTCCTCAAACTTGAGAACCGAAAAGATATGGTGAAATCAAAGCAGGAAGCTACCTGCTATCTCTTACTGAACAATTACTCTCCTAAGACTACGGTTATAAAAGAAATCCTTAGCTACTAAGAAGTGAGCTTTCTAGTGTTTCTAAAGCAATTAGGTTACTACAGAATGGCTAAAATTTGATGTTATGCATGGCAGTTATTACAAATGTCATGTCGTGGTGGGGGTGTGTGCCTGGGTGGCTCAGTCAGTTGAGGCTCCAACTCTTGATATTGGCTCAGGTGGTGATCTCATGGTCATGGGATCGAGCCCTGCATCAGGCTCTGTGCTAACAGCCTAGGGCCTGCTTGGGATTCTGTCTCTGTCTCTGTCTCTGTCTCTCTCTTTCTCTCTTTCTCTCTCTCTTCCCTTCCTTGCTCTATTTCTCAAAGTAAATAAACATTTTTTTAAAAAATGTAGTGGCAAGGTGTGGCCATTTAGAAGTAATATTTCCCTTGGTTTATACAAATATGTTTAAAAAATGACGTAGCAGAGTAATATTTCCCTTGCTTTATACAAATATGTTTTAAAAATGACATAGCAGAGTATGTAAAAGAAATATGTTAGCATGGTGGCTATAGTTGATAATATTGTATTGTACACTTGAAACTTGATAAGAGAGTAGATCTGAATTATTCTCACCAAAGGAAGGGAACTCTATGAAAAGACGAGATGTTAACTAACCTTATTGTGGTAATCGTTTCACAATATATATGTATAATCAAATCATTCTGTTGTGTATCTTAAGCATTCACAATGTTTTATGTCAGTCAACCATATCTCAATAAAGCTATGAAGACAACACAAAAAGCCAACAAGAAATAGGCCATTTATTGGGGCGCCTGGGTGGCTCATCAGTTAAGTATCCGACTCTTTGATTTTGGCTCGGGTCATGATCTCACAATCGAGAGAGCTCAAGCCCCAAGTCGGGCTCTGCACTGAGCATAGAGCATTCTTGGGATTCTCTCTCTCCCTTTCTCTCTGCTCACCGCCCCCACACCCACCACTCACACCTGCAGGCTCCTGCTGTCTCTAAATAAATAAATAAACCTAAAGAAACAAGCCATGTTTAAAAGGAGGTTTGATAAGGCAATATGAACATTACAGCTGTGCTCAGAGTACACAGAACTCAAAGGACACCTGCCACAGTGTTGTCCAGGAGCATTCTCTAGGGAAAACAAGTGCTTTTCAAATACTGGAATCAGGGACATCTGGGTGGCTCAATCGCTTAAGCGTCTGACTTCAGCTCAGGTCATGATCTCAGGGTTTATAGGTTCAAGCCCTGCGTCGGGCTCTCTGCTGTCAGCTCAGAGCCCGATTCAGCGTCTCTGTCCTCCTCTCTCTCTACCCCTCCCCTACTTATGTTCTCTCTCTCTCTCTCTCTCTCTCTCTCTCTCTCTCTCTTTCTCTCTCTCTCCCAAAAATAAACATTAAAGTATTTTTCATAAAATAAAATAAGATAAAATAAAATAAAATAAAACAAAACAAAACACTGGACCCAGAGGGGAAAAAGATATGCAGTTTTTTAGTTCATAGCTGATGTTTCCTCCGAGATTTTTGTAAGGTTGGAAAATTATAGATAGGCAGATGAATTTTGTCTTTTCTGAAGGGATGAGAACTTTTGTGAGTTCAAAATTCACACTTTTACAGGAGTTACCCAAAAGGAGTGAGGGGAAAGTGTTATCAAGAAAGACTAAGGGCAGATACCTGCCCCAAGGTCAGATGGGTAGGCAGGGATTGATTTGGTTTGTGCGGTCCCATTTAGGCTGTCATAGGGGTTCAGATTTGGTCACAACTGTCACGGGAAGCAGCTTGTGGGTTGTAGGCAGGGGGGGACGTAATTTGATTCGTGCTTCCTAGACCACTGGGCTGCTCGATGGAGAATGGGTCACAGAAAGGCAGTTAAGACCAGGGAAAGCCTAGAGTAGTCCAGGGAAGAGATGATGGCGATTTAGCCCATGCTCCTAGTGGCTCAGCTAAAGAAAATTCAGTAGACTCCTATTGTATTTTGAAGATGGAATCCATAGGACTTGCTGACGATCTCATTGTGGGGACCCAGTGATGCCTCTTTCGTGGTATCACATACTGGAGAATATCACATACTATTTATAGGGGTCGTTTGTTTCGGTTTTGGCAAATTGCTCTGTGGCTTACTAAGATGCCTGTTAAGAGACCCACGTATAAATGTCAAAGTGTAGATACGGATAGTGTGTACTTGATATTCTCAGTAGGCATGATTGCTGGGAAAAAGATCCTTAGATAAAAGTATTCCTGTACTCTCTACATGGGCTCTTCAGATCATTCGAATGAAAACCAGGGCAGTCCAAGCAGACGTGCATAATCCTATCAGAACACTTCTTTAATACACATCTACTTAAGGATTTTCCTAAACCTAGGAGGAAGAATAAATAGAATCACCCACCTGCTGTTTATTGTTTGTGGAGTACTGTTAATGATTTTATGCTCACATTCTCTGTTTGCTGTTTGCACGTAATTCATTCTGAAATACCATACTCCGTGCTTCATTTTGAGTCATAGGGTTCTGTAGCTCATACTGAAGGGAAGTATGTCTTAAACACTGCCACACAGCAAATGGACTTATGAAAACTGTGTTTGTTTCTGTGAAAAAGTATATATATATATATATATATACACACACACACACACACACACATATCTATGTACGTATATATATAAAAACATGAATTTTATGTGTATCTCTTATATACATATAAATATACCCATATTTATGTGCAGAGATATATCCATGGCATCATAGGTGTTTCTGACCCCACTACGCCAACGATCTCCGGATCCTCTTGTATATTTTCAGTCAACCAGTGCCTTCTAGCATTTTCCTAAGTATATTTTGCAGTCAGTGTTGTTTATTTTGCTGTAGCCTCTCCTGCCAATTATTTGTGTTCTGGCTAATAGTTTTGATTCCGAAAACTTGATAAAAGTGATAGCACTGGACCTACCCCAAATAGATGAGCATTATAGTTGTTAAAATGCGGGTTTCCTGGTAACTTGAAATGCCTTCAAAAAATGGCCAGTGATGCAGCAGAAAAGATCATCTGGCGACGTGTGGCTGGACAAAAGGCATCCTTGTAAGGATCACACTCTCATGACACCACATAGGGCTGGATGAGTTAGTGACACCATTTCCAGAAACCTATGCCTCATGCAAAATGGGGTTTTTATGTGTAGGTGGATTATGCAAATCTTCTCTTTTTTTAAAGGTGTTTTTAATGTTTATTTTTGAGAGAGAGAGAGGGAGAGAAACAGAGCGTGAGCAGGGGAGGGGCAGAGAGAGAGGGAGATGCAGGATCTGAAGCAGGCTCCAGGCTCTGTGCTGACAGCTCAGACGCGGGGCTTGAAGCCATGAACCATGACATCATGACCTGAGCCAAAGCTGGATGCTTAACCAACTGAGCCACCCAGGCACCCCTATTTGTATGCAAATCTTCTGAACTGAGTGAGCACCAAAGGAACCCCAAATAAGCAGACCAGGTAAGCATCCCTCTCATAGAATAGGTCTGAAAAAATTGTATGAGATGGTATAGTCTACCTCATGATAAACAAATTCATGCAGGGTAATATATTGAAACAGAGGCACTCAACATATTTTTTTCCCATCAGGATATGCATGAGGAATGATATTTTGTAACTTTCTGATGAGGAACCTCCAACATCCCAGCTGAACTCTCCCACATTTTTTTTAACCTGAGGAAAAATGTTATGTATATAAGAATACAAGTAGGTGATAATAAAAATACACAGATACTCTTATAATTGTTCTAGTTTGTATTAAAACATATATGTCATTCACAAATGTTGATTCTTTGTTATTAATACTGTATTGCTTTGAACACAACTCAGAGCTAATGTCTGTATTGACGAGTAGTTGTGAGGCTAAGTACAGCAAATCGAAACGCTTTAACAATCCCTGTGTGACGTCCCTACCCAGAATCAAGCCAACTCTTCCACTGTGAACATTCCACAATTCATACTCAGGTCGCAGCTTTTTTATATGACAAAATTTGACAGCTTTTCCTTCAAGGCCTTTTGTATCCCATACTCACAAAGTCTTTCCAATTTCCAAGATTATATTTTTGGAGATAACTTAAGTTTTCTTCTAGGACATTTATGATTTAATTTTTTTTTGTTGTATTTGAAATCTCCACTCTTATTGAACTGTGGAGAAATCCTATCATAACTAGTTACTTTGCTTTTTATTGCATATTAAACCTGGAAGCAAAGGTTCAAAGACTTTAGGGATATTAGTCAGGTTTAAAAAATTTTTTTAATCTTTATTTTTGAGAGAGAGAGAGACAGAGACAGAGAGAGAGAGAGAGAGAGAACGAGTAGGGGAGGGGCAGAGAGAGAGGGAGACACAGAATCCGAAGCAGGCTCCAAGCTCCCAGCTTACGGTACAGAGCCCAACGTGGGGCTCAAACTCACGGACAACAAGATCATGACCTGAGCTGAAGTCGGACGCTTAACCGACTGAGCCACCCAGGCGTTCCTAATCAGGTTTTAGAGTAAAAATATGCTATGGAGACCATCTAGTATAAAGTCCTCATTTTCAAGATGGGGGAATGGAAATGAACAGAGAGAGTGCCAGAGTATAAACTTGCTGAAGGCCACACTACACCAGGAGGAACACCTCTCTATGCTCATGAAGTCACTCCCTTATTGCATCCATTGTTCTGCTTTGCCATCACTTAATGAGCAGATCTTGACCTGGGCATCACATGATTTGAGTTGGCCTTTGAGTTGGCCGCCTTTATTGATTGTCTTGTTTCATTTGAGAGGATAAAATGCATTTCAGGGTTTTAGAGCCCTTTGAGGGAAATGAGAACCCAGTACAACCCAACTGTTAGATTATACATATTTTACTTCCTGTCCAGGTTCAGATACTGTCACTGGTCATTAGGAAGTCTAGGGGTTGGTTAAAAAAATATGCCTGAATGCGAAGTCAATCTGTTTTCTCCCTAGACTTTATTTAGCTCTTCTAAGAAGGTCGAGAAGGGGAGGATAAAGGGATGAGAGCTCCCATCCATTGCCTTCAGCAACACCACAACATCCTAAACGAGCAGTAGATTTCCAGCATCACTCCGTCATCTCACTGAATTACAGAGTCAGCAAAAGAATGCTTTCAGAGGGAATTGGGATTTAATAAAATATAAATGTAGAATTCAGTTTGCTATGACACATTCTCTCGTTTCATTTTGTCCTAATGCATATAGATAGGTGTAACTATTGATGGCCAGGTCTAGCTTAGAGACACCCCTGAGAAGACCCGATTGGTTCTTTGGAGAATGTGCTTCCTTCATAGAGACTAAAGATTCATGCAGCCATCACTCTGAAATATTTTCCTTGTTAAGAATTAACTTAACAGCAATTCTTGTTTTAAAGGAACCATATTGTGCCCTGCCCCTCCTCCGTAGGCACACCTTTGTCACTCCAAAGTAGCATCTCAGGGTGTTTAAAAAAAAAAATGACAATGGGTATAAATAGTAATCTAATTATAGTTGGAAGAGATTTACAGCTCTAATTACAACTGCCGTTAAATTTCAAAGGGACTGACATAAGCAATCAACACATCCCATACAAGAATCCATCTTGCTATTATAAAAGCTACCTGCCGATTGTTTGTCAGTTGGATGACGTGCAACACTGCACACATTATCTCCAGAATTAGTGACACCGACAGTTTTGCCACGTTCAACGTGTGTCGGCAGTATAATGCAAAGGCATTGAGCCTAGAAGTTACTCAATTACGGACGCCGCGTGCCAATATGTGCATATTTCATCAAGTGTGTCATCGTCTTTTCCTCCCAATGGTGTCTTAAAAATTATTATTTAGCTCAATTACATATCCGGAACTTCTCTATGGTAAAAGTGACCACTCTGAGATATCTATCTATCTATCTATATCTATCTATCTATCTATCTATCTATCTTTCTATCTATAAAATTAATATATATTATTATTTTTTTAACTTTTTTTTTTTTGAGACAGAGAGAGACAGAGCATGAACGGGGGAGGGCCAGAGAGAGAGGGAGACACAGAATCGGAAGCAGGCTCCAGGCTCTGAGCCATCAGCCCAGAGCCTGACGCGGGGCTCGAACTCACGGACCGCGAGATGGTGACCTGAGCTGAAGTCGGCCGCTTAACCGACTGAGCCACCCAGGCGCCCCAATTAATATATATATTAAATGACAATTGCAGGGCATTTGCTATGTGTCAGGGTAGAAATTTTATAATGGGCTCATTTGAGACTCAGAACAATCCCTTAACTCATTTACTATTGTATCTATTAGTTTTCGTTGTTCCTGTTATGGAATGAATGTTATAGGTTTGGGGGGGATGAAGCAGATGTGTGCTCTTTTTTAAAAAACTTGCTGATAATTTCTGCAGGCTGAGGTAAAATGGTGAGACCCTATCTCAGCCCCTACCTTCATCAACCTGCCAGAGCTGGGCGCACTGACCTCCACATTTGAGGTCTCAGCCTTCCTCTGGATTCCTGAGCCATCTGGAGCAGGCATATTTAATTCATTCCAGACAAGTTATCTAATGGGACTTCACATTAATCATGTTCTGCGATCTGGAATCTGGGTGTCCCAGTGCAAACCATCATGCATCAAGTAAGTTTCTCTAAACCAGTGTTCCCCACTGCCCAGGCCTGACTGCTTGGTCTGACTCCTTCTGCCCTGGAGATCCTTGCTGGGGACCAGAACTGTGCTAGTAACATGCAACCCATGGGGGAGGTCTTGCTGTCTTATGTTCAGACCCAATTATGATAACTTCATTCTAACGTGTTCACTTACATTCTACTCTTCTACAGGTATGTTACCAATACATTCTTCCAACTCCTTAGAACTTGCTATTTTCTGGTCTGGAAATCCTGTTCTGATGATTAATGAAATCACACTTTGTATCAGGATTGACATGCAGGTAGTACAAAATAGTAAGACGTTTCCTACCAGTAGGTCAAGAGCTGTTGATCACAGGACCTTCCCCCAACCCCCCCCCCCCCACCAAGTGTTCCTCCCTTCCCTTAGCTGGCACAACCCCTCCCCCGGGACCCCCGAACATGCATATCATTTGGCAACAGAAGGGGAGTCCCCTGGCGCATCAGGAGACGTGTGGGATTCTACTCCCGACGTAACTGGTTTCCATTGGGCTTGGTCGGTGGTCTTACCTATAGTGGTGTATCTGTTAATGTTTTGAGTATCACTCCTGACTTCTACCTTGATATTTTGTCTCTGGTTTCGACAGATTAGCAGCCCTCTCTTTCAGGCTATAGGGAAGGTTTTCTGCCAGAAAAGTTTAATCCTCATAAGTGACGGATTGTGATTTTCATTTTTTAAGGACATGGTGTGTGTGTGTGTGTGTGTGTGTTACCATCAGGCAGCTATGGACAGCATCACTTTTTAGTCCATATAAAAAGAATAAAGATGCACTAACCTGGCAAAATGAAGGCGTTTTAAAGCGGACTTTTGGCAATGATAGTGCAGTTTAACTAGATTGTGGGTCAAGGCAGTTGGTCACATCTCTGATTCAGTGACATTTGAAAGACATAATTACAGGAAGATAGCACATTCTTGCCGACATGAATAGTGTTGTTTTTTTTTTTTTTTTTTCTCGAGATAACTGATCCCAAAGGATGGCAGGAATTATTTTCTTATGTATTCCACTGGCATTTGTTTTGTCAGAATGTAACAAATTATACATAAATCCCGTTTTATAAATGGTATGCTGTGCTTTAAATACAGCCCAATATGTCATTCTGTCACAGATTAGCAATAGCAACCCGTTTTGTTGATTGATTCATTATTCTCAGTGCCCAATTGAAAAAAATTATTACCGAATTTATGATGAAATTTTCCTTTAAAATGAATTATTTAAATAGTTTATGTTGAAATAATGATAAAGGCGTTTTTATTTTTTCCATGTTAAAACTGTTACCGAGCCACTGACGTGTCTTCCCATCACCCTGAGAATTCCCTATTGCATTAATGATGTATCAGGTGGCTACGTAAATGATGCTTGGTTACAATTAATAATTCATGTGGAATTCATACGAAGCACCAGTTACTTCTTGAAAGTACCTGGCATCTTTCAGGACACTTGGCATCATAATTTTACATCACCTCAGATTTCCTTCCTCCTTCCTTCCTTCCTTCCTTCCTTCCTTCCTTCCTTCCTTCCTTTCTTTCTTTCTTTCTTTCTTTCTTTCTTTCTTTCTTTCTTTCTTTCTTTCTTTCTTTATTTCTTTCTCAAATTTTATTCCTATTTCTCTTTAAATGTCCAAATGCCCTCACTAAATCGAGAACACTCTGCTTGGGCAAACCCAGCCCTCGAACGTACCGTGTAGAAGACTAAACTCAAAGATTACATCTCAGTGGCACCATTGAATCAGAGGCAGAGCGAAGCCTACATCATCACTGAATATTTGACCTTTGTCTTTTTGGCAGCAAATAACGTGGTTGTCTGGTTTCAAATAGTAAGTCCTTGCTGAAGTTTTGTCTAGCCAATTCCTTTAGGAATCCACAGTTTTAATCCTCTGGCCTGCAAATTTAGCACGTTCACCGTATGTATAGTTTCAGGGTCAAGATGTTTATCTCTACCCCTTCTGAAGTCTAGGCTAATTACCATGAATTACAAAAAAATCTGAGCTTTCCTGTTTGGAAAATTTTGACCTCCTCATCGTCTCATTGATCACAGGAATCTTTCCTTCTACCTCGGGATGAGCAATACCAACTCTGGAATTCTTGTGTTACTTTCTGTTCTAAGAGGCCGGATAAGGACGAAAATTTGATCTGTCTGGGTAACAAGGCGTGACGTTCCCTTTTATCTTCTTATGGATGAGGCAGTAATCCTCTGATGGTTTGGTAAATCCCAGTATGGATCCAGGGAGTCCCCATTTCACCGACTCAGCTTCAGCTCTGAAACCAAAGAAGGAAATCTCTAAAACAGATGACCTTGAAAGGACTTCCCCCCCCCCCAAACCTTACTTGCTCTGTTAATTTTCTAGAGGAGCTTACTTTCATATCTCTTCCCCTCCAAAAAGAGAGTTGGAAGACAAATCCATTATGATCCTAATTAGCCCTTTAAGTGAATCCTACTTTTAGCCTGAATAAACCGTGAAATTTAAGATATAGACAGAAAGTGAGGTCACTTAGACTGTTGAACTTACACTAACGACGACAACAGATTCTTGTTGTGAAATCTTTTTTTTTCAATATATGAAATTTATTGTCAAATTGGTTTCCATACAACACCCAGTGCTCATCCCAACAGGTGCCCTCCTCAATACCCATCACCCACCCTCCCCTCCCTCCCACCCCTCATCAACCCTCAGTTTGTTCTCAGTTTTTAAGAGTCTCTTATGCTTTGGCTCTCTTCCACTCTAACGCTTTTTTTTTCTTCCCCTCCCCCATGGGTTTCTGTTAAGTTTCTCAGGATCCACATAAGAGTTCTTGTTGTGCAATCTTATAAACCGTGAGTGGGAAGGAATGAATGTCTCACAAATGCTCTGAAGAAAGTACTAAACCTAAGTCAGTAGAATTCACTGGAGCATGTTTGGTGCTCAATAAAAAGGTTGAAGCACAGGACAATGACCTGAAAAGAAGTAACCTGAGAATTCCAAGTCCAGCTGAGCACCCTGCTGTTCTAAAGAGCCCCAGCTGAGTTGAAAATAAAATTGAATCAGTGTTAGAGCCAAATTGTATACCTTTTTTAGATATTTCTAAAATTTCAGGGCCTTATGTTAAAAGTCTAGATATGGATTGTCTTGCACTTTAATAGTGTTTTAAAAATGTCTTTCTGACAAAGACAGAAAGTCCTTCATAAAAGTCCAATGCATGAAAAATCTCACACTGGAGGCAGTCGATATATTCTTGGACTAAATCTACATGACTCATTTTAAGTGAAAAAGACCTGGACAGTTGAAAAATGCCATGTTTTCAAAGAAGTAGAAGTCGATTTTTGTCCCGTTTAGGACAAAAATTAATTCTGTAAGCACGCCTGAGATGTAAAATTGTTAAAAGCTTTCAAATTGTTAACAGCTTTGCCATTTCTAGAAATCTTATTTTTTCCACGGCTAGTGTGAGTTGAGAAAAAAAATCAGGTCGTAAAAAGAAATTTACCCTCGCGTCATTTCCACTACTCAAACCTGATTTTATAGAACATTATTTACCTTTTTGTCCCTACTGGTGCCGTTCTGAATGATTTCACAAAGGTTTACGTGGATTCACACTCACGCCCACACCCACACACATACATAGTTTAGGTCCAGTTTCTTAGCCAAAAAATAAGAATAAAAAAAAAAAAGACAGGATTTGCAGGAGATTGATAGAGGAGTGTTCTCGAAAACACCAATCGTGGGGTAATTAAGGAAGCGGCATTGGCCAGGGAAAGAAGTGGAGTTGTGACACAATCACAACAGAAACTCCGCTGATCCCTTAAGAAGCTCTGAGGCTTGGCCTTGACTTCAGATGTGTTCTGAACTGAGGCAAGAGACCTCACCTGTATACCCTACCTCCCACCAGTCACTGGCCACAGGCTGTCCTCGGGTTGGATAAGGAAGCTGTCTTTGAGAGCAGTTGAGACATCAGCTGTGAACCACTAGGACTCAACACTCTGGCAGCTTCTGTCGTCAAAGGGCAAGGGGGTGCCGTTTCCACGCGCTCTCTTTGTATAATAGTTTTATCCCATCTGCAAAGAGCTCCTTCAGTCTTCTGCTTGGCTTCTTTTACTTAAGAAACTTGGAAGACCAGGTGGGGGAAACAGCAGTTCCCACCGCTGCACACGGCAGGGCCTTGCACTAGCACAGCACCCCGAGGGTGGGACGTTGCGATCTTCCTATTGGGACTTGCCATAAACTCCATAGAGGGGCTTCCCTTGCAGATACTTCTGACCACGTAGGGTGATCAGGATATAAAACCAAATGTCAAGGCTGCGTGCACTTCAGGCTGGTCCTCCTGAAGAGTCCCTTTCTTTTCTTTTCTTTTTTTAAAAAAATTTTTTTAATGTTTATTTATTTTTGAAAGAGAGACAGAGTGCAAACAGGGGAGGCGCAGAGAGAGAGGGAGACACAGAATCTGAAGCAGGCTCCAGGCTCTGAGCTGTCAGCACAGAGCCCCACACGGGGCTCGAACTCACAAACCGTGAGATCATGACCTGAGCCGAAGTTGGACACTTAAGTGACCGAGCCACCCAGGGGTCCCTGAAGAGTCCCTTTCTGACGGTCACAGCTGGCAACCTTCACAATCCTCAGTGAGTTGGAGCAGTGTTCCCAACTGTGGAATCGGATTCTTCCAGAATCTAAAGAGATCTACTGGGTGGGATGCTTTCTTCTTCACAGTGGGAGCTTCAAGGTACAAGAATGTATCCTTCACTTTGGCTTACTCCAGATGACTGGGTCTCTAAAACCTTCACTGAAACAGCAGGGCCTAAAATTTTCTTCTAGTGTCTGAGCACTCTGTTTTTCATTTGGAAGAAAAAAAGCAATTTTCTAAATCATACTCCAGGAAGTAGCCTTGGATGTAATTGGAATCTTGTTATCTTCTGAAAAGGGCAAATGGATGGTAACGTAAGATAGTACGAATGGCAAGGCATAAGAAGAAATTTTGAGGGGAGGGATTGTTATGAGCCAGTGGTTCCATAAACAACCAGATTATTTTTCTGAGCTTTATTATGACTTTGATCTTTTGAGAATATGATCAGTCTATCCGTAATTATTTTGATCCTCTTAGTTTCTGTGAACCCTTATTGCATTATCTTCTCCCTCACCTACATATCCCTTTAAACAACATTCACTTATTTAACAAATACTTATTAAAGCTCACTTTGTGCCAGGCTTTGCTCTAGGTTCTGGGAAAACAGCAGTGAACCAATAGGCAAAATTCTCACCCTCATGGAGCTCATGTCATAATAAACATAAACAAAAGCATCAAACAATTATCTATCCATTTATATCCATCCATCCGTCCATCCATCCATCCATCTGTCCATCTGTCTGTCTGTCATTTTTTAAAAAATTTTTAATGTTTATTTTTGGGAGAGAGACAGAGTGTGAGAAAGGGAGGAGCTGAGAGAGAGCGAGACACAGAATCTGAAGCAGGCTCCAGGCTCTGAGCTGTCAGCACAGAACCCAACGTGGGGCTTGAACTCATAAACTGTGAGATCATGACCTGAAGATGATGAGCTGAAATCGGACGCTTAACAGCCTGAGCCACCCAGGCACCCCCCTCCGTCATTTCTAAAAGCAGTTTGCACCTGAAAAACAGTGAGAAAATAAACCATGTATGTTACTGAAAGAAGAATGTTCCAGTCAGAGGGAACAGCAACCACAAAGGTCTTGATGCAGAAATACGTTTGTCATGTTTTAGGAACAGCAAGGATGCCATGTGACCAAAATGGATACAGCAAGGAAGAGACAGTTGGGAGATGAGGTCAGATTAGCAGCAAGGGATCAAATCTTGTAAGACCTTGATGACCCCTGCAATGACTTTGGCTATATTTGGACTCAAATAGAAAGCCATTGGAGGGTTCTCGGCAAAGGAGTAACTTGTTCTGATTTCCATTTGAAAGTAAGCCCCATGGCTTCTGTGTCAGCAGCAAGCAGCAATTATCGAGGCAGAGATGTAGGTCGGAGGCTATCAACCTACTCTGGTGAGGATATGAGGACGATGTCTCAAGCTAGTATGTTAGAGCTACTGGGGAGTAGGATTCTGGGTTTACTTTGATTCTGGGTATGTTGAATGTTCTAACTGTATACGAGATGTGAGAGAACGAAACATCTAAGATAATCTTCATAATTCTGGGCTGAGTTAGTGGAAGTCCAGATGCAACAAATGGGGAAGAACGTAGTCTGCAGGATTAACGTACTGAAGGCCTTGGGGAATCAAAGCATGTTGTAGTTGGGATCTCACCAAAAGATGTGAGATGGTGGTCAGAAAGTAGAAGGCACAAAATCCAGGTTATGCGTTGTTTAGAATTTCAGTGGATTCTTAAGGATAAGATTTTACTTATGGGAATGGTTTGAAGGGTTGGGTTTTGGGTAGGGCAAAAGGATGACATTCAGGAGAGTGGCAGGGACAGTAGGGGGTTTTGCTGGTGAAGTGTCCCCAGTTCCAGAGGGCACAATGGAAAATTTTCAATGTTTAGGAAGGAGCAGGAGATGGACTCAGAAGATGTAGGTAAAAGGCCGTAAAGCAGTGAGCATTGGGTGATGAGGAATGTTCTGGAAGTTCTGGGCCAGCGTATGACTGACATAAGTAGGGATTAAGATCCTGAGAGTCCCAAGGCAGATGGCAGTGTGAAACTGGGTGCGTTTGAGGGAAGGAAGAGTAAGATTTTGGCAGGGGCCTGTAGAGACCTGGAAGACATTCTTTTTAATGTTTTTGTTTATTTATTTTGATACAGAGAGAGAGAGAGAGAGAGAGAGAGAGAATGGGGGATGGGCGGGGGGTGTGTGTGAGAGAATCCCAAGCAGGCTCCATGCTGTCGGCGGAGAGCCCGATGCAAGGCTCAGTCTCATGAACCGTGAGATCCTGACCTAAGCTGAAATCAAGAGTTGGGAGGCTTAACCCACTGAGCCACCCAGGTGCCCCTGGTGGACTTGTTAGTGAGAGATTGTGACCAGTGGAAGATGAACATACGTTTGATTGGTCTGCTATAGCATCTTTCTATACATCTGTCTTTTCTTTACATATATCGAAAGGCAATAGAAGCAATAATAACAATAGTGTATGCACAAAGTAATGAAGCTCTAAATCATTTCTCTCTGTCCTCGTAAAATCTGCATGTCATTACTGGGTTCATCTTTTCCACAACTCTGATATTAACATGTCATCTCTTACTTACAATCTTCATTGATATCTTACTTTTTACCTTTATAATATTCCTAGTTCCCTCGCTTGGTATTTCAGACTTTCTCTAAAATATCTCATAGCCACTTTTTATTTTTTCATTCTTTTGGTTTATTCATTTATTATTTACCTGTATTTTTGGTGCACTTACTTGGTGCAGACACTGGGGATACAAGTGGTGAACATGCACGGCCCCCACCCTGTGAATAGTCTTTCTGTTGCCTTGGTTTTCTATTCCACACTGCCCTTGAGACCAGTATTCCTGACCCCACCCCCCCCCAAATCACCCACAGATTAAATGTTACACACACCCAAGATTGGTCACTTGCTGAAGGTGTTTTCCTGCAAGGAGGCCTCTCCCCTTGCTCTGTATTTCCTACAATTATGCTCCAGTGGCCAGCTCAATTTCAGCCTCCTTTTCCAGAGAATATTCCAATCACAGGGATATCTGCCTTTCTGACCATATATTGTTTTCATTCCCAGAACAAAGCCTAACACCAAGTATTTGCTCACTAAATATTTAACGTTGAATGAATAGTGCCCGTTGATGCGTTAATGATACAGTCTAGAAGAACCAAGTTAAAGTAGCTAACAGTAATGCGTCTGTCCATTCCTTCATTCTTTCATTCAAATCTCACCTATTTGGAAGCTACTATGTGCCAGTTATTGTCTGTGACACACGGGTTCTTGTAGGGCAAGATGTCTTTGGATTCTTCTACCTGACAAACATCTTTTTGAAAGTCTGTTAAAATTCATTTTTAATGAAAAGAAAAATGGACGTATTCCTCCAAGTAACACTATTAAGGCAGGTTTAACGTTTACACAGCAGCGGGTTTCCATTTGGAAATGGATTTATTTTATTATTATTTTTTTTAATTTTTTTTTTATTTATTTATTTTTGGGACAGAGAGAGACAGAGCATGAACAGGGGAGGGGCAGAGAGAGAGGGAGACACAGAATCGGAAACAGGCTCCAGGCTCTGAGCCATCAGCCCAGAGCCCGACGCGGGTCTCGAACTCACGGACCGTGAGATCGTGACCTGGCTGAAGTCGGACGCTTAACCGACTGCGCCACCCAGGCGCCCCGGAAATGGATTTATTTTAAAATGCCCTGCATTCATTACCTGGCACTGCTCTAATAAATGACCACAAGTTTAGTGGGTGAAAACAACACAAATTTATCTTATATTTCTATAGTCCGGAAATCTGAAATGAGTCTCCATGGGTTCAAATCCAGGTGTTGGCAGACCTTTCTGGAGGCTCTACAAGATAATGCACTTTCTTGCTTTTCTGGCTTCTAGAGGCTGCCCACTCTCCTTGGCTTGTGACCCCCTTTCCACGTTCATATTTAAGGAGCTTGTGATGGCATTGGGCCCACCTGGTTAATCCAGGATAATTTTCCCATTGCAAGATCACCTGGTTGGCAGCTTGCATTCCACTGTAAGATTGCTTCCTCTTTGCCTTGGGACCTACCATATCCACAGGTTTCAGAGTTGAGACCGTGGAATCATTGAGAGCCATTCTTGTGCCTACCACGTGCCCTTATGGAAATAAATCATCAGATATCATCATCTTTGAGGTGTCCATCTTTGAGACAGCACGCTGCTCATCAGTCAGCCTTGATGCCTCTGCATTTAGAGGCGGGGGTGCAGGTCACAAAATCACCCACCGGACAGCAGGTAGCGTGATCACTGAGGACTGGCCATCGTTTGGATGTGAAATACTCAGGATCGAACCTTGCAGGCCTCGTTTAGGGAGGCATACGGTACTATCTTAAAAGTTATGGCATTTGCCCAGATAGAAGAATCAATAAATTAAGCAGAAAGGATGCTTGAGGGAATTATATTAAAAGCAATAGATGATAAATACGGCAGGAAGACAGGTTGTGTTTTGGTTTGCTGACTGGGTATAATTCATTCTCTCTTGTAAATGATGGCAATTCTGTGCGGATGGACAGAGCTAGGTAGGTATTTGAAATTAGGAACGCTACTATCTTACAAAGGACAACAGAATCATGAGTTTGTAATTTGCCTCATCCGCCCAAACTGTAATGCATCCTGTACAAGTTTCAGAATGGCCTTAAGCCACGTGTCCCCAAGGAGAAAAGTTTTAAACGAAAGGAAAAGAGCATGCACTGGAAGACGGAAATAGAGGAAACACCCAGGTCAGGAAGACTAGCTCCATTGGAGAGACAGTACGAGGCAGGCAACTGTCGGTATTTTTTTAATTAAATAAAATTACTCTCCAGAGAAAAGGTAGTTACAGGGTTCTTCTAATAAAACAGAAATTGAATGTCTTGCATGAACATCAAGATGAAAATCTAAGTGTGCTCTATACAGAATTAGCTAAAATCTATTAATAATTAACATATTAATTATTAAAATGAAAATTATGCTTAAAATAATTTGGAAGTTCCGTGGGCATTTTATCTAAGGATGAACAAATCTACACAGTTCTTTCCTAAGATGTGCTTTGGGGAATGGGGAAGATTTTCTCTTATCCATTATTTTTTTTTCATGCCAGAAAATAGAAAGTTATACACACACATAAAATTTTCACTATGAGTTTATTTCCTTTGGCTGCTTTCCTTACAGACATTTTCCCTCATCGTTTCTTTCCAAAATCCCATTTACGAGACCATTTTTTTTCCAATCCACGTAAAAAAGTTAATTGTACAAAATATCTTTTACTTGTCTTGCTTAAGAGTTTATTTGTTCTATGTTCCTTGAATATCGAGGAAATATGTGTTAAGTATAGAATTCTTTTTCAAACGTGCGCCTGTATTTAAATTGATGGTAAGCTTTTGGGAAACATATCTAAGTATTTCCAAGATTAATGACCATCATTTCACTTTTGAAAGCGTACGTTAATTAGATAATCATGGCGTTGTGTGACTGAAATGCAGACTGGAAATCTGAAAGGGACCCATCTATATCTCAATCTATTGACTTGATGTATTCATTGCTATCAACTTGGACATGCTTTCACCCATTCTCCTTGTCCTGACAGCAGTTCTAGATTTCATAAAATCGATTGTGATCTCCACACATTGTGCTTATTTCTGACAGTATTTTGAGTTTTAACATCTTCAAGAGCACATTCTTTTCCCCGTGCTATCAAATCTAGTCCTGGGAGGGATGGAGACACTGTGCTCACCACCTGGATTTTATTCTTTAATGACAGGCTCATAAAATTGTAGAGCTCGGGGGAGACTTAGCGTTTGTAGCCTTCTGGAAGGCCTCTGAGACTCACTCTTAGTCCTTACTTCTCTCTGCTCTGGAAGAGAAGGAGCTATGTTAGACATGAATTCCAACCTAACTTTGTCCAGCTTAGCAGGGACTTTCCATCCGAGAAGCCACAGAAAGGTACAGAGGGGCAGTCTGTCCGGATTTCTGATGGTCACATCTGTGCTCTGGCTTAAAGGTACATGTCTTTCTTCTTCCACGAGAATTCTGCTTCCTCTCCAGTCCCCCATAAAAGGAGGCTCTTTCAATTATTGACACTGTCTCACAGATGCATTACAATGCATATTACAGTTAATACACCTCGGAAATAGAATGATATTGTTCATGTGATATTCCAACTTCTGGTCGGATGGTAGGCATCATCACACAGCTCTTTGGCTCCAAGCTGCTATCAAGGCTAGATAAAATACGAAAGGAAAAAAGTAAATGGGGTCAAGGCTTAGTGAACGTGATAGTGTCTTCATGGAGCAGAAGTGAACTAGAAGTAAGAGAGTATGAGGAGTTGAGGTGAACAGTCTGCTGGACTAGAAGTAGGCAGTGGTCCTGGGAACTTGAGCTCATGTGGAGCCTGGAAGTGCTCAGAAGAACTTCCAGAACTTAGCTCAAAGATGGGAAGCCAGGACCTAACAGGGGCGCTGGATCTCAAAGAGCACCTTATCCCCACCCTGAATTTAAGTAAAAAGCTGAAATAAACTACCACCAAATGACTGTCATTGGCTATACAAAATGGAGCAGGGGTAGGCGTCCAGCAACTAAAATAGGGCAGCAGCCGATTGGATACCAGGTGCTGCAATGTCTTTCATCTCACTGCAAGGAGGGACTGCAACCCACTATTCTAAAACCTGCTTTTGGAATGGGGACCAAGCGATGAGGGCAGGCAGAGATAAATTTAAAAAACAATAGCAGCATCAGCAAACCAGGAATTTGGCAAGAGAAGTGAAACCAAAGGAAGTGTATAAAATAAGGCAACCAAACTGGAAGGCTTGATTTATAGGTTAATCCAGTAGGTATGTGAAACTCACAACACCCGCTCCCCATAAAGAATATAAAATACCACTGAAGTACACATGGGGCATTTGTATATGTTGGCCACATGCTGAATCACTAAGAGCATCACTACAACTTTCAATGCATAGGTATTATGCAATCAAATGCTGTAAGTTTCACAACAGAAAACTTTTTGTCACCATTCTAATCTTGCTTTACTGAATAAGCTATTTTGTGAAGCCTCCGTTTCTTGTGTCAGAGGGATCATGGAAAGTTGTTATAAGGAGTGTTTTAAAGGATTGAGTGTGATAGCAGGCCAACCAATGGTGAAATCTGAGGCAGGGAGATCCATCCGTTTAGGGAGCTGTCGAATTAATCCAGTTCTAATCAAAGAGGAGTTTATACCCGGTGTGATAGGAGAGAGGTAGGTTGGCATAGCGGTGGAGACTATGGACCTGGAATCACGCAAATCTATGTTGACTTGGAGCTTCATCAGTAACTTATTAAAGCTTTATGAACCTCATTGGCTTCATGTTTAGAATGAGGAAAACATTCTAATTTGCAGCACGGTTGTGAGGACTAGAGATAATATATGCAGACACCTTCGCAGTTCTTGGCACATAATTACCACTCACCAAATGTTAGACTGGGGGTGATGGGGAGTAAAACATAGGGGCAGATGTGTAGTGTGTCTGTGTGGAAAATGGGATGGAGGTTACCTGGTAATTGACTGTATTTTTGAAGCACAGAAGATTGAAAGACAATTCCAGGAGCTGCAGAAACTCGATATTTGAATAAAATATTTGAATAAAACTTGAATACACACATGTTTTTTACATGGCTCCAAACATCGAGGCATTTGTAAATGTCTAAATAATTAACTGTTTTTTTTTCAGCTTTTGTTCACAAGTTTGGAGTCATGTCAACAGCCCACAGCCTACAAATCAACCTGGCAGTTATAGGCGTCCTATTTTGACCACAGCTAATGATTTTTTACAAGATATAAAAATAAATACGATGCACCTAAAATTTAAAATCTCCCTAAGTATTTATTTAGTGTTCCACCATTTTCTAAATTGTACTCAGTGCACAAATCAGCCTCAGGCCCCTTTATAATTGGCACATGCACTTTTCCTTGAATCCAATGTAAATTTAGCTAAGTTGTAACTCACTTCACTATTAATAAAATAGAGCTTTATATGAAGTCCAATCTTTTGTTATTCCTTGTGTTTTGAGCAATTCACAATATAATATTACAAATACTTAAAAGCATTAGTCACTTTTTAAATATAGGATGAAAGAATTAAAGCTCTTGACGCTTAAAATCCTTTACTTATTGAAATAACTTTATGATTTATCTGACTTGTACGTGGGGTAGAACAGAGATGATTGAAATATTATTTGTAATTGAAACCATGAGGGGAAAAGTTAGGAACCGTGAACAGAAATCACAAAATATATGGGACCCTACAAACAAAAACTATATAAATATATATTTTTAATATATATATTTTTAAGTTTTTATTTAAATTCCTTCTTCAGTGTGGCTTCTTCTCTCCCTTTGGTTGTGGTGTTTGTTCTGACAGCCTTCAGGTGGATTTCTGGGTTATTTAGGATGATTTGATAGTAATCCAGTTGTGTTCAGGGGACGAACACACTGGCGTCCTCCTTCTCTGCCACCATCTTCTCTTCCGCTACAGCCATATATTTTAATATTATGTTTCACTAGTTAGGTGGGAACACCAAAAGAAGGTAGAGAATAAATCAGCAAGTCAAATAAGCGAATAAATCAATATGATTATACGGAAAGTATGGAAGAAAGATGTAAAGAAAGACAAATACTAAATAAACAGAGGGCTCTGTAAGCCTTCTAAAAAGGAAAGCAGAGACCAAGACTGGAACCTTCTTGGGGCATAACGTGATATCAAGTCCCATTTATGCTATACTTTCTCCCTCACTTAAACATCCCCTTATCTGTGCCATCTTTTCTAGATGTCCTTTCTCCATTTCAGGAAATTGCGATTGGTTTCTTCTTTCAATCATGCCACTTCCTTCTCTTTATGAATTACTTTAAAAATGTTTCTCTTTTCTTGTATCACCAACGTCTTCTAGACGTTTAAGTTTTGAGATGCATTCTGCCCCGAAGCTGCCATCTATACTATGTCTCGCTTTCCTTACACGAAAAAATGTCTTCAGTGACCTTACTACATTAGCGGCTTCCATTTCCTTGATATCTGGTCATATCTAAGTCCTGGCTGAGTAGCAATAACCCAGCCAACAAATGCAATCGTCTTGTTAAAGTCTTTTCTTTGTTTTCCCTTTGCCTTTGAATAATAGAGACGTGATTGTTTAAGATCATGATATTCTTGTTTAAGACCTCTTCATGTAGTTGTGTAAAACCACAAAATCCTAGTTGTTCACCTAAGCACTCAGGCTTCTCCTTTGCCTCTTTCAAAGCTTTCTTTCCTCACTCTGTCCCACCTCCCCATAGAGGTTCTCTGACTCTCTTTTCTCGCCTCATACCTACTCAGTTACAGAGATCTCACACACTTTCTCAGATCTTCATAGTCACTTTCAAGGTAATGACTTCCAAAGATCCAAATTTAACTCTGATGTTAATCTACCTGCACAACACCTATCTACTTTTGTATATTCCCACCTGGGTATTTCTCTGAACACATAAACATTAATGCATCTGGAAGCAAACTCCTCTTCTTCCATTGTAAGCACGATGGTGTTCCTAACCTCAAGAGATTTAGAAGCTGAGCTTCAGTCTGCTTCTGCCATTTTTTGGAGCAACTTACCTAATTAAGTGCCAAGAATAACCTGGATCTTTCTCTTTGTGGTGCTTCTAGATTACTTTTGAAACCATATTCCATGTTTATTATCATTCTCTTAATTCAGTTCTTTATTTGGGTATCACAGAAACAACTGCTTAACTCATCTCCCTCCCGCCAGTTTTCTCTCTGTCAACAGTCTCGTCAGTCTGAGTTTCTTATCATGAGTCACTTATCATTTCTTAGCTTCTCACGGGATCATATACCTACTCTTAGCTTGGTATTCAGCACCTTCTCCTGACCATTTGGGCTTTTACCTCCCCATTCCCAATACCCTTTGCCCTGGTTTGGGTGTTATACTAAGTATACTTAGTATGAACTGGGTTCGCTCAACAATTTGTTCCGGCTATTTCTTTCTCTGGAGCCTCTCCCACATCCTCTCTACTTCAGGAAAGGCCACCTTAACCAATTTTACGCTCACTACCTTCCAAAAATCTTCCCTGACCTCCTCAGCCCAAATGACCCTCTTCCTTTGGTGAATGCCTCCAGTCCATCCTGTTGTGTATTGTCTCTCTCTCCCGAGGCAAAAAGTCATACCTGATAAACATTTCAGCGCCTGAATAACACTTTATGCCATACTGGGTGAATAATAAGAATCTTTTAAATGATTTTACTAATCATAACTTGCTTCTCTTATACCTCCTCCTTCTGTAGATTCTCTCTCTTAAGACTCAATTTTTCACTCTTCACTCTTGTCTCCTCCACATTCTCCAAAAAAGAAAAAAGAAAAAAGCCACATCCAACTCTTAGCTGTTGGAAAACAAAAACTATTCTTCTTAAAATACTATGTCAAAAAGAGTAAATTAAATACCATTGAGGAAAACTGACTGTTTTTCCACCAGGTACCTGACTTTTTTTTTCTTTTTTCCTGGCAAGAGCCATTTTGTGGGCCATCTGACCTAGTTTAGGATGACACACATCCAGGTTCTCCTGGGACTGTCCTGTTTCAAGCCTGTTGTCCTGGACTAATTATTAATAGTACCTCCTTTTGCTCTCCAAAGTGTCCTAGTTTTGATGATAAATTATATGGTGACTTTACCTGTGGTACCTTTTGTAAAAATGCACTTTTTTTTTTGTTTTGGTAATAGAAACTAAAAATCAACACTCTGTAGTGTTGTGATCATGTGTCATTTAATACTCCCCTGGTGTAGAAGCCCACAAGCATTTTTATTAACGAGCTGACTTTTGTGATTCGGTCGGGAAATATGTTTGTCCCAGACGGCTCCTCTGTGTTTGCACGTCCCACGTTGGATGATGTGCACCGAAGTCTGAGATGGACTGAGGCCTGTGAATTTAAATAGGTGCCTCTCTGGGAAGGGCTGAAGGTGGAAAGTTGTATATGACTGAAGAAAGCCACAGAAGTAGCTTTCAAAGTCAAGGTAGCTACCGGCCTGCACTAGACCCGAGCTACTGCTTACTGAAAAAGGGAAGCAGCTTTTAAATTCGGTGGAGTTCAAAGCAGGGCACAGAGCCTACCAACCCACGAGCAGAGAGCGAAGACGGAGGGTCAGGGCCCCGTGGGGGAAAGGAACGAGCCATACTGAGTATGCTCACCCTACCCTCGGGGAAAGAATTTGGCCACGTTGGCTGAAAGAATCAAGAAACTGTTTGTATGTTTCCTCTGAGACATCATGGCTCCTAAAAAAAAATTTTGGCAATATTCCAGTCATACTACAGAAATCTGTTCGGTGTGAGCTCTCGGATTTCAGCAGGGGATTTGCTGTCAGAGCTTTGGGTTCTGATTCATGGCAAATTTTCACGTCATTTCTAGGGAACTCAGAGAACATACATATACAGGGAGTTGGAAAAGCATGTTTCCAAATCTTAAAAAAAGGAAAGAGAAATCAGTTTAAAATCTCCTCTGTTATTTGTGCAGAAAACATCAGCCATGCAAGATCACATTCCTAGGGAGGTCTTCGGTTCCTCTTAGAATGCAGTTTATATGTGATGGTTTATCTCACGTGTAAAAAATATGGGCAGCCCCACGACATAAAATCTTGCAGATAACTTGATGATGATTTTCAGAAACTTGGCTACCGACTACCGTGTTTGTCTTGTCTCGGGGCACCCTCCGAATTGCAAAGTGCTGCGTCTCAGCCGTCGTCTGTTACTCTTCTTGGTGGGTTCCAGTGGACGGACTCTACCTGCAGTCAACCTCATGCCTTCGCAAATTGTCGGTTCTGCTCTGGGACGGCGTGACCGCAGGTTCATTTGTCCTGTCGGAGTTCAAAAGAACACCTGAGTTCTGTCCCTGCGCCCCCTCTCGTTTCTCGCTCCCCGAAATCAGCCTGCAGTGCCACTTGGAGTTGGGCCTCATCTCCCGGATATGCACATGCCAGAGGAGTGAGGCTCCCGCTCCCCTTCCCAGGGGAAGGGAGCTGAAACTAGAAGGAACGGCAAAATGAAGCTTGAAGGTATTAATTTTGAAACTCCCAAACCAGTTGCCGTACCTGTCACTTTGGGCTTCTGAATTGCATTAGTGTTGACAGAGACGAACGACATATCCTAATTGAGGGCTTGCACCTGCTGCTTGACAGCATGTGGTTTTTCTATTCCCACTAGCAGAGGGCCTCACTCCCCGCGTGTGTTCTCAGAGGCACGAACCACCCTCGCGGAGCGTGTACTGGGAAGAGGGCGACGGGGCCGCAAGCCGGCATCCAAAGAAAATCTCTTTCTCTTTGTCTATCCCTGGCTGCTTTCAGCCCTTCTTGGGTTGATGCCCTTACCTCCAGTACATTGAAATAGTTCCATCTTTGTAAGCCCCATGATATAAACAGAAAAGGAGAGAGTGAATGAGGACAGGAAGAAGAAAAACAGATTGAGACAAGGGAAGAGTATGATGGGAGAGGGAAAAAAGAACAACTATTTGAGCTCATTTAAGTATAATCTCATAATTTCTGTATGAGATCTTCAGATCATTTATCTGCTCACGTATTGTTTAATCAGTTGTTAGAAAGCAATAGCTTTATATCAGCATCATGTCCATACATCTAGTTACATGAATACAAAATTCACTGACACCTGTGGATCTGTGTTATCTGTTATGACCTTAACTAAAACTATTCTCAGATGGGGTCAAAAGAGTTCAAGTGACTATATTTGTATCTACCATTACTTATAACTACAAACCTACGCATACTTAGCACTGCCATATATGATGCACACATATACAACTCATCCTACTCAGGGTGTAGTGGAGAGTTGGTCAAGAAATGCTCATTTGCTGTCTTTAATAAGTAGAATTATTTTCACAACCCAATGACAAATTGTTGTGTGTGTGTGTGTGTATGTGTGTATATATATGTGTGTGTGTGTGTATATATATATATATATATACATATATATATATATATAGTATGTATATGTACAATATACATCCTAACATATTTTATTTATATGAATATAGACGTATATGTGATATACATCCTAACATATTTTGTTTGGAAACATACAACATTTTAGGGCTGCCCAGGTGTCTCAGTTGGTTAAGTGTCCAACTCTTGATCTTTGCTCCGGTCATGACCTCATGGTTTATGAGTTCGAGCTCTGCATAGGGCTCTGGGCTGACAGTGTGAAGCCTGCTTGGAATTCTCTGTCCCTCTCTTTCTGCCCCTACTCCATTTGTGCTCCTTCTCCCTCTCTTTCTCTCTCTCTCTCTCTCTCTCTCTCTCTCTCTCTCTCTCAAAATAAACTTAAAAACAATGAAAACGTACACTATCTTAAAATACAGAGTCATTTAATATAAACATTAATGAATGCAATTATTTGGTTTTTCCATTAGCTATTTTGAGGGGCAGGGACAATCAAGAAAATTTCACTATTTTGAGGGGCACTAATCATTAAGAACATTTAACTCAGAGTTACAGACATAATTTTACCACTTTTTATGTGTGTGATCTTGATAAGATCATTTAAATTACAAATCAGTAAGAAAAAAACATAATTCTATAGGAAAATGGGTAGATATTTTGAATAGACACTTCCCCAGAGATGTTATCTGAGTGGCGTGTAACCGTCAAGGAAAGTCAAGGCAGAACCATAATGAAATACCACCACAGAGTCAAGAGAATGGCTGATATTAGAAAGCCTGCCAATACTCTCGTGGTAACTCTCATAAATTTCTGAGACAGGTAGAAGTTCAAGATGAGGGAAGACACGCATCCTAGTGTGGAAACCTCAGGATGGTAAATATAGTTAATAGCTCCCAATTCATTGATCTCACCGAGCAGCTCCTCCTTCAAGTTCACCATTAGACCCTCAGGGAGGAGCGTCATAAGGAAGAGGACTATATTCCCCCAACACTAGGGGTTTAGATGGGGACACAGAAGAGAACGTCAGATGCTAGTCAACCTTCACCTGCATTTCTTGTTTCATCTGCCTACTCAGAAGGGCCTTGCACTAAATATTGTTGCCAAGGACCTTGCTGTCTGTGGGCCTTCAGTGAATCCTTAGGCAATGGTGCAAGATGAGGGAAGAGCAGGACTGAAGCTGTCTTTTTGAATTTTGCCCCTCAGAGCGGCCACTGATTGTCTTCCTTCCCTGGTTGCAGAACAGCCTTCAGTGTCAAAAGTTTTCTTACTGTTATTTCCTGCAGTGCCCATGTTTTACTCTGTATTTGTTCAAGGACTGCTCGCTTGTTTGTTTTGCTGGGTGGCAGGGAGAGAAATTCAGTTCAGTGGGATGGAGAGCCTGTGTCAGGCTCTGCATGGACACATATGGGCTTGACCAGCAGGTGCTAACACAACACGGGCCTCCAAACTGGAAAATTATAGAATTCATTACATGTTAAGTCCATAGTGGATAATGTGGATCAATCCAGAGTCTGAATGCAAGTCTACCGGGGAGAATCAAAGCCAACAAATCCGGTCCAAAAAATAAAGAGTAGAAAGTGTGAAAAGGGAAAAATTATGTGGACAAAACAATCCACATGAGTTGGGGGCTGGATATATTTAGCGTTTCATCCAAGTTTAAAAATACTGAGAGTGTGTACTGAGAGCATTGGGTAACTACTGAATTAGTTCAGTTATACGACTTATAAAAATAGTTATTATTTCCCACCCTCAAGATTATTTAGCTCCTATTTTGTGTTATGTGCTCTTCTAGGCAGTGAAAACCTGGTCACTGCCCAGAGGAAGGTAGTAATGGAGGATGACACGTAAAGAAGTATGTATAATAATATACAGACTCATGTACTCCAACTTCAAGTTGATTGAACCCAGAGCACAGATGAAAGAGTTGGCTCAGTACAAAGATAGGAAGTCTTCTTCCACCATAAAATATGACAAGAATAAAGGATTGGTGGTAAGAAGCAGGGGGAGTTGATTTTTCTTAGGTAGGAAATTCACTAGATTTCCCATTCTGAGTGAGAAAGTGGCAAAAAATTAGAAGCATAAAGATAGAATGCTAAAGGTTGAAAATATCAGAGAACAGAGTAAGAAATATGAACACTGAAACAGAGAAATATTGCCCGACAGCCAAGTTGGGGGTGAGACTCATGAATTTACGGTAATTTTGTGACTTTTTTTTTTTTTTTTTTTTTTTGGCCAGTAGCAATTACCCAGATTAGAGTCATCCATGGTTGAAGTTGTTGATTGGGATTGAATGAAAGAAACTGAGGATGATCTGGGGATACTGGGCAAGAGAATTAATTGAATTGTTGCAAAATTGAGCACTGACACCATATTGAAACATTTTGTTAAATACATCTTAACACCCAAAGATGAGATCTCCAAGATTGAAAACCAGCAACCCTATGCAACATGAACTGGAACCGCCTTCTGTTAGTTTCATGGCATTCGTTTTGCTTTGTAAAAACAGCTCCGATTAGAAATTAAAATAAAAATTGGTGCAAGATAAATGCCTCAAAGACTTTACGACCCTAGTTTTTGGCTTCATACTCTACAAAAATATTTAAAAGAGCTACAAAATTAGGTGGTTTCAGAAGCAGTTACTAAAATTTGACCCTTTAAGTGATGAACCAGCTTGAACATAAGAAAGGTTAAATGGGTTGATGACTTAAGCACCACCTCGTTAATGCACAGAGAAACACTTGCCAAGATATTTAAAGAAGAGCTAAAAAAAAAAAAGGTGCTAACGTAATCTGTGGCTAATCGTCTCATCTCAGAAAACATACTTTGTGACCAAAGAAAACACAGAGTAAAAATAATAAGTCTGGTTTCTAAGTTTTTAGCTTTTGTTTATTACTAGTAGGTAGAAAACATACTGTGATTTGTGTCCCTTCAGGTTAAGATTAAGCACAACAAAACTAAACAGCCACTTAATATGATTACAGACTGAAGCCAGCAACACGTTCAGTCCTGACACAACGGAGAATAAAGATGTGCTATTGTGAGTGGATATCCGAAAAAATCCTCTTGACTGGATAATGCAAACCTGGACAGTAGTTTAGGAGTATTACTTGGTACTTTGAGGTCTCAGAGAAGCTATTACTCTGGTTCTAAATGTTTCCGAAAGTGCCAGATCAACAGATCTATTTTACTTCTTTTAGCACGGTAGCTTTCATCAGGGAGAGATGCTAATGGATCACAGCCGGAACATGTACCTAAGAATGGACACAACCTGTAACCACCAAGTAGGTAAGTAGTCTTGAAAAAGGTTTCACTTTCTTAGCCTCTATCTCTTCCAACTATTAAATTGAAGATCCGCTATTCGATAATTTCTAAAAGTCCTTTCAGCCCAAATATTGTATTCCCTTTAAAGATAGTATTTTGTGGATTGTACACATTATCTCTCCACGATGGCTAGTCCTGCTCTTCAATGAGAAGAAAGTGCATTATCCTGATGGTGTCTTAACAGGGTGATCTAATAGATCTGTGGAATGGGAGAAGTGACTAGAAAACATAAAACCTGGTTTCGTGCCTGTTAATTCCATCCAGTGTTGTTGACAGTTTCCACGGTGGTGGCATAGGAATTATCATATACCCTTCTTGTTGCTGGATCAAGATGCAATGATACATACGAAAGAACTTTGATCGAATAACATAATATGATCATAAAGGGCTCTAACGATATATGAGATTGGTACTCTGTGCATGTTTGATCATGTGTCATTGTTAACCTGTGGAAGCCCAGGGGCTACGCAGCTGCATTGGACTTTAAGAGTACAGTATTTATAGGTCCACCAGGAAAATTGGGTTCTATGAAGTAGATCTGTTAGACCGATTCTCCCTCTGATTATTTAATCTTTCAATAAAAGAAGTCCCAGCTAATATCCCTGAAGCTTTGTTTGAGTGACCTTATAGACTGATACTAAAATTCATTTGGATGAGAAAATGGGCTGGAACAGCCCAGGCAGTTTTAAAAAAGAACAGTGGTGAAGGCAGTAGCAGGACTAGGAGGTGAAGAGGTTTATTCCACATGATAACAAAACATTTTGAAGATGGTCGTTAATATTCAGTCATTTTGGTATAAGAACACTCAAAAAAGGCCGTTAGTTTTGAGTAGAGAATGTATGTATGTATGTATGTATGTATGTATGTATGTATATATGTATATTTATGTATTATTTGTTTATTTTAGAGAGAAAGAAAGTGCATGAGTGGGGAGAGGGCAGAAGGGGAGAGACAGAGAGGGAGAAAATTTTAAGCAGCTCCACATTCAGCACAAAGTCTGATGCAGGGCTCGATCCCACAACCCTGGGATCATGACCTGAGCTGAAATCAAGAGTCGGACGCTCAACAAACTGATCCACTCAGGCGCCCTGAGAATCTATTTTATTTGCCAATTTACAATACTAAAATGGGAGAAATCTGAAATACTCTACAGCATGGTGACCATTCACTGCTCTTTTTTTGTTTTAAAGTGAGAATCCTAACAGACATTCACAAAATTCTAAATGTAAAGGAGCAAAAACTATATGATACAATAAGATGTAGGAGAATATGCTCACTAACTTGGTCTTGGTTGGAGTATGCTCTTTGTCAAAACACAAAATGCAAAAACCATAAAGAAAAACAATTGAAAAAATAGTGAAATGCTAAATGGAAACTCTGTAAACAAAGTTAAAAGATGACGTGTGGACTAAAAACTGTTTATATCCTGTATATACCAGATGGCTAATATCGAGAGTACAGAAAGAGACATTGGAAATACAGAAAAGATGGAGGGAGGAAGGAAGGGAGAGGATGAGGAAGGAAAAAGGTAGGAGGGATGGAAGGGTCAAAGGAATAGACCTTAATTCACATAAGAGGACACAAACATGTCTGTGTATATGTGGCAGATATTGGGTACATGTATATATTTATTTATATGTACACATTATTTTTACAGTTGATAGGTATTTGTGTGGATCACATATATATCACTGTCTGAATATGGACAGTTATGGGGGGGGGGGCGCTTATCTTAATCTGCCAGAGTGATTGGACCATTGAGAATAAGAGAATAAAACCAGTAGTCAGGAATTAAAATCCAATGGCATGTCTCTTGGAAAAAAAAAAAACAAAAAACTAACTGAGATTGTAGAGTAGGGTTGAAACAAGTTTAACAAAGTTTGAATGTGAGAAGCAAGGGCTTTAGAGTCTGGGACCTGCTGACCTTGTGCCATGATGTTATTTGTCTAGACCTGTGGTTAGAGTAGGGTACTTTACAAAGGAGACAGCTTGAGCAGATGCCTCTAAACCGAGTGTGGAGATAAATTCGGATAGCAAATCTGTTTACCCATACTGACTGATGGCATTCTTGAAGTCCTGGGGCACAATGAGACTGATCTGACACTTCTGAAGGATCTTGGATGTCAGATGAACAGGAGTGGGTTATGGTTGAGGCGATTTTACTCGTGTTTCTAAGTTTAGCTGGAACCAAAAGATTTTGTGGGAGAGACAGAAAAGTGGCCATATGTGATTTTTAAATTCTCTTCGCAAATGGCTTCGTGATATTTTATTCCTGGGAAGGCAAAGGCAAATAAAATAACACCAAATCAAAATAACATTTTCTGACGGTGTGGTTTGGCTTAATCAAACATTTAAATACATTCGAGCATTCTGTTTAGGTTATGTGAATTTTCAAAATACAATCTGAAGTCAAGGTAGACCCAATTTCCATCAATTTCCCTTCTATTCTTATGCATTCTAAGATATATTTATAACTATGTATGTGAAAATAGCACCTTTCATCATACTCTAGACTTGCCAAAAACCAGTTAATAGATTTTATAGAGTTTGGCCAAGGTCTAAATTTATATGAAGAGCACACGGTGGTCTTATGTACACAGTTTGTTTTGTTTTTAACCTAATTAGGTTTCATTCCGTGCCCAATAAACATTTTGTTGAGGGTTTCACAATGTCCACGGCCATATAGCTATTTTAACAGCCAAAACATGTCTTGAACTTCAAATCTTTTCGTCATATTAGTTGTGGGAAATTGAATGTTTGGGGACTAGTTGCACAGGCTGCTTAAGGCCAGAGAAAGTGGCCTGGGGGTGGCCTCCTCTCTCTCTGCCCGAGGGTCCGTGCTGAGAGAGGGGCTGTGCTCCTGGGAGGTGCCACACACTCTTTCCACCCCGAGAGCAGTCTCCAGGCTGGAGGCCAGCAGAGCGTTCCAGCTACACTGGTATTGGACCCACCTCAGCCCTGCACTCTGACTCGTTCCTCTGCCTGTGCGCTCCCTCATACGTGCTAAGGTCCACATCAACTCCCAACAGAGAGTGGTGATGCGCCTCAGACGGGTACTGGTAGTCTAATGCTTGGAACAAATCACACTCCGTAGCCCGGAATGAAAAGCCATCTGTGATCTAATCCTGAACTATTTACCCGCCTTTCCCATTTCCCTTCATGTATCCCAGGCTTCAGGATCCACCTGCTACATTCCCGCCACCCGGTGCTTTCACACTATTCTGGGGTTGCTCTTATCACGTCAAATACTCTCCCTCTCTCCCTCCTGTCTCTACATATTCCAAGTTCTCCTATTCTTCAAGGCCTCGCCCAACTTCTACATATTTCTAAGAACTTTCCTCCCCCCTGATCCTTTTTCGTTGTTCATATCTTTGGACTATCCTTGATAACTTCCTCCGACATTCATTATGTATCTTCTGAGGTGTCTCCCTTCCAAAGTCGATTCTGATAAACATAAGCAGATTCCAAGGAGAAGAAGGTAAAAGCGTATCTCTAGGATGACTCCCTGGAATATAAACAACTCTCTGGAAGGGAATGAAAGGGAAAGGTTTTACCTTTACTACCCTGGGGCATCTCCAGAGAGGGAGATGTCTCCAGCTTTCCTTTCCTGGAGTATCTATCTTCTTATACAAACACTGGCCATAAATACCTTTTCTCAGAGGGCTTAAATCATGCCCAAACATGAGATAATTATGGAGAATTGGCTTCGCCAACTATCATGTGTTGGCCACATTATGTACATTATCTTCAATCCTAGCTACAACTCTATAATTTAGATATCATTATTCCAGTTTTGCAGATGAGGAGCCTGGAGCTCTGAAAAAAGTCAAATAATATGCCCAAAGCTACAGAGTTACTAAGTACTAACGTCAGAAGTCAAACTGTGGTCGTTTGGCCTGAAAGCCAGTAATTTTCCATCACCAAACCAATGAATGCAGCCCACCGTCCACTGAAAGCAGCCTCACGATGCTTAATATGAATTTATTTAATGACATGTATTTTCTATTTTTCCTATTCTCGTGTAAGCTTCTTGAGGACAGTCATGTCTTATATCCTTTTCTATGCCTAATGAAGTGAATAGCTTGTGACTATTACGTGCCTTATTAAGATGGCCTGTGTGACGAAAATCTGTCAAAATACATGTGATGAAAACTTGACATTATACCTCCTAAATAATACATGATTGTGGAAAAGAGGTCACATCATAAAATTCAGATAGAGGAACCTCTTCCCTGAAATATTAATAATGATCTCAACTATTTTTTCCTCGGCTGACAAGGTAGCCTGCACAGTATTTATGAAAATTTGATGTCTAAAGTTTAGAGGAAGTAACTAAGAGTTGTTAATAAACAGTGCGGATAAATATATAGATAAATTGTATGAGTCAACTCACAGGAGAGCTCATGTTTTAATATAGGATATCTTGAAAACTGAAAAATGTACTTCATTTTAGAACGAAACCTCTCCCATTTGAACCAGAAATATACTCGATGCTGAAGGGTCAAAAGTAGCGATTGACTTAAAGACTTTTTCCCCCTCAATCTGGTTCTGGGGCAAAAGTCTTTATTTATTTTTTATAACAGTGCCTCTTCTGTTTACATGATCTTTCTTCTATTTTCATAATTCATATCACTGGAATATGTGTTCGTAGTCCTTCATTCTCTGAAACCGGGCTGCCCACTGTTCACACCTTAACGAGCTTCTTAAGTAAAAACATTAGAGACTGTTAAACGCTTATTGCAAAACTTAGTCCCAGACTTGTCGTTTAGATACTCTACTCAAGTTATTCAGTAGAATAAATACATTTGCCAGCATTTCCCCCTTTCGGCCGGCATTCACTGCTTTCTTTTCCTCCTTATGTTAAATCAGGAGTTGTTAAGGCTGTCTGGCATTCTTACTAAATAATTTCCTTTGAACACATGTCCCTTCTTGAGATACAAAACCACTATTCCCAACGAATATTGAAAGAACAAAATATATTTGCACACTCTTTTAATAAATGTTAAAAGTGATATTTTAAAATAAAGAGGTATTTTTACCTTTCTTCACAAAGATAAGAAAACAGAAACGCAAGTACTCACGAGTAGGAGGAAGGTTTTGTTTCATTATTACTTTAAACCACTTTGGCAGTGGTTTTCCTTACATATATGCAGGAGATTAAAGGGTAGTTCTGTGTGTGTGTGTGTGTGTGTGTGTGTGTGTGTGTGTGCGCGCGCGCGCGCGTGATTTATTGTGGAACCTCTTTCCCCAAAAAAAGCTCTGCTATTTTAGTAAAGTTCAATATATTTCCTTTGGGGAAGATTAAATAAAACATGTTAACTCAGTTAAATTTGGAGTCTGATGACAAATGAATAAGTGTGTTCCAGTTAGGGAGGCACAGGAAATCTGTCCAGCAAAGGACTAAACTGAGAAATAAGGTTTGAATGTACCCTGGCAGAATTTTGCTGTTTGTTGCTTTGGACTTCAGTGCTACAATATGCCATTAATTTTAAGTAGTAAATTAAAAGAAGAAATAACTTTCCCATATTCTGGTGCACAACCCAGCTGTACAGCTACACGCTAAAATCCAAATCTACCTATAAAGATGCAATGAAACTAGGATGGGGCAGTGGGTCATATTTTACATTTGATTTTGGGGCATCACATTTAAAACCAGGATATCTTTACTTAAGCCCAAATGATACACCGAAGGGGCTACTCAGTTCTTACCTTGTGGTAATGGAACTAAGAATTATTCTGGAGGTATGGAATGTATCCTTACTGTGAATTTTTAAATCTATTATTTTATGTACGGGGTAATTATAAAAATAGTGTTAGGAATTACCTTGGGGTCAAACAAGTTCAGGTCAGTTGACTTTGGTAGGTAAAGTTAGGAAAGTCAGTACCGAGTTATATTTTGATGTGTTTTGCTCAGGATCAAAACTGAAGTTGAGGGGCGCCTGGGTGGCGCAGTCGGTTAAGCGTCCGACTTCAGCCAGGTCACGATCTCGCGGTCCGTGAGTTCGAGCCCCGCGGCGGGCTCTGGGCTGATGGCTCAGAGCCTGGAGCCTGTTTCCGATTCTGTGTCTTCCTCTCTCTCTGCCCCTCCCCGTTCATGCTCTGTTTCTCTCTGTCCCAAAAAATAAATAAACGTTGAAAAAAAAATTAAAAAAAAAAAAACTGAAGTTGATGGCAGACAATTAGACAACCCAAGTATACGTGTTTCTAAAAGTAGAGTATGCTCTCCAACCTCATAATCCCAGTGTGACTCAGCTGAGAGGTGTACAAGGTAACATTGCTATGAATGCTAAACTCACAGATGTAGGCATGATTTGTTCCTGCATTGTGAATTTGAAATCTTTGAAAAACTCCCACAGATGTAAATGGAAACTGCAGAACTCTCCATGTGCCCCAACATTTTCCTTAACCCTTGATGCCCGAACAGGGCTATGCACCCTAGGAAATCGCCAGAGTCCCTCTTCCGTTCTTGGAACAGAAATTGAGTCCCATTACTCTGCCTGTTCATAGAATAACTATTTCTCCTAGAGGGCAATTCATGCTTGTAGTTCCTCATCCGTAATGAGGGCAGAGTCAAACTCTATGAAAACAAAAACCTGGAAACAGTGAAATAAAGTAATAAAATGATTTATCTCTTAATTATTCTTATATTTCCCATGAAGGCTAGTGTCCTTTCCCAACATCGCAAAGTTCAACAGATGATCATCTTCTAAGATCAGTTATACTATATTTTCTGTTTCTTCTATGCCATCCAAAAATGCATCTTTGGTATGGTGTGTTTCGTCAAGGATAAATCAAACCATGAGTATTCATATACCCAAACCACAGTGGTTTGCCATGTTTTGAAGGAAATTTCTAGGTAAACCTGTTCTGATGTCTGCAAGAATTATAGCCCAGCATTGAGGATTCAGTTCATTGAATTAAAGATGGACAGGGTTTCTCAGATGATTGGAATTTAATTTCAAGGAGCGATTCAAAAGGATTTAAGAAGTTGGTATTTTCATTGGTGTTGAGTTAGCTGTATTTGCAGGTAAAGTTTGCATTACCTTGAAAAAATGACCTTTCTATTTTTTTTTTTTTGGAAAACATTATCATACTCCAGAAAATGTAAAAATGATTTGTACCTATGAGCCACTGCATCAGCTCAGACGGGAGCTGAAAAATGTAGGAAAATGAAACATAAGACTTCATAACATACAAAAAAATTAGGGGCCAGAGAAAATCTCCCAGCAGAGAGAGAGAGAGACAAAAACAGCAACAACAACAACAACAACAACACAACTATTTTCAAGAGAGCTATGTAAAATGGAATATATAATTGCAGTTTCATTTGAAGGGCTTCCTAGGTCTTTAAAAACATTGTAATCCCACTTTTCTATCTCCAGACCAAGTCACTGCCAAGCAGCCATTCACATGAAGTATTAGTAGCTGGAGTTACCATCACCCATGGGTGGTGTTGGACCTTTGTGGAGTTTGATCACTTTTAAGTGTAAATGATTGAAGAGTTTAAAAATGAGTGGCTTTTAGAGAACTACACTAAAAGATTGTAAGGTGGGGGCAAGTTAATGTGTGTGGCAATCTAATTGTTATTGGAAAAAAATAATCTCCTTGAGCCTAATAACCATGGAGAATTAGGCAACAGGATTTTGACAGATAGACATCAAGTGTCTGTTTGAACTAAGTGTTTTTGCTTTTATCTCTATCTCTTCATGATAACTTCTGAGGAAGTTGGATGACTTTGACTGAACTTAGCAGAAAGTTCAAGAGGTACCTTAATTTCAATTAATGAGTCAGTCTGCCATCTTGATATAATACAAGTTTGGATGATTTGGGCTTATTTTATATTAAAAAAATGTTTTTAACATTTATTCATTTTTGAGGGACAGAACATGTGGGCAAGGGAGGGGCAGAGAGAGGAGATACAGAATCCGAAGCAGGCTCCAGGCTCTGAGCTGTCAGCACAGAGCCCGACACGGGGCTTGACCCCACAAACTGCAAGATCATGACCTGAGCAGAAGTCAGATGCTCAACCGACTGAGCCACCCAGGCGCTCCTGGGCCTATTGTAAATATCATTTTTTTCCAATTTTTTGTAGCAAAGAAAAATAGCCAGGTCCTTTAATATTGCCTTCCTTGACATAAATGTTGATTTAGAGCAATTCTAGGTTTAATGTCCATGGAGACAATTTGTTTCAGATAATGCACATATTTTGTTATACCCTTCAACATAAATGATAATGGTAGAATTTCCTCTCGTTTTTATTTATTTATTTTAGGGGTTTTTTTTAGTTTATTTTTTGAGAGAGGGAGAAAGAGCAAGCAAGAGAGAGGCAGAGAGAGAGAGAGAGAGGGAGAGAGAGAATCCCAAGCAGGCTCTGCACTGTCAGTGGAGAGCCTGATGCAGGGTTTCAACTCACCAAGTGTAAGATCATGACCTGACCCAAAGTCAGGAGTCCAGCGCTGAACCGACTGAGCCACCCAGGCGCCCCTCCTCTCTTTTTAAAACCACATATATAAAATTAAAGTTTAGAAAGAGTTGTGTTTTTTTTCTGTAGTAGGTAAAATGTGCAGGTGTCAATCTCTCAAGACTCTGATGACCAGCTACGTTCTGGGAGGAGCCTGACCTTGTGTGACCTCGAGTTGGCCGACTTCACGCTCTATCCCACTTTTACCAGTACACACAGGAAACATTTTCAGGAGGGGATCCAGGAGATGTCCCAGATATATTGTGAAGCCAGGCCTAGCCAATTCTTGTACAACGTTGCTCTCCGGTCTCTTCCTCTTTTTTTTTTTTTTTTTTTTTTTTTTTTTTTTAGTGTTTATTTATTTTTTTTTTAATTTTTTTTTCAACGTTTATTTATTTTTGGGACAGAGAGAGACAGAGCATGAACGGGGGAGGGGCAGAGAGAGAGGGAGACACAGAATCAGAAACAGGCTCCAGGCTCCGAGCCACCAGCCCAGAGCCTGATGCGGGGCTCGAACTCACGGACCGCGAGATCGTGACCTGGCTGAAGTCGGACGCTTAACCGACTGCACCACCCAGGCGCCCCAAGTGTTTATTTATTTTTGAGAGACAGACGGAATGTTAAGGAGGGAGGGTCAGAGAGAGGGGGAGACATAGAATCCGAAGCAGGCTCCAGGCTCTGAGCTATCAGCACAGAGCCCGACGCGGGGCTTGAACCCATGAACGGTGAGATCATGACTTGAGATCATGAAGTCGGATGCCCGACCAACTGAGCCACCCAGGCGACCCTCCAGTCTCCTCTTCTAATCAGATCCTCTCCTATGCTATTAGAGGCCTTTCTCCTTCTAAGACCCACCAATATTCCTATTGCCAAAGCATTGTTGGAATCTTTGGAGCTAAGTGTCAAGGCTAGTTGTATTCCAAGCAGTGGTTTAAAGAATCCCTTTAGACGGCAAAGTGTGGCATATTTCCATAATGGTAAAAAAAATAGCCTTAAAAAATTAAAGGCTCTTCCCTTCATACAATTTTGAGTTTCAGGCGACTCCATTAAGTAGAATCTGGGCAGGGACATGCAGCTTAGTAACAAATGTCCACAGAAACTGCTCTCCTCACTGCGGATCAGGCTTTCTTGCCCGTCTGCTGGATTTTCCATTCACGTAGAGTTACATTCCAGGAACTTTTTCAGTCTCTCTTCTGGTAGCCTTACATTGGGCTTCTCCCCATTAAGGTGTCTGGGGCCGTTTCAAAGCAGTGATGGTGCTAAGCCTTAAGCCATTTGCCTATCATCTCCATTACTTTTGCAGATAAAAATCTTTTGGGAGAAGAGAACTACTCTGATACAAATTATTACTAAACGTTCCAGGCTATCCTCTGGAGCCTTGTAAGTGCTGAGGGTAGAGTTCGATTCTGGAGGTAGATCAAGACGGATGCCGTTACAGGTTTGCCAATGAGGCAACACATGCGTTATTATGGTGTCGTTAATATTGTTATTAACTCTCTGGAGGCGGTCATTGTCTCAAAATCTATTAATGAAACACAATAACCTCATATGAGAAGCCACACATCAAAGTGCATGTGCATTTTAAGATGCATTTCTGGACCAGGGATATGCTATGTCAGTGCTCTCCTCCCAGTATTCCAAGGTGAAGGTTACCCCCAAGTCTTATCAAAGGCTCTCCTGAGCGTGTTCAAACACTCCCAAGATCTCATGAGGTTTTAAATCCTCTGAAGCCTCACTGGTGCTGACAGAGAGGCTGAAAGGGCTGTCTTGTGGCTTAGTATACCTTCCATCAGCCAACAACAGCGTCCTGCTCACAAATCCTCATCCAGTGAGGAACCCCATTTCTTTTTTTTTAATGTTTATTTATTTATTTTTGAGAAAGAAAGTGCACACGCACAAGCAGGGCAGGGGCAGAGAGAGATAGAGAGTGAGGGGGAGAGAGAAAATCCCAAGCAGACTCCACGCTGTGATCTTGGGGCCTAATGCGGGGCTTGAACTCACCTATAGTGAGATCATGACCTGAGCCAAAGTCAAGAGTTGGATACTTCCCTGACTGGGCCACCCAGGCGCCCTGAGGAACCCAATTGCTGAATCCAGTCTGCTCTCTGGAATAAACACGGTACGCACCTCCCGTCTCTGGTTCTGTCGGATATGGCCCAAGAGACAATAATTATTTCAGGACCGGGCACCTGGGTGGCTCACTGGGTTGAGCATCCGACTTTGGCTCTGGTCGTGATCTCACAGTTCGTGAGTTTGAGCCCCACATCGGGCTCTCTGCTGTCAGCACAGAGCCTGTGTCGGATCTTCTGTCCCCTTCTCTCTCTGTCCCTCCCCTGCTGGTTCTTTCTCTCTCTCAAAATAAATTAACTTAAAAAAAATTTTTTTTAATTATTTCAAGATCAAACCAGTACTCGCACTCTAGTGGCATCTTCCTGAGTTTCCATATGTCTGTGATTATTTAATGCATTTCTGCAGTTTGGACACACAACTTTGTGTTTAGTAGGTGTATTATATTGAAGACAAGCCTCTTTCTGCTTTTGCAAGTATCAAAGGAAGAGTATGTCGTTCTTACCGACCTAATAAATCAAGAAGTTAAAATAGTTCATTCCAGAAGGTAACTATCTCCTAAGAATGCAGCTGCAGAAAACAGAGAAGAAATCTCCATCTATGGTATTTCCCCTGCATTTTAGCATCTAGGTCTTAAAATGTGTCTCTTAGAGCTATTATATCATTTCAGGCAAACGAAATACTATATTTCATTTCAAGGAAAAGAGAACTACTCAAAAAAAGGGAGCTTCTCCCATTTTGAAATATTTTTTCCTAAATATAGAATAATAGATTTTTATTGTGGCAATAATCAAAAGTTATATACAGAAGGAAAATAATTTCCTATAATCCCATCAGTGAGTGTTAACAATGGTTAATGTTTTATTCAGTTTACTTGGAGTCTATTTGTCTACCTACCTACATACCTATCTATAAACTGCCCTACTATCTGATAACAATATTGTAATAAGACCAATAGTAAAAGCTAACATTTACTGAGCATTTTCTATCTGTCTGGTACTCTTATCAGTGCTTTTCAAACATTAGCTCATTGAATTTTTTTATATCTTTTTGAAAGGAATAGTATTGTTATACCGACTTCTATAGAAGGAAAAACTGAGGCAGAGAGAGGTTAAATAACTCTTTTCAAGATCATGTAATTAGCATAAAGCATATTTAGAAAAAAAAGTCACAGGGGCTCCTGGGTGGCTCAGTCACTTAGCATCCGACTTCAGCTCAGGTCATGATCTCACAGTCTGTGGGTTTGAACCCTGCATTCAGCTCTGTGATGAACAGTTTGGAGCCTGGAGCCTGCTTTGGATTCTGTGTCTCCCTCTCTCTCTCTGCCCCTCCCTCCACTCACGTTCTGTGTCTCTCTCTGTATCAAAAATGAATAAATGCTAAAAAAAAAAAAAAATTAAAACAAAACTCACAAACACACAAATATAGAAACCTACAGATTCAAGGCACACGGACCTATACGCTTACACAGACCCAACCCAATACACGCATACACTATCCAGCTTGTTAATAGTGAACACTTTATGGGGATTTAAAGATAAAATAAGCCTATTATGAAAACCAGGGGAAAATGCACAAAAGTAAAAAAAGGGAAAGAACAGTCATCTGATCCCACCATTTAAAGTAACCACTGGCAACATCCATAAACTATTTTCTTCTATTCAACTATTTTCTCCTATTCTTCTATTCAAAATAAATTTTATTTTTCACTGTTTCTTTCTTTTTGAGAGAGAGCGAGCAAGAGAGAGAGAGCACATGAGCAATGGAGGGGCAGAGAGAGAGGGAGACCCAGAATCCGAGGCAGGCTCCAGGCTCCGAGCTCTCAGCACCGAGCCCGATGCGGGGCTCGAACTCACGAACTGTGAGATCATGACCTAAGCTGAAGCCGGTCGTTTAACCGACTGAGCCACCCAGGCACCTCTCAAAGTGTATTTTAAATGATTCTATGTATATGTCCTTAGATACCACTTTGGCTTTTTACTCAGCACTAAAGCAAATGCATTAGTTCTGAATATTGAAAGCTATGGTACCATAACTTTTCCTAACCCTGTGATAATTCTGTGGAGTAAACACAATTCAAATGGACCTAAGACAGGTGCTACTAGACAGCAGTCACAGTAGGACACAGGCTAGAGACGATATGTCCCCTGTTCAGTATCTCAGGTAGTCAATTAAAAGGATATTTACGGACATCAGTTATGCCTGAACTTAACAGGGATGTTTTGATCATGAAGATGGAGTTGGAAGTAGCCTTTTAAGTTCAGGAGGAACATGGTTTGATGTCACACACGTGATCAGATTATTTAGCATCGTGTAGGCAAAGGCACTGAGGGTAAACGTAAACCTGTGTGCACAAGGGCCGGACAGGCCTCCTGCAGGCTAGGATGCTGACTCCTTATGGAGCATAAACCTACAAGTTCAGATTGGGAAGAAGCAGAGCACGCTGGGATGGGACACGGGTGGATTCGGAGAACCGTGGAACCCAAGGAGAGTTACTTTCATCTACAGGATAGAAGAAGCATAGCTGAATCATGTATTTTGCTAAATAAAGAACTCGTTTTCGAGATAACTTAAATTGACCTGTATTTGCTGAGGTGGTTAAATCCTTGGTTCTTTGTGGTGGAAGGAACAGACTATTCTGTGAGTATATCCAAGAATGTCTGTCCCTTGAAAATAGAAACTGGTGTTGGGACGCCTGGGTGGCTCAGTCGGTTAAGTGTCCGACTTCAGCTCAGCTCATAATCTTACAGTTCGTGGGCTCGAGCCCCGCGTCCGGCTCTGTGCTGACAGCTCGGAGCCTGGAGCCTGCTTCAGATTCTGTGTCTCCCTCTCTCTCTTTGCTCCTCCCCTGCTCATACTCTGTCTCTATCTCTCAAAAATAAACATTAAAAAAAAAAAGAAAAGAAAACAGAAACTTGTATTTTTAGCCAATCAGCCAGTCTGTCTTCATTGCAATGGTTAACCCATTTTCATTTAATGTTATTTACCGCTATGGTTTGGATTAAATCTATCCCTTATTGATATAGATACAAAAATCCCAAGTAAAACCTTAGCAAATCAAACGTAGTGGAGTTTATTCCAGGTATACAGGGGCCAATTAAGATGAAAAAAAAAAAAACAATATAATTTACCATATTAACAGAATAAAGGAAAAAATATTATCTTAATATATGTGGAATGAGCATTTGATAAAATTCACCACTCAGTCAAAAGCCACTGCAAACCAGGAATAAAAAAGAACTTTATCATTTCGGTAAAGGGTCTACAAAACCTCTTCAGCAAATATCCCATTTTTTAAAAGTTTATTTATCCACTTTGAGAGAGAGAGAGAGAGAGAGAGAGAGAGAGAGAGAGAGCAAGTAGAGGAGGGGCAGAAGAATGCCAAGCAGCCTCCACACCATCAGTGAAGAACCCGATGTGGGGGTTGAACTCACGAACCGTGAGATCATGACCTGAGCCAAAGTCGGACACCCAAGTGACTGAGTCACCCTGATGCCCCCAGGTAATATTCCATTTAATGGTGTGTGTTAACGCTCTTTCTCTAAGGTGGGACAATTATCACCCGTTCTGTTCAATATTATGCCATAAGCTTAGAGTAATAAGAAAAAGCCATATTACAAGCAAACAATTAGAACCACTATGTGAATTTAGCAACATGGCATGATATAAAGTTAGTATACAAAAAATTAGTTATATCTACTGTCAGCAGATGATCAGGAAATGAAATTTTAAAATAGTACTATTCATAGTAGCACAAAAACTTCAAATACTGGAAATAAACATATCAAAACATGTACAAAGTTTCTACACCTGAAATTATTAAACATTGCAGAGCAAAGTTATGGAAGACTTAAATAAGTGGAGATTTTCATCTTATTTATGAATTGGACTACTCAGTATTTTTGAGACACTGATTTTCTCCAAATTATTCTATAGTTCCAAACTATTTTTTTCAGGATTTTTCTCTAGAAACTGACAAGTATATTCTAAAATTTACATGGAAATGCAAAGAACCTAAAATAGCCAGGATAATTTTAAACACAAAGAACAGGGGAGGGTTTACCCTACCAGATTTAAGTCTTTCTATAAAGCTAGTCATTAAGGTAGTATAGTATTCACATAAGAACAAGAAATAAGTCAATGCACCAGAATAGAGTCCAGAATCATTAACTATATAAGATGATACATCCGTGTGATATATATACTATTTTACAGTATGTCGCATATGTATGTACTACTGATGATATATGTGTATATGTCAATACGTATATTAGTGAGTCCGTTATATATATATACATACACATATATTATCACTTGACTTATAACAAAAATTCTATTGAAATTCAGTGAGGGAAAACAAGTATTTCAAAAAATGAATCAATGACAATGTAGTGAGATATCTATAAGGATAAGAAATGAACCTTAACCTCTATCTCACAAAATTTGTCCAAGAGGGTTCATATACCTGAATGTGACCACTAAAGAAGTCGGTTTTCTGCAAGTGGGATTGCAAGCTTTTTCTGTAAAGGATCAGACATAGAGGCTTTGGGGGCCATGTAGTATCTGTTGTAATTATTCAACTCTGATGTTGATGTTGATGGAGACAGGCAAAGATAGTATGCAAATAGATAAGCATTGCTATGTTGCACTAATATTTATGGACACTGAAATTTGAAATTCATCTAACTTTCATGTGTCATTGATATGTTTTTCTTTTGATATTTTTGAAACTGTTAAAAAATGTAGAAACCAATCTTAGGTCATGGTTCATATAAAAATACGTGGTGGGTTGGATTTGGCCCATAGGCTATAATTGGCTGACCTCTGTTCTAGACGAACACATAATAAAATGAATATATTAATGATTTGGGAATAGCAAAGATTTCTTAAAGATTTCTAAACCATCAAACAACAGAAATCCTACAGATTGTTATTTCAAAAAAATGTTAAAAACCTTGCATTAACTATGAAGCCCGTGTAGCAAGCCATCAGTTGAGAGAAGATATTGTTAGCACATATACTAAGAAAGGACTTGTATACAGCATACATAAAGTACTCCTTCAGATCAATTAAAAACCAAAGGGAAAGACAGCAGTCTTTTAATAAAAAGGCAAAAGTCTTTTTTTATGATTTCACTTATATGTGGAATCTAAAACACAAAACAAATGAACAAACAAAGTAAAACAGAAACAGACATATACATACAGAGAACAAACAGATGGCTACCAGAGGGGAGGAGGTTGGGGGATGGACCAAATAGGTGAAGAGGTTTAGGAGGTACAGTCTTCCGGTTATAAAATAAATAAGTCATGGGGTTGAAAGGGCAAAAGTCTTGAACAGGCCCTTTACAAAAGGGAATATCTGAATGGCTAGAAACCATATGAAAAGATTCTCAACATTATTAGTCACCAGGGAAATGCACAAACACAATGAAATATCACTGTACACCCCACGGTAGCTAAATTTTAATAGCAAAGAGAATGGCAGCTTGGTGAGGACGTGGAGAAACTTCAGCCCTCGTTCATGGCTAACGCAGATGTAAAACTATGCAACCACTTTGGAGAGATTTTGGTAGACTCTACAGATCTAAAAATACACCTACCCCATGATTCAGTTATTTCACAACTAGTATACATAATTTAATCCAGCTTTTATCACTATTCAACTAATGTTTTGGGATCCATCTGCCAGGTTCCTAAGCTTAACTCCTAATTGCTTTTGAATTCAGCTTTTGGAAAGAAAGGTATAGTATTTTGAGGCTCTCTTAAAGGCCAACACAGAGATTTTAAAACAAAAAACAAAAAACTTAAAACATTCATGTTCATTCCCAGTCCTATTATGGCCAGCCTGCCATTTAGGACACCTCCATTTAGTCCAGTGGTTCTCAACTGGGACAGGATTGCCATCTCGGGGGAACTCTGGCAGATTCTGGAGACATTTTTGGAGTGTGTTACTGGTATCTAGTGGGTAGAGACCCAGGGCACTACTGAATATCACATTGTGCAGGAAGGCCCTCCCAAACAAAAATTATCCAACTCAAAATATTACTAGTTCTAAGATTGAGAAACTCTTGTCTAGCCTCTTTTTTCCATGTCAGACCCAGCTTCCTGGTTTCTTACTTTCCTCTTCTGGATTTCCCTCTGGAACTACCCATTATATTTCTCCTCCTCCTCCTCCTCCTCCTCCTCCTCCTCTTCCTCCTTTTTTAAACATGTATTTATTTTTGAGAGACAGAGAGAGACACAGCTTGAGTAGAGGAGGGGCAGCGAATGAGGGAGACACAGAATCTGAAGCAAGCTCCAGGCTCTGAGCTGTCAGCACAGAGCCCGACATGGGACTCAACCCAGGAGCCATGAGATCATCACCTGAACTGAAGTCTGATGCTTAACTGGCTGAGCCACCCAGGCGCTCCGCCCCCCTTTATTTTACTTCTTTTCTGCAGAACAGGTTAGCCATGTTCTGGCATCTTGGTGTGAGACAACTCCTAGGCTAAGTGAGGAAGAAGGAAAGTACTCTTATACTTACATCAATTATATATTAAAGCATTTCCCCAAACAAAGGCAAGACTCTCCCTAAGAGCAGTTGTGGTGCACATAAATCTTGCTACCTCATTATTCTTAAAATGAAAACTATATGCAACTTAACTGAGACTTATCGTAATAAATTGTAATTAATTTTTACTAAAGACTCAGCATGTAGTAAGTGGCCCCAAATACATAATGGCAGCCCAGTTCTCAGTTAATTTCAGCTAAAATACACATGGGCGACACACATATTGTACTTTGAATAGTGTACGATCTTCTTAATTATACACATATTATAAATTTAGCGTGTACTAAAATTAATATGAAGAGAAATGCACCAAAATAATAAACAATTTCAAAAAATGGTTTTGCAAAATGTCAGAATATTACTTATGTGATGCAAAAACTTCATGCTTCAGAGTAAGAATGTGTTTTTGGTGAGAGGGTGTGCTGGGAGGGGTGAACTAATGTCATGTGAAATGATTACCAGAAATTTCCTGAAGATGGTGTGATAATGTTTACCCCAGAGTAATTGAATTTTGACCATAAGCTAACATACGGCAACACTTTTGATGAGCTGGAAATGAGTCTGGCCAAATCACCATGGTGGTCACAATTGGGACACACCGTCCTAAGAAAACCTTTTAAGGGTAAGAAAATCCCTTAAACCACTTATTGTATCCTCCTCAGATCCTAGGAAGCAGCTGAAAGTCAGTATGGTTAGACCAAATCCTTTAGCTACAGTCTGAGAATACGAATGGCCTTAAAAAAAACCCTCTGACCTTGGTGGCAGGTGTCTGAGTCATAACCACCACATGGATTTAAATAGCTAATTAATTTCATACGTTTGGTTTCTCGATTGTTTGTTTTCCGGTTCCCTTGTTGTAGCAGGTCTGTGCTGTCAAGGCCATGTGATAAATATGTCTTTTGCCCAACACAATAATCGTTGTCGCCAACAAAGATGATAATTTATTTCACACTTCATTACAGCTATCATTTAGTGAATTATTTTCAATGCTCAACTTAAAGTATCAGTAGATATTTATAAACACATGCAGGGTGTAGGAATGCCGTATATTTTTTTTTCCTTAGCACACTGACATTTCTGAGCTAATGAGAGATTAAATGAGAAATCCAATCATTGCTTGGATCATCTCTGTAAAGTACTGTTGATATTCTTAATTCCAACATCCTTTCAAAACAGCGCTAAAGCCTCAGGAGGGACATAGTATAAATTTAGAAACTGCCCATATCACATTTTCAATCTAACATACATAGGCTTAGTTATACAGAAGTCTTCTAAAAACCCTTTTAAGATTCTGTTGCTCTTTCCCTCAAAAATCTGCAAAGATTCCCATTATTTGAATTGAGATGGTGACCATTACTTTCTTTGAAGTGGAATAAAACTTAATTTCTGAATCAATCACTAGGCATGCAGTACAAATTGAAATTACCATTTTAAATTATACTTGCCTTTATACACACACACACACACACACACACACACACACATATATATATATGTACTATTTCTCCAATTAGATTATGAGCACATTGAAACTAGGCACTCCACTCTTTATAGGCATTTAGAAGGAGGTATATTTGGAAAGATTCAACTCTTAGTGATTATTGGCTACTATTAAATGTATTTGGCAAGACGGTATAAGAAAAAGAAAAGATCACAAGAAAAATGGCCGTTTTGTAAGCAGAAATAAAAGAGAATAGAGAAAGCCTAGAACTTCGAGACTTTAAAGAATTTAACATCCTACTGTTCCCAGATGCAGGAAATAAGAGGGGGAAATACCCCGGAGAGACAAGAGCTTTTTGAATCCCAGTCCTGTGGCCAATGTCAAATTGAGGTCATGGTTTCATGAGTATGTAGTTTCAAAGTGGCTACCACTAAGTACAGAGAGAAGTGTTGTGGGGTTAAAAGATGTAATAAAGTAGGGCAGATTTGAGAATTAAATCTAGGGGAACACTATATGTAGATATTGGTGCATGGAACTAACTAGAAGCAAACATCAGAAGCCTATTAAGTTTTTGCAGGAAATGTATCGCCTAAAAGCACCAAAAGCTGAAACTAAAGATGGCTTTGTTCAAAATTAAAGTAGACTTGAGTTGCCACTGTTGCATAAGCAGGAACGTGATCCCGGAACTGCACCACCTTCAGGAGGACATATTTCCTAATGCCCACTTCGGATGTAGCCATGGAGCATAATGAATAAAAACCCTCTCCCTTCTGAGGTCAGAACCCGGAGCTACAGAGATAAATGGAAAATGGAGTCTAATTAGGGAACTTCCCGACTGCCGGTTCAGGAAACTTTATAATGTCTGCACCATAGGAACACTGCACACCAGAAACTGTTGAATGTCTTCCATTGTTCCCTTTTCAAATAGGAGCTTTATGTGCTACTGTCCCTACTCCATCACTGAATATTGGGTGTGTGTGTGGTGAGGAGTGGCAGAAAAACTTTTACTCTCTAGTATGTGTTTTACTGTATGGTATGTGTGTGTAATTTTCCACCCAGCCCTCGAAAATGTTGCTGTCCTTTACGATTCTAAAGATTTAACTTCACGGTATTCAATGACATTGATAATATTTCACCAATAGCTCTGAGTAAAATTTCTCAAGGAGCTCCTCTTTAACAGGTCTTTCAAAAGCCACAGGTAATCATATGCATATCCGGGGAACCCCAGGGCCGGCAACCCAATAACAAACCCTACAGAATCCATCAAGCCCACTTGGTCCAATCCAATCACTTACATGAAAAGCAAGTTGTGGGAAGCCCTCATTTTAGACACCATCAATCACACTGTATTCTCAGATTCGTGCCACTTCACATTTATTTAGTTATCATGGAAATGTTATTTATTAAGCACTTACTATGTGTCAGACATTGTGCTAAGCACCAAGGACATATTGATGAATAAAACAGATGCCATCTTTCTAGAAGTCTCTCTAAAAGCTGTTGGAAACACACTGCTGAATAGTAAACACACACATTTGAATAGGAAGTAGTCTGTTGGCAGTTTGGTGGTTTTAGTGGAAAACATGTTAGAATATTTTGTATACTTTTCACAAATACGAAATGTATATTAATCATGATTTTTTACACATATCCTCTGGTGTTACATTTTTAAAGGTTTAACAGAAGTTGTCAGGTCTGATCCGGTCAGTTTATCTTCACTAATGTACCGTTAGGGTAGAGTTTGTCTTAACTAATTGTTAAAGATTCAGTGCTGTATTTTTTATTTGTTGAATTTGTTTTATTTTTCTATTGTATTGGATTGTACCACAATGTCATAAAAATAAACTGTCTCAAAAGTTATCCGCTAAACATAAATGGAATCAATAACAAATATTGAAAATAAGGCTTTATTAGAGACTCAATCTATTTTCCCTAACTCCTCAGAGTGTTGTCTATTACGAACCTGTGTCAGTGAGAAATGTAAATTCAGCAAAGACTTCTTGTTATTTTCCAAGTATATTGAACCTTCTTATATTCCATGTAACGTTTCCAGAACAGTGTAAAATAATGCTTTCAGTGTGAAATGGCTTCATGGAAAGGTACAGAACTAGAATCAAGTGAGAGTATTGCTAAGAAGTTGTAAAATCTGCATGCTTCCTGAAAACTACTTCAGAGAGAAAGTAGGATGATCAGTTGGTGGTATTCTTTAATATGACTATTGGATATTTTATCAGTGGCATACAATATGGACGTTCAATTACTCTCTTACGTGCTAACAGATATTTTTATATCGCAGCTTGATAAAACAATTGGCTTTTCGTTTAAGTAGTGGTTATTTTAAGAAACACAATATATTGGGGTGCCTGGGTGGCGCAGTCGGTTAAGCGTCCGACTTCAGCCAGGTCACGATCTTGCGGTCCGTGAGTTCGAGCCCCGCGTCGGGCTCTGGGCTGATGGCTCAGAGCCTGGAGCCTGTTTCCGATTCTGTGTCTCCCTCTCTCTCTGCCCCTCCCCCGTTCATGCTCTGTCTCTCTCTGTCCCAAAAATAAATAAACGTTGGAAAAAAAAAAAAAAGAAACACAATATAATCTGGAAATAGCATTTGCTTCATAAGTGACGTAGTCGCAGCTATCTGATAAACAAGGAGAGGCATTGTCACGTGAACAAGAGAGGCTGCCCAAAGATGGCAATCCACTGACCACATTAATTAGAGAAAACAGCTGGAAGTCAATACCAGGTCTCCGAATCTGGATTCGGTGATGGAGAAAATAATTAAAGTTGAAAATACAATCAAATTTTGCTTCTGAAGGTATGCCTTTTCAGCATGATGTACACATCCGTATTACAATATGCCGACTGTGTGGGAAGGGTACTCACATGAGTATCCGATAGCAGCAAAGAGAAGATTTTTTGAAATTATTTCATCAGGTGACTAATAATACCAAAGGGATACCAAGATTCTGAGTAACATAATCTAATGCTTCAGAACCAAACAACCATGGTGTAAGCACAAGACTGTTAGGATTTCTAAACAGAACTGATTGTCTTCTAACTTATTTCATTGTCAAGAGATTTACTTTTTACTACACATATTCGATCGGAAGAACCAGTCAATCATGTGTTACTGGACATACTTAGAAATATCATCAAGTTTCCTCAACAGAACGTAGATGTGCCCCAGCATTGAGTGTATCGAGAGTTGATTAAAAAGCAGTTACCATTGCCACCCAAGCTAAATCTCCGTGACTGCTGGATTCTGAATGTAGCGTAGTTACCTTTCAGTAGCTGAGTCGTCTTCCGTGGACAAGAACGGGGACTCCTGGGTTCAACCCCAATAGCCAGAATTATCTGAAAGACACATGAAGCAGTCCCTGCTTTTCTCAAGGCTTTCAATTGCTGAGTTCACCCTCATTTTCTAATTTGGGGAAAACAGAGAAGCAAGAGAAACTAATGTGGTTCAAGCCAACCATTACCAAGTCGAATCTAGAGCAAACACTAACAATTACTGATTTAAAAATAAGATGTTCTGTTCTAGTGTTCAAAATTATGGTGGACTTGGGGCACCTGGGTGGCTTGGTCGGTTAAGCCTCCAACTGTTGATACTGGCTCAGGTCGTGACCTCGTGGTCGTGAGATAGAGTGCAAAGCCTGCTTGGGGATTCCCTCTCTCTCTCTCTCTGTCTCTCTCTCTCAAAACAAATGAATGAATATTATGAAAATAAATAAGGTCGTGATGGTCCTATTTAAATGTCTACAATTAAGGTTTATTTTTGTTAAGCTCTAGTTAAGGAGTCTTTAGACAGGCTGCCCCTGATGGCTTCCATCGCAGATCCTAGAAACCTCTGCTGGAGAAAGTCTTCAGACCCAGCCCTGGCAGCTAACAGAATTTTTGGTCTCTAAGGATGGCTCTCTTTACTTCCTATTCTTTCCTGGTTCCCAGAAGCCCAGATAAGTTAAAAACAAAAACAAAAAACAAAAAAAACCAACCAACCACCACCACCAACAGAAAACTCTCCAGGAGGAAAGAATCTAGTCAACAGATAGCTAAGCCGCTTTCTTTACATCACATGACCTGTCCTCTTCAGGTGCATTTTTAGTTTGGGACCAGGTTCCTCCTTCTCAGTTTCCTTTGGCTGGGGAACTCGCTCAAGCCAGGGGGCGATGCCCAGAGGCCAATACAAATGCTCCAAGGGCAAGAGTCTATCATCCCCTTTCTAGTTGTCATTTACCAAATTCTTTGTGAAAACTTCATGGCCAGGGGCTCTCATGACAGATAAAACTGTACCCCAGGAGTATACACATGTGTTCCAATGATTAGGAATGCTTGTTGGCTCTTATTCTGATCTAGAACCAATTCTGACCAAAGGTGATATACCAGTCGAGGGTCAGGGCAGGAGTGAGATAGCACACTCACAAGGATCTCATTGAAAATTAATTTACTAAATGAACCACCTCCAGAGGTGTGATCAGGGTGACAGGAGATTTCATGCAGAGGCATGTAGGGACCAGCAATAATGCTGTTATCACCTCTGAGGCCTGAAGGAGAAGGAACTGGATTCTCAGAGCCTGGTGAAGCAGGAGCTCCTGACAGGAATCTTGGCCATACAGGAATGCATCCGCTGCCAGAGAATATCAGCAAGACATGGGAAGAGTGTGCAGATTAAATGCCTCTCTCTTCCTGCCCTCCAGTCTCTCCATCCGTTCTTCCAATTGGCCAGACCCAGCTGGCCGGCAGAGGCCAAAGGACCTGGGTGTTGACTGGTCTTCTAGGACACAGGGGAGCACAGAGAAGAGAATATGGACTCCGCAGAAAGCAGGTTGAGAGGGCGCAAGAGTGGATGCGCTTCTTGCAACAACCATAAAAACAAGCCGCATGGCGTTGAATCCATTTTACTTTTTTGTGTCTGGATATTTCCCCATCCAGATTACGGGCTCCTCTATGGAAAGGACTGGGGTCATCCTTGCTTGAATGGCTCTTTCTGCCTGACTACCCTGTGTTCTCCGGAATCTCAGATGTGGCCTGACATCCAGCTGCAACCCTGTCACTAATCCAGAACTCTACTTCTAATCAGTTCTTAATGCCAAGTTATGGCATGCATCTCTGTTTTCAATAAATTGTTCACTGGCAACATCGACTTTCAAGGGGGATGATGAAAAGTTATCAGTTTGGAGAAGGGGACTTCCAGTCTACAGATTGTGTATCAACTATAGTATTTGTGTTTCCTCAAGCTTATGACAGCGGTAGTTTACCAACCAGAGGATGTAGATCTTATCAAAAATACAGGATACTCAGTGGCAAATTTTACCTTTTGTATACTCTAGATAATTATACAGCCAAATGACTACTTATTTAGTGCCCTCCAAGTTCTTGGCACAAATACTCCCGATTCTCATGAAGTGTTATTAATCCCATTGCAAAGATGAGACAACTGAGGGTCAGACACCTTCCATAACTAGCCCAAGGCCACAAAGTTAGTGAAGGACTAACCGTTTGGAAAGAGCCATTTTGGATTTGCATGTTTGTTTCCATCATACAGATTTCAAGGTGAATGAATACAGGCTCCCTCAGCAGCAGGACGAAACCAAGGCTGCTGTGTGAATAATGGAAATGCCCTCCCGCATGAAGAAAGCTTCGTCTTTGGCTTCATGTGCTCAGTATAATTTTCATGAGGTCTTCCTGGCTACCCTATTGTATGTTATCCACCTCTCCAGACATTCTTCCTATTCCCTCTTTTATTATTTAACTATTGTCTTGTTTCCTTACTATATTGGAGGCTCCATGAAGGCAGAGGTTTTTGTCTGAATCATTCACTGCCTTATCCCCGGTGCTTAGAATAGTGCCTGACATATAGTAAGTGCTCAATAAATACTTGTTAAATGATTAAATACCAAGTTATTCTAAGAGTCTCAGAAAATATTTTCTCTGGCTGCTTATACTTTGAGGCTAATAATGATTTTTATTCTTGTATTTATTTTCCGTAGGCAGTAGCCTAAGGTCTATCAGATCAGCTTCATGAACAATAACAAAAGTATCAGAGATATTCATTTTGAATAACTCTCCACTCATGGACTCATGATACAGTTTTTAAATTATTATTATTGGGGTCCCTGGATGGTTACTCGGTTGGGCATCTGACTCTTGAGTTTGGCTCAGGTCTTGATCTCGTGGTTCGTGAGTTTGAGCCTGCTTGGGATTCTCTCTCTCCTTGTCTCTCTTTCTGCCCTTCCCCTGCTCGTGTGCACACGCTCTCTCTCTCTCAAAATAAGCAAATAAACATGAAAAATTAAATTATTATTATGACTATTATTTGTGGTATTGAAAAGGTTATTTCCCATTTAGTTCCTGAGAGAATAAATTAAAACATTTATAAAGTCATTGCATTGGCTTATGCCTATTTTAGTGGAGATGAGGGGAAAGATACAGATGTGTGTGTCTATCTCTGTGTATATTTATATCCATGTGTGCCTATGGACATAGATGTAGATTCAGTATCGATTGTAGATAGAGGTTAGATACAGATATGGAGTAGATATATAAATATAGATATGGATACGGATCCAAACGTTTGTATCTCAGCTGGCAAACCGTACATTTCTCTTTTGTGATCAGACATACCCAAGGACCTGATCTCTCCACTCTGCAATCCCATCTCTGAACCCAAATGTGTTCACTTCGTCCTTTCCTTTGCCTTTGATGGACGCCACCACGCTGACCATTCCCACGTGGCCTGCCCCTGTAATCTGTTCCATTCCACAACTGTGGTGAACATTCTCTCATTCTGATATGGAAATCACAATTTAGGGTCTTTTCCCTCCCAAAGATCTGTATTTTCTGGTATTTTCTTCATGGGACCACACTCTATATAGCTTTCTGAGTCCATTTACTGTGGAGAAACGTATGGAGTACATTTTCCCGAAATGGGAACGTAAGTAGTAGAGGTCTCTGATGACCCTCTGTTGGTGGCATAATTAAGTAGAATTGTGGGTTTATGTTTATGTGTAGAACACCGATGCAGAAGGATGGGATGTGTGCAGAAATATGTAAATAAGTAACTGTTTAATTTCATTTTGAGGGTCCAGAAACTCATTTGAAGTTAACCACAAATGAGAGCATTTCTTCCTAATCTACAAAAGCCTATTTAAAATCCTAATTACCAACACTTTGTAAGAGATGCCAAATGGTGATTATTTGGGGAGCCCTAGGGAGGAACCAAACCTCAAAAAAGGGGTACATCCTTCCCTAAGCTAAAAACGTATGCACATGGGCATATTTGCTTTTAATTGTAAAAACATATCTTCTTCTTATTCATAAAATATGAAGCATTCTGATGGGTCTCCCCCCTTTTTTTGACACTGAGAATAAAAAAACAAGAAAGTCACAGATATACACCAACCTTCACTCTGCTGCTAATTAATGCTATCAAAAGACCTAGCCGGATTATTCTGCAGGCTTTTTATCTCTGCATGATGAATAGCTTCAAATAGCCTCCTATCTCCCATTACCAGTTGGATGTCACCTAAAAACTGAGTAATCACAGCAACTGTTCCCAGTAAAAATAATGCAGCCTTTTCCTCCAGAGTATGTAGTAAAAGATGATAAGTATCCACCTAATTATCAAATGACCAGTGCTTTTTTTTTCCATTTTAATTTTAGAAAGAAGCATTCTCTGCATTCCTCAGCCACGTATGTTAGCATGGTCTGAAATGTTTCAGGGAGAGTGGATTTTCAGATTGTATTGCACTGTACTACAAGAAAAAATGGTAGGGTTTTTGGTAAAATATCATCAGAATCTTTATAGGCTTTGCATTAAAATTTCTTCAAGATAAGCCACAGCATACATGTCGCTGTCGTAGCCTGTGACAGTTCATGTTGAATACCATCAAAGGACATATTTAACTTTGTGCAGATATATAAATGACTCTTATCTTTTCTAAGTATACATATGAAATTATTTCTTCTGAATGCAATGCCTATGCTTTCCAAAGTACTCTATTTATCTCTGTTGCAATTAAAAAGCAATTTATCCCATAAATGACACAATTTCAAGTTTTAGTAAATTTATGAAGTCAACCTCATTTTAAGAATTGAAGAATACATTGCATGATTTTGTTTTCCATTATTATAAAAAATAAGGGAAATATTATAAATACATACCTGCAGGAATATTTCTAAATGATTTGTGAGCCCAAACAATTTCTGGGAATGAAAATAGAAAAATGTAAACTAATTCCACATCTTCCATAATATTCCACAATAAGAATTAAAGTGAAAATTTTGGACCAACGCTAGTAATCAAAGAATGTTTATCTCACTATAATTTGTAGTAGGATTGGGGAAAAAATCATGGGTGTATGATCTCATTCTTACTGAAAATCAAGAACCATAGTACCCATGGTTTGAAATAATAGGGTTTTTAAGCCATATTTTAATGGCTTGTAATAGCTATTAAATAGTCAGTATTTGCAAAAATATTTTAACCAATCTTTTTTCTCTCTCTCACAAGCTAAATTGTTTACTATTTCTGAGAGTAATACCATTGTACTTGTTAGATAATTTACAGTAAACACATATCCTCTTAATCACATCACTGAAACTTAAATAGATTTGTAAAACCATTAAAAAATCAATACTTAGCTTTTAGGTGATGAATTAATTAATGGAGTGCGAATGCTCGAAGTCTGCATTACCCAGCATGCACCATGGCTTTTCATAGCATCGCTGTCAATGGGAACAGTACACAAAATAACATGATGTAACTAGTTGGGGAAGTGCTGATAAAAATATATCAATCCCTGCTTCCCAGTATTCCAGTAAAAACTGCTTTTTGGTAAGAAATGCAATTCAGTACTTTTCTGTTTCATGTGGTGGTGGAAGAAAGACGTGTTACTGACAAATGAAATTCAGAGAGAAAGTAATCAGGAATTTTCCATCTCATTTTAATTAATCAGACAAAATGTGATGAGGCAAACATGATATAAAATTATGAAGGGCTGTAAGGCTTGGGAAGTGAGAATTTATTGTTTCCTGCATAGGATTTTTTTTAGTCTTTTTCTGAAAAATAGATCATATTTTCCTATTTTCATTTGGGTTCTTTTTCTACTATTCCTCTTCCAGTGCTTCCTTTCACTTCTTTCATTATTATTTTTAAAGTTTATTTATTTTGTTGGGGTGCCTGGGTGGCTCGCTGAGAGTCTGATTTTGGCTCAGGTCATGATCTCCCCATTTGTGAGTTCGAGCCCCACGTAAGGCTCTGTGCTGACAGCTCAGAGCCCGGAGCTTTGCTTTGAATTGTGTCCCCCTCTCTGCCCCTCCCCCACTCCACTCTGTTTCTGTCTTTCTTTCTCTCAAAAATAAACATTAAAATTTTTTTTTAAGTTTATTTATTTTGAGAGAGAGCGAACATTGTATGCGTGCGTGAACAGGGGAGGGGCAGAGAGGGAAAGAGAGACAGAATCCCAAGCAGGTTCTACACTGTGAGTGCAGAGTGCTCCATGAAGAGCTCAAATTCATGAACCCTGAGTTCATGACCTGAGCCAAAATCAAGAGTAGGATGCTTAACCAACTGAGTCACCCAGGCACTCCTCCTTCCACTTCCTTTAAAACTTCTTCCTTAAATATACCAACTAGGATTTCTACAGGAAAATCTAATCAGATACCAGTCTCTGCCTTCAAGAACATACACTATCATTGGATAATAGTATAAAGTAGACCACTATTAACAACAAAGGAGTAATTGAAACAGCGTAGGTGCTATATTTTGAGGTGGCAAAACAAATAATTTTGGTGATGATCTTTAAGAACACCGATTGGCAAACAAAAAATGAAACATGAAGGTGTTTACTTTGGGCTATGATTTCATCCAGACTGGGGTTCTCACTGAGAATACCTGTCAAGCTGAGAAATATTACTAAGAATTGGTCTATTTAAAGGAACTGGAGAACTGCTGTGGCAACCAAGACTTTTAGGAAAACAAAAACAATCGCAGAGAAAGAGAATCCGCTTTAACCTTCAGGGTGTTTGCCAATTCTGGATACAGGACAAGAGACCTAGGATCTGAAGTCTCAGACAGAGAGCCTCTACTAGGAGACAAAATAACCAGTAGAGATTTTGGCAATCCGGCAGGAACAGAGACCAAAATTGTAGTCTTGAGGATCCAAGACTCTAATTAAGCTAAAAGTCAGTAAGGAAAGATAACTAAAAAGTACTGAACTTCTAGTAAATTAAGCTATATAATATGATGGTCAAATAAGAAATCAAAATGAAATAAAAAAATATTTTAACTATGTGATAATGAAACTAAGACATAAAATTATTGGGATGCTGTTAAAGCTGAGTTTAAGAAGAAAATTGCAGTCTTGCAGTCATATATTAGAAAATTTATAAGGCTGGAAATTGATGACCATACTAACTATCTCAAGAAATTAGAAAAACAGAATAATAAATTAATCTCAAATAAAGAAAAAATATATAATAGTAGAAATATATGAAATAGAAACATATTTTTTTTCAAAGGACAAGACAACTGATAGACTTATAGAAAGACTAACCAAACAGAGAAAGTTCAAGAAAGTGTTTATGTACATATGAAAGAAAAAAACAAATTACCACTATTAGGAATGAAAAGGAGGGCAACACTAAAGATTCCACAGATATTTAAAATATAATACAAGAATATTATAGACACCTCATATATATAAAAAATAAGCATTTAGATGAAAGGAACACATTGCTAGAAGAATTTTGTCAGCTCTATAGCAAGAAGAAAGAGAAAGTGCAAATAACCCTATATCTTTTAATGGAATAGAATCTATAATTAAAACCTTCTTCCTCTGTTGCCTTCTGACATGTATACATATACACACATACATATGCAAAAAACCCACCTCCAGTATCAGATAATGTTACCAGTAAAAATTTCCAAACATTTTAATTATGAAATAACAACAACCTTACACATTATCTTCCAGGGAATTAAAAAAATAAGAGAACACTCCCAACTTGGTATATGATCCCAGCACAACCTCCTGTTATTTTAAGCTTAAAGTTTGTTTTGACTGAGATAAGTATAGCCACCTCTACTTTTTGTTGTTGTTGTTGTTGTTGTTAACATCTGCTTGAAAAATATTTTTCATTTTTGAGACAGAGAGAGACAGAGCATGAGCAGGGGAGGGGCAGAGAGAGAGAGGGAGACACAGAATCTGAAGCAGGCTCCAGGCTCCGAGCTGTCAGCACAGAGCCTGACACTGGGCTCAAACTCACAGACTGTGAGATCATGACCTGAGCTGAAGTCAGACACTCAAACGACTGAGCCACCCAGGCACCCCGAAAAATATTTTTCTATCCCTTCAGTCTCATGTGTGTCTTAGAAGCTAAAGTAAGTCTCTTGTAGGCACCATATCATTGGAACTTCTGTTGTTATTTTGTATTTATACATTCTACCATTCTATGTCTTTTGATTGGTAAATTTAATCCATTTACATTTAAAGCAATTATTGGTCCTATTACCTATTTGTAGTTGTTTTCTGTTTTGTAGATTCTTGTTTCCTTGTTTCTTATCTGACTGGTTGAGTATGTTTTTTGAAGCTCTCTATTGAATTCTTCAATTCAACCCCTGTATTCTTCAGCTCTCAGATTTCTGTTTTGTCACTGTTGTTGTTTTGTCAAAGTTTTCTATTTCTTTGTTGAACTTTTCATTTTGTTCATGCATTATTTTCCTAATTTTGTTTACTTGTCTGTCTGCATGTTCTTGTAGTTCATTAAACTTCTTAAAGAGAATTATTCTGAATTTTGTGTCAGATAGTTTATAGATCTCCATTTATTTAGGGTCAGTTATTGGAGATTTATTAATTTCCTTTGGTGTTGTTACGTTCATTTAATTCTTCATGATCCATGTTTCCTTGCACTGATATTTGAGCATTTGATTACATAATCTCTTCTTCCAGACATTACAGGTTTGCTTTAATAGTCTTTCACCAGTCCACTGAACTTGGGGTTCTGGGTGGGTCAGCTAGTGTCCTTGGACATGTGGAACTCGCTTTTGGGGTCTCTATTTGGGCGAGGCCACTGCCTGAGTTATTAGGCCTGAGATCTGCTGGTGGGTGGGAGCAGTTGGTTAGGACTGCTGGCTGGGTTCCTTGCCCAAATTTGACAGTAGGATGGGCCCCATGGTTGCCCAGATTCTCCTTGGTCAAGCTTCCTAGTAGGATGGGATTGGATGCTATACTCAGTAGTTGGGTGGTACTGCAAATTTACTTCCTTGCCCAAGCTGGGCCATAGACCAGGCTTTATGGCAATTATGGCTTGATGGGTGGTGGCCAGAGTCAGGCATACATGTCTACCAAGCTCCCTGGCCAGATAGGGCCATTGACTTGGCTCTGGAGATGGACAGAGCCACTGGCAGGGTTTCCTGCTTAGGTGTATTGTAAGTAGGTGTTTAGAATGAGCTACTCAGCTTCGTGGGTGCTCTTGTTAGGCTTCCTGGCTAGGTGGGGCTGGGGTTGTGTTTATCAGTAGGCAGGGCCACGTAGTTTCTTCCGGGCCTAGGTGGAATGGTAGGACAGTCTCCAAAGCCTGTAGGGCTTGTTGACTGGGGATCCAAATCGGGCAGAAATGTGCACTAAGCAACCTGACCAGACAGGGCACCAGCTTGTTTCTGCAGATGGCCAGAGCCACTGGCTGGGATCTTTACTCAAGCACCTCTGTGAGGAGGACCTCAGTTTGCCAAGATCCAAGTGCTAAGAGGAACCCACAATATCTGTCAGGTGAGACCCAAGTGGGCCTCGCAGGAATTATCCCACAACTTTTAGGGAGCTGGATGTCTACCGTGGGCTTTTTCCCCACTGGAGAGTCCATAGGCCCAGGGGAGCCCTCTTGGTGTGGTGCTGTGCCAGCATGGAGGAGGATTGATGTAGTCAGAATACAGCTGTTCCTTTTCCCCTGCTAATTCAGCCTTTCGCAGTCTCTGTGGTCCAGGTGGGTGATTCTGCCCCGTTCCCGTGTTCTGGGATTTTGACAATGGTGTCTTGTCTACATAGTTATGAGTTGGTCGTCTTGTGAGAGGGACTGAAGTCAGCAATGAATTATGTTGCTACCTTGATGGCATCACTCCCATCAGTATAACCTTTATATCAAATGCTGAACAGAATATTATTAGAGAGGAAATTTTCTGTCCCATCTCTTTCATGGAAATAGATGCAGAAATCTTAAAGTAATACTCAGAGTGTGGAAAAAGCATTTACTAAAATTGATCATTTTTTATGATAAAAATTATTAGCAAGCATGGAATCCATATGTAATGATGGCATATGTAGAAATGACAAAACAATAAATTATTGTTAATTGCCAATGTATAAATTATTAGAAATAATGTGTGAAGTCAAAATGTTGTTAGGCCTGCTGTAAAAATAAAAAAATATATATATATTACTTAGCTGTACTAAACCATAGAGAATAAATTTTAAAAAAGAATTACATTGGGGCGCCTGGGTGGCGCAGTCGGTTAAGCGTCCGACTTCAGCCAGGTCACGATCTCGCGGTCCGTGAGTTCGAGCCCCGTGTCAGGCTCTGGGCTGATGGCTCGGAGCCTGGAGCCTGTTTCCGATTCTGTGTCTCCCTCTCTCTCTGACCCTCCCCCGTTCATGCTCGGTCTCTCTCTGTCCCAAAAATAAATAAAAACGTTGAAAAAAATTAAAAAAAAAAAAGAATTACATTAAAAATTATATCAAGAACATTAAGTGCCTAGAAATTAATATAACAAAAGTTGCACAATAATTCTACTCTAAAAATTACAGTTAAGATAAATTATGAATATCTAGAAAAATAAAGGGAACTAATATTTTTGTGGATTAGAAGACTCAATATTTTTCAGATGTTAATTCTCTATGAACTTATGTATAGCTTTTAACCAAACTCAATCTAACTTTCTTATAAATGAACCAATAATAAAATATGTCCTATATTTGCGTGTTTTCTTTTACTTACCACAGGTCTGTAATATTTACCCATGTTGGTGTATATCTCTGTAGATTTGTTTGTTTTACTGAGTAGTATTCCACTGAATGGATATACTCTAGTGTTTCCATTGATTCATGTATCGATAAAGTTTATTCATGTATTGAATATTGTCAATTTGGGGCTATACGAATAAAGGTGCCATGAACATTCATGTGTAAGTCTTTTTACAAGTATGTGTTTCCATTTCTTTCACAGAAGTATCTAGAGGTAGAATGGCTAGAGCATATGGAAGGTGTGTATTTAAAGTCTAAATAAACTGACAAAATCTTTTCTAAGTGGTTGTACCTCTCCTGTCCATATCAGCAGCATAGGAGAGTTCCAGTTCTGTATCCTTGTCAGCACTTGTTACTGTCAGTCTTTTTATTTTTAGCCTTTCTGATAGCTATGTAATGGTATCTCCTTCCAGGTTTGATTTGCTTTTACCTAGTGACTAATGATTTGGACACTTTTTTCACACGCTCATGTTTTCATCTGCGTATCTTCTTTGTTAGAGTGTCTGTTCAAATCTTTTCCCCACTCTTTTAATGGATTGTTGTTGTTTTAAATTATGAGTTGTAAGCATCCTTTACATATTTTGGGCATGAGTTCTTTATCAGATATATGATTTATAAATACTTTCTCTCCATGTGGTTTATTTCAACAAACTCTCTCTCTCTCTCTCTCTCTCTCTCTCTCTCTCTCCCCCTCCCTCCCTCCCTCCCTCCCTCTTTGTTAAGTTTATTTATTTTGAGAGAGGGTATGCAGGGCCGGGGCAGAAAGAGGGAGAGAGAGAACCCCAAGGCAGCTTTGCACTGTCAGTGTGGAGCCGAACACATGGCTCAGCCTCACAAACCGTGAGATCATGACCTGAGCCAAAAATCAAGAGTCAGATGCTTAACTTGACTGAGCCACCCAGGTGCCCCCAAACTCTCACTCTCTTAACAGCATCTTTTCATAAGAAATTTTGAGAAAAGAAATTTTGAAGGATATCGAACTCATATTTTTTCCTTTATAGATTGTACTTTTAGTGTCATAACGGTGAAATGTTTGCCTAAGTGAAGATTACAAAGATTTTTCTCCTGTGTTTTCTTAAGATGTATGATAGTTTCACATTTTACACTTAGGTCTATGATCCATACCAATTAAATTTTGAATATGGTGCCAGGATTAAACTGAAATAATTTCTCCTGCCTCCCTTCCTCCCTCCCTTTTTCGTTTGTCTTTATTTCTTCTTTTATTTCTCTCTTTCTTTTGTTCTCTTTCTTCTTCTTTCTCTCTCTCTTTTTCTCTCCCTTCCTCTCTTTCTTTCTTTTTCAAAAAGATATCCACTTACCCAGTGTTATATGTTGAAATGACTGTCCTTTCTCCACTGAATTATCTTTCTACTTTTTTTCAAAAAATTAATGGTCTCTAGTGTTTCTCTACTGCAATTTTTTAAAAAATCAAGTTTTTATGTATGGGCCTATTTCTGGACACTGTTCTCCTCTATCGATTGACTTGTGTCTGTGGACCTAAATACTATATTTTACTGATACTAGATTTAAAACCAAATCTTATAACCAGGTAGTATTAATCATCTTTTTTTTTTTTCAAAGTTGTTTCATTTATGTAAGGTCCTTTACATTTCCATAGAATTTTAGTCACCTGGTCAATTTCCATAAAGCTTCTGGAGTTTTGATTGGGATTTTATTAAATCTATAAATCAGTATGGAGAGAATTGCTATCTTAGTGGTATTGAGTCTTCCACACCATTAAGAGAATATATCTCACAACTTAATTAGGTCTTACATGATATCTCTCAAGAACATCTTTTAGTTGGCAGCAAACAAGTCTTGATCATTTGTCAGATTCATTCCCAAATGTCTAATTTGGGAGCATTTATTCAAATTTCAAACATTCAAATATTCAAAAAAATCTCTACTTGTAATTGTTCAATTCTGGTATATATAAATATAACTGATTCCTGGTCCTTGATCTTTTTCTCTGGTTTTCTGCGTTGTTTCAGAGAGGAGGGTAAGTCTGGTTGCTCCTACTCCATCCTGAGTGGGAGAGAAAGTCTCCTACTGGTTTTGTAGTTGTAGAGTCTATTTCCACTATTTTAGTGGTTAGTCTAGAAACTTTCAGATGCTAAAATTACTAAGTATTTACCATCCTGCTGAAGAATAATAAAGTTAGGGTAATTTAACTCCAACTTCTTATTTATATGCTGATTATTATAAGTATTCAATTTAATCTTGTTTTTATTACCCCCTAGGAAGTAGTTGTTATCCTTGCTTTTTGCAATGTTTGTTTATATATACCCAAATGTTTAGTGTTTTCTTTCTTCACCATTTATTCTGGCATAAAGCTTTCTTCTTCTTAAAGTGGTCTTTAGAAGGAACATTTGTGGGGGATATTTTTTGCTATAAATTCTCTAAATGCCCATAACCTTTACAAGATAATCTAGTTGAATGTATAATTCCAGGTTGTAAGTAATTTCCTCATGATACCTTTAAGATGTTATCTCATTGGCTTCTGGCTTTTGCTGCTAATATTTTAGTCATTTCTGACCTCTCTGGTGTCCAGTTTCTTTCCCACTGTGTTATGTTCAAGTACCAATTTCATTGTACCTATTTTGTTTAGGTTTTCTGAATCTAGGTATCCCAGATTATCCTTTTTTATTTTTTTGAGTTTATTTATTTTGAGAGAGGGAGAGAGAGCACACGAGTGAGGGAGAGGCAGAGATAGAGGAGGGAGAGAGAATTCCAAACAGGCTCTACACTCTCTGCGTGGAGCCCAACATCCTGAACGGTGAGATCATGACCTGAGCCAAAATCAAGAGTCTGATGCTTAACCAACCGAGCCACCTAGGTGCCTCACAGATTTTCCTTTTTTAAAAATAGGTAATGGTGAGGAAGTCATCCTGCAGAAGTCCACATTTTATGTGCAATTGGAGGATGGGCTGTGGTGGAAAACGATGAGGGGGAACGGCTTTCCCTGCTCAGACATCTACTTTGATTGGGTGCCATGTTTTTTTTCCCTCCAAATTACATCTGTCTGCCATTACAACTGAGGATCTGACAGCTCTCAAAGAGAAAGCACTATGTCCTGAGTGCGTTTATCTCTCTTGATTCATGCTTTCCCATTCTTTCTGGCATGGAGATTTCCTTTGCTTTCCTGCCAGTCAAGTAAAGCATTTAGAGAGATTTTACACAAGATAGTTAGGGATTAATTTAAGTGTTTGCTGTTGTTGTTGCTGTTGTTAGGACAAAGTCTCTGGAAATCTCATCTAAAGTATTATCAGAACAGGTAGTGTGGGAAGGTCTTGTGTATTCTTTGTGAGCACATGTTTGTTTATCCGCTTGGACCATGAAATCTATTCAGTTTGAGCCTACATTTGAGTTATTTCTGATAACTAACCTATTACCTGGTAGAAAATACCTGTCAGTAAATACTGACATTGAAAAAAAATTTTTTTTAATGTCTATTTATTTTTGACAGAGAGACAGACATGAGCGGGGCAGGGGCAGAGAGAGAGGGAGACACAGAATCCGAAGCAGGCTCCGGGCTCTGAGCCGTCAGCACAGAGCCCGACGCGGGGCTCGAGCTCACAGACTGCGAGATCGTGACCTGAGCCGAAGTTTGACGCTCAACCGACTGAGCCACCCAGACGCCCCAAATATTTACATTTTTAAAGGACTGTGGCAAGGGAATGAAGGTTGGTATGACTTTTGAGAAGGAGTGAGTGGGCAACACTTTAAAATTCAGAAGAAATGTAATGTGTGGTCAGGAATGAGGAGAAGTCACTGGACATGGAAGTTAGAAAGTAATTTTAAAAAAGGAGGTTTTAAAGAAAGAGGCGAGCAGAGGAGCAAGAGATAATGGGGAAGTAATGTCTCCGAGCAGTGATGGGAAAAGATGGAAAGGGTGTGCTTGATGGGGACGGAGGACTGAGCAAATCACAGCTCTAATAGGAAAGATCTTTCATCAGAGCTTGGAGTGGGAGGATCTAATGAAGGTTGAAAAATTCGAAGAGGAGAGAGTCATGGATGAGGCAAGTCCATTGAGAAGGTAGGAAAAATACAGAATCCAGAGGAGAGTTAGTGCAATTAGCTTTAAATCAGAACAGAGAAAGAAAGAATGAGTGGAAATATAATTCAGTCAATAGTAAGAAGCAAGAAAGATTGAGGCATATGTTACCCAATGAAAACTATTTTCTCATTTATTTATAATGTATTTCCTACCTACCTGAGAAGAACTAGAAGCAGCTGGAATTGTAAAAAGAACTAGCAACTGCCCACAAATTTATAGGCATACGTAGCGAACATTGAATTCTTTATGAGAAGATAGCAAAGAGAAGAGATTGGGGGAATCCACTCATATGATTCAAAAGGAATCATCTTCTAGACTCTCACGCATTGTCACTTAGCACTTTGATTGGAACGGTGCAGAACACCAACTTTTTATTACGTCACAGCTCTTACACCTACTGGACTACTGTAGGGTTGTTGGGAGATATACTTTGGGAAAAGTCGTGAGTCTCTCCTGAGGCCAGTGTGGAGACATCCCCGTCCTTCCAGTTAGATGAAGACAAGAGTTGGAAATGAGTCTGGACTCATGTTCCCTTCATTTTCAACTTTGGAAACCTGGAGATCCAAGGGTGAGTTTCAGTCTATATGGCAACTTCAATACACGTACTACATCTGCTATCAAGGTGCTAAATCATGTCATGCAAAATGTAAGATGAATTTCCATATGGAGCAGACCTGGAGAACATTATTATAATTAAAATTTGCTTCAGGCTTCACTAGCATTTCAGGTACAATTATGTTAGAAAACTTTTTTTTTCCCCAACAACACTTAAAATGTTGTATAATAGTCAAGCGAGATGACGTCCAAGGCGGGCAAGCTTTCTTTGAATCAGTGTCAGGAAAGTCTATATTTTTTTGGAAATCTTCTACTCTTAGATCTGCACAGTTGATTGCTTTAGATAGAAAAGAAATCCACAGCCCTGAATATCCACTTAGCTGAGTCACTGAAAGGCAATGGCCCAATACAAATATTCTAATAAAAGATGAAATTAAGGAGGACCCAATAAGAAGCAAAGATCAAATGGAAAATGTGCTTTCCAAAATGAAATGCTTAGTCCAGGAAAGCCTCCGGTGTCAAGCCTTGAACCTGAGAAGCACTTGGCTCTAAGATCTCGACCTCCTGCATGAGCGCGTCTGTTACTCTCTGTGTGGCTTCATGTGATATGTACTTCTCAAGCTTGGAGAAAGAAAATGAATTCCAGCCTGGACTGCAGGGCTGTCTGAGGACAACATTTTATTCATCTGTGCTCCTTCTCCCCCCAGGCTGCTATAATCTAACTTCCTCTTTCCTGCCCTATGTCCCAAGATCATGCTGCCTTGTGTGGGTCATGCAGTGTGTCCCATGAGATACACTCCCCCTTACCACCCTGTCAGTCACAATGCAACTCATATTCCTCGTTTGCTCAAAGTATCACCAACTAGTAACCAGTGAGTCCTGTTATTCATTGACAGTATAGCTAATTGCTCTTAATTAATGTATTATTATAGAAGAAAGGAGTGGCTAAACTGGAAATCATATCAAGAGGTGGGATTAACCAGTGGGAAAGAAAGCACTGGCTCAAACTGATCCATTCTTGTCCCAGACTTCTAGGTGAAGATGAAGAATCTCTAATGTTTAAGGATATTGAGCGGGTAACTTTATGCCAAACCCTGTGTTTGTTGCTTTCACATGCATTGTCTCTTTGAGCCCTTCCAAGAACAAGTGGAGAAACAAGCCAGGGGGTTTCAGCATCTTTCCCAGGCGGGATTCAAACCCACGTGTACGTGAGACTTAAGTCATGTTAATTCCTCCATCATGATACTCCAGGTGTGGTTTCTAATCATACTTACAGTAACGTCCAAAGTCTCTGACATGTTCTTCAACGTCTTACCCATCAGGCTTCTGTCCCCATCTCCACCTTTATGTCTATAGTTGCCCTCCCTGTCTGCAGTCATGTCACCTCCTTGTCTTGTTCTTCTAACGCAACAAGTTTGCTTACACGCAGGATCCTTGCACACCCTGGTCCTGCTGCCCGGAAGCTCTTCCCTTAGGTATCTGCCTACTCTACTCCAGTCCCTACCCAAAAGTTGCCTCCTCAGAGAAGCCTTCCCTGATTCCCTGCATAAAAGAACACACACGATGCCAGATCACTCTGTATTCCTTCGCCCTACTTTATTTTACTTCGAGGCCTTTTTTCATTGCATGTGACTGATATTCCATTATATCCTGTTCTATCGTATTTTTCTTGTGTTTCTCACTAAAATATAAGTCAGCTCCATAGGTGGGGACATTTTATAACATCAGCACTCAGAACAACATCTGGCGATTAGGGAGGTGCTTAATAAATGTTGAATAGGTGAATAAATGATGATTTGGTTTTTATCCACAGCCCAGTGCACCATTTCGATGCCACAGTAATGTTGGTTTTATTGTCGTTGCTAATGTTAAACACCTTACAAACTGTATGACATTTAATTTTTGCACACTCACATAAAAGCATGTAAGTGAGAATTTTTATTATTGCCTCAATTTTACAGATAAGGATATGTTATCCTCAGAAAAACTAAATAATAGGTCACAAAACGAGTAAGCAGGACAGTTGGGATTTCAAGCCAGGTGTGCCTGACTCTCAAAACCACCCTCACAACTGTATGGACAGACATGCCCACATTGTCTTGTCATTGATTTTGCTGTACTTAGAGAATCACTGATTTAGCCCTGCCCTTTCTTATACAGATGAGAAGACCTGAGACCAAGAGTAGTTTCGAGCACACAAAACACAGCAAGATCTAGAACTCCTACTTCTTCACACTTTCCTGCACATACCAGAGCAGCCCGTGATTGATAGAATTTCACGAAGAACGTAAGCCACCGACCAAGGAGGACACATGTTTAGGTACTTCCTGACAACGCGAATCAAAATAATATATTCAGTGGCAACTTCAGAAGGGAAGTATGCGAAATTCACTTTGGGAAGTGTGAACAATATTTGGATGAAATAAGAATCCTCTGGGTATCAAATTGAAATTCGCCCAGAGTATGGGTGAGACTTTAGCACACAGGTTTGACTTTTGATTCATAACAGACTTCTGATCTAGTTCATAACCATTTTTAAGATATTTAAGGGAGCGTAAGCTGGATAAGTCACTCCAGCACGCATTTCTTCATAAACAATATACACGCTTGAAGATAATTAGCCCAGCTGTTGGGGCATATTTCAATATATTTGACTCACAGAGGCTGAAAATAGTATTGATGTTTTATTGCATTGAAGGATAAAATCATCAAAAAACAGATTATAACTACAGAACTCATAAAAAATGGAATATGGAAGAATGGATGGCGATCCAGACAGAGGTCAGTACTCACACATTTTTTTTTTAAATTGCAGTATAGTTGACACCCTTGTTATATTAGTTTCAGGAGTACAACATGGTGACATGATGAAATCTGTGCATCATGCTGTGCTTACCCCCAGTGTAGTTTCCATCAGTCACCATGAGCACTATCACAACACCATTGATTATGTTCCCTGGTATGCATGCATTTTAACTCCTCAAGTTTGTTGTTTTAAAATATAAGAATACTTCCATTCAGAAGGCTCCCATTGAACATTTTTACTGATTACCTACCAGCGTGGCAGAAGCCGAACTTAATATTTATCTCTGTTCCCTCCTCCAAACAATACTAAAATGATACAGAAGAGAAAGACAAAGGAAGCACACATTTTCAAGGAAAAAGAGGAACGGGGATGAGACAACATCAGAAAAGAACATATTTTAGAAACTTGGGAAATATAAGCATGTAGTCGCTCGTTTATGGAACGGAGGGTGTAGTGAAGCCTGTAGAAGAGGAGGAGGGCAGGGCAGGGCCAAACAAGAAGGAACATGTTGACCCTATGTGAGAATCCAGGACATGCCCCGGAACCAGAGGTATCTCTCACTGCTGAAGGTGGGAATCAGATGGGGCCACAGCCAGGAGGAAAGATGAAGGTTTAAGGAGAGGCATTTGGACTCCAAGATCATCTTCCCAGACTTAGGGGGCTAGTGACAGGCTTCCTCTACTCCAGCAGAAGACTAGAAGTGGCCATGTGGACAGATTGGTCCGGGTAGACTCTGGGTTTGGGTACAACAGACCCAGGCAAAGGCAGAAGTGAGGTTGTGAGTCATCTTTTTTTTTTTTAAGTGTTATTTATTTTTGAAAGAGAGCAAGAGGGAGAGAGACAGAATCCCAAGCAGGGTCCACACTGTGAGCACAGAGCCGGACTTGGGGTTCCAACCCACAAACCATGAGATCATGACCTGAACCGATACCAAGAGTTGGACGCTTAACCGACTGAGCCGCCCAGGTGCCCCCATGAGTCATCTTTCTGAATGAGGACTAGAGCAGTACCTACAAACTGAACTCTAGCCCTGTTCCTGGGCTCATTGCCTCCACTAAGCCCCCTCAGCCCCAGTAGGTCACACCACTTCCAAATCCCATAGCTTCACCTTCTCCCTTTCAGGTGGGAGATCTCCTTTCTGGAAAACCAACCAGTTCAAGAGAGGAGACCACCAGACAATGCCATTTAGGCATCCTCCAATGATACGTCCTACTCATCAGGGTCACCCAGCACTGGAGACCTTCACAGAACAAGCCGCATTCCTACTTAAGTGTCACGTGAGTGCCTCATTTTTTTTTTTTTGCTTAATTTTTGTAAACGTTTATTTATTTTTGAGATACAGAGACAGAGCACCAGCAGGGGAGGGGCAGAGAGAGACACACAGAATCCAAAGCAGGCTCCAGGCTCCGAGCTGTCAGCACAGAGCCTGATGCAGGGCTTGAACCCAGGAACCGTGAGATCATGACCTGAGTCAAAGTCACATGCTTAACCGACTGAGCCACCCAGGCGCCCCTTGAGTGCCTCATTCTTAAACAAGAATGGACAGACATCACCACAAGATACATAAGGGAAAGACATTCACATGAAACCAAGAGACGGAAAGAAAAAGAAAAAGAGATATGCTTGCAATCAACACAGTACAGAAAAGAAAATTTCAGAAGAATGATTATTAGTATCTCTAGAGAAGAAAGAGAATATATCACACCCATGGGGGGAAAAAAAGAACCAAACACTATATAAAAAATTCAGAATTGGTGAGAACTCGTGTAAACTAAAAAGAGTACAGTAAAAAAAAAAAAATCCATAGAAGGTTAGCAAGATAAAGTTAGGGAGAGTGTAACACAGAGGGGCTGTTTCCTATGTGCTCCTCCCTATAGATAAAGGCCTGGAAACCTGGGGCCTACTTTCCAACAATTCCTGCAGTCCAGGATTGCAGGAGATACCTGCATGTGGCCTGGGCGGGGGAGGTGCATGTTGCTCTGGTGGCCAGCAAATGCTTGGGTCTGGGACAGTGACATTGTACAGAGGCCTCTGGACATCTTGCTGGGAATCACCCACTTCAGTGTTGGGGGTGGGGAGCTGCAGTGCTCAGGCTCTCCGAGTCCCTGAATCTCAGGAGGGCTCTCACTTGTCCTCATTCCACTGGCCCTTCCAGTGATTTTTAAGCTCTTTGTTCCTAGATTAAATCGCTCTCTGATTATGATACCTTGAATAGTTTTTGTGTCCTAAAGAAATTCTCCCGTAGTAGGTAAATAGAAATGAGGACTTTCATTGGGGCCTGTGTGTGTGTGTGTGTGTGTGTGTGTGTGTGTGTGCATGTAACAGAGAGAGAGCGTGAGAGAGAGAGGGAAATTGGAGGTAATCCAAGCATTTGCCAGTAGAGGAATTAAGAAGTAAAAGGTGGTTATAGTTAGTGGTGCACAATAACGCATATCAGTTGCAAACCCCAACAGTACAATATAAAACAACTTGGACAGATCCTGAAGACATATTTAGTGGGAACAACATGGAATGAGATTCATGGACTGCATTAGTGTAATGGGGAACACCAACACAGGCAAAACCCCCTATGGCCTTCCCTCTGGAATGTGCGTGTATGAGGGGAGAGGATGAGAGCTAGGATCAAGGCGGACGAAGAGGCCAGGATTAGGTTGCCCTTGGACAGACTGATAGCTGTGATGCTATTGACGAAGGGGCAGGACTATCTCAACTCTCCTCGCCTGCAGTTCCTCTCTGTCTCTGTCTCTCTCTTACAGGCATGCACACACACACACACACACACACACACACACACACACACTCACACAACTAAAACTGGGCAGCCAATCTGGAACTATTGTCTACTGATGGTTAAGTCCAGGAGTGATCTGTCACCATGGTGGTAAGCATGGCAATGACAAGTAAGGGAAAAGGTGACACAAAACATTTTGGTCTGTAAGCTCACAGAAGACAAGGATGTAGTCTAGTTCACCCCTGCATTCCCAGTGCCTGCAGATGCTCAGTACATTTTTGTAAAACTGAACTGAATTACAATCAGCCTATATGCTACAACCAGGTTCAGGTTCTAGGGGCAAAGTTCCTAAACTGAAGCAAATCATGAAAATTCTCAGATTTCTCTTTTCAGTGTTCTTGCATCAATAGGATATAGTAAGGGGCGCCTGGGTGGCTCAGTTGGTTAAGCGTCTGACTCTTGGTTTCAGTTCAGGTCATGATCTCAAAGTTCATGAGACAAGCCCTGTATGAGGCTCTGTGCTGATATGTCAGCACGGGGCCTGCTTGGGAGTCTCTCTCTCCCTCTCCCTCTGCACCCCCTCCACTCTTGCTCTCTCTCAAAATAAATAAGTACACTTAAAAAAAATAGTGTATAGAGAGCAGTGAATGTCCAGGCTTGCGGTTGCCTTAGTTTTGACAATAACAATGTCAAGTACAAGGACACAAAATTGCCCTTCTATTTCCTAACCCTGAGCTTTTATACCAGCTCTCTGGAGAAAGCTTTAGTCAGGGGATCGGGGTCAGTGCCAGAGCAATGTTTGAGATCATAAACAGCCACATACAGAATCAGAGGACTCCCTCAATGACCGTTTGAGAAAACAAAACAAAACTATTTTTCATGCATTTTAAAGATTCTCAGTTTTAGACTTGAAATGACCAGGACTTTATATAATTAGGGAATCCCTTTCATCACTTATGAGGATCAAATCATTTCCCACAAGACATCTCTATAAAACCAGACAAGTTGACAATTGTAACAAAGGTTAAGAAGTATGGAGTGTCTACAGATGTGTGTGTGTGTATAACTATAGTTATACACACACACACACCTGCACGCATATATATATATATATATATATATACACACACACACACATACACACACACATATATATGTATATGTATGCACACACACACACACACACACACACACACACACACACACAATTCATTGACTGGACCCAGAGAACATTTGGCCTTATAAACAGCTTTATTGCTTAATTGGTAATTAGGTCCTGCTTGCCTGTGTGTGGCATTAACGTAAATTGGAAGAGAACAGCACCAGGTGCATTCAATTAAAAAAACTTTAAATGGAGGTATCATGTTTTACCACTTGGTCGCATTTGGCAAATACATTCAACAGGTTTATTCCAATGTCAGGGTTGCAGTAAATGGAAATCAGGCTGAGTTAAAACAGACATGTCTTGAGGGTTAATCTTTCTGTCTCCTGATTTCCATCACCTACTTTGAAACTATATGGTCTTCTATGTGTAGAACTTACCAAAGCCTGTGGCTGAAGCCTGCCCTCTTCTTTATGCACAAGAAGAGCTACATTTTTTTTCCCACTGGGAATGGTGTTAATCTGAGTCAGGCTAATCATCAGAACTAACAAGGCACAAGGCCAATTATATCTACTATTTCTGTAAAATGGCTCAGTGGACTTAGGCAGAGTCTGAATAAGAGAGACTTAAACAGAGGCATTAAATAAACTGTGAGCCTATTTGTAAATGTCCTGCCTCTTTTTACTATCCACTGAAGGGCTCTTGGCATGTGTGATGAACCCCGAAGAGCGGCCATCAGAAGGACATTAGAACATTATGCAGTGCAATTATTTTTAGACTTTTCTGAGCAGAGGAGAAGTTTATGAAGTAGCTTAAAGCTGAGAACTTGGGTACAGAGGGAAATGAGAGACAGTTAGCTTTAGATACTGGATTTCTCCGGGAAATTAGTCAATACCGATCCAATTAGTTGTTGCTAATAATTTCCTGGAAGAATATTCATGTCCCTGCAATAGCATAGTAGTTGCAGCCTTAATATTTCTCAGCAGACATAGATAGATACATGCACACATTTTCTCCCCTTGCATCCGTTTCTCCAAAATTGAATGATTCCTAGGATGACTTTTTACATGAAATTGCTAGGATCCCCATAAAATTGTTTTCTCTCAATACTCCCACTTGATTGTGTACCCAGAGCTGTACAATTTTAACACACTGTCTTTGTATCCTTCAAAACCACTAAAGGAAGTACATAAACTGTCTCTTCAGGCCATATAATGAAGTAAATCTGTAAAGAGGTTAAAATTCATATATTTCATGTCCATCCATCCAAACCTTGCTCATTCTTTAAGAAAAATCTCAACTCCTGCCACATCCATAAAGTCTTCCCTGATTATTTTTGTATAAATGGGTACAAGTTTTTTTTTATTATTAGAATCTGTTTTGTATTCTCTAAATATTTCATGCATAGAATTTTTTTCTCCTCCATTAACTTTCAAATTACTAAGGGAAGGGTATGCATGGCATTTTATAACTTCCTGACACCTAATTAAGATGCTATAAATTCATGCTTTGAGACTTTCCCTTTTTGATCCAACATATGGCAAATAGCAGATAAAATATAAAAGATACAATTAAGTAACTTCAAAGTGCTAAATGTATCGATAGGCTAGAAAATGGAATATGGCATGCAGAAAGGTAGAGGCACTGACACTACAGGAGGGTTGGGATCACGGACCGGAAGCACGCAGAGGAGCCCACGTGTCTGGATCCTGGGGGGTTGTAGGAAATAGGGGCCTCAAATTCAGGAGACACAGAGCTGGTCTCACTGCCCGGTTAGCGTGGAGCTTCCAGACACTGAAAAGGCAGCTGAAAAAGCCCGGGTTGACTAATTTGTGGGGATGCGCCATTTATAATGTTGCCTCTTCCAGAGGCACGAAGAGGCAGATGGCCCTACAGCCGGACAACCTGGGGCCAGCCACCGCTTGGCAGCAGGAAATGAAATCATGACAGATTAAGTGACGACGAGAGAAAAATCTCCATAGTGGTTTTAAAATTGGTATGGTTTTAAAAGAAGCGTGTTTAGAATCTATGAAGGGACAGAGAAATGATTAACTCCACGAAGAGAATGAGAAAGTAGGAAACCAAAACAGATAAAGTAACGAAGGGTAGATAGAAAAAACTAGAAATTCGTAAAGTGAAAACCACTGTTGCTGAAACGAAACAAATTGGGATAACTGATAATTGAAATCAGACACAAAGAATTAACACATGGGACTATGGTTTTGAGAAATTTTGCAGAATGTGGCACAACAGAGATTCCAAACATGTGTAAGAGACATGGCTATAGATTGCGATGACCTAATGTATATATACAAGTGTTCCAAAAGAGATCTGAGGAAATATCTGAGAGGCTTTATTTAAAAACGGGGTGGGGCGCCTGGGTGGCGCAGTCGGTTAAGCGTCCGACTTCAGCCAGGTCACGATCTCGCGGTCCGTGAGTTCAAGCCCCGCGTCGGGCTCTGGGCTGATGGCTCGGAGCCTGGAGCCTGTTTCCGATTCTGTGTCTCCCTCTCTCTCTGCCCCTCCCCCGTTCATGCTCTGTCTCTCTCTGTCCCAAAAATAAATAAACGTTGAAAAAAAAAATTAAAAAAATAAAAACGGGGTGGGGGGGTGGTGCCTGGGTGGCTCAGTCAGTTAAGCCTCCGACTTCAGCTCAGGTCATGATCTCACAGTTCATGGGTTCGAGCCCCGCATTGGGCTCTGTGCTGACAGCTCGGAGCCCGGAGCCTGCTTCGGATTCTGTGTCTCCTTTGCTCTGCCCCTACCCTGCTCGTGTTCTGTCTCTCTCAAAAATAAATCAACATTAAAAAAATTCAAATAAAAACATAGGGAATTGTCTAGAGTTGAGGACAGACATGAGTTCAGAGTAAAAGTCTTCAAGTATCCCTCATAACGAGTAAAAATAATCCCATAGACGTCTTAGTGAAATTGTGGTATCTCAAGGACAAAGACTTGATAGTTGGAAAAGAAGACCTGATGCCTGACAAGAAATGCCCTTTGCTCTGGTGGCTGGCTTGTCAGCAGCAATAACAGAAGTAATGCCTTCTTCGCATTCTTGAAGGAATACGGTTTTTTAAAAGTTAATTGATTAATTAATTTTTGAGAGAGAGAAAGAGCATGAGCAGGGGAGGGGCAGAGAGAAAGGGACACCCAGAATCCAAAGCAGGCTCCGGGCTCCCAGCTGTCAGCGCAGAGCCTGACGCAGGGCTCAAACCCACGAACTGTGAGATCGTGACCTGAGCTGAAGTCAGATGCTTAACCAACTGAGCCACCCAGGTGCCCCAAAGGAATATAGTTTTATTATAAATCATATACACAGCTAATAAACTATTTAATAGTGAGGTTATCATAAACATATTTTGAAGTACATCAGGCTAGGAGAATTTGCAACTGTACACACTCATTAAAACAATTTAGATTTATCTGTTCAGTAAAAATGTTATTGACTTTGGGGCACATGGATGGCTGAGTCAGTTAATCCTCCAACTCTTGATTTTGGCTGAGGTCATGATCTCATGGTTTGTAAGTTGGGGCCCTATGTCGCGCTCTGCCCTGCCAGTGTGGAGCCTGCTTGGGGTGTTCTCTCTCTCTCTCTCTCTCTCTCTCTGCCCTTCCCCCACTGGTGCGCACTCTCTCTCTCTCTCTCAAAATAACTATACTTAAAAAAAAAAAAGAAAATGTTATTGACTTTGCTATTACTACAAGAGAAAAAAGCACAGTCAGCCATCATAAAAAAATATGGTAGCTGGTAAAAGTCTCAGTATACATGCTCATATATATATATATATATGAGCATGTATACTGAGCATATATATATATGAGCATATATACTGAGCATATATATATATATGAGCATATATATATGAGCATATATATATATGAGCATATATATATGAGCATATATATATATGAGCATATATATATGAGCCTATATATATGAGCATATATATTTCATATATATATATGAAAATGTTAAAAACAAAACAAAACATTGTTATGTGGTTGCAGTTTATTGTTATAAACATTCTGACAGAAAAAGAAAGGCTGGCCATTTTTTTTAATTAGAGAGAGAGAGAGAGCAAGTGGGGGAGAGGGGCAGAAGGATAGAGAGAGGAATCCCAAGCAGGCTCCATGCTCAGCCCAGAGCCCAAGGTGGAGCTTGATCCCATTCCCCTGAGATCATGACCTGAGCTGAAATCAAGAGTCAGAGGCTCAACCGACTGAGCACCCCAGGTGCCCCCAAAGGCTGGCCGTTTTAAAGAGAGGTAGGCCTTCTGTCTGTAATATTTCACACTGGAGAGATACCATCTCCATAGTAACGTTACTCGATGTGCAGTTAACATCCTTGTACCTTTAGGGGGCGCCTGGGCGGCTCAGTCGGTCAAGCGTCCAACTTCTGTTTTCCGCTCAGGTCATGATCTCCTGCTTTGAGAGTTCAGGCCCCCCAGTGGGCTCAGTGCTGACAGCGAGGAGCCTGCTTGGGATTCTCTCTCTCTCTCTCTCTCTCTCTCTCTCTCTCTCTCTCTCTCTCTGACCTTCCCATGCTCTCTCTTTTAAAACAAATAAACTTAAAAAAAAAACCCACATCATTTTACCTTTATATATATTTTCCAATCAAACATGATTGCATAGTTATGTTTTACTCATTTAGTATTCCAAGAACAGATGCTCTTTCACTCTTGGGATTAAATCTGCACCTTCATTTCTGCCTCTCCAAATGCAGATACATATTTGGGTTACTATTTTCTTTTAAAGTTTTGTTTCAGTAATCTCTACACCCAATGTGGGGTTCAAACTCATGACCCCGAGGTCAAGGGTCACACGCTCTTTTGACTGAGCCTAGCCAGGCGCCCGACCCAATATTTTTAACGTAAGGACGCATGGAAACGGAACTCAAATTGCAACTGGGAAAATCTCGGCAACTGTAACTGCTCTGAAGACTGCTAATTTTCCCCATTTCATTTTGTGATCCTTCTAGTAACTCGCTATTTATGACATTTCTGCTTTCTTAGTATCTGTATCATTCTTCACTCTTCATTTTGTCTCCACCAAATTTTCTGGTTGATTTTTTTTTGAATGATTGTGCTCATGATGAATAGGTGGGCAGGCAAAAAAAAAAAAAAAAAAGAAAGAAAAGAAAAAAGAAAAAGGAAAAGACAGTGTAGTATAGCAAAGTGTTTTAAGAATTGAGAAAATAGATCTAAAATGCTTCTACCAGTGTATGGTGTGTAAGTGCTCAATAAATGGTAAACATTAGCAGCTCTGTCAAAATTTTACTTATGAATGTATTCTCATGGTTATTCTCTGACAAGCAGGAATAGAGTATGGGCTTTTGTTATGTCTGATTTTGAAGAGCAAAGCTGATGAGATGATTCCTAAGTGTCTTATTTAAGTATTTCAATTTTACAAGTATCCAAAGTGCTACATTTTGTCTAAAATTTGTCCCACCATGAAGAGTGGCCAAAGAGAAAAGGGATAACACCATTTGTTCAAAAGCTTATCATTTGGGTCATATGGGATATTTTTCTGAGGCATCTGAAAGTGTGTTTTCCTCACCAACTCCTTCTAAACAATGAACAAACTCTCTGAAAGACAGAAGCAGTGCTTGTTGGAGATTTCGCTGACCTTGAATGCAGTGTTGAATTTCTATGCTCTGATTTTCTGTTACTTGATCTCTACTCTATGCTTTACGAGTCTTTGAATTTATATGAAATCTATAAACTCCCTAGAGTATTTATATATTTCAACAAATAATGTACATGTTCCCTCATTTAGAAAAACCTGAATTGTTCTGGAGGCAAAATATTTCTTTCTCAATGTTTAAAAAAGACAAAGCCGTTCACTTCCATTAATCCTTTGGTGATAAAGATAAATACCAACTCAATACAGGTATCTATACTCCAAAATGAAATGAAAAATGTAAGGCATTTGGTAATAATGAAAGATGAAAAACTCAATCAAAATTATTGTTCCTCTTCAAATACCATTTTCATGAATTCAAAATTAGACATTTTGGTTTAAAAACCCCTTCCCTGGGGCAAATGGGTGGTTCAGTTGGTTGGGCATCTGATTCCTGGTTTTGGCTCAGGTCACGATCTCACGGTTCGTGAGTTGGAGCCCACGTCGGGCTCTGTGCTGACAGTGGGAAGCCTGCTTGGGATTCTCTCTTCCTTCTCTCTCTCTGCCCCTTCCTCGCTTGCTTGCTCTCTCTCTCAAAATAAATAAATAAACTGTAAAAAATCATAAAAACTCCCTCCCTTTTATTGTTATGCACATTGTTGGTGATTTCCTTAAATGGAAACGGTACAAATTATTTATTCTCAAAGTTTAGCATTTTGGTAATTATTTTGAAAGCTAAGAGACCTTTGGAAGGAAGAGTAAGAGATAATTGAGGCAAAGACTGAGGTTATATCCTAAAAACTTTAGCAAGGCTTTCTGAAAGCTTTGGTTATTTTAACTGCTTGCGGGACACCTTAATATAATGGCAGGTGCAGAATTGAAATTGCAAAACCCATGTCCGCATTTGCTTACAGACAAGACTCTGCTGATCTCCGATCTTTCAAAAATGTTTTTTTATTGCATGAAGAACACATCGCCTCCAAAACGTAAGAAGAAATATGTAATTATAATATAATGAAAGAAACACTGGCAAGGCATGAAGCTAAATTTGGAGCCAGAAACAACTTGTGGGGAAGAAAACAACAGTAACTCCTCCAAAAGTATCACGTAATGCAAAAATAAAAAGATTTGCACTTTAACAAAACAGAGTAGAACTCGCTATTTTAATAGTAATGACTAGTAGTAATTGAACGTTTATTAGATGCCAGACATGTTTGACACAAATTGTTTTGTTCATTTCAAACAGCCCTTCTCTCTCTCAAATGGGTCCTAAGATTATCCACATTGTATTTATTTATGGTTTAAAGTTTATTTATTTTGAGAGAGAGAGAGAGAGTGAGTGCATGCAGGGGAGGAGCAGAGGAAGAGTGAGTGAGAGAGAGAATCCTAACAGGCTCCTGGCTGTCAGTGTGGGGTTTGATGCGGGGCTCACACTCATGAACAGCGAGATCATGACCTGAGCTGAAATCAAGAGTCGGACACTTAACTGGCTGAGCCACCCAGATGCCCCTACCCACATTTTAGATTGAAGGAACTAGGTTTCATATAGTCTGACAAATTGCCTACATTATATATTTTGTTCTCCCTTTTCATTCAACTTCACATTTTAAGCATTCTGGAAGTCACTAAATTGTACTTTAAAAAACCTTAAAGACACAGAATATGGCTATCTAATTATGTAATTATGTAAATAGACCCTGTTATATGCATCTAATCCCCAATTATTGAATACTCACCAGCATTGATAACTTACTTGTTTAAACTTTGCTAATTATAAGGATACAACAATTCATCCATTTTCACGTGACAGAGTTTGAATAAATATTATCATGCAAGATTCAAATTAGAAATACTTCTTTCTCAATGTTTAAAAAATTCATACTATTGAAACATTTTAATGTCTTTTTTTCCCCAAAGAGTAGTTTGTAAAAGCTTCAAGCCTCCAAGAAATCAGTATAATGAATTATACTTATCTGTAACTGCCACTTTTATTAATTTTAGGGTGGCAATGTTCTTTCCATGACGGAGAACACAGCAGTTTTGTGTGACATTGGTGATTGGTCACGAGGTCCACATCGCCGGCACGCCTACACCACTTGGAAAACCTGCACCTTCTGTCCCCAGTCCCCGAATCTCATCATCAAGGGTAGGTAAAGACTTGACTCACTATTCAAACTGATAATAATAAGCACCTTGGGTCATTCCTTAAATTGTTCTTTAGTTCTGGGGCATCCACAGTGATACAGTTTATTTCCACCCCCAGCTTCTCTCTTGGATTCCAGAAGGCTGTGAGGCTTTAAGGCGTATGCTAAGTGGACACTGATAAAATATAGAGGTGACGAAATAAAGGAGCAGGGAACTTCCTGTGGCTTTTAAAACGGACAGAGAGGGGATTTTTCTACCCACGGTCCGGGAGGGGATTTCTTTTCTGTCTATGTCTGCTAGAACATTCTAAAAGGAAAAGCCTTAACCCCACATACCAACTGTATATAAACACTTCTGTTGGGTAAACCCAGAGGCGGCTAATGTTTTTAATGAAGACAAAAGCACTCAGAAAACAACTGCATTTATTTTATATCGTAGTTCACGTCAGACTAATTGAATTTTAAACTAATTAAACAAGAAAACATCAATTAGGTATCTATTGTCTCTTGTACAATTATGTTGTTTTACTGCCTGTGTCTCATAGTTGTTGCCAAGCAGCTTTTTAAATCCTATCCCGAATTTTCCGAGACGGAAACAGAAGTGTTACATGTTTTGGACTCGAAGGTGTTTTTTTCCCCACGTTTTTTTTTTTTTTTTTTTTTTTGGGGGGGGACAGAGAGAGACAGAGCATGAACGGGGGAGGGGCAGAGAGAGAGGGAGACACAGAATCAGAAACAGGCTCCAGGCTCTGAGCCATCAGCCCAGAGCCCGACGCGGGGCTCGAACTCCCGGACCGCGAGATCGTGACCTGGCTGAAGTCGAACGCTTAACCGACTGCGCCACCCAGGCGCCTCTTTTTTTAAAAATTTTTTTTTTCAACGTTTATTTATTTTTGGGACAGAGAGAGACAGAGCATGAACGGGGGAGGGGCAGAGAGAGAGGGAGACACAGAATCGGAAACAGGCTCCAGGCTCCGAGCCATCAGCCCAGAGCCTGACGCGGGGCTCGAACTCCCGGACCGCGAGATCGTGACCTGGCTGAAGTCGGACGCTTAACCGACTGCGCCACCCAGGCGCCCCTCGAAGGTGTTTTGATAGGTATGTCTCTGCTGAAATTAGGTCCTTTTGACAAACAGGTGTTCTTAGTACATTTGACTTTTCAAACATCTTGACCTGCTAGAAACAGCTGAGCTCACGGAGATCTAGTGCCTGAAAACTGATCATTGTAGTTGCTCGGGAGTATTTTGTATAACAACCCCCTCTACACCTAACCAGGTCACCAGGAACACCACTTCCTACCCTCTCCGCCTCTCCGCTTTGAGCAAGAAAGATGATAACCTTTTCTTAAGTTTATTTTTTATTTTGAGACAGAGAGATAGAGCAGGGGAGGGGCAGAGAGAGAGAGAGAATCTCAAGCAGGGTCCTTGCTGTCAGCACAGAGCCCCATGTGGAGCTCAGACTCAGGAAGCGTGAGATCATGACTGAGCAGCAATGAAGAGTCATTATCTCTTTACCTACTGAGCCACCAGGTGCCTGCAAGACAATAACTTAAAAACAAGTTGGTTTCAAGGGTCAGAGAAGCTAAGATCCTGCCATTTGATCACGTCGCTGGGAACGCAGGTATAAAAGGCACACTCTTTGGGAGAGTGGTCCCTGTTTAACTCTTTAAATGCATTTCACTTCTCCCCAAGCTTCCTCCCATTCCCTCACTTCTGGAGTAAGCTACCATTAAGTGATCACGTTCAGTTGAAGAACACTGGCTTTAAAAATAGCATTTCCACGTAACAAGACCTCTTATGTTGTCTCGTGCAGAAGTTGCACTGGATATGAAATTGCATGTGTCATATGGACTCCAGCTGGCAGAGGGCTTCTCTTCATTCTTCAGCACCCTTATTCACGAATCTACTCCTTTCGATAGACCTTTATCCTCATTTAGTCTAATAACAAAATAATAATAACATAATAGCATAATAATAACAGCCTAATCCTATCCATGATGAAACACGCCATCACACTTTGTCAGTATATCGTGGCCTCTCACAGCTATTGTCTGGACTGTCCTACCCATAATCTCATTTAAAACAATCCTTAGAGGGGTACCTGGGTGGCTCAGTTGGTTAAGCATCCGACTTCGGCTCAGGTCACGATCTCACAGTCCGTGAGACCCGCACTGGGCTCTGTGCCCACGGCCGGGAGCCTGGAGCCTGCTTCAGATTCTGTGTCTCCCTAGCTCTCTGCCACTCCCCACTGTCTCTCTCTCTCTCAAAAATAAATAAACATTAAAAAATTGGAAAAAAAAAAAAAAAAACCTTGAGAGAAATTTTAAGTATTACTTTAAACGCCTTACCAGGCTGGTAAACAAGTGAGAATTGCCAGAATTCTCTCTATTGTTTCTCCTACTACCCCTTCCCATAAGCTTGTCCTAATAACCACACACCCACTGATTTCTCCTGAAATTCCTTTGTGTTGATGCAAAGAACATAGGACTTAGAATTTGAAGACTAGCTTGCGTTTCTCTGTAAGGAAGTCTCTGGTGACTTACCTCTTAAATTATATTTTCAAGTCCTCAAAGATCAACATCTTCTGTGCTGGCCCTATATAGCACCACACCGCGTAGTCACCTGTAAGGGGTGACAAAAAGAGACTGACGGTCTGTGCCTAATAGAATTTCTTTCACCCTTTGCAGGTATGGATCCTTCTCTACTAGGTTTTCTTGCCTCTATTTCCTTACATTTTGTTTCAGTTTTTGATAGGTTTTTGGTTATTTGCTCTACCCGCCGAATACTCCGTCCAAATAATACCTTCACACGTGTTTACCTGCTGTGATTCAACTACCAGACAATGACCTTTGATGTTTGGCTTCTACCACTATGGCCCATTTGGCCGTAATCACACTCACTCTGAGTCTCCCCAGACTTTTTCCTTCTTTCCAACTTTGCTACCTGATCTGTGCTTTAGTGCAGCACAGTGAGGGTTGAGAAGAAAGGCCACGTGTGCATAGTAAGACCTCTGCTTACAGAAACATCACATTCCTTCCTACTATGCGAATGCCCATGATGTCCTATTATCTTTTGCAGCCACTAAACATTTCTAGTCTTCTAGTGCTTTCTCTGTGAAGTTGAGAGAGGAAATGTATCAGATTTGTCTTTGTAGCAGAATGTCCTAAAAAATGTTCTAAGAATATGACTCGACAGAAAAGCGAAAAGAACTTGTTTCAAAGCGCATCGCATTTGTTTTCCCTTGTTGAGAGAGGGTAACTTCTTTTGCCCAAAGTGGGTCTCCCCCACCCAGAGGCAAAATGGCTGATTGGCCCCAGCAACCCAGAAAGAAATCTGAGTTGTACTGAAACAGGTTAATGGTTTTAATTCGCCACTGGTCATTGTTGGTTTCACTAGGAAGGAACATCTGTGTAGTTAAATACATGATAAATGTTAAAAGGTCTTTGTCCTTATAGCCAAGAGTACTATTCTGAAATATAAGGCTAGGTTGCAAAGTACAAGCTCAAAGCTAGCTAGCAGGACTCAAAAAAAAAAAAAAAGATGTAGAAAGTTTTATAACAAGTGTGGTTACATGGAAACTCCTGTAAGTATCAGTTTAGAATAGTCTTGTATGTGGAGAAATGTCTCTTCTTAAAATAATCTCTCAGCTGAGATCATGCTTTTTTTTTTCTTCTTTTTGTCTAACCTAGAGGGAGTCCTAGTTACCAACAGCGTATTTGATATGAGCAGACCTTTACCTAATTCTTAATCACAACCAGCCCACTTTTCCTCTATTGTGGGAAGATTCTGGGAGCATTTGATGTATCATAACCATGAAGTCTTATCTCTTACAATAGGCAAGAATCACTGAAAGGGCAAAGGCTACCCCTCTGATATGGCTGGTTTGACACGATCATGATGCTATTAATATATTGTGCCCCCCCCCCTCCCCGCCCCTCCCAAGAATACTACCGGTTCAGAACACTGGATTCCAGAAGATGTGAACTCCTCACACTATCGCTGACTCTGTCCCTTTGCCTGACCTCCACTCTGCTCTGGAGTCCCGGAGGAGGCTCCATTGCCAGCCTTCAAGGAAATCAGAGAAGGAGGGAAGCCTCTGACCCGGCCACGCCATCAATGGCTCCTGAGGCAAGGGTGGAGTTTGCTGTGCTGAGATCAGGACCCACGTGGATACCTCGAGTTTGCACTAGCCTGTTACCGGTTTCCCCCCGAACACGCTCTCATCGTGTCACTGCGTTCTCCTAACACTGCCCCACGTCACCCTTCCCAGGCTCCTCCGGCACACAGCGTGACCCGCGCAACCTTTACGGCCCAAGTGCTCTACAGACCAATGGGCCCCGGGGCCACCCGGCCATCCGACCTGTCAGCTCTATCATTCTAGAAACCACGGCGCCCACACTGGGGTCTCGGAGATAATGCACTCTTCACGCTAGAACCTTCTCAGGGCGCGGGGCGTTGCGCGCGTCGGCGGGCGCGCGGGGGCCCTCGCGGGGCGCGCGCACCCAGCCCAGCGGCCGCCACCCGCCCGCGTCGTGGGGCGTCGCCGGGGCCTCCGCCGAGGCTGGGTCCGCACCCCCGCCATGTCGCGCTACTGCCGGCCCAAGTACAAGAGCGGCGACCTGGTGTTCGCCAAGCTGAAGGGCTACGCCCACTGGCCCGCCAGGATCGAGCACATGGCCGAGCCTAACCGGTACCAGGTGTTCTTCTTCGGCACCCACGAGACGGCCTTCCTGGGCCCCAAGCACCTGTTCCCGTACGAGGAGTCCAAGGAGAAGTTCGGCAAGCCCAACAAGAGGAGGGGCTTCAGCGCGGGGCTGTGGGAGATCGAGAACAACCCCACCGTCCAGGCCGCCGACTACCAGCTGGCCCGGGGGCAGGCCGGCGCCGACGGGCCCGGGCCGCAGCCGGAGGCCGGCGCGGACGCCACCGCAGGCCGCGGCGACCCGCAGGGGAAGGCGGGCGGCGACGCGCAGGCCGAGCAGGCCGCGGAGCAGGCGGCGCCCAAGAGGAGCGCGGGGGAGCTGCCGGAGGGCTCCCCCAAACGTCCCCGAGAGGCCGAGCCCCGGGAGGCCGAGCAGGAAGGGGAGCAGCCGCCGCCGCCGCCGGAGGAGGAGGAAGAGGAGGAGGAGGAGGAGGCCGAGGCCGCCGGGGAAGCCGCGCCGCCGCCCCTCGTGGAGCTGGAGATCGGCGGCGCCACCGCCCCCGAGCCGGGCCCGGCCCAGGCACCGCCCGCGGAGGGGCCCGAGCAGCCGGGAGAGGCCCCGGGCGTCGCAGAGCGCGAGAGCCTGTAGTCACCGGTTTGGAGAAGAGCCCCCGCCCCGTTCCTGCTGCGGCCTGGCTGTTAACTGGGGAAACTGGCCACGGCCTACGAACTGGGACGCCTCCCCCACCCCCCACCCGCTCTCCTCCTCCGTCCAACCCCTTCCCCCCCACCAACCGCGCCCGGGCCTGGGGTTGACCTGGAGGGGCAGGCCACCTGGCCCCCGGCACCCCTGTGATCAGAGCCAGGACTTCCACCCCCACCCCCACCCCCTCCGGGGTTGAGCTGAGCCCACCGCGCCCCTCCCTGCCTGGAACTGTTTCCTAAGGTTTCAGTTGGGGCGTGGACCTGCCGTTTGCACCCTCTCTCCCTCCCCGGGGCATTCTGACCTCTGCGTTGGAATCAGGGGTAGGAGGGGAAGGGGTGCAGGATACAGCGCACGGGTGGGTGCGGAGGGGGACTTCCAGGGGCTAGGAAGGGGCAGTCCTCAAACTGGGCTGGTAGTGGGTGGCCGTCTTCCAGAGCTCCTGCCCTGCCCCCCCCCCCCATGCCTGTTATACCCAGCAGCTCGCATTCCCCCAAAGTGGGAGGCCCTGTCTCCCATCTGGGTCTCCCCTTTTGCTGACCCAGGGATTTGTGGTTTTTTTCACCAAATAATTTGAGAGCTTCCAAGTTGTTTGTGAGGTGGGAAGGGTCAGCTTTGCCCAGCTGTTTGGAAGGGAGCAGTGAGGAACATCTATCCCCATTCAGATGTCTAGATGTCCGGGCTACTGGAATGTTCCGGGGAGACTCCTGGCCACCCCTTTTCCCTCTTCCCACAGCCTCAAGGCCAGCCTACAGTCATCTGTATCACTCAGGCATAAAACAAAAGGCACGTTGTTTAGGAAACCTAATTTTTAATGCAAAGAATTTTATTTTTTATTTTTCAAAAATGAACTACCCTGGCGACGTCTTCAGTCAGCTTGCCGCTCTGCCATGGTTTACCCCAGGTCTGAGATGGACTAGGACGTTCCCTTTCCATTGGGGTTTGATGACTTTCTTTTTGTAGTTAAGGCTTTGGTGTTCCTTGGCAGGTGCCATTTTCCATCCACATCCCACAATCTGCCTCCTATCCCACCCCCCCAGCATTGTCACCAGACCTGAAATGTAACTTCCTGAGAAGAGAGAGGGCTAAGTGCCCCCTGCCAGCCTCTTCCTCCACTCTCTCTGGATGCCTCTCTTGTCTGTTGTCTCTTTCACCCTTGCCCTTCTCTCTTGGGCTCTGATGAAAAATTGTTGACTGTAGCTTTGGAAGTTGAGAGCTGAACTATTTCAGTTCCAGGAAATAAAACCCGTTGATTACTTTAAATACATCTCAGGCCTGTTCCTTTGGTTTCTGCAGAATTGGCCCTTCACTTTAAGGCTCCTCCTGTTTTCTGTCCATCCTGTGTGAAAAGCAATCATTTGTCGTGGACAGGGATATTTTAGAATCCCCTCCACTTTGAGAAACCTTCCTTATCTCAAGGTCTCTACCCTTGGTGCCATCCATAGTATCCACCCCCCCCACCCCCCCCCCCCCCCCCCCCGCCCCACGACGCACACTGTTTAGAACCAGTGGGAAAAAGTCACCTTAGAATGTATGAATGGTGACACGCTGGGACAACAACTGAGTTTCTAATATTCTGCATTTACCAAACAGCAGATTTAGAGAAGAAGAAAGGTAAGAGGATTGGTCCTTTTCTTATTGTTGTGATTGCTTTCAAAGATCTCATCACTACTCTGCTGATAAAAGGCTCTTGCTTTATATTTCCCGTTCTTAAAATATGTAGTGTCTGCAGAATATTTTGTGTATGTGTTTTTCCCCAGTGGTTTTGTGCGTATATCTGGGGATATTGAAATATCCTTACTCATAATCACATGCTGGTTTCCAGGTAGTGTATTTGTCAGCATGTAAAGATTTAGTAAATAGCGGAGTGCTTTTCAATAGAACACACGAGGCAGCTAACCAGCACGGTGGGCAACAGAAGACGTCACCGTGCAAGATGATGCGATTTTACTCGAAGGCTTATATCCAGACGATTCCTTCTTTTTCCGCTACTGCTATTGCAGTATTATTAATACTAGGAGTTACTCTTCAATGAGTGTTTACCATGTGCGGAGAAGAACGACCTTGTTCAATCTTTGTCATGATCTGGGAAGGTACACATTAAAATTCAAATTTCCCAGTGGAAACAGCTTGGTTCGGAGAGGTTAAGTGGCTTTTCTTGCACTTCACAGGGCCCTCGGGAATCAAATTGCAGATTTCACTGGTCCAAGCCTGAGCTTTGTCCCCCGAATTACACATTCAAAAACAGCACTGACCATGAAATCCGAAGTCAACAAAATTGCTATTTTAGTATCAATAACAAATAATGATGAGAGCAGCTAATTGATATGTTCTACACGTAAAGTCTTTATTAATACAACTACCCAATTAGGTAGCTACTATTCTCTATTTTAAAGCTGGGGGAGCTGAGGTTCAGAGGTGCTAAGTAATTTTCTCAAGGTCAGACAACTAGTAACCTTGTTTTATTATAGTTTATGGGTTCTTGAATAAAACATCCTATTGGAATAAAATAGGAGTACTTATTTTTCATCTACTATTTTGAAGGGAACATTTAGAAACTGACAAAGAATTTTTATATTAACAAAGAATAAATTAACAAACACTGCTAGTGGGTGTGTAAAAAAAATTAAAAGCAAAAAACAAAACAAAAAAAACATCGGGGCACCTGACAATGGTTTTGTCATTAAATGACTCGGTGAGGTGGTGAGGACAATTGTACATTCCCTGTTTTTCAAGAAGTATGTGACTACGGGAAGTTCAAATATGGGTTGGTATGTTTGCCACAGGCAGGCATGTGATTTTGATAAGTTTTTTTTTACGGGGGGACGTCTTCTGAAATGGTTCAATAACTTGAAAGCTAGAAAATGAAATTACTACCATTTGAGTCCTTCATTTTGTGTTATCTCTTCCTTCCCTTTTTGTCTCTAATGTCGGGGATAGAAAAAAGTTGGTGTTTATTAGGAAGCATTGCATACGTTTGTCTTCTCAGCGACTATAATACGGTCGTGATAATGGTAATGCAACTAACAGTACCCCTGAACAGTGATGCGCAGAATTAGCAAACACAGTGAAAACTCAGTGAAGGAATGGAAACATGGAAAATCTGTATTCTCAGCCCTCTTCTCCGACACAGCAGACCCTATGAGTGTTTTTGGCTGTCTAAAATTTCCAGTAATTCTACTGCTGCGGTCTTTTTTTGTTTTGTTTTGTCTTCTTCTGAAAACCGTGTGTGCCTCGGTGACAAAATTACTGATCGATAACCAGCTACCTTGCCAAACGGAGAGCACTGCTGGGCTGTCTGCCGATGCGGTGTTGGGGGGCATTCAAATGTGTTGAGGAGTGTTTGGAAGGTCTCTTTTGAGCGTTCCATGCAAATGCATGCTGAGCACGTTGTCAGTGATCGGCACACACGCTTAACATACTGGCTTAGGTAAGGCTTTCCAAGTGTTTGGTATTTCACACAAACGTCACTGGTTACATCACTTTGGCAAGGGACTTTGCCACTGACAGTTGTAAATTCTCTGTCTTCTAGCTCTCAACCTGTTCTGCAAATTCTCACCAAAGGTGCAGATTCTTTGTGGCTCGTACCTCCATTTTATGCCCCTGGAAGTGTAGTAGATATTCAGGGCACACAGGACATCTTCAATTCCCTTCATCATCAACACTCTTGTCAAAGAGAAGCTTCTACTAACGTCTGCTGCGTATACATGCTGCTACTTGCATTCGGAAAACACTGCCCCCCCCCCTCTTCTGGGCCTGGCCAACTACTCGAGGTAAGAGCCACCCATGTATTCCCATAGTTCCATGCTCAGATTGGCCATACTGTCATTTCCTGTGAAGTTTGTGCTTTTCCACTAAACTGGAGGAGAAAGAACATATGTTTCATTAGTAGTTTATCCCCATTCCCAAAACAGGCCATAATTTCCCAAAACAGTCCATAACAAGCACACAGTAGATATTTGGCAGTCACTTAGAAGTCTGCTATGAGATACTCCTTAGAATCACGATGCTGGAGTAAAAGTCGTATGTGAGGTTGAACCCATTCTGACCCCCATAGAGAGGCAGAGGAAACTGACTTGTCCGCTAATGACATATGCAGGTTGGGGTGATTTTACGTCCATTGTTTTCATCATGCCCAGGTCCCCAGGCAGGGACGAGAGAATTCCGGTTGCTGCCTTCTTCAGACAGAAGCCATGTATTAACCCTTCAGCCAGAAATCAACAAGAAGTGTGAGTATGCCAAGGGGAACTGGGACCTGCCACTCCTTCAGCCTTTTATGATATAGATGCCTCACTGGTGTAGACGCTTCTCAGAATGGAAGGTATTTAAAGGAACAGGATCTGTTCACTACACAATCTGGCTCCCATCTCACAAGCCAACTAGCTGGCCTGTATAGAAACACTTCTGTTTCCTACTCCTGGTGGAAAAATTGACTGTATTAGACTTTGAGATCTTTAAAATAGAGACCTCCTAAGTGGTTTCCTAGAGTAATTCTGACAGCGGGCGATTTTCCCTTTGCAGTCTGGTTTCACATGTAAATTTCAACTTCACCGAGATGGTCTTGAGAACACACAGAAAAGACTGCGGCCAAGGGCTCCAGATGGCCTGGGGCAGCTTGAGGCGTATGTGGATCAAGGGCACCCCTCTTCATGGAGTGGCCGCATCTTTGGCATGGGGACGGGCGGAAAACAAGCTTCACCTGCTTCCTGCCTGGTGTGTGGTCAGTGCCTGAGGACCCTGGGCCATTTGGTGAGTGCCCTTGCCTCTCTGATTTTTGCCACTTTGAGACCAGCTCTTCTTTCTGCCCAGAACACGAACAGCTGCATTCGCTTCTCCCCTGATGAAGCTTTTCCTAAATTTACTACATCAGAACTAGGTTTTGCTCCAAAGTTGGATAAGACCCTGGTTTTCCTGTAACAACATCTACTCCACTCCCTGATGCTCAGTAAAACAGTAAAATCCCTTACCCAGTAGGGTATACGTTCTATGGAGACGGGAACCGTGATCATTTTGCTTCCAAGAGCCCACCAAAGTGCCTGGTTCACGTTAAGCTCTCAGTTGATGGCTGTTAATAATGAAATGAATGGATGACAAATCACCCCCACTCTCACCCCAAACGTCAGAGGAAAACTTGAGAAATTTTGTCATGCCCAGTAAAAACTCTAAGGGGAGCCTAAGGATTTTTTTTTTAAAGGTGTGTGCCCCACTCATTGAATTAGATCATTTTGTTATTTTATATAGGCAGGAGTTGGTCTCATAAAATAACAAACCTTAGCAAGACTGAAGCCCAAGGGAGATCAGTCAAATCATCCAAGGTTGCCATGTGAATCAGGGTGTGAATAAGCATATTCAACACAGTCATCTGGTTCCTTTTTTTTTTAAATGTTTATTTTATTTTTGAGAGAGGGAGAGAGAAAGGAAGAAAGGGCACGAGCAGGAGAGGGGCAGAGAGAGAGGGAGACAGAGAATCCCAAGCAGGCTCCACGCTGTCAGCACAGAGGCAGACCGTGGGGCTTGAACGCACGATCTGTGAGATCATGGCCGGAGCAAAAGTCGTACCCTTAACCGACTGAGCCACCCAGGCACCCCCACAATATCTGGTTCCTTCAGTTACGCGTTCTCTTGAGTGCTTTGAGTCTTCCTTATCAGCTTCCCCTAATGAGAGAAGCAGCTTGGTGGCAGCTGGCCTTGGAGCGCCCCAGACTCACCTTTAATTCCTGACTTTGCTGTTGAACAGCCGCGTGATCTCAGTTTCCCTCAACTGGAAGTTGTGACCGTGATTTTCATGTGACAGTTTGGTTGTGAGAAGCACATGAGCTCACACGTGTGAGAATGTCACACACCGTACCCAGCACGAAGAAGGCACGACGTCGCTGTGAATCCCCCTCCCTTCAGCGTGGTCCGGAGAGCTGACGGCACCGTTTGTGATCATTGGAGCCACCTTAACACGCTTATTTAGGAAAACACTGGGGCCCTCGGCCAGATGCCGTGCAGCTCTTTACTGAGGTCCACTTGCCAATTCTATATTTAGCCTGCCCAGACACAGAGAGTGGCTGAGATCTTATTCTCCTGTTTCCTCATACGGCTCTTCAAATAACTTCTTTAAATTTCCCTCACTGTTAGCAGAGTTATTTTACACACACATATCCAATTATTAAACATTCCTCTTCTTTGGCCTGACTCAGCCCTCCCGTGGCCGATTTTATTGTTCCTGTTATTTCCCCAGGAGCCACTCACTGTTTTCCAATGGGGATTTTTTAAGCCCACCTCCTCGAATACCTCCTACGGGCCTGATTTTTCTTTTCTTCAACGACAGACATAGTAATTGCGTTGCTCTGGCCGCTTCCTGGCTGCCTTGCCTTTTTGCCAGGGTACCTATCTGTTCACACCTAATTTTAATGAGCTGCCCAACTCGATTACTGGAAGGCACTGGGGTGTTACAAGGGATCGACCATTGTTTCCAGAAGCCCTCCCAGGTTTCGCGTCCTCCTGTGATTTACCGAGTGTCACTTAATTCTGCTTTTTTTTTTTTTTCTTTTTTCACACCCCGGCCGACTGCTCATCATAGTCGTCACCCACCTGTCTTGGCGACCTGCTCAACACTTCATTAAAAATACGTGCAGCTCAGGGGTGCCTGGGTGGCGCAGTCGGTTAAGCGTCCGACTTCAGCCAGGTCACGATCTCGCGGTCCGGGAGTTCGAGCCCCGCGTCGGGCTCTGGGCTGATGGCTCGGAGCCTGGAGCCTGTTTCCGATTCTGTGTCTCCCTCTCTCTCTGCCCCTCCCCCGTTCATGCTCGGTCTCTCTCTGTCCCAAAAATAAATAAAAATGTTGAAAAAAAAATTAAAAAAAAAATAAATAAAAATAAATAAAAAAATAAAAGCACCTGAGTGTGTGCTATAAAAAAAAAAAAAAAAAAAATACGTGCAGCTCAGCAACTTTCTCCCCGCCCCCCTCCCTTCACTTGTGACCGGGCCTGTTTTCCCCTTTCACTCGCCGTTATTCTGCTGCTTGGGCTTGGTGGCTTCTTCGCGGGCCACTCCTCAGGTCCTCAGCTGTGTCTCTGTTTCTCAGCCTGCGCTTCATCCGCGTCCATCCTTTTCATTAGTGTCCCCGTTTTCACTCTCAGACGTTTGGGACACGTGCACTGATTACAGTCCGTGGCTGCCTTGTGAGCAACACCTCGAACACGTCATCGAAACAAAAGCAAGAAACAGGAAAAAGGCCAGAGTGACGTTGTGTGAGAGTCCCTTTTGTGTGGCTTTTTTTTTTTTTTTTGAAAATTAAAAATCTGCTAAAGTATTAGACACCTAATAACAACGTTGCTCTCGTTGGCTTGTTGGATGTGGGACCCGGAGAGAGGAGCATTCTTGCTGCAGTCCCAGCGGGGTGTGTGGGGAGCCCTGGGGACAGAGCGGTGACAAGACAAACAGCCATCCGCCCTCATGAAGGTCATATTCTAGGGGAGAAACAGATAAGTAGACAGTAAATAAATATAATGAAAATTTCCCAATGCGGTAACACCAAAGTGAGACAGAGAAATGACTAAGGGGCATATGTTTTCAACGATATTAAAACTAAACTTTGTGTCTTATAAGACTCTGAGTGAGTCTGGGGCTCACTGCCTATTAAACTGTTTTAACAGAACTAAATGTTTCTGTCCTACTGTGACTTCATAGCACTATTGTCTCTCCTGGTGGTTCTCGGTCATTTTAATGCATAGAAAATGACCCCAGAGTCTTTCATGCTGGTGAGTGTCCCTGTATCTGTGCAGTGACAACACTAACAAAATTGCACCTGTTTATTGAGTACTTACTGTGTGCCAGATAGTCTTTCAGGGGCTTCGAATCCCTCAGGAAACAATATAAACCAGTACCTGGCTTCTTGGTGCTTCCATTTTAGCAGGGAGAGAGAGGCAATCAAAAACAAACTTAGGGGCGCCCGGGCGGCCCGGTCTGTTGAGCGTCCGACTTTGGCTCAGGTCATGATCTCTTAGTTTGTGAGTTCGAGCCCCTCGTCGGGCTCTGTGCTGATAGCAAAGAGCCCACTTAGGATCCTCTGTCTCCTTCTGTCTCTGCCCCTCCCCTGCGCACACTCTCACTCTCCCCCTCTCTCAAAAATGAACATACATTAGAAAAATACGTTTAATAAATAAGGAGATTCTATTTTATCCTAGAAGATTATGCAAGACACTGGGAGAAACAAACTGAGGTAAGCCGGGCTGGAGAGTGGCTGGTGGGGATTGTGCCACGCTAACCAGGACAGTGAGGGTGGTGGCCAAGTTGACCTGTGGCCCTGGGGCTCTCCCATTTCCCAGGCCCTCAAGCCAGCACATGGGGATGTACTTGAATAGAGCAGCATCTTTACAAAGATGATTTTGAATCAATATAGTTATGAAAATGAATAATCCACAAACTTAAATACTTTATAATTACACTGTATATGTCGTATTACGTATATTACACCTCACCGCAGAGAGAGACACACGAGTCCTATGACACTCGAAATGAGAACCATTGCCGGGTACCACCCGTTGCCAAGCTGTCACACACATCCATGTGGCGTCTTTCGCGCTGCGATATAGACCAGGATTTTATCTTTATGCTCTTTAACATATCTTGGCTCTTTTTTTTCTTTTCCCGCCCCAAACAGAAAGTGCTCAATCACGGGGGCCGTGAAATTTCCCAGATCTTCTGCAGTACCTAGCAGAGCACTTCCCAAAGAGTCATCCGTTGTTATTAATTAACTGAAACGAATGAAGTCACAGTGTAGGCGGGCATTGGCCCCGCATCTCAGCAGCCAGAGAGCACGTGCACAGGTGGTGGACGTTTGGTACGAGATGTGAGTTACATTTAGAGGCTGGACGCCAGGGCAGCGTCATGGAGTCTTCATGGGGCATGTCGTTATCACAGCCTAGAGTTTCAGGTTTTCGGGGTTGGCGGATTTGCCTGAACAGTTCCCCACCCCAGGCTTCACTAGCCAGTGTCGCTGAATGCAAACCCAGCAGTTCTCGCTGGAGTGTGAGCGTGGAGAGAAGTGTGTGCGGGTGGGGAATATTCCACTTTCTGTTGTAACGGTCAAGGTCAAGTTTTTGCTTACATTTTAGGAGGATACTTCTAGGTAGGTTGAGTTTCTAGTTAGTGTTAAGTCATTTTAGGCTTTAAAACCTCCACTTTTTTTTTTTCCTAGTCCAGAATCTGAATTTGTTGTTTCATGACAGGAGCAGAGTCTGGAGTTATAATAGACATAAATCAAAAATGTTTCCAGGGTCCTATATATTATCCCATGACCCAAGGAGAAGCCTGGTGGTATCCCGGATTTTTGTAAAAGCTAACTTAGCCAGTCTTTTAGATGAACGCTATAAGCCAAGGATGGGTGATGGTGCAGAATGTGTAAAGAGATGTGTTTTAGGTACGTTAAAAGTCTCCTTTCACACTATAGAGAAAAACAATAGTTTTGCTATTTCCACTTGATTGGCATTCCTAACAACTGCTCTGTTAGAGGGCTTTGCCATTAGATGTGAATGTCACAGCCTTGGGAAAAAAAAAATCCACATTAAGGTCCCTTGTTGAAGCAGAGAAGGGCTGTTTGGATCACATCAATTAATGAGGGAGCTGAGTATCCACCTTCTCATATTTCTTATGACTGTCACGAGAAACGGACAGCCTGACTATATTTTAATCACACTGATACGAATGTTTCAATGCCAAGTAGACATAATTCAGTGCAGGTATTCTGTAATATTTCTGATACTGCAGTTAAAAAGAGAGAGGTTGATGGGGGGGTGGGAGGGAGAGGAGGGTAGGTGATGGGCATTGAAGAGGGCATCTTTTGGGATGAGCACTGGGTGTTGTATGGAAACCAATTTGACAATAAATTTCATATATTAAAAAAAAGAGAGAAAGAATGATGAAAATAATATTTTACCATCCCAGTGCTCACTGTGCAACAAAAAACCCGAACACAAGACTTATTGTGCTTTCGTACGTCTCCTCCCTCAGTCCTCCCCCACCCCGGACAATATCACTTATATCAGCTCCCCGAAATAAATATTACAGCATACAGGGTGCCCTCTGATTGTGCTCACCGCATGAACTGGTTAAAGATATTCCCTCAAAGCTGAGCACAAATGGTAATGAACAGGTTAAAAATGGAGGACTCCAGTGGCCCTCGAACCTTCACACCCAAGGCACAGCTTGCTGTGTGTTACCATAGAGAGTCAAAGAGAAACTTCCTTTACAGAAGCTGCATATTTAATCTTTTTTTTTTTTTTCTGATTGTGTGAGACCGGGGTGGATACTACGTATTTATCAATTTTCAAAAACGAACCAACCCTCCACCACAGCTGGATAGTGACAGGGTGCCTCATTGCCGTACTCAGAGGGGCTGTTTTGGTTGTTGAAATAAATACATGCCCCTAAGAATTAGATCATAAAAATAGTCCGCGTAGCATGTATCTGCGGGGCCATTCTTTCTGCGACCTCCACCCCCTCCCTCTGATAATGGCCATTATCCATAGCAGGGCACTTGAGGTCACTAGTGTGGTCTTTGTGCACAGGACCTTACCATCCTTCCTATGCCATCGTCTAGATTGTGAGCCACGGCAAAAGGATTGGAAAACCAGTTTGTTCTTTGTATATGAGACATAGATTTGACCTTGTGTCGTCCTCCTGCATCTTCTATGATCTCACAAACCCTAGACACAAGACTTTCAAGCAGTCTGGTAAAAAAAAAATCTCCAACTGTGCTTTGGTTTTGAGTTTAAATCATAATATTCCAATCATTTGTTTGTTTTGCTATGAAGATGCCTGGGGCATCCAGCTACAGCTGAGAGGGCAGGCTTGGCATTGTTAGTAATTAGAAGGAGCCTGGTAGTGATTCAAAGTAGCTAAGAATTCATACATTTAAAAAAAAAAAGAAGCCCACAAATGTGTTAGTGAGATGTAGTTTGCTGAATTCATTGTAGCTGTGTGGCTGTCTTTTTAACCTTGCTGCCCTACTCATTACACATGCAGTCAGTCACCAAAGACCCTGGTTTCCTGCTGTGCTCCTGAAGCCTGATAAAATGCATCGAATATGAGATGAGTCTTCTGGTCTTCCTCTCTGTTGGTCACTGTCGCTGAGATTTCGGTTATGTTGATATAGCTATAAATTGAAATAAATTCCTAACACCTAGTATGTTTGCTAGGGCTTAGTAGGCACAGAATGAATGCCCAATGGATTAGTAAATAAGTAAAGGACTAAATGAAAGGATATCGTTTATGATATTTCAAAGACAGCCACTTTATTTTACTAAAGAAATTAGTCAACAGAATTACTTGATCTTGCACACCGCAGGGGAAGTTCTCGGGGAGACAAAACTCAATGGCGTCTTCTCAGTGTTGTGTTAGTTACTAAGAAAGCAGCACGTGGGCGTAGCACAGTGTCACCTTACCAAAGGTCCCAATTCAGGGGGTATCTTCTTGATTCTAAAGAAGGTATTAACACTCGTTGAAAATAGACTCTCTGAAAATAGACAGGGATGCTACGGCAGGGGGAGAAATCATTTTAGCTGTGAATCCAGGAAACACGGGTGGCATAGCAAATAAATGGATGTCTCAAACTAAACAACATGATCAGGTCATTTGTGATCATGCCATTTAGTCACTTCATTTCCATGAATTTCAGGGTTTCAGGCAGGCAAAGTAGAATCACGGAAACTTTTGGGGGTTGTTTACATTTTCATTTGGGTAACATCTATATATTTATTTTAGCAGCTCTTCCATTAATAAAACTGGAACAGGTTTCTTGATCTACTCTTCGATTTGCTAGCATCATTCATCTGGAATTTAAATTTAGCTGGAGTGAGCCAACTTTCACTTTAATGTAAATGTGCACACAACGGATAATTAATAAATTTCCTGATGAGACTTTACTACTATACCCCATCCATATACTTTTGGTTTTTCATAGTATTACCAACCTCCTGAAGATGAACAGTCATAGTCATAAACAGAAGTTCAAGCTAAAGTTAAAGGGAATGAAAGAAACGTCATAAAGAAAAGTGAAAAAGAAAAGGGGGGATCTGGGGAATATTTTTGGAACCAGGCGAAATGGTCAGATTTCATGCAGTCCGTGGGGAAGCCAGGCCCGGTCCATTTCTCCCTCATGTGTCCTGGTGAGCAACTCAAGAGCCTTATCAAGTGATTCTGGCAGGATCTTCAGGGAGACTCCCAGGAAACGTGCACTGAGAAATTTGGAGGAATCAGCCACAGAGCTAGTTTTATGGAAAATGATGCCCTGTAGCTCAAGAGAACAAATTTCTCTACATGGGCGTAATAGCAAGTGTTTAGAGAAATTTTCCAAAAAATAAAATAAAATAAAATAAAATAAAATAAAATAAAATAAAATAAAATAAAATAAAGTAAAATAAAGTAAAATAAAGTAAAATAAAGTAAAATAAAGTAAAATAAAGTAAAATAAAGTAAAATAAAGTAAAATAAAGTAAAATAAAGTAAAATAAAGTAAAATAAAATAAAATAATAAATAAAATAAAATAAAATAAAATAAAAAATTTTTAAGAGCCCCAGCTTACTTTATGACAAAATTCTTCCATCTTCCTTTCTAAGATGATAATAGCAAAATGTTTTGTTTTGTTTTTTTTCTCCCTTGTGGTAGCATGTTATAAATTTACATCGGAAATTTATAAGAATTTCTGAAAGCTGTAGATACGCATTTATAACTTCACAGGAAAGTTTTTAAAAGCTCAACATTTGAATAGTTTTGCATTAATTGGGAAGAGGGCTATTTAGGGAGCTCTAAGGTTGGATTATGAGTTTTGATCTAATGCCCTTTGAAAAATGAAGAGAGTGTAATGATTTAAGCGGAAGGCTAAAGCACTTCGCCACAGTCTGTCTCTTTACCTGCCTCCTGGTCAATATCGTTTACAATGCATCATTAAAGAGGTGTTGAGGTTCTTTCAAGGTGTGTGAAAGGAGTGGGGATTTAAGAGGGGTGCAGGTGTGAGGGACTTATTTCCTATGCAAACAGGGAGGTGAGTGTGTAACTTTGGGATGGTATAAAGCACGGGGCTTCAACCTAAATCCCATGTTCCCTCTGTACTTCAAAGTATTTCACAGTCTTATTTAATGCCACTGTTTCTTTTCTGGCAAACAGAGCTTTATTTAGTGACCGGGATGACTCATTCCCCAAATCGCAGAAATACGGGTTTTCCGTGGCAGTCAGCATTTCTGGTTTCTGATCCCGAGGAGATTCCATGGGCATTAACACTGGCCAGAAGAAAACCGTGCAGCACCAGGGGAGCGTGACTTCCCTTTCCTTACGGAGGTGGGTAAGTCACCCTCACAAGCAACGGGAAACATAAAACATTTTGAAATACACATTTGCTTTGGCTGCAAACGAGGCCAGAGCTTGGTTCCCCAGTCTGAGAACTGGAGCCACGTGCGACCCACCAGACCTACCACCTACCGTCCCAGACTTCAATCAAGCAGGTGGGAAATGGGAGCATAGTGACAATGTATGCATTTGGCAGTATTATCCTACAGGGTCAGCTTGACTAATGTCTTTCGTGCTGTGTGCAAATGAAAGCACCCTGGAAACCCCGTAAACTCAGCCCCAAGAGTGTCTCACATGCAGACAGAGGAGGCTGTAACAGTGGGGTCTGCGCTCTGGCATAAATCAGGGAGCCGTAGGGGAGGTTTGCCCATTGGCTTAGATGTGTACGTGATACTGACCCGTGGTGGGTTGCCTGTTGCTTAGATGGACCTGTGATTTGAGTTTCGATTCACTAAATAATCAAAGTAAAACTATGAACCCGTGAGTTTGTAAAAGAAAATCCTTGAACAGCCAGAATAGGTGCCATTATGCTTAGGGTGTTCTGTAGGGGTGGGACCCAAGGGGGACAGTGGAGGAAGGTTACCCTGACCCACGTGATGAGTCAGGAGCAACATCTCCCCGGGGCCTCGAAAGAGCCCAGCGTTGTCCACCTGAGACGGCAAGGATCAATCCACCTGCCCTGGCAACAACCTAAAGATGACACCTGTAAGGACTTTTGGTCCTTTTTGCCCCGCCCATCCTCCTGGACGGTCAACACAGAGGTACCAGGGCACAGAAGAGAGAGGCGAGGGGACGGGGGGTTGGATTGTGGTCACAGGGTGAGTCACAGCGGGCCAGGAGAGACAAAAAGTGTTCCACAGGCTGTGGGCTGAAGTTTTCAAGTGAGTTCAATTCATTTTTGTTAATGCTTTATTTATTTTTGAGAGAAAGAGAGCATGAGCAGGGGAGGGGCAGAGGGAAAGGGGGACAGAGTATCCAAAGTGGGCTCTTTGGTGACAGCAGAGAGCCCAATGCAGGGCTCGAACTCATGAACCGTGAGATCATGACCTGAGCAGAAGTCGAGAACTCAACCAACTGAGCCACCCAGGCGCCCCTGGATTACTTTTTTTAAGCAGGCACCACACCCACTGTGGGGCTCGAGCCCATAACCCTGAGATCAAGAGTCCCGTGATCTACCAGCTGAGCCAAGCAGGCACCCCTAAACTGAGTGAAATTAGGTTGGACTTTTAAGCAACTGATAATAGTTGACAAATGACAGAATCTGATTGAGAGGACATTAAATTTCATGGAAAAGGGATTTTACAGAGCAGGTCTGAAAACAGCGGTGCGAGAGAAACAAAAATCACGTTTTCCTAAGTAAACATTTCGGTTTAACCTCACATTCAACACCTTTTCCTCGGTTATGTTGAATGAATGACTGAATGGATGAATGAATGAATTTGGTTCTTGTCACTAACTGCAGAGTTAAGTGCGTGTTTTTCTGCACTTAAAACAAAATCAAAGCCTCAGTGAGCAGATGGTGGAAGCTTTTATTTTCCAGGAGACAAAGAACCTGGCCCATGCCCTTTACCTCACAGCACTGGGAGGGAGTCAGTGGTCTCTCTCCCGCGGGTCACGTCAGCCCCAGCACATCACAAATTGTCAGGAAAGCCAATCTACAGCTTTCGTGTTTTTGTGTTTTTGTTTTTGTTTTTTCATTTCACTTAAATTGCCAAAAAAAAAAATTCTTCTTTTTCATCAAGTTATTTGGTTTTTGAGAAGATTAACACTCTTCTATTGATGTTTTCACTTTCACTAAAATTTTTAGAAATGCACATTCTAAAAAGAACAATTTGCCCAAAAGGGAAAGCAGGATGGCTAAGAATAACATTTTTTAAATTCCAATACTTGGTATTAGGGTTGACACAGCCTAAATTCCAAAAGGATTTAAACTTGACAGTTGTGAACCACAGTATGTCCACTTCCTCTATGTGACAGTTTTTTAAAAGCGTTATTCCAAGAAAAGCAACCGAACCCCTGCATGTTGTTTGTTATTTCATGGCATGGGACGTTTGCTCGCATCAGAGTTTCATTGTTTGAAAGAGACTCTTTTTTTTTTTCTTCTAATATGAATATGAAATATCTCCTTTGGGGTCAGAGGCATGCATAAAGATATATCATTTGCCTTTTAATGGGGCTTTCTGGTGACTGTACAGTTTTAAAGTGTTCTGGATGCACCGGCTCTTCCTTACTGAACGTTGTTGCTGTGTGCTCTACAAATATGGATGGAAATAATTATGGCGAGGATGGCTTCATGAGATGATGTCACTCCAGAGGAAAAAACCCGCACCGCAGGGAGCATTTCCAGTAAAGCATGGCAGAAACTGCGGGGTAATCAAAGTGCAAATTCCAATTTATTTAAGCAATATTGTTCTTGCTCCTCCATTTCACAAAGCTGTCCTTTCTCATTAAATTTCTGGAAGAGAAGGAATGAATTTTACCAGAATGAATCTGAATGCTGGTTGACCTTTTTTGAAAACTCTGCCTGGAACCCTGGCATCCCAGCTGCCTTTTCACACATATGGGGAGAAAAGAAATTGAGGCTTGTGAGGAGTAGAGCCCAATATATGCAAGACGCGATGCCATCCGGTGAGGCTTTTGTTTGAGGAGAAGTTTGCGTGTATCGAGGGCAATGCATTTGTCGGTGGCCCCGGTAAGGGCTTGAGTAAGATCCGTGTCTAAGGGTTTCTGTGTCTTCTGGACGGGACAGCCCAGGGACTGGCTTTGGTCTGAGCGTGCCTTTTGCTTTCTAGCAACAACCAAATGAATAGAAATATAATTTATAATATCTGTGTATTGGTGATGATTTGACAAAGTTCAGTTTTATTTGATAGTTTATTGAGTTTCTGGGGCACCTGTGTGGCTCAGTCTGTTAATTGTCCGACTCGTGATTTTTGGCTCAGGTCACGATCTCACGAACTGTGAGATCGAGCCCTGCACGGGGCTCGGGGCTGGCAACGTGGAGGCTGCTTGGGATTCTCTCTGTCCTTCTCTCTTTGCCCCTGCACTCGGGTGCTCTCTCACTCAAAAATAAATAAATAAACTTAAAAAACAGTGTATTGAATGTGTTGTTTTATCAGATGCTTTTTTAGGCATCAGTGATGTAGCAGTTGACAGCCTACTGGGTGGAAGGATTACAAAATCAGATACAACACAGTTCTTGCCCTTAACATGCTCATAATTAGGAGGGGCCTTCTGATTCGTAGGCAGAAAATTACAATACACTGTGGTCCGTTCTATGATGGAAGGAGGCCCAGAGTGCTGTCGGAGGACGTAGAAGGGACCCCAACCCAGACGGGTCTGAGCAGGAAGCTTCCCAGAAATATCAGCTGTCTGATTTACATCTTTAATGACCAATAGATGGGGGGTCGGGGTTGGTGGTGTGTGAAGTAAAAGAGTCTGAAAGCAAAGGGACTACAGTTTTCCAAAACACCCAACACAAGAAAAAGCAGGGATAATGGGGCACGGAATCACTTCCCTTTGGCTGGAGAGGAGAGCCAGTGAGGATGGGGAAGGCATCTAGTGGAAAAAAGAAAACAGGAGTTTGCCCATAGGGAGTCTTGTCTTCTATGTTTTGCTAAAAATATGTGGATTTCATTGGAAAGGCCACGGTGGTTATGACAGAAGTGCTCTCGTTCAGGCTGGAGGGGCCCTTGCTCTGGAGCCCATGCTTTAGGAGGCTTTCGTTTAATATTCATAGGTAAATAAATAAACAAAGATAGATAGATAAATGACTAAATAAATTAATGACTAAATAAATAAATAAATAAATTTTTAAAGAACGCAAGGCTACCTCCATACTTGGGTTCATGGTGGCCATGAACCACGGTGACCCAGTTCAGCACTTAATCCTCCACAAACATTCAGGACCCAGGAAGGCATCTCTGGCCTGACGTCCACAGGAGACTGGGTCCTCGCTCTTTAAGGATCTGTGGTTTGCGCTGCCCAACATTGCAAAGGAACACTGAGAAATGGAAAGAACTTGAGAGGGGAAAAGTGGAAGTAATTTGCTTTTATGAACTTATGCTAAATGGATAAAACTTCTCAAATAATGATGTATGCGAGAATTATTGCCTAATGAAGGGTAGTTTCAAACAGGACCAAGAAAAGATCCATTTCCTTCTCCTTATGTTCTAGTTTGTAGACAAGGAGGCGCACAGGAACTGGGGTGGTCTTCCAAAAATTTGCACGTGAAGGCTCAGGAATATTTTACGGTGTTAAATATTCATATTGCTTTAAAGAAATTCTCATTTTCCCCTCTTCTGTTCTCCATATATGTATACGGAGACCACACTCACATACACACAATAGATACATAAAAATATATACATAAAACACAAAGTATGAAAATATTACATTCTTTAAAATTACATACAGTTTCAGCTTTATTTTAAAATATTTTCATTTAACATTTTGAAATACTTATTATAATTTGTCATTTGCCTATTTAATTCTCAATGTTTTAGGAGAAGAGACTTTGAAAATATGACAAATAATATTCATTTTTCACTTGTACATCTAACTTACATCTTTAATGAATGAAAATATAGTAAGCTTTTGTAATCTTGGAATATTTCTCATCTTATAGATCACTACAGTCACTAGAATTATGTAAAAATATTGATTAAAATAATATATTTCATAATTTTAATAATGTGAATATTAGAGGATATATAATAATTTATATTTTTGTGTGTTTTTATGACTCATTCTCACATCATCAGACTCTAAACAGAACACTCAAGCATGTACAATAATATAATTAGTTTTATTGTTTTCCTGATTTCATTCATATAAATAACATCTTACATTTGTGGTGATATTTTGTCCACATAAAGGCATACATCTCACAGGATATCTTCTGTTTCTCAGGTTATTAAATGGGAATTGTACTCTTACTGCATTTAGCTGTCTGTATGTGAGGTTCCACCTTGCCCCAAGCCCTTCTTAACCAAGGGGGGAGCATGATCAACACCACCCGTGAGAAATCTCACTCCCCTGGAAACAATAAGGCAAATTAGGAGGCCAATTAAGCCAGTTAGGCCATCCTCTGGGTGGCTAATGTTTCCACCTTTACCTTGAACTTAGGAGTCAACCTCATTCACTTTGTTCCTTAGCATAACTTCCGGAGAGGTGCTGAGCCCTGCCATTTTAGGTTTCCTGGCCAGCAAGTTCTTGGCCGCAGGCCTATCCATGTTCAGACCAGGCATTTTTGACAGCCACAAGGGTGGATGGACTGAAGGTCTCCTGTCCTTAACTGAAAAGAAAGTTGAGAGATTACGGAGGCTGTCTTAGGTTTCAAAACCCGAGGCTCTTGCAATAAGTAACGCCAACCATTAACCACAGGGACTGTTGAGGCAAAAAATAACAGTGTTTTGAACCCACAGCAAAGCCATTGGTGGGAAAGCCCTCCAGACTTGAGTGGCAAAATAAACGAGACTCTTTAGAGTACTTGAAACCTCTAGCCTGACCACTGTGCCAGTGAGTCAGAAAGGTTTCCCTGGATCCACTCAAGGTGCAGCCTTCCAATCTGATCAACCATGGGTGCCCCAGGGGTTGGCCATCCAGTGTCTTGTGACCAAGTGAGACGAGTGACAGAGAGGAGCCAGGTAGGTGTGAGATACTATTTCAGATACTCTGCATAGGTTTATTTTATGGACAGAAAGGAATTATGGGACCAGAGAGCAGAGTTCATTTTTCTTTTTTTTTCCAAAACACTTTTCATTCTGGCTTCCACCTAAAATTGAAGGGGAAGTTTCCTGCCTACTGTCACTGAAATAAGATGTAGAACGAATCCTAAGCAAGAGCCAGGGATTCTAATTAAAGTTTTTCTTGGACTTACACATTTAGAAAGATTTCTCCTCTATTTTTATCTTAAAGAAAAATACAGAAATTTGATGGTGATGCCTTGGTGACATCAAGTTTCTAAAATGGGAAGCAAATTTTGTTTAGAAAAAACACTCAGTAATCTTAGAATGCTTTTACGTTTTATTATCGTTGATAGGAGAATATATTTTGATGGGAATATTGAAAATTAGTAAGGACTAAATTAAGGAGGAGATGAAATTGATTAGTCCTGATAAATTAAAGTTTATACATATAAATGTATAATTTATGGATATACGCATAAATTTACATATATGATAATACAGAGACAGTAGTATTTTAATAAAGTGTATAATTTCTGTTTTCAATTCGTATAGAGTTTATGAATTTCTCATCACATCAGTAGGACTTCTGAAATGGACTTATGTAATTACAACTAGATTTAAAATGATTTTAAAATCTATGACTGTGATTACTCTTATTAGCAGTTTAACTTGCCCCAGTGCATTTTATTCTATTTTCTGCATGACATCTATCCCTTTCCCACAGGAGTAGCATGTGGCAGGCATCATCAACTCCAAAGACAGCTTCATACAAGATTAGCATCTTCAACAAGAGCGTCAGAGGCATGTAGATGAGGAAAATGTAATCATAATCACTCACAACAGATTTCCTGGGCCAAAAATCCTGCTTCAATAGCAACAACAAAAGGTGAACTTGGTTAAAATGATTGATGGGCGCTTCTCCTTTGCTCAATTGTATTCAGAACAGCAGAGGTCACACCTGGCTGTGTTCTCATCATACAGTTGATTATTGTTCCGGTTTTGGTCTGGGGTCTGCTCCTTACCACGATGTGAGACCTTAGTCAACTTCCCTTTTCCTCAGTGAACTCATCCTTAAAATGGGGAGAATAACTGTGCTGGCTGGGATGTAATATAAGTGAAATACTACCTGTTGTACAGATTGAATGGCATGGTAAGAGGGACGTGCTTAGCACAGAGTCTGGCATGCGACCCGTTCGCATTATATGTTAGCCGTTATTCTAGGACCTGCAAACCGTATTTAACTAACACTTGAGTGGCTGTGCTTTCCTTTTTATTTGTCCCTAGTAATTGGCCACATTGGATATTTGTTTTGAGCCATAATGAGGATGAAATATAAAGATAAAGCAGTCATCCCTCATATTATAATTGGAAAGAATCATCTTTAATAAACTTCAATTATAAGCCCTCAGGCAAGAATATTCTTTACGAGGCCAAGGATAAAGAGAGCCAATGCCCCAAAGAATTGCACCCCATTTAAAAATTATTCGTCCACAAGCCCAGGACAAAATAAAGTTGATTAGTGTCAAGTACAATTCTGTTTTTTGACCACTTGGATCGTGTCTGGCTGAGTTAGAAGAAGATGGTTATTATTTTATTTTACTAAATGAGTTTTAAGTTTTTTTTTTTTATAAGTCATCTCTACAGCCAACCTGGGGCTCAAACTCACAACCCGAGATCAAGAGTCACGTGCTCTTCCGACCGAGCCAGAGGGGCGCCCCACTAAATGAGTTTTTAATGCATCCATCCCAGTCTCTCTGTGGGCGTGTTTAGACTCAGCAGAGAGCTCGATATGACGGACAAGCAGCGAGGAGTTAGTGGACAGCAGAACAGGAACACTTCCCAAGATGCCTGAAGGCAGTAAAGGCCTAGAGCCCCGATCGAGAGTCTACCGCAGGAGGACACGTAGACATGAGCCACAGAATGGAAAACTCACAGGTTAGCACTTTGGAGTATTTATTTTGTCTACTTCTAAAATATTTAGTCTGGAACATTTAAACGGATACTTTATTGGTGCACACGCTTGTCCAAATTTACAGCAGCCGACACCGCGTGGAGCTTTGGCAAGGGTTCACGGCTAGCCGATTGTTTAGAAAGCTCCTATGTGAAAAGGCAGATCTTTCTGTGAACGTAGATAAAAAGTGGATCAAGCCAAGTGTATGGAAAATGAGATAATGGGAGATTCAAAGAGTATTCCCATGGGGGCCAGTTTCTCTGATGTCCAACTGAACTACATATTAATGAAGGATGGCAAACGCTCACAGCTGATAAGCAGGCTGTCTCCTGGCAATTATCATAACTCCTGTTGCAAAATAGGTACTTTATTTGGACTTTATCCATTCCTTGACTTGCTCTCTGTGAGGAAACACAGCCTCAAATAATTGCGGGTCTATTAGCACATCAATTACCTAAAGACCTTGATTTTAGCAAGGAGTGGATTTTAATCAATCACTGCAAATGTTATCGAGAGATTAGTTGTCCCAGAGAATAAAATTAACTACAATTAGACTGTAATAACTTGCAAGAGCCACTAGCATATATTTTCTAGTTCCTTTAGAACTAATCCGTTCGGCTGCTACCTGGTATAGGAAAAAAAAAATATGTTCAGACTTTCACAATAATAACTGGAATTAATGTTACCTTTTAACTTCCTTCCTTGAAATGAAAGGAAAAAACTAAACTAATAAATAAATAGCTCACCCTTGAATGTATGAGAGATCTTACTAGACAAGTCAATTTGAGATGATTAGTAGAAACTACAGAGTTTGTTAAGGAAGGATCTCATATCCGTCCTGAAATTCAGTCCCGCGTTCTTAAAGCATCGGGTAGAAGAAGGAATGGCGAGGGGTGAAACGAGAAAAAGCAGTAGACAATTGAGGTAACAAGTGACTGATCTGGCAGATCTCGGAACATGTGAACAGTCTCCAGGCACCCGGAAATACTTGGTGAGGGAACTTATTAAAATATCACACTTGCTGTATTCATGTTGAACGGGGAACTGTTACAGTGTCTGTAATAACATACTTGAAGACACTTTGGCACATTGTATGATATTATGTGTGTGACACTTAGTTCAAGCTGCACTTCTGGGGCCATTCCATTTCTATAACCAAGAACCCATAGTCCAAGGGTGGCGCCTAACGTTGTATGAAAAAGGCTAATTCCAAAGATGGCTACTGAAAGCCCTTTAACTATCTATAGCTCAATCAACACCTGAGGGTTTTCTAATCAGCATGATGAAGGTCAGACATGGATTTGCTCAGGGAAATTAGTGGCTTGTTTAGCATGATCGCTGGTAGAACCGTATTCTGATTAGGTAAAATGAAAATTGTTCTAGGGATGTGACCTGGCTAAAATATTTTGGTAATGTTGCTCATATTTGTGTGGGTAGAATGTGGGGATTCAGGAAGGCCCAAAGCCAGTGTTCTTAGGAATAGCCCCTGCTCTTCACTGATAGCATGCAGGGAGCCCGCTTGGGATTCTCCTTCTCCCTCTCTCTCTCTGCTGCTCCTTCCCTACCTTTCTCCTATCTCTTTCTCTCTGTCTCTCTCTCTCTCTCAAAATAAAAGAAACTTTTTAAAAAATATTAAAAACAGAAACACCCTATCCGAGAAGATTCCCTCAATGCCAGGCCTGTTGCCAAAATGAAACCTAGCTGCCTAATCTATCTCTTTGTTTATGCGACATCATAGAAATAAGTGAATGTGGTGTGTGCGTGTGTGCAGAAGGGATAGGATTGAGATCGCGAACAGAATTTTAAGAATAAGGGCAGCTAGCAGAGTAGGGCCAGGAGAAGAAGGGAATAGAGTAAGAATGAAGTTGGCGTGCTTTTCTGAAGTCAGTGCGTACAATGGCAGAAGAGAATTTCATGGAGATCCATTTGCTGGGACTCTTAGCTCAACCCATCTCCTGCCTTGACATATCTTCCTGTGGGCAAAAAGGCTCATGAACTAAAATAGGCACTTGGGGTGGGGGAGTTAAGCAGACAGCTGGAGCCTTCAGAGCCCTGATGCTGGGCCACAGACTTGAAGGCTTTGGGCTGGCCACCTCAACGATCTGGGTCTAATTTTAGTGGGGAAAGAAGTCTCTGGTACCACATTCGTTGGATTCAGCTTTCTTACCAACACATGTGTATTGCCCAAATCAGGAAGGGGGTTCCCTTTCCTTGACTGCCCTTAAATAGTTGTGTCCATGTTTGGCAGGTCTTCATGGAGAATACTTGCTCTGTTCATTTGTAAAACATGGAGAGAAATGACTGGTGAGTTCCCATAAAGTCACAGATAGACCTTTCCTAGGTCGCGACTCACCCGTCGGAGATGAGTCTTATTGGTATCTGGGCCTGGAAACCTCGGGGTGAGAAGCAAAAACTGTGAGCATTGATTGGCCTGGTTTGAGTCCCATTTCCTCTTGTAGAGGCTCAGTTTCCACATCTCTAAAATGGCAATAACAAAAATAAAATAGTAATAATAATAATAATATCACCTCCCTTTGGGATGCTGTGAGGTTTAATCACATCCACATGGGGTGGAGCATATGGAGGTACTTACTGAGTTCTTCCACATCCATCACCCCTGGAGTCAAATAGCTCCAGAAGCCTGAGAGCCTCTGCAGGGATAAATTTGCTTTCTGAAAAGGCTGTGTGACGAAATCTCCTTTATTTTACATGTTAATTTTATTTCAAAGTGGAGAGAGAAGCTACAGCCTGTTTTCACTGATATTCGAGTAAATAAAGACCACACCTACTCCACGGGAGAGATTAATGTCCTAGGGGAACAAGGTGAAATTAGGCGGTGGAAAAGAGCCGCATGAAGGAAGCAGCCTCATTTTCCGCGTATGGACATATTCTCTCATTTACTGATTCATTCAGAAAGCACTCCTTCTGAGACGGCCATATCAGAAAGCACTGGAAAAAAAACAGGGGCAAGGGGAACAGATGATTTGTGGTAGGCACCGTGGTCGTCCTCCCCAAGTAATTCACCCTGAACTTGGAGAAACGCCAACACGTCATCAAATGTTTCCTTGGTCTCCTTCCTTTCCCTACTTCATTTTATTTCACTTTTCTAGAGAGAGAGAGAAAGAGAGAGCAAGCAGGGGAGAGGGGCAAAGGGTGAGAGAGAGAATCTTAAGCAGGTTCCACACTCGGTGCGGAGCCCGACGCGAGGCTGAGCCCACGGACGGTGAGATCATGACCTGAGCCGAAATCAAGATTCGGTTACTCCCCCGCCTGAGCCACCCAGTGCCCCCTCATCTGCCTACATTTAATTCGTCGGCAAGGCCATCCTCCTCCGCTCTCAGAAAATGAACTGAGTCCATCACGTTGAGGCCAAGTCCCCATCACCTTGCTGGATGACTGAAGCGGTCTCCTAGAGCATGACCCTGCTCTCACTCTTGCTCTTACAGAGTCGGTTCTTCACACAACGGCCACAGCAGTAGTTTTAAAAACGTAAGTCAAATCAAGTTCCTCTCCAGCTTAAAACCATCTAGCAGCCTCCCCTCCTGTTTCGGCTAAAAATTCCAATGCACGAAGGGGGCCTTGGGAGCCCAGTGGCAGATTCTCAGACCCGCGTGCACCCTCTCTCTCATGTCTGGGTTCTTCACATTAGCGATTCCCTCTGATACATCCATGGCTTTTTTTTTTTTTTTCGTTTTTAATGTCATTTGGTTCTCAGAGGCCTTTCACGGCTGTCGGATCATTTGGCGGCACTCCATCCTATTCTAGTTCTCTGCTTTGCGAGGATGCTCTTTGATTTTGTTTGTTTTGTTAGTAGTTCGCGTTTACATAGAGGTTCCTGTGTGTTGCTCATCATCTAAATCCTTTTACGTGTTTTAAGCAGACCCCGTCTCGGGTGATCCCTTGCCCTTCCAGAGCGTCCATGAACATCTAGAGACACGGTCGCAAAGGTGGGGGCCGCCTCTCCTTTTTTTCCACCGTTGTGTCTTTAGACTTAGCGCAAGGTGTAGGTGCAGAGGAAGGGCTCAGTTAATACCTGTTGAATAAGTGATTGGTGACTCTTAAGTTCCTCCTGGATTTTACAGCCATTAATTGCCACTAGATGGTAATACAAGGATCTCAAAATTATGTGGAAAATGCGATTTCTCAGGGCGCCTGGGTGGCTCAGTCGGTTAAGCATCTGACTCCTGATTTGGGCTCCGGTCACGATTTCACGATTCGTGGGATCAAGCCCCACATCAGGCTCTGAGCTGACAGCGTGGAGCCTCCTTGGGATTCTCTCTTTCCCTCTCTCTCTCTGCCCCTTCCCCGCTTGTGCACACTGTTTCTCTCTAAAAATGCATAAATAGTTTTAACAAATGCAATTTCTCACCTTCACCCCCAAATAACTTTTTCCTCCTGTGCTCTGTACATCAGCAAACGTGAACAGCCACCTGCACCGTGGCCCAAGAGCCGAAACAACGTCACGGTGACCCCGAGCAGATTTCTCTTCTGCCCACTACTAGTGAAATAGTCTAAACTCCTTAAAATCATCTGAACCCCCGAGGTCCTGTTATGAGCTCGGCCTTGTTTCATTAGTCGAATTCGTCTCCACCGTGTCCACCCTCCTGCACCGCTCCAGGTCGTACATTGTGATGTTACCATAATAAATGCCTGTTCACGTTTAAGGAGGCATACACGCTGCCCTCCTCAGATCGCAACACTGGTCTCTCCCATTTTATTCCACCCACCCAGCACCACTGCCCCCGACCCGGCCTGGCCCCGACAACAACCTCACACAAGCTTCTCCTTGATAATTCCCATCTCCTTTAAAGACTCATTTCCTCTGGGAAATGAGCTTTCTCTCTTGCCTCCCAGGCATGCTGAAACATGGCTCTGAGTCGGGATGCCTGGAGCAGAGTCCCGAGAATATGTATTTTTTTTAAAAAGCCCCCCAGGTGGTATTGATTCGGGACGATCATGAATCATCCTAACACACAGCATTGTAGTTGGGCATTTATTTGTCTGTATTCTTCACTACACTGTGAGCGCTGTGAGACAGGGAACATATTCGTCTTGTTCACTTTCTAAGAAACATACAATCTCGTCGTAAGAGACCCTCAATAATTTTTTCCAATAAATAAAGGTGTAAACTTTGTGACTTTTCTTTGACTCTCCAGGGCTCTGTAAGTGGAGAGTTGGTATATAGGAGTATCTGGTAAGTGAAACGTAGCCAAGTCATTTTAGTAATCATGCCTCACACCAATCTACTGTAATATTATTCACATTTTTCCCCTAGCTTTGATATCATACCCAGGATTGTGCATGAGATATCTGTTAGAGCTTAAATCCTGAGTGCTAATGGTTTCTGATTTTCCTTATGTAGAAATGGAAAAAAAAAATTGCCAAAAGTGAAAGCCAATATTAGCCTCCTTGACAGATTCCGTACCCTTGATCAATATTTACCAAGAGCTTCTTTTGAGAATAACGTTGTAAGATATGTGTTAAGAATAAATTGTTAAGTATAAATGCCATTACCAAAGTCCAGGTAAATGTCAGGGTAAAGGTATGTAAGAGTGAATTAGATGAAAGTGTACACGCGCGCGCGCACACACACACACACACACACACACACACACACACATGCTTCAAGCTAGGGTAATATTGCCTGTGAATGTTAACTAACATTTTTCCAAGTGTTATGCTGAAACTAATTTGAAGCCTTATCAATTGAAATAGAAATGAAATGTTTTCCCTCTTAAAAACAATTCTTTTTTTTTTAAATAGCCCCTTGTGTTCTACTTGCAAGTTTCTTGCTAATCATCACAGTGCAGTGTGTTTTATTATCACCCTTCCCTCTTTGCCGCTATGTAAATCATAAAAAATGTCTTAAGATAGTTTGGAAAATCAATACTGGTCTTCGTGTTTTTTAAATGCCATAATTAAATAAGACTACCTCAGGGTATTTATAATACTTCAAGAACTAGGTAGGACACAAAGAATTGCTCGGATAATTGACATGACTTTCTACTTTGGTTTTGTCAAAAGGAAATCTACGTGTTGGCAACTCTGTCTTCCAATTATATAAGGTAGTCAATTTCTTCATTAAAAGCACCTCTTGGGGTGCCTGGGTGGCTCATTGGGTTCAGCGGGTGGCCGACTCTTGATTTCAGCTCAGGTCATGATCTCACAGTCCTGGGATCAAGCCACGCGTTGGGCTCCATGCTGAATGTGGGGCCTGCTTGGGATTCTCTCTCCCACTCGCTCCGCCCCTTCCCGCTCTCTCTCTCTCTCTCTCTCTCAAAACAAACGAGCAAAAAAAAAAAAACTTTATAAAAGTCCATGTGTATCAGCTTAATAATGTGTAATCATGGTAGCGCATTTTGATAAGTTTTACAGAGTATAAAATACAACCCTTAGTGTCATATGTGGAGGTGATTATGGTGAGTAGTTGGTATCTTTTTACAGGAGTGGAAATGGACTTCTCTTCCAGCAATTTGCCGTTAACTGGTGGAAGCAACTTGGCTTACTGTTTTGAGAAAAGCAGAAGCTGCCTCTGTGCCCAAATGTAAAACTAATGGTGATTGATTAGTAAAGACTAACAGGGGCCCTGGAGGGAAAGTGTGGGAACCATGCCATGCAGTTGCTAGCCTTGATTTTGAATGAAATACCCATGTGGACAAGGATGTGTAGAATTCTTTTTTTTTTTTTTCCTGAACGGATAAGGCTAATTCCTGAGGAGATTGGATACTGAAGGTGCACAAAATGCTCTCAAACCCTGAGTTGTGTGCGAGCTGGGCCACTCCTTATTTGTGGAGAATGAAGCACATTCCGTCAAATTTATACTACTAAAAGCTGTGCCTTTATTCAGTATGCCTTCTGCCAAGGGCGTGACCCTTTTTATTAAGTGCATCCTCTCTTTAAAAATAAGTATTCCCAGGGCACCCGGGTGGCCCAGTCGGCCAGGCATCCGACTTCGGCTCAGGTCACGATCTCATGGTTCATGAGTTCAAGCCCCGCATTGGGCTCTCGGCTGTCAGCACAGAGCCAGCTTCAAACCCACTGTCTCCCTTTCTCTCTGCCCCTCCCCCTGCCCTCAAATAAAAAAAAAAAACATTACAAAACAAAACAAAAGTATTCCCAACTCCAGGCTACGAAGCATATGGGGTTCTCCTCTTAATGACCACCTTTGAAAATTGGCTTACCATTTTGCCCCGAGAAGAGGAGAAGGAAGGGAATGAGACCGTAGAAGAGGGAGAGGAAATGAAAATAGGAACCTGAAGAGGGAGAGGAGAACACGCAGATTTGGAGACTAGTTGCAACAGCCAATCCCAAGCGGAAAGGAAAACCAGTCCTTAAAAGGGCAGTGGAAAAGCCTGGAACCCTCACAGCCAGCCTCCTCTGGGGACGCCGACCGGGACATTGCCCTCCTGCAATCCACAGGGTCTTCTGCAGTTAGGCTTGGAGCAGCTAAGTGCAACAGGCCTCCCTCACCTCCACCCCTGCCCTGTGCTCTGAGCCCTGGGAGGGGAGCAGCCCCGGAAGACAGCCAGACAGCCGCAGGTGCACCATGGTGTCGCAGAGGTGGGTGGAGATGGGGGCGGGCGGGGGGCGGGGGGCAGCTGAGAGAATAGAAAGGCGACATGCTCAAGTAGCTTCTGTCGTGGGCGGGGACCTGGTGACTGACCCAGAGTAAAGTCGGACACTGGAGGGAGGAAATGGCAGGAAGAGAAGGGCTGTGGGAATCTGAACTGCAGGACGTTCTCGGTGCCTCCCCCTTCCCAGTCACGGAGCAAAGGAAGAAAGATGTGGGTCAGTAACTTGCTTCACTAATGAGTCTGGGGAGAGCTGAGAATCCTTCAGCCCAAATGACCATTTGTGAATGGAAACAGGAGGAAAAAAATGCGGAAAAGCATTTGTGCTGCATTTTTGGCACTTTGGCTGGTATGCCAGAGGGGAAACTGTTCAAAACCTGTGGCTTTATTGAGATAGTACGTGTACTCTGCATTCTACCCGAATAAGGAAGTATATTAATTTTCACCCAGATATAAGAACCAGTGGCTTCAGCTGAGAGAGAGAGAGAGTGGTTCGAAGTTCGCAAGGACTGTGGACAGAAGACCGCTGTACCAGCCTGTGAACTCACCCCCAAGTCGTCAGCCTCCTGGAAGAGCCCGATCTCTGAGGCTTGAAGAGTAAATTGGGAAGGAGCTGATACCTAAATTCAAGGGAGCCAGCTGCCATCCAGAGGGGGTGCCTCTACTGTAGTCTGTTCAGGCCACTGCAATAAAATGCCACAGCCCAGAAGGCTTAAAGTAACAGAGATTTCTCTCTAACAGTTCCGGAGACAGATCGGAGTGCCAGCATGTGTCAGAAGGACCCCCTCATGGTCGCAGCCTCTTGCAGCCACATGGAGGGAGTGGCGTGGGGGGGAGCTCTCTGGAGCCTCTTTTTTTTTTTTAAAGTTTATTTATTTACTTAGAGAGAGAGGGAGCGTGAGCAGGGTAGGGGTGGGGAGAGAGGAAGAGAAAGGATCCCAAGCAGGCTCCACAGTCTTAGCGCAGAGCCTGACCAGGGGCTCGAACACATGAACCGTGAGAGCATGACGTGAGCCAAAGTCAGATGCTCAACCAACTGAGCCTCCCAGGGGCCCCCGGAGCCTCTTCTGTAAAGAACACCAGTGGCATTCCTGAGAGTTCCACCTTCATAACGTAAGCACCTCCCACCTACTGATACGATCACCATTGGGGGTTACGATACCAGCATATCCGTTTTAGGGGAACACAAGCTCTCAGATCACAGCCGCCTCCGAAAAGGAATGCTTTGAGGCGGCGATGACGACAGCGTTTGCAGAATTTTCATCAATTCCTCTTTATGCTGACTTCTCATATCTTTGATAGCAAATAATGAAAATAAAGAAACCACACGCTAACACCCTTGAATGGCAGCGGTCTGAATAAGGTACAAGAATCTCAAGGTGAGGTTAGCTTTTGAATATTTGCTCTGGTTTTTACTCACTCTAATTCATATATAGTTGTTAGAATGATTAGAGTACAGTATGTAAATTGTCTAGGACACAGAGGACTTACAATAAATGTTAGCTCTCATCTTCTATTTACCTGAAAAGTTAACCCTGATTTATTGGCTGACGCGTACTAAGGCAGACTTTCACCAGGTGACTGTTTTGAGAGTTATATAAAAAATTTTTTTTACTAATTATTCTAATGTAAAATTTTAGATGTACCTTTGATCTTCTGTAGTAAAATCATCTTAATAATGGTAACATATACCACAGGAAATGTAACCGCCATGTAAGATGTTTGAAATCAAATTCTGTACTGGTATAGCAAGGCAGGAAGGGGACAGTAGCGGTACGCTCAGATGAAAAGACATTAATGTGCTTGCTTGGCCAGAAGTATGGCCAGGTTGAGAGAACCAGAGAGATCCCAAGCCATAGGATCGGGCAGCCAGATGGATGGAGCTGTGGCCTTTCGTGAAGAAATCCACCCACTGGCAGCCAGTGGGCGAGCAGGGTCAAATTTGGGACACACATCCTGACCTCACTCTGCTCATGCCTTTTCTACTGGAGTCTCCCATTGCCTGAACTCAGTGAGAAGCCAGAGCGAATCTGGGAAAGGGAACAAAGGTTATCCCACTCTGTGTGTGTATGTGTGTGTGTGTGTGTGTGTGTGTGTGTGTGTGTGTGTGTGTGCGCACGCGCGCGCGCGCACACGTGTATGTAAAATCAAAGTCACAAGAGGCTCATTCCAGGATCTCCACCCCGACTACGCCCCCCCCCCCCCGTTCCCAACATAAGGTCAAGTGCTAAAACCTGATTATTTAGGTTTGCAAGACAAATAACTAAGGCAGTTAACTATATCTGGGCAGAAGGTCAGAGCAGTGATTCATCACGTAATTTTCAACTTGTTGTTTGCACTGATAGGATAGCAGGGAAATGACTTCACTGGCCTGAAATCCAGTCTCTGTTCTTTGGAGAGAAAGAAAGATGGCTCCAAACTGAGATCAGATGTGAGTGGGTTAAAATTTCCATCTGCTTCTTGAGAAGGGCGGACATAAATCCCCCAGCGAACAGGCCATCTATTATTTACCTCACTTCATCCAGTACTCATGGCACTAAAAGTATCACCACGGGGACCCCAGTTTGGCCTTTTAACTAATAACTTTTTGTGGGGAGGGATCTGTTTTGCTCTTCGAGAGGGATGGTATGTTCCACCAGATGAAAGCTTTCAGATGTTCATGAAATTGGATTCATCCCTGACCCACTTCCCTGTGCGTGGCGTTTCCACCTGAGGGTGAACTCGAGGGATAGCCAATTGGGAGATAATGTCCTAAGCATGCCTCTCACATTTGTTTTCCAGGGCAAGCGATGCAAGTGAGGATTTCAGTATAACAAAGAGGTAAGTAGCAGTTCATATGTTCAAGTGAGTCCAGAGCAAATATGCAATTTGTAATTAGTGAGCGGACGACCTAGTCACTGCTTTTTATTTGAAGAGATCTGGGTTCCTACAGGAAACAATCTCTGAGTTTGGGAAGGACAAGACATGATCATCTCCACCAAACCTAAGAAACGTACCAAGAAGCCCCCTCGTTCCTTTGGTCCAAAGTATGTGGGGCTGTGGAAGAGGCAAGCCATAAACGCTGCTACAAATTTTGACACCAAAGGATTTTTTTCTGTCATATATTGACAGTGGTCAGTCCTATGCTGTTATTTTATACTCACATTTCTCTGTAGACAGCCTTTAGATGAGACTGCCCTTTATTTCAGATGCTCCTTAGATCTCTATGAAAACAGTGATAAAGTTATGAACCATAGACTTCCAAGAAATCCACTGAGCCTGGGAAATGTAGAGAAAAAGGCACTGAGCTGGGTGTTACTGTAAAAGGTTTTTGAGAATGTTTTATCCATTGGAAGGTAAGTGGGCTGGTGCTTAAAAAGTATTTCACTTCCAAATTGCCTCAGTATGGACGTATGTTTCTATGTAACGTGCCAGAGTATTCTGTTTTTGAAAAATGCATATTTATTTTTGAGACAGAGGGGAGGGGCGGAGGAGAGAGAGGGGGACAGAGGATCTGAAGCAGCGCTGACAGCAAAGTCTGACGCTGGTCTCAGACCCAGGGACCCGTGAGATGCTCACTTGAGCCAGTATCAAGAATCAGATGCTTATGCTACTGAGCCACTCAGGCGCTCCCACCCCCGTTTTTGAATGTTTATTTTTGAGAGTAGAGTAGTCTTTTTAAGGCATAGGCATTATGTTTGTTTTGCTTAAAGCCCCGCAAGTGTTTCCTCGTTTTGCTTAAAACCCGAGCCCCCTCAGTGTGGGTTTGAAGGCCAAGTGTGGTCTGGCCCCCGCCTGCCTTTCCCACCTCATTTGCTCCCGCCTCTCCTTGAACCGGACCCTAGCCATGCTGAGCCCTTTGCTGTTCCTTGAGTGCATCAACCTTGTTCTTGCCTCGGGGTCTTTATACTTTTTGTCCCCTTTGCCTGGACAGCTCTTTTCTGAGCTCTTCGTTGGGCCCTTCGTCGGTCTTTACTCCTAACCCTGATTCGTGTTCTCTTCAGAGCGCACCCCATTAAGTGAAATTTTCCTATTTGTCTATGGGCGTGTGGTCTGTCTTCCCTCTAGAATGTAATCACCTTGAGGACAAAGACTTTTCCAATGAGAGCTTTGTCATTAGCACATAAGGCAATAATAGTTGGCCACAAATAAGCTGTTTCTCCATAAACAGCTCTTGAGTGAATGAGTGTAGCATCTCTGAATTGAACCCCTGCATCCTGAATCCTCTTCTGGTTTTATCCGTAGCCTCCAGATAAACATGACTTGGATTTGAACTTGAGTTTACCCCTTACAAAATACGGTAATGTCAATTCTTGATCTCTGAGAGTCACACTCTTCCCAAGTAGCTTGGGATTCTTCAGACAAGCTATGTCAAAATTGTATCTGTAGCCATGGGAGAGCTGTTAGATGAGCTTGCTCAAAGGTTCTGGTGTTTGAGTAGCCATCTTGAACCAGTGTCGTTGAATGTAACTAAATGCCTCTTGAATTAACAAATGCGCCCTCTATGCTTAGCATGGTAAACGTTCAGCGCACTGCTAAGTGAAAGGACATTTACTAGCCAATGGTCATTGTTGTTGTATTCGTATAATATTGCTTCCCGTGGGGGTTTGTTTTCATGGAGTAAATGTGTTGATCATACTGACGCACGTATTGCCTATGAAACCACTACGTTTGCTAATTCCAATGAATGATTTGACATTCCGTTTGCCTAGCTGTCTCTCATGTACCTGGGTAATGTGAATCAATCCCTAAGAGGTGAATCTTTGTTTTGGATGTGGGCTTCCTTTAAAAGCAAAACAAAACGAAACGAAACAAAACAAAACAAAACATGGTATTCCAGTGCTACCTTACGAGTAGAGACCCAGTTGGCTTTTAAAAAGTGAACACTCCTGTCTACCACTCACATCAAGAACCTCCTCATTCCACTCCAGAGGTCCTTACAGATTAATTTTGCCTGTTCTTTCACTTCATCTAAGTGGAATAACATAGCATTCACCCTTTTGCTCTGTATTTATCCATATTTTCGTCATGTAGCAATATTTGCTCTTTTCTCTTGGTATATAGTATTCCATTGTCCATTACCACAATTCTTTTGATCTATTTATGTACTGTTTGTATTCCCAGAGTTTGTTTGTAATGAAGCTTGCTATGGGTCTTTAAAAATATTCTGTTAGAGTCCATATATACGCCTTTGTGTTGGGTATACCCACAGCTGGTATTAGTTGTATGTGTGTATGTGTGTCCAGATTTATGAGTTGTATGTATGTTAGTTGTATGTCCAGATTTATTAGGTATGGGCCAAGAATTTATGGAAGTAATTGCATCAAGGTGTACGTCTGTGAATCTGATTTGCTCTCAGTTATTTTAATTTTTGCCATTTTTGTGGATGTTTAATAGTATCATATTTTGCACTTGTTTTTCCTTAATGATACATGATGTTGAGTAGCTTTTGATGCATTCATTGACCATTTGGAAACTAGAAATAAATTATATTTATTGACCTTTCTGCAAATTAGGAAAAAGCCTCCATTTATCAAGATGCCCCAAAGCCGTCTTCTGGGAAAACTGTCACAAAAACCTTACATATCTACAATGACTTGAAGGTTCATGACAGTGTCTGGGGATGTCTGGTGCCCAACCTGATGTGTGCAGTGAACCGTAGTCCCTGATAGACACCACTGCAGACATTAAAGGTAAGTTAGAAACTCACCTCAGAAATTTACATTGGCCAAAGGAAAGAGGGACACTGATCTTGTAGAAGATTCTCTGGGACCGTAAGAAGTTAAAGTAGACCAGACACTCATGAGAGGAAGAGACAGCTGTGCCCCTGAGTTCTGTTAGGAAAGTCTCCTATGAAAGGATAGACTTCACTTAGGGAGTGTGCACCATGGGTGAATTTCAAAGTACTTTATCACTTGTGTTTGTAGCCACCGACCTGTCACCTGGATACCAACCATAACAAGCTTATAGCTTAACAGATGCATGTTAGTCCCGGGCAGCAGAATGCTAGGGACCGACATGGACACAGAAGGTATTTGGAAAAAAATTTGCACGCAAAAAAGATGATATGATTTGCTTAGACCTGGCCCCTAGGTTCAGTGTTAAGAAATCTAAATTCTGCTATTAACCAGTATCGCTAATCCATCGTGATGTCATGCAAATCAATATATATCCCTATAAGCAAATTTGCTTATATCTTTGAATGTAAGAATACTATAGTCCTCATTAATCCTCATTTGTTTCAGACAATATAGGTTGAGATTTAAAAATCGATAAAACCTGTTACCAACAGAAGATATTGTTGTTGGATAATTAAATGGCTACTATTAAGTGTTTCAGGTTCTTTTAGATTTACTGTAAGAAATGGGAATCTCAGAACATAGAAAAAGACTTTCACTAGATGTACATTTAGGTAGATAAAACACCACTTAAAAGTTGTTCTAAATTCCAAACAGAAGCATAGTCGTATTTATAAAACTTAACCTTACCAAAATTAAAAAAAAAAAACTCTGTTTGTGATAAGTCTCCTGACCTTTAGCTTTTTATCAATATAATTTGATATGATAGGAGAAAGCTTGCAGCATATGAAGTATTTTCATTAGATATGCATTCAGATGCAAGAAAGCTCCATTTAAAAGTAATCTACATTCAGAATCCAAGCCATGGTAATATTTATAAAACCTATCAAAATTTAAAAAAAAATCTAATTGTTTAGTGACAAGTCTCATGACCTTTAGATTGCCTATTGCATTCAATTTTATTTTTAGTCCTTTCAATTATCATCCCTATACTCAGATATCTTACAGTGAATTAATTCTTATGTGGGAGAATTTCATCTTCTTTGTGGGGGGTATGAGTCATTATTCCTTTTATCTTATGCACAGCATTTCTCCCATCATCATTTGGGTAATAATGAACTATTTAAGCATTTCTGAATATAGAGAGTAAGGCATGAGTTTGATGGTCATTTATTTGGAGTGAGGAAAATGATCTTATAATGTTGGTGATTATGCTAATTACTTCAACGGGGTGGATTCAGTATGTGAATAGAGAAAAATGAAACACGAGAAACTAATAATGTCGCTAAAACACACAAACAGCATGTATAAATGATTTAACTTTATGCAGCCTTAGGAACAAGAAGTAAAATTACATAGGGTACTCTAGATTAAAATTTGATCAACTTTTATGTTATCTCTCTTTGCCTTTATTATTTTCTCTGATTCTCTGAATTTTGATGTCAGTATTTTATATGCAATTGTGCTGGCTCTCTGCTTCAAAACTTAAATAAAGCGTTGCCTTTAATAATTGCCTCTATGCAGCAGACAGTTCAGTCCTTTCGAGAAAACACGAGCTTCTCTAGGTCAGCTTGCTTTTATAATGGTTTTGGGAAATCCAAAGGGCGCATATAAATAAGTGTATTTGAGAGCTTTTGGCAAAACGGTGCATGATGTGTAGGTAATCGCCAAGATACCGTCAACTGAATTTCAATTTAGGCCGGCTAACAACCTGGAAAGCGAACGTAGCTAATTTAAACAAGGTTTGGTGGAGGGGAAACAAAGTCACTTACTGCTACTCTTCTTAAAGTGGATTGTACATGATATTTAATTACTGGTACCCATGCTCTGAATTAATTAAGCAACCACAGCCTTGCAAGATGTTACGGAATGTGGACGGAGACGGGGTAAAGGGGCTGGAGTTGATGTCCTCTGGAAATGGCTAGGAAAATAAGAACATGCCAAAACGTCTCAGTGAGAACAAGTCAACTGGCCTGGAAAGGTAAAAAGAGAACCGGGGAGCTGTTCCATGGGTAGGAACCAGTAATAGAGTACTGATTTCTTTTCCTCACTGTATGTCTCAGAATAGGTATGTGTATGGAGTTCCCTTAATATTTTCAGACAAACTTTTGTGTGCTTATTCTCTTTCCTCCTTAACCACAGGCATGGTTTACAATGCCATATTGTGTAGTCATGCAGAAAAAAGAAAATATATATTGGTGACCAGAAAAAAGAATATTTGTGAGTTACATTCTCCTATTAATGATACTTAAATATGTATTAAAACTAGCTTAGAATAATACTAGCTTAGAAACACTATTCCGATTCAGTTGGGAATTCGCCCACTATTACCATTTTGGATTTTAAACAAATGTCCCAAAAATGGCATTCATTTATTCCATAAACGTCGACCGAATGCAAAGTGGCAGAAACCGCTGCGGGCTACCAATCTCCTTTCTTCCTCACTGAATAAACAAGTTTCTTAGTTTCACCTGGATACACAGCCCCCCAGATAAGCGCTATTTTTCCCAGCTTCTCTTGGAAATGGCTTGGAGTGCCCAGTGACTAGGTTCTGGTCGCAGTCCAGCACAAGAGATGGGATGCCTCGGGAGAGAAGGACACCTCCCGTTTCTCCTTCCCACCACGTGGGAGATCCTCCAGTAAGAAACCACCATGGGGCGCCTGGGTGGCTCAGTCGGTTGAGCGTCCGACTTCCGCTCACGTCACGATCTCACGGTTTGTGAGTTCGAGCCCCGCGTCAGGCTCTGGGCTGACGGCTCAGAGCCTGGAGCCTGCTTCCGATTCTGTGTCTCCCTCTCTCTCTGCCCCTCCCCCGTTCATGCTCTGTCTCTCTCTGTCTCAAAAATAAATAAACATTAAAAAAAAATTAAAAAAAAAAAAGAAACCACCAGTATGTCAGAGAGAAATAAACGCCAATAAAAGATACATATAAAAGACTTTGCATCTTGAGGTCTCCTAATTATGCCCGCTTTGCCTGTAAGTTGAATAATACACCCTCTTTTGGCAGATGTAACACTAACTGAATTGGGGGAGAGATTTTATTGGTTTCGTGTTTTAGGGTTAACTATGAGCACACATAATCTCCTACTACGCGTACATATGCCCTCCTGGCAAATTATTTTCAAAACGACACTACTCAAAACCAACCATCCTAATATTACTGCAGTGTCAACGCACTCCAAGCTGGAAATTCTCAGACTGTGTGCCTTCCCTCCTTGCTTTTGGCGGAACCCTCTGCCCACGCGTACCCGTGCTTCCACCTCGCCCAGGGGGAAAGCTATCACCAGAGATTTCATGCTAACTCCCAGGCAGTATTCAAGCTCATATTTGATAATGGGAATGTCTAACGATGTCCCTCTGTGAGACTAAACAAGGCCAGCAAAGTACGGTAAAGCTTAGATTTACCAAAATATTGATAGCATTTTTATGTACAGTGATAGGGATATTTTTCCTTCAAAGACATCTTCTAAAAATGATAATCTTAGCAAGATTCCACAAACCTAAATCACTTTTTTCCCTAATGCTCGTATCAATTAGCTTCCCCTTTATGAATTAGCACTCTGCCCCCCCAGTTGATAAAGGAGGTGATCTAACATATTTTTTAGAGAAAATGATATATTTGTAATCAAAATATTGGCCTTACAAAAAAAAATAAGAACTCCACTAGTTTTTTTTTAATTTTCCTAGATTTATTGAGATACAATGGACTTATAACATTATGTGGGTTTAAGGTGTACAACATAATGATTTGAACCTGAATACATTGCGATATATTAACCATAATAACCCATCAGTGCAACATAGTTAACAAGTTTTTTCTTTATAATGAGAACTTTGAAGATCTACTCTCATAGAAACTTGCATGTACGCAATACAGTATTGTTAACTAAAGTCATCATGTAGAACGTTGTATCTTTAGAACCTGTCTTATAACGAGAAGGTATTGGGTATCTCCACCCAATACCCCTACTCCTTGCCTCCGCTGGCAACCACCAATCTGGTCTCTGTTCTTCTGACTTTGGTTCTCCTAGATTCCACATTAAGTGAGATCATACAGTATTTGCCTTTCTATTTAATTTAACATGGTACTTCAAAGTCTATCCATGTTGTTGTAAATGTCAGGATTTTGTTCATTTTGATGGCTGAATTGTATTCCAGTGTGTACATATACCACATTCTCTTTATGCATCTATCCATGGATGGATACTTAGATGGTTTCCAAGTCTTTGCTATTGTGACTAATGCCATCAAGAACACGGAGGTGCAGATACCTCTGTGTGATAGTGATTTCGTTTCCTTCAGATATACATCCAGAAGGAGAGTTAATAGATCATATGGTAGTTTGCTTTTAATATTTTTAAGAACTTCCATACTGTTTTCCATAGTGGCTGCATCAGTTTCCATTTCCACCAAACAGGGCACAAGGATTCTTTTTTCCGGCATATCCTTGCCAGCACCTGTTTTCTCTTATCTTGTTGAGATAGCCTTTCTAACAGATGTGGGGTGACCTGTCCTTGTGCTTGGAAATGTATTCTCACGATAATCAGTAATAGTGAGCACCTTTCCTTGTACCTGTTGACCATTCGAATATCCTCTTTGGGAAAATCTCTGTTCAGGTCCTTTGCCTATTTTTTATTTTAATTAAAAAAATTTTTACCATTTATTTATTTTTGAGAGAGAGAGAGAGACACACAGAGTGCAAGCAGGGGTGGGGCAGAGGGAGAGAGGGAGACACAGAATCCAAAGCAGGCTCCGGCTCTGAGCTGTCAGCACAGAGCCCGACGCAGGGCCCGAACCCACAAACCGTGAGATCATGACCTGAGCCGAAGTCAGATGCTCAACAGACTGAGCCACCCAGGTGCCCCTATTTTAATTTTAATTTTTTAATATAATTTATTGTTAAATTGGCTTCTATACAACACCCAGTGCTCATCCCACCAAATGCCCTCCTCAATGCCCATCACCCATTTTCCCCTCTCCCTCACAGCCCCCCATCAACCCTCAGTTTGTTCTCTGTATTTGAGAGTCTCTTATGGTTTGCCTTCCTCTGTCTCTGTAACTATTTTTTTTCTCCTTCCCTTTCCCCGTGGTCTTCTGTTAAGTTTCTCAAGATCTACATATGAGTGAAAACATGGTATCTGTCTTTCTCTGTCTGGCTTATTTCACTTAGCATGATACCCTCCAGGTCCATCCACGTTGCTACAAATGGCCAGATTTAATTCCTTCTAATTGCCAAGTAGTATTCCATTGTATATATAAACCACATCTTCTTAATCCATTTGTCAGTTGATGGGCATTTATGCTCTTTCCATAATTTGGCTTTGTTGAACATGCTGCTAAAAACATTGGGGTACATGTGCCCCTATGCGTCAGCACTCCTGTGTCTCTTGGGTAAACTCCTAGCAGTGCTATTGCTGGGTCATAGGGTAGTTCTATTTTTAATTTTTTGAGGAACCTCCACACTGTTTTCCAGGGTGGCTGCACCAGTTTGCATTCCTACAAACAGTTCATTTTAGCCACTCTGACCAGCGTGAGGTGGTATCTCAGTGTGGCTTTGATTTGTATTTCCCTGATGAGAAATGACGATGAGCATCATTTCACAGGTCTGTTGGCCATCTGGATGTCTTCTTTGGAGAAGTGTCTATTCATGTCTTCTGCCCATTTCTTCACTGGATTAGTTGTTTTATGGGTGTGGAGTTTGGTGAGTTCTTTACAGATTTTGGATACTAACCCTTTATCCGATATGTCATTTGCAAATATCTTTTCCCATTCTGTCGGTTGCCTTTTAGTTTTGTTGATTGTTTCCTCTGCAGTGCAGAAGCTTTTTATCTTGATGAGATCCCAATAGTTCATTTTTGCTTTTAATTCCCTTGCCTTTGAAGATGTGTCGAGTAAGAAACTGCTGTGGCTGAGACAGGAAACCATCAAAACCCTGGAGGAGAAAGCAGGCAACAACCTCTTTGCCTATTTTTTAATTGTGTTTTGTTTTTCCTATTGAGTTGTATGAATTCCTTATATATGTTGATATTAACCCTTTATCAGTTGTGTGCCTTGCAAATATTTCTCTCCCATTCCTTAGGTAGCCTTTTTGTTTTGCTAATGGTTCCTTCCCCTGTGTAGAAGCTTTCTGGTTTGATGTAGAGTACCCATTGTTTTCAGTGATGTTGTTTATACTTTAGGTGTTATTCCCAAAAAGTCATTGTCAAGAAGTTTTTCTCCTGTGTTTTCTTCTAAAGTTTTATGGTTTCAGGCCTTACATTTAAGTCCGTAATCTATTTTGAGTGAATCTTTGTGAGTGGTGTAAGATAGGACATGATTTCATTCTTTACATGTGAATATTCAATTTTCCCAGCCCCATTTATTGAAGAAACTATCTTTTCTCCATTGAGTATTATTGGCTCTCTTTTTAAACATTAGTTTACTGTATATGCATGGGTTAATTTCTGGACTGTAGATCTGTTCCACTGGTCCCTGTTTCTGTTTTTATGCCAATACGATTATTTTTGTGATGACCAGAGTTTTGTATATAGTTTGAAGTTAGGAAGTGTGATGCCTTCAGCTTTGTTCTTCCTGCTTAGGATAGGTTTGGCTATTTGTGGTCTTTTGTAGTTCCACATGAATTTTAGGATTGTTTGTAAAAAAAAAAAGTACCATTCAATTCTTGATAGGGACTTCACTGAGTCTATAGATGGGTTTGTGTAATATGGACATTTTAACAATATTACTTCTTCCAACCCAATGAACACAGGATATCTTTCCATTTATTTGTGTCTTTGCCAATTTATTTCATCAATCTTACAGTTTTCAGTGTAGAAATCTTTTACCCCCTTGGTTGAATTTATTCCTAAGTATTTTATTGTTTTTGATAGAACTATAAATTGGACTTTTTAAAAAATGTCTTTTTCAGATAATTTGTTGTTAGTTTATAGATATGCTACTGTTCTAGTATGTTGATTTTGTATGCTACAATTTGACCAGATTTGTTCATTTGATTCTAATGTGGTTTTTTTTAAGTTTATTTATTTATTTTGAGACAGAGCGCAAGCATGAGTGGAGGAGGGGCAGAACCTGAGGAAGAGAGAGAGAATCCCAAGCAGGATGCATGCTGTCAGCACAGACTTGACTTGGGGCTCAATCTCAAAAACTGGGAGATCATGACCTGAGCTGAAATCAACAGTCAGCCTACTGAGCTACCCAAGCACTCCTAGATTCTAATAGTTTTTAAGTGAAGTCTTTAGAATTTTCTCTATATGAAAATCATGTCACTTGCAAATAGAGACAATTTTACTTCCTCTTTTCCAGTTTGGATGTCTTTTATTTCTTTTTCTTCACCGATGACTTTGACTATGACTTCCAGTACTATGTAGAATAGGAGTGGTGAGGGGGGCACTGTTGTCTTGTTCCTGATCTTAGAGAAAAGTTTGCAGACTTTTACCATCCAGTATGTTAGCTATAGGTGTCATATCGAGCTTTAGTTATGTTGAGGCAAATTTTTTCTATACCTCATTTTTTGAGTTTTTATTATGAATTTATGTCAAATTTTTCCATATGCTTTTTCTCCATCTATTGAGATGACTGTATGATTTTTATAGTTCATTCTATAGTTGTGGTGTATCACATTTATTAATTTGCATATGTCCTTGCATCCCAGGAATGATTCCTACTTGATCAATGTAGATCATTTTTATGTGCTGCTGAATTTGGTTTGCTAGTATTTTGTTCAGAATGTGTATTTCCATATTTATCAGGGATATTGGGTGGTAGTTTTCCTTGCTTATAATTTCCTTATCTGGCTTCGGTAAAATGACTTTGGTGGTGTTCCCTCCAATTTATTTATTTTTTGACAAGTTTAAAAAGGGCCGGCATGAATTATTTTTTAAATGTTTTGTAAAATTTCGCCAGTGAAGTCCTCTGCTGCAGGGATTTTCTTTGTTGGGTGGGGGAGTGTTTAATTACTGATTCAATCTCATACCCATTACTGGTCTGTTCAGATTTTCTATTTCTTCCTGTTTCAGACTTGGTAGTTGTATATTTATAGGAATTTATTCATTTCTTCTAGGTTGTCCAATTTCCTGATGTGGAGTTGGTTATAGGAGTCTCTTGTCCTCCTTTGTGTATCTGTGGTATCAGTTGTAATGTGTCCTCTTTCACTTGTAATTTTATTAATCTCTCTTTTTTATGGCCAGTCCTGCTAAAGCGTTTTTCAATTTTGTCTTCTCTTTTCAAAGAAGCCACTCTTAGTTTTGTTCATCTTTTCTCTTGTTTTCCTATTTTTGAGAGTATTTATTTCTGCTTTAATTAGAATATTATTTTCCTTCTAACTTTGGACTTAGTTTGTTTTTCTTTTTCTAGTATCTTTAGGTGCAATGTTAGGTCGACTAGTTGAGGTCATTCTGTATTCTTGTATGCTTGTAGAGCTATATATCTTCCTCTTTGCACTGATTTTGCTGCATCCCATACATTTTGATATATTGTATTTCCATTTTCATTCTCCCCAAGATACTGTTTTATGTCCCTTATAATCTCTTCCTTGATCCATTGTTTTTTCATGAATATAGTGCTTAATTTCCATGGATTAGTGAGTTTTCTAGTTTTCCTCCTATTATTGATATCTACTATCATACCATTATGGTAGAAAAGACTCCTGGAATGAGTTCAGTATTCTTAAATTTGCTAAGACTTGTTTTGGGGCTTAACATATGATCTGTCTTGGAAAAGGTTCCATGTGCACTAGAGAAGTATGTTGGATGGAATGTTCATTACATATATGATAGGTCCATCTGGTTTGTGTCCTTATTGCTTCTTTTTTTGGATGACTTATTGATTTATCCACTGTTGAAAGTGGGGTATTAAAGCCTACTGGTTAGGTTTTCTAGTCGGGTGCTTCTGTGAATAGGAATTTAGTATGCCAGGATCTGAGTGCTGGTTGCTTTAAGCCCTGTCCCTCCTCTTCACCACAATCTGACCTCCCATAGTCAAGCCCCACATTCCTCCTACAATTCCTGTGAAGTGAGACACAAATGGGCTTCCCAGGATGTGACACATATGCTCGGGGAGCTGGATGTCCACTTTGGGCTCTCTTCTTCCCACTGGGAAAAGCGTAGGCCCTGGGGGCCCTCTTGGTGTGGCACCATGTCACCCTGGGGGACAGGGGATGTGGTCAGAGTGTAGCTGTTCCCCTCTCCCCTCTAACGCACTCCTTCTTTGTCTCCGTGATCCAGGGCAGGGTTCAGCCTCACCCCTCTGTTCTAGGACTTTCACCATGGTATCTCATCTATGAATGGTTGTTAGTTGGTCTTCTTATGAGGGGAACTAAAGTCAGGAATGATCTTTGTTGCTTTTTGATGCCACCAGAACTCCCTTAGTTTCTAAAGATGAAATGTAGGATTAGGGTTGGTGTGGAGAGAAATTCAAAGACAGTGATTCAAGAGAAAAGACAAAATGAAGAGAAAAACATGGATTGTTTAAAGAATCTATGTAATAATCTCAGACATTTAGAGTTATAAAGGATGGTTTGTAGTGATCCACTTCTTTCTTTATATTCCTGCAATAAACAAGACAAGTTAGACAAGGGGGCCCAGAACTGATGCATTATAGTTACAGAATGGAGATTTTCAATAATCTCTAGGAGACCAGGGAAAATTCTCTTCTGTGTTTCTATTTTAGTTTGTAAAAATTTGTCATTTTCCCTTAGACCCCTCACACAAGAAAAAAAGATACGTAAAACTATAGCATGGATACTCTTTTTCTTACTCAGTACGTTGGTCTCTAGAAACTAATTTTAGATTTTAGCACATGTACACATGCATGCATACATACGTATGCAGACTAGTTTTCCTAAAATTTGGTGTATACTGGTGGGACGTTCACTTCTCTCTCTGCCTGACATGGAACATTGTTTTCTAGCATGTTTGACTATCTTTTGCTCCCATGAAACTATTTCCATTGATAAAGAAACACATATTTTACTCTGAGTTTGTTTCTTTTGTTTCTATTCTGGGTTTGTAAACCTTTCTATGTGTACCTGCTGCCTTTTTTTTTTCTGTTTTTACTACTTTTAACAGCCCCTTGTTTCACAGAAAGGAAACATGGGCACATGTGCGTGTGTGTGCATGCACACACACACACACACACACACACAGAGGCAAAAGTATGTTGAGTTAACATGTAAGAGCTTGGGTCTCCAAGTCACCCAGCATTCAGGAGCCCTGCCTCTGCTAAGTGCTTCTCCAGCTGCCTTCTTATACCATGGTCAAATGACCACATGTTCTCAGCAGAAGAGGGAAACAAGGAAGTCTGCCACATCGTGTCAGACCCAAACATCTAAGAACATTGTTTAGTGGGGGTGGTGGGGAAGAAAACAAAACAAAATTGGGCCCTTTTGCTTCTGTTCTCATCTTGTTAAAATCCAATTACCACTTGCTCTTTTGTGAAACAAGTAATTGAGGGATGACTTTTTACAATCTCTAGGAGAGGAAAACCAACTCAATGAGAAAAAAGACTCAGTACTAGAGCTAGGTCCTAACTCCACAGCATTCATGAAGTGAGAGGTTAGTGAGACCCCATAGGAGCAAGGCCATGTTCAAATGGCCTTGGGCTGTGATAAGAGTCAACAATTATCACCTACACACCTACCATCTTCTCAGAGCCACAAATGGTTTTTCTAACCCTGTCGCTCCTCAGTAGAGTGTTCATTAAATGGAAGAGTAAATGACTTGGATTCTAGAGCTGCCTTTCCAGATAACTGATGGTATGCTAATTGTCACATAATTTATCCTGTTACTCTGTTTGAACCAAGGGGGGTTGATGAGGTCATCTCAACTCTAAAGTTCACTGACATGGAATGTGGAATTTAATTGATATGGAAAGTAGGGTCTAGTTAAGTTATTTACCCCGTGTCTATATTACTCCTTACCAACAGAGATAGGACTTGGTGTTTAATGTCTTTGCATTGAATTTAGAGTTCATGTCGCTCCCTGTAGTTTTACATTGTGTAAAACTTTAAACTCAAGATTGTTTTCCTCTCATTACTTGATACATTTTCCTTCTGTCAATAACTGCTTAACTATTAAAAGCTCACTTTAATTTTTTTAATGTTTATTTTATTTTTGAGAGAGAGAGAGGGAGAGACAGCGTGTGAGCAGGAGAGGGGCAGAGAGAGAGGGAGATGCAGAATCCAAAGAAGGCTCCAGGCTCTGAGCTGTCAGCACAGAGCCTGACATGGGGCTCAAATTCAGGAACTGTGAGATCATGACCTGAGCCAAAATCAGACACTTAACCGACCAAGCCACCCAAGCGCCCCTAGAAGTTCACTTGAAAACAATCTATCACGATAGAATTTTGATGGAAAATTTAATAGAAAATATCAAATCTATCCTGAAGCAATAACCTACTGATTTTCCAATAGTTTGTTTTTTATTATTATTGTTGTTTCTCCTCTAGGTAGCTGACTCCCATTCAGTGATTTCCAAATAGGCTTTCACCCCCAAATCCTGAGACAACCTGGGAAGAATCATTAGTCTCCAGAGACATTTCATGATCATTTGGGAATTTCTGAAATTATGGCAAATGTGACAGCATCGTAGAGATAGGCCTTAAGCAATTTTTGTAAATACTGTTTGTCACCATGATAGGTATTTATAAAGCTAATTATAGGGGAGTGAGAAACAGAACTTGTTTTAATGTATTAGGAAAATATCATATCTGTACATAGAGGCAAACAGTATGTAGGATGGCCTTGAAAATGGTTTATCAGTGTAGACGGTACTGACCGATCAGGTGATTAGAGAAGCATCCGATTCCAAAAGTTTACTAGCAGAGGAACGAGAAGAAAAAAATGCACTGACGGTAAGTGTTCTGCATTTCAAGTCCATTCCATAAAAATTAAGTACTTAAAAGTGTAGTTACGTTTCAGATTAAGGTGGGCTAGGTCTCTGTATTGGAGCACTTAAAATATGTCCCCCAAGTCTTTGAAAGCATTTGGATATATTTGGACCTGTTTTCCTTGTGGCGGAATGTGGGTCACAAAGAATAATCTTTCATTTTTCAGATAGAAATATACTGATGCCTAAATGTATTGCTTATAATGTATCAGTCTACAGGATATTATTTTTCTCATAACAGAAAATGGCAGAAGTGCGTAACTGTATTCTTCTGGCATAAAACGGAACCGAGCAATCTTTTGCAATTACAATGCATAGGCTATCCTGGTCCCAGCGCAGGAAGCATAACAATTTGCATATTTTAATTTAGAGGTGAGAGACCCCTGTCAAAGTAACAGCTTGGACCAGGCCAGCAAGGAGAAATCGAGAAGAGAGAAATAATTGAAAAGGCAGTTCCCAACAAAATGAAATTTGTCTCGTTGTCACTTAAGGTTGTCTTCTTGTCTTTCTGAGGGAGCAAGGTCAGCCTAAGAATGAAGGGAGGGTAGAGCACAGTGGATCACTAAGGACCAAAGGATAATTTTTTTTAATAACAGTGGCAATTGCAATATATATTTATGAAGGGGAGACGAAAAGAATGCACACAGCTTTCCGGTTAAGAGTCAGCAGGTGTCCTTTGAGTCGAAATATTGCAGACGTGTACACGGCAGATCTAAAGTTTGTCCTCAAAGACAAGCAGGTTACAGAGCAGATGAAGTACTTAATGAAATAATTTACTGTGACATATTGATATTGAAGTCTGGAAGGCAGAAAAGGATTTGCAACAAAATTAAGGTATGTCTCTCTTGAAACAGTTCCCCATTTCTTTCTCCGAGGGCTGATAGGAGATTTTCATGAGAAGAGGAACCTGTTTTATTTCTCTCTCCAAGTTTATGCCAAAACATAGATGCCAGTGTGAGGTTCAACATTTGCCTCCACATGAGAATCTCATTGGAATAAGGTCCAGAGGGAAATCAAGTATGATATGTTCCTTGGTTATGTTTCAGAAAGGTTTTAATCTCTTCAGTGTCATGTGTTTTCAGTTAAAATGTACATTAGTGAAAAACTCAGGCACCAGCAGTGAAAGGAATTAGGCCTGGAGAATGTTAGTTTTAGATACAGGCAATGGAGGATGGCTAGGACTATTATCAGGGCATAAAAACAGCAGCCAAATTTCAACTCTGAGTGGGGATAAACATTGTCACAAGTATCTGGGAATATTAAAAAAAATGCTTTCTTTAGGAAATGAAGATACGTATTTCACATTCATGATATCGTTTCATCATTTACATAAAAAGGAAAGAAAACACCCGCAAAAAAAGCCACATTCTGTGGTTGGCAAGCTGTGTTCTGTCCTAACACATTGGAGGGAAGCCATGCATCAAGATGGCTGACTTTGTCAGTGATTCTCAACGGGTGGGATGTTGGTGTTCAAAGTTTGGAGGTGAGCAGGAGAGGGAGCATGAAATATTTGAAAACTGACCCCCTCCACTCCCTCATTGAGAATCAAAGGTAGAGCATCAATAGCTATTTGGAGGAATCAAAATATTGCCTTAGAGGACTAGCTCTCTAGCTGTGCAACCTTGGACAAATCCATTAGAAACTCCACATGTTAGTTTTCTCATCCTGAAACAACGCGTCGCTTTACCTCACGGTTTTCGTGAAGCTGCACAGACGAGTGTGCTATTTTAAACTGTTGAGTGTGGTGCAGATTTCAGTTTTCCTTATGAATTGACAGAGACGAACACACATCCTTGGCTTCTAGATACTTGCAGACCCATTCGCTCAGTCATTTTTCCGGAAGCTAAGTCTCAAACACCTATATTTCCTCTTTGGTCCCAATTACACAAACAATGTTATCACGGGCTTCTGGACACTTGCCTGCCCAGGGCATCATACAAAAAAGGGTGAACTTACAAGTATGTTTTCAATATGTATGACAGCTGTTGCTCCAGAAATGTTTCCCAAATTTTTGCCCCCCACGCCCCCCACGCCCCCCGCAGTGATTTTTCTTCTTTGAAACATGCTAAGAAAATGTATTTGTCACAAACCATGTCTAATAATGAGGCCATGTAAAACTCTTATGGCGGCTGGTAAGGTGCTGTTAAGTGCCAATTTTGGAAAGAAAGTTTATAGAATTTACTTGGCAATGCTGAGCCTTTCCATTAAAAAAGAAAAGAAAAGAAAGACCACACAACACTCGCTATGAAAAGATATTACAATTTCTCCAGAGAAGTAACACTTCCTCCTTTGTTTGGAGGTTCTCCAAAGACTGTAAAGCATTTTTGCAGATTACTTTACCTAAAGTTTTTAAAAACTTGCAAAATAGCCATGAAGTAATAAAATGGAAACTATTAGTATGCCAATCAGAGGCAGATATAGAAACAGTAGTCCTAAGAAAAGGTGACCTGTCTAACACCTCCCGCAAAAAGCTGATGGGTCCAGAAATAGAATCCAGGCAGCTGACTCGAAACATTGGGCAACACTTCCTCTCTTCAGAATTATTATTGTTAAAAGCCTTTGCACATAAACAACGTCCTGCTCCTTGAGGATGGATGAGATCATGCTAACAAGCTACCCATTCTTTCCATAAGAAATACTGCAGTCATGGCCATGAGCTAATTCATCGAATGTTCATAGGCCACAGAGAACACACACACACACAAAAGCATGTATACACGCATACAAAAAAATCCCATTCTAGATTCAGTTTGTTTTCTTAAACCAAGCTTTAGTTGAAATTTTAATTTCAAGCTTTAGCCCACCATTTTTGCCTAAATTTCACACTCTGTCCGTTTCTGTTTCTACATGTCCTACCCTCCCTAAATCGTATAATAAAGAACTAGACCGTGGTAGAATGGATTTCTAACAGATTTTGTAATTTAGCTATTGTTACTTCCACAAAGGCCGTTCGTTAAACTAACGTGCACTAGGGACATGACTTAGAGTTTGGAAGGTTGGAAGTCATCAAATCTCTACCATGGAAAAGACATCTGATCATTTAAAGTTATCACATCAGGGGGCGCCTGGGTGGCTCAGTTGGTTAAGTGTCCGAATTCAGCTTAGGTCATGATCTCACGGTTCGTGGGTTCACACCCCGCATAAGCCTCTGTGCTGACAGCTCGGAGCCAGGAGCCTGCTTCGGATGCTGTGTCGCCTCTCTCTCTGCCCCTCCCCACCTTGCTCTCTGTCTCTCTCTCTCAAAAATAAGTAAACATTAAAAAAATTTAAAGTCATCACATCAGAATTATACTTAGTCTTAAAGATGTTGAACAACAGTGAAGATTTTTAAGGAAAAACTCACAAATAGCATCTCAATACAATATAGGTAATTTGTACAATTTACGTGCACTTTTTCCTATACAATACTTCTGAGATAAGACAGTGGAAAAGCTGATAGTAGTAAAGAGAAACCGGCCCTCCAAAGACCAGCTGAAGTTATAGTCAAAAGGCCCATTGTCCATTGTGTGGTTTAAAAAAGACCATCGGCTCACACTGGGTTTTCAGCACATGAGGACAAACACAACCACCAGCCTCATCTTCCTTCAATATGGAGGAGGGCGTTCTGGCTCCATTGTTGGCAGTCAGCAGTTCCTGATTCCCCCTCTGCGGTCCCTCCATTGTAACGATCACGAAAACGGGAAACATGAGGCAGTTTCAACAACACTGGAAACTAGAAGTGCTGATCAAAAATGTGTCAGACAAAAAAGTTAGAGACAACTAGGGAAAGCTTAGCCGGGAGGCAGAATCACAAAGCCGTGTGGGTTAATAAGGTGAGGGATTTCCATCTACATCGCCTCACAGAGGCACAAGAGCACCCTTCTGTTTGGGAAAAGCTCCTTGATGGGGAATCCAAACACATTGTTCTACCCTTTGGCCCCACTTCAGTCTTTAACGCATCTCTGCCCAATATTCCTAGGGAATGAAACACTACTGAGGCCAACATGGGGGTGGATAACCTTTTAGATCCAGATGTTGGAATATTTGTTTCACCATTTAGAGATAAAGAGAACTTGCTATGCAGCTCATTAAATAAGAGCATGGGCTTTGGATTAAAAAAAAAATGCCTAATTATATATCCTGGCGCCACTATTATCTAACTCTTTTATCTTAGAAAAGTTACTTAATCTCTGAAAGCCTCATTATTTTCACCTTTAGAGGGGATAATAATAATACATTCTTCATAGGATTTCTGGGTGAAAAAATCATTGAGATAATATATTCAAAACGTTTAAATGGTGTTTCACATATAGTTAAGTGCTCAATAAATACTATTATTAATATATTAAAAAACTAAAATGTAATCACAGAATTAAAATTATTAGAAACAATAAAGAGTTGTGTCAACATTACAGAAAATTGAGCTTTTAATAACGAATAAAATATTGTCTTAGAACCCAGAAGAAAAAAAAAAAACAAGGAAATGGAAACAATGATAGAAAAGATGATAGATATTAAAGTCATATCTTCAACATATGCTTACCTGGTATCATAATAAAAAAAAATACAAGTAATAAATAAATTATAATGGAAGCCAAACTTACTAAGCTGCATACTTCACTATGCAAAACAAACTATATACTAGATAAATAAATGGAGAAAAACAGATATAAGTTTCTATTGTTTCGTTTTCTTTTTTCATATATTTGTAGTTTCACCTTTTTTATTTTTTTTAATGTTTTTATTTATTTTTGAGACAGAGAGAGACAGAGCATGAGCAGGGGAGGGGCAGAGAGAGACAGAGACACAGAATCCAAAGCAGGCTCCAGGCTCTGAGCTGTCAGCACAGAGCCCGACACGGGGCTCAAACTCATGGACTGTGAGATCATGACCTGAGCTGAAGTCGGATGCTCAACTGACTGAGCCACCCAGGCACCCATAGTTTCACCTTTTAAAGAAATCTTAATCCAGGCAGAGCATTAAAAAAAACAAAAAACAAAGCAAAACAAAACAAAATAACAAGCCACGACAAACCAAACTACAAAGGCCAGAATTGTTTCACAGTGTTTTTTTCAGTCACACAAAATTCTAGAAACCAATCAAGCAACATCAGGGCTCACAATCTCAGTTTTCAATTGCGGATAGAAGTCAGACGGGTATTGTGAAAGCGTCTTGAAGTAGTGCAGGTAAGTGCTCTGGTGAATTGAAGAGTGCAGGTGCAGACGAAGGGCAGAAGTGGCCACTCAACTCCAGCTCCTTATTGCTATGTGACAATGCTACCCAGGGCGCCAACTGTGCTAGCCTTTTGAGAAAAGCCAGAATTAATGACTTTTTATGTGACGTCTCCAGATTTTTGAAAGCCAGCAACAAATTCACCTTTTCTGTTAATACTCTACAAGCCAAGAAAAACACATCAGCAGGCAGTATGGTCTCTAAACTAACCCCAGGTCAGCAGTTCATACAGCACAGAGCGATAACCTCAGTGCAAAAGTTCCATTTCTAGCCAAGTTTTTGTTCACGTATAGGAGAAAAACAGATTTTCATATATTGATCATTCATTTTCATCTCTTTCACGTAGATCACATCTTTTATCTTTTTGCTTTTTATTTCTTTATAAAATGGATAGGCAACATATAAATATACTTTGTATTCTCTATGTATTATATTAATTGTATAAATTTATACAACACAGTCCCTATCTTTTAGCTGGAGTTCAGACCACGTAGATTTGATGTGATTATTGACAATCTATTCTCCCGCCATCTGTTTTCTATTTGTCCCATTTTTCCTTTGTTCCTTTTTTTTTCTTTTCCGCCTTCCTTTTAACGGAGTATTGTTTATGATTTCACATTGTTGTTTTTGTTGGAGCACTCATTGTAACTCATTAATGTGATATTTTAGTGCTTACGTAAGGGTCTTTAAGTATACATCTTTAACTTACCAGACTCCACCTTTAAGTTATATTACACAAATTCACGTATGCTATAAGAAACTTAAAATGATGTATTTCCATTTTCTCCCTCTGAGTTTTTGTGTTGTTGTAACTATATATTTTGTTTTGACATATGTTATAAACCATATTACACATTGTTATTAATTTTGCTTTAAGGGGCGCCTGGGTGGCGCAGTCGGTTAAGCGTCCGACTTCAGCCAGGTCCCGATCTCGTGGTCCGTGAGTTCGAGCCCCGCGTCAGGCTCTGGGCTGATGGCTTGGAGCCTGTTTCCGATTCTGTGTCTCCCTCTCTCTCTGCCCCTCCCCCGTTCATGCTCTGTCTCTCTCTGTCCCAAAAATAAATAAAAAACATTGAAAAAAAAATTTAATTTTGCTTTAAATAGCAGATCCTTTTTAAAAGATATTTAAATAATTTTCGTACAAATCTTTATATGTACTTACATAGCTGTAATTCCCAAAGCTCTTTATTGCCTTCTGGTCTTGTATATTTGAAAAATGTTTATTTAATATTTGTTTTTGAAAGATATTGTCAGTGGGTAAATAATTTTAGGTTGATAGTTTTTCTTTTCGTGTTTCTGGTTTGCATTCCATCCAATGAGAAATCCGCTGGGACACTTCGTTCTTTTCTATGAAATGTACTTTGTTCTACGTTTGGCTGCCTTGAAGATTTTCTTTATCACTGATTTTAAACAATTTGATTCTGATGTGACTTGGCAGAGTCGTTTTCGTGTCGCTTGCACCCGAGGTTTATTCAGTTTTCTGGATCTTGGAATATGTGGGTTTCAAAAAATTTGGGAAAATTGTGTCCTTTATTTCTTCAAATATTCTCTCTGTACCTCTGGCTTCCTGTCTTTGAGCAACTCCAGTCATGTGTGTATCTGTCGCAATACTCACTGATGCTGTAGACATTTTTTTTTTTTAGCTTTTTATCTTCTACACTAAAAAAATGCATTTATTGATATGTCTTCAAATTCACTAATTTCTTCTGCAATGTCAAATCAGCCATGAATCCCCCCCAGCGAATTTTTCATCTCAGATATTGTAGTCTTCACTGGTATAAGTTCAATTTCGTTTTTTAAAAAGCTGTCTTCAGTGCCCTTAATATGTTCAGTCTTCCTCTAGCTCCTTGAACATATGGAAGACAGACATAATAGCTTTTGAAATGTTCTTACTTACAAATTGTATCATTTGTGTAATTCCGCTTCTCTTAAAATGGTATTTTTGTTCCACTCACTTTCTCTCCTTGTAGCACTCAGTTGAATACATCAAGAGCTGGTGAACTTTTTCTGTAAAAGACCAGGGAGTAACTACTTTAGGGTTTTCAAATTGTTTGGTGTGTTACAAATACACAGCTCTGCCACAGTCGTGAGGAAACAGCCATAGACAATGCGTAAGTGGATGGACGCGGCTTGTTCTAGTGTTAATCTTATGGGTAGATAACATCCTTCTTGACATTAGGTTATATTTGTCAGGTAGTAAGATTACTTTGTCGGTTCTCTTTTGTCTCATAGTTGCTTGATCCACCCTTTTTTCTTTTCTTTTACAAATTACTGAATCTTTGCTTTTTTGCATGCATTCTTAGAGTCTATACCTTTTAACTCCTGTGTTTAACTTACTTTTTTTTTTTAAATGTTTATTTATTTTTGAGAGAGAGAGAGAGAGAGAGAGAGAGCACAAGCAGGGGAGGGGCAGGGAGAGAGGGAGACACAGAATCTGAAACAGGCTCCAGGCTCCGAGCTGTCAGCACAGAGCCTCATGCGGGGCTTGAACTCACAAACCGTGAGATCGTGACCTGAGCCGAAGTTGGACACTTAACCGACTGAGCCACCCAGGCGCCCCACTCACTTTTATAGATAAGTGTAACTGCTAGGTGAACAAGTGCTGTCATACTCGTATTTATTTTTCATGTAAACTTCACATGTTTTTCTTTTCTTCTGTTTATGCTTTTCTTTTTGATAGACTGTAATTTGCTCTGCTGTTTAAAATTTATACATGGCATCTTTTTTTTCATTATTGTGGCAGTTGTCCTTCTCCAATGACCCATGATGACCATTATGTTCTTGTAGCAAATGTTAAAGTTGTATTATGTAGACACACACACACACATTTATATGTATATATGTTTTAAGAATTTTATACATTTTTCTTCTGACAAAACAAGTAATGCATGTAACTATCCGAAAGGACATTTTTCTTCACAGGACAAATACCTTAATTCAGTCTCATTACTCACATTTGCTACCTCATCAGATTGAATCATGTTGGCTTTTAGTTCTGGATTATCGTATATATGCTTCTTCATTTGCTCTAGATTCGCTTGCTCTCAGGTTTTGCCAACAATAACTGTTAACCACAGTATTTGCTCATTCAACTGATTCTATTTCTTCCATCCCGTTCTGGATGGGTCCGTTTCTAATGTGATTACATCCTCCAGAATTGTTTTCAGTTGGGGCATTAGTTCCTTTGGTCTCTATTTAGCAGTATTCAGATTTTCTCCTTGTCTTTTGTACTCTTAAATTTAACTGTACTCTGTCTAGGTGTGAGTTTTTCATTAGCAATCCCATTTTGGTGGGGCGTCTGGGTAGCTCAGTCAGTTAAGCATCCAACTCTTGATTTTGGTTCAGGTCAAGATCTCACAGTTCATGAGATCGAGCCCTCAGTTGGACCCTGAGCTATCAGCACAGAGCCTGCTTGGGATTCTGTCTCCCTCTCTCTCTGCCCCCATCCTTCTCTCTCAAAATAAGTAAATTAATTAAAAATAATCTATTTGCTACTCAGTTGTCCTTCTAAATCCAAGATCTTCCATCTGTCTTTAATTCTGAGAAAAGTTCCTAAATTTTTATATGTTTATATTCCCCCTGAGAACTTTGTTGTGGCTCATTTTTCTTCTTTTATATGGCTGATCTTGTCTAGTATCTCCATATTTATCATACTATTTTTAGTTCTTAATCTGTCCCTTCCAATATTTTTGCTGTAGATAGTATATGTTGCCCGGTTTGTGCTTTCTCTTTTAGATTAATCGTAGGCTTTGACATCTAGTCACTTTTGGTGAGTTCATGTTCTCCTGGTGCGTCAGCTACTCTGTTTCAGCGGGACATCTGAAAAGAAAAGATGATCCTGATTTTCTGGAAATGTGTTTGGGGCAAGGACGAAATGTCAGGCTCCAGCCTCTGTGAATTGTGGAGAATTTACAAATGCGGGGTGGGGGGGGGCTGGGGGGGTAGGCCCTTGTGCAGAGTATCCAGGAACCACAGAACTTTGTGGATTCCAGACTGTTAGCTGTCTCACAGGACTTTCATCCTGCCAGTGATGCCTGCCCCATTTTTAATGGTCACGCAGCTCCGGGAGGAGGCTGTGTCCCTGGGCTGATATTCATTGGGGAATGAATATAGAGGGGGAGGAGGGGGACAGGGAATGTTCAAGGGCAGTGGGTCAGTCTTCACCTGTTTTTGACATCTGATCACTCAGGCAGGGCCTCTTTGCTGCCTCAGTATTCTCTCAGGGACACCACGTTAGCGATCTGAGCCGCCGTAGCAGCTTTCTGGCGAACAGGAAGGCAAAGTTGTCCGCAGACAACATAAGGGAAAGGCAAGTGCCAAATCTGAAAGGCTTTCCTCCACTTGGTCTTCCCAAGGTCCTCTTTGGAGCGCATCCATGGGACGATACGAATCCCCTGGGAGGATGCACCCCCTCATCCTTTCCACAGGCTGCAATTTCAGACCTCCTGCAGCCTTCTCACGGCCTTCTGTTAGTGATTTTGGTTAGCTTCTCGGAGACATTTTCCTGCAGTGGCAGTACGACAAAAGAAACTTGAAGCAAGCTTTAGGCTCTGAACTGTCAGCACAGAGCCCGACATGGGGCTCGAACTCACAAACAGTGAGATAATGACCTAAGCAGCTCAAGCCGTTTCGCTGCCTTGACAAAAACCGGAACCCTCCAATCAGTCGCTGGGTTAATTTCACGAGTAATTTGCATTTGTTTGCTTGTGTTGTTGCTGTCGTTTAAAGAGTTTAAAACCCTTCTTCCAACTTGGGTCTGTTTGCATAGTTTTCTTGCTCAAGGGCCCTTATATATTCATCAATACGTGCACAATCCATTAGACGTTGAGGAGTTCTGTGCTGAAAAGTGGTGTCCATATCAATGAGAACTGAATCAGTTTAAATTCCTGTCTTGTAAAGTGAAGGAAAGTGGGAGAGCTTGAGCTGAGATGGTTTCCTGTCACTGGATCTCATTTAAAATAGAGCTCTCCTGCCAGTAGTGAAACAAAGAACAGCCTGTAGTGTGAAAAAAGTCGAATTACATGTTTGCCTGCCCCGCCTCAGTTTCGATGCGCAAAAAATATAAAACTAATGAAAATGCAAAAATTACCACTTGCACAGTCTGTACAGTTTTAATTCGAAATATTTGTAAGAACTCTTATAAGACTGCACATATATATATGCATATATATATATATATGTAGTGCGTGTGTGTGTGTGTGTGTGTGTGTGAAGGGAGGTGAAATGGATAATTTGAATTACAAAAAAGCCTTGATAACCCCCCACACATCAATTTACCTGTGAACAAAAAGATTCACACTGAGAAAATGGGATTTAGGACTATTTGATAAATTACTACAGACTACTTGAATATTCCATTAGCAAAATAATAGCTCGTTATGGAACCTCAGAAGAATGTAGTGTAATTACAATAGTACTATCCTCCCTTGGGGGGTGGGAGGAAGGTAAATGTTAAAAAATGAGAGCTATTTAACCAATGTTAGCGAAAAATGCCTCAAAACAGACTGAGAGGTTATATGATTTCTGGGACTCGGCGAAATTGTTGTAGTTTCCACCAGCTTTAATTAGTGGACCGTGTTTCTGCCAGGTGAGGATTATTTGCATGCCTGGACGCCTATAAACAGACGCATGCGCACCCCCTGTGATAGTGATGACAGAATGGCCGTGGTCTGTTAAACTTGGCTGTGCACCACACCTGATTGCATTTGAGAAGTGACGGCATGCATATGCTCTTAGTACCAAGTTCAAACATTTTGGAAGATGATAACTGACCAAAGGTGGGTCAGAGGGAGTGTGATGGAGGCATGAAGGAGAGGATGAAGGAGAAAAGACAAGGAGGAATCGGAGACGATACATAGATGCCGAGTGTCCGGCATGGAAATGTGACTTCTGCCACAGAGCTGAAGTGCAAAATACTAAGTTCACAAAATTCCCCCCAAGTTCGTGCGCTGAATGAATTTGTAGCTACTGCCCTTGTGAACCCAAAGTGACATGACGTGAATAAACAAAAATTCATTTTAAGAATTTAGCTTTATTTGTCAGGCCTTGGGTTGTTAACTGTGACATCCAACAAACCACCCTGCGAAAGATAAACTGTGCTAATCAAGTCGTGTAATTTCTTAAAGTTAAAAAGTTGCTTAAGAAAATAAGGGGTATAATTATTAACTTCAGCTGGGAGAGCACGGATCGGAGTGAAAACGAGACCTGAGTCAACATGTGGCTTTTTCTTTTCCTTTTTTTTTTTTTTTTTTGCTTTTGTAAACCTGACATATTTGCCCAAATTTCAAAAATTTGCAAAATATTTCAAGGCAAGAAGCGAGTGTTATGCTCAACGAGCCGGGTTATTCATACCTAAACCACATGGCTATTTTTAACATCACTCAGTTGAAGGTGAAGTATATAATGGCCCTGAACTTCTCCAGGTGAAGTAGATCTGAAGAGAAATGTGATTGGTTCAGTCTCCATGGTGTTGTAAAGATCACTACAGGCCAACAGCATTTGCAGAATTAAGAAAAAAAATATCTAGAGGCGTCTGGGTCGGTTGAACCTCCAACTCTTGATTTTGGTTCAGATCATGATCCCAGGGTCGTGGGCTGTTGCCCCAAGTTGGGCTCCGCACTGAGCCCGGAGCCTGCTTAAGATTCTCTTCTCTCTTTCCCTCTGCCCCTCTCCCCTGCTCACACTCGCTCTCTAAAAAAATAAAAGACAAAAATACCTACATATTCAAAGCAACAATATGGGAACAATTGTGCTTGTTAGCTTGCCTATGGTATTTTATTCAAATATGCACACTGATAGGATGAAGCCAGGACCTTACCCCATTTATTCACTGCCAAACTGTGAAAGCCAGAAACAGATGGACACTCAGCATCTCCTGAATAATATAATACAGAATGTATGATGAACACGTAAGACTGTACATGTATTTTCAGTATGTAGCCACCTTCCCGCTATTTGTGCTAATGATAGCATTCGGTGGCGGAATGGTCCAAAATCATGACTATTTAAATTTGGGAAGTCTATATATTTAGGCACAAACGCGGTTACTTTCGAAAAGATGATTTTCTTGGACACTTTAAAAATACCCTCCTAGTCCTTCAATACACATTGGCAGTGGGGTGGGAAAGTGCCTAGCAATATGATCGAAGAAATTAGAATCCTTTGAATAATCTATAAACAGAAAACCAAAAGGGCCTTATTTAGATTCATCCCTGAAAACGTTATCCAAAGACTCAAGAAGCAGCGTTTCGTGACCGGTAGGAAATCCCCCCAAACACGTATCCTCTCGTGTCCCTGGGGCTCCTTCTGGAAGGACGGGGGTCCCAGGCCCGGGTAACAAGGAGCAAGCGCAGGAGCACGCAGAGGGCAGCTGTTTGGGGCCCCAGGTAAACGCTGCAGCAAGAGGGCTGGAGGCGAGCAGACCTCTCACCCTGAGCGAGCCCGCGGTCAGCGCGCCCTGTTGCCACCCCTGCCCGCACCTCGCACGGCCACGACCCTGCAAGCGAGCACTGCAGCGCCGTCACTGCACGCCTCAGGAAGAGCCGGGCTTCCGGCAGCCAGACGGGAAGTGCGAACCCTGGGAAATCCCGAGAAGCCCCACCCCCACCTGTGGCAGCGCCAGCCAATCCGCGGGCGGCGATGGGAGCGGCGGCTACGGAAGCGCAGACGAGACAAACTAACTCCGAACGGGGTGGGCCTCTCTCTGTCTCGTGCAGCTGCGGTTCCAGAAGGCTGGGCTGCTCCCCCTGACCGGTTCGCTCTCTATCCTCTGGCTGCCGGGCCCAAGGCCGCACGCACGCAGGATCATTTGTAGGTACTATTTCACCAGATTTGGAGAACTTTCAGCCATAATTCCTTCAAAATTTGTTTTCCAGCCCCACACGTTTTTCTGCCTCCTTCTGGCGTGAGATGATACAAGCCTTGGACCATTTGATATTATCCCACAGTTCCCTGATGCTCTATTGATCTCTTCCTTCCCCCTCCCCTCCGCCTCCCCTTCCTTTCCCTTCCTTTCCATCTTTCCTTCCTTTCCCTCCCCTTCTCCTTCCGGTTCTCCCTCCCTCCTTTCTTTGCTTCCTTCCCCTTCTGTTCGAACTAAGTATCTGTTCTTCGATCTTCACCTTTACTCTTTCCTTGTGCCACTTCCATTCTGTCATTGAGACGAAACTGGGAGATTTGTATTTCAGTTCGTACCGTTTTCAGTTCTGTAATTTCCACTTAAGTTCTTCTTTATGTCTTCTATTTCTTTGCTGGGACTTTTCTATCTTTGCGTTTGTGTCAAGGGTGTTTCTGTCGCCCGCCCTTTCCGGTTGGAGACCACTTATATAAAATAAGGGCTTTAAAGTTTCTGTCAGATCATTCCCAAATCTGTATCTTCTCACCCTGTCTCTTTCCTATGCCAGTTGAGCTGTCCCAGGTTCTGTGTATGCTGAGAAACTTCCAGTTATGTTGGGGACATTTCGGATACCACCTTGCATCTCTGGCTCTAGTGGAAAGCCTACAGAGCATGTTGATATTTTTGTTCTGGCAGCATTCAACTTGATTGGGTTCACATCACACGTTTTGACCAGACTTCTTCGGGTTGGCTTCCAAGGTCAATACGGTTTTTAAATCTGTCGTGCGTGTCCTACATGTGGCCCGTCTGGGCCTTGAGGGGCGGGGGCCCTATCCTGTCATTTATTTCTCGCCCTCTGCGTGTGCTGTTCAGACTCAGATCATTGCACATGCAGCTCAGGGAAGCCGGGAGTTCATCCACAACTGGAGGGAGCAAGTTTTCTCAAGCTCTTCCCTCTCTGCTATCTCCCCAGTACTTCTTCCCTTATTTTGAGACCCAAGCCACTGCTTGGAGGGGAAAGTTTTCTCTTCTCAAAGTCGAGGATTCCTGCTGGATCCACGCGTGGCCTTTGCCACCACTGCGCTAGGATCACTCCACTGAGGCCTTAGAGAGAGCAAAGAAAAAAAAATAATAAAATGGGACATCCATCCTCTTTGTGAGCATTTAGGAGACCCTTTTAGCACTTCTTGAACCAGAACTGTAATACTTGTCTGGATTTCTGTCTGTGCCAAGGACCCCTTCTAGTTCTTGGGCCATCTTGAATTCAGGCCATGGAACTCCAGAGGGGAAGAAGGTTGGTGAATTGTCTGTTTGATAATACTTTAAATTCTGGTCTTATCCAAACCACTTGCTGCCATTTGCTTTTTCAGGGTCCTCAAGGAACCACTCCATGCAGCTTTTTTAAAGCTGCCTTCAGCGAGAGTTGGAGTGGAGAGTGCTTAGTCTGTCTTAGCCAGAAGTGAATGCGTCTCTGTCTCTGTCTCTCTCTCTCTCTCCACCTTCCCATCTATCTATCCATCTATGTAGCCATCCCCGTATTAGATCAGCTTAGATCTACACTCTAAAGTTATAAATGGTTGATCAGCATTTTATCTTGGCGGCCCTATTCACCGGTTAGGTTAGAATTTCTTAAAAGCTGGTTTCAAGGTTCCTTTCTATAAGATATCCAAGAGGTGATGATGTGGCTTAGGAAACTGAGTTAGTGAATATGGTGCACAAGTGTTGAGCTGTCGTTTTCTTATCCTGCTGTAGAGATACACATTTAGGATGGTGAGTTTTATTACCCTGAGTGAATTCATATTTTAAGGGACACGGCAACTGAGCCATCTGCCCACCATAAACTTGATTCCCCTTGATCATATCTTTGCTAAGTGGCAGTCATTCTAGGATGAATCTAGAAATACTGCTTCCCAAGGCAGTCCGGTTTGATTGCTATGAAATTCTTCTCTAAATTGAGGCCAAATCAATTCTGCTACATTTTCAACCCCTATTTCATTTTTCTATCTCTTGGGGTCTTAAGAGGGCTTAAAAAAATCTATTTAACTTTTTTTTTTCCCCCAAACAGGAAGACCTTTTAAATATTTGAAGACAACTTCGCTTTCCCCACCTAAATATTCCTGGTTTCTCTGAAAGCTTTTCATAGAAGAGTCTATGGCCCCGTTTCCCTGGGTGGTCTGCAGACCATCTGTTGCAGAATCTTCTGAGGTTCCTATTAAAAAATGCCGATCGTAGGGTTTCCCCTCAGATGTACCGAATCAGAATGTCAGATTGGAGAGCCGTAGCTCTGTGCTGTGGGAGTTGGGCCCCAGCTGGGCTCAGTGTCAGCCTGCTCTCCACTCCTTTGAACTGACTTTCCTCTGCCCATCAAGTGCATACCGGTGGGGAACTCGCCCTTAGAATCTCAAAAGTACTTTAAAAATGTTTCCAGAAATTGGCAAGGGCATTCGCCTTGGGATTCCTGTATTCTCTGATGGACAATACAATTTATAGCAAGTAATGTCATGAGAGCCAGGATCTCAGAGGGTCAGACATACTGAACGTACAAGTTTAAGGTACCCTTTCTGGATCAGAAAGACTAATTAGGGAGAAAGAGAGCTAGAGGTGTGGGGCACGGTAAGGTGACTTTTGTTGTTGTTACATCACATCTGGGCTCAGGAGCTTAGCTGTTCCTCTAGAGGAAAGAGGCAGGAATAGTTTATCTTTAATTCTTTCTTTGTGTCCTGATAGAAATCCTTTCGTACAGAATTTGATCCTCAGCCGCAAAGAAATGGCAGCTCACTGGGCGAAGTGGTTTTTAGTCCAGGTTCCCATTCGATTCCCCTGAGAGTTTCAAAACAAAATACCAGGATTGGGCTCTATGTCTAGAGATTATGATTGAGCTGGTCTGGAATCAGGCCCAGATATCCATTTTGTTGAAGTGCTTCAGGTGATTCTACCATGCAGCGGGGGTCAAGAGCTCCTATCCTAAATCATTAAAGTAGAGCTACCTTCCTGCTGGCATTTCTTGTCAAAAGTGGTGTGAACTGATAAGAGAACCATGAAAAACCTGGGAGCTATTCGGAGACACAACTCCATTGCTTTCGGAAACAAAACAGAACAATTCCAGTTTGAATCTCTAGAGAAGACAGAGACGTGTTTGTATTACTTGGAGTGGGGGGTGTGTGTGTCTTTATAGCACGGAATAAGTAAAAGGAAATAAGTGACGTCCAAAGAGAAAATTCTCCACTTTGCTGCTGAATCAGGAGGGTACAGTGAAAATCAGCCACTCAATTCTTAATGAATACTTTGGTTTCACTAACCTGTTCAGCGTTTAGACACTGCCACCCCTCACTGTTCAGATTATGACAGTTTAAGACAAACTAAAAACGGTGCATGTTTTCGGAGATGATCTTGGAGCATTTCAAAGACAAATAGTTCTTCCTTCTGCCCCTAGAAGCGTATATGTAATTGGGATTGTGGGCTCCGTGTCTACAGCTTGAAATAAAACTAACATCTTGGTTTTTTTTTTTTTTTTTCATTTTTCACTCCCTGCATATTTGTACCCAGTGGTTTTTCCCTCTTCTGAAAACAATACACTCTAGCAAAACCACATTATAATCAGACTTGACCTTCTTCCCCACCCATCCCCCAAGATTCAACTTTTCAACTTCTACAGCTGTTGTGAGCTGTGCACCAAATCAAAGCTGAGAGAAGCTTTGTAGTTTCTGAAATGTCCCCTTCTTTCCAGAAAGTGACAGAAAATCTTGGGATGTCTGAGCCACTGCCAGACGGCGACAGATCTCGCAAGACCTGCCTCCCCTCTCATCTCTCAGGAACTCAGCTGATTGAAGGAAGCCACCTGTTCCCAGGCCGCCGCCGCTCCCTGTAATCAAGAAATAACCACGCTGGGGAGAAATATCTCTTTGTTGGTTCTGGTGAGTGTCCTAGGAGTTTGTGGCGTAACCAAACGTGAGCAAACTTGAGCCAAAATTAATGTCAAGAGAGGAGCAGAGGCATATCAATGGTCAGTGCTCATTTTTCTGCTATTACCCTACGGTTCTCTGTGGATATTTGGGCTACTGCTTTGTCGTATGTAGTGACATAAAGAAGGTATTTTCCCTCCTTTGGAGTTTCAGACTTTTATTGCCAAGAAGACCTTATTTTTTGTTTTTAATTCTTATTTGTTTTTGAGAGACAGAGAGAGAGGGAGAGAGAGAGTGTGTGTGAACAGGGGTGGGGCAGAGAGGGAGACACAGAATCCGAAGGGGGCTCCAGGCTCTGAGCTGTCAGCACAGAGCCCGACGCAGGGCTCGAACTCACGAACCGTGAGATCATGACCTGAACCAAAGTCGGATGCTCAGCCGACTGAGCCACCCAGGTGTCCCCTTTATTTATTTATTTATCTATTTATTTATTTATTTTTAAATTTTTAAAGAAGACTTTTTAAAGAAAGGTGTTCTAGTCGTAACAGTGACTCGTAGAGCGGGTTTGTGCGAGCAATTAGCAGTCTGCCCACACCAGGACAAGAGCTGGCTTTGGCCAATTAGATGTTTCAGCCTCTGAATTTTAATCTGGAGCAGAAGGTGCAAACACAGGGAGACTGAAGATGCATTCATAGCTCTCGCTGTGAGCGGTGAGGGTGTGGTGTCCAGCCCCGTCCGTGTTCTGTGGGACCTGAGGTAACGTCTCAGTTGGGCATTTCTGCCACGAGGCAATTGTTTTGTTTCTTGCTTCTTTACCAAATTCCTTCACTTCTGGCGTACTTCCTGAGGCTGATTTTCCACCCTTGTGCAGATTCTGTGGACCCGTTGTATTTCCAATAAGTACGTTTCTTTTTATTTAAGTTTATTTATTTTGAGAGAGAGCACGCACACAAGCAGGGAAGGGGCAGAGAGAGGGGGAGAGAGAGAGAGATTGAGAATCCCAAACAGGCTCCATGCTGTCAGCACAGAGACTGACAAAGGGCTTGAACTCATGAACCTCGAGATCATGACCTGAGCCGACATCAACAGTCCGACGCTTAACAGACTGAACCACCCAGGCACACCTCCGATAAATACATTTCTATTTAAATAACCCAGGACCACTTTGTGTTGCCCGCAACTGAGGGTCGTACCTGAGACACAGGAGATGAGCACTGTGCACTCATTACAATGAGAAGCGATCATTTTTATTCCAAGCCCAGCAATATTTCTTGGGAAAAGTTCTGCAGTTTTGCAGTACAGTGTATGAAATTATAATCCAGAGCATAAACATGAGATTAGAGGTAAAAATCAGAAAATTCAACTGTGGAATGCTGTAAGAAGTTGACTGGGGTTATTGGATTTTGAGATTGAATATTCTCTTCCGGAACGCCTTAGAATGAAGCACATGCTGATTTTTGTACAATGATCTGGATGCTTTGAAGCAAGGGCCGGTCAGCATTCCATATACCATGGGTGTGAGAGGCTCTCTGCGATTAAATGTAATGTGAGAACTATTGCCATTTCTTTTGTGTTTCGATACAGGATTGGAAATCTCTTCTTCTGATGATTTGAATCTGGGTCATGTATTCTCCGCTATTGTGGGGTTGAGGAAAACAAGCAATAACCACTGGAACTTTTGGAACGTTCCAGCCCTTTTATCAATCACCTAGGTCACCTCGTTTCAAAGGATTCTTCTCTGGGGCACCTAGACTTTGAGGAACCCCAAAGGAAAGAAAATAAAAGCTTTTTTGTTGTGTGAGGCCTGTAGCAGGTGAATGGAGGGAGTGTGAACACTTCTCTGGTTAGACGAGCTAGTTAAATAAGAAGTCCTGGGAAAGCCCTTGGGAGTAAAGCCATTCTCTCTATAGTTTTCCTTTGTAAAGGATAAAGATAGGGTTGAGTGAACCCAGAAGCTTTTTCCTGTCAGGGGGGAATCCGAACAAAGATTTCTTTTAAAGACAGCGTGCTTAGTACTGTCTAGTGACAGATGAATCTCAAAAGACTCGGTCGTGATAAAACCCCAACGTGTGGATTCTCGGTGGATGCACAGAGTAACTTCTCTAAACTTTTCTCTACACGTCCTTTCTTGCCCTGACACCGAATTTCCTGTTTCTGACTCTCTTCCCTCCTCCTAATACCATCTGGCCCTTTATCTAGAAGTATTATTTAAAAAAATGTAAAAAAAAAAAAAAAACCACCAAAAACGAAAACAAAAACAAAAAACCCCACGAAACCCCTCCAAGTTGTTCCCGTTCTAGAAAGAAATAGAGCTGCATGTTGTTGAACGCCCATCCTTTCAGAGTAGAGCACCACGGTATTGAAATAGTCAAAAGAGTTCTTTTTGTGGACATTAGACTCTCTGGCTCATGTTCACCTTCTAAAGTCATTGTTTCCAAGAGACTAATATTTCTTTGCAGGTCAGGCATTCTGGGATGATTAATTAAGGATGGTGAGTAGACCGCTCAAAATGCCTCCTGCTCCGGAAGTAATAAATATGGTAAGAATCCCACCATACACTGTTCAGGCACAGCTCTCCCTTCCCTGCATTCATTCCCTTAATTCCAGCCTTTTCCCAGCACTTGGGTGCATAGCTCCACGAGGTTCTACACTCGCCAGGTGTTTCTCTCTCTGTCCTGAGTTATGACGTTGACTTCTGATTATGACCCGTGTGTGAGGTGATGTTTTACTCCTACGAAAATAATTTTGTATTACCTTATCTTCTCACACATTACCCTGGAGTATCATGTACACATGGATGGCTGCCTAAATATATATGGAAAAACTGTTGAAAAAATATTTGACTGAGGTGGGCCTAATGGCATAAAACCCGTGGAATTGCATAGCTCTCATTTTCAGCCCTTGGATTCCGTGTTCCTGCTGTTACTTATGTTTGTCCTTAGCGAAGTTCTCTCTGACGCCTGGAGACGTGAACACAGAGAACCGTCTCCCCAGCAAACACCCCCAGGGCTGCTGTGTGTGACGGCATAGATTATAAGGAACCGGCGTCCGTGGCTGCCCTTATACGCCTCATCTTATCACATTTTCTTCCTTCCTTGAAGACAGGACTCACTAAATAATATATAGGACAGAGATACTGATTAGATGGCTGAGCCAAATGTAAGCATGCGGGCTTGGTCAATGATTCGATGATTGGAGGCAAGTTGGCTCCTATCTATTTCCAGTCTCTCGACACCATTCATTCATGCTACATGTGGTATTCGGATCTCTACCACGTGCCAGGTGGCAGCGAAGCAATAGCTGTATGATACCCCCCGATTCTCTTGTCATACTTGCAAAACCTGAGTTTGCTGCTCTGCTTTATATTTCCAGGTCTTTGGGGGACGCCTGGGTGGCTCAGTCGGTTAAGCGTCTGACTTTGGCTCAGGTCATGATCTCACGGTTTGCGAGTTCGAGCCCCGCGTCACGCTCTGTGCTGATAGCTCGGAGCCTGGAGCCTGCTTCGGATTCTGGGTCTCCCTCTCTCTCTCCGCCCCTCCCCTGTCCATGCTCTGTCTCTCTCTGTCTCAAAAATAAACAAAAAACATTAAAAAAATATTTATATTTCCAGGTCTTTGAACATCGTGCGTTTGGGCCCTTCTGAAAAATAAGGTATAATGCACATACAGTAAAATCTGTCCCTTTTAGAGTAAAGTTGGATGATCCTTGAAGTCTGGTAACTACCACCACAGGCAAGATCCAGAACTGCCCCATTACTCCACAGTGTCCTTCCTGCCCCTTTAAAGTTCGCCTCCTCTGACCCTGTAGAAACTGGTGATTTTGTATTCTCTCTCTATGGTTTTCCCTTGCCCAAAATGCCACACAAATGGAATCATACGTTATTAGTGTATTAAGCCTGCCTCCTTTCACAGAACATAATGCATTTGAGATTCAGTCACATTATTAACATGTATCCATAATTTGTTCCTTTTTACTGCTGTGTAGTAAGGATGTACCATGGTGTGTTTATCGATTCATTCATTGCAGGGGTGGGAGGTGGTATTTGGGATGTTTCCAGTTTGGGGAGGTTATTTTTTTTTAATTTTTTTTAATGTTTATTTTTGAGACAGAGAGACAGAGCATGAACAGGGGAGGGGCAGAGAGAGAGGGAGACACAGAATCTGAAACAGGCTTCAGGCTCTGAGCTGTCAGCACAGAGCCCGATGCGGGGCTCGAACTCACGGACCGTGAGATCATGACCTGAGCCGAAGTTGGACGCTTAACCGACCAAGCCACCCAGGCGCCCCGGGGAGGTTATTTTTTTAATGTTTATTTATTTTTGAGAGAGAGAGAGAGAGAGAGAGAGAGAAACCAAGTGTGAGTGGGGAGGGGCAGAGAGAGTGGGAGACCCAGAATCCGAAGCAGGTTCCAGGCTCTGAGCTGTCAGCACAGAGCCTGACATGGGGCTTGAACCCATGAACCGTGAGATCATGACTGGTCCAAAGTCGGATGCTTAATCAACTGAGCCACCAAGTGCCCCAAAAGACTATAAATGCTCACGAAGAGGTTTTTATGTAAACCTAATTTAAAAAATTTCACTCAGGTGTATACCTAGGAGAAAGATTGTATCATTTGTTCAATGGATGTTTAACTTTATAAGAAACTGACAAGCTGGTGTTAAAAGTACCTATACCATTTCGCATTTCCACCAACAGTGTATGAGCCATCTAGTTCCTCCACATCGTCTCCAGTGGTTGGAATTGTAGTTGTTTGTTTTTATTTTGTATTTTAGCCATTCCAATTGTGAAGTAGCGGTATCTGGCTGGGGTTTTAATTTGCATTTCCTTAATGACTGATGATATTCATGCATAGTCATATTTGTTTTTCTGTACTCTGATTTTTTTTTTCTTCAAGTTTCCGTCTTATGTGGACTCTGACAACAGAGCACATGTCATCTTCTCTAAACACCTTCTCAGACTGTCAGCCGGAGAGGTACATTCTCGCTCTTTGCGGTTTGAGGGTCAATAGCAGCTTGAATGGGCTGGTGCATTTCTCATTTGCCTCCAAGCTGTCTGGTTCAATAGAAGGATGGTGGATCTCGGGTGAATAGGGACTCTGTTCTATTTATGTTTGTATTTTGAGTGCCTGTTTCAGAGCCTGGTGTTGAGCTTGTATCTGACCAGTTAATGATTAGATATATGAATTCAGATCAACTGCGTTTCCTCCTGTGTCCTATAATAGGGTTAGACAGTATAATTACAATAATCCTGTCTGTCCAGATGCTGTAATGATTCCATCACTTAGTCTCGCTGCAGGAACAAGGTCTAGCAAACATGTTGAGGCTGCAGGGTGGTGGTACACACATATATACAAGGCGGCTGATGATATAATAATGAACTATTAATAATATGTATTGAGTGCATTAGAAGCGGTAGGAACTGTACCAGGTCAGACGTTTAGTACATTATTCAATTTGTTCCTCATAACAACCTTATGAAGATACTATTTTTTGAAATGCTCATTTATTTATTTTGAGAGAGAGCGAGAGAGAGAGAGCTCGCACACGTGTGTGAGCAGGGGAGGGGCAGAGAGAGGGAAAAGAGAGAATCCCAGACAGGCTCTGCACTGTCAGCACGCGTCCCGACTTGGGGTTTGATCCCACAAACTGCGAGATCATGACCTGAGCCGAGATCAAGAGTCAGACGCTTAACGGACTGAGCCACCCAGGTGCCCCTGACGTCAATATTATTACCTGATATTTTCATGTTATAAATCAGGAAACGGGGTATCAAAGTGATTGAAGCAACTTGTCCAAAGTAGCCCAGCTCTAAAGCCCTGGAGCCGAGCTATGAACTCCTGTCCGTCACTCTCTAAATCCTTTGTTATTCCCTGCTGGGCAGCAGGGTCCCTAACCTGTGCCATGTGCTGTCCTAGATTCATTGCACCGTCTGTGTCCTGGTCTGTCCATCTAACAATCACAGCTGAAAGATCTCGGGAATAAGCGGTTTCTTGCCTTTAAATAAAACTAAATAAAATGTTAGTGTTTTATAAATAACCACTTTCAATAGATATGAGGGGAATACAGAAATAATAGATCGAATTTAATGAGCTGTCTGGATTGCTAAGGTCCTTGAGCACAGTTGAAAATAAGGTAACTCTGATAAGAAATCAAACTGCTGTATTCGAGGCGGATGGGTAAGGGGATGGACCCAAGCTCAGCACCTGTTAAATGGCAGCATTTTATGCAAGCTACCTTGGGGGCGCAGTGGTTCTATTTCTTCCGTTCCCTCCTGTCCCTCAGCTCAAGATCCTGTTGATTCCCCTAATTGCTTCTGTTTTATTCGGTAGTACCTCACAGTTTATTAAGGAAGAGAGAAACTGCAGTGATTTACCATTAAACTTCCACTGTAATTACATTTCCACACACGTAGGCTCTTGTCAGCCTCACAAGTCAGCTCAATATTGCATACATTAATGTTATTAGGATATTAACAACTATTAGATGCTAGGCAGAGCAATCTGTTTTTTCATTAAGCACTAAGTAACATTCAGGGATGTGCCATTGAGGATATTGACAAAGAAGCAGAGCCCTGGGGCGCGGAGACGGGCCTTGCATTAAAGCTGAGGATTGTGCTGCCTCCCCCCAGTTGCAAAAATGCACGGTGTCACCCCATGTGTCTCCTGGGAGTGTTTGGCACAACAGGCCTGGCGGGATTTGAGAGCAGGGGAAAAATGTCTGACGCAGTGAAAAAAAATTAAATAACCTTCTTATAATATGATTTATGGGATGCATTCTGGAGGCTAGAGGGATGCCATTCTATCACTCCATCAGGTGGTCAGAAGGTGTGCTTCCTTTTCTCATTTTCCCCTCTCTCTTTGGCTGAGAGACCATTCTTTTATAGTCCACCATCCAAACGTAGCGGTGATGACTCCTCCTCCAGTATTTCTCGCTTGGCACGTAGAGCCTAAGTCTATTGAAAGTAGTCTGGCCAGATCTTAAAAACAGACTACATGGCGATGAACATTCTGGCAATTGTTTTGTGAAATACATAAGATGGCGGATGAAACGGATGAAGCGCCTGATGCTAGGACGGCAAATGTCTATTCCAAGTTCTTCAAAGCAAAATGGAGTACGTTGCAAAATGGAGTTCTTTTCTTCAGAAAAGAAAGGCATGGGTGAATCGTTTGATTTTCTGAATGAAAGCGTTCTTCTAGTTAGGAGTGCCTGGGTGGCTCAGTCGGTTAAGCGTCCCACTCTTCATCTCGGCTCAGGTCATGATCTCACAGTCTGTGGGTTCGAGCCCAGCATTAGGCTCACAGCTCAGAGCCTGGAGCCTGCTTCAGAATCTATGTCTCCCCCTCTCCCTCTACCCCTCCCCAGCTCACACTCTGTCTCTCAAAAAATAAATAAACATTAAAAAAAATTTAAAGATTCCACATACAAGTGAGGTAATTTGATAGTTGTCTCTCTGTGGCTGGCTTATTTCACCTAGCATAGCATCTTTCATATTCATTCATGCTGTTGCAAATGGTGGGATTTGATGTTAACCCTTTATTAAATATGTGGTTTGCAAATATTTCTTCCCATTCCATAGCTTGCCTTTTTATTTTGTTGATTAATTGCTTTGCTATGCAAGGCATTTTTATTTAAATAGTCCAACTTATTTATTATTTGCTTCTGTTATCTATTTAAAAAATTATTGCTAACACCAATATTCAAGAGTTCTTTCCTCTGTGTTTTCTTCTAGGAGTTTTTTGAGTTGATTATTGTGTTTGTGTTTAGTATAATATAATTTAATTCTTTTGCATGTGGATATCCAGTTTTCCCAACACTATTTATTGAAAAGACTCTTCTTTCCCCATTGTATATTCTTTGCACTTTTGTCAAAAATTAGTTGACTTTTTATGCGTGGGTTTCTTTCTGGGTTCTCCATTGTGTTCCATTGCTGTGTGTGTGTGTATGTGTGTGTGTGTGTGTGTGTGTGTGTGTGTGTGTGTGTGTGTTTTGCCAACACTATATGGTTTTGGTTACTATAGCTTTGCAATATAGCTTGAAGTTAGAAATTATGACTTCAGGTGCCTCCAGCTTTATTATTCTTGTTCAAAGTTGCTTTAGCTATTTGGTGTCTTTTCTGTGAGAAATGCCACCAGAATGTTGATTGGCATTGCACTGAATGTCTAAATCACTTTGGATAGAATGGGTATTTTAACAGTATCAGTTCTAATCTATGGGCACAGGATATCTTTCCATTTATTTGTGTCTCCTTTGATTTCTTTCATCAAGATTTTATAGTTCTCAGCGTGCAGATCTTTCACTTCCTTGTTAAATTTATTTCTACTTATTTTATTCTTGCCTATGTAATTGTAAATGGGATTGTTTTTTTAAATTTTATTTATTTATTTATTTATTTATTTATTTATTTATTTTGAGAAAGAAAGAGAGAGAGTGCACTCACATGTGGGGGGGAGGGGCAGAGAAAGAGAGGAAGAGAAAAACTCCAAGCAGTCTTCATGCCCAGCACAGAACCAGATGCAGAGCTCAATCCCGACTGTGTGGTCATGACCTGAGCTGAAACTGAGTTGGATGCTCAACCAACTGACCCATTCAGGTGCCCCAATGGGATTGTTTTCTGTTTTTTTTTTTATTTTTTTTAATGTTTATTTAGTTTTTGAGAGACAGAGACAGAGCATGAGCTGGGGAGGGGACAGAGAGAGAGACGGAGTCACAGATTCTGAAGCAGGCTCCAGGCTCCGAGCTGTCAGCACAGAGCCTGATGTGGCACTCTAACTCATGAACCACAAGATCATGACGTGAGCTGAAGTTGGATGCCCAGCTGACTGAGCCACTAGGATTGTTTTCTTAATGTCTTTTTTGGGAAGTTTGTTGTTAGGGTATAGGAATGCAATTGGTTGTTGTATGTTGACTTTATATTCTATTACTTGTTCTATATTTGTTAACGGTAACAGTTTTTGATGACATCTTTATGGTTTTCTATATATAAGATTATGTCATCTGCAAATAGAGACAATATTTCTTTTTCCTTTCTAATTTGGATGCTTTTTTTTTTTTCTTGCCTAATTACTCTGGCTGAGACTTTTACTACTTAATACAAGGGACAAGAGCAGGCACTATTATCTTGTTTCTTAGAGGAAAAGCTTTCAGCTTTTCGCCATTGAGTATGATATGGGCTTGTTACATATGACTTTTATTATATTGAGGGACATTCCTTCCATATGTTAACTTATTAAGAGGGTTTTTTTTGTCATAAAAGGTGGTGAATTTTGTGAAATGCTTCTTTTTGTATCAAGATGATTGTATGGTTTATATTTTTCCTTTTTTTAATGTGCTGTATCACATTTATTGGTTAGCATACATTGAATCATCCTTGCATCCCAGGGATAAATTCAACTCGATCATGGTGTATGATTCTTTTAATGTGCCATTGAATTCAGTTTGCTGGTATTTTGTTGAATATTTTTGAATCTATGTTCATTAGGAATATTGGCCTGTAATTTTCTTTTCTTGTAGTGTCTGGTTTTGGTAATCAGGGTGATGCTGGCCTTGTAGAGTGAGTTTGGAACTGTTCCTTCTTCTTCAATTTTTTAGAAGTTAGAGTAGGAATGGTATTAATTCTTCTTTAAATGGTCAGTAGAATTCACCAGTGAAACCGTCTAGTCCTGGATTTTTCTTTGTTGGGCGGGTTTTTTTTATTACTGATTTTTATTTCTTAGTCATTATTGCTCTGTTCAAATTTTCTATCTCTTTTGACTCAGTCTTAGTAGGCCGTGTGTTTCTGAGAATTTCTCTGTTTCTTCTAGGGTGTCAAATTTGTTGGTGTATAATCATCCATAATAGTGTCATGATCCTTTGTATTTTTGTGGTATAAGTTATATAGCGTCTCATCTTTCATGTCTGATTTGATTTGAATCTTCTTTTGTTCCCTTAGTTATTCTAGCTAAATCTTTATTAATTTTGTTTATATTTGAAAAAAAAAACCCTCTTCATTTCACTGATCTTTTCTGTGGTCATTCTAGTCTCTATTTCATTTATTTCTGCTCTAATCTTTATTTCTGTCCTCAAACTAACTTTGAGTTTAGATTGTTCTTTTTTTTTTTTTTCTGGCTTCTAGTGGTATAAAGACAGGTTGTTTATTTGAGTTCTTTCTTTTTTCTTACTGTAGGTATCAATCATTATGAACTTCCCTCTGAGAACTGTTTTTGCTGCAGCCCATGAGTTTTGTGTGTTGTATTTCCATTTTCGTTTGTCTCAAGGCATTGACAATGTGTTGATTTCTTCTTTGTCCACCCAACTGTTTAGGAGCATGTTGTTCAATCTCCCCATACTTGTGAATTTTCCAGACTTCCTTCTGTGAGCTGTAGCGGCAAGAGCTGCAGGGCTCATGGTGACTGTGCCAGCCATTAGTTTCCTCAGTGGTGAGAGCTGCTGGGGTCCTCTGTGGAGCAGTCAGCTGAGGACTGGGACAAAGTTGTCAGTGATACAAGCACTTAGGGTTCACAGTTGTTTACAAGGGCTGTTGAGGTCCTCAGTGGTGAAGGCCCCTGGGAACCATGGTCACTCCTACTATGTGGCTGCTCTTGGTAGTACTTGTTCCTCCTCGTCCTAATCATCTCTAGATGTTTCAGCTGCCCTGGTCTCTGCGTGGGCTGAAACCAAAGCGGTCCTTCACGCAGTGCCCCGAAAGGCTGAGGAAGCTTGTTGCTCACCCCTCTCTCCTTTTCCTGTTGAGGAAAACTGTCTCAGGCTGGGGAGTTCTCTCTTGGTGCTGAATGGTGTGGGCCTAGGGGATAGGATGATGCTGGCAAAATGAGAACATTTCCCCTGTTTCTTTTTGTGCAGTTATTCTCAAGATGTTTCTTCCATTGTGTTACTGAAGCTTTGCAAGTGGATTCGTAAGATCTTCCAGGGCTGTTTTTGTTGGTGAATAGCCACCTAATTGTTGTTCTTTGTGAGGGATGAAGGATGGAGGGAGTCTCCTATTCCACCACCTTGGTGACATCACTCTCTCTCTCCCTTTTTTTTTAATGTTTACTTATTTATTTTTGAATGAGAGAGAAAGAGTGAGCAGGGAGGGGCAGAGAGAGAGAGGGAGGCAAAGAATCCCAACCAAGCTCCATGCCATCAGCACGGAGCCCCACACAAGACTTGAACCCAGGAACCATGTGATCATGACCTGAGCCAGAATCAAGAGTCAGAGGCCAAAACGACTGAGCCACCGGGTGTGGTGATGTCACTCTCTTAAAATTTTTGTTTGTTTATTAGTTATATTATATCCCAAGGCAGCAATAGGCCTTTAAAAATGGAAGGCTTATGTAAGGCTGTTCAAAAGGAAATGTAGTAATACTTCTGGAAAGAAACAAAGCAAAATGAACCTATGAGAAATTGTTTATAAGTTACATGCAATGTCATAATTTCATAGGCTGGCTTTTAAAGCAACAGCTTTAGTTACCACTTGGGCAAGGTTTATGTGTTATATTTACTAGACTTGTTTCAAAATGTATTGACCAAGTATTGAATTTTATATAACCTTATAGATTTTCCCAAATTAGAAGTGTCTGTTACCTATTTAGAGTACTTTTAAGTACTATACTAAATTTGTTGTAAGTTGAAGGACTAAAGTGTAGCTTATGTCATGTAATAACATAACATTATGTGTGGTGGAGAGAAATCACCCCTTCATGAATTCCTTACTTTGTTGTGTCCCAAAGAAAGAGAACCCATGTATATGGAGTTCACCATATCTCAATCTTTTCTTTGTTTTTGAACTCATTTTGTAATGACACTCTAACAAATGCAAATTATTACTTTTTTTTTTTTAATGTTTATTTACTTTTGAGAGAGAGAGAGAGAGAGAGAGAGAGAGAGACAGAATGCAAGTGGGTTAGGGGCAGAGAGAGAGGGAGACCCAGAATCCGAAGCAGGCTCCAGGCTCTGAGCTGTCAGCACAGAGCCCAACACAGGGCTCGAACTCACGAGCCATGAGATCATGACCCAAGTCGAGGTCGGCCGTTCAACCGACTGAGCCACCCAGGCACCCCGCAAATTAACATTTTTAAAGCAGCTGGTTATTGAAGTTTTTCTCAGAAACATTTTCTAGAGATAGAGAGTAGCAGAATTTGAATTTTAGGAAAGCTGTCTCTTCCCCATTGACCCGTTCCTTAGTCCTCCTCACATCCCTTCTGTTCACCCAAACACACACAGGAATTGCCACTTTGGCCAGATTCCGAGACACAGATCGGGCCCATTTTGTAGTGGGGGATAGCTCTGCGAAAAGTGGTGCCCGTGATCATCATCCTGTCTTGCCTCCATGTGGTAAGCAGACATCCCTGCCTCTAATGTTCTCCCTTGATCCCTTGTCTACATGGTAAAAGCCACAAACAGAGTTTGGCCTGACTTTTTTGGCGGGGGTAGGGGGGTGGGGAGGGGGGAGAAGGGAGGGGATGATGAGCTACCTTCATCTTATAAAACTGCTTTCGTGCATTGGATTTCTCATTAATTTGGGCTCAGCAACTTGCTTGTGACGAGAACTTAAAAGCCAGGGAAGGGCCTCTACTTCTGTGGAAGTCAAACATTCCACCCCAGCTTTACTACAGGGCTTAAGTGAGAGTGACGGACAGTAGGGTAATTACAACAAAGTGGTGATTGAACTTCTCATTTGTCACTGTCTCTTGTGTGGGTAGGGCTGCGTGATCTCATAGGTAGGAAAGAAGATCCTGTGGCAGCGTGGGAAGGCTTCCTTCATCTCATGGGTGTAAATCAGGGTAACAAAGAACTTCACCTTGACTCCGTGTATTTTGGGTAGATGAAGTTTAGTGATTCACTTTCCGACCTCCATAAAGATGATACAAATATACAACCTCTTCCCAGATTTGGCACGGATGAACTCTAAGAAGAGCTACTTGAATGGATGCTACTCATATTTTGTTTTTTAAAGTATTGAAGCATGTATTTCCCCCAACAACATTGTAAACACCTTAAGGAGAAAAAGGGCATATGAATCATTCTTGTGGGATGCTATCACAACGCATAGCACATGGTTAGTGCTCAATAAACGTTTGTTGAAAAGAACTGATATTAATGTCAGTCGAAAAGGCTAATTTTCTGCTTATAGTTTTGTTGTGTTTTTCTCCCTTTTTGACATTTTAGGAAAACAATATTAATAGTTATTTACAGGCCTTACTTTTGACCTTTTCATCTGAATTAAAAATAAGTGTAGATCATTGGTGCATTTGATTCAGAAATTAGAATTATGTGGTCGTTAATAGGAAGAAAGGTTGGAAATAGCAAGACAGCAGTCTTATGGTTTATTTCCAGTGCAGACTGTCAGTCAGCTAGTCCGATCTGCCAACATACCGAGTTCAGCTGCATTGTTAAATAAACGTATGTAGAATTAAATTTGCTGAATTAAAGAACTATATAGCAATTTTGTTTTGTGTACAGTTTCAGAGAGGCTCAGCTCAACTTACTCAGCAATGTATGTAGCAAATCCTGCCAGGGTGTTTTGGTTAAAGAATGTAATGGAGGAGGGTAATATTGTCTTTTCCGTTTGTGTCTATTTTTTTTATCTTTAGAGTTTCTATAGTTCTCCATTGCTGTTGAACATCAGGAGACAAGTAGTTTTCTTTATTCTGGTATGCTTAGACATGACCGATAAAAGCTTATTGGTAGAGGGCAGTTCCTTCCAACATTAAATTTTATACGGAACTTGGCTTTGTGAAATTTTCTATTAGAAAAGCTGATAATAAGAAAAACAGTTCTATTCTAAGGCACATATGACTCCATCAAATAAGATTGATATGGCAAAAAGATAAAGCACCATTGAATAATAATTGATTTGGCGAACTGTACATTTAGATTTTTTTCTATACTGGAATATTACAGGGAAGGTGCTGAAAATTGTGTCCTTTGAATGTTGAAAATCATATCTTTTTTGTGACACTCATTCAGATCTTAGAACGTGCCTACCCTACCCCACAATGGAAATTCTCAAGATTACTTTGCTGGCAGAATTTCAGGAAGCAATGGGGATTTTTTTTTCAGAATGCCTTAAAATATTATTATAATTTCACTCTGCTATGTATAGTCACAGCCATAAAGACTTTCATGCAGGGCAGTGAAGGAGCCAGTAAAGCATAAGCCATACTTTCAAAAGTATGACAGTGTGGCTAGGAACTCACATCTGGAGCCAAAGATGAGTTCAAATGCCAGCTTCACTGCCTTCTCTAGCAGAAATTGCCAACTGTCTACCAAAGATTTGTGTTCCCCATCCATAGTATGAACATACTTCTGGGCAGAGGCTTCTATGCTATGGTCTCAATTTTCCAATCTTCCTTGCTTCTAGACAAAGCCGTAGGACTGATTCTCACTAATGGACAGTACGTGGGAGTGAAGAGTATCATTTGTAGGGTGCTGTGATTTTCCTCTTCCACAGTGACTTTGTAAGCCGTCTTGAAGAGAATGTAGCTGTTTAGTTTCTCAGGATCCAGGGGGAAAAAAAAAGGGGGGGGGGTTAGAGTGGGAGAGAGCCAAAGCATAAGAGACTCTTAAAAACTGAGGGGCGCCTGGGTGGCGCAGTCGGTTAAGCGTCCGACTTCAGCCAGGTCACGATCTCGCGGTCCACGAGTCGCGAGTTCGAGCCCCGCGTCGGGCTCTGGGCTGATGTCTCAGAGCCTGGAGCCTGTTTCCGATTCTGTGTCTCCCTCTCTCTCTGCCCCTCCCCCGTTCATGCTGTGTCTCTCTCTGTCCCAAAAATAAATAAACATTGAAAAAAAAATTAAAAAAAAAACAAAACTGAGAACAAACTGAGGGTCGATGGGGGGTAGGTGATGGGTATTGAAGAGGGCATCTTTTGGGATGAGCACTGGGTGTTGTATGGAAACCAATTTGACAATAAATTTCATATATTAAAAAAAAGAGAGAATGTAGCTATAACAATGCAAATCTTGAGTCTAAAATCACTGCAAGGAAGATTATCCACTTAGCACTCTCTTTGGACTGTTGTATAGAAGAGAAACTTCTATTGTTTTAGCTACTAAGGTTTTAGAATGTATCTTTGCTAGCAACTAGTATGGCCTTAACTACTGCGGTCACTCAACTTCAGTTTTCCTCACAGATAAAATGAGAGTGAAGTTATTTAAAGTTCATACATACAGTGATTATCAGGGTGGCTCTCGGGTGGCTCAGTCGGTTAAACGTCTGACTCATGATTTCAGGTCAGGTCAGGATCTCACAGTTCATGAGTTCAAGCCCCATGTCTGGCTCCGAGCTGACATTGGGGAGCCTGCTTGGGATTCTTTCTCTCTCTCTGTCTCTCTCTGTCCCTCCCCCTACCCTTTCAGGAATAAATAAATAATTTTTAATAAGGAGTTGGCTCTTATTATGAGGGTTTGCTGTTGCCGTTTTGTGATCTCTGTAAATGTTTTAAACACCAGCATTTCCTAGATAGAGGACAAGCCATAGCAGACACCAAGAAGTTAAGCATATATGCATGTGGAAAATAATTAACGTTGAGAGTATAGTCAGTGATGTCATTTCTCCCCCTGGGGGTTGGGAAAGGGTTTCCATTATTTTAGTTTGCCGAATGCAGTTTGCCATGGGGAACTTTACCTTGACATCAGGTTGAGCACCAGTGTGGCTTGCTCCAACATAAAAATAGGGGACCAATGTCTACCGCCTCCATCTTTACCACTTCCCTTCTCTTAAGAGATTCATTTTTGAGTGTCTGTTATTTCCAGGCATTACACTGGTTGATTTTACATGTCCTTCAAAGCAGGAGGGGTGATATGGGGGTACTCACTGGTAAAGTTCCTAGGGAACTGTCGTGGGAAATCAGCCTCAGGCACTGCAGAACATGAAGGCAAAGGGTGATGTGAAGATAGAGAAGTAGACCCATGACAGAATGGCCCAGCCAGTGCAACAAGTCATATGAGACATGTATGAGAACTGAGAACACCAGGCTCAACACTTGCTCTACATCACACAAATTTCTATTTATTCCTGTGCCACAGTCTCAAGACTTCTGAATTTCGCTATTCAGATAGTGTCTTTTCGAAAGCATTTCTGACTCCTTGAAGAGAAGTGATGACTTTTCCTGACCAAAAAAAAACACAAAAAACAAAAACAAAAACAAAAAAACAAAATACCCACCAAAAAAACACGAAAAACAAAAACCACCAAAAACAAACCAGGCTAATTTTAAAGGGATATTCCTCTCTTCAAATTCCATTCCACAGAGACCGTCTACCCTTTAGTTTACAGAATACATCTACGTGTTTTTTTTTGTATAAAGACTTTTCCAGGTTTGTGCACCTATTGTCTGTTGCTATTTTATGCCATTTTTATGTGGTCATAGTATGGTATGATACTAAGATTACTATATGCAGAGTAGTTGGGATGGTGAAGTTGATATAAACGGCTATAAATAAAAGTTATTAGAAATACACTTTCTCTACCTTTATTTTCATCCAAGATAGAAGTGTTTTTGGAGACAATAACAGAAAGTAAGATATCTAATTCTAAAGAAAAACAAAATATAATTGTTGTCCTTCTATGTCATATGTATTCTCTGCCATTCTATGTGAGTACCCAGATAGCCTTATATTCAAGATTAAGTATTCACAAGTGTTTTTCAGTTCAAAGTGTGGTGTTGCTGTATCCAACAAAATCTGGCCCAGTGTTTACATTCAGAGTTCACATAGGCTTGCAGTGTGAGAAATTGGACTGGGTCATTAAAATTGTGGACACAGCATTTCAGTAACGTGTTGCATGCCTTTGAGTAGAGAAGCTTCCATTGGCTCAGCAGTTCTATCATGCAAGAATCTTCTCTGAGCTATTCTGCTCCTGTCAGTTAATGTCCGAGTGAAGAATTCGAAGACCTCAGGCAAGGCTGAGGGTCCTTGATCCAAATGATCATAACCTCATAGACACTCTTGACACAGTATCAACACTGTAGAAGTGTCAAGAAAACCAAGAAAACCTGTGATAATGAAGTTACCTTACATTCGGAGGTTTGGTTTGTTTACATATTCTTCCCTTGTAGAGTTTTCTTCTTATTCATTCTTGTTCTAACAGATGACCAGTGGGAAACAACACATGATTTTCTACACTAGGAGAGCTAGAGATAGAGATGTATATAGATACATACAAATGTGTATAGATATACCACTATATCTATATATACCTCTATATCATCATCATCTATCAATCTGTTATCTATCTATCATCTTTCTATCTTTCCATCCATCCATCCATCTGTTCACCCACACACCTATCATATATCATCATCTGTAAATCTATCAATCAATCTATGTGTTATCTATCTACCTACCTGCCTATCTAGCATCTATCTGTCATCTATGTCTGTCTGTTTATCTATCATCATCTATCAATCTGGGCTTGTCTATCTATCTATCATCTGTCTTTCCATCCATCTGTCCATCTGCCCACCCATACACCTATCATATATCATCTGTCAATCTATCAATCAATCTATGTGTTATCTATCTACCTACCTGCCTATCTATCATCTATCTATCCGTCATCTATGTCTGTCTATTTATCATCATCTATCAATCTATTATTTATCTATCTATGTATATATCTACCCACCCACCTATCATCTATCATCATCTATCCACCTGTCAATCAATCTGGTATGTATCTATCTACCTATCAATCATCTATCTATCTGTCATATATCTGTCTATCTATCAATCATCTCTCTATCCATCTAGGGAAGAGAAAGAGAGAATTAAATATCCCATGCTATTTTAGGTTTTCAAACAAATTCTTTAGATGATCAAAATATCTTTTAAATTTAACTTAGAGAAGCACCATAAAAATGTATAACGTAGCAGAGCTTCTAAAAAGAATCTAAAGTCCTGAGGGCTATTTTTAACTGTGCCATTTACTACTTCTGCTGCTCTGAAAGAGCTACTTATTTACTTTGGTCTTCAGTTTCTTTAACAGCAAGATGGAAAGAATAAGTTTTTATTGTGTTTAAGCACAGTTGCTATAATTCAATAAATACATAAAATGTAAATATAACAATATAATTATATAATTTATGCTAGGTTTACATATTAAATTGACTAAGTTCAGTAAAAACAAATCTTAATTTTATCCACCAGCATTTCTTCTTTTTACTGATCTTATCAGCTAATTAAATAAATGGTCTTTGTGCCTCCTATGTCCATCTGGTTGTTATCCCGCAGATACAGTTTTCAAAATTTAAGTCATCACCATGACTACCTTGACAATAGTCACAGATCCTTTTTCTTGATGAAAGATATAAATATTTCTGCAACCAAAATACATGTATCATTTATGATTTTATCAGGCATCTAATACAGTTTAAATGTCTCCAGTGCTTTGGAAAAATTCTGTTTTCTTCAGAAAACTGGGGAAACCTCTAAGAAACCTGTTGTGGTAATACTTGACTGATTTTCCCCTCTGAAAGAAGAGTGATGGTGATATAAATAGTTTGAGGAACATTCTTTCCTTCAGATAATCCTGAAGTTTCTACTTTTCTGTCATGAGTGTTCAAAGTACGAGGCACTTAGGCACGTTTTCCTGAAGTCAACAAATGAGTCTTTGATTCTCCATCTGTAAATATGCTCTACATTTCTTTCTGGGCTCTTCCAATGTGATTTCATCATGATGTAAGGCAAAGGGTTGTTTTGAAAATGTGCTTAGAAACCTTTGCCCCAATTCAGAGAACATAAATTGTTGAGCTTGGGGGAAATCTTCTTTTCCCATAGCTCACTCAGTCCAGAAATTCTTGACTGAAGATCCTTGCTTCCCCACAGTTGCTTAACAAGCCCAGGGTGCAAATACTGCTTTAACAAGGGAAATTCACACTGGTGCTAATCTGAAATAAGAGACTAATTCCTACTCCTCATTAGTTCGTGTCTATGCTATCAGTGTTTTATTTCAGATACTTAATAGAACTTACATGTTTCTCTAATTCTTCTATAGCCAAAATCTTCTTTGATTTGCCCATCACTGGTGAACAGTTCCCCCCACCCCCAAAGAAATGATGATGGCTCTCTTCTACTTTTACTCATTTTTAGTGGTCTAGCCCGTTCCCCTTAATATTGGCAGAAGACAGTGAATTGCAGACAGTTTTGCAGGGTTCATCTGGTTTGGCTTTATGAGTGAGATTAAGGAGGACAGGCAGGGGCAGAGCTCTTGCCTTCATGGCATCGCTTTGTAAATGGACCTTTTCCTATCACGCTATGTAAAAACGGTGCGATGTGCCTGCGTCATGCTCCCCGCAGAAGCTGGCAGGAAACTGGTTGAAATAGAGCTCTATCAGGAAGCTATTTCACTGTGGTAACAGGACGAAGGAGGAGACAGATGCTGTGCTGGCAACAGTATAGGAGCCAAGGGACCAGCAGCTCCTCCGTGCCCTGTCCCCTGACTGTTCCCCAAACCCCTCTGGGCTGCACCCCCAAACACTGCAGCTCACTGCCATGGAAACCCAAGTAGAGCAATGCTCCGTGTTCAGTGGCAGGCTTCTGGTTGTAAATAAAACAAATTGGAAGGCGTGTGATAGTTATCACAGAAATGGGCTTTCCTTACCTGGGGTTCACCTGTCTAAACGCGCACACGGAAAAAGTACCTGTTAGGGTTTAATAATTCATTTCAAACCTTGTTTTCCATCTCAAAACTCAATTTTCCCCCTAAGTACTCCCATGCTACAAGATGGGCGCTCCTGTTTCAGATTTTACACTTCATTGTTTTAAGGACTATCTAAAAAGCAAAATATTTTCACTATTGATAACTCGAAATGAACTATCATTAAACAGTTAAAACACAGTTCTGTGGGGTGACAGGGTCAAAAAGATGAGGGTGCCCTCTTCCTCCCAGTGTAGCCACTTAATACGGGACAGACCAGGGTACTTCACATCCATGACTAGTGACAAGGTGCTAGCAAATTCTTGGTCTATAACCCATTTTAAGGGAAATTAGCCTTTCGGAAAAAAAAAATCAGGTATATATTTCCCTGATCTCATTTCTTCTGGGTAAAATATGAATAGCTAAAGAGACAAGTTAACCAGATCTACTAAATAAATATTTTGGGGGGGGGTAACATACTTTATTTCATCTAGTTACTTGAATTCACATAAGTTTACAGGAAAAGAACAAAACAAAACAACTAGAGAGTTGGAAGTTAGGCATTGCTGCTGGTTGCAAACAAGCTCAAAGGCTGGGATATTTGGCTTGTTAAGCTGATGGATGCTGAACACGTGCCAACGTTGATAAGTACAGTCCATCCATTCGGCATTACGTCCACATCTTTGGGACGCAGAGCCTGGCAAGTAGGAGGAGGATTTTATCTTGTTGGAAGATGTGAGTTGGAAACTCAACCCAAAGGATATCGTGGAAGCCAAAGAGTGAAAGAGTTCTAGAAATTTTGTAATTCTCCCTTTGCTTTTAGCTGGACCATACTACGTGACTGTGTATACTTATTATTGTAAGATTTTTTTTAAGAGTAGCTAGAATTACAAAGACACTGTTAAGATGATAATATTAATGATATTTTGATGACAATGTCCACATTTATAGCATTAAAAAAAATGGGTTAGAGGGCTTGGCCAACCTTTCTATCTATTGCCCAAATAAGTTAGACCATTTCAGTTACTGGCTTTTTGATGCTTTGCTAGCTGAATGCATTTGAATTTCTCTACCACACTTCTGAACTCTTGTGTCTATGTTTGGATCTGCATTTTCCTGCTGTTTTTCTCTCAACATTGTCAGTGTGTTTATACTGTTACTCATATTTTACTTGGTACTCTTAACTTTTATTGGTGGGCGATGAACTTGGAATTAAATGGGTTGAATTTATTTAAATAAGTGTCTGAATTTAAATAAACACATTTTCTCTGAAAACAAAAGCATCGGTATCCATGAACTTGCTTTAAATGGCAGTTGAGGGGCAGCTGGGTGGCTCAGTCAGTTAAGCATCCGGCTACAGCTCACATCACAATCTGGCAGTCTGTGAGTTCAAGTCCCGCATCGGGCTCTGTGCTGACAGCTTGGAGCCTGGAGCCTGCTTCAGATTCTGAGTCTTCCTCTCTCTCTGCTCCTCCTCCACTCATAGTCTGTCTGTCTCTGTCCCTTAAAAATGAATAAATGTTAAAACAATTTTTTAAATGGCAGTTGAAATTAGATTATATTTTAAGACATCTTCACGTGGCATTTATTATATGGTAAGTTTAGTTCTCAATTTTTTTTACAAATGTTAATAACTTCGTTACTTGGTATAACAACTGAGTTATTAAGTAGAAAGTAGTATTTTTATCCCTGATTTTCAGATGAGGAAATTCACTCACGGATTAGGTAAAGAGCTTGTCCATGGTCGTATGGGAGCGAGGATGAGATCCAGGATGTAAGCCAGATCAGAGTGGTTCTGGAGAGTCTTCTGTTATCCACTGCACCAATACCTACCAATCTAGTTTTGCTGACCAAAATGGTAATTACAAAAACAAAACAAGGAATAAAGTTAATGATTTAGCCAAGTAAACTTAAGTGAAGATACAGGCAGCCTGGATTTAAATCAGGTCAGCAAATGTGTATTAGAGGCATAACGCACACCAGGCCAGATGCCTCCTACCTACACTAGCATTAGCACACAGTTAGGTCTTGAAAAAGTAGCTGGCCAGGAATGGAGGTGGTGAGATGAATCACATTTAAAACTATATTTGCATTTACTCAATTGGCTATACTTTGTTGACTAACAACTGAGAATAGCAAGACACATGGATCTAGTCTTGCTAAAGTGTAACTTTGGAGTCTTTTCTAGCAAGTACCACCCTAATTTTGATTCTTGTAAGATTAGTAACTGAGGCCTTAAAAAAATTTTGAGATCCCAAAGCTGTAAAACAGCAGTCTCAAATGTTTTAGTCGCAGGACCGCTTTACATACTTAAGAATTATTGAGAACCCCCCACAACTTCTATTAATGTGGGTTATGTCTGTCAAGAATATATATTCGAGATTAAAATACCGAAAAACTTTTAATACTTAGTCATTAAATTACTTAAAACCAACAATAATAATCCCATTACATTTAGACATAATTATCTAAATAATAATAAAATAACTATCTTTTTCAACACAAAAAATTAGAATAGCATGGTTTTAGATTTTTTTAAAAATTTATTGTTTTGTTTAATAGAAGACAGCTGGATTCTTAGAGTTGCTTCTCTATTCAGCCCGTTATGATCTTGTACATTATGTACTCTCTGGAAAACCTCATCGGTCACTTGTGAAAGAATGAGAATGAAACAGCAAAAATAACATCTTAGTTTGTTATGAAATTAGCTCTGACCTCATGGGCCCCTCATGGAACCCCAGGGGTTCCCTGACCACACTTTGAGAACCACTGCTTATAGAATTAGTCTGCCAACATAATCATTGGTTATGCTATATGTTTTAGCCTCTTTTCATCTCATATCATCTGAATGTGAACATTAGCCGTTCAATGTATTGCTTGTCTGTGATTTAAAATAAAAGAGCGAGGTGACTCCTTTCTAGCATTGGTATAGGTTATATATTTTTAAATATCTCTGAATAAAACCTAAATTAAAAAAAATGAGGATGAGTGGTAGTGTCAGGTACTCCAGTACCTGAGAGGCTACAGTAGGGTGAGCAGTGTGCAAAACTGAATCAAATAACAGATTAATTGAGATAGACAGAAGGACCGATAGATAGAGAGGTGATAGAGAGATGATGGATAGATATGTAGATAAACAGAAAGAAAGACTTAGATGTATATGTATATTATATTAGGCAGGGGTGCCTGGGTGGCTCAGTCGGTTAAGCATCCCACTTCGGCTCAGGTCATGATCTCACAGTTCATGGGTTCAAGCCCCATGTGCTGAGTGCTGAGGGCTCAGAGCCTGAAGCCTGCTTCAAGTTCTGTGTCTCCCTCTCTCTGTCTCTGCCACTCACCCGGTCATGCTCTCTCTCTTTCAAAAATGAATAAATATTAAAAAAAATTTAAAAATATATTTAGACATTTATGTTTGGCTTACAAAACCTTTATTTATTTATTTACTTATTTATTTATTAAAGATTTTATTTTTTAGTAATCTGTACACTCACCATGGGGCTTGAACTCACAACCCAGTATCAAGAGTTGCACCCTCCACCGGACTGAGCCAGCCAGGCGCCCCGGGACTCCTTTTTGAAATGGTCTACGTACATGGATGTGTTGATTAAATCAGTAATGGCAACACTACTCTTATACAATTAAAATCACTCTCTAGGTTGGGATAGCCAATAAAATATTAGATATTTGTAGTTCTTGTAATAATTTAAAATGTGTTGACCGTTAATTCTCATTTGGCTAGCTTTGTTTTGGCGGAAATGTGGGCCCACAGGTAGTAAAAATGTTTCTAAGTCTCTGAAATTAGTAACTGTTGTGGGGTGTTTAGTTTTCCTAAGGTCAAATAGACGTGAGTTTTAATTTTTGTTTTATTTTTTATTTTTCTTTTAATTTTTTTTAAAACATTTATTTATTTTTGAGGGACAGAGACAGAGTGAGAGTTGGGGAGGGGCAGAGAGAGAGGGAGACTCAGAATCTGAAGCAGGCTCCAGGCTCTGAGCAGTCAACACAGAGCCCGATGCGGGGCTCAAACCCACAAATCACGAGATTATGACCTGAGCTGAAGTAGGACATTTAACCGACTAAGCCACCCAGGAGCCCTTAGACACGGGTTTTTCAATTTTACACAGGTTTATACACAGCCTTTGAAATACTATAATTCTTTTCCTTTTTAGTGTCCAAATATGACAAATACAGAGCCTTTTAAATAAATATTATGATTTAGTATTAAAGAGAATAATTCATTTTTATCGTTTCATAAGAGTAGTTGACAATTTTCAAATTGGCAGTTTGGAGGAAAGCACCATCCAACAATTTTATTTGAGAACAGGGAAGAGAAAGGTTTTGCCCACAGGATGCTAAACATTTTGAAAAGAAAGAAAAAATAAAAAACCCAGCAAATGGCAGCGAGTGTGCTTGCGCGTGCCCTGCCCTTTTCAAAAAGAGTTAACACTGTAATGATGTTCAAACTGATCTTCTCTGCTCGAGCGAAGAGGTTTCTCACTGAAATATTTAAGTATTACTCCAGTGGGGCAGACACAAAGTCTGGGCTCTCCTCTTTGTTGGACAACACCCTGCGCCCTGGCCTGGGTCAAAGCATAGTGGCAGCTTACACATAGTGGGAGCGTTCTGTTTCTCAGCTACTAAGGGGACTTAACGGTCTCCTCCCACATTTGGAGGCAAGGAGTTCTCTTCTTTCCTAGGCATCTTCCTCTGGCAGCTCTGGGAAGGTTTGTTATCCAGTCTCAGAAGATGTTCTGGAAGACGGCAGATGCTCAAGAATGACTTAAAATGCGTACATTCACTTCGAGTAAACCATGACAAAATAGGGTGAATAGATGCTTTCAGAATCAAGAAGTTGCTTACTTCTTCTCTCTTTGATAAGGTTCATTTATTCTGTTTTTAGACATTAGTCTGAAGCTTCTGTCGTCTGAAGTTTGTCGTGTTTTGTGATTAGTCGTAGGTTCGTGTTTGTAGAGATAGCCCATTTTCTAGTCAATCCCTAAAATACAATATTCCATAATCAAGGCCAGTGTGCTCCAAATTACGCGTTAACTGTATACTGTTGATAAGTTGGAACAGGACGTGAGCTGGATCCATTTATTTTGGTCAATAAATAACAATTGCTGAAGTTGAAGCCAAATCAATCATACAGCAAACCACAGCAATTGTTAGGGTGGTCAATATGAAGAAGCAATAATGGGGTTTATTTCACACGTAAGATATACATATAGCCAAAAAGTAATAAAGAACTCTACCATACATTGAAGCACAAAACATAAATCTCAATTTGCAGCATAGTCTGGGAATAATTTATGCTTACCTGGAGTATTTGGAATTAGACTTGTACACAAATGTTCTGTTTTGACAGAGCATTATCTATGAAGCTAGTATACAAAGTAGCAAAGTAGCTTCTATAAAGGTCCCTGAACTAGTAAGACCACAGCCAGGCAAATACTTACATTTGCTTGTTTTGAAACTTCATCACAAAAATAGTCATTTTGTAACATCTCGGTTAAGTGCATACATATAATATTAAAAAAAAAAAAGATTTTTACTAATCAACGAAGAAATCTAAAGATAATTGCTTTCTACTCTAATTAACATTGTCACAAAATCTCAAAATTCTTCAGAGAGGACCACAACCGAGCAACTCTTGATGCTGTGGTGTGGAAATTGTATCATTTCCTATCCAGAAGGGTGATCAGTTTTCCCAGACAGAAAGTTTCTGTCCAAGAAGTTCCATCCTTTGTATGATTTGTTCTAACTTTTGAAATTTTTCTCCATTCCTTCTAGTCAATTGCTATCAATTGCGATTTCAAGAACTCACTTTCAAATACTTGAGTTTCTCCAAATAAAATGATGCCATGATACAGGGTATTAAGTTGTCTTTTTGCATACTATAGATTCTGAACTCATTTTATTTTTTTTTTAATTTTTTTTTCAACGTTTATTTATTTTTGGGACAGAGAGAGACAGAGCATGAACAGGGGAGGGGCAGAGAGAGAGGGAGACGACACAGAATCGGAAACAGGCTCCAGGCTCCGAGCCATCAGCCCAGAGCCTGACGCGGGGCTCGAACTCACGGACCACGAGATCATGACCTGGCTGAAGTCGGACGCTTAACCGACTGCGCCACCCAGGCGCCCCTCTGAACTCATTTTAGATTTCACTGATGGAGAAGTATGGGAGATGAGGTAAAAGTTAAGTCCATAAAGAGCGGGAAGGAGAAGCTTCAATTGTAATAGCTTTTGGATGTGACTGAGAGCTTGGAGGATAATGGACTGGGGACGAATTCTTTGGAAGGTAATGACTGGGGACAAATTTCTGGGTCAAATGCAGTGATTGTGGTGAATAAATGTTCCAATTTCAGATTTGAAAAGAAATCATTGTTTCATAGACTGAAAGGTGAGCAAACAGGAAAAGTGAAGTATGTTCCTTCTGTAGGTTACAGGACATGGTGCAAATATTCAATTAGAATTTCTAAAATGCAAGACAAATCAGTCTCATCAATGGGAACTTTGATTTTGTTCTTGAACCTGTACTGTTTGCAGAGTCCTACGAGAAAGGACTTCTGTAAAGTATCTCATGATACGTTGTCCCCTCTTTTGAAAGAAAAGGAAAGTACCTTTCCACTGTGAATATACCCTTTGTGTTGTGTGTTACGTTAGGACAAGGCTACACAATGATTCTTTCTTCTATCAAATCCTCTTTTGCTTAGGTTAATACCGTTGTTTGAGGATTAGGAAACAGGTTTCTACTTTTCTAGGCTTTTTGACGTTTCTTGATGTTTCGTGTAACTCTAATGGAATACCTTGACGACACAATCCACTGTGGACTTCCTCTGACCCTCACTTGCCCTTAAAGGTCAAGACTGAGGGAAGTTGGCTCCGTCATGAACACATTTCCTTCAGTGACAAATTTCCCAGGTCAGGCAGGTATTTTGTGTACTTGAAATCGACCCGAGGCTTGATCTTGAGGAAGAAGTGGGTTGTAGATAAAGGCAAACCTGGACCCCAGAAACTCATCTTTTGAACTTGAATATTTATAGGTATTCAATAGGAGAGTAGCTTTGCCAAGGGCTGTTGGAACTTAGAGATCTGATGGGACCTGACTCTTGAGGAAAACCTCAAATTAGAGAAACGCAGTTTTGTTAAATGAGTTGCGTGGGGCGTTTGCTCCCTCGCCTCAGCCGGATGGAAGCTCCCAAGGTAGAGGAGGGGTAATAATCTGGGCCCTGGAATTAAAGACTCACATTCAGATTCTCTCCGTACCACGCAGCTGCCAAGATTGCTTTCTTATATTCTTTGAGTCCAAGGCCCTTATCTCTAAAGTCTAAAATAACAGTATCTGCCTCCCAGGATTGTTAGTGATACTCATTGGCAAAATGCATGTAAAGTATGTGGGTGAATATAATTTAATTTGGGTTAAGGGATTAGATTTTTGGAGCTGCTAAGTGTTCCCTGTCTGACCGGCTCTATTATTTACATAGGTATCTATATGCTTTTCCTTTTCTCTAATATTTTATTCATGTTTCAACAAATTTCTCGTGAAAGGAGGAAAAGTTCTTACATAAGATGGAACATCCACGTGGGGGAACTATTCAGTAGGTCAAACAAAAGATGATAGAATGTCATCCATGGTTTTAGGCTGTGGATGAGCCCTAAAGAAGCTTGTTTGGGATCCGGACAAGTTCTCATTCAGACCCAGATAATTTCCTTAACCTTCCAAATCCACTGGTCTTTTAAGTTTGTTGTAAGTAAATCTAAGCACTGAACTCTGGCATTTCCAACACAATGAATTTTTAAATATGGAACATATTCTGTAGGCCGGCCGCTCATACAGAAATGGAAGTTTCTGGAAAACTTTGCCTAAAGAGACAGTCCACTGGAATCCTTCAAAAGTTTAATAGTAAAAAGTGTACATTTACATAACGCTCCGGGAAGGAGGCAGAAAAGAAGACCTTTAGCCAAACAGTAGACCTTTCACTTCAATTGATTTGCATTTCAGATGAGTAATTAGCAAAACTGGTCCTGATAAAAAGCCAAGTTAGGCTTTACTGGGCAGAACAACAGAGAAATTTCATTCATTCTTCTTGCATAGGGAAACCATTTTGTCTACGTTAAGATGCTATTTTTTCTTAGCAGTGGAGAGAAGAAGTTGGGAGATGGGATTTTGTTTTTCTTTTTCCCCTTTAGAAATGAGGAATGCTTGCCAAAGAAGAGAAAGCAGTTGTCTCACCGAGGTGGGCAACGATGCTTCTTTAACCCCAGAGGTGGCCACAGGGTCTTTCACGTTTGTCCAGGACATGCAGCCTGTGGGAACTGAGTTCCAAACTCTGCCCACATATGTAGGGGGCTACATTTGCATTTGAATGGATTCTGTGGCTTTCTTTTCCAAATTCTGTCCCAGGTTCACATTGTCTCAACATCACCCTCTGCAGTACCTACTGGCAATTTCTACCTCCATAACAACATTCCAGCTGGGTAACTACTCCCTTTCATCGTGGAACCAGAAATCTCGAGGGACTCTTATCATATGGGCCCTGATGCCTCAACTGCTCCCTTTAGGGCCAATTAACAAAAATAACCTCTTTCCATGAAGGCAAGTCTTGACAAAGATATCTCCACTGTCTTATCACCTCCTATATCATACCAGAGAGGCCAAGACGAAATTAAAATTATGATTGTTATCGACTAAGGTCTCAGGATTTAGTGTCCACACGCTTTCTTTCCAGTTATCCATGTTGAAGAGCAAAATTCAACTGAATATATTTTAAAGATCTTTTTGGCTCTAGCCAATGGTTTGTGAATCTGCAGCATGCAATGTAGCAGGTAGAAAGGAGGTCTGAGGAGCTGCACAAAATGAAAGACTTTTATAGGCAGAAGGGAGCAGGAACAAGGAAGTTGTACTGGATGAAAAAGGAGACTGTTTATGTCAAGATTACTTTCCCCTAGGGGATGGTCTCCCAGGAGGGTGACCTAACTAGTGCTGATCAGGTGACTCAATGACTGACTGGTATAAGAGTTCATTGCTGGAAGGTCTAAGAGTGTAATTAAGTCTCGGTTTCGTGGTGTGCAGTTTTGTATAAGCAACTTCATTTTGGGCTTGTTGTGTTTAACATCCATCTTTAAAACAAGTGAAGCCAAATTCTCCTTTTTCAATCATGGTGTGAATTAAATGGCATGTCTTTCAACCTTTAAGCTACCATGAGCAGATTAACTGCAGACTTAGACAAAACAGAGATTATTAGAGCATTTAGGGGCGCCTGGGTGGCTCAGTCGGGTAAGTGGCCGACTCTTGATTTCAGCTCAGGTCATGATCTGACAGTTTGTGAGCTTGAGCCCCACTTTGAGAGTGGGAAGCCTGCTTGGGATTCTCTCTCTCCCTCCCTCTTTGCCTCTCCCCTGCTCGTGCTCGCTCACTCTCTCTGTAAATAAATAAATAAATAATAAATAAACTTAAAAAACAGTGAAATTAATGAAGACCATTGAAATTTGCCTCTTTGGAAATGCAGAACATATTTAAGGGAATTTTTAAATATGTAGATAAATGTTTTACTATTCAGGTTCCTTATAGGAAGTAAAAATTGGCCACTCGTTAATAGTGAACACAGATACTGTAAACAGCAACAAAGTGTCTCTGGCATATTTCATGGTTCAGACATGAAAATAAAAAGCCACAAAATCTCCTTGCAGTAAAACAAAGTCATTTTCCCCCTGGGCATGCATGGCTAGTATCTATTAGCTACCTTGTATGTTAAGCAAATAAAATGTTATGTCATTCTTTATCAAAGGTATCAGAAGTGTTTTTGAATACAGGTGAAATATCAAAATGTCTCTGTCTTTTATGTTTACTTTTTCCAACACTACACAAACGACAGTGACCTTGGCCATTGAGAAAAGAAGTCCATCCGCTCTGTTTCTAATGATTCTTACAATTAGTTGTGTGTATTCAAAGCTCTGTTAATCATCTAGAAGTGGTAGGCAAACTCAGTAATTTAGTTCTTTGGTTTAAGGCATGATCAAGATTAGTGTTTGTGTTTTCCCTATCTTATGCCAAAAAAATGATATGTAGAAAATATTGACAGAAATGAATTGTTGCTATATAGCAAAATTTCTGTCACTATTTTGTGTGTATATACAATATTGTGTGTATATACAATATTGTGTGTATATACAATATTGTGTGTATATACAATATTGTGTATACACACAATATTCTGTGTGTATATATATATGTATATATATACATATATATATATATATATATATATACACACACACACACACACATACAGGCATATATATATATATATATGTATATATATATATATATATACACACACACACATACAGGCATATATATATATATATATATATATATATATATATATACATACACACACACACATATGTACATATATTACTTGGGAGTTTTTCTGGGCTATACTATTATGAGAATTTCACATAGAAAAAGTGGGCATATCACACCAGAATGTCAGGGGGGTACACAGCCAAAGAAAGAGGGCAGAGAGCCCTTCAGTACACTGAAGTACTTCAGAGTGCTTCAGTACACCTGGAGTAGATTACACACGTGGGGTTTATGTTCTCAGAGCCAGAAAGCCTTGGTAATGTGCCCTCCACTATGTGACGGAGCAGGGCAACATTGGAAATTAATCATTCAGTGCTACCAAAACAGTTCATTGAGTGCATTTGACAGCCTCCTCTCTGTATTTCTAGATGGCTGAGAATCAAGTAGTTGCACATCAAAATGTGAGTTTTTTTTTCTCGCTTCTTGGCACAGGTTCCTTATCTGTCATCATTTCATGTCTTCAAAGGCCTGAGAGATGCTGCCATCCTCGGGCAACAAAGGATGCCATGCAAAGCAGCCCAGAACTTGAGTTGTTGCAACAGATACTGTTTTATGTTTTGCCAAAGAATGGCCCCTTTTATTTCCATCATGAATGCAGCCTTTCATTCCGTCTCTAAATGTTTTCCAGTATTAAACCTAATCCTTATCTATCATTCTCTTTGGATGATAGGCCGCCCCTTCGCCTTTGGATACAGCGTAGCCGTCACCATGTAAATATGGATTTGCAAAGAAATGGAAACTCCGTGTTCTTTACTTTCCAGCTCCTGCTGATTTCTTGGTAGGGGCGGTGGGGCTGCATTTCAAGGTCAGAGTAGCTGAGCCAAGCTATTCCAAATATAAGAAAACATGCTGACGTGGAAATGAACAATTTTACCCTGTAAAAATTCTCTGCTCACGGGGGTGGAAAGATTAGAAAAGGTTGCTGGTTGAGGAAAGCCGTTAGGTAAACAGAGCAAGCAAGAAAGTGCAAGATTATTTGTTCTTATGTTTGTTTCTTGAAACAGAACCCAGAAGGGCTGATGAAGGCAGAACTAAGGTAATTTATAGGAAGGGAGGCCCTTCTGCAAAGCAGTGAACGGAATTCGCTCTCCCCAGGGGTGTAATCAAGAGGGACATCCCAGAAATCCGAGGTTCGCCGGGCAAAGCTGGTACCATGTTTTCACCACCTCTGCGGTTTTCATCCTAATAAAAAGGATTCAGAATTATTCATGAAAGGTGCTTGGACGAAATGTTGAAGGTGGTTCTACCCCTGCTCACATATCGAATCATTCAACACTATTGTCCTAGAGACCTGATTTTCCACAGTATGCCAGCAATTTCTACTCTTGGGGCATGCAGGGGGTCACCAAACTTCTAAATCAGGACTCCTCCCACTGAAGTCCCTGGGAGCACTCGGGTTTGTTTGCTCGGTCCGTCTGCTTGTTTTGCGGCTGCTTAGATTCACCAAGTCTTTATTTTGCCTTTTCAGTACCAAGCCACTGTGCCCGTGCTACATGCAATAGATAAAGGAGGGAGAACACTCACTCTAGGGAGGTTCACAGCTAGAGGGAATACTCCAGACACAATCGTAGCAGTGAAGACAGGAAAAATGCAAAGATATGAAGGATGAGGTACTGTAGAAATTTTCACAGATTTCACCTATTGATGTCTAGTCCTTTCTGCTTCCCTCTTCCTGTCCCTGGTGGGAATTATCAAAACAGCGACCATTGACATGCCCAGGATGCACAGAAAAGGGATCTGTGAAGAAAGCAAGAAGCCACTAGCCTGTGCGTAGGCTAGATATGCTTTGGACCCATGTTCGGTTACTATTTTTGACTGAGAGCCTAGAAATAACCATCTGGGCAATCAGACTCTTGCATTAACATGCAATGTTGGCTAAATCCACAGGCAGCTGGCTGAGTACTGTTTCAACCGGGTACTAAGATAGGAGTAGGTCCTGACAGGCGGTAGTTAAGGGACACTCGTCTATTCTACCCATGTCAATGGTAATGATACTGTAATTCTCTCCAAAATGTGGTCCTTCTACTGTGTTTTGACAGGCTGGTTGTTATTCCCAGGGCCTGTATTATTAGCGATACACAGACTAGGTTTTGATATACATACATGCATATGCATGTGTTTATATAGTTGTATATATTTATGGAAGAATTCATGGAAGTCAGTCATGCCTATTTATCGCATACACTTATCAGAAGCGCTTTCTTGCGTGATGTAGAAAAATCTGGAAAACATTTTAAGAACAGTAAGTCCAGGTGAGGTTGATTCATTTATTTTCCAGAACCTGACTTTGTGTTCCTACCAAATAATTCATAGGGACCAGAGAGAATCTTAATAATTTCTGGGTCTTTAGTTCTGTGATTCCTTCTTTCTAAACAGCACATGAAAACAGTGTCGAAGACACACGGACGGGATTAGTGGTTAATAGCATAAGCTTTGGTGTCAGGTTTACTTTAAATACAACTGCAGTTTCTGCCACAGAAGAGTCTATGACCCCGTGGAATTTATTAAATCTCTTTGGACTTCAGTATCTGTCACTGACAAATGGGAAATTGTATTACTGATCTAACCCCGTAGAGCTGCTGTATGCATTGACAGGGGCAAGGCGTGTCAAACATTTGCAGAAGTCATGATAGAGAATGATTATTACAGAAATGTTAGCAGCTATTATGGTGATAATTATGAAAGTAGTAAAGACTGGAAAAAAGTAAGTCAGCAAAATGGAGGAAACTTGATTTCTTCGACTGACTGGTCTGAAAAGTGTTGGCTGAATAATTTTCCCCGTCCTGGGGAAAGAGAAGTAGTACATTTCTTTGTAAAGTATACAGGTAAGTGAGGAGATATTTGGGTTAAATCACCCAATTTCTATTAGCCCTGATTATTCCCACAAATGACTCCAGGTTTTAGGTAAGGAAACATGCATTATTTCAATACATCATTAGCAGTGGTGTGTGTGTGTGTGTGTGTGTGTGTGTGTGTGTGTGCGTGCGCGTGCATGCACGCGCACGTGTGTGTGCACACGCGTGCATGCACGCGTGTGTGTAAAATCATCCTGGTACTTATGTGTCCATGAGAAAGAGCCAGGGACTATGGGTACCTTCCAAGGCAAGAATTTGGGTTCAAATATAGGCTCTAATAGCATCATTGTGGGCGAGTTATTTAAACTTTGCAGTCTCCGTTTACTTCTTTGTGCAGTTAGAGCTTTGGCTATTAAATTGTCTCTGCTGTAACACCATCATAGAATTCTATGACTCTTTGTCAAAAATGGTCCCATGAATGAAAACCTCTGCACGAAGAGATGGACTAGGATGAATTTCAATCTTGTCCGGTCCAGTGTTTCTCAACTTTCTCAAACTATCATTGGAAATCTCAAGAGTCCAGACAAGGTCGACTCAGTCAGCAACCTCACCACCTTCCAGCCAACAATATTCTGTTCAAAGCAGTGACCCTCCAGCCACCCCATGCAGTCCCAAACCCAATAGAAGTACACTAGGAACCAATCATGTGTCAGGTGCTATGCTTGATACTAGAAAACTAAGACAGAACAGATACATCATCCCAGTGAGCAAGACACTTAATATTTATGTATTTTAAGTGCTAGGAGAGCATGAAGGAAAAGTACTAAACATTCCTGGTAAGGGCTGATAACTTTCCACGTAGATGTCCTTGTCAATGAGGTGATGACGGGCTGGTAGACATTCCCAAGCATAGAGAGCAACACTTGCAAAGATACAAAGGGATGACAAGTGTTGATGCACTCGGAGAACAGCAAGGGCTTCATTACTGTGGAAGGGAATTGAACACATTGGCTGAGGACAGACATGCTGTCAGATGGTCTGGGTTCGAGTACCAGTTCTGTCACCTGGTTAGGTGAAATGCTCAACAGATTATTTAACCTGTCTGCTTCCGTTTCTTCATCTGGAAAATGGGAATGATAAGGTGTGGTGAGGATATGTTTTTGGAACATACTCTGTAAGTGGCTCTTTTTAGTAGCACGAAGCAGAGAGGGTTAGTGAGACAATAGAGAATGGACAGACTGGGGTGGAAGACAGCAACCTGATCATAATGAAAGGCTGTTTCATATATGCTTTGCCAAAAAGGGTGCTTTATATGGTGCTGATGGGGAGTCGTTACATGGTTTATAATGGAGAATCTGGTGGCCATTTTCATAGCATGGCAAAGGGTAGACAAGGAAAAGGGCAAATTGAAGGAAAAGAGTCATTTTGTGGGGAAAAAATGAGTTGTGAGATATGTCAATGTTCTGGCTTAGGTGACTGACTGAATTGTGGCCATCAACACCCGAGGAGGAGGAACAAGTTATTGGGAAATTGATCAGCTTTGTTGCATTGGACGGTGGCCATGGACATCAGCTGGACATGTTTAGTGAAGGCTTCAATACAGAACAGCATCTCAGAAGGAAGTCTGGAGTGATGCTGTCCAACATTAGCCTAATGGAAGCTTCAAATGCAAAATCTGTAGTAGCCACTTGAAAGAAAAAAAATGTAACGAAATAGGTGACATTAATCATAATTATACATTTGATTTAAGACAATAACTCTAAAATGTTATTTTAGATCAATGTAATCAATACAAAATTATTAACAAGACACACTGCTTTTTTTGTTTTGTTTTGTTTTTTGCTAAGTCTGAAACTCAGTGTATACGTTACGCTGAGCAACCTCAAGCCACATTTCTAGGGCTCAGAAGCCACAATGTGGGTCAGGGACTGCCATGAGGACGGTACAGTTTTAGAACATAGTAATGGATAGAATTTATCTAACAATTATTAGTTGAGAGATTCCAGGCACTGTGATAGGAGCTGAGAATTCAGTGGTGAACAAACAGACACCGTTTCTTCTTCATTAAACTTTCAAGTTATTAGAGGATCGGGCTTCCCTTAGCGTAAAAGTTCTCTTTCTGCACATTAGAGAAAGACGTGGCCTCTGGGCAGAGCTGCCCCACTCCTCGGATCACGGAGTGTAGAAGACGTCTCTCTGCCTCTTCACCTCTTCTGCTCTGAACGTCTGCATAGAACAGAGTGCACCAGGACACTAGTGGGGACTCTGCAGGGGAAACAGACACTTACAAGTCATTGAAAGCAAACAGGCTGAATATTGTTATGGAGGAAATTCTTGCAAGAGGGACTCGGTTGTGCAAAAGTCAGACAAGCCCACCCTGAAGCTGAAGGGTGACCAGAAATAAGACCAATGGAAAGATGAGAGGGTAATTCTCAGGGTGGCTCATGGAATGAGGAGAAGTTCAGGTCACATGTGGGAGGGAAGGGTTGGTAGGGCATGAGATTGGAGAGTCCAGGGGCCCCTCTGAAGGGTGGATTCGAGGAGCAAGGAGCAGGCAGACTCCTGGGCACCGATAGCATCCATGGTCACCTCTGAAGGGGTTGAGTACCAGGAGCAGTTAGAAATACAGGGGGGCGCCTGGGTGGCGCAGTCGGTTAAGCGTCCGACTTCAGCCAGGTCACGATCTCGCGGTCTGTGAGTTCGAGCCCCGCATCAGGCTCTGGGCTGATGGCTCGGAGCCTGGAGCCTGTTTCCGATTCTGTGTCTCCCTCTCTCTCTGCCCCTCCCCCGTTCATGCTCTGTCTCTCTCTGTCCCAAAAATAAATAAAAACGTTGAAAAAAAGAAGATGGTGAAGGATCGTGCAGAAATCTGGTCCTCTTTAAAAAAAAAAAAAAAAAGAAATACAGGACAAAACCCAGAGACAGAGAATGTCACAAAAGACGCTGAGAGAGAGAACATACGGTCTGTGAAAGGGGGCCAATGGTGGAAGAACAAATGGAGAATGAATGACAGAAGATACTTCAAAGAAGGCTAGCCATTGGGAAGTGAATGAAGGAGCTAATGCCATTGCAAGAAGAAAAGTTGTTTGCTGTCTTCTTTTGGTTTTGTCCTTACTCATAGGACACCAGCGCATCTCTAAAATGTCTATTTCCCTCATTCACTCTCCAGTGCTACTACACCAAAGCAGAGAAATGACCTACGGAAAAGATTAATCTTGCATTCATTCAGTAAATACTGTTGAGCACCTACTTCGGGCCAGGAGCGCCACCACGGCTACAACGAAACAGCGGATTTGTTGATAATTGATTGTGTGTCAGTCTCTCTTCCCACGTTTTGACAAGTATCCCCTCATTTGCTCTCCCCCAGATCCTCATTGGGTACAAACCATTACTTATCCCGTCTTACTGATGAGAAAAAAATGAGACTCGGAGAAATTAAGTTGGTACCTAGAGGCACGTGGTTGTGTCAGCAGGGTCTGCTGGTTCTAGAACACCTGCTCGTAACCACCATGGCACCGGCCGACATAAGACAATCTGAGGATTCGGTCCATTATCACTTCTTGTTGCAACTTTGGTCAAAACTCTTCTCTTGAAATTCCTCTCTAATTAACCCAAGCGTCCCAGGGCACTGAATTGACCTCCGTCACGATTCTTCCTTCGAGTCGCTTACGTTGTTTTCATCAGCTATTGCAATGTGGCGTTCCAAGTTCACTTCCACGTGGATGTCGTACCAAGTCTTTATCATTGCTGGTTTAGCACCTGGTAGCCATCGGGACCCTTCCAACTCTAAAATTTCCCAACTTTCTTTTTTTTTTTTTTTTATCATTTTAACGGGAGGGTCACATAGGGTTAGTTTCTCTACTGATACAGTCTTGACGTTTGAATCATGGCTGGGTGGAGCACCGTCTCTCCTGCGACTTTCTCTTTAAGATCCTCTCTCTCCTCTCTCCGTCTAGTTCCGACAGTGCTGATGAGATGACCAAAGGTGCCTGGCCTGATGCCAACTATTATAGAAAACATGAGCAAGGTATCACCAGTGTTTCACAGAGACCTACATTCTAAAGGATCTCATCAGAGCACAAGAGCTCTTCCAGATAATTAGTAATTGGTCCTCACAGCACCCCTGGGAAGTGCCTGGGTACGCAGCAAAGATACACAGAGCGTAAATGAGCTTTTCCGGAGTGCAGGACAATTTCCTCCTCAGTGAAATGGGGACAATTATAGTGATCCACCTTACAGGGATGTCAATTATTCACAATCTAAAAGCCCTGGGAATTATAACCTGCACTAGGAATACGTACACACAGCACACTTGTATTGGACTTAATTGACGTTCTCCTTTCCCATACCCCGCTATCTACAAATCACACCACAATGACACCCCTGGGTTTACCTTGGGTCCTGGTTATTGACATGGAGCCTGTCCCTCTGCATCAAAGATCTGCCTGGATCACACCAGAGGATAGAAGAACAGACCTGCCAGGTGTTGATGAGCCCATGACAAGCAACCTAAATGCAATTCTGACAGGCCTTCACAGCCTCGTCCGTAAACATAATTAATCAACACAGAATGCACACTCAGTGAGCTACAAGTAAAGCGGAACACAGAGTGTGAGGCTAAAGGGAAAAGCCAACAGATCTCATTGGATGATAGGAATTGTAAAAGCCCACCTGAATGGAGAAGGCACAAATGGAATATTCCGTGTGAGCCCCCCTCAATGACTGCCTCCAATGTCCCCTCTCCCACCTTTGGACCCTGTTTGTTTGGGCCTTTGTGTCTCCCTCCTCTTTTCCATCCTCGGCCCCCACCACCAGGGTGATGAATTGAAATTGTGAGCCCCGGGCAAGGAATCTATCCTATATGTTATTTTGATTCAATTAAATCTGAAACACAGTTACAAAAACAAAGCCATTTCTGCTTCAGTGCTCTTCACCTGTGGTAAGTGTTTATGCATTTCATCGTTGGCACATTTACCGTTGGATTCCTTCCATTTTCTCTGTTTGCACATTTCTTTATATACTTCCTCATTTCATGCAGTGGCTCTGATTTTACTTGTTCTTGCACAGACTGGTGAATTGTCCTCTGCAGAGGTCACTGCAGGACTGACTCTAACATAATACATGTAAATAACAATTTTAGATGAGAGAAATCTCCCATATTTTACACCGACTACCTAAATCCCCAGCTCGCCTAAAGAGATGTGGGGCAGGGATGTAGTCCAGCAGGTGTAGAAGGGACACTGAAGATAAAGGAAAAGAGGAGGAAACTGAATGATCATCAGATACAGTCAGAAGCAAATGAAAATTCATAAGCCATCCAAAGAAATGTCGTTCAACATATAAGTTAGACCAACTCTTGCTAGGAAATACCGGTACCTAATGCTTTTTATCCCAAAAATATGCAGCGAAGTACTTTCAACTTGGACTCTTTTTGAGGGCAGAGAAAAGCCAATGGTATCACCTCTGTGATTTCCAGAGAAGTTGAAAAAATTGAAACAGATCATCTCTTGCTGTCGAAAAGGAGGCAGAAAGAGAGGGCCGGGGAAATTAGAGCCAATAGGTCTTGGAACAATTGCACAAACTCCTCAAACCTAAGCAACTAGAAAGTTCCATGGTTTTCATTAGTCGAACGCTTGCGCCACCATTGTAAACCTGACCCTTGGTTGATTGCCCGCATAAAGGAAAAACTGGTTCGGTGACCAAGGGAGAAATTTTTATATTTATCTTGGGAAAAGCAGGAGTGACTATCCACATTTTAATTCTAAAGCTGCACTGAATAATAATAATAATAATAATAATAATAATAATAATAATAATAATGCCCTAAAAATACAAAGCAAGTTACAAATACAGCAAGCAATGATTTCCAGAACTCTCTTTCCAAATGCAACAATGTGGCTGGAAAAATCATCCATTTTGGAGCTAAACAAAGATTTGTTCCTTCGCGTTAAGCGAGAAAATAGATCGTGCCAACCCCAGATATCAACACTAACTCTGTTTTGAGAGCTTAAGAAAATTTTTCAGCAGTTCAGGCCATTGATATCGAACAAGAGGAAATTTAAAGCATTCCACCCAGAGCTCACAGTGGTGTCCACAGTGAGTATGGAGATAGACACGCATGCATTCGGGAATAGTTAGGCTTGGAGTAAGCTTGTCAATGCTGATTTAAAAATACTCTGTCAAGCTGTTAGGAAATGCCTCATTATGAAGAGAAACTCTGCTTTGGGGTGGTTGATAAAAACAAACACAGTAGTTAAACTTTATAGATTAATGCTTTCTTGGTATTTTGTGCAGTACTTTAAAGACAAGGTATTGTTGGAGATATGAGCATGTAGAGACCAAGAAATATATTAACTTATACAACAGAAATGCATAAAACATAAATTTATATAAGTACCAAGCTACAATATATTTTTGTGCTTGAATTGTCTAATTTAGGTATTTACATATTTTAAAGTTGCTGTCAGTCTTCCCTATCAGTTTTGTGCTGTATAAATCTGGTGAACGAAGGACCCAGGGCATTCATATATTATTTATTCATTTATTTGCAAGATTTGTCTAGCACACAGTCTCCAAATAGCTAACAGCATTTTGCCAGGGTTTAGCATTGGGACCTTGGAAACAAGCAAGTAAGAAATTTCTTCAGCTCTTTGGGTATTGTGGCTATGTAGCAGGACAAAACAACATGGGTTTAATTTAATGAATCACAATTAGAAAAAAAAAGATTAAGGGATAAGAGAATTTAAGCATTTTTTTAAAGTTTATTTTCAGAGAGAGAGAGAGAGCGAGCGAGCCAGGGACAGGCAGAGAGAGAGAGAGCAGGGGAGGGGCAGAGAGAGAGGGAGAGAGAGAATCCCAAGCAGGCTCTGCACTGCCAGCACAGAGCCTGATGTAGGGCTTGATCTCACAAACCATTAAATCGTGACCTGAGCTGAAATCAAGACTCAGACAGTGAACTGACTGAGCCACCCAGGTGCCCCATAATTTAAACATTTCTCTGCCTGACTTATTTCACTTAGCATAATGCCTTCCAGTTCCATCCACATTGCTGCAAATGGCTTGATTTCATTCTTTCTCATCGCCAAGTAGTATTCCATTGTGTATATAAACCACAATTTCTTTATCCATTCGTCAGTTGATGGACATTTGGGCTCTTCCCATAATTTGGCTATCGTTGAAAGCACTGCTATAAACACAGGGGTACCTGTGCCCCTATGCATATGGGATACATGTGCACTCCTGTATCCTTTGGATAAATTCCTAGTAGTGCTATTGCCTGGTCACAGGATAGTTCTATTTTTAAATCTTTAAGTCAGTCAGAGAAAGGCATATCATATGTTTTCACTCATATGTAGATCTTGAGAAACTTAACAGAAGACCACGGGGGAAGGGAAGGGGAAAAAATAGCTGCAAACAGGGAGGGAGGGAGGCAGACCACAAGAGACTCTTAAATACAGAGAACAAACTGAGGGTTGGTGGGGGTTGGGAGAGAGGGGAAAATGGGTGATGGGCATTGAGGAGGGCTCAACCTGTTAGGATGAGCATTGGGTGTTGTATGGAAGCAATAAACCATGGGAATCTACCCCCAAAACCAAGAGCACACTTCACAGAGTGTATGTTAGCCAATTTGGACAATAAATTATAATTTAAAAAATTAAAAATTAAAAAAAATTAAACACCTCTAATTCATATTCTGAAGAATGATATTTCTATATCTATCACTAAAGATACCAAGATGATGTTAATATTGGATGTAACAGCCTGATAAGACACTATCCTTGGCTGGAATCGATGCTGACTGTATTTCAAGGGAGGTTTACAGTCAGGTGATAAAATGTTTACAGGCCTAAACACAGCAATAGCAGAAAAATTCTGATTCATCCATCTACCCATTCATTCATTCATTCATTATGATAAGGGGTCTCCAAGGATTTGTTTTTGGTCCCCTGAGAGCTCTGTTTCTCACAGTTGTCTGTATCCACCTGTTCCCTCCAGTGCCTCTCTGAGTGATCTTTTAAGTAAATATCTCAGGCTTGTATATACATCAAAGTCTCAACAGTCTAGTGCTATAGAATGTCATATGGGGTTGAAGGAAGAGATTTGGGGGGCCCAGATTGATAAAAGAGGATGGCCAGTGTCCTATCAGTTAGCTGCAGATCGGAGGTAGATTCCTAAAGTCTTATTCTCATGCAGGTTCCTCCAGCAAAACTTCTTGTGTTCATTAGGGAACAAACATGGGTACAGTGTCGCCTTGTAAAGTCAGTGCTTACATCCAAGGTCAATGCTGGGGGTCTGTGCATATCCCATAGAACTGTTTGAGTTTAAATAGCTCTTTCAGGATCAGGAGGCCCCATATCCCACTTGGATATTTCCTCTAAAACGAGTGGGAAACGGAAGTTTTGTCCAAGGGGTTTCCTGTGGAGAGAAAAACATGGTCACCGAATCACTGGGTTTTACACCATTTTAAAGAGAGCTGGGGGGTTGGGTCATATGCTTAAAGAATAATTGAAAATACTTGAGGCTCTCTGCACCAGATGATCTCACAGGCCTTTCCAGCCTTACCTCTGTGGATATGGCTCACCGGACAATGCCAATGCCTTGGAACGACTTCAAACCATGTCTTTTCAATGACAGCCTGAGTTCACAGGACCTCCCTGTGACAGCAGCAAGTGATCTGGCCCGGGTTTTTGTTCCATGCCTGAACTCATTCTTTGCTGATAAAGTTATACCCATTCTGTTGCCAGGTTCCGCACCCTGCAGTTCTCCCAGGGATCCCACAGCTGGCTACGGGTCTCACTCAGGGCTGCTCTATTGGAGCTGTTATGTGGAACCCTGGTACCCCAACCAAGGCTTGTATATCTCTACCTGCTCCTCCCTGAAAATTGGGCCTCCAAGGAAATTAGCAAGGATGTCTAATTTTGTTCTGAGGTTGCATGTGCTCAAACCACAAAGCGATGTTTTTCCCTACATTTATTACATGAAAGGTTTTGTGTCCAAAGAAGTGTTCTGGGGAAGCTTCTTTCCTGTCACCCTTTCCTTCGTCCTGATGTACCTCTTCTGCGGCACATAACACACGGCAGCCAAGTGGAAGGAAACTGACTGAGTCTTAGAAGGTGTAGCTCCAACCCTGCCATCAGCCATCTGCTTGCATTTAGGCAAGTCTTTAACATCTTTTTGAGTTGCAGTGTCCTCATAACAAGCTGAAGAACGTCCATCTACCAAGTGGGAAATATGTGTCATAAGAGAGTTTGGAAAAATATTTTATAGGGCTATCTATGAGCCGACCAGCACAAGTACAGAGCTGTGTGAAAGTTAAAAATGTCACTGCTGTTCATTTGGTCCTTCCTTTCTCCTCCTTTCTATTTTGGCTTTTGTTGATTTCTCTTAGTCATTCAACTTGCTTGAATGAGTGAACTGCAACTATGCCTCGGTAACTATGATAGGTCCTGGGGCTTTCTTTAAATAGCTGGTGATCCCATGGAAGACACAGCAGACTAGACATTACCTGTTGAAGACCCCAGTGAAGATGCCTGTACAGGCTTCGTCATCATCATCAAAGACTTCCTGGATGAGTTGATCTTTCATGGGAGGGGCGAAGGGACAAAAAAATGCAGGCGAAGATGGCAAGTTTAAGAAGCAGGCAAGCCTACCTCCATCAACAGGGGACCATGTGTACAGAAGCTCAGGGGTAAAATAGCTTTAAGGATTTGGGAATGTGAACCGGCTCCTTACTGCTGCAGCACAATGGAGTGGTGAAGACCAGGGGGGCGGCAAGAGGCTAGAATGGCACTCAGGGCCCTTTCCAGTCACAGGGAAGATCTCAGGCTTTGTCCAGGGCTTGAGCAAACAGGATCTGTCGCTGTTCATGGTGACTGTCTCAAGAGAGATCGAGCTGGTGCCGTGGATGTGTGCAGACACGCGGGGCGTGGGGACCAGTCGCTATACAATAGTTTCTATTTTGAGATCATCCAGATTTGCAACCTCCCACCCCCATATATATACATTAACTGGTTGGGCCATGTCCTTCAGCATGATTTAAGTTTTAATCCATCTCAAAATGGGAGTAATTCGAGTCGCTAAAAATCAGTAGGTGTTCAGGGGTCTGACTCGAATGATTGATGGGATTAAAATCCAAATGCGAGGAAACGGAACGCCACGCTCTAAAACCACAAGCACGATGGCCATTAAATTGGATGTGGCAGGGCAGTTTTGTAGTCATTATGTGATGGACCAAAAAGGTACGGCAACGGAGATTGTCATTCCGTGGTATTTATTTTAAAAAACTGAAGGAGGGGCGCCTGGGTGGCGCAGTCGGTTAAGCGTCCGACTTCAGCCAGGTCACGATCTCGCGGTCCGTGAGTTCGAGCCCCACGTCGGGCTCTGGGCTGATGGCTCAGAGCCTGGAGCCTGTTTCCGATTCTGTGTCTCCCTCTCTCTCTGCCCCTCCCCTGTTCATGCTCTGTCTCTCTCTGTCCCAAAAATAAATAAACGTTGAAAAAAAAAAAAAAAACTGAAGGAGGAGCACCTGGGTGGCTCAGTCGGTTGAGCGTCAGACTCTTGACTTCGGCTCAGGTCATGTTCCCCAGGGTTGCGGGATCAAGCCCTGTGTTGGGCTCCGTGCTGAGTGTGGAGCCCTCTTGAGAGTCTCTCTCTCTCATCCTCTGCCCCTCCCCCCTGACTCCTGCTCACATGCTGTCTCGAAAATGAAAATAAATAAGTACATAAATAAAATAAAGGCTTGTGATTTTTATTAAAAATTTTCGGTCCCTGTTTCTGTAACTTGGTGGTGGTATTAACAGTGTTTCATGGACCCAGGCAGTAAAGGTTCCTGATGTGCTCTGTACTTACAGACTCTCTGGTCTTCCTTCTCCTTCGCAAACCCCCTCTCCCTCCCCCTCCTCCTTTTGCTCTTTATTGCAAGTAATCGTTTTTTCTTTCTTTTTTTCTTTTTCCCCATGCAACCTTTGGCACTGATTTTGTCAGGCCTTCAGAAATCATTTCAAAGTCTCTTCTTGCTTATTTTTGGAGACAGAGTTTCACCCCAGGGGAATTAATTTCCTGACCTCTCCCGGTTCCTAATAACTAACACACCCACTTGAACCCACATCTATGCAATTATGGTTTACCCATAATCTTTGGAAATTAGTTAAAATTACTTAAAAATATTTGTCTTCTATTTACGTGGGAATAACAACCTAGGTTCACTTCCTGGTGTTTTCTCCTTCAGGTTAAACTGAGCCATTTCTTTTTTGCTTCATGCTCAAGGAGACCTGCGACACCTAATTTTAAGACTTTGCTAAGCAGACACCCATGTAGAGGTACGTAACGATTTTTCATTTGAGACCAGTACCCATGTAGTTAGAAGAATCTTTTACTTCTCAGGAAAGCAATTAGTAGTAACATTAAATCCAAAGGTCCTTTTTATTTTTCTTTTTTAATAACAAGAGTTTTTACCGTGCTCTTTCTGTTTGAAACTACACTCAGTGCTCTGCAATTTATGTTTTAGCTTCCATAATGTTAGCGAGATATTAATATATGCATGAAGAGTTGCAGTGAACGTAATTACAGTGGCAAAGTGATAAACACAAAGCTATTCTGCCTGGTAATATTATGTATTTAACAGGTTTATTTGTTCAACAGTTTTAACTTTAATTATGTTTTGCCATTTGGGATTTTTAGACATGTAGCCATCATAGCCCTTCTCTGGCTATTAGTCTAAGAAGATTGCATTCATTATAAAAATAATCTGTATTTGTTTATTTAATTTTTTTTCATAATGCCTTACAAGTAAACTAAAAAATGACAACTTTCTTTGCTGCTGGTGTTCTGTGCCTCATTTGGATGCTAAACACATCGGTTTCCATTCCTATGTGTCGCAGGGGAAGGTGCCGAATCGGGTTCTGGCCCCAGGCCTGCGGGGTCTCAGGAGCTGTGCTGGCTTCTCTCACACAGATTTGGCGTTCGGTGTTAGGTGTCCCCCAGACGCTGGCTCCAGAGCACACTGGGACAGTCCAGTGCTTTGGGAAGCACACTAACAAAACATGAACAGGCAACATGGCCCATAGCTGATAGATGGTTGCAGAGGCCCAGCCTTCCTAACGGCTAGGGTAGGCCTTCTGTGCTCAGCCACAGCAGAATAGTCTCCCTGCAGTTCACCCCTGCGGGCAGCAAAGAGGATATTGGAGTACCCCCCAACGGGGTGAGTTTGTAGGAATGTAATGGACCCACGTCATGTCACTGAAGTTGCGAGAAACGTACTGGTTTCTGTTTTGCAAATTGACTAGTATATGTTGTGCTCATTATTTTGGTGCTGCTGCAGAATGCAGCGTACGCTTCAGGACCAGACGCCTTTTTCTGCCCCAGATGACTGTTCAGGCACCTTCCTCGGCAGTCCTCTTTAGCTGAGACAAATTATTTCTGCAGTAAAGTCTTTCGATAAAAGCAGGTTTTTCCCCTGTCTGGCCTCATGGCACATTTTATTTGGCTTGCATCGTGTTGTCGCTGGAGGTGTAATGTACCTGCAGTCAAGTGCACAGATGTTGGGTGTACAGTGTGACAAATCACACTCGTGTGTGTGGCCATGCCTCTCAGGATGTGGAACAGCAGGATACCCCACGAGCCTCTCTCATGTCTCCCTCTCAGGACTCCACCCTTCCCCCATGTAGCGTGCACAGAGGTATTTATTTAGGTTTTGATAAAAAGCAGATTTAAGGTTAAAGAGATAGTGACAACTTCCTGATGACATATCGTTATTAATTTTATTATTTGGGCATCAAGTGTTTAAGTACAGTTGTTCATCCCTGATAAATACAACTGCAAAGCACCGTGTGCCAGAGGAGACAAAAGTTCTTCCTCATTCACTCATGAAACAAACATTCATTGTCATACGTAAAATGCATTAGTTGCAGGAAATAGATTAAAAACAAACAAACAAAAAAACACCCAAAACAGAAAAACAAACAAAAATGCACCACAGACCTTGCCCTGTAGGGTTCTGTAGTTATGATCCTTTGGCTATTATTTTAACCACGGTTGCAAATGTGTGTGTGTGTCACATACACATACACATATTCACACACAGACATGCACCCACACACACCCTTGAAGTTGTTATTTATTTTACTCCTTTTCTCCTCGTACATAAAACTCAAAGAAACACACACACACACACACACACACACACACACACACACACAAAGGAAGATCGGATGATATGGTCAGTATGTTGGATAAGCCAGGTCAGTGGCTTCCATGAGGTCAAAAGCATTCTTCTGCTCCTGGTAGATTTACTCTGGTGTCTTGGGGATGTATCTTGTTGCCTTAGGACCAGCTTCTCCCTCTTCAACTTGGTACTTCATCTGGACCACAAGCTTGGTTCTTGCTGACCTGTCTCCTGGAGTGAGTTTCCATTGTCTCTTGGTCCACACTCTGAACCCGACACACCGTCTCCTCAGACGAGTCTGGCTGCTGGCACCCGTGTTGGTTACACCTCACTGCTCCTTCGACAAAAGTTCCAATTGTGGGCCTTTGCTGTAACAAGATTCCCTTGGCATAAATATTTGCATTTATAATCAGTTTTCCACGTCCCTTGATTCCACCAGAAAATACAACATTTTCTTTGTAAATTCTCTTTCCTTGGAAATTTCCATGGAATTCTCTTGAAGAATTTCTTTAGGACTTACCAGGTTGGTAAGTCAATGATTTTTTTTTTTTTGTCTTGAATTGAGTTTTGTCTTTTAATACCCTTGAAGTAGGATTCTCGATGGTAGAACTCCTGTTATGAGAACATGGACCTTTAATGTGGCCAGCAATCCCCAATTACTAACACACACACACACACACACACACACACACACACACACAAACATGCTTATGCTTATGTATACATAATGACTTTACAACTTTTGCAATAGTTGTTTAGCTATTAATTATTCTTTCAATTTTAAAGTGGAGATAGGACCCCACCATGAACTTGTCAAGCTTTTTCCCTTCACAAATTTAGCTTCAGTTTGAAAGGAAATGTAATTGATGAAGCCCTTGCTGTGTATCATGAGTTACGGGTATCTAGCATGGATTAAAAGGAAAGAAACAATAAAATATCATAGGAATGTGTGTGTGTGTGTGTGTGTGTGTGTGTGTGTGTGTGTGTGTGTATACATGAAGAAAAGCATCAGTCTGGACTTGGAGTGTTTAATCTACCAAAGCTTTGTTATTCTCTTTCCTGTTTGTACCAGTTTGAATTATTTGGCTCTGTTTGGTTCTATGGCAGGATATTTAGTTTCGGAATAGAAGAAATTGAAGCTTATTCATATACATGCAAGAATACCATGCTCATTCAATCATATAGAGATAGAAAGAGTAATCCAATGGAAATAATTTCTTCCCCCTATTCTTGTGCTTTTCCTAAGCTTTTGGGGTATGAGGGTATGATCTACTTCTGCCTGTGGTATCATCTTAGACTTTTTGATACTCTGGAGGATACTCCTCAGCTGAGCCTACAAAATGGCGACTTCCTTCTTGTGGCACTCTGTCATTGCTGATGTCATAGCTCGCCCTTCTTCCATATGTGGGAGATGTATCGTGTTTGGGGTATACCTGGTGCAGAAAAAACACCATGCTGATCACTTATTCATCTCACCTTTGAGCCTTCTTTTTGGCAAATAGGTATTCTATGAGAAATAGAATAGAATTTCAAAACCTAGCAACATAATACACAATGATTAAGAAAAACTACGTTTTGGTGGAAAGTCCATTCTTGCTTAATTTTGTAAAGTGTAGAATTTGCTTCTGGCATTGGGTTGGTATTTTGTAGAACATAACAGAGCCATAGATATTGCCTTCATGTGTCTTCAAAATCTTCTTTTAGAAGCCGGATGTCTTGGGGCGCCCGGGTGGCTCAGTCAGTTGAGTGTCTGACTTCAGCTCAGGTCATGATCTCACAGTTTGTCAGTTTGAGCCCCACATAAGGCTCTCTGCTGTCGGCACAGAGCCCACGTTGGACCCCCTGCCCACCCCCTGGCCCTCCTCTACTTGCTCTCTCTCTCTCTCTCTCTCTCTCTCTCTCTGTCTTGAAAATAAATAAAAACATTTTATAGTGAAACACAAATCCATAAAACTAAGAAAAGTTTTCAGGAAACTATAGAATGTCATCATTTTTGTGTTTTGCACCATCCAACATGTGCAGTGTGTATTTCCGGGTCCGACAAGCATGCAGAAAGACAGTATCACCAATTCCATAAAAGGCTGCCGAGTGTATGAGATTCATGAGCAATAATGACCAGACAAAAATCGTTACTTTTGTGCTCAAGTCTTAGCATTTTAACTCAATACAGCTTGGTTTGCCCTAAATGGTTTTGCATGTCCTGGTTAAAATTAGAAAAAGCATGAAAGTGATTTGAGTGGATTCCTACAAAATAATGTTAATATAAGTCCCTCCCACTGGTGACTAATTGATACTGTAAGCAGAAAGTATGTTTATACTATCAAAACTAAAAATATTATCCAACGAGTTTTTACTGAGTAAATTTGGATTAGTTGGCTGACTTCAAAGTTGAGTCTAAAGGAAGTGAAAGGTTACATCCTTCAGATCAAATAACACAGGTCATGACTGTGAATAAAATGAAGTATGTTGACTCGATGGCATTGACCTTATAACAAGTTAATAATGAAAAACTGGCTGTATCTAGAATTTAGCAGCTCTTAATAATAGAGTTATTATTAACTTGTTAATAATATGTTTATTCATATATTTTATCTTAAACACAATTGCCAGTCTCATTATTCTCAGATAAAACAATGAGCTTTTGAGAAAGCTACATGGCATTGTCCAGAATTAAAGAAAGATTTTGAACATCATAAGCAGATTCCACCAAAAGCATATCCACACTTCATAAGTTACTCTGTGCCCTTAAGGTCCAAAAACTTAAGGCAAATTTATGTTACAGAATCAACACACAGTTTCATTGTAGAAATTACTTTCAATTTTTGAGTAACGTATTTAAAGTATCATATTCTCAGAAATGTATATTTTTAAAAAGATAAACAGTCACTGGCTTAACTGTTTCCAATTATTCCTGTGACTGCTTGGAAGTTTATCCATATGGTTTTCCACATTACCATTTGATGTTTAGACATGAGATTATTGGAATAATTCTGTGAAAAAGCATAGACAGCTGGACTTTTGGGAAGAGTAACTAAGGGCTTTATAAGGTAGATAAAAAGTAAACATGGCCTGAATCTGCACACAATCCCAACACATTCCTGTCTCCTTTGAATTTTTTTTTTTAGTGTTCATTTATTTTTGAGAGAGAGGGAGAGAGAGAGCACAAATGGGGTGGGGGTGCAGAGAGAGAGAGGGAGAGAGAGAGACACAGAAGCCGAAGCAGGCTCCAGGCTCTGAGCTTCAGCACAGAGCCCAACGTGGGGCTCGAACCCACAAGGTGTGAGATCATGACCTGAGTTGAAGTCAGACGCTTAACCGACTGAGCCACCCAGGAGCCCTGATTCCTGTCTTCTTTGTAGGGCTGAGGACACTTAGGGAATCTGGGGGCAGTGGCCTGTGTCCACAGTTGTTGGTTTGTCTAGCTCTGTTAAACATGAGTTGTCAGTCTGGAATGTCAGTCTGGAATGTCAGTGTTCAGGAAGCAGTCATTGTGTAAGAGACATACAAAAGGTGGTATAGTCAGGGTCCGGTTGCAGGTGGTCAGGATGTTGAACCACCATCCCAAATCCCTGGCTTTGCATGGTGAGGGATGTTGGGAACAGCACAGCCAGGTGGAAATGGTCTCTGGAAGCAAGCTCAAGTCCCCATTTTATCCCTTATAGGTTCTCCGACTTTGGGCAAGGCATTTAACCACTCTGAATCTTGTTTTATTCATGTTTAAAACAGGAATAGTAATGGTCTTGTCTCTTAGGATGACTAGAGAAATGAAATGAAATTTATGCTTATAAATGTTTAGCAGTATGTCTTTTATATGATAAAGATGCCAATAAATGGTAGCTATTATATTATAGCTACCCATTATGTTTTCCTGCATAGACTATATAAAGCCTTTATGTATTTGTTCAGAGGTATGTATGTCCACAGCTTAGCTTGACATGATTTTATGTAATTAGTAGTTGCCAGCACATTTATTAGGGAGGGATTGGCCAATAAATAACATGAAATTGACCTTTGGGAAGATCTTTTGAAAATTCACCCATGGCTGAGATTTAGAGAAACATAACCAACAACCTACCTAACCATCATAGGTAAAGTCATGCCGTTAGGTATTAAGGAAGGAGCGTTGCTGGTATCGAGCCTTTCAGTATAACTTCGATACTATATACACTAGAGGATTCCCTGTAGTTATGTGATCAAATGAAGGGTAGAATAACACAGGGTTCGTTTGATACTCAACAGAATCTAGGAGAATAAGGAGTAGGAAACTCAAATTGTATGAGAAGTTTAACCAAATATAACATAGACCTGTTTTCTGATATAATGGACCTAATTTTCTTTTATGCTGGGTCATCACATCACTGGGTCAACCTAGGCACTTAGGAATTTGACTCATGTAGATAATGGCCCTCTTACAGGTAGTATGCATTTATAATGCGAACTGCTTGGGATCTTTCTGCGTACCATGTGTTGTCCCAGAGAAGGTCATGAACTACCACCAATTTATGAATATTATTTCATATTCATAAGGCATAAAATTTTTTTGAGAAGCTTGTTAGCTAGAATATGAAAATTTAGCCAATGAAAGAACCGAGGATCTAAAAGATCCGCTCAGATTTATAAAACCAATCATCGTAAATCATCGTAAATCTGTTTGCTTTGGTCAGATAGTCCATTTTGGACAAAGCGGAGTGTACCTATATTTACATCCACCGCATAAGTGTTCCAAAATTTCAAGCTGAGTTGATTTACCTGTTTGTTTCCCCAAATTTCTTGCTGAAGCAATTTCTGACTATGACCAAAATTGCAAACATGTAAGTATTGAAGTAGGACCACATGCTGTTTTCACCCAACTTAAAGCAGGAAGTGTTGGCAAGGATAGAAAATCCTTCTTGGATGGTTTCCCATTGGCTTCCAAAGGGAGTAGATAAGCAATGTATGAATACCCAAACATTTGGGTTTTTTTTTTAATCTTCACTAAATCCTTACACAAACTTTAAAAATCCTATCCACCCCTCATTTATCTACACAATATATTTGGAAACAATAAAGGAAAATCAATGAGGCATTGAGTTGGCAGGTTCGTGGAACCTGAATTCAGTGTTTGACTTTGAAAAATAGGGCTGTAGCAGAGCTGCTGAGATATCCCACTGGGAGGGGAAGCCAATGGTAAGCCGGGAGAATGTGCTGCCCTGGGTGTCTTTGGAATTGGTAGTACTCAGGTTTGTGGATGCAAATCCAGAGCAACATACCATTCGTTACTCATCCGGAACTCAGTCATCTGAGCTGATAAGGTGCATGCCACACAAGCACAAAGGAGCTACAATCCAAGATTTACTGTAGGGACTGCGTAATATGTAGGTACCTGCCAATGCTACTTGGGATGATTAGCAAGCCTGTAACAGCAGAAACATGAAATAAGTAAAGTGACAGTATAAAACCTGTAGTAGGCATTTACCGAATTCACAAGTATTCTGAGAGAGAGGGACGGGGGGATGTTGGCATTAGATTCAAATACAAGAGGTTTTCTCTTTATACGATCGTTTGGTTCATTAGATGAAATACACATTTTTAGGTACCTGGATCTTTTTTTCATGATTTTTTAACTTCATCGTATCTCAACCCTTGTCTTTTTTTTTCAGTTTATTTATTTTGACAGAGACAGTGTGTGTGGGGGGGAGGGAGAGGGGTCGAGAGAGGGAGAGAGAGGGAGAGAGAGCTCTGCGCTGTCAGCACACAGCCCAGTGCAAGGCACGAACCCCTGAACCATGAGATCATGACCTGAGCTGAAATCAGGAGTCGGATGCTTAACCCACTGAGCCGCCCAGGGGCCACTAAGTGCCTGGATCTTAAAGAAAGAGGAGATTCTATAGCCTTAGGTTGTGCTTCACAGAAAGGCGATGGGCCAGCCTTATTCTAGACCTAATAGACCAGAGGTTTGCTTTTTTCCCCTAAATGCAAGAATTCTGTCTACGAATCCATCCCCAAAAATCTGTTTGTTTCTTAAGTTAGACACTTAGTGATCTCCTGCATATTCAGGTCTACAATTTTTGTTAATTATATTTCTTGATTGCCACCTTTATGCCTACATTTAATTTTTCTGGCAAAAATGATACATTGGCCTTGCAATAAAGATTGTAATATTACATGGGCACCTGGGTGGCTCGGTTGAGCGTCACACTCTTGATTTTGGCTCAGGTCATGATCCCAGCGTCTTGGGATGGACTCCTGCATCTGGCTTCATACTGAGAGTAGAGCCTGTAAGAGTCTCTCTCTCTCTCTCTCTTTCTCTCCCTGCCCTCTCCCCAACTCACTTGCTCTCTCTCTCTAAAATAAAAAAAATTAAGTTAAAAAAGATTGTAATATAGATTTTGGATTAATAGAATGGATACTGACATGCTTTTTGGTTATTTGTTACTGAACTGATTCTGAAGGTACAAATACTGTTTATTTCACTCCATATTCTTTTGAGCTTTACTATAGTTATACCCTATATTACCCATAGTATAAGCTTTTGGGTAATTGTATGGCTACTCGTTAGTACTTTTCTGACCTCAAGCAGACCTAGTAAGCACAGAGAACTCTAAAAAGATCTCTCTGCTTTCAACAATAGCCAAATTATGGAAAGAGCCTAAATGTCCATCAAATGAAGAATGGATAAAAGAAATTGTGGTTTATATACACAATGAAATACTACGTGGCAATGAGAAAGAATGAAATATGGCCTTTTGTAGCAACGTGGATGGAACTGGAGAGTGTGATGCTAAGTGAAATAAGTCATACAGAGAAAGACAGATACCATATGTTTTCACTCTTATGTGGATCCTCAGAAACTTAAGACCATGGGGGAGGGGAAGAAAAAAAAAGAGGTTAGAGAGGGAGGGAGCCAAAACATAAGAGACTCTTAAAAACTGAGAACAATCTGAGGGTTGATGGGGGGTGGGAGGGAGGGGACAGTGGGTGATGGGCACTGAGGAGGGCACCTGTTGGGATGAGCACTGGATGTTGTATAGAAACCAATTTGGCAATAAATTTCATATTAAAAAGAATAAAAAACAAAAATAAAGAGATCTCTCTGAATTGCTTTACAATGAAATGAATTAATGGTGAGACAGTTAAATAGAAAACATTTTTAAAAGTACCTGTGAATTAATACACCATTGGTATTTCTTAGGCATTGGAACATCTGTATTTGTAGCTGTTTTCTTATGCACTCATGGAAAATGAAATGGGATTTCCCTAGTTTTATAAGCAGAAGGATGTATTTTATTAATTTACCTAACCGTCATTTATTGAGGAAATGCCATTGCCAGTGTATGAAACAGAGAGAGCCCATGCTATCTTGGAGATTATATCCCAGTGGGAGAGAGAGAAAATAAATGTGTCACAGGCATAATAATTTCATATCCAGACAAGTTCTATGAAGGAAGTCAAACAGGGTAATATGTTAGAGTTTAACGTGGTAAAGGGAAAACTTTTAGAAAGGGGAATGTGAGAAAAGGCTCTGGGGTTATGAATTTAAACTGAGACAAGAATGAGGAGGGGCGCCTGGGCGACCCAGTCAGTAAAGTGTCCAACTTCGGCTCAGGTCATGATTTCGAGGTTCATGAGTTCAAGCCCAATGTCGGGCTCTGTACTGACAGCTCAGAGCTTGGAGCCTGCTTTGGATTCTGTGTCTCCCTCTCTCTCTGCCCCTCCCCTGCTCAGTCTCTGTCTCTCAAAAATGAATAAACGCTAAGGGGAAAAAAAAAAGAAAGAAAGAGGAAAAGCCAACATACGAAGATGCTGGGAATTATCACCGTGAAATCTGAGACTGGAATGTGCTTCGCAGATACAAAAACAGGGACACATTAATAAAACACCGCGCCCCGAGGTGAGTTCTTCTGTGAATCACAGCGGCAGCCTTCCCTACACTGGCTTGGTGGAATTCTGCCCTCCCCGGGTCCTAGAGAAGGTTCTCTGTGAGGTCACCGTGCAGGGACCGTGGGGGTAAATACCTGAGCCCCTTTCTCTTTGCCCGGGGTACACGCTAGCTCACATTTATCCGTTTCCTGGGCAGTTAGACGTTGCCATGTGACTGACTTGTACCAAGAGGGTGTGAATGGAACTGGCAAGTGTCCACGCATTTCCTGTCCTCTTTCCCCACGTGTTTGCAGAATTCAGATAACTGTGAGGCCCTAAGGAGGGCGGGTCCACACAGTAGACCGTGCCTGAATCCCTACGTAGCCACATGCAAGGCGACCCGCCTGTCGGCAAGACTTCTTTCAGACCAAATGTGAGTAAGTCCTCCACTTCTGTCTTAAGTCCCTGCGTGTCTTAAAGCGGCTGGCGTTGTGCCGACTCACCCAGCAGACCTACTACGTCTCATTCTGTGTGGACACCCTCCGTCTTCTCCCATTCTGACTACGTCTCCTGCCATACGACCCCCAAATTACTTTCTGCTGCCCAAACGTCTGCATCTCCCCAATTCAGAATGAATGACTAGCAGCTTTCAGAGGCCAAGGGCCCACAAAACGGGAAGCTGTCAGCGAGTGGCCACTATTGCAGGGTATGAGATATGGTTCTTAAAGATAGTTTATTACTATACCTGAGATATCTCAGGTATCTCAGGAGAGTGGGGGCAGAATCCACAAGTGTGATGCTTTGTTCCCTGCACGGCTGAAGGCATACTTTGGGCCAGCTTCTAGGAAAGCTTCCAGAATCGCAAGTGTCAGGCTCTTTCTTAGTTTAGGGGCTTAAGGTGTGTCTGATTTGGCACCTTGAGAATGAGAGAGAATGCAAGGTACATCTTGCTCAAATTGAAATCTTCCCGATGTAAAATATGAATTATTTTTAATTTTTAAAAAGTCATGCTTTCCTCCCCCTTTTTAAAAAATTTTAAAAATGTTTTTTATTTATTTTTGAGAGAGAGAGAGCGAGTGAGAGAGAGACAGAGACAGAGAGGGGAGAGGGAGACACAGAATCCGAAGCAGGCTTCAGGCTCTGAGCTGTCAGCACAGAGCCTGATGCAGGGCTCGAACTCAGAGCCGTGAGATCATGACCTGAGCCAAAGTCAGATGCTCACCCAACTGAGTCACCCAGGTGCCCCTCCTCCCCCTTCTTACATATGGACCCTCCCTTTCAGACAAGGCTCTTGTCTTCATTTATTAGTGTCCTTCCATCTGTCCTCAAGTGACAAGTGATTTAATGCTTACAATAAAAGTCATTACAACTTCCATGGTGAATGGTGGGAAATTACATTGAGAGTGGTAATAAACTATCTTTAGGAACCATATAAGGGGAGAGAGGCTGAAAATTCAGTTGCAGACACATGAGTGAAGCATTAGGGAAGGACTTCCCTCTCCCTGACTGGTGCACGATGCAGAGAAGGAAAGGTGGTTTTTCTTTGAAGACCTTCCCCTTCTCGTCTCCTGATTTGGTGTCTGAAGGACTTTAGAGGCACCAAGTGCAAGTTGTCACTCTTCCGTGGATGGGTTAACAATCCACGGCTGAGAAAGTTGGGGGAAAATATGGGCTTTAAAGCCAAGCAGGTCAGACTAATTTTGGCCACTTTGTATTTCCACGTCCAGATCTCATTTTTCTCCGTGGTTGGTAATACAGTTCACTGCACAGGGTTGTTGTGATGTAAGCTATAAAGTGATTGGCAAATAATAACAATCACAATGGTAATTAAACGAACAAGGAAATGAATAAAATGATGAAATTGACTGAGTGCTTGGGTGCACCGAGCCCTGCTTTCATTACTAATGTGCCCTCTCACAAGTATCCTTGATGGGGAACTCTACTGCCATCTCTTTTTCACAAAGGAAGAAATAAAGGAACAAAGATTATGTAACTTGCCTAAGGTGGCATTCTAAATAAGTACGAGTTCCTGCTACCTTCCTAGAAATTGATACTGTTTTTGTGACTCTGTCTGGCCCCCTCTCCTTTTACTTTAAATACTCTGCTTGCCTGGACTTTAGACTGAAGAATTTGGGTGCTCACTATCTGTCCGTCAAGAAGAATCAGATAAAAACAGTCCATTTGAGTATATTTAGTCTGTCAGGAAAGAAAAAGGATATGAAAGAAGTCAAATAAAACCTAAATAAATGGAGAGACATACTGTGTTCATGGACTGGAATACTCAGCATAGTAAAGATGTCAGTTCTCCCCAGCATGATTTATAGATTGAACCTAATTTCTATTAATATCCCTGCAAGGTTGTTGTGGACATAGACAAGCTTATTCTTAAAACTTTATATGGAAAGACACAGGACCGAGTAAGCTGAAATTATTTTGAAAAGGAAGAATGAGGTGGGAAGGGTCACTCTATCTTAGTCTGTAGCCACAATAGCAAGACAATGTAGATTGGCAGAGGGATAGACTCATGTATCCATGGATCAAATTAGAGAACCCAAAAATAGACCTACAAGAAATGTACTCAGCTGATTTCTGACAACAGTCCAAAAGATGGTCAATGGAGGAAAACTAGCTCTTCCTACAAATAGTGCCAGAGCAATTGGACATTCAGAAGAAAAAAAAAAAATGACCTTAGCCTCAACCTCACACCTTGTGAAAAAATTAATTCTACATGGACAACAGGCTTAAATTTAACATTTAAAACTATAAAACTTTGAGAAAAAATAGGAGAAAGTCTTTGAGAACTAGACAGGCACAGAGTTGTTAGATTCCATGGAAGGGATAAAACTGATAAATTGGATCCCATTGAAATTGAAGAACATGGGGCACCTGGCTAGCTCAGTGGAGTGTGTGACTCTTTTTTTTTTTTTTAATTTACATCCAAATTAGTTAGCATATAGGGCAACAATGATTTCAGGAGTAGATTCCTTAGTGCCCTTTACCCATTTAGCCCATCCCCCCTCCCCAAACCCCTCCGGTAACTCTGTTTGTTCTCCATATTTATGAGTCTCGTCTGTTTTGTCCCCCTCCCTGTTTATATATTATTTTTGCTTCCCTTCCCTTATGTTCATCTGTTTTGTCTCTTAAAGTCCTCATATGAGTGAAGTCATATGATTTTTGTCTTTCTCTGACTAATTTCACTTAGCATAATACCTTCCAGTTCCATCCACGTAGTTGCAAATGGCAAGATTTCATTCTTTTTGATTGCCAAGTAATACTCCATTGTATATATATACCACATCTTCTTTATCCATTCAGCCAACCATGGACATTCGAGCTCTTTCCATACTTTGGCTATTGTCAGTAGTGCTGCTATAAACATGGGGGTGCACGTGGCCCTTCAAAACAGCACACCTGTTTCCTGTGGATAAATGCCTAGTAGTGTAATTGCTGGGTTGTAGGGTAGTTCTATTTTTAGTTTTTTGAGGAACCTCCATACTGTTTTCCGGAGTGACTGCACCAGTTTACATTCTGACCAACACTGCAAAAGAGATCCTCTTTCTCCGCATCCTCGCCAACATCTGTTGTTGCCTGAGTTGTTAATGTTAGCCATTCTGACAGGTGTGTGGTGGTATCTCATTGTGGTTTTGATTTGTATTTCCCTGGTGATGAGTGATTCTGAGCATTTTTTCATGTGTCGGTTGGCCATCTGGATGTCTTCTTTGGAGAAGTGTCTATTCATGTCTTTTGCCCATTTCTTCACTGGAGTATTTGTTTTTTGGGTGTTGAGTTTGATAAGTTCTTTATAGATTTTGGATCCTAACCCTTTATCTGATATGTCATTTGCAAATATCTCCTCCCATTCTGTCAGTTGCCTTTTAGTTTTGCTGATTGTTTCCTTTGCTTTATTTTGATGAGGTTCCAGTAGTTCATTTTTGCTTTTGTTTCCCTTGCCTCTGGAGATGTGTTGAGTAAGCGGTTGCTGCGGCCAAGATCAAAGAGGTTTTTGCCTGCTTTCTCCTCGAGGATTTTGATGGCTTCCTGCCTTACATTGAGGTCTTTCATCCATTTTGAGTTTATTTTTGTGTATGGTGTAAGAAAGTGGTCCAGGTTCATTCTTCTGCATGTCGCTGTCCAGTTTTCCCAGCACCACTTGCTAAAGAGACTGTCTTTATTCCATCGGATATTCTTTCCTGCTTTGTCACAGATTAGGTGACCATACATTTGTAGGTCCATTTCTGGGTTCTCTATTCTGTTCCATTGATCTGAGTGTCTGTTCTTGTGCCAGTACCATACTGTGTTGATGATTATAGCTTTGTAGTATAGCTTGAAGTCCGGGATTGTGATGCCTCCTGCTTTGGTTTTCTTTTTCAAGATTGCTTTGGCTATTCGGGGTCTTTTCTGGTTCCATACAAATGTTACGATTATTTGTTCCAGCTCTGTGAAGAATGCTGGTATTACTTTGATAGGGATTGCATTGAATATGTAGGTTGCTTTGTGTAAGATCAACATTTTAACAATATTTGTTCTTCCTATCCAGGAGCATGGAATCTTTTTCCATTTTTTTGTGCCTTCTTCAATTTCTTTCATCAGCTTTCTATAGTTTTCAGTGTATAGATTTTTCACCTCTTTGGTGAGATTTATTCCTAGGTATTTTATGGTTTTTGTGCAACTGTAAATGGGATCAATTCCTTGATTTCTCTTTCTGTTCCTTCATTGGTGTATAGGAATGCAACTGATTTCTGTGCGTTGATTTTATATCCTGCAACTTTGCTGAATTCATGAATCAATTCTAGAAGTTTTTGGTGGAATCTTTTGGGTTTTCCACATAGAGTATCATGTCATCTGAGAAGAGAGAAAGTTTGACCTCCTCCTGGCTGATTTGGATGCCTTGGAGTGTGTGACTCTTGATCACAGGGTTGTGAGTTCAAGACCCACATTGGGTGTCAAAACTACTTAAAATCTTAAAAAAAAAAAAAAAGAAAAAGTGAAACACAAAACAAAGCAAAACTTTTGCATTGTGAATGACCCCGTGAGGAGGATGGAAAGACGAGCAACAGACAGGGAGAAAATGTTTGCAGAGCACATATCTGACAAATGAAGAATGTCTAGAATATATTAAAAACTCTCCAAACTAAGCAGTCTAATTAGAAAACACATAAAAGGTACGGACAGACTATTCACCTAAGATGTACAATTGGCAACAGAGCACATGAAAAGGTGCTCAACATCTTTAGCTGTTAGGGCAATGCAAATTAGCACTGCAATGAAAGATCACTGCACACTCATCAGAATGGCTAAGATAAAAAAGTGAAAAAAGCAAAAATCTGGTGAAGATGTGGAGAAACTGGACCTCTTGTGAATTGCTGGTGGGAATGTAACATGGTACCATCACTGAAAAGACTATGGACGTTTCTTACAAAACTTTAAGTGTAACTACCATCTGACCTGGCAAGTGCACTTGTGAGCATTAGTTAAACTTATGTTCATGTAAAAACCTGTCCACAGATGTTGAGAGTGGCTTTATTTATAATAACCTTAAACTGGAAGCAACTTGAAGGTCCTGCAGTGGGCAAATGGTTTCACAAAATGAGACACATTCTTGCTGTGGAATACTACTTAGCAATAAAAAAGAATAAAATATTGATACACATGAAAATTTAGATGGATTTCAAGGGAATTATTCTGGGTGAATAGAGGCCAATCTCAAAACAATTACATACATAAAAAACAATTCTATTTTTATGTTACTCTCAAAATGACAGTATGATACAGAGACTATAATAGCAGTGGCCAGTTGTTAAGTCAGGAGGATAGTGTATTACTACAAAGGGATGATAGCAGAATTTATCTTCATGGTAAAAGAACAGTCCATATCTTGACTTTGGTGGTGATTACATGAATCTACATCTGTGAGAAAATTGCATACAGGTACACTCACGTGCATGTACCGCTTGAAATCTGAATAACATCTGCAGATTGGGCAAGTGCCCATTTCCTGGTTTTGATATTATACCATAGTTATGGAAGAAATTACTAGTAAGCAATTAAGTGGTGGGTACATGAGACCTCTCTGTACTGTTTTTGCAACTTCCTGTGAATCCATGGTATTTTTCCAAAATAAACAGTTAATATGTAATTTTTAAATAGAAAAAAAACTAGCATGTAGAAATAAATCCAACAGTAGATATACAATTCATGACCAAAGTTATAATTTAATAATGCTCAAAAGAGGAAGCCGAAATAATAGAGGATATACTGTGCTTGAACAGGGGGAAGTTCCAACGTCATCACAAAGAAGGGAATTTTCCTACAATTAATCCATACATTCAATGCCATTGCTGTTAGATTATTAATGAGCCTTCCCATGGAACTCAATTTATTGAAAAATTCTGACAGAAAGTATAAAGTTATTGCATATATTATAAAGACTATGGGGCACCTGGGTGGCTTGGTCGGTGAAGCATCTGACTTCAGCTCACATCATGATGTCACCATTCATGGGTTCAAACCCCATGTCAGGCTCTGCACTGACAGCTCAGAGCCTGGAGCCTGCTTTGGATTCTATGTCTCTCTCTCTCTCTCTCTCTCTCTCTCTGTGCCCTCCCCCTTCACCCTCTGTTTCTCTCTCTCAAAAATAAATAAACATTAAAACATTTTTTTAAATAAATACTATACTATCTAGACTTTTATGGTGAACATTTCACAACACATACATTAAATTACTATGTTGTACACCTAAGACTAATACAATGTTATATGTCAGTTGTATTTCAATTTAAAAAGAGTTATTAAGAAGCTATAATCATTACAAGTATAGTTCAGGAATAGAAAAAAATATTAATAGAACAGCATAGAGAAAGTAGAAAAAGAGCATAGAAACTCAAGGAGTATTATCAAGTATTGGAGAAAAGAGAGACTATTCAATACACGGAGTTAGGCCAACTTCCTGTTCACATGGAAAAGATAACATGCAGTCTCTTTCATACACTATTCATTAATGAAGATCAATGACCAAATATGAAAAACAAAACTATAAAAATGTTACAAAAACAGTAAAAAACCAAACCCAAATCCTTCATTATATTTGAGTTGGGAGAAATTTCTTATAGAAAACATGAATAGCACAACACCCAAAAGTAAAGATTGATATATTTGATTACACTAGAATTGAAAATTTCTATTTGGCAAAAGGCACATGAAACAAAGCACAAATGGGTGTAAATATTGCCATCCATAGGAACAAACAAACAACAGGGGTTAGTACCCTGAATTGGTAAATAAATCCTACAAATACAAAGAAAGAAAACCCAGTAGAAAAAAATAGCAATTAATGATGGAGGAAATCAAAATTACCAAATGAACATATGAAAAGATACTCAACTTTTCTACCAATCAGGGAAGTGCAAACAAACACATGAAAACAATGGCATATTATTTTAAACGGGCAAAACAGATACTACATCTGGCAATAACATGTCATGGTGAGCATAGCAGGAATAAAAGATTCCTCTACAAAGGGCTGCGAATTTGCTTAATTTCCGCAGGTGCCATTCTGATTCTTTATAGGAGTAGCACCACCTATGACTGTACCATTCATGGCAACACTGCCCATACGTCACTGTAGATAAGTGAAATCAGTACCGCCATTTTGAAAAGCAACATAGTTATATTAAAAAAAGATCAAGATCACGTACCCCAAATGACTCAATCATTCTACTCCTAGATATTCTCCCTCTTGAAAGTCCAGCATATGCTCACAGAAAGTCATAACGTGATGGTTATTGCATTGCTGTTTCTAAGAGCCAACAAACCAAAAATCTAAACAAAAAAGACAGGATACTTGATCTAGGTTTATAACTATAATCATACACAAATCTCAAAAACATATCATTAAAAAGAGAAGTTAACTGCAAAAAACATATAAGATGTCAAATATGTCATGTTGAAGACTCAGAAACATCTGGGTAGGTAGATGATAGATGGACAGATAGATGGACAGACTGACAGGTACACAGTATGAGCACAGAAATGTAGATGGGAGTTATATGCATCAACGTCAAGATAATCATCCAGGGAACAAGGGTTAGAAAATGGGAAGGAGTAACGTCTGAGCTGGGACTCTAATGTTTTCTGCCTTTAAATGATCCAAAGGAAATAAGATAAAACACGTTAACATCCGTTTAGTCTCAGGGTTAGGTACACAGATACCTATTACTTTATATTTACGCATTTAAAATATCTAATATGTTGAAATAATTCTGAAAGAAAGAAGAAAAAGCAAGTGAGCAAGAAAGAGGTAATTGACTGGTAGAGATTTTATAAGTAATAAACCTGTGCCTTCCCCGCAGCTGTTTTATTTTATTTTTCAATCTCCTGTAGCAGCAATCTGGAGAATGAAATGTTCCTCAGCGAGGATTCAGTGGGAGGTGGAGGAGGTGACAAGTCTAAGTGACAGGTGGGGGGGGGGGGTGACGTGTCGCACACAAGCCTCCTTAGTTGTGTGTGCACCCCAGGGTCAGGACAGCTGGGATGTTGCTGGGAGTCTGAACAGAAGTCAACTTGGCAGAATTGTAAAAGCAGTTCCCTCTGGCTGGTAAACATATTCAGGAGCCCTCACACCTGCCTACTCAGGACTTTTCCTTACGGGCTCGTGAAGGTCAGCGGGACGGGCAGGACAGCCCATCTCCTCACACCCATGACAGCTTGGAAAAACATGCCAAGTGTGGCCGTCAACATCTCCTTCAAACCACCACTGAGTTTGACACAATGAAAGATTTTTTTTTTTCTTCTTCTTCTCAGCAGTTACTCACGGGGAAAAAAAAATCCTACATAAAATGATTAAATTCCCAAATATTTCCAGACTATTTGTGAACTTGCATCCAAGCTGCTTCTCTTCTTTTCTTTTTTTTTCCCTTTCCAGACTCGTGTTCGTTGTCCGCTCCCCTTTCCAAACAGCAAACAGAAACTTTATCTGGCTTGTAGGACAATTCCTTCTTAAACACAAGAGCAAACATTTTTAGCTCCGTCCCTAGGTCTGTCAGCTTAGGGAGAACTTTGGAATCAATTGAGCCTCTGTTGTTCCACCTATAAAATGGGTTACAAAATAGATTACTACGTCAATGAGGGTTAGACCAAATGACTTAGGACGGCAGAGCGAACTTAATGTATATCTGCTGTTCTTAATTGTGAGGATAATCGCGATACTAATTGTCAGAGACATCATTAACCTAAAGAAAAATAGCACTGTAAACAAAGGAGTGGGAATGGGATACAAGAAATTTTGGTAAGAAAAGCAATGGTCCCTTGACAAAACAACACTCTAGATATTTTTTAGGGGCGCCTGCGTGGCTCAGTCAGTTATCTGACTTCGGCTCAGGTCATGGTCTCCCGATTCGTGAGTTCAAGCCCTGCCTTGCTCTGCACTGACAGTGTGGAGCCTGCTTGGGTGGGAGTCTCTTTCTCCCTCTCTCTCTGCCCCTCCCCGACTCATGGTTTTTCTCTCTCTCTCTCTCAAAATAAGTAAATTTAAAAAAAAATTTTAAGTGTCTGGGAAGCTTGAATCAGCAAAATGATGGTTGAAGCATGGTCTCTGGAACCAGATCACCTGGCCTCAAATGTCTCTTATACCATCTTGAACAATTTATTCTATCACTCTGTGCCTCAGTTTCCTCCTAGGGTTGTTGTGCGATACAGGAATGAGTTAATAGATGAAATCCTTAGAGTAGCTCCGGACACATCTATATACTGTGATGGTCTTTTTTATTTAATTTCTTTTAATGTTTATTTTTGAGACAAAGAGACAGAATGAGAATGGGGGAGGGGCAGACAGAGAAGGACACATAGAAAAGCAAGCTCCAGGCTCTGAGCTGTCAGCACAAAGCCCGACAAGGGGCTTGAACTCAGGATCCTTGAGACCGTGACCTGAACAGAAGCCGGAGGCTTAACCGACTGGGCCACCCAGGCGCCCCTGTGATGGTCTTTTTGATGTGCCAACTTGGCCAGGCTACACTTGCCAGTTTTTCAAATAAACACGAATCTAGGTGTTGGAGGGAAGGTCTTTGAGAGACACCATTAAAGTTCATAATCAGCTGATTTTAAGTGAGGGAGCTAATCCTAGAAAATCTGGTGGGCTCAAGTCCATCAGTTGAAAGCTTTAAAAGCAGAACTGGAGCTTTCCTGAAGAAAAAGAAATCAAATCCTCCCATAAAACGTCCACGTCTGCTCACATCCAGGCGCCCCAGCCTGCCTTTCTTGGTGGCATGCCCTGGGGGGGGGTGCGGGAAGGGTGGTCAGACTTGCCTAGCCAGCCCCCACAGCGACATATGCCAATTCCTTGCAGTAAACCTCTCATATACATGTCTAATGGTTCTGCTTTTCTGACTGAACTCTTCCTGATACATGTGCACAGTGCTGTAAAATAAAGCACTACGAAATAAATCACGATTATTTTAGGTTTGAGGTTTACCAGTGTTGGCAGAAGAGAACATAAAGTTTAGTTAGGAAAAGGAAAGGATGTCGAACATTATTTGGAGGACAGGTAGCTCCTGGATACTGATAATGAGATACCTAAATTCTCCTGCCATCACAAGACCCAGGAGTAGACCCCTGCCACCCTCAGTCAGTCCTGGCCTCTCTGGACGCCCCCTTCTTGCAACTGAGGCCCCCTGGGAATGATGACTGTTCCTCACAGCACCCTCAGGACTATTTTCGTGCCTTGAGAAAGAGTGATGCATTTTTCTGCCAATTACAAAGCGTCCATTTTTTCCCCCTTTTAATATAACTGTAAAGACTTTAAGACTTCTGAGAAGAAATCCATCTTGCCTCTTTATACAAAGAGTCGATTATGACTGGGGCCGGGATGGCACAGGAGCCTGGTTGTTGGGGGGCCTCGTCTGTCAGAGTATGTTTGACTACTTGAAATTTGAAAATAAACGATCCTTGAATTCACCAAAGCATTTGAAAGAATGCACTCCGTAGGAAAAGGAGATCCTTCTGATATGGAGCCACTTTCCAGGTTGGTCAAATGTGAGACAGTGGAAGTGTGGTTTGACAGCCACTTGGCTCTGTGTGTGTGTGTGTGTGTGTGTGTGTGTGTGTGTGTGTGTGTGTGTTGCGGTGCGGGCCTGTGTGTCTACATGCGCACGTGTTTGCGTATACGCGTGTGTGTGGCAATAGGATTCTGTCCTCCGTCAACGGTCACTTTCTTTCCTTCCGTGTGATATTCTTTTTACCTCTTTGGCATTTCTCCATAGTAACATATTTTCCCCACTCAATGCAGTTGTTGACAACTGGCTCAGTACGATGCCTCCACTGAAGGCAAGAGGAGAGACCAGGTGAACTCAGGCCTACTTCTATTTGTGCAAATGTTGTGATGAGATCTGTAAATACCTTCTCCTTTGTGCCTATACAGTAAAACCTTGGGTTGCGAGTAACGTGTTCTTCGAGTGTTCCGCGAGGCGAGCAAACCTTTCCAATACATTTTAACTTCAAAAACGAGCGATGTCTTGCAATGACTGGTATGTGATGCTGAATGTCACATGATCACGACTGAGCCAATGGTGCTTGAAATGCGCTTTGATATACAAGTGCTTTGGATTACAAGTGTGTTTCTGGAGTGAATTATGCTCACAAACCCAGCTTTTGTTTACATTGTTAGACTAGTTTTTGAATAGAGAGATTGAATTCCAGTGAAATATCATTTTTAGCAATCCTAGGCCAGATGGTGAAACCAGCCGGCCCTTTCTGAGATCTGTCCTCTGCACATCTTCTAACCTCCCCAGCTGTCCCAACTATGAAGACTTCACCCCAGGGTATTATCAGAGATGATCGGTTATAAGCCATCTATGCAATACTGTCAACTAATCACTGTCCGTTGGGGAGAAACCATTTTTAAATCTTCCCTTTGGCTGTACAGAGTTTTCATACTTTAGTCTAAACGTGTGGTGGAAGGAGGTTTTTGGAAGGGACGTCTAATTTTCAAGCAGGAGAGAGTACCGACCACACAGTTGGAAGGGCTGGGTTCAAGCCATGACCAAATCAATGTGTGCCTCTGACTAAGCCATTTCATGCCCTGACCTTGAGGTTCACGGTCTGTGAAATGGGGGTCGTATTATCTGCTTAGCGAGTTGTTTTCAAATCTTAAACTGGTCATTTACTTAGATGTTCTTGGTTAAGTTGCAAGCAGTCTGCAAATGGAGAGATTTGCTTTCTCCCTCTGTAAACACACTGTCTTCTCTCCCCAGGCCCCCAGGCCAGGCAGCCAGCCAAGAGCACCCTGTCCAAAGGGCTAAAAATCATAGGAGCTGATACGTATTGAATCCTACCTAAGTGCCAGGCGCTGTCTTCTTGAAGCTGAAGAATTTGTCTTCTCAACACGACGGCCTTATCAGGTAGGTACTATTCGTGTCATCATCACCCCCCATGTTGCACAGAAGGCACCCGAGGCACAGGAAGGTCAAGGGACTTATCCACGTGTTCACCGCCAGCATGTGGTGGGGCTGGAACTTGAACCCAGGTGACCTGGCTTGAGAGCAGAGTTATAACAAGCCCATTGTACCACCATAAGTGTAAACCCTGTGTGTTGAATGGAATCAGACTACTCCATTCTTCTGTAGAAAGTTAAAAATCAAAAGAGGATAGATAAACGAGGTGGAGGAAAAAATACTTTGGGGCCCGTGTCGGGCCTAGGTGAGCTGGGTAAAACCCAAGATGCTGAAGGTGGGTAAGAGGAGCCGGGAGGGCCGAGGAGGCAGTACGTATTCACGAGGTCTTCAAGCAGCCACCCGTGGGGGGAGCGTTCATCCTGGCCCCGCGTGTCCCCTGCCGGATAGATGGTAGCTGCTCGTCAGGCTCATTGGCAAGTTACAGCTACTGGCCAGACGGACTCGCCCTGTGTCTTTTGGAAAGTGCGAGTGTGTGTTGGCTCCAGGCGTCTCCCATCTGCTGAACCCCCTGGCTGCTCTCCCTGCTCTGCTTGCAGAGACGGCACCCGCCGGGCAGGCTTTGCGGTAGAGAGGCTGGACGTGTGAACGTCGCATACCCGGGGTTGGGGTAAGGAGATCCTTCTGTCCCGCATGCACACCGCCCTGAGATGATTAGCAGCCTCTTCCTACCCTTTGCTCTCACTGTGTGTTCTACATGGACTTAACAAGCCATGTGATAATTTGGTCTCTGAGCCCCTCTGTTCTGTGATCCCTGGGGACAGCATACAAGTTGGTGTACTTGGAGGTTACTTGGAAGACCATTTTCTACAGGGCACCCCAAATTTCACCATAGTCGATAATTTCAAACTCTTTGTACCAAAAAACATCTACCAAGTTACAAATAAGCAGCGAAAATCCTATTGAATTTTTTTATAACCCCCCCTTTTCTGTAGCCCTTCACCGATCGTTAAAGCTGGTCGAGTTGTTTTCAATTGTTTTCATTGTTTTCAAGACGACCAGTTTAAGATTTGAAAACAACTCGCTGGTAATGAAGCTGGTAATGATGATGACCTTGAACTTGATGGCCTTGAAGATGTTTTTTTTTTTTCATATTTATTGCAGAAGTGATATTGCAGAATGGTGCTGAGTTGTTTGCACGTACTATCTCAATTAATCCTTGCGGCAACCCTGTGAGCCAATTTTCATTATTATCCTGATTTTGAACTTCAAAACTGGTCAGTGGTGAAGGAGAACTGAAGAGAGTTAAGTAGTATTTTTTTTTAAGGTTTTCATTTATTTATTTTGAGAGAGAATGTGCAAACAGGGGAGGCGCAGAGAGAGAAAATCCCAAGCAGGCTCCGCACTGTCAGTGCAGAGCCTGGCGTGGGAGCTTGATCCCACAAACTGGGAGATCATGACCTGAGCCGAAATTGAGAGTTGGACGTTCAACCGACTGAGCCACCCAGGCGCCCCCTAGAGTGAAGTAGCAGTGATCATTAAGTCCTGTCATTATTAAATTGCTGAGCAGGATTTCAAACCAAAGTCTGACTCCTGAGTTGTCCATTTTACCATGGGTGGGTTGTAGTAACAGACCTAATATCCCCAAATCAAGTGCACACTTGAAGGAGAAGGTAGAGAAGGGAATAGACCTGAGAACCCATGAATTGAAACAAACAGCCTTTGATAGTCGAAAGTTGACAGCATGGATGTGCTTACCTGAACCCTTGAAAAAAAAATATGTTATACCTGAAACCCTGGAAAGAAAATAAACCATAAATAGCTATTCGAAAGCACTTCCTGAAAATGGGTACATCTCACATACTAAATGCCGAAAGCAGTAACTTCCATAGAGTAACATGAGGGGCAGGGGGGGAAAAGCCTTTCAGTTTTTATTTGTGCAATTTTGTGTTATTGGAATTTTTATGCCCATATAATTTGATGTCATTTTTAAAACAATAGGGGGAAAGAAATAGCATTAACATCCCCAAATATGATGCTGGTGGCAAATTTTCTGTGATACTAATGAAGCCTCAGCTTCGGGGCCCCTTCCCAGAGCCTGTACTTAATTTTGTATTTGTCAGTTTGTGTAAGTTTCTGGCACCACGAAATAAGGAATTGCCCCATGAGGACGTGCCTGATAATAGGGAAAGAGCAACATAACAAAAGATTAAGTTAAAGTGTCATGTTTCACGTCACCATCCACAGTGCTATGAGACAAAGGGCTAGCATATCTAGAAGCCAATTTTGAATAATTTGGGATAATAAAGTCATTTAAAAAATAAGGCAATTTTTAAAAATGTAAACAATTCAAAGTGAAATGTAAAAGGCAGCACCTTTCCTGTTCTTTGTTTCCTTTCTCTGTGCCTTTTTAATTCCTCTTTCCTCCAAGTGTGTCTGCTTTCTCCTAGAAGGCTGAGGAGATGATGAGGCAATTTCAGCAGGGAGTTTTATGCAGATGCGGTATTTACGACGGCAGTCCTGGGGAGAGCCTGTGATTAATGATCACATATAACCTGGTTCAATATATATATTTTTAAAGTAGTCTCCCTTATTGGCAGCGATGCACTACAAAGGGGAATATCCACAGCAGGATCTCTTAATCCGAGGACACAGACCAATGGGTCAGTTGGGTATTGTTTATAACCTTTAAGATCAATGGTTTTGAAGGTCATGTGTGGCACACATTTATTTAGCCTGCCAGTAGCAAGTCTATTTCCTGGATATGTTAACAAAACTGCTAACGTTCACCATTTTCTCTACCTGGCCTTGGCTGCTATTTCTTTTTCCAAACAACTATCGCAAGACAGATTGGCCATTCCCATTAGATCGAGGAACATTTGGCCGCCACATTCCTCTGACTCTCAGGTTTTCCTCTCTAGAAATTAGTCAAGAAGTCACATAATTGGGAGGATAATTATGTGTCCGGAGCAGCAGCAGGGAGAGCCATAGAAGTAAGAAGCTCACCCAAGCGAGGTTATCAGAGAAGTGTGTTAGAATCACATCTTTTCATTTTGCAGCTTGTTTTTTCCAGAATCCTTCCCCTGCAGCGTGTGTTGACTGCCTGGAGAGGCCCTAAGCCGGTGATTCTGAGCCCTGGCTGCAGTGAAGAAATACCCTGGGGGAGCTCGTGGACAATACCGTGCCAGAGCCCTTGCGATGGAGATGTCATTCAATTGGTGGAGCCAGAGCATTGGTATTTTTAGAAAGCTTTCTAGAGGATTCCGAGGTGCAGCAAGGTTGAAGTTACTGCTCGCGGTGTTGACTGATCACTTCCATTACTCTGCTTTATGTAAGATCTGCAGGGTATTCAGCTCTTGAGGTGCCCTTCTCTCTTCTCCTGCCTTTACTCTGTCCTCCAGGTCCCTTCTCTTATGCTTTCATTCACTCGTGCATTCATTCATTCATCAAAAAAAAACACTTACCAGGTATGTAGTAAGTGTCTGACGCTGGGCTAACATGGTGGGCACAAAAAGTAATAATAATGGAAATACAGGCACTGCCTTTGAAGAGTCAGAATTTAGCAGATAGATATAATCGGCCACCAACCATCCATTTGCCTAGGACAAGGGGGTTAGGATCCTGGGATGTGGGACTTTCAAGACTAAAATCAGTAAAGTCCTGGGCAGTAGAGAAGTAACATTTCAAAAAAAAAAAAAATTATGTATATATGTGCCTGGGTGGCTCAGTCGGTTAAGTGTGTGGCTCTTGATTTCTGCTCAGGTCATGATCTCGGGGTTCCGGATATCAAGCCCTGCTCCGGGTTCTGTGCTGACGCGCAGAGCCTACTTGGGATTCTCTCTCCATCTCTCTCTTGCTTCACCTCTCTAAATAAACATAAATAAATATATATATACATGTATACATATACCTGTATAATACATATATATACATGTATATACATCTTAGAGCCCTAATAGAGGATGAATTCTCATTTTAAACTTCCAGCTCATTTAATGGAGAGATAGCAACTCCCAGGAAAGATAGGGACCCCCCCACACACCACCACATACAAAGATCTATCTCAGCTGGAATATAATGGGGTTCATTGATCTATTTTTTATTTTATTTGTTATTAATTAATTTTTTAGTGTTTATTTATTTGCTTGTTTATTTAATGTTTATTTTTGAGAGATAGAGAAAGAGCACAAGTGGGGGAGGGGCAGAGAGAGAGAGGGAGACACAGAATCTGAAGCAGGCTCCATAGGCTCTGAGTTGTCAGCACAGGGCCCCACGAGGGGCTGGAACTCGGGAATGGCGAGATCATGACCTAGGGGGAGGCTGGATGCTTAACCTACTGAGCCACCTAGGCACCCCTATTCATTTTTTTTAATGTTTATTTATTTTTGAGAGATAGTGACAGAGCACGAGTCGGGGAGTGACAGAGAGAGAGAGAGAGAGAGAGAGGGAGACACAGAATCCGAAGCAGGCTCCAGGCTCTGAGCTGTCAGCACACAGCCCGACGTGGGGCTCAAACCCACAAACCACAAGATCGTGGCCTGAGCAGAAGTCGGATGCTTAACCGACCGAGCCACCCAGGCGCCCTAATGGGGTTCATTCTCTTGGTAACAGGCACATCAAATGGGCTACTGTGCCTGTGTTGGACAGAGATATAAATTCGGTGAAATAGCTGCTTGTTAACAGTTTTTTTTTTTTGCTACCAGTAATTCCCATGGGGTCAAACTCTGGTAATTTGTGCTGAGCAGGAGAATCGCCCCAACCCAGCGTATCATTCTGATAATGGTGAATTACACAACGGCATACCGACATGAAGTAAAAACGAGCGATTGAGGCGTATCTAGTAGAACTTGGGAGAAATTCAGAAAACGTTATTTTTGGCTCAGTGGCAAACACTGGCTGTTTGTAATTCATGACATTTTAAATTAAAACTTGGCCAAGGAACGCACCGGATAATTGGTGATTATTTCAGATTTGGGGTCTATCTCTAGCATGTCTATTTTCATTCCAGCTGCTGGTTCCTCTCAGAGTACCTGTGCTGGGGCGCACAGAGGGAGCTCAAGCCCTGAGAAGCTAAACGATCTTCCGGGAAAGGCAGGTAATGTTACGAAATAGGTGTTTGTGGTGGTTTGCTAACCATCTCTCATCCTTTGTATGGCTTCCGGTGTTTTGACTTTGTACCGTGACTTTCTCAGCAGGGAGTCTATTGACCCCCTCGGAACATGGGCCAAACCTGTGTGTTACTTTCAATGGCAGAAGAATGATGCTGGGTGGGTTCCACAGTAGAGGCCTCAAGATGCCTGGGGCTTCTGCCTCATGTGTCCACCCCTGTGGCTGAGCTGTCAGAAATGCCTGGTCTGAAAATGGATAGGCCTCAAGAACTTGCTGGCCAGGAAACCTAGAATGGCAGGGCTCAGCACCTCTCCAAAGATATGCTAAGGAACAAAGTGAAGGAGATCGACTCAGAAGTCAGGGTGGTGGGGCACCTGGGTGGCTGAGTCGGTTAAGCATCCCACTCTTGATTTTGGCTCAGGTCACGATCTCAGGGTTCATGAGATTGAGCCCCTGCATCAGGCTCTGCACTGATGGTGTGGAGCCTGCTTGGGATTCTCTCTCTCCCTCTCTCTGTCTCTGTCTCTCTCTCTTTCTCTCTGCCTCTCTCTTTCTCTCTTTCTCTCTCAAAATCAATAAAATTATCTTTAAAAAAAAAAAAAAAAGAAATTCAGGGTAGAGGTGGAAATGTCATCCACTCAAAGGAAGACCGGCCTCCTGATTGTCTTATTCTCTCCAGTGGAGAGCTTTCTAGAGTGTGGTGTTGATCATGCTCCTCCCTTGGTTAAGATGTTTTAATCACCAGGGCTTAGGGCCAGAGTATGGGTGGAATCTTATGTAAACATAGCTAAAACAGTAAAAGTATAAATCACTTTTAACAAACTAATGAATGAAAGCTATCCTGTGAGATGTATACCATTATGATGACAAAATATCACCACAACATGTAAAATCATGGTTTTCTATATGAATAAAGTCAGAGAAATAGTAAAACAGCTAACTTATATTGTGGTGCATGTCTGGGTATTCTGACACAGTCTGATTATGTCAGGATGATTAAGAGAATAAAGACACACAAAACATCTAGCTTGTTATATATTTATTCTATAATATTCATCTTAGCAAAATCACTAATTACATTTTTTAATCAAGATTTTCACATAATGTAGGTTGTAGTGATAGTAAAGAATTGAAATTTTAAAAGTGCACAAAATTAATTGTGGACATATTTTTATGCAAGATATATGGTAAAGTAAACGTAAACAATGAAAAATAAAAATAATTTTTCATATGTCTTTTCAAAAAAGGCTTTTGTCCAGAGGCGCCCCAGTGGCTCAGTCGGTTAAGTGTCTGATTTGGGCTCAGGTCATGATCTCGCCGTCTGTGAGTTCAAGCCCTGCGTCAGGCTCTGTACTGACCGCTCGGAGCCTGGAGCCTACTTCAGATTCTGTGTCTCCCTCTCTCTCTGCCCCTCCCCTGCTTGTACTCTCTCTCAAAAATAAACATTAAATTTTTTTTTAAATGGCTTTTGTCCGAAAAGGTCAAAGTTATCTGTGAAATGAAAAGGCAAAGGCCAAATTATAATGAAAGAATATCAAAATAAGACATTTTAAAATAAAGCCTTTACCCTCATGGACCAGGTTTGCCCGCAGGCATTGCAGGAGGAGGGGCCACCAGGAGAAAAAGCGAATCACAGAGTTGAAAACCCCAATCCTGTTAGACCTTAGAGGGAGGTCCAGACGCCCCAGTTGAGCACAGGTGTGCCCAGGTGAACCCAAGCTCCAGTGGACCCGTCAGCTGAATGCTCCCTCTTGAGAAAGTCCCGGAAAGATGAGCAAATCAGCCCCTGGCCAATACACAGAATCCTAAGAAATAATACCTCATTATTAGAAATCTGAGACAGTATTATTTCTATTTCCAAACATGGAAGGAAAACAGACAAGAAAAAAAAAAAAAAAAAAGGCTTGCCCAGTGCAATGCTGTCACTTCCTGCAGGAGCTCTGGTTGTGAACAAAGTCTCCATAATCCTTTTCCCTTCCTGCTATTTCTTAGAAAACTTCAGGGAATCTTCAAGAAAATGAGGAAAACTGAAATTAGGTATGGATTATTGCCTTGGCCCATATCTGTCAGGTAAAGTTAATCCTCAGTTTTAGATGCTCTGACACTTGTAGAGCAGCAAAACATTAGGAGCAAAGTTTTTATTGGCACTGAGTTAATGTTGGAATGGATGTATGTCAAATGAACTAAATAAGGTGACAAGAAAGAGTGCTTGGCAAAATCTCTTGCACTAACATATGTATTCTTTCATTTTTTATCCGCACGCATATAGACTTGACCGAAAATTAGAACTCATTATATCCAGGGAAACCATGTGCTTCTGGTTCTGTAAAACTTATTATCTGAGGCATCATTAATCAAACATATCAAATTAACAGACACATATTTGTTGAGCTCATACTGTGCATGAAGCTCTGAGTCCAGGGCTGTATCACATTTTCCAGCTGAAAAACCAGTGTGGATGGCCTACTTGCGACTGGCTCACATTTCTAGAACATTGTGGATATTCCTCTCTGGTAGTAATGGTGGGTGGATGAAGACCTTGGATTAATTGTTGTGCACACTTGAGGGTCTATGAATTATCGGTCATCCATATATCAAATGAAACATTTCTGCCATATATATTTTGCCCAGAAATATATAATATCATCCATCCATTTCTAATAGAAATAAGAAAGGGAAGCTAGTTTTTATAATTTTTTTACACCCTTCAGTTGTTTGAATACTTCTTTATTGTGTACATACATTATTTTTATTGCAAAATACGAATTCACAAAAGGACACGTGCTCAGAAGTTAATATATTTAAGACGACATGTGTCTACCTTTTTAATCATTGCCGTGTGGACATTTATTTATATTATTTAACATACTTTCATTTTTGCACGGGTCTGCTCAGGCTGCTATGCAAAATACCACACGCTGGGTGGCTTAGACAACTGAAATTTAGTCTCCCGTAGTTCTGCAGGTAGAAAGTACAAGGTCAAGGTGTAGACAGGTTTGATTTCTCCCGAGGCCTCTCTCTTTGGTTTGCTGATGATCTCCTTCTCACTGTGTCCTCTAGTGGTCTTTTGGCTGTGTATGGACATCCCTGGTATCTCTTCTTGCGTCCAAATTCCCTCTTACAAGGACGTTAGGCAGACTGGATTAGGATCTGCCCGGATGGCCTCATTTGACCTTGATTACCTCTGTAGAGGTCTTCTCTCTACAGTCCTATTCTAAAGTACTGAGAGTTCAGCCTTTAGCATATGAATTTGGGGAGGGGAGCACAATTCAGCCCCTAACAGTTCTCATTATCCTATTTATAACATCAGAATAAGTAAGTCCCTTTATAGTATTTGTAAAGGGCGTTTTATGAATTCCTCTTTACATTATTTGAACACTTCACCTTGTTGATTAGAATGATAATGAATGTTTAACATTTATTTAATGCTTACTACCTGTCCAGCTGGCACTGATTATTTTATTTGAATTTTAGCATTTAAGCTGCAGATACTGCTATCATTCCCATTGCACTGGCGGGAAGACTGAGATTTGGAGATGTTCGTGGGCTCGCCAAGTTCACGACTAGCACCTGCCTGCACAAGAGCTCTGTAAGCCGGCACTGTAGCCGCTATGGGATTTCTTGGGAGAAGGGCAAGTGGATACTTCCTTACCAGGTTTTAACCTCCTAGATGGCAGCTCCCCATATTCCTCTTTATCTTTCTAGCATTTTAGTTCAGTGCCTGGCAAATACTTGGTACTCAATTCATACTGAGTGATGCTGGGTGGTTTAAATCACTGTTATTTTCTTCTGAAAGATAAGGACACTAACTGCTCCATTTAAGAGTGAAATGACCTGGTAACGTTTGGAGGAAAAACAGAGAAACACATGTTGGGTCTTCTTCTAAAAATACTTGTTAGGGGTGCCTGGGTGGTTCTGTTGGTGAGGCGACCTTGCTTTCTGCTCAGGTCATGGATCTCACAGTTCCTGGGATCAGACCCCATGGGGCTCTGTGCTGTCAGCAGGGAGCCTACTGGGATTCTGTCTCTCTTCCTCTCTCTGCCCCTTGCCTGCTCGCACTCACTTGCTCTCTCCCTCGAAATATTTTAAAAAACCAAAAACTTATTAGAGTTCTCTGAAAAGAACACCCCAACTCAGAGCTTCCCCCCACCCCCGGCAATCAGATATTTATTTAATAACTCAGAGCCAGTTTGATATTAAGGGAACTTAGTGTTATTTTCACAATAGCCACAGCAGTATTTTAAAATGTATAATGAAGGGGAACCTGGGTGGCTCAGTCGGTTGAGCCTCTGACTCTTGATCTCTGCTAAGGTCGTGATCTTGCAGTTTTGTGAGTTCGAGCCCCGTGTCAGGCTGTGTGCTGATGGCAGAGAGCCTGCTTGGGATTCTGTCTCTCCTTCTCTCTCCCTCCCGCATTTGTGCTCTCACTCTTGCTCTCTCTCTCTCTCTCTCTCTCTCTCTCAAAATAAATAAATAAACTTTAAAAGTTATTAAAATTGGGGCACCTGGGTGGCTCAGTTGGTCGAGCGTCTGTCTCAGCTCAGGTCACGATCTCACAGTCATGCGTTCAAGCCCAGCCTCAGGCTTGGTGCTGCGTGTGGAGCCTGCTTGAGACGCTCTCTCCCTCTTTCTCTCTCTTTTTCTCTCTCTGTCTCTCTCCCTCTGCCGCTGTCCCCCACTTGCACACACACACACTCTCTCTCTTTTTAAGAAAAAAAAAAAGAATAAAAAATATTAAAATCTATAATAAAAAAACCTACCTCTGCGGGCAAGCAATTAACATGATGTGTGTCTGCAAACTTGAAGATCACGAATGCACCTGGGCTTTGCCGGTTGCGTCCCTGCACCACCTCCCCATGTGCTTTCACGTTTTGGACGGTTTCGGCTTCAGCTCTGAACGGAGGGCCCTGGGGTCTCAGGGAGCTTTCCGTTAGAATCCGACTCATTGTTGTTCCTCCTTCAGCCGCCTGGATACGCCTGTGAGGAAATGGGAAGCAGCAGTGCTTTATCAAAGCACAGAATGATGAAATCCTAAGCACTTCAAAGGATTCCTAGTTTTCCCACTTAGAAATTAAATGGGATCGTGTTACTCTTTGCCCCTTTTATTGTAGCCAATTCTGTGTTGACTTAATAGGCCTTCTTTGGCTTTTCGTCTTGTAAAAATAGGATAGAGGCTGTTTACTGGTAACTTCTTAAACGCAGGAGTGTTTCACCTTGGTATAAATAGGTGTTGTCAATAGACGCACCTGCTCATAAGATACATATTTGCATATTTTTATACATACACGTAAAACCCACTAGTTCTGCCACTTAATACATGTTTTAAAGAAATAATTTTATCTTTTTTTTTTTTTTTACCATTTAATTTGCTTATCTGGAGACAGTAAGTCTGAATGATTTCAGAGGTAACCTGGAGAAATAAATTGCAGTTTGGAAAGAAGCTTAAGTGTCTGCTGAAGGATTTTATAATTGATATTATTTTTGTTTCCATCAACAGACTATGGAAAGTAATAGAAAAAATCATAAGTGAACAAGGTCCACGCCTCGTGCTCAACGGTTCAAGTGTAATTCTGTTTCAATATACATGCCTTAAGTTCAATTCTGGATGTGATTGGACCCACAAAAGGCAGGGACTCCACGAACTCATTACAATCAAATGGGACTTGAATTCTCTTGTCTAATGTCATAATAAGCAATTATGAGCATCTTCTCAGGCATTCAAATAGGGTAATAGTGAAACCCTAGAGAGACATTATATGCTGGCAGACTCTGGCTGATGTGATGTGCATATGCTCGATGGACCCCTAAAGGCACGATGGGTAGCTAGATGCCAGGGCAAATTGCCCTCGGTATTTAGGGTAGACACTACCTTCAATTACGACTTGTGTTTTATAAGCTGAGCCGTTATAATAATATGTGTGTTCATTCTCGAGAATTCTCTGTGGCAACAGAACAAACAGCCTTTCTCATCCATTTCCCATTTTCATGAGAGAACAGCAAATGAAACTTGTCTTTTAACTTCACATTTCTCTGATGGCGGAGTCTGGGAAGATACAAGTTGCTGCTCTATGCTGCCATTTCATTAAGTTAAATGTGCTTTTGTCCACTCTGGGAAAGGTAGCAGATTTTGCATTACCAGGGGGACTATTTGAAGAGATAATTAGATAAGTAAATACTCGCCAACCTGCGCCAAGATGTTGAGTAGAGCCTGTTACTTATTGGAAATTTCCCCTGCAAACAAATTTTACTGAATTGTCGTCTTCTTTTCAGCTGAGTCCTTGGAGCAACATGAGACGATCTCTCTCTTTTTCCACTAGTTAGAAAAGGAAGTTCAACCAGATGACTCCTAAGGGAGATTCCTGCTGAAAATGTATGAGTCAACGAAATAGTGATCAGATGGCATTAATACATACTGTAGAATTATCTAAATTGGATATCTGTAGAAGAATGTATTTTCCATAAGGACCCAGGCTACATGGTACGAGTAAAATAGAAATTTGGGCCAAATTTAATAGTTCTAAAACAAGTATCAGTATTAGAAGAAAAAATTAATGTAAAGAAAAGCATAAAGAAATGGGAATGGTTTGCAGAAATTATTGATATTATTTTCACGTATCCCTAATTGGCACCTTACCTGCTTCCAAAAATAAGGTATATAGTACACATTGAAAATGAAACCACTGTAGGGGCGCCTGGGTGGCTCAGCGGTTGAGCGTCCGACTTCGGCTCAGGTCACGATCTCACGGTTCGTGGGTTCGAGCCCCGCGTCGGAACCTGGAGCCTGCTTCAGATTCTGTGTCCCCCTCTCTCTCCGCCCCACCCCTGCTTGTGCTCTGTCTCTCTCCGTCTTTCAAAAATGAACAAACATTAAAAAAATTTAGAATATTAAACCACTGCAGACACTCTAAATGTATAGACTGAGCTGTAAACTTCTTATTTAAAGATATTACATCTATTCATTTTCCCTTCAGCAAAATCAATGTAGTTATTTTGTTTGTCTTAACCAGATCAGCCTGCTGCATGGTTGGTCTGATCTGTGATGGCAGCGTTGGTCACTGAAACAGAAGCCTGGTGTGGACATCCATGCAACGATCGTCAGACTGTCCTCCGAACCAAACCTCAGCTGCATCCCAAGTAGTATCTTCGATGCAGGCAAATCATTAAGGGATTCCATTTTGGCTCTTTTTAACCCTCAAAGTGAGTTATTTCAAGACTGTCTTACTTTGAAATGGCTGTTTGTGATTTTGCAAATTAACAAACGCCATGCTTCCTTCCAGGTAGCGTAAGTTGTCGATAAAGGGGCTAGCACCCACTTTTAACAGGGTGACATTCTTCTGTTTATGGAAATCAGATGTAGGAATTTCCATAGCGTGTTGACAGAAAGATGAATAAAAATGTATAGGCAGCCCCGAACCCATTACAATTACCCATTGAAATTATTTTTGAACTGAAGACAAATTGGTTGGCTTTACTTCCAAATTGGCACATAATTCGCAGTAATATTTATTTACACAGTTAGGCTTAAGGATTGGGTGGAGGGATTAAAAACAAACGAATCAACAACAAACAATCAAATAATGACAGGAGATTTGACATAGTTGAACAGTTGCCTTCAGTTCAAAAGGCCGGCTCTACTTATCGGTTTTCATAATTCTGATTCTCTCCGTAATGACTCCTGCTCTCTGTTTCTATCTGATATCGAGCGCTGGTAACGCCAAGAAAGAAGCACAAAACAATGCTCCCGAGCGCGAGAAAGACATTTTTTTCATGCTTTTAGCAATGTGACCTTAGGTATTGATTTATAGCCCGCCGCAGCACCCCAGAGCAAGAGGGAACGTTGGTAATTAAGTCAGTATCTGCACTTTCTAAAATAGTGCTGACGTGCAACAAAGAGAGACCCTTTATTTTTCCTCTCTGTCTCCCAGTGAACGCAGATGCAGGCACTGACCTCTGACCTTTCGCCAAACTCTCTAGCTGCAGCTGGTATTTTTCTTTCTCTGGGCCTTTAGCTGCTGATAGACCGGTGAGATTCATTAAATTGTGTGTGTGCAATTTTCTTTTAAGCAAACATGAAGCAATTTATACCCCAAGACTTACTTACGAAATATATCTTTACGGAGCTCAGAACGAAAGTAAACGCTTTCACTGTGGCGCCGATCAGGGATTTGCCAGATAAGTACCTAGGCCGATTGACTAAGATAAGAAGACACAGAAAAAAAATTTTTGAAGAATTTTATATTGAACATAGAACTTTCCATTGTAAAACTCCCAAGATTGCAGAGCGAATTGAGTCAGAAATCTCACCCCTTTTTTTTTTTTATATTCCATTAGAGTCATTACTGAAATAGGGCCACAAAAGGTAATAGCAATAAAATCAAATACCTTGAGGTATGTATGCAAATTATATGCTAATATATGATAATCTGAGTACCATGTTCAGTGGCCATAAAAAATACTAAACGCAGCTAATTAAAGGTAGGTAAGTTGCTGTGTTTTATACTTCACAGCAATATGAGAAAGGTAGTATATTATGATAAAGATAGCATTGCTGGCCTTGGGGAATGCATCCAACATTTTAACGGGATTTCTTATTCTGACATATTTGTCCATTTTGTTGAATGTAATCACTTTTTCTCTTTTCTACCCCAGGTTGTAGATCCATGAAGTGAGTGCAAAACTAAATAACAAATTAAATCTTTAGCCAGAAGGAAAGCAAACACTCTTCTCCCTAGAAACTTGGGAAGTGTCATGCCCACTTAGCAAGCCTTTTACAATGAGTGCCCCCCACTGGGGTAGTGGGGTTCAGCAGTCAGCCACATTGAAAATTTGGGTAACTGGAGCCAAGAATTCTCAACATAGCCAGGAAATGCAAAGACCTACTTCTCCCAGAAATGTAAGCTCAAAATAGAGTATTCTTTCGTATAGTGAACTCACATCATGGGATATGTATCTCCTTTTTTAATCCTAAGAAATTCAAAGAAAATGAAAAACAAAAACTACAAAGAGATTTATGAGAGCATAAAGTTGGTGTGAGATCTACCTGCCTAAAAAAATGCCTGGTGTTCCATAGTCTAAAATAAAAAGTTACATATGTATATTTAATGTTGATAGTAAGTTAATTTCTAAAAAGCTTTTTTTTCCTCTATCATACAAATTTATATACTATACTAGCCTTTATATACTATACAAGGCTGAAAATTGCCAACCTAAGTTGGCAAAAAATTCACCTGGAACCAATTTATCAGCTTGTGATGTTTATGTGGTTGATGTTTTTCTGCGCGGCTGGGTGGAGATTTAAGTGTTCTTCATTAAGATGGATTGATAGTTTACGAATTCGTCATATGTCATGTATCAGTATTTCAAACAAAATGAAATGCAAAAAAAAGACAAAAACAAAAAATGAAAAATACAACAATCCAACCCAACCGACAAAAAACCCAAGGACATGGTTATCACGTGGGTTAGTAGGTCTCAGATTTTAGAAGGCATTAGAATCACATGGAGAACTTGTTAAACCTCAATACTCGACCCAGGCCCAGAATTTCTGATGACATAGGTCTGGGGCAGGGCCTGAGAATGTTTGTCGCTAGGGTGTTACCGGGTGATACTGCTGGCCCAGGGCTCACACTTTGAGAACCAAGGCTGCAGGCTAAGGAAGGCTAGTTGCGTAGCCAGCAACAGTTAAAAGTGTGCATTAGCTTGCTTTGAAGACCTTACAGGCCATTCCAACAATGAGTGCAAGGGTCTTTGCTCAAGTGGAGGTCATCCTGTTTCAGCATTGTACGGAGTGGTTTCATCTTCAACCATCTTCAGGGGATTGTGACCCAAGTTTTGTGAATTGCTTAAAAATTTTTAATTGACCTGAGTTATTTGATAACACTTATTGTTTGCCACGACTCCTTTAGTTGGAAGAGTCATAAACCCGATTTAAGATAATTTAAGAAAAGTAGGGGATTTGACTCTAAGAACATGGCTGGTCGCAAAATTAAGACTGCATAGGGCTAGGAAGTCAGAGCCTCACATGGACCTCAGAGTCTGGGGTGGGGGATGAGGGTCTCAGACTAGTGACTCTAGGAACATGGCTGGTCACAAAATTAAGACCGCATAGGGCTAGGAAGTCAGAGCCTCACGTGGAACCTCAGAGTCTGGAGTAGGGGATGAGGGTCTCAGACTACTGACTAGCCATATTCAGCAGTTTCCATTTCTTGTTGATTATGTTTATTTTTCTCTGTGGAGCAGAGAACAAGGCTGGGAGTACATCCAGTAATGTCTTCCCATATCTACCATTGCTTTTCTCTGTTCCTATGGACCCTTTGGGGAATCCCAGTGGGTTGACTCTGCCATATTGGTCTCAGGTCCTAGTGAGCCCAGCATGACAGTGCACATGACAAATAAAAGTCTGCCTTGTTCACTTCAATTAGGTGAAGAAGTTCTAGCTTGAGGAGATAGAGGGTATCTATTTTAAGGTGAATATATTTTCTTAAGAAGGCCTCACTGAGGAGAAGAAAGCAAATTTGAATCAAGAGTAGTTCATATTCTCCACAATGGTAGGGGACCCTGGTAACCATCAATGACAGTGGTACTTTAAGGAATGACACAGGATCAGGAACAATCCAGAAACTGGGGGGCTGCTTCTTCTTTCTCTAGAGGGGATGGGGCCTGGAAAAGCAGTAGTGCCTTGGGGGAATATGTCTGCATTAAGACAAATATCAGCATATTCTTGGAAATCTGAGAGGGTCCCTGACTCTACATTCTGAGATGATTATGTCTACTGAGTGGAGATTTAGGAGACAGGCATGCACCGTAAACCCGTCTCAAACAGACTCTGTGGCAAGTGCTACTTGTATTAGTTTCCTCTGGCTGCTGTAACAAGTTAAGCCAAACCTGGTGGCTTCAAACCACATGAATCTATTGTCTTAGAAGTCCAGTGCGGGTCTCAGTGGTTAAGGTCAAGGTGTCAGTAGGGCTGTGCTCCTCTCTGGAGGCCGTTCGGGATCATCCTTGCCCTTGCCTTTCTGGCTGCTGGAATCCACCTGCACGTCTGTACTTTGTCCCTTCCCTCCTCTGTCTTCTGGGACAGCAAGAGCAGGCTGAGACTTCCTCACGTGCATCACTCTGATCTTGTCTCCAGCTTCTCTCTTCCACTTTTAGGATCCTTGTGATTACTTTGGGCACACCAGATAATCCAGGCAAATCTCCCTTTCCTTAAAGCCAGAGCCTTAGAAAACGTAATTCCTCTTTGCCAAAAGGACAACATATTCACCAGATCTAGGAATTAGGACATGGCTGTCTTGGGGGGAGGGAAGCATTACTCTGCCTACCATGTTGGTGTTTGTGGATGGGGAGTAGATTCAGGTATGACCAAGTCCCGATCCTACCTTCAGTGATTCGATAGCCTATGCCAAGAGACAAAAGTGCAAATAAATCCTTCTCATACCATTTGATAAGTGGTATAATAGAGGAGTCTGTAGGGCCCACTGATGGAGTAGCAAAGTCAGTTTTGTTAAATCATAAAAACATTTAAGAGAGACGGGGGGAATTGACTTGAGTTTTGAAAAATGGGAAGAAAAGTTCTGCAGAGATTTCAGGTAGGTGGAGATTCAAGGCAAGGATGAAGTGCACTGCACTCTCCTACAAGAGGAAGGGGTGGTATGTAGTTGCAATGGTGAGCAGAAGCAAGTGCTCAATGATGCTCAGAACTTGGAATTTTATCCTGGGTGCAAAGAGAAGTCATTTATGGGTTTTGAGCATGGTAGATATGATATCCAATATGTGTGTTAGGTGGGTTTTTATATTGACAATGTAGAGGAGAATTTCTGGAGGAATTCATCTAGAATAGGACACATCACCGGGGAGATGATTGCAACATTCCAGGAAGTGGATGTTACAGGCATTCAGTGAACTCTGTGGTGGAGATGATGGGGAGAAGGGTGGATCAAGAGAAATACCAAAGGATGGCTGGAAGGAGTTCCTGAGGTTTGACTGCAGAAAGTCGAGGGAATAAGAGTCATGGAATCACTCCTGGCTTCTGCCTGGGGTAACTGGTTAGACTGTGGCACCAGAACCAGGGCAAGGATTACGAGAGGATGAGCAAGGATGGAGAGGAAGATAATTCCTTTCACCTTGAGTAGGTTGACCTAAGTGCTTGTGGGAGGAGGTTGAAGATCCGTCTTTACAGCAATTGAAGTGAAAAGATCTGGGATATTTGGTTGACTTTTCCGTTTAAAATAAACCCTCCAAATTATAATCTTAGCTTAGCTAGATGAAGAAGTTCTCTCAGAATGAGATGGGGTATATGGAAGGGGCTAATGGCCCAGGGGATCAGGAGACAGGGCACAGAACAGTGTGAATAATGTCAAGAAGGAAGAAGCCAGTGAATTTACAAAAATGTTAAGAGTCACTGAAATCACTCTGTAATGTGTATGTAGAGTGGAGAGAATACAAGCGAAGGGCACGGGCTATAATATCTAAGGACCAGAGCTTACAGTGATTTTCCTGTGTCTTCACAAAAGAATGGCCTTTCACTTGAAAATGGGCATATGGATCCAAAGAAAGATGAGAGAGAAACTTAAAGAATATCTTTTTGCTTTGAAGGAGTTCCTGTCTTCCGGCTTAGATTATTCCAGGGTAGTGAATTAATTTGCAGATGCTATCAAAGAGCCATTACTCATAATCTCCGAGGAGTTATGCAGAACTGGTAGAGTACCGGAAGACAAGCAAGCACCTAAATGACAAGAGTCCAGGGTGGTGATCTTCTGTTTGATTCCTGACAAATTCTGGAATGGGCTACTCTGTCAAGTCGTCTGTGTTTGGACAACAGTCACATGAAGCAATGAACAGAAATGCACGAATGGGAAGTCATTGCATGTTTATTTCATTTATGTCATTGTTGAGAGCACACAAAGTTTGGAGGAAGCTAATTCACGGGGGCAGGATGAAAATAGAATGGATATTCTCATTTGGGAATAATAGACCCAGATAAAGTGAAATATACAGGGGCAGATGGAAAGTCCTGTGTTTAGGTTTAAAAACAAACAAACAAACAAATGGGACAAACGGGAGAATGTTGAGGATCTAGCCTTATAGCAGTTAAAGTGACCAGTCTTGCGTACTTGGCTGATCTTATGTTTAAAAGAAATACCCAAGTGGCACTTGGCTGGCCCAGTCAGTGGAGTGTGGGACCCTTGATCTCAGGGTTACAGGTTCAAGCCCCACACTGGGTGTGGACTTACTTAAAAATAAAGTCTTTTTGAAAAAAGGAAAAAGGGAAATACCCAAGGGTATAAGTTGGTTTGCCTTCAGAAACATGGGTCACCTCAGATGAGAAAGAAAACAGCTTTACCTGCCCTGGCAAAGATCTCATTTTGAGCATTGATTGTCTTTTGGGTGGGTACTCTATTTTAAAGGGACAAAAACTAAAAGAAAGGAAACTCTCAGGATCTGGAAATTATGCCAAATGAGTAAAAGTTGAAGGATCTAATTACAGTGTTTAGGCCAGGGAAGACATGTTATGTCTTCAAATATTTGAAGAAACAATGAGATTAGGCCTCTAATTTTCTTTAGCTTGAGAAGCTGAAATTAGTGCAGTGAGGTGCGATTCAACTCAATATTGAAATAACTTCTAAAAATTAGGTCTTCTAAGTTTCATCTAGTACTCCGTCCATAAATTTGTTTTTTAATTAAAAAAAATTATATCTTCTAAAGAAATGATTGAGCTGGATAATGAGAAGTGTGGTTCTTCTCCACAGCGATCCTCAGACACAAACTAAGTGACCACTTATCAGGGATGTTGGAAAAGAATTTCCGGCATCAGGTGCGAGTTTCTTTTTTTTTTTTTTTAATTTTTTTTTTCAACGTTTATTTATTTTTGGGACAGAGAGAGACAGAGCATGAATGGGGGAGGGACAGAGAGAGAGGGAGACACAGAATCCGAAACAGGCTCCAGGCTCTGAGCCATCAGCCCAGAGCCCGATGCGGGGCTCGAACTCCCGGACCGCGAGATCGTGACCTGGCTGAAGTCGGACGCTTAACCGACTGCGCCACCCAGGCGCCCCAAGGTGCGAGTTTCAAATGCATTGGTTTTCCCCTATCTTTATGAAGATTCCTTTTAATTAAGAAAAAATTCCACGGGTCTTCATATGCTAATACTTCGACCAGTTACATGAGAAGGTATATATACTAACACAAAAACATTTATTTGGGTCCAGAACTATTGCCGTATAGAGATATTTGAGATGGCTCAAAAGCATCTTTATATTTTGCAAAACTTAAGTTCTCAAGTCATATTTATCCCAGAGACAATGCCTCCTGCTCTTTTGGATTCATAACTCCTGTGAATAACTTCATGACCTCTCATGTTTCCACGGTTCAGGTGGAGACTGAACAAGATAATAAAAATATGATTCGTGAGGCACCTGGGTGTCTCCGTTGGTTGAGCGTCGACTCTTGGTTTTGGCTCAGGTCACAATCCCAGGGTTGTGAGATCGAGCCCCGCGTCAGGCTCTGTGCTGAGCAGAGAGTCTGCTTAAGACCCTCCCTCTCCCGCTGCCCTTCTCCCCGACTTGTGCTCAAGTGCTCTCACTCTCTCTCAAAAAAAAAAGAACTATATATATATATATATATATATATATATATATATATATATATATGATTCAGGGGTGCCTGGGTGGCTCATTTGGTTAAGCACCTGACTTCAGCTCAGGTCATGATCTCAAAGTTTGTGAGTTCGAGCCCTGCATCAGTCTCTGTGCTGGTGCAGCAGAGTCTGCTTGGAATTCTGTCTCTCTCCCTCTCTCTCTGCCCCTCCCCTTCTCAGGCTGTCTCTGTCTCTCTCAAAATACATACATTTAAAAATAACATGTGAGGGGATCCTGGGTGGCTCAGTCAGTTAAGCGTCCGACTTCGGCTCAGGTCATGATCTCACAGTCCGTGAGTTCGAGCCCCGCATGGGACTCTGTGCTGACAGCTCAGAGCCTAGAGCCTGCTTCCGATTCTGTGTCTCCCTCTCTCTTTGCCCCTTCCCTGCTCATGCTCTGTCTCTCTCTGTCTCAAAAATAAATACAAACATTAAAAAAAATTTTTTTTGTTTAAATAATGTGATTCGATAGGTCTGGTTAGGGCCCAAGAAACTGCATTTTTACCAATGATGAGGTGATGTTAATGCTGCCACTTTACAGATCACATTTTGAGCAGCAATAAAGCATCTCCCAGGTTCAAATTTTTTTTTATGAAATTTATTGACAAATTGGTTTCCATACAACACCCAGTGCTCATCCCAAAAGGTGCCCTCCTCAATACCCATCACCCACCCTCTCCCCCCTCCCACCCCCCATCAACCCTCAGTTTGTTCTCAGTTTTTAAGAGTCTCTTATGCTTTGGCTCTCTCCCACTCTAACCTGTTTTTTTTTTTCCTTCCCCTCCCCCATGGGTTCCTGTTAAGTTTCTCAGGATCCACATAAGAGTGAAACCATATGGTATCTGTCTTTCTCTGTATGGCTTATTTCACTTAGCATCACACTCTCCAGTTCCATCCACGTTGCTACAAAAGGCCATATTTCATTTTTTCTCATTGCCACGTAATATTCCATTGTGTATATAAACCACAATTTCTTTATCCATTCATCAGTTGATGGACATTTAGGCTCTTTCCATAATTTGGCTATTGTTGAGAGTGCTGCTATGATCCCAGGTTCAAATTTTGTCTTATCACGAGTTTCCCCTTATATCTGTATCCAAGCTTGATACTCTTCCCTGTGGATAATTTATAGTGTAGTTCCCCGGCTTACTCTGAATCCTGGCTTTTACCGTTTACTCAAGCAGAGTGATCTTGAGGAAATTCACTCGTTACTGCTTCCTTTGTGAGGTTGTTACGTAAGATTAAGTGAAATAACGTATGTAAAGTGCTTAGCATGGTACCTGTTGTACGTTTATGGTTGCTGATTGTTTTGATAGCAATGAGCATAAATGTGATGGTAAGAAATTGAGTGGAAAGAGAATACAGGCGTGTCTTCTCAAGTGCTGTGTATGTTCCTTTAAACATCGCACATTAAAAATAATAGGGTTTAGAGAAACAGGCTTGTCCAATGCAGTTTTTGCAATCAAAGTACAAGGAAGGAAGGGAGGGAGGGAGAGAGGGAGGAAGGAAGGAAGGAAGGAAGGAAGGAAGGAAGGAAGGAAGGAAGGAAGGAAGGAGGAATGAAGGAAAAGAATTTGTATCTGGGGAGTTAATTCCGATGGCCCAGGCAGATGGCTCAGCATTGCTGAAAATCGCCTCCATGGATGTTAAAAATAAGCAAAAGAGAGTTCTGTAGCAATTCTGGGAGCAGGTTGATTAGAGTGGTGGTGGGCAAAGGGAGTGTGGAGTGGTCTGGTGGGTTGCTGTTAGGATGGGCCAGTGGGGTGGGCGGTGCAGGGCGGCTGGAGTGAAGAGCCCCACAAGGCTGGCTGTGCCTCCGAAATACCTTCCAGTAGTACAGTTTAGTCAGCTCTTGCCAAGTTGGAAGATTTTGAGATGGAAGTTCAACTGATTTTCCCCCTCTCCTCCTGCAGATCGTAATTTGAATTTATACCCTCCCTCACCTTGGGGCTGGGGAGGGCAGGGATCACCTCTAAGTCCAACTTTCCTGTGCTTCACTGACTTAATTCCAACTACAACACTGCATTTCAGAACCGGTTACTAATTTCAGCTACCAAGACCTGCACTGCAGTAGAACAGAACGTCCGGAGTTTTGATTTGAAAAATGTCTCAACAAATTTTTCTTAAGTCTACATTTCATCTGGAGGGCACTGAGATGGCACACTGCCTATAACCTTGTTGGATTCTCTAATCCCTGGGGGGCTAGAAAACACCCCAGGGAGAGCACATCCTGTGCACACCCTGGCGTGAGGGGTGGGGTCGCCATCACAGAGGCTCCTGGTGAAACACCTCCCTCGTCTTCCCTCCCTTTGCTCTCCCTTCACTGGAGAGCACAGAGCTCCAGTCTGAAGCATTTTCTCCCGCTCCTAAGTCATTCCTAACCACCCCCCCCCCCCACACCGCCTCACCCTGGAGCTGCAAAGATGACTGCAGCATACACTGGGTAAGCCAGCATCTTGAAAGGGAATGGAAAGGATCAGGTGCAACCTTGGGGTTGGCGACCTCATTCCTCTTGGGAAGGAAAGGATTTAAAACAAAATTCAAGACGAGGCTGCGGCTCTCAGCCTGGGATCTGGGCTCACAGAGCTTTCGGGTTCCGCCTTGATGTGTGTCTCAGCAGCAGCCCGCCGTCCGGCACAAGGCGGATTCTTCCTCCGCTTGTTTTATTCTAAATAGTCTTCAAAAGCGCCTGTGGAACGCAGACTGTCGCTTGGAGCGGGTGAACTCGCTACTGACGTTCCCGTGAAGGAGACTCCAGCCTGGACAGGCTGTAGCCACTTTTTAAATTCTCATTTAGATTCAAATTCCATATAATCCTGACACTAGGCGGGAGATAGCTGGAGAGCAAGAAAGGGAAAGGGAGGTGCCTCTCCTGTGTCCATGAGGCCCTCGGGTCAAAGGGAGCCCTGGAGGCCGCAGGGAAAGACTGGAAATCCTGGGAGAAACCAGCAGAATACTGGATGTGTGCCCTGGTCCATCTAGTCCGGGGCTTCTGACCCACACCTGGTGCGGACACGCCTGCCACGGGTTTACGGGGGTCCCCGGAGACTGTGCAACTCAGAACAAAGTAGCCATACGTGTCTAAGTATCAGGCTGTCTCGTCAGACTGCTGAAAAACGTGCAGCCCTGTTTTGGGTTAAAAAATAGAAGTAAAAGGCCTGGTGTGGTGAGCAGTGTTTGTCCTTGGCTCGTGTTCACGTCTGGGGTCTTCCTGAAATCCCTCCTCGCGTGAGTCTTTCCCACCTCTCACCCCATCACCTCCTCCAGATTCACGCTCAACCGTCCCGCCTCCCCCCTCCCCGTCCTTGATAATTCGAGGGATTTATCTACATTAGAGCTACAGGGGGTATGTTTAATTTATATGCACTGGCAACACTTTCACACTGTTTCAAGGGGCTGCGTAGGAAATAAGACACCCTGTCTCTGCTTTTTCACCTTTGACCCCAGGGGAACGGCCCATCTCCCATTTGCTTTGTTGTACAGTTTGGTACTCCTGCCCTTCTTCTTCTTCTTCTTCTTCTTCTTCTTCTTCTTCTTCTTCTTCTTTTAAGTTTATTTATTTATCTTAAGAGAGACAGCAAGTGGGGGAGGAGCAGAGGGAGGGAGAGAGAATCCCAAGCAGGCTCCACGCTGTCAGCACGGAGCCAGATGTGGGCCTCAAACCCATGAACTGTGAGATCGTGACCTGATCCGAGATCCAGAGTTGGACGCTTAATGGACTGAGCCCCCCAGGTGTCCCTGGGGTGCTCCTGCTTTTCCACGGAGCACCCCCCCCCAATCCACTCTGCTCTACATTTGGTGACTTTGGGTGAGTCTGTTTGCACCATTGAGGCTTCTCGGCTAACTTGTCAGAGGCGGTGACCTGTTCCCTGGACCTGAGGCTCCGGCCTCAGGACTCTGCTCTTTGCTGGACTCATTGGTCTCTCCTTCGAGACGGGAGGGAGGCTCATCCCCTTCCGTCCCTCGTGCTCAACATTTAGGGGGGATACTATAGGGTATGTGTTCTCAGCCCCAAACCCGATTTCTCCAGAAGGGCTGACAGGACACAAACTAACAATGCGTTAATGTTAATCATATTCATCTTCAGGACAGGCCTGGGACACATTATGCTTCTCTAAGTTGCAACGCGTGTCGCCCAGGATCCATAGCTGAAGAAATCTATATGGTGCGGAGACCGAGGGGACGGATGATTCGACAAACTATTATTTCCTTAAACTATTGTTCGCTTCCTGTCTCTCTTCCCTCTGCCCGAGATGACCTTCTTCCTGATCACTAATTACCTCTTAATTAGTTCTTTTGCTGTCAGGCCCAGGCCTTTCACGTTGCGACCAGAGGATAATGTCAAAAATGTCAGAATACAAGACCGATCTGCTGTTTAAAATATTTCACTGTCTATCCAGCAATTACATCAGCATTTTCTGAAACAAAAACAAAAACAAAAACAAAAATGACAGAGACTCAGAGAGAAGCTTCAGCAAACGAATAAACGGTTGACTATACATTTAAAAACTGACGTAGCCAAAATCCCTCGTGGAGACGCCATATGCATTCATGATTCAGAGCAGTAATGGTTCTGAAGGATCCTACAGCGAGGAGACATGTTCAATCCAGAATTTTCTCAACATAGTTGATCAAGGAATTCCTTTTCAAGTTTTCCCTACTAAATATTGACAGTACTGGTTTCCACGGAGACCCAAGGGTGATGCTTTCTGGGAAGAAAACCAAGCGCTTAACTTTGTTGCACTGGGCACAGTGTGATGTGCTGTTTCCCGTCTACTTGTCCAGCCTGACTTTCTGTGTCCGGGAGCCTTGCCCTTTTATATTCCACCTGAACACGGATGCGGGGCTCTTCCTCTGTGCTTTCGCACCTGCTCATTCCTCTGCCCAGAGTTTTTCCTCCCCTTGTCTGCCTGGCAAACTCGCCCTCCCCTTTCTGTGCAAATCCACAGTAGAAGCCTCCCCCAACCTGGAGAATTCTTTCCTGACTCATGCTCATTAGAGGGACTCCCTGCTCCTCAGGGCTACCACCACGCTTTGTTCCCTCCTTCTTACTTTGCTTGAATTCAGATGTTGGTTTATCATTGTGTTTTGGGGTCTAATGTATTCAAGTGGCTGTGAGTTAATGGATGAGGGAGGTCAACTCTGTGCACGTGGTTAGTTTTTAGCATCATGCCTGGAACGTGGTAGGAGCTTACAAGATGTTGGTAAAACAAATGAGTGGCCACACGTCATACAGTGGTAACATCACTTGGGATTCTGAACTTCTATTCATTTGGATATATTTAAGTTAGAGAAGCCATGTACATCAAGAAATAAGAGGGCGCCTGGGTGGCTCAGTCGGTTAAGCGTCCGACTTCAGCTCAGGTCACGATCTCGTGGTCCGTGAGTTCGAGCCCCGCGTCGGGCTCTGGGCTGATGGCTCAGAGCCTGGAGCCTGTTTCCGATTCTGTGTCTCCCTCTCTCTCTGCCCCTCCCCCATTCATGCTCTGTCTCTCTCTGTCTCAAAAATAAATAAACGTTAAAAAAAAATTAAAAAAAAAAGAAATAAGAGCAAACATGTTCTCATAGGGAAATGATGATTCACGAGATATGTGTATATAAATCTACATATATACATACACATACATGCATAATACGTAAACAGATAGCTTTATGCATATAGGGGACACACAAGACACCTTTGCCTTCACGGACATCGTTTTCTCCAAGTCATAAAACATGGCTATTTACTATAGACAGACCTTGTTTTATTGTGCTTGGCTTTATTATGCTTTGCAGGCATTGTGTTTTTTACACATTGAAGGTTCGTATGTCAAGCCAGTCTATTGGCACCATTTTTCCAACAGCATTTGCTCCCTTCATGTCTCTGTGTCATATTTTGGTATGACAAACATAATCCTCACGATGTTTCAATCTTTTTAATGGCCGGTATATTTGTCATGGTGATCCGTGACTTTGACCTTACTACTGTAATTGTTTGGGGGCACCGTGAACCACACTCATATAAGACAGCAAAACTAATTGATAAATGTTGTGTGTGTTCTGACTGCTCCACAAACTGGCCATTCCCCATCTCTCTCCCTCTCCTCAGGCCTCCCTAGTCCCTGAGACGTAACAATATTGCAATGAGGCCAAATAATAACCCTACATTGGCTTCCAAGTGTTCAAGTGAAGGAAATGTTGCACATCAGACTTTAAATCAAAAGCGGGGGTGCCTGGGTGGCTCAGAGGGTTAAGCATCTGACTCTTGATTTCGGTGCCTGCATTTGAGCTCCCTGTGGAGCTCTGTGCTGACAGTGCAGAGCCTGCTTGGGATTCTCTCTCTCTCCCTCTTTCTCTGCCTCTCCCTTGCTTTCTTTCTCTCTCTCTCAAAATAGATTAACAAATAAATAAATCTTTAAAAAATATTTTAAAAATGCTAGAACTGACTAAGCTCCATGAGGGAGACACGTCGAAAGCCGAAATAGGCCCAGATCTCGGCTTCTTGCCACGAACAGTTGGCCAAGTTACAAACGCAAAGGAGAAGTTCTTTAAGGAAATGAAAAGTGTTATTCCCATGAACACACGAGTGATAAGGAAGCAAAAGATCTTATTGCTGATATGGAGAGAGATGGAGTGGTCTGGATAGAAGATCAAACCAGCCCCACCATTCCCTGAAGCCAAAGCCTCATCCAGAGCAAGGGCCTGACTCCCTTCAGTTTCACGAAGGCTGAGAGAGGTGAGGAAGCTACAGAAGGAAAGTGTGAAACCAACAGAGGTCGGGTCGTGCAGTTTAAGGAAAGGAGCCATCTCCGTAACACCAAAATACAAGATGAAGCAGTAAGTGCTGACGGAGAAGCTTCAGCAAGTTCTCCAGACGATCTAGCTAAGATCTAGCTAATGAAGGTGGCTACGCCAAACAACAGAGTTTCAGTGTGGGTCAAACAGCTTTCTATTGGAAGAAGATGCCATAGAGGACTTTCAGAGCTAGAGAGCAATCAATAACTGGTTTCAAAGGACAGGCTGACTCTCTTGTCAGGGGCTAATGCAGCTGCTGACTTGAGGTTGAGGCCAACACTCAGTTACCATTCCAAAAATCTTAGGGCCCTTAAGAACGACACTGGATTTAGTCCGCCTGTGCTCTACAAATGGAAGAATAGAGCCGGGATGACAGCACATCTGTTTACAACATGGCTTGCTGAATATTTTAAGCCCACTGTTGAGTACTGCTCAGAAAAAAATAAGATTCCTTTCAAAATATCACTGCTCATTGACAATGCACCTGGTCACCCAAGAGCTCTGATGGAGGCGGACAATGAGATGAACGTTGTTTTCATGCCACTGACACAACATCTATTTTGTAGCCCATGGATCAAGGAGTCATTTTCACTTTCAAGTCTTACAGTTTAAGAAATTCATTTTGTAAGGCTATAGAGAGTGATTCCTCTGATGCATCTGGGAAGAGTCAATTGAAAGCCTTCTGGAAAAGATTCACGCATCTAGATGTCATTAGGAACATTTGTGATTCATGGGAAGAGGTCAAAATATCAATGTGACAGCATGAACAAGAGTTTGGAAGAAGTTGATTCCAACCCTCATGGATGACTTTGAGGGGTTCATGGCTCCAGTGGAGGAAGTCAGTGCAGATGTCATGGAAACAGCAAGAGAACTAGAGTTCAAAGCGGAGTCTGCAGATGTGACCGAATGGCTACAATCTCATGATCAGACTTGAACAGATATTGCTTCTTATGGATGAGCAAAGAAAGTGGTTTCTTGAGATGGAATCTACTCCCAGTGAGGATGCTGTTAGGATTGTTGAAATGACAACAAAGGATTTAGAATAGTATGTAAACTTAGTTGATCTAGCAGAAGCGGGATCTGTGAAGATTGACTCCAATTTTGAAATAGATTCTACTGTGGATAAAATGCTATCAAACAGCATTGCATGCTACAGAGTAATCATTTGTGAAAGGAAGGTTCAACTAATATGGCAAATTTTATTGTTGTTGTATTTCAAAAAGTTGCCATGGCCAGGGCACCTGGGTGGCTCAGTCAGTTGAATGTCCGAACGATCCCAAGGTCATGGGATAAAGCCTTGAATCAGGCTCGATGCTTAGCATGGAGCCTGCTGAAAATTCTCTATCTCCCTCTTTACCTCTCCCCTGCTCAAGCTCTCTCTCTCTCTTAAAAAAAAAAAAAAAAGAAAGAAAAGTTGCCATGGCCACTCCAACCTTCTTCAGCAACCAGTACCTAATCAGCAGCCATCAGCACAGAGGCAAGACCCTCCACCAGCAAGCTCAGATGATGGTTAGCAATTTTAACAATAAAGTGTGTTTTTTTTAAATGTTTATTTTTCAGACACAGTGAGAGAGACAGAGTGCAAGTGGGAGAAAGGCAGAGAGAGAAGGAGACAGAGAATCCCAAGCAGGCTCTAGGTTCTGAACTGTGAGCACAGAGCCCGATGTGGGGCTCGAACTCATGAGTCGTGAGATCACGACCTGAGCCAAAGTCAGATGCTTAACCGACTGAGCCACCCAGGCCCCCCAGCTACAAAGCATTTTTAAATTAAGGGTGTACCTTTCTTTTAAGCATAATGCTATTGCACACTTAGACTGTATAGTGTAAACATAACTTTTATGTGTATTGGGAAGCCAAAAAATTCATTCGATTCGCTTTATTGCAATATTCACTTTATCGCGGCGGTCTGGAACGGAACCCACAATATCTCTGAGGTTGCCTGCACTAAATAAATAGATGAGAATGAATGCAATAAAACGCGTGCATACTGTTGATGGAACAGACTCAAGCGTGCTGCTGGTCATTCTCCGAATCAGTTCTGCGCCCTTTCCTGGCCGGCTCTGTGCCCGAGGCTGACTCCCGGCCTCACCGCCCATTCCAGCACCAGCTGTAAATGGCAGGACGTGAGGAGGGAAAGTGGGGCCGGTTTGCCTTGTTCCCTCCTGCGTTGCCATCAGGAGGACAGCTCCTTACTGGGCCCAGGCGACCCCTCCTCCCTCCAGGCCCAGGAATGGGCACAGCTTCCCCTACTGCCAGCTTCTGGAAGTCTCCGCGTCCCTCTCCTCCCCCGTCAGTGCCACAGCTGGCAAACCGAGTACAGCCTCTGCACCTGCACCACTTGGGATGAAGTGTCTCCAGCTGGAATATTGTCCCTTATCTCCTCTTGTGCACATGTGAGTTAGATATTTTTTTGTGTATATACAAACTGTAAGCATAACTGTCCATTCCTTTTTCTTTAATTTTTTTTAAATTTTTCTGCTTTCTTTATTTTTAGATTATCCTCTGTTACTGACATCCTAACTTAAGGTGACTCATATCTATATTGTGGTGTGTGTGTGTGTGTGTGTGTATGTGTGTGTGTTTGCGTGTGTGTGAGTTTGCCATCAAGGGAAAACTTTTATTTTGGGACACCGGATCTTGGGCTTCGGAGTTTGAGCCCCATGCTGGGTGTAGAGGTTACTGTTTTTATTTTTAATAAATTTTAATATATTTTATTATATATCATATTTACTAATAAAATTAATAAAATATAGATAATAAAATCACATTTAATAAAAATTAATAATTTTTACTTTTTATTATTTTATTTTATTTTTAATTTTTTTTAACATTTATTTATTTTTGAGACAGAGAGAGACAGAGCATGAATGGGGGAGGGTCAGAGAGAGAGGGAAACACAGAATCGGAAGCAGGCTCCAGGCTCTGAGCCGTCAGCACAGAGCCCGACGCGGGGCTCGAACTCACGGACCGCGAGATCGTGACCTGAGCCGAAGTCAGACACTTAACCGACTGAGCCACCCAGGCACCCCACTTTTTATTATTTTAAAATAAAATCTTTAAAAGAACTTTTAACTGTATGAAAGTTAAAAAATATTTAAACAACCAATATCTCAAACCAAATGAGAAAAACGTTTAAACAAATAACAAAAAAATAAGTCACAAAATTTAAGCTCTCCAAAATTGGTTTATGATGGGCGCCTGGGTGGCTCAGTCGGTTAAGTGTCCGACTTCGGCTCAGGTCACGATCTCGCGGTCCGTGAGTTCGAGCCCCCCGTCGGGCTCTGGGCTGACGGCTCAGAGCCTGGAGCCTGCTTCCGATTCTGTGTCTCCCTCTCTCTCTTCCCCTCCCCCGTTCATGCTCTGTTTCTCTCTGTCTCAAAATAAATAAATAAATAAATAAATACATAAATAAATACATGTTAAAAAAATAATTCAAAATTAGTTTATGAATTCAGGGCTAATCTAATAGAAAAATCATGAAGTTTGAATGAGTATTGCTGCTACTTAGGGTTTCCCCCATTAAAAGAAAAACAATCAAAATTTATTCTGGTAAATATTAAATTTCTTGTACAGACTTTGGTTAATACATGCTCATATATTTCAAGGTGGCATATAAAAATGCTCATGCCATACAAAAATGGTCTTTATTGTTTTAAATCTCAGTATGCGTGCCAAATTTTAATGATGGATAAAGTAATAGTGGACTTCTTATTTAAATCAAAATACAATACTTACATTATCTAATTCTGCAGTGTCCGATGATGTGAAAATAATGTATTCACAAGAATTATATCAAATGAATCTTTATTTGAAAAACACTATCCCAAAATTATGTTATATCTACTTGAATAAGAACAACCATAGCGGCAATTAAATGACAGCAACTAAACCAAGAAGAGATCAGTGAAAACGACTGTGAAGACAGAAAACACTTGCAGATGCGCCGAGGCTGTGGGTGACCAGGATCCGGCTGCCGTGGGCCGGGCCACACCTGCAGGGGAGCCTCGATCCCTGAGCCCTCAGCACGTGACCCTCCTCTTCCCTGGGGGGCTGGTGGCCCAGGGGACCCCCGGACACTTGCGGGCCTCTGTGGGCTGGAGTGGAGCACCGGGAGCCGACGGGCCACTTGGGGAAGGCTGGGAGTCGGACGTGGCGTTGGCCAGCATTTGCCTGTGGCGATCCTTTCCTTCTCTCAGCTCCTCGAGGTTCCTCCAGTCAACACAGCTGCCGTCCCGCTTTCTCCAGCTCTGTCCCAGGGAAGAAGATTTATTTGTTTGGGGAGAGAGGAGAGTGGGGGAGGGGCAGAGAGAGAGGGAGAGAGAGATTCCCAGGCAGGCTCCACACTGTCAGTGCAGAGCCTGAGGCGGGGCTCAGTCTCATGAACCAGGAGGTCACAACCTGAGCCGGAACCAAGGGTCAGACGCTCAACCAACTGAGCCACCCAGGCGCCCACGGATCTCTTTCCATTGGAGGCAGTGCTTCTCTCCATTCTTTGCCCATGTCTTCGGCCGTCTTCCTCTAGAGGCTGGGAATCTGATTTGTGCAGTTCGTGCTTCTACACACGCTGGGAAGTTTCTTCTTGACTCCCAAGCAGCCTGTTTCCTCCTCAAACAACTGTCTGTGACGTTGCACGATGTGTTCTTGATGTAATCCAGGCAGAATTGGAAGCTTCAGCTTCAACTGCAGAATCTCACTTTCAAGCTGTGAATTTTCACGCTACAAAAGTGCTTCTTCGGTTTGGAGTCTTGTTATTTGTCCTGTGAGCTGTTCATTCGCTTGTTTTTCTTCCCACAGTTGTCTGGCTATTTCTTGATTTTCCTCTTCGTACTTTGAAGGGACACCCTGAAGTCAGCATCATTGACACTCTTCAGATCAACTACTGACCGGTGGATGGGGCCATTGCCATCTTCTCTTTTGCTTGACTGCCCCTCTCTCTAAGGAGATCAGAGAAGGGGAAGGTCGTCAGCAGGTTTTCAGCCTTTGATATCAACTGGCTGAGTTTCTCCCTCGAGACCTGCCGCATCCCTGCGTTCGGCTGCTCCAGCCCTTCTCTCTCCTCTTCCTTTTCCTGGACTCTCTGGTCCATCTTGCAACTTCTTGTTTGGACGGTTCTGGACTTTCCTTCAAACTACCCATTATTTCCTCCTGAAGTTGTCCTCTGTCCTTCTCTGATGCCTCGAAGATGGGTTTTTCATCAGTTGCTTGGGAAAATTTAGGGGGCTGGCTCCTCTGTGCCTTTTTCAGGGAGTTGACGGTGACGTCTTGGAGTGACGACCTGCTCAGGTTTGTTTTCATCGCCGACAAGCACAAGGTCTGTACGTTAGAGGACTGGCCTCCGCCCCAGGTGCCTGAGGGCCTCATCGGCCTGTGTCACTGGTGCGAAATTCTCACCACGTTCGCCACAGACTTTGTTGCAGGCAGAGCACGGTTTGCCTAGAGCCTTCACACTTCTTAAAGTTCGTAGTCTCTTTACACCCGAACCAGCACCGCGGTACAGACCGGGATCTCCCAGGGAAACAGAGGCCCGGGACACAGCTCCAGCTTTCAGAAATCACCCACAGAGTGGCCCCACCACCACCCAGGTGCTCCAAGGCCAGCTGGAACATGGATCTGTTGACAGGCAGCAGGCCCTCCATGGCTGCATCGTGCTCCACAGCGCTGTCTCCAAGTGCCAGCGTCCTATGGGTCTCTACTGATGGCTCAGAACCCCGGGGAATGTTCTGCCTCTAAGATAAACAAGTGCCCGACAACCAGGGCAGAGTAGTCGGGCCGGGGGAAGGGGAGGCCAGCCAGGGGCCAGAAAGCAGTTCTCCCTAACTTGGCCCTGAAACAGAAAGGGATGTCACTTACACAGGCACGGGCTCAAGTGCAAAGGGCTGATGGCAGCTTGGAGCCCCCCCTACTCCAGGCCCACCTGGCCCTACAGCAGACCTAGGGGGCTCAAAGCAGGGCCAGGCCATGTCCCTTTTCTCACACCAGAGCAAGTTAGGACAGAGGGGTGGGGCCCCCTCCCTGTCCCTGGGTGAGGCTCATTTTCCTGATTTAAGGTTTCCTTCTGCCGCAGGAGGCCTGGTGCTGCCCACGAGATCCCGAGGATCCCACCCTTCTGAGTCGTCTTCTCTCCTCTGTATGTGGCCAGTGTGGGCAGGCAGGGGCCCCGGGCGGACGGATGTCCCCAAAGGTATTAACTAAGAGACCTGGATTCCGACCCCAACAGCTCAGGAGAAATCAATCACAACTGGCAGGTCTTATGATTTCCCGGACGTTCTGTGGAGCCAGTAGCCCCTGTTCGACCCGGCGTTCCTGGAAGGGGTGACTCTGCTCCAGAGGTGACAGAGTGACCGGGTTCCTTCCCGCATGTGGCCCTCCATCTTGAGCCCGTGCCTCCCAAGATGGCCTCGGGGAGGGTCCCCAGTCCATGAGTCATCTTGAGAAGTGGGCCTCTGGGGAGGCGGTCCTTCTTTGGGCTCAGTTTACCACTTTTACTTCATTAAACCACATCTCACTCTCTGGTGTCTCTCGGGCAGACCCCGCTCAGGGCCTCCTTGTCCACCCCCGGGGACTCTGTCGTGAGCAGCTTGTCCCCAGTCCCTTTACTGAGAGGGACACAGGACAGCTGTTAGCCGAGGCCTGTCTGGGGGTCCTGAAGGGCTCCATGGGCGCAGAGAACAGAGGCTCTGACCAGGCCTGGTGGTGCAGGGAGGAGGCAGCCAAATGCCCACGGTGAGAGTGGCTTCGTTTCTTCTTTCTAACTGGACTATTTTTTAGGAGCATTTTTAGGTTTAAGGGAAAACTGAGCAGAAAGTACAGAAAAGTCACGTATGTAAAGGACTATTAGGAAGAGAAGCTTCCCAAGGGCACTGAGGCACATCAGCCATTTTAGAAATAACACCTTGGGAATTGTAATCTTTACACATGACCTTGGCTTCTAAGGTCTCATCCAAACAACAGACCCGCGGCATCGTGCACAGACTTCCACTTACCCGCTCGGGCTGAGCTGACCCCACTAGCAATCGAACAGGGCTCTGGATATTGATCCGGTCACATGGGCAGCGGCGAGGCTCCCTTTGTGTGAAATTTACAGAAGAGCCTGTTAAAGAGAGCTCTGATGGGCAGAAGCGTCTCGGAGGCTGTGACTTCCCCTCGTGGGGCGGGGAGGGAAGGATCTGTGGCCACTTCAACCCTGGCGAAGGGGGTGGCCCCTCTAGGATGCCTCTGAGGACTCCCATGCTGGGTGTGCTGAGCTCTGCTGTTCCCCGGGCTCCTTTCTCCGGACAACCCCTACTGTACTGTGACCCCGCTCGTCATGACCTTCACCCCATTAGTCGTGACCTCCACATGCGGCAGCGATGGTCTGTGTTCCTGCCGCCGTGTCTCTCTGGCCTTGAGCTACAGTGAACTCACTGAGCACGAGATCCCTTTTCGAAAAAAGGTCCTTCTGAAAGAGGTGTTGTTTGCTCTCTGGCCCTCAAACACCAAGGCACTGTTGTGCTCCTTAAAATTGTAAATTATGTCTGTTTAAGAAAATGTCAGTGTTTTTTAAAACAGAATAACAGTGCTGGAAAAGAGTTGGCTGTGCTATTTGTTACCAGTGTTTCATGCAAGAAAAATGATACATTCATCATTATGAGTGCCGTCAAGGGGCCTAATGACTCGGGCACAAAGCTGCTTCAGTTCTTGTAAGTAACATGATGGATTTTTTTTTTTTTTTTTTCCCCTCCTCAGCAAGTTATCTGAGTAATGGGAAAGCTCGTAAACTGAGATCCAGGGAGACTTTGTCAATACCGTACTATGCTTAACAACAATTAAAACGTAAGACACATCTCGTATAATTAAATTGATTTTTTTTTCTGCCAGAAACAAGACTTTTTCAGGTAATGATTGCTTTGGCTGGCGAAAATTGTATTTTTATTGAGGTGGGGGGAGGAAGGGATCTGTTGTTACATTCAGACACCACTTCTCGTGTCTTCAAAAATCCAATTCTTAAATAGGCCAACAGGATGATTTTTGAGTAGAGAAGGGTACATAGCTACGGATAATCTGTGCAATCAAGAAGGAAGCCCTGCGCTGTTAAACATGTTATTTAGGGACATAGAATTTCAGCCCTGCAAGTGGCCTTCGATGCGTAGGAAGGCAGGGAGAAAGGTGTTCACAAAGGGACCAGGGCTCTGATTTTGATCCGGACGTTGGCCGGTTGGGACCCCGAGCAAGGCTCTTAATTTAGCCCTGCATTCGGCAGTGTAACGTAAGCATAAAATGGTCACACGTTTCTGGGTCTAAAATATGTTAAGGTCTGTAAAAAAACAAGGGGCTTCACTTTTTCCATTAAAAATTGCCTTTTAAGGGTAAATGTAACACCATCCCCCCCAAAAGCACATGGCTCCTTTTTGACCCCTGGATAACTCTACGAAATTGGGATATTTACCTGAACTTTCCTTACTTGGCCTCCAATCATGTTAAACAGCTGTTGGAATGAATACAAAGGGATTTGCCTGACTTTCTAGTAATAACTTGATTTTTTTCTTTCCCCTGGTGGCTTGAAAGCATTATTTAGTGAATTGAACTTTACCTGTTCCAGAAATGGGACTGGCTGTTTTTCCGTTGATATTACTGGGTTTAATGGGGCTAGAAATATTAAAAGAAACCCTAGCTAGCCATGTGAAAATTTCAAAAGAAAGAAAGACTGTTATGTTCTTTTATTTTTACTCCTTTTTTAAAAATTTCTGTCTTTCTTTTCTTTCTTTCTTTTTTTTTTTTTTAAGCTGTAATAGCCAGAGCAGACAAGGGTTCTGTGCGAGCGGGTGGGATATCCTTGCTGTGAAATATGCTGGAATGTTTACCAAGCTATTTCCCGTGAGAATCAAGATGTTTCTCTTCTCATACTTCATTTTCATGGCAGTGGCCTTTTCAAAAACGGTGCCTCTGTGACTGGTGGTCAGATTCCATGTGTTGGCCCCTTTGGAAGTCATGGCTGTGGCCTGTGACCAGCCATGCTCCTGCTGTGGGCAGAAGCACTGAGAGCTGTGCTCCATTTCCCACCACGTGGGGATCGAGTGCCATCTCGTTCCAGTATTTGCTGGAGAAATGTCTCAGGGGCGAGGGCGTGGGAGAAGGCTTATCCTTGCTGGCTGGGTCAGCTTGTGTCTCGGTGCCTCACTCTTGTCCTGCAGCCTCTGCTTTTGCTATCACTTGGCCCTGGGCAGATGATGGGGGTGGTGTGGTGGATTGAAACAGGAACATTTCATGTCATGCACACGAGGAAGAATAACGACAGAAGGCCCTGGGGCGGGTCTTTCACTATGGATGCTTCAGTATTTAGTTTGACCTTTCATATGAATCGATAATCTTCAATTTACAAAAGTAAAATACGTCAAAATAAAATACAGAATAAAATACTCTATCATCCTACTTCGTGGGTTGTTTGGAAATTCAAATCGAATGATCAAGTGATGGTACTTACGATCATACAGCCTATTCTGTAGGTAGTAGATGTTATTCTGGGAATCAAATTCTCTGAAAATAGTGATGATGAATATCACAATCCCTTTATTCTACCAAGAATATACTTTCCGCACTTGTAGTGAGTCTATCAGCTAGTTGATAATGTCCTCAATACATAAGCAAGGAGTCCGTGAGGTAAGAGGATTCAGCAAGTAGCCTAGGGTCACACCGATAGAAATGAGGTCCAAACCAGGTTCTCTGCTTCCTGACTCCGTGATCTCATTCTCATTGCTTATCGACTCGCTTGAGTCAAAGAACTAGAATTTGGTTTGGGGGGCTTTTTTTTTTTCTTAACTCTTTGTTGTTTAAAGTTTATTTCTTTATTTTTGAGAGAGACAGAGGCTGAGTGAGCAGGGGAGGGGCAGAGAAGGAGGGAGAGAGAATCCTTAGCAGGCTCTGTGCTGTCAGCCCAGAGCCTGATGTGGGGCTCGAACTCATGAAACCCTGAGATCACCACCTGAACTGAAATCAAGAGCTGGTTGCTTAACCGACTGAGCCACACAGGCGCCCCCGGAATTTGTTTTAATTTGATACCTGCCTAATTATTTTAATCATATGGCTCTCTGAAAAATATAGTTTATCATATATATATATCATATATCATATATAATAATTAATATATATTTAGATAAATATATGTTTCAGCCTTTGGAAATGGGAATATTTCAGTTTCATTTACAGAACTTTTAATTTTTAAATATCTATTCATGTTGCCGTATTACAGTAAATTGAATGGCGAGCAAAAGTAACCAGCTTCTTGACTGTAATAACATTTCAAAGCTCAGTGATAAAATATATGCAGTAATGATTTAAAACAGTGCTGTGCTTAGGGCTTTGATGTTTCACAACAATCCCCAAAATGTGAAATTTCTTTGAGTATCAAATTTGAATTCACTCAGGTGAGAAGATGTTCGTTCAAGCCTTTAGTTTGGAAATGTGAAGATGAACTCTTTTAGAAGTTCCTTTTAGTAATTAACAAGTTTTTTTTAATAACAGCAAAAAAGAACATTTTTGTTGTTTTAATTACTTCTATAGTTTTTAAAAAATTTTATGTTTTCCACCCATGCCCACCATTCTATCTTTAAAATTTCCTTTAGATAAATGAGGTCCTTTTTGTTTCTTTCATTATTGATAGATCCTACGTTAGAAAACCACCAATTTATTGTAGCTTGTAATTAATTACAAAAAGATAACTTTGCTATTATTGACTTCAATCTTATAAAACAATGAAACCAAGTATAAAACATTTTAAGTAAATTGCTTTTATAGGATTTTTATCTTCAAAATTGACCATGACTCCATGGTTTGGTGTGATTAATGAAACCTCATTAGTTTGAACTTATGATCAGATCAACTATACTTGGTGAATTTGTTCTACATTTGAACCAAAAGTGTGTTGGTAATAACATAAAGTAGATTTTAGGAACAATAATAAAGACTGGTAAAAGTACTAAATAAGGAAGTGCAGTCATACCTTATCAATGTTCGAACTTGAAGATATTAAAACCAAAGGCAATCAAGTAAACAAGCAAACAGAAAGAAAAGGAAAGAGGTATGTAAATAATCAGTATAATGTACTAGAAAGAACACTAGGCCCAAGTCAGGGGACATAGCTTCCTACCTCAGCTTTAGAAATTCCTGGGTGGATTTGCATGAATTTTCCCCAGGGCCTTAGTGCCCTTCATTTGTAAATGGAATTGATTAGGCCAAGATGGCTTTGTAACAGTTCTACACTTAATACTAATAGAAGATTATAATATGTCCTTTTTGATTTGTTTATTATTATTAGTTTTCAGTGTTTATCTATTTTGAGAGAGAGAGAGAGAGACAGACAGCTCTTGTGCAGGGGGAGGGGGTGGGAGAATCCCAAGCAGGCTCTGTGCTGACATCACATCAGTTTATTATTAGTTTTTAATGTTTATTTATTTTGAAAGAGAGAGAGAGAGAGAGATCTCGTGCAGGGGAGGGGCGGGGGGAGGGAGATTTCCAAGCAGGCTCCACGCTGTCAGCACAGAGCCCTATGCGAGGCTCGATCTCATGAACCGTGAGATCATGACCTGAGCCAAAATCAAGGATCAGTCACTTAAATGACTGAGCCACCCAGGTATCCCTAATATGTCCTTTTTGGAAAAAAAAAAAAAAAACCTGTACCAGCTCTACTGTATGTGTTGCATTTTCCTGTTCCATAGGAGATTCATTTTGGGGTAGGGGAAGTGTTCTCTGTTCAAAAATCTCTCTTCCTCTCTGTCTCCTTGTATCTATCTATTTAGCAACTCTCTCGCTCGCTCTCTTTCTTTCTAAACAATCACTGAGACAAATTGGCCTCCTGTGTTATATGATTGAGGATAGTCCTCAGTGTAGAGAAATTCACATGATCTGGAACAATGTATAGAATAAAATAGTGATCTTGGGGTACCTAGAATCCAGCTGGCTTCATACATCAGCCAGATCTACCTAAAGCAAGTCAAATTTCTAGGAACTGGAGCATTCATAGTTGGATTCTCTGAACATCCATCTTGGCAGATTTTGCCCTGGATTTGACTCGCCCACCTGGTACTTTCCACCTTCCAACATCCTGAACGTACTCACACTTCTGTAATGTAACTTGGACAATGCTTCTCTCCTAATGCAGGTTTGATTGCTCACTGCTCTTAGCTTTTATGTTTCTGGAAACTCTTTTCCAGAATATTTCCTTCTCTGGACTTGGGTTTGCCTAGCACAAAAACATTTGTCTCCTTTAAGCACGGGGAGCTCCACGGTCCTTGAAAACATTCCTTTGGGCGGGAAAAGCTTGTACCCACTAGCACTTTGGCACCCATTAAGTCAACAAGTATTTGTCCCAGCAGGTGGGATTAGCACAGTGGGGTGGAGTCTCAGATTGCCTAACTGTGAGAAAGAGAGGAAAAGGAAAAGGAAGCAAGTGAAAGACCCCCGGAGGGGAAGATGGGAAATTGCCAAATCTGTCAAGAACACAAATGTCCTGATGTTCTCAGAAGAGTTTCGGTTTCTGTCATCAAGGAGCTTTACAAATATTTTTAAAGACAAAGCATAGACTGGAAAAATTAAATGATTATACAGGTATGTAGGAGTTCGCTCTTGAAGTTGATGGATCGTAGAGTTCTATGAGAGTTCATAAGTTTAGAGTTCATCTCTGTTGGATGATTTGTGTATCGATGGACACCTAAACGTAAAAACCAAAACGATTACGCTGAGCCAACATCCTTGTCGCATCCTTAATTTTATGGAAAATTATGGGAAAATGTTAAGATCGCAAATATTCCTGTTCTGGTTAATAGGAACAACCCCCATTGGAAAGACAGCTTTCCCAGTCAATGGGTGGGAATACATTATGGAGTTTTTGCTCATGAAAAGAGGCAGAAAGTTGTTACCCTAATCAAGGTCATTGGCAGCAGCAGGACCTGACCTGGCTGGTGATGCTAGGTTCAACCCGCTCCCATTTCTGTAGATTTGGTTTGTTTGTTGTTAATAAAAATAATCACTTCACACACATTTATATTCAAATAGAGACTCAGAAGTCAATAAATGAATCTATTCACTCGGTTGAGTAAAGCAATCCAATTTTCCCAGTGTGTGCACATGTGTTTGTGGTTTGCTAATATTTTTTTTTTGTCTTTTTGAGAAATACATATGCTATAGCTTCAAGGGTGGAAAATTTTACACACTTCTGTAGGGAGGAAGTTTAATTGTAACCCTTTTGCATATATTCTTGGAGAAAATCTATTTTCTAAAAAAATAGATAATTCCTTAGCACCTAGGAATACAAATAGAATATTATATTGACATATCCTCTTCCAGCCTTTCCAGATAAGAATATAAGGTCACTTTCTGTGCCTCATCTTGGGGCTCTGCTAATTCTACGTAAAACATAAACACATCCTAGAAAACAGCAAGGAGATATTCCACTTATAACCTTCCAAATACATTCCACTTCTCTGCATGCTAGAATATATTTAAAACAGATTATATTTTCCCTCTGTGTTTCAGTTTTCACAGTTAATAAGACAGGCATTTTCATGGCTGGCTTGCTGTTTTCATGGGTAGCAAATATTCTGATTAGTATTCCAGATACCAAGTTTACTGAATTTTATCCAGAATAGAAGGTGCCATAAACATGAAAGATTTTACTTCTTGCCATCTATATTTAAAATATCAAAATAGTTCTAATCACAAAAAAAAATAGTTCTAATCAAATCATTAAATATGTCATGATTGCTTTGGTAGCTGGCGTTTCTAAAGAAATGTCTCGTGAACTAATTTGTCTTGAAGGATTTTCATGCCAAGTAGGAGCGGGTGAGATTAAAAAAAATAATCTCCTAGCATTAATCGCATATTCAAAACTGTAAAATAAAACCTTGCTTCTCACTAGAGAGAAGGCAAGCAGGAAGTTCCTAACATTGACTGAGTGTTAAGAGTTTCAGTTCTTATGACCTGAATTTCTTTGCTATTTTATCACACGTGATCAACCTGTTAACCCCTCCGCTGAGTGTAAATAGTTGTGTTAGCCACTGGTAAATTTCTCTCATTATTCTTGTGAAATTTACAGAATCAGTTTGGTTTTAGTGCAAAATCTACTTACCCTCCCAACTTCTATCTTCATGGGAAAAATTGAACCAGCATTTCCAAAAGAGAAGAAGCTTAGCCATTTCCCTCTACCATTTCCTCAATTTGATTCATTCTGAGTCTTACGATATTAAGGATGGCATCATCCTAAGATAAGTAAAGTCCAGCAAAGTGATTGGCGGGATAACGGAAGAAATGTGGATGCCCTGTGTGTTGGGGGGAGAGATGGACATTGCCAAGGGAAGTGATGAACCAACAACATGGAGGTCATGGAAATTGCTGTCACAACTTCTAGAGATCAGCCAAAAACCACGAAGTGAGTTTTGTTTTTAATTTTAAGTATTCTGCATAAAAATGTGGGGTAATATCACTGTTACATGGGCTTAAAAGTTCACCGGTAAGCCTGGGCATTCTATTTGTTAGTTGAACACTAGTATCTTGAGTCGCCTGCACCAGGAACCACAGCTTGAAATCACCTGCATCTAAAATAATATCCTGCGCCTACACTGACAGCATGGGTACCAGGTAAGCTGTTGTCCAATCTCACACTATTGAGAATTTTCCAGAAAGGGACATATTTAATTCAGGCTGCCATACAATAAGTAACATGGTCCTCTCTCTTCTAATACACTCACAGGTACGTTTGATAGGGGGTGAGGATACACAGCTGACTGGCCAGCTCGTGCCACCCGGTGAATGTTCCATGACAGGCACTGGCTTCAGCAGTCTTGGTGGGTATGGCTGTCGTCTGCACTCTTATCTCAGGCTGGTTTACAGTCGGAAGACCCAAACTTCTGCGGAATTACTTGTGCAGGACCCTTTCATGCCTATAATTTTGGTTTGGAGCCGCAGCAAAGAATCAGCATGATGGGACCATCTTTTACTTCCCAGGAAGTTGAATAAATAGAAGAGAAGGAAAATTGCCACTAGAAAGGACATGCACATTTTGGGGGGGGGTCGTTATTTTTGTTTTCACCTTTAATTTTTTTTTCAGATTTATTGAGATATAATTGACAATAAGATTGTAAGACCTTTAAAGGGTACGATGCGATGACTCAACATACGTGTATGTTATCAAGGGATTCCCACATCCCACAACTGAACTAACAACATATTCATCACCTCTACATCTTTATCTTTGTTTTTGTTTTTGCTTTTTTTCTTGTTTTGGGGGGTTTCTTTTGGTGAGAACATTTAAGTTTTACTCTCTTAGCAGATTTCAATTATACAATATAGTGTTATCGACTACAGTCACCATGTTTTACATTAGATCCTCAGATATTATTCTTAAAACTGTAAGTGTATACACTTCACCTTCCCTCTTGCCCCCACCCCCAGCCCCTGGCAACCCCCATTCTACTGTTTCTTGCTATGAGTTCAACTTTATTTCTTTTCTTTTCCTTTTTAGATTCTGCATATAAGTGATGCCATAAAGTATTTGTTTTGCTGTGACTTATTTCCCTTAATATAATGCCTTCTGTTTCTATTCCTATTGCCACAGACAGCATGATTTCCTTCTTTTTGAAGGAAATGTACATTTTAAAAACTGTTTATTTCTTTACTTTGCGGGGAGGGGGAGAGAGAGATCCTAAGCAGAGTCCACGTTCAACACGGGCTCCATGTCACGACTGAGATCATGATCTGAGCCAACATCCAACGTCGGCCACTTAACCGACTGAGCCAGGCATCCCAGGAAATGCAGGGTTTTTTTTTTTTTTTAAGTGGCAGGTGTCAATTTAGACACAATGGCCCCTGATGTGCCTTCAGAAAATAACTACTCTGTTCGCCCAGGCAAATAAGGTCTGTTACCTACAGATTTGACTTCTCACATTACATTAAAGACAAAAGAAAGAAGAAAGAACCAGCAAACAAAAAATGAAAAGGGAAAGAGGGTGGATGGAAGGTAGGAAGGACAGAAGGAAGAAAAAGGGGAGGAAGAAAGGCCGAGTGTTTAAAAATACGCTACTTTCTGAAAGTTATCCAAGTAGGTAAATTATAAAAGCAACATAAATGTCCAAATCTCATCCCATTTACATAAATTAGCATTCACCTCTTTGTCAGTTCTGACACTTGCTCATTCTGCCAGGCATGGTTAAGCACTCCCAGGAGCGGGATAGAAATGACCTTGCCATATAAGGCAGTGGTTTGAAACTACAGGAGACACACGACCCCTTAGCAGGCTTGGAAATATTGGACTCTCAGTGAAATGACCTCCATGTAGTGCCTTCCAACTTCTATTATCCATCCCGCCTTCCTGATGTGTCAGGGACTGACTGATAGATTATGCCTTCTGTACTGGACATTGATAAACCGGTTCAATGTGTCAGGCTTCAGCTCCAAAGCCGCCCAAGATAGGGCAGAGTGTGAAAGAGAGTAGTCAGATTCAGAGAGAAAAGCAGACAGAAATAGAGTCTCCACAGAGCTCCAGTTATTTTCTGCAAGCAACTGGCCCTCAGAAAACAGCTACCATCGTGGGCCAGATGCTAAGCATGTGACGTGGGAAGGCCCTTCACAGAGCATGGAGCGTCTCCACCGCACAGGTGTTCTGGCCCCAGAGGCCCACCAACCAGCGATCTGATTCTCTCAAGGGATTATGCAATGCACACTCGCCTCCCAGTGAAAACGGGCCACTTACGCAAACACGGGATCCACTGTTGTTAGCTTCGGCTGCTCTCCCTACCTCCATCCTCCGGTTTGGAAACAGGAGACGCCTGATGTAGGCAACGCAGGCTTCGCGATTCTTGGGTCTCTCTACTTGTTAAAATTGGCAGCCCTAGTTTCCACATGGTGACCATGCCGCTCTGAAATGAGGCATGAAATGGGCAAGAAACGGAAACAATGTTTGCCCTGAATGCCCGGGACACAGAAGTTCCAGACGTAAATTCACACGACGAATGGTATTAAGCGTCCACTCGGCTTCAGCCCGAGTTCGGTGGACTGCGGTAGGTCACGCCAGTAGACGGAGTCAGAGCAGAGTGGGGAGTAGTTCGTCTCCTTGGATGCCGCGCCATCTGAATCTTCTCAAGCCCTGCCCTTCTTCCAACCCACCCACCCGTGCCCACTTCTCTGTAACCCACGTTGCTTCCTGCTTGGTTGCTTTTGCTGGAGGCTCTCCCCAAATATCCAACCTTCCATTTGTGTGCAGCTTCTCTTCTTTCTATCCTTGTGCTCAAACTTTCTTAACACTTAGTGGCTGCTCAGGAAGTTTGCGGAAGGGAGGCAGAGTGGGAATGGGGTCCTGGAACTGATTATTTATTTCAAATACACACTGGCCCATAGGGAGAGCCACCAAGCATCACCTATCTTATGTGCCAGTCTATGTATTCTAAGGAAAGAAAAACCATGCCATGTCGCCCGATAATGACTCTCAACCAGTTGCCTCCTGGGACATACTTGGGAAAGATCACTGTCTTTCATATTGCATGATTGCATGGGTGTGTATACCCAGAGAGCAGGGACTGGGTGACCCCGGATGTCGGTCTCTATTTTCATCTCTGTCTCTCCCACTGAAAGAAAGAGATTGAAATGTAGGAGTTGGAGATACATTAGAAGTGTAACTTTGAAATTTATTTGAAATAAAGTAAAATGAAAACCTTTACTTCATTTTAAAGGCCACGTATCTCGGGGATTTTGCTGTTCAGGTGAGGGTATTGGTTATAATCACCCCTGCTTCTCTTTCTTTGTGAATTGTTACTTGACTTTTGAGAATTTCTGGGGTTTCCAGGAAACGTATGGGACTCGAGACCAGTATACTGGCAAATAATTCTGGCTGTGACCCCTACTAGTTGTACAAACTGTCAAAATCAGTTAATCCTCTGAAGCCTTTTTTTCTTTTTTTCCATAAGGGCAGATTGGAGTAAAGCCCTTTTGAGAATTTTGTAAATCATATGAGATGGAGTGTGTCCAGGGCCTTTTAAAATCAAGCCATTGTGCATGCAGAAGGTTATTATCTGCTCTATGACGCTGGCCCCTACTTCCATTTGAGATGGTTAGACTCTAAGAATTGGTTTTAACTTCTTCACGATTCACTGTATTGGTACGCAACCAAGTATTTGCAGGGTGAGAGTCTAAGATCAACGTAAAGAACCCATTCCACACTGGATAGGAGCACGAACTCTGCAGCAAGTCTGTATGAGTTCAGATCCCGACCTTGCTATTTGGCTTTGTTTCCCGATTTGTAAAATGGGGGTAAGACTACTGCCTACAGCACAAGATTGGTATAGGGACTCCGTGACGGAGACTGGTGCTTGGCACGTGTAATGTGCTCCCTGAGCATTTGCTGAAATACAATAAAACGTGCTCAAGGCTTTTGTGGCAACGACTGCTCTCGTTAGTGCCCTCGTCTAATGGCTACAAATGCCATTTGATCGCAGAGTTGTTGCCCAGAGATCAGCACAACAAGTTTCTTTTTGGTTCCAATGAGATACTGGAAGCCTTTTTATTTTTGCCTTTTCAGCCCCCACAAACCACTTCCCACGATTCATTTTTATTGGCAACCAAACGCGCTGCTTTAATGGCACGGAGAATTTAATCAATTAATGAAATTCCATAGGCCATTTCCAGTTGCAATATTTTGAGAGGTTAATTTTGCAAACACCTGAATACTTTGGAGGATCGTGGAGCAGACTGAGCTACTGGCACATGCATAACCTCATTGGACCAAAGAGAGAATGATCAGGATGTACGGTTAATCATTTCCCTAGCAAATGTTCTTGGACAAGACGATAATCCCCTACCAACTGAGTGTCTTCATCTTCAATTTCCACATTCAGGTTGTTTTCAAAAATAATGTCACAGAAAAAAGTCATTCATGGCCCTGACGATATTTACCATGTGTGCTAACTTCTTTCTTTACCATTGTCCACCTCCTTGCTCACATCCCGGGAATAAGCAACTGTGTGTGACAAAAATACTTATCATTCGAACACGAAATATTATAACAACAACAGCAGCGAGAGCAACAACAGCAACGACAGAAGAGTGAAAAGAAAGAGAAAAAAGCGTGTGTGTAGAAGCAAGGACGATTGTTAACTAATTGTCAACCATGTTCATATTAGAGAGGATGGTTTATTCTAATAGTCAAGGAACGCTGCTAGCAAAATGGAGTTTTTAATAACTAATATCACGTCAAAAAGTACGAGTTAACGAAACCATATTTAGAGTTGACAAGTGGGTTACGCTTTCACATTTTCCACATATGATGCAAATGCAATTTAATGCATTTCTTTTGCCCTTGAATTCTCAAACTTCTGTCGGCAACAGTATTGCCCGGAAGGCTCGATAAACATAGATTTGTGCACCTGTCCCCGAAACTTCTGATTCAGTAGATTTGGGATGCTGCCCAAGAATCTGTGTTTGGAAACAGTTTTCTGGCTATGCTGATGCTGCCGGTGTGGGGACCACACATTAAGAACCACAGTCCTATCATCCCCTTGTAACAAAGGGAACTGCATTTTATTGTGACAGACTGTTGACTTCTGTGGCCCCTGTAAGTCACACCTCCCGGGGTCCACTCCCAGCGCATGTGACTTATGTGACTTGCCTTCAACAAGGGAATGAGACGGCAATGCTGTTGTGCCGTTTCTGGACCTGAGCCTGGCAGCTTTTGCTTTTGGTGCTTGTGGAAATCTGCCACTGTGTAAGGAGCCTAACTTCCCTGAGAACCTCACATTTGGGAATGTTCAAGATCAGCACATGGAGAGCGCAATTGGAAAAGAACCGAGGAACCCAGCCGGCAAAGAGACCAAAGGTCCCAGGCAGACAACCTCAGCTGGGCTCCCCACAGCCAGCCAGCACCAACTTATCTCACGAGTGAGGGTGTTTTAAACCCCCCAGTCATCAGTCAACACCAGGTAAAGCAGAAAAACAGCCAAGTCAACTGATGATTGTGAGAGATCATAAGCTGTTGGGGTGTTTTTTTAAGGCAGAAATAGAAAATGGAAAAACAAACAAACAGATTGGTACCCGCAGATGGGATGTCCCTGTGACAGAAAGCTTCATCACGTGCTACTAATTGGTTTTGGGATTAGGTGGCAGGCAGAACTCTGAAGGGACTCAAGGAGACTTTTTCTACGAATGGGCAAATGGAAGGAAGTTATGTTGGTGACTGGAGGGAATGGGGCCGGCAGAGGAGTGAGTGCGGACTTCCCTGTAAGGCAGGTGAGGAGGAAGGTACTTAATCGGGTTGTGGCCCTGGGGATGGAGATCTCCCAGCAGGATTTGAGAGCGCAAATGTACTTCCTCCGATAAGGGATAAAAGGCATGAGATGCACTGACGAGGAAAGTTTGGTCGTCAGGCAAAATTACAAAGAAATGTAAAGACACCAGGGTTGGCTTCATTCAAATATGATTGCTTCTCATTCACACTTTTTCCATGTGTTAAATAATTCTCAAAGTAAAGAACGGCCGTCAGGGAAGGACCAAAGCTGTCATTGTAGGTAAAAGGTCGTGTCTGGGTTAGGGTCAGGTCTTAAGATCATTTGTTACTTCCTTTGAAGGACATAAGGTGATGTTTCCTAGACCCTCTCTGCTAGACAATAGGGTTTCTGAGAATCTTTTTTTAAAATATTTTTTAACATTTATTTTTGAGAGAGAGAGAGAGACAGACAGAGTGCGAGCAGGGGAGGGGCAGACAGAGAATCCGAAGCAGGTTCCAGGCTCTGAGCTGTCAGCACAGAGCCAGATGCGGGGCTCGAACCCACGAACTGTGAGACCATGACCTGAGCCGAAGTCGGATGCCTAACCGCCTGAGCCACCCGGGGAACCCTGGGTTTCTGAGCATCTTAAAGGTGTACCACATTGAGCCCTTCAGCTAAACAAAAACCATCTAAGAATTATAAGACGTTGTGCCATGGCCAAAATTACAGAGGAGTCTTTTTCAAAGAGATCTGCTTTTGTGACCTTTATATGTTTTGTAAGGGGATGAATTACAATGAGATTTGTTGGAAATCTATGGGACTTGGAAGGCAATTGTATTAACAGAAAGACTTCCAATTTGGATTAAAAGGGACAGACACAGTTCCAAATAACAGAGGCCTTGGGACCCTTGGATTCCTATTGGCAGGAAGTAGTGAAGAAAGCTACTCATCTACAAATATTGGTTATTTATTATGGAAAATAAGGGCAGGTCAGAGGATGGAGCCAGTAGTCATGGGGAAACCATCCCAGGCCCTAATCAAGGAACTGTTTATGTTTACCCCAACAGATTCCAGAGTTTCTTTGACCAACGATTACCATGTGGCTTCCATATTCCCTGTCTTTGAATGGGAGTTTCTATTACGGTTTTCCTGTTCCTGGTGTACAATTGTATGTTGGGGAGATGAGGGAGAGAAAGTCTATCTCATATGCTCACAGGTCTCCAAATCAAGTGGAAGGGTGCCTGATGAATGTCCTCTGCACCTGGATTTAGGGGGTGAGTACCTGGAATTCAAGCATAAGGCCATGCTGGAATGAGATGAGGTTTCGGGGTCATGGGAAGAAGTACATATATTTTGCATGGGGAAAGGACATAAATCATTGAGGGCCAGAGGGCAGATGAACCAAACTGTAGGGAGGGGCCAGCTGAGAAGGCACGAATGCCCTTGCTGGCAGCCCCTGGGCTTCTCCTTTACCTAGGAGTTACCAAGAAGAGAGGCAACATGAAAAAGTACCTTTACTGAGGAAGGAAATAGCAGGCTTCTCCAGATAATCATGTGATGTCGTATTTTTAAAGGCCTCACCCATTGAAGAGTTCTTTCCTCTCCGATTGCACTAACTTGTCTCTTAGAGACTCTCAATCTAGGAGGCCGAGTAGAGGCCGGTGATGCTGGATTAAGACAGCATCACAACCGAGGGGGGGTGTGGGTATTATTGGTTAAATGCTATTTGACTTTTTGAAATGTATAAGCAGTCAAAGCAAGTGAGACAGTTTGGTATATACCACCATGAACAAACAACTCTAAAACTCTATGACTTAAAACAACCACCCTCTTACCCTTCTCATCAGGCACAAGGGAGTGGCTTGTTAGGGGTGTAGCAGTGTATGACTCAAAATGGCCCAAGTGGGGTCGTATGTCCGGGACTTCCATTTTCTCTTCCAGCTGGGGAATCCGTTTTCCTGCGGTAGCCTCAGGGTTTCTGCTTCTCCGATGCATTCTGCACACGGTCTCACCTCGTGGTCTCTCTGGCAGGGTGGCCATACTTCTCACAGGAAAGCTGGGCTCCCAGAAAATGCAAAAAGCCAGAGCTGTCAGGCCTTCTCCAGCCTCAGGCCTGGAGCTGGGACAACATTGCTTCCATCGTTTTGTTGTTCGATGCAAGTTTCAGGCCCAGCCCAGATTTAAGGAGCAGGCACTACACAGAGGTGTAACTACCAGCGGGTGTGGTTTCTCTTGGCACGCCACTGTAGGGGACTACAAAGTGCGATCCTCAGTGCCTACAGACGGAAGCAGCGAGTCTAAAAACGAAGCTTGCCGAACACTCATGTGGCTCGTGCAAAATGTGGAGATGTCAAGAAAGGAAGATGGCTGTGTAATGACGGATGCTAGTCTCCCAAGGACGGACTAAGTAGGAAAAGAGGGCCCCTGGAGGAAGGAAGACTATCCCAGTTGTCATCTGGAACATTCATTGTTTTGACTGAACTCATCCGTTGCAGTATCATAGAAGAGAATGAATTTTATCACGACTGCTGTGAATTACGCTTTAGAAAAATCAGACTCTGGATGTAGAAATCATCTGTTTCAGGAGTGACTGCGTTCCTGAAAAGTTCTTATTCTTGATGCTGATGTCTTGTAAAGACTTATAAAGTAAAAGGAAATAGAAGGGGTGTGCTATCCCTACCAAACCTTAGGTATTTTAGCTCAGGGCCACAGCCCTGCAGAGGAAGACAGGTATCGGAAGCAATCTTGGATGTCAGAAGACCGCCATTTACACTTCTGTTGTCCTGTTTTTTTATGTGTTATTCAAGGTCCTGCCAAAATAGGAATTAAAGGGCAGCTGTCAAAATGACAGCTTAAAAATATGCTGTTCTGCATTATTTCTTTGATGTTCAATTGTGTCGTTTAAAAAAGAAAGAGACATGTTTAATCATCTCCCTATCTGATTAATTTAGATTATCTCATTGTATGATATTAAAAGAATGACAGGGCAATTCATATTTTTTTTTGTATATTTAATGATCTGTTGCCCTAGGACTAACTCAGTTTTGTTAATTAATATTCGAAGAGGTAGCAAGGAACGTTTCAGGGAGAAAGAAAACCCTAAGCGGATCTTCGTGTTTATTAGCGAATAGATAGTTTTCTTGGCTTTCAATTATATTGTCTGTATTGTTTTAATTTTTGAAATCTGTGCCTAGCCTCCCATACAGTGGATTTTTTTTAGGTTCTCCCTAATTATAATCCACATTTCTATCTTTCTGTCACACAGAATGGTATGTATCCAATGTACATTTTTATGCCGCTCTGCATCAGTGCAGGAAATGAAATATTTGAATAGCAGCGGATGTCGTGTGTGGCTTTCGCCCCAGGAGACTTTTCTCAGGAAAAAAAAAACAGTGGCCAGGACGTCTTTGAGTCCATCAGTATTCACACAGCTTTTACATGTGGCTTCATTCTAATCCTCGGGTATGAGAATTGAGCCGTAAACATGTGTTCTTTGTATACACGACACAAAAGGGCCAAGGAGGAGAAAAAGGAAAGAAGACAAGGGTAGAAATAAGGTTTTTAAATGTCCTTGCTTTCCTGGTGTGAAGAAATCAGATGTGCACCCATAGCTGATGGTAACGTGTGTGTGCACCTGTGTATGTGTGCGGCGTCTGGGAGTGGCAACCGCTTGGTTGGATCATAATCCCGTTCTCAGAAAAGCTTGCGGGCAAGAATGCCGATTCCACTTTGATGCCTTGATAGGCTACTTCTTTTGAATTTGTGGCACCGGTATGTATGGAGATACGTCCGTGCGATCACTTACCGTTAAAGGGAACATATTTGGTTATGCTTCTGTAGTAACGAGGTCCCTTCGTTACTTGCCTCAAATCCACAAGATAAGTCCAAACCACCCTCCCAGCCCCCAACCCCCTCAGCTCCAGTTTTCTGCACTGTTCTGAAGAATCCGAAGCCCGATTCCACTTGCAGCCAGATGTGAACAATCATTGCTTGACACGGGGTACAAATAACACCTACTCCAGCCATTACTCTTAAATTGGAGCTCTGCCCTTGATGGGGGCTGGAGATTGCTCTGGCTTTTGTAACTTGCACGTGAAAGCTGGTAGGCACCGAGTGACAAGGAGGTCGGGGCATTGCAAGCTGGAAGCGGATCTGGACTTCTCCCACGTGAGAAGTGGCTTGGGGTCACAGGTCACAGGTCAACCTGAAGGACTAAGTGATAAAATGAAAGGACAAAACGAAACAGACGCACAAACATAGGGGAAGAAGGGTGCAGGCCAACTTGGAAGCCTAAATGGCCATTTGCTCTCATTCTTCAAAACTTTCAAGACGCTTCTAACGATCCAAGGCTAGAGCTGTTTATGGTTCATGGTGTTCGAGTAAATGGAGTCCTGACATCTAACCTTGAATTAGCGGGAGACACAGAGTAGAACAGAAGCGTCTGGCCTGGAAAAGCCGTGGTCCCTTAGCAAGCCTCTGTGTTTGATAATCATGTTCGGATTTTACCAAGGTCCTCAGACTGTACTCCAAACATGAAACTAACACCTCTTTTTAATTCCAGAGAATTGATCGTTTTTGTGTTTTGCTGCATGAGTCTCTCTCCCTCTTTTTAAAGTTGAGGTTGCGATCATTCCTTCCTCCTGGATGTCTAGCATTTGTTGTGAAGAATAACAACACGTGTCACCTGCAGAGAAGGCCCCTGCTGAGTTAATGTTCAAGTCCAAGGTGTTCGTGCTACAAAAATCAGGAAAACAGGTCATCCTCCTTAATGCTTGATTCTTGAATTATTTCTGGTTTTTTACTTTCGTTTTTCCCGAAACGTTGTTTTTGGCCAAAGTGAGATGGTCTTCTGTTTCTAATCTTCAGAGTGAATTGATTCCCTCATAGGAGAGACATAGAACTATTGCATGTAACAGGGTCAAAATAAACATGGTCCACGAATCATGATCGATAGTAGAGACGTTCATGGTTTGATGAGTACAAGAACAAGGCCAAGAGGGGTGCTCTTAAAAGGAGACCCAGGTTACTCAAGAAGGCCTAAAATGCATAGACATTTTCCTCCACTGGGAATCACTTACTGGAGCAACAGGAATACCTATTAATTGCTGGTGGGAGTGCAAGAAGGTTCAGTCACCTGGGAAGAGAGTTTGTCAGTTTTTTACAACACTGAACATATTCTTACTGTAGGACCCAGCAATCACTCTTCTTGGTATTTACCCAAAGGAGTTGAAACTGTATGGCCACACGAAAACCTGCACACAAATGCCTACAGCAGCTCAACTCCCAATTCCTAAAACTTGGAGGGGCCCAAGATGTCCTTCAGTAGGTGAACAGGCAAATAAACTGTGATCCATCCACACAATGGGCTATTATTCAGCGCTAAAAAGAAATGAACATCAAACCAACAAAAGACACGCAGGGATCTAAGGTGCATGTTACTAAGTGAAAGAAGCCAATCTGAAAAGGCTACATATTGTATCATTTCAACTCCATGGTATTCTGGAAGAGACAGAACTATGGAGACAGTAAAAAGATCAGGGATTGCCAGAGCTGGTGGATGGGGTGGGGAGAAAGATGAAGAGATAGAGCACAGGAGAGTTTCAGGGCAGTGACGATATTATAATGATGAATACGTGTCATTACACATCGGTGCAAACCCATGCAATGAACAAAACCAAGAGGGGATTACAATGTACGCTGTGGACTTTGGGTGATTACAATGCATCAAGGTAGGTCCATCCATTATAACAAATGTACCACGCTGGTGGGGGCTGGGGATATTGGGGGAGTCTGTGCATACCCGGGGAAGGAGGATATACAGGAAATCCCTGAATCTTCTCTCAATTTTGTTATAAAACTAGCACTACTCTAAAAAGAAATTTCTTTAAAAAAAAAAGCTTTTTTTTAAAAAAAATCATTTAGAAGCGAGAAGTGAGAATTGGAGGAGAAAAACACTGTCACATCCATTAAATAGAAACAAGAAAAATCTTACTGTCAGCCCTGTTTCTATTGAGTCTTTGTTGCTGTCTGACTCTGTTCTTGTACTGGTGAAACCATAGTGGAAGTAACTCACTGGCTTCATTTAAATTTCAGTCACCTTGGCTCTTAAACCCATGAATAGACTTCCCCTCATTTGTCTGGTCTGCGGGGCACATCACCTCTTATAAGTATGCTAGGACACTAGAATATTTTCCCCCTGAAAATAGTATTTATGTACTGAAACATTTAAGGAAGGCTACTAAACAAAGAGCAACCGATTTAAAAATTAATCAAATACAATATTAATATTGAGACTGTTGGCCGAAATAAATATGCATGCATATTACAAACAGTAAAAAAACAAACTGCTTAGTTTTTTTTTTTCTTTTCTGCGGAAGGGGGAAGGAGTATGCTTTACAATGTTAGTCTAGGGGTGCCTACGTGGCTCAGTTGGTTTGGCGTCCGACTCTTGACTTTGGCTCAGATCATGATCTCACAGTTTGTGAGTTCGAGCCCTGCGTCGGGCTCCATGCTCATAGCATGGAGCCTACTTGGAATTCTCTGTCTCTTCTCCCTCAACCCCTCCCCCCAGTAGTGCTTGCACTCACTCTCTGTCTCTCTCTCAGTCTCTCTCTGTCTCTCTCTCTCTCAAAAGAAATAAATAAACTAAAAAAAAAAATGTTAGCCTAATGTTCCGTATCATCGGGTCTTCAGTCTCTCAATATTTCTCATTCTTCCAGGAGAAATCAGCCTTTTCTCTTGGGAAATACTCATCAGTGTGTTCAAATACTGACAGAAGAGGTGCTGAAAACAGTTTTAATTTGATCTTAGATGTTTTCCCAAAGAAACGAAGCAGAGCAAAAGTAGAAGAAGTCGTCGGTCGGCGGAATGATTGTGCGTAAAAGTTCTTCTGTTGCTGAGGTAACAAAGAAGCCTAATTCTACCATTGGAGAGATAGTTGTTGAGGAAAGAGTTAACAAGCTGATAGGAGAGTGATCTAGAAGCCAGAAAAGAATTTCACCTCTTAAAGATAGAATGCATCACACGTTTACCTTCCTGAAGAAAACAATACCTATGGAGTGGAGTATAGTCTGCTTAGTCTTTGTGTTGTGTAACATAAATTCTGAACAGTTATGGCAGCCAACTGGAGGTTTTGTGTACTGCTTAATTATATCATCTTTGGATTGAGAGAGCCATAGATTCTAAAAGTCTGCTATTGTCTTCATCATTTTCTAGATAATCTTATGTAAGCTCCTTAGCCTCTCTACGCCTCACTTTTCTTATCTGTAAAAGAATGATAATAGTAGAATTTGCCGTTTAAGTCTGATTTGAGAATAAAACAGAATACTGTGTATGAATTATTGAGAGCAATGTCTGTTCTTTCATAAAAAATAAGTACTTTCTGTTATTATAGTAGGGGTCCCTTTCAGTTTTATAAAAATAATTAGATATATCAGGGGTATGAAACTACTAGTTCTTAGGCTACAGTTTTCTCAAATCTATAAAATGAAGAGATATGTAAACACAGAACAACATTTAACTATAACAAAAACTTGATGAAAGATATTTGGACTCAGACTTATGTGTGTGTGTGTGTGTGTGTGTGTGTGTGTGTGTGTGTGTGTTTCTTTAATTGGATATTAGGTTTGGTGTTGAACTGCTTAATTTTGTTAATTGAATTATATTATAATTCGATATAGTTATGTATCAAAATGCACAGATTTGAAATGAAGGTTGTCGTGAATTTTTACACATTGCACAAACATCTTTATTTTTTTTTAATGTTTATTTATTTTTGAGACAGAAGGACCAAAGCACGAGCAGGGGAGGGGCAGAGAGAGAGGGGGACACAACCCAAAGCAGGCTCCAGGCTCTGAGCTGTCAGCACAGAGCCCAACGTGGGGCTCAAACCCATGAACCGAGAGATCATGACCTGAGCTGAAGTCAGACACCTAACCGACTGAGCTACCCAGGTGCCCCTGTACAAACATCTTTCAGCACCACACAGTGTAGGACCTAGAACATTTCTAGCACTCTGCAAGGCTCCCACTCACCCTGCAGTCAGTATACACGCCAAGGGGAGCCATTATTCTGTTTTAGCTCTTTTTGAATATTACATAAAAGAAATGCACAGAATGTATGTTTTTGTACCTGACTTCTTTCCCTATCATCATGTCTGTAAGGGTCACCTACATTATCATGTGTATCTTTCTTTCATTCTTTTTTACGGATGTAGAGAGTTCTGTTGATGAATATGTTTTCTTTTTTCTAGCGAGGGGCTATTATATGACAACTGTTGTGTACGTAATTTGGAGGACAAAAGCATTCATTCCTGATGTACGTGTATTCACCAGTGGAGGTGAGGGTCATAGAGTATGTAGATTCAGTAGGTGTCGTCAAATATTTTTTTAAAGTCATTGTACAGTTAACAGTCCCACCAACAATTCAAGAGTTTTCATTCTCCTCAACCCTTTATATTCTTTGTTTTTATTCGAGAAAGAGACAGAGAGAGAGACAGAGAGAGAGAGAGAGAGAGAGAGGGAGGGACCGGGAGACAGACAGCTGGGGAGAAGGGCAGAGAGAGAGAGAATCTTAAGCAGACCTCACACTCAGCAGGGAGCCTGACACAGGGGTTCTTCCCATGACCTTGGGACCATGACCTGAGCCAAAATTAAGCGCTGCAGGCTCAACTGACTGAGCCACCCAGGCACCCCCAGCCCTTTTATACTTAATTGCAGTCATTCTTCAGGTTGTTAGTGATGTCGTACCCTAATTGGTATTTTTTCTGATGAATAATTATGTTGGGCATTTGTTTATTGCCCTAATATTTTCATAACCATAAGGATCTGAAACATCAGTTTCAAAAGTTGCTCAAGAAGGGTGGGCATAATGTCAGTTTCTTGGCAGTGAAAAAGGAGGTGAAAAGAGAGGACTGTTTACTTAGTACCCCTTATGTTGTATGGACATGGCCTGTGCTATCTCAATTAATTATTTTAACAGCCATTTGTGGTAGATATTTTTAACGAATGGTAAAATTTATATATTTGTGCATAGAATCCATCCAATTTTCTATTCCCTCTTCTCTTCCTATACTTTTTTTAAATAAAAAAATGTAATGTTTATTTATTTTTAAGAGAGAAACAGAGACAGAACATAAGCAGGGAGGGGCAGAGAGAGAGGGAGACACAGAATCCGAAGCAGGCTCCAGGCTCTGGGCTGTCAACATGGAGCCTGATGCGGGGCTTGAACCAACGAACTGTGAGATCATGACCTGAGCTGAAGTCGGACGCTTAACCGACTGAGCCACCCCGGTGTCCCTCTTCCTGTACTTTGATATGCTCTAATTTTCCTTTAACCCCCACATAAGTCAGAACGTGTTTTTCCAGATTTATGGAGAATAATGGTTATTGCTATGGCTTCTTGATGATATTCATTTAATCCGTTGACAATCTAACGTTATGTGGGGTAGCCTTCTGGTGATTGCCTTCTGGTATTTGAACTTGTATAATAAAACACTATTACCATTATATCTTACAAAACTGTGAACTTGTTTCCATTTTGAAGAAAAACATCCATCCCTTCCTTCTGGCAAAGGAGGAACCCAAACTTTGAATTCTCAAACTGTAGTATGAGAGATAATCAATAACCTGCTTTCATCATTGCTTATTTTCAAAGGCCTTTCAGATCCCAGGTTCAAATTAATAAGTAATCTTATCCCTACTCCTGAAGAATCAAATATTCACACTCTTGAGTCTCAGAAATTCTTCCTTATTTGGGACTTTCTTTTTATAAAAAAAATGTTCTCATATCTATACTTAGTCTCATTGACAAAAATCAGCCTGTTTAAGAAAAAAGACACTGGATGCAAAATGTTAACCTGAGAGGAAAATCATTAATTTTCATAACCTCAGAAACAAGTTTATGTAGGGCCTCCGTTGGGCGTGTTTAAGTTGGTTGATGGTGTTAGTGACTTTACTACCGGCTAAGAAGTTTCCTACATCCTTACTGTCTCTTCCTCTCTCCTTACTCAGCCCTGCTACCCAAAACAAAACCCCCAACCCAAAGGAAATTAAAAACTTCACTGGAAAAAATAAGTTGGCATTTATATATTAAAAAATATTAAAATATACCTTAAGTATTAACCAAAGCCCTTCTGGTGTGGTTCTCAAGAATGAAGGTGAAACCAGTTAGAAATGTAAACTCAGCGTCTGGAGTTTGTGCTGTAAACATTTTACACAAAGCCGGGTACGTAATAGATACTCAAAAAAATTGTTTTTTTGATTCATCTGATTTTTCCCTGTCCAGATACTTTTAAATATCAGTGTTGTCCCAGTAGGCTTGTTTATCTTGTGTCTAAGCACAAAGGTTTGTTCGTCTTTAGTATTAATTCCTTTTACAACAAAACTAAACACATCTTCCCTGAAATATCATAATACGCCATTTAATCTTCTGAAATGTACCAGCTCCAGATCAGTTTTTTTTTTCAATGTCTTCATTAAAGATGAATACATTATCCACAAGTGTCACCAGGAGCAAATACATTAGCTTCTGAACTCTTTTGGAAAATGTCAAACGGCATGGCCTAAGTCCAGCATGCCCTATTGTACAATTTCTAAATTTACCTTGGCTTATGTTTTTGTGTGATATAATGTTCAGTGGCTGGAGGTGTGCCTATAATTTCAAACCCCTGTTTTGCCATACATTTGAGTAGATTCACACAGTTGAGTTGCGAGAAAGTTTATGGATCTGATATAAATGTACTATCTCGTGTTTGGCAATGGTAATTAGATATTTGGATAGACAGGTGGGCTGGCTGCCAGCTCCCCACAGGGGTAGCAATTTCTGATGCTTTTTCCCAACACTGTTTATTTGCCCTCAAAGTAACTTTATTAAGTTAAAAAGTCACAATAGGGGCGCCTGGGTGGCGCAGTCGGTTAAGCGTCAGACTTCAGCCAGGTCACGATCTCGCGGTCCGTGAGTTCCAGCCCCGCGTCAGGCTCTGGGCTGATGGCTCAGAGCCTGGAGCCTGTTTCCGATTCTGTGTCTCCCTCTCTCTCTGCCCCTCCCCCATTCATGCTCTGTCTCTCTCTGTCCTAAAAATAAATAAACGTTGAAAAAAAAATTTAAAAAAAGTCACAATAAATCTCTATTGTAGAATCCAACAGATTCAGTCCTTTTGGAGCAATGATGTATTCTAGGGTAGTTTGGAATGATTCAGGTTGATTACCTTCAATCTAATGTCATTTGAAAAGATAGAAGCAGATTTTCACGTAGATAGAGTGGGTAGCTGGGAATCAATCAATCAATCATGGAAACAAGCAAACCCTGACTACAGGTCAGGAAGAATGTGGGTGAGACAGTGACCACATTTTTGGTTGGAATTGCTGCTTAAATTGCTGGGAAAGATATTTCTAGACTGTTATTTTGGACATACGTGAGTGGCTATTCTGAGATTTATGGATAGGCTGGACAGGATATGACTGGGTGTGACAAAGATGTGGCTTCTCTGGAAAAGCAACCAAACCAGGAAAGGGGATGACAGAAATGCAGGAGAGTCCTTTAGATGAACATTCCTGTGTCCCTGACGATTTGAAGTGTTAATCTATGTAAGTGTGTATATAATGGAAAGGAAATGTGGTTTTCACCCCTCGCTCCTGTTCAAGTTTCATTTTCATTATATACAGTGATGGGCTATGGTATGTTCTTGTATCTTGTATCTTGTATCTTATTCTTCTATCTTGTGTCTTGAAGATACACCTCTCCAAGGCAGCATGTGCACAGGCATGGCCTCAGGCTGCAGAAACCCGAAAGTAGGACCAGAAGAGGAAGAACCCTTTAGAATGAAATGCAGTTGGAAGGAGAATCATGAGAGCTCACAGCTTACTTACCAGCTCTGACACGTATATTTGGTAATTGATGATTAAAAATGAGAGCAAACCAGCTGTTAAATGAAAATAAAGAATATACTGCGTTGCTCCCCAAATCCACATGGTACTTCTAATTTTTATTCTTGTGCATGTTACGGTGGTTTTAGACATCCTTCTGGAAATATTCTCTGTTTTATTTACCCAATTCAACAGATAATTGTTGACTATCTTGATTTGAGAAAGTTTCACATTCTTTGAGTGTGAATTGCTGGGTGGCAAGATAGAAATTAAAGTGGAAAGATCTGCAGTGGCCAGGCCATGGAATGACTGCCTTTGCCTGCTGAACACTTGAGATTTATTCCGTAGGATGTGAAAAATAGGATACACAAAGTGGAACTGGGGAAAATAATTGCATTTCAGTACTATACTCAGTGCTCACTGTCCTTTTGCTTTATGTGATTAGAGTCTCAGTTCCCAAATTTATCTGAACATTTGGAATCCTCTGGGAATCTTTTGCATATTTCAAAGCCCAGACCACGCCCCAGACCAATTAAATCACAATCTCTGGGAGCGTATGTTGGGGAACATTGGTTTAGGGACAAAGAAGAAAAAAATGAGTATTACTCGGAGCAGATTGAATGGACTTGAGATGGGTTAGGTCAATTCATTTATTTATTTTACAGGTTTTTTCATGATTTTTTACTTCCTAATTTGTAAGCAATGGAGAATTGGCATGAGGAAACAGGGCCAGGTCCTCTCACACAAACAGAAATCTATTCAATTGTGTTTCTGCACAAGCACTTTGTATCCTGTGGGTAGAATTAAGGGCTTGGGATATGGCATGGAAGATGATTTTCCAGACACTGCATCTTTGGACCTATAAATTACTCTTTATTTTTCCCACGGAATCATGCCACCTATGAATATTTTCTATATAATATACTAGTATATTTGTGCAATATTGTACTTAGAGAACAAATAATATTTATTTTTGCCATAATGTGGTGATATGTCAGAGCAGGCATGACCACATAGATCCATTATAAATACTATTTCCTTGTTACTCAATTCAGATAGGGATTATTCATACAAAGGGTTTTTCCATTATGTCCAGGGCCACACTTTTTTCTTCCACTTTGTGTTCAAACCAGAGATCTTTCCCTTGGTCTTCCTTGGATATTGAGAAGGACGGTCCCCCCGCCCCCCTTTTAATTACAAAATGCTAGTTAACACACACACACGTGCATGCAAGCACACACACACACACACACACACACACACACACCCCTAGTGCAGACCAAGAACTCATTCATCTAGCAATTGACCTTAACCTAGAAAGCTCACCTGAGACATGGCAGAGAGTGATTCTGTGTCCCAACTCCAGATCTGGTAAACTTAAATGCGTCGCTCAGAAATCTGCACTTAAAACAATTACTCTAATATGTCTGTTACGGTTGGTCTACTGTCACTGTTAGAAACACTGATGTTAGCAACTAAGATGCAAAGACAAATAAGGGGAAAAAATTGTCTTGAAAGGGTTTGGGGACAGAAAAACTTTTTGTGGCCTCCATATTTGTCACAGACATTGTTCTGAATCTGAGCGATTTTTCTCCTGCCATGAGGCCTAAGAAGAATGTCCAAGCTATGCTCTCTTCCATGTTTTAAATGGGCTCTCCTTCTCTTTCTTACTTTTCATGGCCTGATTGCTTGCTCTCACCTCATATGCTTCTTTTTAGAAGTATATGGAGTCTCCTCATTCCTTAGTTTTGTCCCCCTTAATCCAATTTTCTAACTTTTATTTTATTTTATTTTATTTTATTTTATTTTATTTTTTACTTTTGTGGTGCTCGGCCATCAAAGGCTCTACCTGGACAGTCCAGCCAAGACAGTCCCTAGGGCCAGATGACCCTCCCTTGGCTTCTTGGTCCGTCCATTCAGTCGTAACATGCTACTACCCGGGTAACAGGATGCAGTGGAATGAATGTTGAACTCGAAACCCTGCGATCTAGTCTGGCTTTAGCATTTGCAACAGGATGCCCTTGAACAAATGCCTTTTCTAAAGTACAGTTTCTTCTTCAGGGAGTTGAAAATGCTCATATCTGCTCTGCTTACTGGATGACGTAAACAAAGTGAAACTGCTATATGTCAAAATAATTTGTAAACCTCGAAAGCCTCAAAAATGTCTAAGGCGGTGGGTCTCAAAATGTAGCGGGCATCAGACTCACCTGGAGGACTTATTAAACATGGCTTGCTGGTCCCGGGATTTGTGATTCAGCAGGCCTGGAGGAGGGACCGGGAGTTTGCTTTTTGAGCAAGTTTCCAGGTACTGTTGACGTTGATGTCGCTAGTCTTGGGATCACACTCTGAGAACACTGGTCTAAGGTGTTATAATATTTTACTTTCTCAGTCATCATCTGCTTTCTACGGCTCCTTGTGGATCTAAAACCCCGAGACGCCATTGGTAAAGGTAAAGTGTAGTAAGAGTAATTTGAAAATTGGCCAGGAGTGTAGGTCTTTATAAAGTACCTACCAAATGGGATCCCGAAGCAGCAGAAAACCATCTCATAAGTAAGCTCCACAAGGCTCTAAGACATTTTATTTTAAACCTCGTGTTTTCTCAGATAATCATTGAGTTTACTTTTGGGGACTATGGAAGCGGTCCGTCTTATCCCTGAACCGAAGCGGGATATGCCCGATTGGGGCAACCACGTAGGGGTCTCCTGCCCGTCTTCTCGATGCATGCATGTTTAATGGTGCAATCCTGGGATACCGTAATGAAGAGGAACAGGACACTGTCAGCCTCGAAACACACTTGTGGTGCTATAAATGGTAATGCAGAGAGCACGCGAGACAATTTTAGCTGGAAAATGAATTTACGCCGCTACGTAGCTATGGAACTCTTTGCTACCAAGCCAATATCATTCGCGCTTATGGCTGTTAGACTCCACAAAGGGAGGTTAATTAATGAAACAAGCCTGCTCTGAGATGGTCTAAAGGAAGCATGATGGGTTGAGCCAACCTTTGAGGTGCCAAACAAGACCACATCTGCCTACACAAGAGTAGGAGTGGGCTGGAGTCAGAAAAAGTTGGAATCCTGTAGATTTGCGTTATGACTCTGGCTTCTCCAGCCTATCTCTGTGCAGTATGTGTACTTGACCAAGCAGTAGAACAATCGGTCCTTTGAAGGAAAGACGGGTCAGCCTAATTGGTCTTTCCCAAGTCATTGCTCAGACTGCTAAATTGAAAAGAAAAGATGGGTCAGCGTAAAGCCATTCACATGACTCTGATTAGCTGCCGAGGCGCTACAAAGGCCCCCGCCGTGGAATCCGTGCTCACTGTTTCTTCTGGCCGGCAGCGTGGCTCTCCGTTGCCCTCTGCAGGGATGAACAGCAGGAGCCTTGTCTGGGGAAAAGACTCCAGAGAACTGCAGGCCTTAGAAAGATCTATACATTCGTGGCAGTAAATTTCAAGGCGTGTCCGGCTCATCAAGGGCCTATCCAGTGTAGGTGATGTAACAAGCAGGCAACGTTTTCAGGAGCCCAGCTTAGTGCTTCGGATGTACGCGGCATTTGCTGACTTGGGAAAATGGGGTGATTTTGGTCTTGGAGGCAAATAAGGGAAGGATGAGGGCTGCCTGTCTCTTCCCCTTCATCGGAAGGCAACAGCATTGTGGGTGATGTTAAGATAAAACAGAAACAGAACAACACACGCCATCCCCTGCCCACACACGACTCATTTTTATATATTCAGTACTGATGGTAGTGGAACTAATGAAAAGCAGATTGGTCACAGCAACATAGAAAATCAATTCTCAAGCTCTTTCTTATTCAGGTTTCGATAGGACACTGCTGTCATCTGTGACGTGAGGGTCTCAACGTCATGTTTCGAATGTGTTATTCTTCAGGGTGGAAATGAAGACACGTGCCCCGGGTCACGCACAATAATGAAAAGTGACCTCTTTCTCAAAATGGATGCTTCCCATGGCTTTACGTTTCCAGTCTGATGGGAAAGAACTTGTGTAATTCTCTTCCATGAGGCTCTTTCTGGTGATAGGGATCACCAGCTGAAAAATGAGACGTGTGCATTACACATGCACTTATAAGTTAATATTGATCAACATTTGGGGTATTTTATGACTTTGTGGTGACCTCATGCTTTCTCATGTCCTCACATGTTAGCAGGACTTGAAACCAGTAAGCCTGACTACACAAATACATATTCAAAGACAGATCAAAGACCATAGTCTCTAGCCTACAGCCAAAGAACAAGCATTTAATACACGTTTCCTCCAGCAACATTCGCAGCAACATGTCTTTAGGAAATACATGCAGAGGAGACATGGAGGGGATAGGTTAGAAATGATCTCTACAGGGGTGCCTGGGTGGCTCAGTCGGTTAAGCATCTGACTTCAGCTCAGGTCATGATCTCACGGTTTGTGGGTTCGAGCCCCGCGTCGGGCTCTGTGCTGACCGCTCAGAGCCTGGAGTCTGCTTCGGATTCTGTGTCTCCCCCTCTTTCTACCCCTCCCCTGCTCACATTCTGTGTCTATCTCTCAACAACAAATAAATGTTAAAAAAAAGAGAGAGAGAGAGAGAAAATGTGAAGCATCCAAAGGTGAGCCACAAAGATTAAGGAGTTGGAAAACAAGCCCAATTTGAAAAGGTTAAATGAGACGGGTTTTTTTTTTAAGCCAGGTAAAGAGTAAGTAGAGGGGGCCAGTTAATAGTGATTTCTATCACGTAAAGTGTTATTAAACAGATAAAGGTGACCCACTATTCTCCATTGTCTGTGAGAAAGGATCAAGAGAAAAACGTGCTCATGTGTTAGCCATGAGGACTCCTTTTAGATGCGGGGAATAGTTTTCTTATCTGATGTTTCCAAATGTTGACTGCAGTTACTTACCATTTGATTAGGTCATAAAGGTAGTTTCCAAGGGTACTTGACCAAAGAATAACAAATAATGTTAACCTTTATTACATTCTTTTTATGGGCCATATACCATATTGGGCATGTTATATACACTATGTCATTGAATTTTCATATGAACTTTTTGGGAATTGTATTTTTATCCCCATTATATGGATATGGTCAATAAGGCTTGTAGATATTAACTACCATGGATATTTAGTGGAGTCAGTTTCCAAACCAAGGTCCATGTGAGTTTAAAAGCCATGTCCCTGAGCACCATGATGTACAACTTTCCCCGCTGTTGTGCCGTCTCCCTGTGTAGGTCAGTTCATATGTTGTTGAGTTGGAGCCTCAACGATAATTTAGAATGCAGATTTACTCTAATAAGTAGCTCAAGGGATATTTAAAGAAGTTAGTAGTTTTGCCTTTTTTCTTGACCCGAGGGGGCAAGTGTGATCTTACGGAGGAAGAGCCCACTCCAGTGGCTTGTTCCATGTGGTTCTGGGGGTTGCAGCTTTTGTTCTCTGGAGTCTTCATGACCACCCCTCACTTTGCCTTGACTTTTACTGGCCTTACCAGTGAAGACACTGAAGATGGGACTGTATCAGAAGCATGGGTCCTGAGAGTCAGGCTCTGTAACGAGAGAGCCTTGAGTGCTTCGTGAATGTATAGAAGCAGATGAAGTTGCTGAGAGATATTCTCATGTAAGTCCCTGAAAGTCAATATTCCCTCTTCGTACAAGGTCTAAGTAAGTAAATTTCAGCTACACGTAACATCGCCATGAAGATTTCTATGGGTTTGTACAGCTGTATCTGACTGTATCTGACATTGAGAGTCTGATACAAGGTAGGTAAATCAGAGAGAGAGAGAGAGAGAGAGAGAGAGGAGAGAAGTGTAACATTAGAATTGCTATATAGATCTTCACTATATCACTATACTTTATATTGGGAAAGTGCTAAGCCCCTAAAATATATGTGTACACACTGTGGATAGCGTCAGTGAAGTTTGGGAGCCCACATAGACTTGGAATGGTGGTCGATGTTGGCAATACTTTTATGGTGTTCTGACTACCCTCCTGGGAAGAACCCAGAAGGTCTAGTAGGAGGTGTGCCAGGGCCTGGGCTCAGCATAAGGTAGGCCACCTCGTACAGGGTGCGGATGTGTGTTCCAAATTGTACGTTGTGCAGACTTCCTCATTCTGAGGCTGTGCTTTGAGTCTGTGTTTGCGTGCTTGGCACCGGGGCACCCTCCCGCCAGAAATCCAACCTAGAGAATCAGGACAAATAATGCAGAGCAACTCAGCTAATCGGACCCAGGGTGTGAGGTCCAGCGGCCAGTGCCCAAGAATATTACGGGAGGTTGTTTGGATAAATCTGAAAGGAAACGAGGCCACAGGCATGGGCGAAGGGCATACCTAACAACTGAATTGTTGATGGTTGCCAGGTCCGTTCACATCACGTAAGATGAACAGCACGTCACAGCACATCACATAAGAGAGCTTACGCAAGCCTTCAGTGGCACCGAACCTTCATCCATCTGATTTCCATTGGCTTACCTGTGACTTTCTTAATATCCCCTTCATCTTAGTCTTGTCCCTTGGAATACAAATGCACTGAAAAATTGAGCCACCTCTCCTAATGTTTTTCATTACCTTGCTCCTGTGGCAACCAGTTTGAAGTACCCCCAGAACTACTCTGGATCAGTACTGCTGGTACGCAGGTCGAACACTCACATCGTATCCAGAATCATCAGTGTCTTTAATGTTACGTAGCAGAATTACCAATTGTCCCTGATAAGCAGCTTCTTTGGTTGTCCTTGGCTGCTACTGAAAACACACACAATTCTGATGGCCTCCTTCCTCACCCTGGCTACTTTATCTCTCTGAGCAGATAACTGTCCTTCGCCCGATTTTATTAAAAAGAATAATAATAAATAAAGTTTTAAAAGGAGAGGATTTTATTAAAAGATAAAAGAGTCTCATTGGAGACTCTAAATCTGCATTTGCAAGAATCTTTTGTCTCCAAGGAAGAGTGACACTTGTCTACTCTAGAATGGAACCTTCTGCCTGGGCATGGAATCCCATAACTGCCTTCCTTATTAGCGACCTTGCTCCGGCAACTAACCCCGTATTGTACCAGGTATTCCCTCATCCTTCACTTCTCTTTTCCCTTGGCACATAAACACGGTGAAGTGTCACCCCTATTCTTTAGAAGACTGCCTCTCTTTCCTGGAGCAATACTCTTCTGTTTTAATCAACCTTCCAAAAATTATTTTATTGTGTCTACTGTCTTCGCTCTCATTCTCCTCACCTCAGCTCGGTATAATCTGTGTTGTTTTCTTATAATCTACTGAAACCATTCATTTTAACATTAACAACATCTTCCTCGATGCCCAATCCGGTGGCTACTTTAAACCTCACCTGACATGATTTCTCGGTGGTATTTGACATTCCTTCCTTTTTGAGACATGGATTCCCTGATTCCACTTTCTCATTTGTTTCTAACATCTCAGACTGTTCTTTATCAGCCTCTAGTTTCAGGTCCTTTTTCTCTCCTTTACTCTTAGATTTTAGGGCACCTCCAGATTCTGTCTTTGGTTTTCTTCTTTCTCCTTTCCTTCTTATGGTGTCCTCAGTCATCTTTTTCAATCTATTGATCTCAATAGCCACAGAGAAGTCAATGGCTCCTAAAACTTTCCCCTCCCCTCGTTGTCTCTTCTGAACTCGAGGAACATATATCTCATTGCCATTGGAATTATCACTTGGGCATTTTACCCATATTTCAAAATCAATAGCTCTGCTTTAAAATTTAGTGTTCTTATATGCAACCAATGAGGTGAAGAGAAGTGGAGAGAAATAAGAATATCATCATTCTAGACCAAAGTTAGAAGTTTGAATAAAGGATATAAATTGGCATTTGTGAGGATTTGATCTGTGTCATAAATGAATCAATAATAATCCTATATGAAGGAAGATACACTAACTGTAAGTGGATTGATTATATGCTTGTGCAACGCTTACCTATCAGATTAAAATAAAATGTCAATGCAAGGTCAAAGGTGGTTGGTTAACCCTTTGTGTGAGCACTGGGACAGTTGAGAGTCACACTTATTCCCCACTCCTCATATTTCCACAGGAAGGAGAGAATTTACACTGCCCTCTCAGGAAAAAACAGTATGGGATAATCAGTTACTCTCGGTTCCTCAATGGGTCCCCGGGTCTGGAAGAAATGATGATTGATCGGTGAATTTGGGAGTAAGAATCGAGTGCGGTGTTGTGTTCAGACCTCTTTCTCTTTCTCTCTCCCTCCCTTTTACGTCTGCCTGTCTACAGGGAGGGCAGTGTCTTACTTGGGCTGTTCACCTGAAATTTTAGGGAATAAATTCTATTCAGAGAGAGATTAATCGGAAACCCATTAAAGACTGTCTAACCCAGGTTATATTATCAATTAAATTGATAATATGAGCTTTATAAGTTTGATTTCCTTAGGTCTTTTTTTTTTAACTTGGAAAGAGAAGAAAGAAGTATTTATTCACTCTTAAAATGCTAACACATTAGTAGTGACAATTCCACCATAAATCAACTGTGATCAGATATTCTTAAACTTGTGCCTTTGGAAGTTTCTCAAGGTACTTTTCCCTTTATATCTCTTATTGAATCACAATAATTGATTCTTTATTTTAATTCTCTAAAAGGGATAACCTTCTAAATTCATTTATACATGGTAGGTAACAGTTTTGATCATGTTTCACATATTTATCATATCTTTTTATACACTATTTTTTTACTTTTATAATCACTTTTATAATCATGTAAGGAATTACATGATAATTAAGCAAAAAGACTCAAAATATCTAGTATTGTCCATGACAGGAATAATATTATCTATCATTAAAATACAATGGAAGTAAAGATCTTTGATATAACATAAAAATTAATAGGTATGAGAAAGACATCCTTTCTTCATGGCTTGAAAGACTTAATATTATCGGGATGGTTACACTCTCCAAGCAATCTACAGATGCGGTGCAATCCCTATCACAATCTTAATGGCTCTTTCTACAGAAATGAAAAATCTGATCCTGAAATTCATATGGAATTGCAAGGGAACCTGAGGAGCCTAAACAGTCTTGAAAAAAGGAGAACTCACACTTCCTGATTTTATAACTTAATGCAGAGCTCTGGTGATAATTTTAAGAAGGTGTGGTGTTGGCATAAGGACGGACATACATTCAATGGAATGGAATTGAAAATCCATAAATAAGCTTATACATCTACGGCCAAGTGATTTTGATAAGGGTGCTGAGACCATTCAATGGATACAAATAGTGTCTTCAATAAATGATACTGGGCCAACGAAATAGCCAGATGCCAAAGAATGAAGCTGGATTCTTACCTTACACCATGTACAAAAATAAACTCAAAACAGACCTAAGAGCTAAGTATAAAAGTGAAAACTATAAAACTGTGAGAAGAAAACATAGGAGGGAACCTTCATGACCTTGTATTTGACAGTGGTTTCTTAGATGTGACATCAAAAGCACCAGCAACAAAAGAAAACATAAACTGAATTTCATAAAATTTAAAATTTTGTTTAATTGGTGAACAATAGCAAGAGAGTGGAGAGACAACAAATGGGGTGGAAGAAAATACTTGGAAATCATAGGTGTTTAGGTGTTTAGTAACCCCTAAACACCTAAGGGAAATCATAGGTGTTTAGTATCCGGATTATATAAAAAACTCTGACAATTCAACAACAAAATGAGAAATGACCAAACATGGGCAAAAGACATGAATAGATATTTCTTCTCCAAAGAAGATGCACAAATGGCTACCAAGCTCATGCAAAGCTGTCACCATCATTAGTCATCAGAGTAATGCAGATCAATGCTACTTCAGACCTACTGGGGTGACCAGAAAATATTAAAATATGTCACTGGGGTGACCATAAAAATATTAAAAACAAATAGCAAGTGTTGGTGACAATGTGGAGAAATTAGAATCTTCAGGTATTGCTCGTGGGAATGTGAAATTGGGCAACTTCTGAGGAAAACAGTTTGGCAGTTCCTTGAAGAGCCAAACCAGAACTACCGTATGATTCACCAATTCCACTTTTAGGGATTACCCCAAAGGATTAAAAATGCGTGTTCAGAGAAGCAGTTATATGCAAATGTTCATAACAGCACTCATCACGATGGCCAAAAGGTAAAACAACCCAATGTCCATCAATGATGGATGGATAAGCAAAATGTGGTATATCCATTCAGTGGGATATTAGTTAGCCATAAAGAGGAATGAAGTTCTGATACAGCTACAAGCATGGATGAGCTTTGAAAATATTTTGCTAACTGGAAGAAGCCAGACACAAGAGGCTACATATTCTGTGATTCTCACATGAAATATCCACAATAGGTGAACTGATAGGGACAGAGAGAAGACTGGTGATTAACAGGGGTTGTGGATGGGGAGGAAGGGAAGGAGATTCTTGAATGGATATGAGGTTTCCTTTTGGGATGATGAAACTATTCTGGAACTAGATAGTGGTGGTAGTTTCACAGCATTGTGGATGTTTTCAGCGCCATTGAATTTACGCTTTAAGTTGGTAAAAATGAGCAATGTTATGTATGTTTTACCATAACAAAAAACGAATGTATATGAAAATAATTTGATGACTCATTTAATCAGATAACGGGATAACTTTTTAGGATGTTAAGGAAATGTAACGAAAAGATGCTCAAACATACTTAGCCGACACTGAACTCTTCCAACTGTTGTTTCTTATCCATGCTGTAAGATACTAGTTATTTTAGAGACAGTTCTAGAAGCAGGGGAGGGACTGGAAGCAGGGAAAATAAAAACGTGTTCAAGGTTCATATCCTGCAATCACAGAAAAAGACATTACGATATCTGTAAAAGTAGGAATTGTCAGTGTCTTTGAAATCCTCCTGTTTACTTAGCTATTGTTTTAATATTTATGCTCTACTATTGAAATGAAACCTTTAGTGATTTCCTAGAGCATGGATTATGTATGTATGTTTTGGAAGAAGGAGAGAAAAGGAACCATTCAACAAGATATGCACAGTTTTAAAATATAGATTTATAAGCAAAAAAGTTTTCGTGTACATAAAAGACCTCTTCTGTGAAATGAATATTTCACTTCCTTAAAGAAGAAGGCTAAAATGTTTTATTCCTTGTATAACACACTGAAAAAATACTTGTTTCTGACTGTTGATTAATTCCTGCATAACACGCATAACATAGTTTTAAGGGAAAAAATTTGTCTTATAAATTTTATTATTTTTTTATGTTTTTATTTTATCTTTGAGAGAGAGAGAGAGAGAGAGAGAGAGAGAAGGACAGAGAGAGTGAATGGGTCAGAGAGAGGGGGTGAGAGTCCCAAGCAGGCTCCCTGCTGTCGGCAGACCCCGATGTGAGACTTGTCCTCACAAACGACTAGATCATGACCCGAGCCTGAGTCAGACGCTTAACTGCCACCCAGGCACCCCTTGGGAAAAAAAAATTTTTTTAATGAACAAACTAGGTCTATATTAATTAGATTTTTACCAGTGTGGCTTATGTTCCCATCTAATTATGCTCTTTCAAATTTCAGTAACTGCAGGTTCCCAATTGCTAACTCCATCTTATAAGCACACAATTTGTCAAATCTCATTTGCCGTCATGAGTGGAGTTTCTAGGAGCCTTGCCCCTCTTGCAGAGATGTCTTTAGTATTCTTACTTCTCAGTGGGCATAATGGCTTGTGTTTTCATGTAGAGGTAAGCTATGTTCACCTGTTTAGATGCCATTTATAAAAGAGAGGTGGAAAGCAAAGGCTATTTATCAGATTTTTTCATAAAAGTCTTTTTATTTTATTTTTTTTCAAAAATTTTAAAATGTTTTTAACATTTATTTATTTTTGAGAGAGAGAGCTAGAGAGAGAGAGAGAAAGAGAGAGAGCAATCAGGGGAGGAGTGAAGAGAGAGGGAGAAACAGAATCCAAAGCAGGCTCCAGGCTCTGAGTCATCAGCACAGAGCCTGATGCGGGGCTTGAACTCACAACCTGTGAGATCATGACCTGAGCTGAAGTAGGATGCTTAACAGACAGGGCCACCCAGGTGCCCCAAGTTTCTGTATTTAAATTGTAAATAATCAGATGAATCCAGGGCAGATACCAACAATTAACATGTTACTGAAAAAATGACAGAATGAAATACACTCATATAGTTTTATAAATATATTTATTTATTACATATTTATATATAATTCTATAATTTAATTATGCATGTATGTTAAATGCAGTATGTATGTTTTATGAGGCAGAAAAGAAGATCTGGTTCCTCTGTACTTTTGGGCAAATGGGAGAATTGGCCTAGTGATAAGCTCTGTTTCAGTCAACGAAATTTAAAAGAACATAACATCTAGATGGAAGCATTTGAGAACCAGTGGGCAACTCTTCATCAGCCCCTTCCACTTTAACAGCAATCAGAAATGTTTCAGCTGTTGTAAATTCCATAATCATGAGTTCTTATTTGAGGATATGGAACCGACTTTTCACGGGACCAAAATGAACATGTGGCGTTAGTGAGTTTTAAGCCATTAAGAGTCAGGAATTGTTTGCTACAGCAACATAGCCTCTCTTTTACTAATATAATATATTCTAGGCTTAGGTTGGGCAGTAAGTGCAAGACAGCAGGTAATATGCATGTATTTGAAAATGTACATAAGGTGCCACGATATGCACCAATGTATATGTACTCCTATATTGCTGATTCAATGGCAATTTTCTTCTCTCCGAGGAATTGGTGTAACCCTATATAGATCATCCTTAAGTTACCAGGGGGTTATGACCTGAGAAACCTATCTTATGTTGAAAGTATAGGAAATCAAAAATGCATTTAATACACCTGACCTACATAGCCTAGCCTAGCCTAGCCTTCTTGTTTGGAACACTTACATTAGCTTAAATCTAGGCAAAAATCATCCAATACAAGGCCTGTTTGATAATAAAGTGTTGAATGTCTCATGTGAGGCACCAGACACTGTAGCGAAAGTGAACAACAGAATGGTTGTATGGGGACAGAATGGCCGTAAGGTATAGGTTGTCTGCCCTCGCTATCACTGCCTGCCTGGAACCATCACCACCGCTCAGCATCATGGGAGAGGATCTTACGGCACATCGCTGGCCCTGGCAAAGATCCAAGTTCAAAATTCAGTGTCCGGTTTCTATGGAAGTTGTATGGCTTTCGCCCCATTGTGAAGTCAAAACCCGTAAATGGAACCGTTGCAAGTTGGGCACGTGTCTGTGTCAGCACAGGGATGTATTTGCCCTGGCTCCTGTCTATACCCACTTCTGTAGTCAGCAAGTTCAGGACACTTCACAGCTCTATTTCCGTGTACCAGACTCTTCCGTACTAATCAACCTTAGACTTACTACTTCTTGGTAGAATGGCTGACACATGGGTTACATAGTGTTCTCATTCTTTAAGCCTCTAATTTTGGAAACTTAAACCTATAAATCGTATCTTTAATATTCTATTTAAATTACCCATACCTGTCTTCTAATTGCCGAATGACCAGAAATGGAAAAATCCTGGAAAGAGGACTCTGGTTGTATTTCCTAAGAGTAAGCTGAATGCTTCCCATGGTCTTTTTGCTGTCTCCTTAGGGTTGTGCTATCTTCTTGGGATTTTTGTGGAAAATTTCATTGTCATAGAACCATGAAATTTGCCTTCACTGAAACATCATGATAGTAATTATATACTTAAGTGTGCAATTGTACTTTTTAAATGTCTCCTTCAACAATTAGGTTGTCACTTGAAGGACTTTTCTTTTTTTTAATGTTTATTTACTTTTGAGAGAGACAGATACAGAGTGTGAGTGGGTTAGGGGCAGAGAGAGAGGGAGTCACAGAATCCGAAGCAGGCTCCAGGCTCTGAGCTGTCAGCACAGAGCCCGACGTGGGGCTCAAACCCAAGCCGTGAGACCATAACCCAAGCTGAAGTCAGACACTTAACTTACTGAGCCACACAGGGGCCCCGAGGACTGTGTTTTGTTTACTCCTTTGTGTCCAGAGGCCAGAACCATTCATGTCACATAGTCGATGTTTTAACCCTACCACATAGTAGGTTTTATATTTTTTTAATTTTTATGTAATTAATTTATTTATGTTGAGAGAGACAGAGACGGTGCAAGTGGGGAAAGAGCAGAGAGAGAGGGAGAGATTTGAGAATCCCAAGTAGGCTCCACACTGTCAACACAGAGCCCGATGTGGGCTCCAGCTCATGAACATTGAGACCGTGACCTAAGCCAAAACCAAGAGTTGGATGCTTAGCCCACTGAGTCATCCAGGATCTCCAATAAATATTTATTGATAAATGACTGAAGGAACTTTCCAAGGTTGATTTCTTCTCGTGTGTGTGTGTGTGTGTGTGTGTGTGTGCGTTCCCTTCCAGGACCACTCTTATTTACATGAGACTTGAGTGAAAATCCATGAAAGAAAGAATTGCATGGTTAGTGTAAGGGCTCTGTTTCCCCTCCCTCCATCCCACCTGATTTCATCTGGTGCATGATAGCAACATAATTGAAGCATGCATGAGGTTCTGAATACAAAACACATAAAACCACATAAATCACTTCATTTTTTAGCTTTTTTATGGTTGTGATTCATGGCAGTGTTGGTGAGACTGGGTGTCAGGAGGGAGAGTTGCATTTGTAATTAGAAAGCGAAACAGATGTTGAAGCCTTCATTTTAAATGATGTTTTCCTTATAATAGTCCTCATTGCTTGCTGATCATTTTCTATTTCACCTATTGAAATTCGCGGTGTAGAGATCCGGGTCTCTAGATAATGCTCACCATATGAGGGCCTCACTGCAGTAGAGCCCTGACAGTTTTTGATTCATTATGCTTATAAAACAAGACCCCCAAAGCTCCCATGTGTGAAGGCGCAAAAACAGAAACAAACTTTAAAAAATTCTTTTCTTTTTTTGGAAGCAAAGTATCGGGTGTATAATCACGTTTACACACTGACTTTTAGACTCTAAACGATTACAGAATTTACGTAGCATGTCTTGACCAACAGCTACTTTTCCAGCTGATCAGACGGTAGAAGAAAGGCACCTATATCCTAAATCAAAAAGGAACAGCGCTAGGGTAATGAAATGTATCTTAGCTCGCCAAGTCATGTGATGAAAAACACCATCTGTGCTGACCCTATCATGTCTCCCAGAGTGTGGTCACACACCTGCTCTGATAGGGGCAGTGTGGCATTGATGTACCTCTGTTTTTCCAACACTGATACCTGGGCCACGGAAAAGATGTGATGCTTTTGATTTTAATTCAGTTAGGATTTAGAATAGAATGGTGTACATTGGGTAGGAGTGGACATGAAAATGGGGGGGCGGGTATCAGAAATAGTTTCAGGCCAATTGATCTCTCCCAGTGCTCCCTTCATTCTTCCCCCACCCCCATCTTGAATATGGGGCTGTGTAGATATAGCTGGCTGAAGGTGGAAAACAACTTGAGTGATTACAAACATATCTAAATGTGGACACCTGAGAACAGATGGATGCCTCCCTACCACCTCAAATATCACAAGGGCAGGCACTATGTCTACATCTTTCACTACACTTACAGAGTCTAACTCAGTAAAAGGTGGAGGGTAAGGGTTCAATAATTAATTATCATTAAGCCATCCAACATGCTACAACGTTACTCAACAATAACTAGTCTTTTGCTAATCGTGAACATTGAGTCAAGTAGACCCAGATTTTAAGCTCAATAAAGCACTAAAAATATCTAGAACCAGATCTCAGATACAAGTCTGCGGACCAGCTTCTCTTGCCTTGAGAAAGAAACACTTTTTTTTTTTGGTCCGGCTTCAGAAATGGAAGCGATTGTCCACATCTGACCCTGAACGAACCAGTCAGCTCCTTCTTCAAATAGAATGCTTCTCTTAGAAAGAAATAAACATCAGCCATGGAGCAAATGGAACATACAAGATAGGAAATTCAGGTAATGAGTTACAGAGATGCATTGAACAAATCTGCTTTGATGTGACATTGGAGCACTGGTGGCAATAAGATGTTGGCCAAGCCCATTTGATAAAAGCACATGGAAAAACAAATTTAAACTTCTAGTGTAACAGCCTGTATAAATGTGTGTGTGCACACATCACTCTTTGATCAGTTAATGGAATCCTCACTGAAACACATTTTCATCCCCAAGTGGTTGTGAGTCAAGTTTTTCAACTTTGGCTTTGCATTCTTTTGCAGGGCCCCTTGACTTCATAGTCGCCCTTCACTCTACTTCAAAGCGAGGTGTGTGTTTATCGTTCCTGTTGTGCATAGAAGAAGAAGAAGAAAAAGCTTTTAAGTGGAGCCTTGCAAATGTGCCCAGAATAGACATCAGTGCAGAAAAACGATTATGTACAACAGCAGACCCGTAGAACCCTGTTCATTAAGGGAGATGTTCTCCATTAGGGAAACTTCTCAAGTCCTTTGTCCATCCACAGAGATGAGCCCTTTGTTCTTTCTTTGATAAGAAGACATTTATCAGGTGATAGACCAACTTTCAATTACTCAGCACACCTATGACGGCTTCCCTTTATTTCTATAAATGAACTTGAAGAATAAATCCTTAGTTTATAGGTGACCCACTGCTTTAAGCAAAATATTTCAGGGCAAACCACATGCAGCCAGCCTCAAACGTCACAATATGTCAAGACTTCTTCAAATTAGAGTCTGATCTCCCTCTACCCAGGGGATGTCACTGTCACTTTATTAATATTTAGATGCTTTAATTGTAACTCGTGAGCCGCTAAGAGTAAAGGATCTAGGGCAAGATTACTGGCTGTTGATGGAAGATGGTAAAGCCCAAGGTCCCGGGGTCCAGAATCCCACCTTTGAGTGAACAGAATGAGCATCAGGAGAGACTGGCTGGCTTGTCATTGAGAGTCCGAGGAGAAGCCTCTGCGTGTATGTGTATATATCGCTCGGGAAGAAGAGGCAAAATTGAGTTGTGTATTATTCCGGGCTCGTTTGCTCCTCATCTGAATTGTTGAATAATCATGATCAGCTCTGGAGAGGCCGTGTCATTTCGTGCGTGAGACAATCTGGTGTCTGTCCTGTTTTTGTCTCACCTTGGGGGTCAACGCCTCTCCGCGGGTGCCCGCACTGCTGCGCAGGGGAGCGTGGGGCCTGCTGGGCACGTGTAGGTGATGGCTTCCAGCTGTTCGCCTACAGGAACTTGCTGGAAGTCTGTGCCAACGTCAGAGCTCTGGACGTTCGGCGGCAAAAAGCCTTGCAGGCAAGGTCACGGTTTTGGTACTCGGAGCAAGAAACTAAAGAGAATCACTGTCCACACTGTCCCACGGGAGAGCTGACAAAAGTTAGCTCTGCTGCAGAAAACATCTCGCACACATAAAATGCCCACTGCTCCCGAGGCAGAAAGAAAAAAAGAGAGAGAGAGTTTAAAGCATGTGTTTGAAGGACACAAAAACTACCTCTGGAATGTTGTCCACATGCGGCAGGTAAATAAGTCTTTGCTAAGTGAAGGCCCCTTTGTTTCTCGGCAACTCGGCAGTTATTCCTTCGTGCTCAGGGACCAGAATTAACCCCCTTCCAAAATTCAAGCCATCTGCGCCATTAGCCGTATAACCAATCCTCGCCGATACCTCACCCCACTCAGTGGTCTTGACAACACGGGTTCTGTAGAGTGTTAAAACATGATAATAAATGACAACGCGCTACGATCTATGAGGCCTCTCACCACTCTCCGCTTCGCCCAGCTGGGAAAACCACGATTTCCCAAATCTTCGCAATTTCGAGCACTTGCGTGTGTCGAACAGACTTCTAAAAATGTGTCCGTTTCGTGGGATTTTAAAACCACTCACCCATGGAGGAAGCCCTCGGCTTCTCCCGAAAGGAGACTCTGGGATCAAAATGTCTTTTTAAAGTCTTCCCGTGGCCAAGCAGTCAGCGAGTTTGTATCCATCAGCAATCTGGAAGCTAGTTAATAATGCAAAATGCTCTCTTTCTTATGGTAGAAAATAAAAAGTAGGTTTGGCCTGGCTCGTTCTGGACGTAGTTCTATTTCTTGAGGCTATGTCGTACAAATGAGCGAGGCTGTCCCTTGCTGTGAACATATAGAGAGTGGCTTGCAAATATTAAGCCATTAATGTCCTCAGTGTCCTTAGGGCCAGACGAGCTGGGAGCCTTCTACATCCAGAAGTCAGAACCGGTGTCCTAAGACTGGGTCCACCACTCCTACAAGGGCCACAGTGATAACGTGTCGTTATTCAGTGAACGTCGTTCACTGAACGTCATTCAGTGTCGTCGCACCGAAGGACTCGTTATGAATCTTCTTGATTATTTCTTCACCAGGTAACTTCTTGAGCATCCGCCAGACTTCTTTAATAAAATTAATGTGGGGTGGTTCCGAATACCAGCAGCGAGATCCCATGCACACTTGTGAAAGGCCCTCAGGAAACTTAGGGATTAACTCTTATCAGTAATAGAGGAGATATGAAATATTTAGAGGGAAATATAAATAGGTACCTGCGAGCCGTCACTCGGCACATCGTATAATAGAGGGCTTGAAGTGTTTTTGGAGTCCAACTCTGGCATTTCCCCTGCCATCGTGACAGTGAGTGTCAATTACGTCGTACAGGTATGCTGCATTAAGAGAACATTATTCAAGGGAGAGCTAAGACCCAACTAGTGTGCAAGATGTTAAAATAACAAACTGTCGGGGGAGAAAAATGTCAAAACTATAAAATACAGCACAGATGGCAGAGCTGAGAAAAAGCTCTATTCTTATGCAAGACTAGTCGATATTTACACACTGAAATCGATGTCACTCACATGTCATAGATTATTTATTGTCTAAGTGTACACAAACACGTGGGGTCATCGACACAGAGAGGCATTTTGACAGTGCTGAGCACTGAACTTCAGTGCATCATTCTGGAGGTTTTTCTCCCGAGTAACTGTCTAACTTTTAAAACATCTTCAAAGGATGTTGCTGAGAATAGCCTGCCTGATGGATCCGTCACCACTTGTCAATCAGTTAATCACGCGATCAATCAATCAATCAATCGGGACTGGAGATTCTCGTGAACAATCACTCCAGGGCTTTTGCATTTCATCAACCAGTGAAATTTTTTAAAAAATTACAAATTGAGAATTGACATAGAATGGCTGACATTTTTTTTCCAAGCAGGAATTTAAATAACAGAAACAACGAGTACCATTTGTTATTACTAGTACTCAACAAAAGAAATGGTGTTTTAACACCAAAAAAGAAATATGAATATGTTTCAGATTAAAGCCTAGTCTTTTTCAAGAATGAAGAGTCGAGGGGTGCCTGGGTGGTGCAGTCGTTAAGCGTCCGACTTCAGCCACATCACGATCTCGCGGTCCGTGAGTTCGAGCCCCGCGTCGGGCTCTGTGCTGATGGCTCAGAGCCTGGAGCCTGTTTCTGATTCTGTGTCTCCCTCTCTCTCTGCCCCTCCCCCGTTCATGCTCTGTCTCTCTCTGTCCCAAAAATAAATAAACGTTGAAAAAAAAAAAAAAAAGAATGAAGAGTCGGGACCTTACACTTATGTGTTTATTCATGGACACACACAGACTTACATAGATACATACATACAACTGTTCTCTTCCTTTATGGACTCTATGCCAACAGTCATTGTGACAGAATTTAGCAGACTAGGGAGGGGAGTCTGACATAATCCCGATCTGAAATAGTTTCCTATATACCCAGAGGGTGATAATGTGAAATCTTTTCCAATCATAATTCAACCCTAAAACATCAGCTAAAAGAGAATCTTGGGTTTTGATGTGAGGTGCCAATTAAGTTGTTGCCTTTCAGCTCCAAACCTGCGCTTCCATACTTGGGGAATGTCCGCGGGGGCTCTGCAAACTGGGTGTCTGCTTTGCTAGCTTGAGCAGCCAATAGGGGGCGCTAAGGGGAGACACAAGGCTACCAGGAAAAAACCAGATTGTGTCTTCCTGTCTGTGTCCCCTGAGCAGCCTGTGGGCTTTCGGACAGCTCGCCCTGAACATCACTCCATCAACGCCTCCTCGCTGGGGAGCAGCCGTTCTGTGTCGTTGGATCCGGTGTGCCATTTTTCCAATATTTGCAGAACCAACGTCATCAGGCCCCCAGCAGGCAGCTGGTACCCCATCCTGGGGGCTCTGGGTCCCAGGCCCATGAGGCCCCTCTTGTAAGTTTCCAAACTGCAACAATCCCGTCTTGCCTCTTCCTCTCTCTCCTGCCGGAAGCTGCTTCCTGCAGCTACTACAGCAGATACCTGACAGCAGGGCTTGGCAAACGACAGCGCGGAGGCTGAATCCTGAATGCTTTGCTAACTGTTTCGTAAATATAGTTTTATTGGGACACACCCAGGCTCACCCATTATATGGAGGCTGCTGCTTTCTTGTTTCTGCAGTAGAGTTCAGTAATTGTGATGACCTGGAAAACCCAAACGATTTAAGCTGGCCCTTTATGGAGAACATTTGCAGATTTCTGACTTAGAGATCCCTTTTTACCCTGTGAGTTACCAAGTTAATAATCTTATATCTAATTAACTGTGTGTGTGCGTGTGTGTGTGTGTCTTAATGTTAAATTCTCTTTTTCAGATAACTGAGTGAGACATTTTCAAATAAACAAGAAACTGGTGAGTTAAGAGAACTGGAAAACAGACTTTGGAAGGGAGGGAGAAAGAAAGAAAACACTCCTAGGTTAACAGGACCTCCCTCAAGAAGCCAACACATCACCAGACTCTGGAATGACCACATTCCTAATGATGAAGGAAACAAAATGGAAAAGTTTTGTACCAGGCAGCAATGATAAATGGTCAAGAGAAACTTTTTAATTGCACATGCTAAAATCAGATAAAGCCCAGCAAGGATATTTATGGAGAGTACCATCGCCATGGAGACAGATACAACAACAGATCAAAAGAACAACTTTAAAACCAAACTATATTTCACTGAAAGTGAACTGTAGGTCTATTTAGCATTTTCCTTCACTCTGCTTTAATAATTTTAAATGGATCTTATGAAAGTTGGGATTATGGGCTCAGCTTACATCTCCATACAATTCTGCATTCCTTTACTTTATATGGCACCTTCTTTTTTTTTTTTTTGGTTACAAAAAAAAATAAAAAGCTATGCAAGGATGAGAAGAGAAATATAGGTATCTACTCTTTATTTTTATTCCATCTTTTGACAGGAGCCCATTAAGGATGTAACTAGTGGGAATATAGTTTCAACATGATATTCCATTAGGCAACTTATTTTTGGCTACTTATTAAGAAAGGTTGCCTAATGTACTGTTTTAATGACTAAATCAGGTTTTTCCTACCTGGTACACAAGGAAAGATTTCTGGGCTTTCAAAAGTAAATGTCAGTCACTACATATTAATAACAGTTTTGTCTGTCATCTCTGGAGATTTCATTGACAGTCTTTTTATTAGAAATCATTTTTGTAAGACATTAAAACCTTATTAATATTTTTGGCCTCTGAATATTAGAAGCCAGCTAGCCTACAAAGATTCTCCACCAGAATTTGTAGTTGAGCATTTTATATTTTTTAAGAGGATGCTGTTTTATACATACATACATACCTACACACACCCATGCGCATGCAAACAAACACGTATGTGTATACATATGTAATTCTCAGTGGAAAACAATTGTTCCTTTTTACTCTCATGTTTCTTAATACACGCCTGATGTAAACTGGTAACTGCTATGTCTTTGAAGCCTGCCATAGTCTTTAATTAGGAAAAAATATATATGTATGTTATAGGACTCAGCAATGACGAAAAACATAGTTGGGGAGGGGGATAACTTGGAACATGGCCTTGGTATTTAGACAATTTAAACATTATCTGATTTAATGACAGGAAAACGCAAGAGAAAGCATTTCATACAATAGCATTTTTTATAGCAGGGTGTCTCTATATCAGGGCCTGGCCAGCTATGGATGGTCAGCCAAATCAGACCCACTGCCTGCTTTCGTAAATAAAGCTTTATTGGAACACAGCCAGGCCCCTTTATTTACATACTGTCTATGGCCGCTTTCACACCGCAAGGGCAGATTTACAACTATAAATCTATAACAGCTATAACAGACGGTATAAGGCTTGCAACGGCTAAAATGCTTACTACCTTGCCTTTTGCGGAAAAAGTTTGCGAACCCTAAACTGTGCAAACCTGGCGTTTATAATTACGCTATTTGATCTCAGACTTTACCTGCCTTCTTTCATTAGTCTCCAGAGAACCAAAGGTTGGAAAAGATGAACGTATGGCTTCCCAAGTCTCAACGTTTCTCAAATAAATGTACACCCCTTCCTCCCATTTCTGATAGTCCTCTGCTGTCCTTTTGACAGTTAGGCAGGCTCCTACCCTCCTTCTCCCTCACCATCTGTACCCCTTGGTGAGCGAGTCTTTCCCTTTCCACACCACGGGCGTCTTCCTCTTCTCTCCATTTAGACTGGCACAGTTGCAGATCCTCTTCTCGATTATTGAAATTACCTCTGATACACCCTACCTCCACGCTACCCCTTCTTCAGTCCATCCCCTCATTATCAATCGGCCACTCGTGCCAGAATGCGAATTGAGCACATCCCTCTCTTGAGGCTATCAGCTTATTGCTTTTATCGTCTCTCCGAATAGTTCTTAACCTTGCTATCACGGCACAGTGGTATGAAGAAAGCTATTCCATGTTTGTCTGATGGAGACAGAGAGCTAGATCTCACTGGCGAATTTTGAGGGGTCTTTCTGATGACGAAAACAGGATTCTGTTATCCCTCTGTTTACCTCGACTCCCTGGGATTCAGACACATGTTTCCTAGGAAGGAGAAAATGGGATGGAACTGCAGGTAGTTCACCTGCAATTATACTTTTTTAAAAAGTCTATTTATTTTGAGAGAGAGAGAGTGTGTGTGTGTGTATGTGTGTGTGTACTTGGGGGCGGGTCAGAGAAAGAGGAAGAGACAGAGAATCCCAAGCAGGCTCCGCGATGTCAGTGCAGAGCCTGATGCAGGGCTTGAACCCACGAACCATGAGAACCACGCCTGACCTGAGCAGAAGTCGGACGCTTAACCGACTGAGCCACCCACGTGCCCCTGGAATTATGCGTGAACATGGATGTTCCCCTGGAGGGCTGGGGCACATGGGGATTCTTCTAATGAGAATCTGTGACCTACAGGATGAGCCTCAGCATCTTAGGATGTACTGAGTGGGCCCAAGACAAACTTCTCCATGGGATCTGTCATCAATTTGTCACGTAGTCTTCATGTCACTGCTGCTGATCTGTCCCCGGTTTCTTGGCTGTCCTTTTAGTCTCCATTACCTCTGCACTCTTGGCATACTATCTCCTCAGCTTTCCGTGTTCTTCCTCATCTTAACGCTTGAGGTATTCCTATTTATCCTTTAAGACTTGGCTTGAGTAATTCCTATTCAAGGGTAGCCCTTTCTGACCTACCCAGGCAGACTGCTACATATCCTTCCCTGATCTCCCCACATAGCATGTTCCTACTTGGTGCCAGATGTTTCCCTTCCAGCCTGGACACACCATCTTCAATGCCTGTATTGTCTTCCCTCCAGAGGACCTCAACTGGATTTTGTTTTCTTTCTTTACGTCTATAGTGCCTAGGACCACACCGGTCATATAGTGGGTGCCAAAGAATTGTTTGTTAAGTGATTGAATCTATGCACATTATTTTTAAAAATCAGAGAAAAGTGGTGGCTGGGTGGCTCAGTCGGTTGGGTGTCTGATTCTTGATTTCAGCTCAGTTCTCATGGATCTCATGGTTCGTGGGTTCGAGCCCTGCATCAGGCCCTTTGCTCACAGGCCCTGTGCTGACAGAATCCTGCATGGGATTCTCTCTCTCCTCTTTCTCTGTCCCTTCCCCAAATGCACGCACACATACACGCGCTCTTTCTCTGCCCCTACCCCCTGCTCGCTCTCTCTGCTTCTCTCTCTCCCACACACAATAAATAAATAAACTTAAAAAAGTAATAAAAATAAGAATCAGAGAAAACTGATGTTTACTGCTGGGACTCTACCCTAACTTCTCCTCACAAAGAGTGAAACAGGGAAGAAATTTCACTCACACCCCAGAGTTAGGAGTTGTACGCTCTCTATATCGTTCAAAGCATTAATAGACAAAGAGCCCTACCTGAAATAGATAAATTTGCAAATGATGCGATTTCAGAATTCGGTAGGAGAAGGTTTGGGGGGTGATGACCTTTCTTACTTCATTTGTGTTGAGCTTGTGTTGAGCTGTATCTTTCGCTGCCTGGGAAGTCTCTGTCCTCTCTTCCGCGTGGATAGAGTGGAAATTGAGAAAGATTCCTGGAGAATCCTGTAAGGTTACCTGGGTGCGTTGATATGAAGTCTGAGGTACAGCAGATGCCAGCGAGAAGCAGAAGAGTTTTTCAAGAAGAGTTTGGGAGGTTGTCAAAAATAAAACATACCGCCTTCCTCTTAATCCTGAGGGCACCAGCTGCTGAAAATATACATATGCTTAAAAAACATACAATTTCAGGACTTTTAACTTTCAGGATTGTTTTTTTAACCAGAGGCTTGTTTTTGTTTTTGTTTTTATTTTTGTTTTTGTTTTACTCTCTATGTGGTTGTTTGGTCATCCAATTGATGGTGAAAAGCCCAAACAACCAGTTTACAAACTACAATGTTACGTAATGATCTTTTTTTTTTCATTTTTAATCTGAATTGACTAGCTATAGTTTTCTCATCAAGTCACAGGGTTTAGTTAGAGCTTGTGACCCAGTAACAGTGAAATAGCAGGTTTTCACCTTCGAGTCATTGTTTAAAAAATGGGGGGTTGGCGGAATCCATTATAGTCGAGGTTAGGAAATTTACCATGAGATAATTCAATCTGAACATGAATTGTGAGTGAGAAGTTGATTTCCGGGTTTTTCAATAATGGCACAGGAAGTAATCAAACTTGATCAGTGACAAGAAACCTATGAAATGGGCACAGCTAATGGGGCTATTTTGCCCTCAAAAGTTTTTCTGAAAACATAGGGTAATGCTATAAGTGCTGAATTTCCCCACCTGTAGCAAAAACGTTTCCTTAGGGCAGAGTCGACGTGAATAGAAACCACAGTGTGATGAAGAAAAAGTCTGGGATGATTTATGTGTGTGGTCTGGCTTGAAAGTGGGTGGCAGAGGTAAGGGAAAAAAAAATTAATGACCTTTCCAGGGCCCTTTTAGTCCTCTTGTTCTATAGAGAGAGCTGTGTTCCGTGGAAATGGAGTGATAAAATGAGGGCTCAAAAAAAAAAAAAAAAACATAAGAGGGATTATTATTAAAATGTTCTCAGAGATGTGGACAAAGAAAGTGAGACTCAGCGGCGTGAGTTCCACTGGAATGATGTTTATCAAGTGTATCGACAGCTGGATGGGACAACAGGGTAAAGAGAGCCAACTTCTAGAAGTATCTGCCAAACCCAACAGTTGGAAAACAACCAAATGAGTAAAACTAATTTGTTTTCTTTAACAAACGTTTGCCTATTGCTTACTGTGCATCTGACACACTTGTGTCTGGTGACTCCCAACTCGTTCAGGATTCTTAACAATCCTACGTGAAAGGCCCTACTCTTAGCCTCATTTTAGTGGGGCACAGGGATGTTGAGTAAGAGGTATGGGGAACACAGACAGCAAGCGGTGAGGCCAGGACTCAAACCCTGGCGGCCTGGCTTCCGCTCTTCACCTCACGGAGAATGAAATTCCCAAGACAGAAAAGGAGTAGGACTTCCTGGGAAGGCACCACGTGAATTGTGCGCAGCATTGGCGTCAGTTGTCTCCAGCGCTGGAGAATTTTCATAAAGTCATATCTTGCCCCTGCGTCTCCTCCAGGGTGCGGGACGTACAGGGAAGAAGGCAGAGAGAAACGGCAGCAGAGTGATCTAGCCAATCTGGCAAGATTGTTCTTGATTGAGAGATTACTTATTAGTGCGGTTGGCTCTTCCAATAGGGCGGAAATGAGGGTTGCTTTAAGCTGCTTTCATGTTTCATGAAGGATTGTTTCTCTGACGTTTTGCTGTTGTCTGAGAATCTGTGAGTGCCCTTCAACCTTTATCTCACCACACGGCCAGGGAAATGAGAGATGATGGCTTACCCTTTAGCAGCATCTGTATGCGATCAAAATACTGCATGACTCTCTCAACAATCTGTTCATAGGACTGTAAAATTCTCTGTCATATAGAACAAGTGTAACTTCCTTCCAAGTCAACTGGAATTAAGGGAGCATTTTCTGCGGACACGTGAGGAGGAAATCCATACGATTCCACCAGCGTTATCCAGGGTACCACCTAAGTCCTTGGTGGCCGACCCGGGCACCCTTCTTCCTTGTCCTCTGGTAGCTGAGCTGACATTTTATACGTGAATTTTGGGAAACTGCACTGACAAACTTAACATATGATTGACTCTGCTTCAGGGCCTCCCTTGCTCCCAAGGGACGGTTGGCTATCTGGCTGCTGTCATCTCAGGCGGGGCTCTGGGGTGTCACATTTTGAGCCATTCTGGTCTGTAGAGTCAGCTGGCCTTGCACTCAGCAATGCCAAGGGTTGGTCTTTCTTGTTCGTTGTCCTTGTAGATACTTCAGCTTTTAGAGCAGCAACTTACTGGACACATCATTTAGCACAGCCAGTGGCAAGAGAGATGGCCAGCTCTGCAAATGGGCATCTCCACTCCTGCTGCAAAGTCAACATGATTTCTCAAGGCAGAGGACCAGGCCTTGAAAAGGAAGATGCCTGCTGTCATTTGCTCTAGGTAGAGACTACAAGGGAAAGTCTGTGTCTTTGACTCTCTATGAAGGTAGACTTCCTGGAGGTCCGGTTACCGGGACAGTCTCTAGCCTGGATTGGATTGAGCCCTACCCTGCCATGGGTGAGGTAAATCATATGTTCTAAGGGAGGAGTGACTGCATACTAAGTCGTATGGCATGTCAGGGTGTGTGTGCGTGTGTGTGTGTGTGTGTGTGAGTGATAAGTCCCCTCTGGGGACAAGTAAAATATTGCATGCGACTTATCTATTAAGCCCAATGCTTATTACATTTAAGACCTGAATACATATTCATCAAATGCTTGATTCATCTACAAAGCTTGTCGTGCCCTGCTTCCAGATATGGTTTTTGGCCCCAAAGTGTATTAACACACTGAGTGATAATATTTGAGCTGTTTCTTTGGGTCAGACCAATGGTCTGTCTTCCCTCTTCTCTCATTTTAAAAGAAGATATTTAGAGAGTATAAAGGTATAAAGGCAGTCTCTTACTTTTGATTCAGAGAAAATCACACCTTTAAAAATAAGGGTGTTCCAGGAGAGTTAGTTACCCTATATTACCACTCTTTTATGGCTCTGAAGAATTAAACCAAAGGTATCTAAATATAAACCCTTTAGATCACTAAAGATAAAACATTAAAAGACACTAGAAATTTCTATAGATCATTAAAGGTATAATGTTAAAAGACACTAGAAATTTCTAATATTCTCCAATGTCTCTCAGTCTCTTTCTCTTTTTCCTACCCCCCTGTCCCACCTTTCAGAGAGCTTAATAATCTCCTAACTGCATGGTGTAGTGGGTAAAAAGTTATCTTTAGGGCTAACGGATCTGAATTTCCATTCCAATTCTCCCGGTTACTAGCTGTCTGAACTTACTAAGCTGCTTAATCAGAGGCTTGGCTCTTAGATCTGTAAATTTGGTATAGAAAGGATTTCTTAGCACAGATATTACAAGGAACAATAAATGTATGTCTGATAATTCCTCTATATTACTTAGCACATAGAAATGCAATAACTACCAGTTTCCTTTCCCTTTTCAGTTGTAAATGGCAAGTAGAAGCTCCACTCTTTAAAACACTGATGGCCTGAGGCGGCTGGGTGGCTCTGTCAGTTGAGCATCCGACTTTGGCTCAGGTCACGATCTCCCGGTCTGTGAGGTGAGTTCGAGCCCCACATTGGGCTCTGTGCTGACCGCTCAGAGCCTGGAGCCTGCTTCAGATTCTGTGTCTCCCTCTCTTTCTGCCCCTCCTCCGCTAATGCACGCTCTCTCTCTCTCTGTCAAAAATAAATAAACATTAAAATAAGTAAATAAATGAATAAAACACTGACGGCCTGATTTAAACAATATGGAAACCCACCTGGAAAACCTGTCCTAAACAAGAACAAATTCAAAAGACCCAAGGACCAGTGCCGGCCCACTGTTGGCTCTTCCCTCTCACTTGTATTTTCTTATCTTTGATAATTGAGAGACCGTGATCTTTGTCCCTAAGGCAGGAAGTTTGTGTGTCTGTTGTACTGTGCACCCAGTCTGTATGGGATTACTCAGCATCGCTTAAATAAACAAGAACATACCAAACACATCCTCCCCATTGAATGCAGAGCCACCTGAGTCAGAATATCATTTCTTTGTAGCTTGACACACCTTTAGGAAGATCAAATGCTGACCCACCCCCCAGCTGCAAGTCCCTTCATAGAGCTGACTCTTAGGGTGTGGCCATTTTTGGGGGGTCTGAAAGACTTTTGGTTGAGTCAAAACTTCTCATAGGCTGATGAAAGAATTAATGACAATGAATGATCCGACCACAGCTCAGTTACCAGTTGCAAATAGATGTTTTATATATTTGCTAGTATATAATTATTTTAAATTATATTACATAATACGTAATAGGGCAGAATATGTATAATATTATATAGTAACATATATCAAAAAATATGTAGGGGCGCCTGAGTGATTCAATCGGTTAAGCGTCCTACTTGAGTTCAGGTTATGATCTCACGGTTCATGGGTTCAAGTGCCGCATCGGGCTCTGTGCTGACAGCTCAGAGCCTGGAGCCTGCTTCGGTTTCTTTGTCTTTCCCTCTCTCTCTGCTCCTCCCCTGCTCGCACTCTGTCTCTTTCTCTCTAAGAAATAAATAAACTGAGGGTTGATGGGGGTTGAGAGGGAGAGGAGGGTGGATAATGGGCATTGAGGAGAGCACCTGTTGGGTGTTATATGGAAACCAATTTGACGGTAAATTTCATATTAAAAAAAGAAATAAACATTTTTTAAACAAAAGTACATATATTTATGTCTGTCTATATGTTTACACACACACACACACACACACACACACACACACAAATTTTTTGAGTAATATATATCCTGATCAATTGAATGATGATATTAAGAAGATGTCATGTAATACTCTGGTTTGCCAGGATAGTATCTGCCCATACAATGCTTCCCTGTTTCGGAACACAAGTAAGATTTGATTCTTCTCTCTCTTCACCTTTTTTCTTTCAGTCTACCATCACGTTTTGTGGATGCCGTCTTCAAAATGTGTCACGTCAACGTGACCGCCACTTCGGTTGAGGCCGTAACTTGTCACCTAGCATATTGCGGTGCAGCTCCATAGGATTTCTTGCTCCCATTCTTGATTCTCTTCCGTCTATGCTTCCCTTGTAAACATACCTTTTCAAAAGGTAAACCGGTTCCACATAAGCAAGGTACAGGCTAATCGACCTAGGTAAAAGAATTCTCCATCCTCAACCATAAACATGGATCCTCAAATACCTCAACAGGTGGCACGCCCAAAGCAGAGGTGGGACGGAATCCAGTCCTTCCTCAGCATTCCAGGCTGACTCAGCATGCCAGCTGGGACATTGATAATTACAGTCCAGAGGCATTTTAATGCCTCAAAATTATCCTCATGACCACTGGCTGTCACTCCCCATCCTCTCCCTGACCCCTTAGTCTTACACAACACCTAATCTTTCTCCATTTTGTCTCTATAGGTTCTGTCTTCTCTTTTGGACACTTCATGTAAATTGAGTCATATAATATGGGTCTTTGGTGATGGGCTTCTCTCACTTACTGTAGTTTTCAGGGTTCATCCATGTCGTGGTATGTGTCAGTATTTCATTCTTTTTTATCGCCAAATAACATTCCATCACGTAGCTATACCGCATTTTATTTGTCCATTCTGCAGTTGATGGACACTTGGATTGTTTTTACTTTTTAGCTCTTATAAGAATGCTACTATGAACATTTGCATACACATTTTTGTGCGGACAAATGTCTTTATTTCTCTTAGAGGGATATCTAGAAGTAGAATTGGTGGGCCACATGCTAACTTTATATTTTGAGCAATTGCCAATTTCTTCCCAAAGTGACTGCACCATTTTGCATTTCCCCCTGCAATGTTACGAGGGTTCCAATTTCTTCACATCCAATCCAACATTTATTATGGACTCTCTAATGTTCGTAAAGTCATATCTCATTGTGATCCTTGCCTTCTTGTAAGGAAAAATGCATAAATAATTATCCTTCGCTCTGCCGTATGCAGCCCAAGTTGTCATCGATACCAATGGGCTAGTGAGTGAATTCTGCAACAGGCTCAGTCAGAAAAAGACTCCAAGTAGTGGTTGGTGGTTTTCCACCAAAACAATATGTGACATGAAGACCTGAAAAGGACTATATGGAAGCCACTTTATATTTTTGCCTTTCCTTTACAAATATTAAGAAGGAGCTATGCAACAGAGCCTGACGTTCAGATGAGCCCTGGGATTTCTTCTCCATGTATATGCACAATGTCTGACTCTGTGACTTGAAGGAGGCATGTATCTGGGACTGCCATTATGAGAAGAAGGGCTCATCGAAGGACAGAAAGCAGAGCAACTTCTTAAATCCCTGCTCCTTCAGTGTATTCAGTGTAATCTGTAAAGTGTCAGATTTCATGGACCACCGTGAAACACAGCTGCACAGAAGCCAAGCCATCCCAGAGCAAATGTTCATAGCAATAGGCTGGGGTAAAGGCTTCCACTCAAAAATCCTGGTCACGCTCGCACCATGGGTTCCATATTAGGCTAAGATTGATGGTGGTCAATGAGCTGACATGTTGCTCCGCCTAGGGATGGCATCCTATCCACAACTGGCTCCTCTGCCAAAAAGCTAAATTAGCGATGTCCACTTGAATTAGGGCATAATTCAAATATCTCATTGAACCACTACTCAGTGAAATTATCCACTGTTGGTAATTCCTCAGTAAACTCCAGTTCTTTGTGGCTTCAAGAATAACCACCATAGGTGTAGCTCAGTGGATGACTGCAGATGCAGTGAGGACTTTTGCTAGACCATGCTGGAATGTTTCTCAGCATCTAGGTGCCTCACTTACTAGACCCATATTTGAAATAGACCAACACTCTTTCTCAGTCCATCTTTCCTGTTGACAAGGAATCCACTCAAAATTGTGCCACGAGGGAAGAATATTATAATAATACAACAGAACACTGGTACTGAATTGCATATGGCCAGTCTTCATGGGAACTGAATATGGGAAGACACTAGAATGACTAATTTTATTTCCATGTTTCAGACTGTGTGTTTTACTGTCTCCCTGCTCATTAGAGTTCCGATATTTTCCCTCCACTCTGTATCTTTTGTCTGTCTGTCTGTCCCTCTCCCTCTCTCAATATGCAAGGAGGAAGAGACATTGATCTGTGTGCAGAAAACAAACAAACAAACAAACAAACAAAACCTAAAAGGCAAGAGACCAAAGGAGAGCCAAGTGAAGGATTAACCTGGGGGCAGCGGACACTGAGAAGGAACCCAAGGAGAAGTGAGAACCACTAATCACCTGGTTAGGAGACGGAATGAGCTCTAACAGGGGCAGTTCTGAAGCAAATGCTGTGAGTTTGGAAAGCCTACAGGACAGTCTTTTTCCACATAGCCTGCTATGTGTCACCAAGCCAGGAGCAAGTTCTGAACGGGACTAATCTAACCTGAGAAATGCATTCTCACGGTTTAGAGTTGACATTACTATTTAGGCATAAGTATTCTCTAGCCTTTAAGAAATCACCGGATGTCACTTCTAAGTAATTGTAGTGGAAATACATGACGCCCCCCCCTTAACTTTTATGAAAGTATGAGACTTTCCTGCAGCATAAAAAGATATTGCTTCTTTAAGCTGGAAATGAGATAGATTTAACCTAAATGAATAAATATATCTTTGCAGTTTTATTCGATGTTAAGATTCTATATGAGACAGAACTAAACGCTTTATTCAGAATCAGAGCTGTTCTTGAGGGGTGAATTCACTCAAGATATGCATTAATACTCTAGAAACACATTGCCTGTCACTTCTTACTGCTTGCTGCTTAATTAAAAGGGATGTCAGACACTTCTGAAAAGGCTCTGGTAAATTGTCAAATTCAACAAAAGAAAGAAAATTTTAGTTAAAAGCACCTTATGTAAATTATGCCTTCCCCCAGCCCAATTTCCTTTCTTCTTCTAACCACAGTTACCGTCATTTTAGGTGACTTTTGTCTGGCATTTAAAAATGAAATGTGATTCTCTTATTCACTCCTTGGCAACATTCCCTGAAATATTCTGTTAAGTGTTTTCAATTATATCCCAACCCCAATAGAATTTCAGTAAGAGGTTTTAAACAGATATTTTATCTAGTACATTATGTTTTTCAGTTTGTATGATATTTATGTTGCAATAAATATAGAAAAATTAGGCAACGCTGAAAAATCTTATTGCTTGAAATCAATACATTTGTATATGGTTGAACACACCTTCTGAAAAATTAGAGATTTTAAGAGGTCATTTCAAACCTTTGCATTAGAAATACCATCAAGGGAGCTCCTGGGTGGCTCAGTTGGTTAAGCATCCAACTCTTGATTTTGGCTCAGGTCATGGTCTCACAGTTTGTGAGACCCAGCCCTACATCAGGCTCCACACTGGGTGTGGAGCCTGCTTAAGATTCTCTCTCTCCTTTCTTCTGCCCTCCCCCACTTGCACTCTTGTTCTCTCTCTCAAACAAAAAAAAAAAAAAAAAGAAAAAGAAAAGAAAAAGAAAAAGAAAAAGAAAGAAATACCATCAAATTTGCAAGCAAATAATTGTTAAAAAATTAAAATTAAAATTATCTCTATAATAACTGGACTGATTATTTGGTTGCATACAGTTGCTTAGAGTCACATAGAAAATCGTTTGCTTATTGAAATTTAACTTGTTAAACGTATAAGTAAAAAAAAAATTTTTTTCTTACGTAATTGGGGCCCAGTGTTATTTGGTGGAAAGTACAATAGGATAAGAAAGAGAACTGTTGGGTTCTGGGCAGGCTTCACAATTTCCCCAGATCTGCAGCCTTCCGCAGAGTAATTAAACATCCCATACTTCAATTTCTCCATCTTTTAATGCTTCTTTTTATTTTTAAGGTTTATTTATTTTGAGAGAGAGAGAGTAGGGGCAGAGAGAGAGGGGAGAGAGAACCCCAGGCAGTCTCTGCACTGTTAGCATATGGGGCCCAAAGTGAGGCCCCAACTCACGAACCGTGAGATCATGACCTGAGCCAAAAGCAAGAGTCAGTCGCTTAACCGACTGAGCCACCCAGGCACCTTTCTCTACCTTTTAAATGGGGATAATAAGATGTGTCCTGCCAACCCCATAGGAATGTGGTGATATTTCAATAAGAAAATGGCTGCCCGCAGCTTTGTAAACTGTAATATGCTGCATATAGACAGGCATCATCGTCAATTTCTCTTCCACTGTTGGCACATCCATAGCCACTCTTGAACAATTGATGGGTTAAAAGCAGGTCACCATTTAACTTTGCCCAGCTCTCTTGGTGATTTAGGTAAACAAAAGAGAGCCGTACAAGAGTCCAATCTGGTTGGCTGTGACACATTTAATTTGTTGTCATCTTTTGCCGATTTTGTAACATGTTTCAAGATTTATGACCTAAGACTTCAGGAAGTAAAACAAGTGGGAAATGAAAACAAAAGGCTGATAAAAGAAATCTAAGAGAGAATTCATGATAGCTAGCATGAAATGAATTATGAAAGTGAAGGTTTTTGAAGTTGCATATCTATTTTAATGATCAATGAGCTATTGATAGTATTAGGGCATATTAGAGGATATTTAACAGAAATATAAAGTGAAAATTATAAATGAATTTCTAGATATTAAAATCAAGAATTTACAAACTCTTACTGTAATTTGGAAAAACAAAAATTGTCCAAACAAGTCAACCCTTATCAAATTTTCACTTTAATAAATTAACTAGACTGGGAGTATTATTCCTGGGAAAACACCCTGCTTGATTAATTAAAAAAAAAAAAGTAAAATCCTTTGTCATTTGCCATCAGGGTAAATGCTGTAATAAGTAATTGTTCTCTGAGTAGCAGCTCCTCCAAAGTGTCATTTCATTCTTTTTTTACATGTTTCACAAATTTGAATATTCCCAAAAGACAGTAGTATGCCTTCAGCATGAATAAGATGATTATAGGATGACAGAATTTTTCTTGAGAGCCATTTCACGAGTCATTATATATCCTTTGCCAACTTGCAGTTGGATGCCAGATGCATTAGGCTATGAGACTGCTATTTAAAATAAAACAGAGTAGGATAATTATGGCAATTGACCAGTTGCAAACTGAAAAGTCTGCATGTTATGTTTTAAAAAATTTATTTCCGCATCCAAGAGTAGGCGACTTAAGCTTAATGGCTATGCCCATTGACTTTTCAGTTCTTCTGCATGTCTCTTATTGATTTTCAGGTTATGAAGATTAGGTGGCCGGCATGCAATATTCACTTTCAATCCTGCGTAAGTCTCAATAATCAGGCCACAAACAATCTTCCCCCCCAACTGGCTATAATAAACACAAATCTAATAGTTATAATTTTCTGCTGTCTCATATCAATGGAGACATTTTTTTTTAGATACAGGCATACCTCCTTTTATTGCATTTTGATTTATTGTGCTTCACAGATATTGTTTGGTTTTTTTTTTTTTTTTTTTTTTTTGTAATTGAAGGTTTCTGGCAACCCTGATTGAACACATCTGTCAGCACCATTTTTCCAACAGCATTTGCTTGCTTTGTGTCTCTGTGTCACATTTTGGTAATTCTCACAATATCTCAAACTTTTTAATTGTTATTATATTATTTATGGTGATCTGTGATCAGTGATTTTGATGTTACTATTATAATGGGGGGGGCACAAACTGTGCCCATATAAGATAGCGAATGTCATCAATAAATGTGTATCTTTTGACTGTTCCATTTCCTGTCTGACTGTTTTCCTATCTCTCTCCCTCTCCTCAGGCTTCTCTATTCCCCGAGAAACAACAATATTGAAATTAGGCCAGTTAATAACCCTACAATGACCTCTTAGTGTTCAAGTGAAAGGAAAAGTTGCATTATCTCTCACTTTGGATAAAAGCTTGAAATGATTAAGCTCAGTGAGGAAGGCATGTTGAAAGCCAAGACAGGCTGAAAGCAAGGACTCTTGTGCCAAACAGTTGGCCAAGTGGTGAACGCGGAGGAGTTTTGAAGAAAATTAGAAGTGCTACTCCCATGAATACACAAATGATAAGAAAGTGAAACAGCCTTATTGCTGATACGGAGAAAGCTGGAGTGGTCTGGATAGAAGATCAAACCAGTCACAACATTCCCTTAAGCCAAAGCCTGATCCAGAGCAAGGCCCTGCCTCTCTTCAATTCTGTGAAGGCTGAGAGAGGTGAGGAAGTTACAGAAGGAAAGTCTGAAGCCAGCAGAAGTTGGTTCATGAGGTTTAAGGAAAGAAGCCATGTTCATATCAGAAAAGTGCACGGTGAAGCAACAAATCCTGATGGAGAGGCTGCCGAAAGTTCTCCAGAAGATCCAGCTGAGGTAGTTAATGAAGGTGGATACACTAAACAACAGAGTTTCAAGGTAGAGGAAACCAGTCTTATACTGGAAAGAGATGCCATCTAGGACTTTGATAGCTAGAGAGAAGTCAATGCCTGACTTCAACGATTCAAAGGACGGACTGACTCTCTTGTTAGAATCTAATGCAGCTGGTGACTTTGAGCTGAAGCCAATGCTAAATTACCAGTCCCAAAGTCCTACACCCCTTAAGAATGATGCTAAATCCACTCTGCCTGTTCTCTATAAATGGAACAACAAAACATGGCTGACAGCACATCTGTTTTTAACATGGTTTCTTGAATATTTTAGGCCCACTGTGGAGATCTACTGCTTAGAACAAAAAATCCTTTCAAAATATTACTGCTCATCGACAATGCACCTGGTCACCCAGGAGCTCTGATGGAGACGGACAGTGAGATGAATGTTATTTTCATGGCTGCTGATACAGCATCCATTCTGCAGCCCATGAACCAAGGAGTCATTTTGATGTTCAAGTTCTTATCATCTAAGAAATCCATTTCATAGTGCTATGGCTGCCATAGTGATCTCTCTGGCGGATCTGAGCAAAGTAAACCGAAAACCATCTGGAAAGGATTCCCTATTCTAGATGCTATGAAGAACATTTGTGATTTATTGGAAGAGGTCGAAATATCAACATGATCAGGACTTTGGAAGAAGTTGATCCCAACCCTCATGGATGACTTTGAGGGACTCAACACTCCAGTAGAGAAAGAGAAAGTAACTGCAGATGTGGTAGAAACAGGAGGGGAACTGAAGTTAGACGTGGAGCCTGAAGATAGGACTGAATGGCGGCCATCTCATGATCAAAATTTAATGGATGAGGAGTTACTTCGGGATGAGCAAAGAAAGTGTCTTTTTTTTTTTAAGATACTATTAGGATTGGTAAAATGACAACAAAGGACTTAGAATAATATATAAACTTAGTTGATCAAGCAGCAGCAGGGTTTTAGAGGATTGACTCCATTTTGAATGAAGTTCTACTGTGGGTAAAATGCTATCAAACAGCATCACGTGCTACAGAGAAATCGTTTGTGAAAGGAAGAAGCGATCAATGTTGCAAACTTTATTGTTGTATTTTAAGAAATTGCCACAGCCACTCAACCTTCAGCAACCACCACCCTGATCAGTCAACAGCCATCAACATGGAGGCAAGACCCTCCACCAGCAAGCTCAGATGATGGTTAGCATTTTTTAGCAATGAAGTATTTTTTAAAAAAAAAAATTTAATGTGTATTTACTTTTGAGAGAGAGTTAGAGGGCGAGCAGGGTAGGGGGTAGGGGTGGAAAGAGAGGGAGTCACAGAATCTGAAGCAGGTTCCAGGCTCTGAGCTGTCAGCACAGAGCCCAACGTGGGGCTTGAACTCAGGAACCACGAGATCATGACCCGAGCTGAAGTCAGATGCTTACCTGACTGAGCTATCCAGGCACCCCTACGTATTTTTTAATTAAGGTATGTACACTGTTTTGTTTTTTTTTTTGACATAATGCTATTACACATTAACAGACTATAGTACAGTGTCAATAAACTTTTATTTGTACTGAGAAGCCAAAAACTTCATTTGACTCACTTAGTGCATTGTTTTATTGTTGTGGTCTAACACCAAACCTACAGTATCTTTGGGGTATGCCTAAGTCTTTAAAAACTATGCCTGAGGAAACGCTGCTCTTTGGGGTAAAAAAAAATCTTTGACTGATGTGCATTTAGTGTTCAAACTGTCCATAGACACAAACATTTTAGAGCTTTGAGCAGTAAAATGGGACGACCAGATGACGATGGATGTACATTAATTATTTTTGTCAATGAACAAAAAATGAAGGAGAGAGTTATGTTATGGTGCTATATAGCCTGACTGCTAAATTTGCTTGAAAGTGGAAAAAGAAGAATGTTGTTGATTATTTATTTATTTATTTATTTTCCCATGACTCCTGAGCTGCCCAGCTAGATCGCTTAAGTTTGGTGTTAGAGGGGATCCGGCAAAACATGAAGATTCTATTTCTTCAGAAGGTATTTATTCAGCAAATAAATACCTGGACAACGCAAGGGAGGAGTTGCTGGGCACGGATCAGCCTAGGGGAAGGACATGAGATTGATATATTGGAGGAAGTAAAAGACGGCCAACGTGGCTAAAGTAAATAAGGGGGAGAGGGTCATAAGATGTGGTCAGGGGGCATTAGGATTAGTCTATTTGTGGGAAATACATTCTTTTTCATTTTAAAAGTATAAGTAAAAATACAGTTAAAAAAAAAATCCATGCAACCAACAACTCATGCCATCACTGGGATATTCCCAGCAGGCCTTGACTCGTTAGCCAGACATAACCAGAAGACGAAGGCAACCATTGTCTTAGCCTTCACCTAGACACAACTGTGCTGGACGATTTGTGAAATTAAAGGCAAGGAAGCTCATCTGATCTGCAGGCTGAAGATGTTGCAAAAATTCTGACATGAAGAGACATTTGAAATTTTATGTACTTTAATATAGGGGGAATAAGTGGTATCTAGAAATTCTGAGGAAGATTTGGTTCTTAAGGAGAATTTACTGCATTCATCTAGATAATTTTCTGTATTAGAAACAAATGTGAGCCATCAGTCTGTTCAACGCCCTCTGCCCCCCAGATCATTCTCTTAGGTAAAACAGGCTTCTGTTGGCAAATATGGCATCATATTTGTCAAATATTCTGGAGTAGTAAATGTTGCCAAACAACCTTTAGAATAAATATTTTTACTCTAGGGAAGCCTGGGTGGCTCAGTCGGTTAAGCGTCTGACTTCGGCTCAGGTCATGGTCTCGCGGTTCATGGGTTCGAGCCCCACATTGGGCTCCGTGCTGACAGCTCAGAGCCTGGAGCCTGCTTCGGATTCTGTGTGTGTGTCTCTCTCTCTGCCCTTCCTCCGCTCATGCTCTGTCTCTCTCTCTCTCTGTCTCTCAAAAATAAATAAACATTAAATATGTATATATATATTTTTATTCTAGACCTTGAGAGTTGAGTGAAACCCTTTGAAATTGTACGTATAATTCTGTATATGCCTATGTATGTATGAGTATGTAGGTGTGTATGCTTATGTATATATAGATATGTATGAGTATGTACGTATGCGAGTGTGTATTATGTACAATTTTGTATATGCTTGTGTATGTACGTGTGTAAGACAGCAGAGTACGGGATGCTATTGAGTCAGGAGGATTCTGGCACCGGCTACCCAGGTTTCAGTCCCAGCTCTACCCCTGATTAGCATATGCTCTTTAACCTCTTTCCCTTCATTTGAGAAATGCATGTAATCGTATCACCCACCTGATAGGACTGTTTTCATGCTCAGATGATTCAAGCATATGGTACCGTGCCTGGAAACATAATCAACACTTACTATGTGAATTTTTCTGGGAAGCGAGTCGTGAAAAGCCCCCTTGCCGTTCACCTCAAAGAAAGAAAGTTAAGAAGGACTGTCTGAGCACTTCAGGAAAATTATTTTTTAAAGTGGCAATAGGCTAACATGTCGAGGTAATTAAAATATCAATCTGCGCATGTTATTTCCTCTCTGAGGATATGCTCATTATTCTGATCTTGTTTCAGAACCACTAAAGTTAACATCTTACCTTCCTTTATTATTAATTTCTTTCAGTGTCATATTAAAGATTTTGTTCCAGTAAAAATAGTAATAACTACTTAGCCTTGAAACCTACTTCCAATATGGAATTTTCTATCATGAGGGAGAAAAAATTATAGTTTAAATAGAATTTTAGAAATAATCTTCAGTTAAAGCAATTACTATTTTTTTAAAGACCTCTCTGGTTTTTCTCTAATTGTACGTTCTATCGGACTTCCACTCTGGTAAACTTTTGTTAACTTTAAGGTTTATTTATTTATTTTGAGAGACAGAATGAGAGAGAGAGAGAGAGAGAGCACGAGTCGGGGAGGGACAGAGACTGAGACACAGAATCTGAAATAGGTCCAGGCTCCGAGCTGTCAGCACAGAATCTAACTTGGGGCTCAACACCACGAACCATGAGATCATGACCTGAGCCAAAGTTGGATGCTTCATTGCCTAAGCCACCCAGACACCCCTGTTTTGCTAATTTTAAAATACAGAGCCCCAATAACCATTAAATTTGTATATGTTGATGGCTAGTACATGCTGGAGAGGGGGTTTTCTAAAACACTAAAGAGTGAAGTGTTTCTCTGGGATGAGTTCCCTTTTTCCTCTTTGAGATTTCTAGAGACACTCAGAACCATGGCCAAGTCTACATGACCTCTCTTATCTGCGTATTGAGTCCTGTAGTGCGACAGAGCTCCAAAGTACCTGCCTTGGTGCGTGCAATTGGAAAGGTTTCATAGAAAAACAAGTACAGTAAGTTGTGGTCAGCTTTCAAGCCGATGCTTTCAAGCATCACATTCAAAGTCTATTTAACATACGCTGTAGCTGAAATAAACCTTGTGTATCTGTGTTTGTATGCATCCGACAAAAAAGTCAGAAAACTATTTCAAGAAAAATATGAACTATCTTATTTCAATCATGGTCAGAGTCTAACAAACACTTGTGTGCTGGTCTGGGAGTCTAACATTTATTTACCACATTTCCCCCTGCTCTTCCCAAATATCTACTTCTCATTGCTACACTGCTTTGGCTTCTGGAAATTTTTCCCACAAGTACATCATTCAGTCTCTGATTAGTCTGACTGACAAAGTCTGGGACCACGTCTGTTCAGTTTGTCTATACAGCATTGAATTAAGACTACTATTAACAGGACTCCAAGAAGCAGGATGAAGCCAATTCTGTACTGACTGTAACCACAGCCCGCAGTAGTGGTCTTAGAACCAACCAGCTGAATAAATCCCGGGAACCATCAGAAACCATAGAAAAATAAGGGTCTATGGCCATACAACCCTGAAGGCTCCAGATGTCATCGGATCTCAGAAGCTAAGCAGGGTTGGGTCTGGTCAGTACTTGGATGGGAGAAAGACAGGGGAGTTTCTTCTAAAGTTTCTGAATTAACCTTTCCTTAAATCTAAGGCAATAATCCAGGTTTGGTGGGATGCATTAGTGATTGCACAGACTGCCTTTACTGCAAGTCTATGCATCTTATAAAAAGAAAAAAGCCTCACCAATGAATTGAGGCTGATCTGTATTCCTTCCAGGGCCAAGGAAGTATAATTGATCAATTTCACTAAAGTCAGGGAAGGACAGATTTCATAGTCACTTTTACAAATGGCTGACAAACATTGTAGTCTTGGGAGGGAGGCAAATTAGTGTATTGTTCTTACACATGCCATATGATCTAAAGGACACACATGGTGGGTCTGGAAAGAAAGTGTTGTTTATAATTGTTGGGGTCCCCAACATGGGACCTACATCATTCAGGGGACACAGGTGAAGGAGTCCCCAAGATAGTCTCCTAGCTAGCTGCTGGGACTTAAGATTCCTAATTCTATTCAAATAATTGAGTCTATTTTTGAAGGCAATGCATCCAATCTGTTCTATTTATTCAAGGCAATATCCAGGCAGCCTTTATCTGCCCGTGTAACGACTGAGAGTGGCAAGGGAGGGTGAACAGAGACATCTGGAGGTGTTTTGCATGGGAGGAGCAAAAACTGAGGCCATTTGCTTTTTCCAATAGAGTCTCAGGGAGGTTAAAAGGAACAGCAGTTGAATCATGGTCAAAATCTTCTCATGGGGGATGATAGATCCATAAATCAGTTAAACTTGAGGGATGTACAACAATTTAGAGGAGCCATATCAAGGCATCTTCCTTCACAAGCAAGGCTCCAGGGGCATTTCTGAAATACAGGAGATTGCTAATGGCCTTCTGTTCCCTTACCTTCCAGATCTGAGGTGTTCCCCACCATGCTGCGGGGTTATGGCTCTCCCTGTCTCTATTGACACAGAAATGGAGCATTCCATTACACCGCCTATCACCTTTTTTTCCACCTATTTCTCAATTCACACTCAAACCTGTCATTTGAAGGGGTAGCGAAAGAGGGATGAAAGCATCTTTATAAAACTTAACCAGGATTAAGTTTGAATCTCCTAGGTCCCTTATGCCCAGGATTCCACTTGGAGAGTGTGTCCATCAGGCTGATCTGGTATTGCAGAAAGAGAGACACGTTATGCCCAGGATGGTCAAGGCAGAATCCTGACTTTTCAAAATAGGTCTCTCCAACCCCTTTCATCCTGATCATTACCTAAGAAGCAGCCAAGAGATGATCATGCCTTTCCAAAGACAGTTATGCTCAATGACCACATTTCCATACCATTGTGTGTGGTCCAGGATTGTGATGAGGGAGGGAGACAAAAATATTTTCACGTCAATTTTTGATGAGGCTGTTCCACTGCTCAATAAAATCTGTAAATAGTAGATCCCTGAAAATTATACAGAGCATTGAAAGCCCATCATAGGTTTTGACTGTCAGCCTACTGATTAGTTGCTTTTGTGACAAAAGGTGCATACTTACACTGTGAATGGCCCAGAAAGCCTAAAGCATGACACAGATCAGTTTCAAAGGCCACAGTGGTTGGCTGGAGTTGGCTGATTGGAGTGTCAACAGTGGTGAATGCCACTGATAGCCTTTATAGGGGTCAAAGGTAAGATGTTGCAACGTTGCCAGGATGGGGTGTGAACGGTGGCTCATGTGATTTAGCTCTTTCACCGTGAGACAGATGGGTCAACTTCTGGTAGGCATCACTCATTTGGTATTACGTGGTGGGCTTTGCAGCAGAAATGTAGAATTCTTGACTTCGTGCTCAGTCTAAAGCAGTGACTTCATGTCCTTTCTGGTACAGTGAATCTCAAAGGATTCACTCATAAGATTACATTATTGTCTCAACTTCACTGTGATCTCTTCTCAAACCACATCAGATGAATCTGGTTCCCTCAGAGACTAGGGGCAGATGGTGAGTTTGATTTTGGGGCCTATATCTCGTGGATCCACAAAACCTTGAGTTCTTCATTTCCATAGAGTTCCCCAGAATATTCAAACTCATCTCATACTTAGTCCCCATTGGAGACAGGAAACCTTGTGCCCAACGCTTGGTCATTTTTTTTCCTTAAAGAATTAAGGTCAGAAAGCTAAGGGGAAGGTGATCAGAAGCCATGGAGGGAGAGAATACCTCTGTGCCAGTAAGTAAGGCAAATTGGCTGCTTGTGGCTCAACCAAATGAATATCTAATGCTTTCTGTTCACCCAAAGCCCAATATGAGTTTGGGGGACCCCTTTAATCTTCCTTCTCCAGCTTAGAGTTAACCTGCTACAGTTTAATGAATGTTGGCTGAAGACATGAGACTCTTGGGTCAGAGACAAAAAACTTTATGTTCCCATTTGTTTCCCATGCTCCTGGGTCTCACAGAAGTGACTCAGAGGGGCCCAGGTGATGCTGTGCCTACAGTGGGTTTGTGTCACAGCTAAGGGACCCTGAGCTTAGGAAACCTCAATACATTCTAAGGGGCTGTCAGCAAAGCTGTATGACCTTTGCTCCAGAGAGAGACATTATCATTAGCATACTAGACAGCAAACAAATACGTCCCTTGATCCAAAAGGAAGACACAGTCTTGCTCTTCCAAAGCTGTTCTCTGTGCAAACATCCCCCAAAAGACAGACCTTCACAAAGGGCTGTCAGTGACTCTGCTTGAAAGATGTGCAGATGTGGGAGTGACCCATGGAGAATTGTCTCCCCACATACCTAATTCATCACGCTGTTGGGATGATTAAATGAGGTAAGATGGTTTGTAAAGCATTTAATGAATATTAGTTATCATTATTACATGGTTATAGTTCTTATAGAGAAATGCTTATTTCTTAAAAATAGAGTTAATTCAATTTAGAGGCATTTTAATCTAAGTTTTATAGTCTTCTGGGTGAGAAAAATGCAACTATATACACAAATAAGCTTTTGAAAGCCAAAAGAAGTATGTATGCCCAGAGAATGTAAAAATGACAGGTCTTAGTATGCATAAAATCCTAAAGATGATATTTATGAATAAAAAAGAAGTTCCTACACTCTTAGATTAAGTGGGCTTTTACATTTTAATACGGTTAGTTTTTTTCCCCACAGTTATAACAGTTCTAATTGAATGCTTTAAGTCAATAAATAGATAATTAATAGATTATTAGCAAACACTTTGCTTACAAAATTTGGCCATTTTTTTTGGAGGGTATTGTTTTTAGAACCTAAAGTGGTGGGGTTTTTTTTTTGGTGGCATTTTATTTATTTATTGTTCTCTTGTATATGCTATAAATTCTCGGTGTTTCAAAGTTTGGCAAATATTTGCCTAGATCATTTACTTCTCCCCATTTCTAACCTAGCCCCCCAGCTTAATTGTAGGATTTATTTGTGGAAATTTTGGTGAGGAAAATAGCACCTGTTTTTGTAGGTCATCTCTGAGTGAGCCTTAATATTCTTTTCTTAAAGCTTTCATCATGAAAAATTTTAAGCATATACAAAAGAAGAGAAAATAGTACAATCCACTTGGTTTAGTCATAGCCCATCTTCCATAGTTATTAGTTCATAGCCAATTTTGTTTCATCTCTACTGCCCTTCAGCACGACCTTCCTTCCCTCTGGATTATTCTTTGAAGCTAATCCAAGATGGAATATCATTTCATTGGTAAATATTTCATCTGTAAATTTCTCTAATACTTAAGGACTGATTTTTAAAGGCACAATACCTTAATCACACTTTCTTAATATCATCAAATATCTAGTCAAGTTCACTGTTCCCCAATTATCTTACAATTTACTTTCATTCTTATTCCCATTTAGTTGTTTAATTTATTAATTAATTAATAGACACATTTGAATTGGGATCCACAGTGTGAAGAGGTAATGCCTGCTAGGTTTCTTTTAACCCATTTGGCTCTACTTGGTGAGTTCTTTTGTTGAAGAATCCAGAGCATTTGTCTTGTGGGGCTTTCCAAATCCTGAATTGAACTGATTTGATCTCTGTGGTTTTATTTGCCATCTTCTCTGAACCTGGCCTCTCTTCTATTTATAGGCCTGGTAAGATTCAAGTTCAGTTTTGCTTTTACTGGTGGATTTTGAAGAGACAACCTCAAAGGTGGCAAGTGTGAAGTGTGTAGGCAGGTGGGGCTTTCAACAACCCGTGATCTGTGCCAGACCCGCTGTCGCATACAGGCTCATGACACGGAGATGCTGAAAGTTCATTATTTCTATAAGGAGAAGCTTCCTGCTATCAACTCTTTGGCTCTCCAGTACCCTTTACAAAGGAAAAGCCGGCTAATTGCTTTTGCCTCTTTCCGTGTATTTACCAATTCGTGTAGTCATGAAATGGTTTCGTAGCACCCAAAGCAACCAGTGAGGTTTTTTTTTTTTTTTTCAAAAATATCATTTTCGTAAATTTAGGCATATTTGATTTTCTAGCCAAGGCAGGTGTTGTTTCTACTGATGGTTAAATTGTTCCATTTTAGCTGGTGAGAGTTTATCCAGACTGGCTGTGAAGTCTTCTGATAGAGAATGATCTCCTTTTCTCGTGTAACAAAATACAAAATTATTTTGTATTTTCCTGCCTCAGATGGAAATCAGCAATTTCTCCAAGAAGACTTATATCCTTTTATGGAAAATAATATTTCCTATGAAGTCCCATGAAATGTCACAATTATGACATTTTGAAGGAGAGAAAACACACGCTCTAGATTGGGCAATCCAGACCAGTAAAACACTGGATTGCGTTTGATACTAGACGAAGGAAAACAGGAGAAAAATATGTTGGAAGAAAGTCTGCTTTTGTGCTTTATCTACTAGGTTATAATGTTCACTGTCTCCAAAAAAGGGAAAGCAAGATTCAAGCCAAATTGCTCCTTCTTTTCGGATGAGGGGGTCTTGGCGTTCACCGTTTGCCTAAGCATACATTTGTAACTTCGGGATTTTTATTAAGTGCAAAAATCTTAGCATTGCCCCGAAGGACCCCCCCGCCTTTAACACTGGATTTGCTTCGAAACGATGTTTGAAAAGCCAGGCATGGTTTCCTATTGATGTGACTGATTTAATAATGTTCTTCTTCATTTTGTTTATGCAGCCTTCTTTGAACTGCTTGCTCCAGACTGTTTTAAGCGTGATATCCTAATCTGGTCTATTTCTGCGGGTAGTACGCTCAGAGAAGAGCCAAAGTGAGCCGAGATGTCCGTTATCCTAGGTGATCCCGAGCGCCGGGGCAGCTCTGCCTTTGGTGACCTGCAATCACAGAGCCCAGGGATGGGTAGCTCTGGGCTTCGATGTGCATTCTGATGAGGCTCCCATGACAAATCTAATGGAAGGCTCTGGCTAGCTGATGCATAGCTGGCCTCCTGCCCTCATTTAACACACAATGCATTCTTCATTCCACATACCATAGTCTATTTATGGATTCTGTTCAGACCAACGCAGAAAATAAGATATATTTTTGTCTCGTTTAATAAAGCCGGACACATAGGAAAAGGAGGAAAAGAATGGCTCGAGCTCTCAGCCGCATTTTAGCATACAGATGGTAACTATAGGAGGTGTTAGTTGCAGGGGGAGAAAAAAAAGAGTTGATCAGGAAGATTTGCTTGAGTGAATTTTGATTTTGTTTCCAGCAGACCTCATCACATGGCATTGTTTATGCAGATAGACCCTCTTTTCAGAAACCGTCTGGCTTCAGAAAACCCCTGTCAGTCGAGCATAAAAGCAAAGTTGTACAGCAGCAGTTAGCAGATCTGAAAGGCTGGCTGAATGGAGCTTGGGTGGAATATGCAGGCAGGCAGGCAGACAGAAAAGCCATTCTTCTCTGTGCCCCGACGGTGTACAGAGAGACAGCAGACCCTGGAGAAAACCCGAAAAGGCCTGGAGAAAGGGAGCAGTCACCCCTCCGCTAGAGAAAAAGAAAAATCTCCGGTAGCGGGAGCTCAGGGTTTTAGACACGAGTGCACTGAAAGAACAAAGACACGATTTCACCCTTTCCACCGTATTTTTAGTCCCTGATACGGGCAAGTATTTATTCTCTCTCTGCCTGTCCGTCTCTGATTCCTGGTTAGAGAAGATTGAGGGAAAAGAAGAAACGGTGTGATTCACTCACAAAGAAATGCATCTGTTTCCATGTTCCTCGCATTTCTTACAGGGACAAACGAGCAAGTTTTACTAACGTCGATGGCAGAGGTAAAATGGGAAATCTGAGAGTTTTTCCTTAGTAATCCGTGTCTTCCTGGATGGTGGGCTGGGCAGCACAGACTGGAAATCTCTGCGTCATGGCACTTTGCTTGTATTTACTGTGTTTACGCGCACAAATAGAGTTTTCCATATGTATTATATGTACGCCATTCACGAACCGTTCTAAAAATATAAATACGGCACTAAGAACAATGGGTTTGTAAATCTAACAGCAGGGAACAAAGGATCGTATAAATTCAAGTGTATTTTGGTTCCCATAGAAGATTATTGTGTTTTTCCACTTTGTGAAGAGCATAGATTTTCCCACAGAATTTTCAAGAAAGGTTAAGAGGCAGAAAATCCAAGGTGGTGGGTGCACTTCTTATCAATAGACTGAAAAGTACTTGTTTTAATTTTTGCGTTGCGCCATTTATTTGACTCAGTTCAGAAAAGGCTGAGAATTATTTTCCTTTTTCTGTATGGATAGATACTTTTTTCTTAATTGAACACATCACCGTATATAACAAGATGGATAGTATATATTAATTGTGTATGAATACAGGGAACATTGACACTCCGATAATGAATATACCTCTTACTTCAACATAGCGTGGTGTTTATTGCTTCTCCTCTGGCCATGGCCTTCAGAGTATTATTATTATTATTATTATTTTTTGACTAGTGTGGAAAGGCATCCATTCTGATCAGGGATAAAATAAAAAATAAAACCCTAGGTCAATGCTACATAAGGGCAATGAATAATGTATTTTTAATAGTTCTGTCTTTCTTGCTTCGGCGGCCTTTCAAAGTGATGGACAAGTCCTGGATGTCTTTCTTGAAGTCATCGTCCAATAACAGCCAAGAATTTCAAAACGCTTTGTCTTTGCGGGGTTTGGAGACCGCTGGTCATTAGGTCCACCTTAGAAGCACATCTTTTTGAGCTACGCAACCTGGAAACAGCAAAGAAAGAGGGCTTTGGCATCATCCACACTTCAGGGCCCTGCCTTCCTTTCGAAGTGGGATAGCCTCCTCTCTCCTTTTTCACCCACAAGAATAACAACAGACATTTTCGGGGGAATGTTGGGGGCTCTCAGCAAAGGGTTATTTCCATCTGTCATCAGTTTGGATTTTGCATATCAATAAAAAATTAATAAACTAATTTCAGGCATATACGACACAGTTAATGTGGAAAGCCTATTGTTAGGAAAGAAATAGTATCTTCCTATCAGTGGATTTAAACAGCCATTCATCATTTCTAAAGGGCAATTATTTGGAATCCATTAAACTGGAATTCATAATACCCCTGCATACTGAATTTTAAATAGAAATCTGTATTTAGATGAAGGAATACATTAGTATAAGTCATTAGAGCACTGAAAATCTATGACTTGTTCATTTTTCACTTTTTCTTCAGATAATATGAAGCACTGGGGATGTTGGTCCTTCAGTAACACCAAACAGAAAGAAAACCAGGCACTCTTGTCACAGCATTGCTATAGATAATGATGTTTTCTTTCTCTTCCTCTTTTTTTTTAATCTTCGTGTTCCAGATTTTCTAATTATTACGCACAAAATGAATCCTCTCATGGAAAACTCCTCAGTAATTGATAGAAAACTCCTTTCTCCAAAATGGTGACCCCTTTCTGCAGTTGTATCTTCTCTGGCTCCCTGGTGTCTACATTCTAAAGGTTACAGCTCAAGGGGCCCCTGGGTGGCTCAGCCGGTTGAGCGTCCGACTTTAGCTCAGATCACGATCTCACACTCCGTGAGTTCGAGCCCTACGTCGGGCTCTGTGCTGACGGCTCGGAGCCTGGAGCCCGCTTCAGATTCTGTGTCTCCCGCTCTCTCTGCCCCTCACCCGCTCATGCTCTGTCTCTCTCTGTCTCAAAAATAAATAAAAACATTAAAAAATTTTTTAAAGGTTATGGCTCAAGATAGCATATCAAAGTTATAGGAAGCCAGGCGAACAGTCACACAATCTCAAATAGGTGGAGAGAGCTCATTTTGATTGGTGCAAATTTAATTTATAAGACATTTAAAAGCAAATTTAGGCCCACTAATTGTAAATAATATGAAAATATTGGTTATTAGACCTGTTTTAATACATGGACAAGGAACATTTATAGTTATTATATTTATGTATATAGAAATGTTTTTTGTTTTTTGTAATTGCTGTATAGGGACAGAAGAAAGCTAGGTTGACAGACCTCTAACCTAGCCAATAATAAATATTACACTATCATTTTGCTTAACATCCCTTTGCCTCAACAAACTGTGCTAAATAAATTATAGTCCAGCCCATGTTAGAATAAATGCCAACTCTGAATTAGTGTGGCTTGATAGACTTCCTCTGTGTAACATCTCTACTATCTTCTAGCTTGAATTTCTGTTGATGTCGACGTGCTAGTTATTTATATTGACTCCTTTAGTAGCTATATTTGGCAAAGGAGAAATGATAAACTCACAGCTAAGAAAGATGAAGTTAAAGAAGCCTTCGCTAATCTGGACCATTCTAAAGCATCCTTCACTAAACTTCCCCACTCCCCAGCACACACACCGATCCCTCTGCTACATGCAGATCTTGGTAAGACAAACTCATGGGAAGGCAACTAAAATAACAGTTACACACACTCTACGTGTGTTGACGTGTGCTGGTAATAAATGAGATTCCTAAAAAACGCGGCATATGGCCCTATGACTTTCAGCCTCATTTGGAACGGTGCAAACCCAGTCTGTTCCAGCATCCGTACTATTAGCATGTTTCCTGACAAGATGTTAAGTTTTAAACATGTGCGCAAGCATGGACATCTGCTTATATGTGCACATGCATGCGAGCGTGCATGTGCTGTATGCACATACTTTGTAGCAGACCAAATCACATGCCAGTAAACAAGTAAGTTGGGTAACGTTGAACTATAGGCAACAGTTACCAAAGTTCAAAGGACCAGAAGCCCCAGAGTTGCTTTTTTGTCTTGGGTAATACACACTCCTATGAAAAATGTACACTCATGTGCTTATACACGCAAAGGCAACAGGAAATCCGGCCAGATTCTGGAGTGTGTGTTTGTGGCTGCTTCAAACTTTTCCTAGATGCACTTTTACGATGTTTATTTGTTTTTTCTCCCCTAGTCTGAAGATATAAATTCCACCTCGCTTTCTTTTTTTCATTTAAAAAAATTTGTTTAAGGTTTATTTATTTTTGAGAGAGAGACAGAGAGAGACAGAGAGAGAGAGATCGTGATTGGGGGAGGGACAGAGAGAGGGAGACACAGAATCTGAAGCAGGCTTTAGGCTCTGAGCTATCAGCACAGGGTGTGACGCAGGGCTTGAACTCACGCACCATGAGATCATGGCTTGAGCCAAAGTCGGAGGCTTAACTGACTGAGCCACCCAGGCGCCCCATCAACCTCACTTTGCTAATTCACAAATGAAAATTAAACATTTGCTAAGCAACTTTTAAAGATGCATTAAAAGGTACCTTGCATATAAAAGTATATGTCACATATTATATAACATACTATATATATTACATTTATACCTGTGTGTGTGTGCACGCACATGTGTGTGTGTGTGTATTTATGTATGTAAACTGGGGAGCAGACAACCATAATAGCTGCACTTATATCAAGCCTTGTTTTACTTTGCTGGACTGCTATAACAAAATACCACGAACCGAGTGGCTTGAACAGAAATATATTGTGTCAAGGTTTTGGAGGCTTGAAGTATAAGATCGAGATACTGGCAGAGTTGGTTCCTTCTGAGGTGGTGAGGGAGAGTGTGTTCCAGACCTCTCCACTAGTTTCGAGTGGTTTCGTGGCAGATGTCGGCTTGCCAAGTTCCTTGCCTTGTAGGCACGGTAGCCTGATCTCCGCTTTCGCGTTCGTGTGGCTTTCTCCCTGTGCTCATGTCTGTGTCCAAACTTCCCTTCTTAGAAGAATGACGGTCATATTGGATTAAGGGCCCCCCCCTCCTCCAATATGGCCTCGTCCTAACTGAAATAACTCATCTACAATGACCCTATTTCCAAACAAGTCTACACTATGAGACACTGGATTGGGATCCCGACACACAAAGTTAGAGGGGAGACAATTACACCCATTACAGGGCCTGTATACACAACCGACGAGAAGAGCTTTTGTGAATCAAGTTTAATGAATGGCTTTGGGAAGGGGGCCGCCTTCATGGGAAGCTACACTCTCTAGCACAACTTTCATTCTCAAGGGAAAATGAGTCTGCTCAGGTGGACTATGTCCAAGGCCCTCTTTTCCACCCCCCTGCATTGCACAAGGGTGTAAACTTTACCAGAGCAACAGTGTGGCTAAGAACGGCTTACAGCCAAGCGGTCACACAAATCACAGTCCGGCCACAGCTCAAAAATGCGATGAAACTGGGCTTACACATGCCAGTTGTGGTTTGAGTTTTGGTGTGGGGAAAAATGGAAATGCGCAGATGGAGACGCTTCCCAGAGATGCTGATGAAGATTTCTTAAATTCTGATACATCAGGAGGACCCAGACTGTCCCGGCCACGCCTCTCTCTGGCGTAATGCCAAGAAGGCCATTTGTCACTATTTCATAGGTAACTCGTTTTGGAAATTTATACCAACACTGTATACAGTTGAAAGAGTATCAAGCAATAACACCTCATTATAAAATAATTAGCATAAAATGCCCACCTCTTAGAGCTAGCTCACAACATACCTCATACATTTAAATTTCAATCTGCCCTATTTTAATAGAAATCCAAGGGTTGCCCTCAGATGCATTATGCTAAAAACATGCAGCCTTATGCAAAGAAGAATGCGAAAGAAAACTGCACGTGATTGATACTTAATAAATGTTTATGGAATGCATTTTGAAATTTTGTTTGATGGGTACTAGAAAGCAGAAGATTAATGGGTGGTCCTTTGGCAGATGTGAATTTAAAAAATACCCAGTTGTTTGGTGAGAGAGAGCACTTTAGGAGAAGCTACCTAAGAAAATCAAGACAAAATTTAGACAAAAATTAATACATCATTGAAGTGACTACAGTCTGAGTTGACCTCATGCTCACTCACTAGATTATCTCCTTTACCTAAAAGGCGGGAATATTGTATCATCTGCCTAACTATTGGAACGTGAGGAGCCAGAGAGGGAGCCCTGCATAAATTCCAAAATAACAGTTTGAAGATGCATGAGATATATTGTTAGAAATAAGATTATGTAGGGGCGCCTGGGTGGCGCAGTCAGTTAAGCGTCCGACTTCAGCCAGGTCACGATCTCGCGGTCCGGGAGTTCAAGCCCCGCGTCGGGCTCTGGGCTGATGGCTCGGAGCCTGGAGCCTGTTTCCGATTCTGTGTCTCCCTCTCTCTCTGCCCCTCCCCTGTTCATGCTCTGTCTCTCTCTGTCCCAAAAATAAATAAACGTTGAAAAAAAATTAAAAAAAAAAAAGAAATAAGATTATGTTCAGTAAACTGTCGTATTATCTATAGTGCTCTTTTTTCCCTATGTTGGAATTTTATTCTTTCCCTCAGTCAATGCTAGAGTGATTAACATTGACGCTATTTAATTAAGCCTTTATGTAAATAGTTTTACTTTTGATAGATTCGTTATGACCTCAGTCCTCTTTAGGGATATCCCAGTTCTTAAACACCTGTTTTCATTGGATCACGAGGTACTTATGAGGAGATTCTGGGCACCATGTCACCGTGGTAAATATATGCTGGGGGAGTTTGGGGCAGCCTAAGTACAAGCAGTCACACAATTCCTCAACACTTACGAATAGAGTGAGGTGGTCATGTCACATTATGTAGTCAGGAATGAATTGGTGTTATGGGTTGAATTATCTCCTCCTAAAAGATACCTTGAAGCTCTAACACCGGTATTTGTGAATGTGACCTTATATGGAAATAAGAATCTTTGTAAATGTAATCCAGTTAAGGTGAAGTCAATTAGAGTGAGTCCTAATCCAATCTGACTAGGGTTCTCACGAGGAGAGGAAAATGCCATGTGAAGAAAGAGAAGCAGAGAGAAAGGGCCATATGAGGACGGAAGGAGATTGGAAGGCTGAAAGCCAAGAATGGTGACTCAGCCGGAAGGCACCAGAAGCTAGGAAGAGGTGAGGAAGTGTCTCCGGGGGGAGCATGTCTCTGCTGACTCCTTGGTTTTGACCTTCGAGCTCTAAAACTGGGAGAGGACAAATCTGTTTTGAGCCATACTTTGCCACGGCAGCCTGAGGAGTCTAATACATTGGGTTCTGGATACTTCGCATTTTGCATTATACAATCTACATGGCTACACGAATGAAATTGCAAACTTCTTGAAAAGCATATGCTTTCTTTGTCTCTAGTCCTGCTTTGGAAATACGTATTTGCCCACATACGTATATATATATTTTTTTCCTGCTTGTGCATGGCACAATTCAATAAATGCATCAGCCTTACACAGTCCAAGGTTGGAAAGTGTTTGGGATTAATTTGTGTGTTCTTGTAAGGGTAAATCAACTCTGGACCTTCACAAACTAAGGAGGTAAGCCAGTCTTTTCAACCTCTTTCTGGATCCCCATCCAAATCATTGCTATCTCTTCTTCCAAATGTGGGTCCCCACTGCCCTCAGGATCCTCTTTAGATTTGCAAAGTTTACTATGGTTCTACCCAAGTCTGCCCTCAAAGGAAATGCCCTTTTCTCCCTTACCTTTAAGAACATAAACATCTGAACTGAAATGCCTGTTTCCTCAGTAAGACTTATCTCAGCTGGGTGGAAGCAATTTGATTAAATGAGTTCACTTTAAAGAATTAATGGCAACCTATTTGATGTTTTCAAGGATATTTGCATTTTGAAAGAGGAAAATTATTAACATAAGTTAGTCTTTTATTAATAGAAATTTAGACGGCATGCAAAACAAAGAATTGTATGGTGTGGAAAGAGATTTTGAAGGAGATGGTCTTTTACATTATTCATCATATCTTATCATTTAGGTAATAGCTTACTCCACATTCTAGTCAAGCAATCATGTTTCCATATTTTCATCACTTGTGGGCACAGAAGAGGAGACTATATTTTGAAAATACTGGTTACTAAATACTAAATACTGAGTATTTCGATTCATATTTCAAATTCATGGAACTTTTAGGGTGAAAATACTTTTGGGTAGAGACTTTTACAGGAAGGTAGACACAGCTTTAAATTTTGGCGTTATCATGTAGGACAATATAAGCCAATGATCGAACTTCATACTGTCCCAATATACTCTATGTGAAATTAAAATTAAATGACAAGACGCATATAAGTTGCCTGGCACTGTACCTGACCTACATTCATTCAAAAATATTTATTGTGCACCTGCTATGCCCCAAACACATAGTGCATTATCAATAAAATTGCTTTATTTCCTTTGTTGGTGAGCACACACCAAAAATATGACTTTGGAAAGAGTGAAACATGTACCGACTCTGTCCAGCAAAATATCATCTGTTTGCCAATTAGATTGTTATTTATTTTTGCCATACCACTTCCAGTTTCATATACAAATTCCCTTATATGCCATGTATAGTCTACAGTGTATGACACTAATCTCAAAGAGATTTGAATTATATTAAATATTCACATGAAGAAAAGGCTGGTGTCATGTGACGATTATGGGTCTAATGCAGCTCTATTATCTACTTCGATGTGGATAACATTTTTAAGGCAGAAAATTTTCACTTTATAGTATGAAGTATTTCGTTTTATTGTTTTTATTAAGGAAATCTATACTGGTATAAAAATTGGAAAAAATCTTTTTCTTAAGCTTATAGAGCAATGAAGTTAAAATTCTAAAAAGAAAGTTCCTCTGACCCACTGACGGCAATTTAAGAAAGTTGCTTAAACTTCTTAAAGCCCCATTCCAGATGAGAAGAGGACCCAGAATTGTCTCACTTCCCAAATAAGGTGTGCTATAGAAAGACAAAGGGTATTTAAGGTCATGATTTAGATTTAGCCTCAGGCTTCTATCAATAATTAAGCTCTGAAAACCTTCTAGGCAACAATTCTTTTTGTTTTCAAAGGTTAATTGCAGAGTTTTTCTGTGTGTTTCTATCCTTTGAGCAAATATTCCATTAGCAAATTAGTTACCTAGCTCAGTGTATCTGATTATTTGTGTCTGTTTGCTGGCTGGGAAAAATCCTCAGAAATCCATCTCCAATGTCTAGGCACATATAAAGTGGCCATACTTCAGTATTATCTGGCTTTGCATGTGGTTTGTACCACACAAAAAAGGTTATGTGGTTCAACCAATAAATACCACAGCCTGTCTTTATTCATTTTTTTTTTCATTCTGTTCATCGGCTTGACTTCTTATCATCTGCATATTAATTTAAAAATAAATTGATCAGTAAGGCTGATCAGTCAGAATCATCCTTAGCTTTCCCAGGACTTTTTCAAATAGTGGTTGGTGATGATTTGGGTTGACCTCAGTCATGTCATTTCACTTGGTTAGACCTTAGGTTCCTCTTTCATGAAATAATGAGGTAGGACTCAAGGTATTTTTCTGATTTAATTTCCAATGAGTCCATTATTTCTGTGCTGGACCATGGCGCTGCATTTACAGGTGCAATACAGAGCCAGTCCCCTGGGGGGGGGGCATTTATCATAGGGCCCATGTGCAGGTGGTGATGACATCAGTAGCAGGGACTAGTGTGGGAAACTTGTACTGGTCACAGGGACATAGTAGACAGTGGGCTAACGTTTGTTCTGCAAGTTTGCCTTTCAGATGATCTAAACCACTATATAGTGGTTAGGGTTATTGATCTATGTAAGAGTAGTATTTGAGAACTCAGGGGAAAGGAACAGTGACTTCCCTAAGGAGGTCTTCTGTGGGCCCACACCAGTTTTGAACTATGTATTCCAGGTTGCTAGTTAAACACACAAGCTTGAATAACCCGATTCGATTTTAATCATCTCCATTTATCAAATTAGGGAAGCCAATGACTGGATTTTTATTTTGCTGAATTTTACTTAAAGATGTTTATCCAACTCATACTGGTATCTCTCTCTCTCTCTCTCTCTCTCTCTCTCTCTGTGTGTGTGTGTGTGTGAATTTGTGTAGTCAACAATTTTTTGATAGGTACCTACTGTATATCAGAAACTATGTTAGACTGGTCAGGGAAGAGCCACTTTTGTTATAACCCGAGGAGAATTTGACTCTTTCCCAGAATTTGTTTATCTTGTACTTGAAACAGGGAGAAAAAAGCATCATCTCTGAAAATGTCAGTTTGAGGCCCAACATATATTAAACTCATGGCAGTGTTAGGTCTCATTCTATCTTATATTTGTATTCCTTATGAGTAGGGGTCTGTTTTCAGTTCATCCTGTAATTTTCTAAGCATGAGTAAGCCTAAAGCCTCACCGATTCAGCCAAGATCACCTAATTAATAAAGCTAAGCTATAATAGCTAAACCTTGAGATTTATAAAATAAAGTGTAATGGTATGATTTAAATTTTTTTTTTAATGCTTATTTATTTTGGAGAGACAGAGAGTGAGTAGGGGAGGGACAGAGAGAGAGGAAGACACAGAATCCGAAGTAGGCTCCAGGAGCTGTCAGCACAGAGCCCGACGCAGGGTTTGAACTCATGAACCGTGAGATCGTGACCCGGGCTGAAGTCAGACGCTTAACCGACTGGGACACCCAGGTGCTCCAGGAGTGTAATGGTATGACTGAAGGCTCAGCCATTCCATTGTCGTCTTGTGTTTCTGGATACATTTCTGACGATTCTTATCTAACATTAGAACCATCCTCTCTCAGTCTTTCCTAATTATTGCATGTGATTGGTGGTCCTGTTTTTGCTTTTTATTATTTTAGCTTTAGTATTTTCCCTGGGTTTCGTCTGTTGAATCTGAACAACAATCAAAAAGATTTTTACTGGGACCATTGTTGGTGTGTAACATAAACTCAGTGAACTAACTAATAAATACCTCTGCTCTGGACAGCTCCCAGGAGGACTCTGCAGTTATGGGCACAACATATGGTAATAAAAAATATTCTTTTGTTGTCTGAATTCTGCTGTTTTCTCAACCAAAGGTACACACTGGTATATAAGAACCAATGAGAAAAATTAAGAAAATGACCATACCAGAACATTTCTCTTTGGATTGGTGGTTCCCCTAATGGCTCATGCTGTTTCTTGCTACTTTTACTCAGAGGTGGTCCCTCTAAAGTTGCTTTCCACCAGGAGGCTGTGCTGAAGTCCAATCTGACTTGAGTGAGTGACACGTAAGGTCAAGGTCACCTCAGTTTTGTGTAGGCCACTCCATCAAATTAATCTTTATGAACATAAATGTTGATATAAATATTCAATTTCTGTCAATTATTCTAATTTTTACACACTGAGAAAGAAGATTGTTGTGTTTACTCTAAACCTCTCACTGGGGTGGGGTGTGTGGGGTGCTGTGTCATACGAACTCACGATATAAATATGGTTTTGCTCCTGACACATCAAATTTAGTGAAAGATTTTGGAAAGAAGATAAATGTGTCATCTCATTAAGCCTATAAAAGTATCATTTTATTAATTGCGGGTATATGTGTAGTGGAGAATGAGTACATTTAAGGCTCTAAGATAAAGAGACATCAATAATATTTCTTTCAATGGAAGGCCTACAGTTTGATTCTTAGGCATTCCCTCATCACTCATCTGTCTGGGTACTTTTCATTCATTCATTCATTCATTCATTCACTGTCTGCAATTAGGGATTCTAAAGAGGAAGAGTTTGAAGAGTCTTGTTCTAAGCAATGTGGGTATGAATGAGGTGTGGGGAGGGGAAGTAATAGGCACAATATGGTAATAATCACATTTTTTTTCTTCCATGGTGATGTTAAGATTTACCTACTTGGACCAAATAATGTTCTGATTGCCATATACTTATGTGAGAGTGACACCCAGTCCCATTACCAATGTCAGTAGAAGAAATAGAAACGGGCTGGAGGGATACTTTTGCATACTTCTAAAATACATGAATGCTGGCAGACTTTTTTTTTTTTTTATCCCCAAAAGGCCATAGAACACAAAGCTTAACACAGAATGATCTGGAGCGATGTTTGCCTTGGAAGGTGGCCGTTTAATGTGTACTCTCTCCTGATGCTGTAGTTTTCTCCCACTTAGAACTCACTTGCTTATTTGAATGTTAGCCGTCGGTGTATGCCGCGTGAGTATCCCAGCTTCGAAACAGCCTCTTCTACGTTTTCCTCACCAGCCAGGGTCCGTGGGAACCTCTACCTACTTCTCAGTCATTGTGAGCAGTTGCTATAATTTTTATTGCCTTTTTAGTTCTTAGAGTGATCTCTGTCTTCTTGTTAATTGTTTTGATACACGCATATCACCTGTGTCTAAATCTTATGTTCTATCTTCTACATATGTATAACATATATTGTATACATACAGTGTATACATACATAATATGTAATACATATTGCATGTACATCTATACAGATCATCCTTAACTTACCATGGGGTTATGTCTTGATAAACCCATTCTAAGTTTAAAATATGGTTAAATCAAGAATGCATTTAATACTCCTAACCTACTGAACATCATAGCTCAGCCTAGCATACCTTAAACATGGTCAGAACATTTACGGTAGCGTACAGTTGGGCAACATCATCTAACACAAAGGCTACTTGATAATAAAAGTGTTAAATGTAATTGACTTTGTGCTAAAAGACAAAAACAGAAGGGTTGTATGGGTAGAATAGTTTTAAGTGTACTGATTGTTTACCCTCATTTTTTTGTTTTTTTTTTCATGTTTTTTATTTTTTTAATGTTTGTTTATTTTTGAGAGAGAGAGAGAGAGAGAGAGAGAGAGAGAGAGAGAACATGAGCATGGGAGGGGCAGAGAGAGGGAGACACAGAATCCGAAGCAGGCTCCATGCTCTGAGCTGTCAGCACAGAGCCCGAGGCAGGGCTTGAACTCACAAACTGTGAGATCATGACCTGAGCCAAAGTCGGCCACTCAACCCACTGAGCCACCCAGGCACACCTTTGTTGTTTACCCTTATAATCGTGAAGATGCCTGGGGGCTGTGGCTTGAGGCCCCGCATCACAGGAGAGGATCACACTGCATATCAATAGCCCTGGAAAAGATCCAAATTCAAAATATGAATTACAGTTTCTAGTGAATGGATATTGCTTTCATACCATCATAAAGTCAAAAAATCATGAGTGGAACCACCATAAGTCACGGACCGTCTACGATGTTATGCTGTATTTTATGTATCATATCATATCTGTGTAATGTATTTATCTCATGTGTGCCTAAATCATTGTGTAATATCTATATTGCCCCTGGGATACCTTTAACATGGAGCTAATGATCAAAATTTCTAATAACGTAGGTCAAGTTAGAAATACAGCCATTTTGCAAAATATATTCCATAGAGCAATATTTGTTCAGTAGTGCTGATAGACGTCTTTTGAAAAATGGGTACCATGGACAATTAATTTGAAGTATGCTAAGTAAAAGCCATTTAAAAACATTCACTGAAGAACTTTTAAGGTCTATTGTGTGCAGTGTCTGTGGTGGATAATTAAAATGAGGTTATAACACACAGAGGTTGCCAACCTCCTTTAAAAGTGGTAGACCATCTTTCAGCATCTCGACTGACAAACTAGATTTTCATACGTACATTTCAGGAAACGCCAGATACTTAGGGATCACTAGAGAGCTTAAGTTCATACTTTGCATCTAAAGATACTATAAAAACACCCCTGTCAATAATGTTTTAATTCCTGATCTTGAGAAACTGGTTTCACATTGGGACATACTCCTGTGTTAGGAACCAGCAATGTTAACTTGGGGGTTAGAAGTCAACTTCTCTAATTATTAGTCAAAATAATTGATGGGAGTAGTATGGCTTATCAAATCAAGTATTTACTGACTACTGGATAAGCATGATTAAGCGAAGAGATATAAATGTAGCCAATGTTCTCAAGGTGTTGACTCCAGGGACTCTGGGGCAGAGATGATCCCAAGACTATCTCTCTGGCTGCAGACCTGACAGCCAATGTATCTGCAATTCCAGCCCTTTTCAAAATATTCCCCATGTTGTCCTCATACATACAATTGTGAGAGTCCAGAGAATTAGTGCCTATGTTTTTCAGCAAATTAGTCCTCCAAATGGCCTTCTAGAAGATATCGTGTCCCTCCTTCCTGACTCCATTTAAATATATCTGCTTCTTACACCTCTTCATATCTCATAAGCTAATCCAATGTGATTTGCCACAGGTTCTCATAATGAATAGTGTTCAACGAGATGCACATGGGCTCATCATTACTAAAATTACCATAGTTGTCCATATGCCATTGGCTCTCCTCCAGTGCAACAGAGCCCTGAAAGCTTAACCAATGTTGTGGGGATTACCAGGTTCCCAGGAGTCAACAGAGATCTCTCCAAGCTCCAGGAAAAGTGGTGATTTCTGAGATCCAAGAGGTTTTGGGATTCAAGAATCAGTGCCTTATAACACAAAGTGGTGGCTGGATCCCAGGAAAGTCGCTAAACTGAATTCTGGGCATTGGAATTCCCAGTCATGGAAACTTCTATTCTAGATTACATAGTGCTTCTAGTGTCCGAAGTACGTGTTACCATGGTGTGCTTAGTGAGGATGTTCCCACGTCAGGGCATGTTTTCACAGCGTGCCAAAATGCCAAAGGACCAAAGGCACACGTTGTTGTTCAGAGCCCCCGGTATTCTGAATTCATGTTCTCATTCAACTGTGTAACAAGATCCTGAAGCAATACTCTTACATGCTTCCAGTGTCTTATGGAATTTTTAAAGTAGCCCTTCTTCAGTTTTCACTTCATTCCTTTCTCCTCCCAGTTCTCAGAATGGAAAGGCTGAGCTAGAGGGTGAATCTTAGACAAGTGTTAAAAGTGTAATTAACTCCCACTCCCATCCTCCCATATTATTGAAGAAATAGTTCCTGCATCCACCTTTTCTGTTGGTGTCTCCTGTCCTTTGAAATAATTTATTCTCCAGTTGGTTCCCAAGGCTGTCACATACTTTGCCCATTAATAAGTGTGTTCCACAAGTCTTTGAGACATACCCAGATATGCTTGGGTGCTTGCAATTAGAAAATCTTACTAAAATGTTAAAGTGTGTTGTATCTCATGAATTTTGGGGGGTCTACTTCTAGTACAAGTAAGCAGTAGGACTCATCTAAGGTAGGAATGTAGGGTTGAAAAGAGCAGGTTTTCAAAGAGAACTTCTTTTCCTGCATTTGTAAGTCTAAGCTCAATTTTGACTGGATATGTAGGTAAGGGAGAGGAAGACGCCTCTGAAGGGAGAAAAGCCAGGAGTCAACAGAGGTTTCCCCAAGCTCCAGGAAAAGTGGTGATTTCTGAGATCCAAGAGGTTTTAGGATTCAAGAACCAGTTCTTTATACCACAAAGTGGTGGCTGGATCCCAGGAAAATAGCTAACCTGAATTCTAGGCATTGGAATTCCCAGTCATGGAAACTTCTATTCTAGATTACATAGTGCTTCTAGATCTCAAGGACGATGCAGGCGTGGATAATGGTCTTCCATGGGTAACTAGAGAGGACCAAGGACTAGAGGATCCAAATGTTTGTCTCCATTTTAGATCTCTGGATGATTAAATAACCCCAAACTTAGCAGAGTCGAATTTCCCATCCATCTAGGCAATGGGAGGTTGGAGTTGAATTTGATTTTATTTAAAGGAAAACACAGACCTGAACGTGCAAGAACAGTTTCACTAATTTCAGAATTCAACCCAGAAACACTAAAAACCTTAGAATCCTCGACCTCATCAAAGTTACGTTTCTATGATAGGCAACACCTAACTTATTCTAACAATGCGAGGCAATATATGTCAAATGCCAAAATGAGTACAAAGTGTAAGAATTTTTAAACCTCAAAGCAGAATGTATGTGTGAGTGTGATACAGGAGAAGTCTTTGGGGAAGATAAGTGACTCCTCTTGGGCCACGACAGTGGGCAGGTGTGGATAGCAAGCCGAAAAGAAAAGAAAACCTTCCCAAGGAGTCAAAAGGTATAGACAAATGTGTAGGCAGGAAAGAGAATCGTGTTTTCAGGGAAGAGGGAGGACACCAGGGTGATGAACAGATAGGAACGAGAGGGATGGGGAAGCAGGTCCAGCCAGCCTTTGCACTAAGTGGCTTACCTATATGTCTAATCTTCATCATAAACAGGCACAGGAGGTATTCGTGTCTCCATTTGCTGGATGAGAAATAGGGACTAAAGAAGTTGGATGGTGTGCCTTCATCAAATAGGTTAAAAATGTGAGCCATGAGCTATGAATGATGGCCAGATCCATTTCTGGCTAAAGCCCGTATGTTTTATTTTAACTATCCTGCATTATTTCTAGCATTAAAATATTTTTATAGCACATTGACAATTCAATAGATGGATTCTTGTATTCTGGGAGAACACATAACTAAATCATTAACTGAAAGTAAACAAATAGCTACTGCTTTTTTTCTTACAGCTAGAATTGTGTTTGAGGAATTTTAAGAATGAGATAAAAATGAAGCTTTCTGTTGATTTAGAGCAATGTCTTATAATCAGGTAAAAGATGCATGAAATTTGCATCAATTAACAAAGCCAAATGAAATCAGAAAAGAGCAAAATTTCACTGTTGGAAGTGACATATTATTTTTTTTAATTTAGTATTATTATTAAATGGGAGCAGAGTCAGCTACCCTACAATGTGGATAACAGGAAAACTAGCAGAGCACGACTGCGGTTGTTTGAAAGGTGGCCCCCCGAAAGATATGTCCGTGCAAAACCTGTGAATATCCCTTACTTAGACATGGGACCTCGTTTGGAAAAGGGTCTTTGCAGATGTGATTAAGGTCCTGGAGATGAGATCGTTGTGGATTAGGGTGGGCCTGCGGCCAATGGTAGGTGTCCTTGTGAAGATAAAGAAAAGAAGGAACAGGACACAGTGGAGAAGGCCATAGGAAGGCGGCGGAAATCGGAGTGATCTGCCATGAGCCAAGGGACCTGCTGGGGGTCCCCAAACATGGAGAAGCACATTCTCCCTCACAGCCTCCAGTAGGAGTCAACCATGCCAGCACCTTGATTGTGAGCTTCTGGTGTCCAGACTGTGAGAGAATGAATTTCTGTGCTGCCGGTCACCCAGTTTTGCTGTAATGTGTCATGGCCGCCCAGCAAACAGATACAATGACAAGATGCCGTGTAAACCATAAGCCCAATGAGGCTCAGAAAATCCTCTCTTCTGCGTGGAATGATCCTAGTCATTACCAAAAGGACTAGTTTCCCTGTGGACAAAACAAACAAACACATAAAACAAAATAAAGAAAATAACATTGAGTGGGGCTACTGGGATTGGGCCTGAGTCTGAGTCTGTTTCTAGAAAGTTTTCTTTTCTTTTTTTTTTTTAATGTTTATTTATTGGGCGCCTGGGTGGCTCAGTCGGTTAAGCGGCCGACTTCGGCTCAGGTCATGATCTCCTGGTCAGTGAGTTTGGGCTCTGTGCTGACAGCTCGGAGCCTGGAGCCTGCTTTGGATTCTGTGTCTCCCTCTCTCTCTGCCCCCCACCCCCCTGCTTGCACTCTGTCTCTCTCTGTCTTTCAAAAAAAAATGAATAAATGTTAAAAAAAATGTTTATTTATTATTTATTTTTGAGAGAGAGAGAGAGAGAGAGAGAGAGAGAGTGCAAACAGGGGAAGAGCAGAGACAGAGAGAGGGAGAGAGAATCCCAAGCTGACCCTGCACTGTCAGCTTAGAGCCCAATGTGGAGCTTGAATCCAGGGACGGTGAGATCATGACCTGAGTTGAGATCAAGAGTCCATTGTTTGACTGACTGAGCCACCCAAGTGCCCCTCTAGAAAGTTTTCTTAACTGGGTTTTCCTATAAGCAAGAGTGGACACTGTGAGAATGTATTCCAGAGTGCTGGAATTTACTCTTTTCTGGTCCTTACAGGATTTTGTCCATTTATATGAAGCTTTATTTGAAGAACAAGTCACTGTGTGCTTGAAAGGACAAATACGTACATTTACTCACATGTAAGCTCAGAATTTAGGCTTCCTTTGCTCTTTTCCTTAACTTCAAGTGAAGGAAAGTCACCAGCACCCTCATGCTCATGTGAAATGAATTCTTGATAATTTAGTTATATAAATCACACACAAATGCCCCACAAATAAAGCCTTTATTATAAATTTAATTACTTACGTGATTTATTTTGTTTTTATGAGACCAATACTTTAATAGTTTTTTTAAGTCGCAGAAACAGTTGTTTATGTAACCACCGTAAAAAAGAATTACTATTCTCATAAATAATAGTGCCTGCATTCAGAAATAGAGAATTACCAAATTCTGGAGCTCATCCTTCAGTTCTATATTTGGAGATTATAAATCAGTCTTCGGGACACATGAATATTTTAATTATCTTAGCCATTTATTGGAAGGTTTCCTCCCCTTTGATTTAAAACAGGATGGCGCATGTAGCAGCCTTGTGACATCCAAGCTCGAATAATATATTTTCATATTCACAACGTGAAACAATACTTATCTCCTTCCCTATCTCCTCTACTTTTACGCTGTAAAAAGGCTTACTTGACTCAAAGGCCACTCCATCCATGAAGCCTTGTGCTGTCATGCTGGTCAGAAATCATTGCTCTCTAAACATGTTTTATTGGTACCTTCCTTTCCAAAATTTACCACGTGCTGCCATGTGTTACAGTGATTTATGGGTGCCGCGCGCACCTCCATGAAGGTAAAAGCTACTCAAGTAGAGGTGGCAAGTCACTTTCACTTGGTAGGTCACCTCCAGTGACTGGCAGGCAATGCCTGAGGCGCCATGTTGAGAAGGATCCAAGGGCCATGTTGCAGCCCAGCAGGAAGACAACGCAAAACAAAACAAAACAAAAAACCTCTGATCAAAGAGGAGCACGTGAGGGCTACACATGAGGGCTTTTGTTCTTTCTGTCCTTCGAGGTGGGACCAGATTGCATTTGCATGTCGATTTCCAACACAGCCCGGCACTGGGGCATATGTCTATTTCCTGTCTGCCTCCAATTAATTAGCTCCAACATAAAAATACCGAAGTCTGCAAAAACTGCACCGAAACTAGGCACACATACCTGATCTGTCACTGATGGATCTCTAGAGTTGTCTTTGTTCCAGTGGGCTTCAGACCTTCTTATTTTGGGGGACCCTTGGGTCCCTGATTTGATTCCATTACGGTTCCTTTTCTTGATTTATACTCTTGGATTAATAACTGGTTTCAGGTTATCATGAAAAAACTGCCTGATGGATTTTTCCTTATTTCTCTAATTGTAATTATATGGACGGAGGCCACTCTCAGTTCCAACACAGACACTGGAGACGTGGGTGACGTGGCAGCCTCTCAGCCCATGGGAAGTAGCCCGTGGCCCTATCACCCCGACACATTCAGAAGCAAGAGATCCATACCAGCCAGATACGTATAGAACTTTTAATTAGCTGATTTTTAAGTGCATCTGTATATTAAGGGGACACATATACCATGCAAATCCTCCCTGCCTTCTGTGAAAAAACGTGACACTTTCTACCTGAGTTATCATATAAAATTAATGAAAACATTGGATCATCGGCCTATCTTTATATTTTAAGTGAAGTATTTAGTACTGAGGAAAGAAAATGAACTGACCCGGAAATAGGTGGATTCAAAAAACACTTCGGTATAATATTTCAAGGAACAAGCTGACCTTGACAAGAGTAAAAGCCTTTTCTTCCTGCCTTTGTGTTTCATTCTGATGGTGGTAATTTTTATTTTTTTGTTGTCGTAGCGGAACATCTTTTGAGTGAAATCTAACTAGTAAATCAAAGGGAGAAAAAAGATCTTTGTAAGGAGAATAAGGTATTTGGGTTTTTAATTTTTTCTTTTTTTTTTTACCTTTCCATGGTCTCTCATGAATGATAATATGCACGTATTGTGTTTGCAACCGCCACGACTTATGGATGGAGAAGAAAATGATTCATTTATGAGTCTTCGGGGATTTCCTAGGGTAGCGCATGCCCTGGGAATGGGCACTAACAGACCTGGCAGGTGGTAAGTCCATTTGTTGGAGGCTATGGGCGTGAGGATAAGGACGAGAGTTTCCTAATCAAGTGGCATGGTTATATATATAAACATACGTACATATACACATGCATGCACAATACACAGATGTATTATATAAAGATTAGAAAGGCAGGGGAAGGCAGATAGGTGTTATATATGCAACCAGATAAGAGGGTCATAATAGAGAAAAGTAGCTAAGGCAGGAAGGTATAGGGAGATAAAATATACTCTGGCATAAAAGAGATGTAAAGTCTACGGGACCCAGCTTCGTCAAATGGAAATAGAGGGCTCCCGACCTCATGAAATTTAGGCAGACAAGTATTCTAGAAGGCAGTGGGGTGGAGTTAAAGCTCTGGCCAAAGAGCAGTGGTTTATAACCCAGAAGAGATTCAGACATAAGCCTTGATCTTAGCCGGGAACCCAGGCCAGACTCAGTGGCGAGATAGGTTTTGCATCTTGTAAAAGCATCACAGGACCAAGAAGGGTGGGAGAAGGAATGGAGTTATGCGGCTGGAAAGGAGGTCCAGGATCCCTTTCCACGGAAGTCGCTCGGGGCCAGGGGAGCCCAGCACCTGTGCTGTGAGGCACGATCTCCCTCGCTGCTGGCCGACGGTGCTCACGACACGGGTTTTGCCGTCACACTTGCATCGGGGATGGATTCTGCTCCTTACTAGCTGTTAAACTGGGCGCAATAATTAACCCCTCTGAGTAACCGTCCCTCAAATATAAACAGTGGCTGATGTTTCAATATTCTTATGAGTATTAACTGACATTATGTACGTGAAGTGCTTAGCAAATTGCCAGGCAGATACTCAACAACCACCCCCCCTCCACAAACAAGAATAAAACCACTAAATATCTAAGCATCTTTACCATTCTAGGTGGGACACCCGAGGCTCCTTGGTTGTAGGTAACTCTGCCCCAATTACCCATGTAGCATATGGACTGGGATTCTTAGCCAGATTTGTCCAACTCTAGAACCTGCGGTCTTGATTCTAAATAGCGCTGAATGTGGGTGCGGTCCAGCCCAGATTCAGAGACTATCGGGAAGGATGAGTTGACTCTTGCCAGGATTAGTCCTGCGGCTGCTTTGCAATGACGAGTAAATCTCCCTCAGTAAGATCTGCTGTCACTTGACGTCAAGATGGGTAATAATATATATATATATGTATAAACCCTCAATAACTTCTGAGTTTTACTTGATTTAGATATTCGAGTCACTTGCAGTCATCACCGCAGCACATGGTGCTGCTGTTCAGAAACTAATGTCCTATATGTTTTGGATGATGTGCTCAAAGTGCTGTTCTCAGGCTCACAGGGTGAGCTGGGGGAAAGAGGCTTTTTGCAAAATCAGGAAACAACTTTCGCAGGGACCCGGCCAAGACTCAACGCCGGAGTTTCTCAATATTCTGGATATGTTTGAAACACCTGCCCTCCTCACCTGCCCTCCGCATTTCTCTCCTCACTTACAGCCACTTGCTACTTTTCCGACACAGGGTGCCCGTCGCAGAAAGGAAATATGGAGTTTGAAGGGAGGCAGGTGATGAGCGCATGGCACACGTCTCACAAGCCGCCCAAGACCCACTGTGATACGGCTCTCGGGAGATCGGATGGAATTAGCGGTCTCCACCTAGAGCTTAGTATTTCCCTATTTGTTCAAGCACAAATCAACTCCAAAGGCAGCGAGAGGAGTTTTCCATGCAAAACTACAGCGAGGAGGCAGGTCCTGAAGCTCTTTAGATCCTCACTTTGATTTATGAAGAGACGAAAAATAAGACAATACAAAAAATGCTATGCTAGTCAGAAACCAGTGAAGTGAGATCAAGAATAACACTTTGTTCTGATCAGTGGAAGGTCAGAACTAATCCTCTGTCTCACCCTCATTTTGAGACTATCAGAGTGCAGTTTTGCAGGGGAATGATGAATTGGGGGTTGTCTCAGCTCGCTAGGTGCCGTAGATCTCATTTATTTTATTTTACAAGTCATTTGGCACAATGGTAATAATGACAATGAAATTGGATTCTTGCTACTTAAAAAGGCCTTCTGCTTTGTGCATAAATACCTTGGTCCATGCAGTCAGTTGTCGGGGGAAAGCCATTATCCACTTACCACCTCTGGTTACAGTAACTTTAATTCGGCGATTTTAGCGCCACAATCAGACCCAGGCATAAGCAGGGTAAGAATTGGCCTGAACGGTGCATTTGGAACTGTGGAAATGATCTCTTTCCCCAGAATACCTTGTCTACCTATATGTGAAAGAAGCAGAAATTCTATTAGAGGACCATTTCTTTCTTTAAAACTCTACGTCCCCATGTATGTTTTAAGGAGCAAAGATTCTGCTGTCGTAAGCCATTTAGTTATCGCTGCGAACCGTATTGTCTCCTCCAGGACAACTAACAAAGATCTTAAGTAACATGAAAGACGGGCCCATGTTTGATTATTTTCTCTGCACCAGACACCGTAACCCAGCACACGATTGTGCACATTGCAGTTAATAAATAATTTCAGATAAAAATAAGTAGCTGACTTCAGTGTACAGGGGGGAAATTACATTTCAAAATTCCAGGCACTACAGGATGAGAAATCTGGATGGCAGATAAAGGAAGAATAATTAGCGAGAATGCAGGCACCACTGAGGCATCGTCAAAGATTGGCAGGTGAATTATAAACATGTCTTGGGCCTGGATGGGGTGAGAATGAGGGTTACCAAAAGGAAAACCAGAGGCTAAGGAAGGGAATGTGAGGAAAATATCCAAGACAAAATTCACAATTCTGCCTTAAAGTGATCCTGACAGAAAAATTTATAAAATTGAACAAATCGAAGCTTTTCTCAGCAACCAACTCCCCATTGGCTATTTCAACCACACATCTCTCTTCTCTAACCTGATCCCACTGTGGTGTATTTGATTTGGATTATTTGCAAAAATATCCCCTCTAAGTTTCCTGATGAAATGTGCTGAGAGCACATTTTGTCCCCTTGAAGTAAATGTGTTTTCCGTGGTTCATTAAATCACCGCGTCTCACGTATAATTCAACTCTGTCCTCGTGGACACCTTAGGACTAAGCCATGCATTACTGAAACACTACTCCTCTGGATTATTGTGGCAATTATTTCAAAGGGATTTCCAGAAATGAATTTGGTGCTCTTCAGGGGCTGTCCAGCCTGGACCTTCATGTTATCTAGCCATACTCATTTAAAGAGTGTTTAAATACAACTTTTAACCTATCCGCCCCCACACACATGCACACAAGACAGAATTTTAGGTGCTCCCTCTTGCCACTGGTGACGCTGATTTTCCATATTCTCAAAGCTGGCCAGTGTTAATACTGGGGGCCATAGAAAATCTATTTTCCTCAAAAGAGTTGAATCGCAGTAGTAACTGGTTAAATGGGGTTTCTCAGCTTTCTGCTCAGATAGCACCATGCTCTACCTTCAAAACAAGGACAAGTTAGAAACGTTAGACACCCATGAACCCCCAGGTGCCTTGACATCACGAGAGGCCACACGCTGAAAAACTGAGGCTTCACATAGGTACGGTGGAAAGGATGTTTATGGATGAAAATGCTTATAGTAGCTATAAACAGTGTTCATCCCTACAGAATTTAGCAATTAGTATTTTTTTTCTCTCCATATTGAAGTCACGATTTCACTTCTTCTGTGATTCCATATATTTCTTACCTTACTATCGACAGACCTGTCATCTTCCAGCTTTCTTTGAGATTATATGGCTTGTCTTGTACCAACATGGGCACATTAAACAAACAAAAAAAGAGGACAGAAATTGTATTTCAAAGGCCACGCACATTCACTCGCCCATCCACTCAGCATTCACTGAGGGAGTGTGTACTGTGCGCCATGAACTGCTGTAGGTGTTCGTGTAAAACACGGGTAACGTCCCGGCACCAAGGAGGCTTTGTGCTCTTAGAGGAAGGTAGATCGTGAAGAGCTGTACCAATAAATAAATAGGATAATTTGAGAGTGCGATGATGCTGAGAAGATATAAATCAAGGTACCAGGATAGAGAGAAATGGGTGAGCTGATCAGCGACAGTGTCTCTGAAGACAAGTCGCCATTTGAGTAGACCTCCTTGATGAGAAGAAGTGAACCCTGAGACCTCTCGTAATAATGTTCCAGGCCCATGAAATAGAAATAGGTTGGGGAAAAGCAGGAAGACCACTGTGGCAAGAGTGAGTAGAATAAGAAGGCACAAGAAGAGAGGGGAAAGAGTTGGTGCGGGGGGGCCCTGGGGACAAAACAAAGGATGGCCTTTCGGGAATCGGGCATTTGAATTTATTCCAGGGATATGATTTGGGTTTTCAAAAGATGACTCTGGCTGCTATTTGGGACTGGCCTGTCCGAATCCATTTGCACAGCTGTACAGAATACCACGGGATGGAGAGGTCATAAACCACAAGAACTTCTTTCTTACAGTTCCGGAGGCTGGAAAACCCAAGATGGAGGAGTCAGCAGATTCGACGTCTAATGAGAACTCATTTCCCGGTTCATAGATGGGCATCTTCTTGCTGTGTCTTCATCAGGCTGAAGAAGGCAGTGAGCTCTCTGAGGTTCCTCATATAAAGGCAATAATCCCCTTGGTAAGAGCTCTACGTCATGACCCGATCCCCTGCCGGAGGACCCATCTCCTAGCACCATCACACTGGGGGTTAAGATTTCCACATGTGAATTGGGGGAGAGGGCTGACAAGCCTTTAATCCATCTCATGGTCTTAGGGGGCCAAGAGTGGAATCAAAAAGACTGGTCATTTTACTAAGTCTTTATAGTTTTGAGTATTGCTTCTTAATTCTTTTTTGACCCACGGATTACCCCGGCTATGGAAATGCACATCATTGCTCTAATCTGCTCCGTACAGAGAAAAGGCACTTGACCTTGCAACCTTGTCAGGGTGATGGGAGGGAGGTGAAATTCTCCCCAGGTCCATTCTACCTGAGCTTTATACATGATTTTCTGACAAGGATAGCTTTCAGATCATAGGTTTGGGGTTTGGATCTCTTACTTTCTGAGGTGGGCAGTAACTTGGAAATAACGTAAGTTCAGAGTCAAGTTTAGAGTTGGTTCTCCGCCACTGAGTGGTTGCATGAGTTTGGGAAGGTCAGTCGGCAGCAGATGCAGACTGTCCCTCTGCGGAGGGAGTACATCAGCGTGTAGGGTCAAGTGAGACGACCATGTGACAGTGCTCCACAGACGAAAGCGCGATGTAAACGTTAGGCATCTTGAGAAGTGAGTATTTAGGCTGAACTCTTATTCACAAGACAGAGATGAACGTATATTAAGGCGCCCTGTCTTATCCAAAATTGGGCCTGTAGCACTGACTCCCCTCACCATCCACACTGCATCAAGGAAAAAGTGGGAACTGGACAGGGAAGGAACAGTCACATCAAGAGTTCAGCTCAGGTCATGATCTCATGGGTTCCTGCATCGGGCTCTGCTCTGACAGCGTGGAGTCTGCTTGGGATTCTTTCTTTCTCCCCGCCGCCCCCACCCCCTCCCCTCTCCTGCTCTCTCTCTCTCTCTCTCTCTGTCTCTCAAAATACATAAATAAACGTTAATTTTTTTTAACTGGAAAGGGAATTTGAAAGCTCAAGTAGTCTGGGGGCAGGCAAACGTTTTCTATGAAGGATCAGAGAGTAAATATTTTACTGGCTGGCTTTGCGGACTCCAGTGCAACCACTCGTCTCTGTGTTGTAGCATGAAAGCTACAATAGACTTTTGTAAAAATAAAAAATAAAATTAAAATTAAAACAAAATTTAAAAAAAGGAGCATGGCTCTGTGCCAATATAGCTTTATTTGTGGACACTAAATTTGAATTTTGTGTAATTTGCGTGCATCCAAAATACATTCCTTTAAAATTTTTCCAGCCATTCAAAACTGTAAAAATTGTTTTTGGCTCGCAGGCCGTACAAAAATATGGGATGGATGTGGCCCAACGTCTGCCGTTTGCCAGCTCCTGATACAGCCCATGCCTCTCTCTCCTCGATTAACTTGAGGCACCACCCAAACCACCTGGCCGCTAATTTATCTGTTAGGGATACTTGAGAAGTTGGGATAATTAAAGCTTTGCAGGGAGACAACATCATTCAAAACACAAATAATGAAACAAAAAGAACTCTACTTCTGCGGGGAATTTTGCAAAGACGTTAATTAAATAAAGATGGCTTACAAACGCTGTGCCGTGGCAAACGAAGACTCACACTGGACCTCCATTGATAAGAACGTCCAGCTAGATTAAGAAGTTTGCTAATTGACACATGTAAGTTTGTAAAAGAGACATAGAGCTTCGTTTGTAGAACACATAGGCTGTGTTGTATGCCCAGACAGACCAAGTTCCCTGTTGCTAAGAATCCTGTCAGATTAAATCAACCTGCAAATCTATAATTGTGACGTCTTGTTCTCCTTGGTACAATGTGAGCCACTGTAGTCATTATCTCAAAGCTCTTTCACTCTGAAGAGTATCAGTGTTTAATTATATTCTTTTATGAGACCTCATTTGTAGACATCCTCCTCCTTCAGAGTTGGCTTTGCTCAGGAAAAGTAGACCATTATTTTCAAGACTGTCCCCAACGGTACTGAACATTAGGTCTCTCAGCCGTGTCCTTTTCAATAGAGCATCGCGTGGAACCAAAGCTCCATGTTCTCGCTTCAAATTCTTTAGTTGTGAGTTGACAGATGAACTCATTCCCAGCTCCTAAGGGCCCTCACCAACCTCGTCAAGACCCACAGAACACGACAGGTTTGCGGTCTGGTCAGTCTGGCAGACAGATCATATTCTTCATAACAAACGGGGGAGGGGAAGGAGGGGAACAACATTTCATGTCTATATTTCAGATAAAAAGCGAAAATCATGAATAAGTCGAGAATAATTGCTAGGACTCTCAGTGAGGAGAGGAATTTCAGTTAACACAGGAAACGAGGGCTGCAAAAGACCAAGAGTTGACCGACTAGGGCCCAGGGGCCAGAGCCGGCACCCTGCCCATTTTAGCAAATGCATTTTTATGGGAACGCAGTCACGTTCGTGTGTTCTGTATTGTGCTGCACGGGCAGAGCTGAGCAGTTGCAAAAGAGACATGTGGCCTGCAAAATCTAAAGTATTTACTGGTCCTTCATAGAAAACTTTGCTGACCCCTGCTAAAGACCGCTGAAATCACCACGTTAAAAATATAAATACATTGGAGGGGCGCCCTGGTGGCTCAGTCACTTAGCCATCTGACTCGTGATCTCAGCTCAGGTCTTGGTCTCAGGGTCGTGAGTTCAAGCCTCTCCCCGGGCTTTGCACGGGGCAGAAAGCCTACTTAATAAATAAAAGAGTAAATAAACAAATAAATGCACTTGAGTTAGCACTTTTGGACAACACTCAAGGATTTTTCCAGAACTAAATTCTAGCATGCTATTTTCAACTTAAAATACGACATGGTGTCTGCAGAACTTTTGCTTCCTTTTGTTCATGTAAATTAATAGTATGTAGCAATGAGTACTATATATGCTACCAGGATTTCAGAGAAAATCCAAGTAAAGTTCTTTCTGGGAGTGTGTGTGTGTGTGTGTGTATGTGTGTGTGTTTCATAGAAACAAGATTTCTCGGTTTTTCATTTTACATTGAGATAGGATGTACGCATTCATGCTATCATACCCAACCTACACGATCTGATGGTGCGTCAGTCAGGATCCAGCTTGCCAGGAGAGGATGCTTCAAAAGTAAGAAAGAAGGACTGCCCTCTCCCTTGGGTGGGACTTCTTGCTCTCCTAGCATCATGTTAGGATAGGAATCACATTCTACACTCCCCTTGTCCGTATCTCCAAAAGTGGTGCGAGGGCTTACTCAGGAGACGGATTTTGTGATGAGCAGGTCTTGTGGATAAGGGAGCCAACCACTTTATCCTTCCACCGGAGATGGTCGGCACACGGTGCCATGTACTCAACAGAAAATCATCCGGTTCCATAGAAGGTTGGAGTCAGCCAAGACACGGCAGCCCTTCTTTAACTGAGTTTGGGTACCATTGTTTTCTTCTACTTCCCCCCCAGTTATTTTTGCACGCATACATTGCTAACAAGTACCACCTGCGCTCTCTCTCCCAGTCAGCACACAGTTGGAAAGTGAGGTTTCATCTGGCAGTTATTGAAAAGCTAGTTTTAAGACTGGTGGCAGAGGCGAGTGTTCGAGCTCCACAAATGTGGTTCTATTTCCAAACAGAAACTTGTCCCAACTAGGATCCATTCACCAATGCCAAAGTAAACATTGTTGTCAAATATGGCACAGGAAAATAAAGGGATATAGAAGCATCTTTTCTAGACATTATGATTTGGATGCTATGTCTTTCTTTGAAAGTCCAAAAGGAACACAAATATCCCTCACTGAACCCGCTGAATCCTTAACCATTAATTACGATTTACTTATAAAGGTCTTCTGTAGAGTGAACAAGGGCTCAGTATATGCAGCGGCAGCTTGATTTTCCTTCTTTTGACATCTGCTAAAAATGAGCTATGATATCATCAATCATATTAACCCTGTGGTATTGTGTTATTCCTTGGGTGTTCCCAGATTTCATCTGACAGCTTTTTCTAGGATTCAAACCATAAACACTTTCTCCAGAGACTGTAATGAGAGGTACAGATAAAAATCAAGGGGACTGGAACTGATTTTAAAAGGCCAAAATACATAAATAAATAAAATAAACCAGACAACACTTGCCCTCTTTCTCTCTCTAACCCACGAAATTCATCCTTTACCAAAAGCCCCTACAAATATAAGTAGCCAATAGCCCCACTAGAGGCTGAAAATCTAGGGATGTAAGTTTAATCACCCAGAAATAAAGAAGGGGCGATTTTTGGGGGGAATAATATTAAATTTGTTATGAAATGGTATAAAGCAGTATAAGAAAATACGTATTATCATGAATTTGAGCACAATGTGATAATCTGCACAGTGATAACCAATATGAAAATTAAGCAAGAATAATGAAGCATTTTATTGGCAACTTCTAGAAGCAACTTATGTATACAATGAGGAATAGTAAGAAAATAGTTTTGTTTAAATTTTTTTTTTCAACGTTTATTTATTTTTTTGGGGACAGAGAGAGACAGAGCATGAACGGGGGAGGGGCAGAGAGAGAGGGAGACACAGAATCGGAAACAGGCTCCAGGCTCCGAGCCATCAGCCCAGAGCCTGACGCGGGCGAGATCGTGACCTGGCTGAAGTCGGACGCTTAACCGACTGCGCCACCCAGGCGCCCCGAAAATAGTTTTGTTTAAAACAATGACGTTGACCAGAGTGGCTAAAATGAACAAATCAGGAGACTATAGATGCTGAAGAGGATGGGGAGAAACGGGAACCCTCTTGCACTGCTGGTGGGAATGCAAACTGGTGCAGCCGCTCTGGAAAGCAGTGTGGAGGTTCCTCAAAAAATTAAAAATAGACCTACCCTATGACCCAGCAGTAGCACTGCTAGGAATTTACCCAAGGGATACAGGAGTGGTGATGCATAGGGGCACTTGTACCCCAATGTTTATAGCAGCACTTTCAACAGTAGCCAAATTATGGAAAGAACCTAAATGTCCATCAACTGATGAATGGGAAAAGAAATTGTGGTTTATATACACAGTGGAGTACTACATGGCAATGAGAAAGAATGAAATGTGGCCTTTTGTAACAACGTGGATGGAACTGGAGAGTGTTATGCTAAGTGAAACAAGTCATACAGAGAAAGACAGATACCATATGTTTTCACTCCTATGTGGGTCCTGAGAAACTTAACAGAAGACCATGGGGGAGGGGAAGGGAACAAAAAGTTAGAGAGGGAGGGAGCCAAACCATAAGAGACTCTTAAAAACTGAGAATAAACTGAGGGTTGATGGGGGGTGGGAGGGAGGAGAGGGTGGGTGATGGGCATTGAGGAGGGCACCTGTTGAGATGAGCGCTGGGTGTTGCATGGAAACCAATTTGACAATAGATTTCATGTTAAAAAAAGTAAAAATAAAACAATGACTTTGATATGAAAACATCATTTTCTCCTACTTTGAACTTTTTATGTTTCTCTTTTCGGATATCTACCCACAACCCAAGAGTGTGGAAGCCCACTTCCAATCAAATCTCAAAATATTGTGTGTGTTTGGTGAAGCTCTGGAATGCTTGTTTGAACTGTAGACAACAAAATAAAATAAGGAGGATTGTGTCACACCAATTTATCTGAGGGATTTTCAATCCATTTCATACTAAAGAAATATATTCTTTTAGGATTACTCATCGCAGGGTAAGCACCCAAGAGACTTTACAAAGACCTTTGTGATCTTGAGGCTGTGAGTTCAAGCCCCATGTTGGGTCAGCTAGCCTTTCATCCCATTTAGTTCTGAGGCTTCCTGGGTAAAATGAGCTATCCACATGCACTGTGCAGCCATAGATCCAATCAGCTGGCCACCGAGCCCCGGCAGCTTCACGCGTGTGGGTGAAAGTGATGTGTGCCATTTCCAGGCTTGGCCCGTAAGAGCTGCAAACATGCGATTCCCTCCATTCTTTCTTCTTTGTTCGTGACCTTGGAAGCTCTCTGTGGAGCATAGTGGAGCCACAAGGTGGAACGAGGTCAGCCCCCTGAATCATGGAGAGCGACCCGGCAACTGGAAACACCCATTTGGGACTTTAAGCGGACAAATGATAAACCGCTGATACTTGGGAGTTTATTTATTAGAGCAGCTAAAGGTACTTTTGTGGCTACAAGTTTGAACTAATTTAGAAGTGATTCTGAATTGTTTTTTAGGTCTGAAGGCTAATAGGTCTATGGAAATGTTGGGTCAAAGGTATCTCTTAATAATTCCCACAAAGTGGGGCCCCTGACTGGCTCAGTCAACAGAGCATGCGACTCTTGATCTTGAGGCTGTGAGTTCAAGCCCCATGTTGGGTATAAAAATTACTTAATAATAAAATCTTTAAAAAATAATAATAATTCCCACAAAATAACTCCAGTCATTATGAAAAGGTCATCTTCCTAAGACCTGCGAGCCAGCTTTGACATAAGGAGGTTGAATAGTTTTAGAATAAAAATAACAAAGATATAATACAAAGCTTGGGGGCTCACATACATCACCGGTTATATCATCTTTCCATGGTTGAAACATTTCCATGGCAAAAATTCTAGTCACTTAATAGGTTCAACTTACAAATGAACCTCAGAGCCTTATTGAAACCGAATTCTTACTTGCAGACCACATGAAGAATTGACTTCCAAAGGAACAGTCCCCAATTCTATATGACTTTTGCATCACACTGAATCCCTAATAGATAGAGTTGGTCTTCTTAACGGGAGGTAGTGACCATGGAGGAAGAAGGAAGAAGAAAATAGTACATATTCACAATGAATCAAGTTTTTGTAAATGTTTATTTATTTTGAGAGAGAGAGAGAGAGCGCAAGCAGGGTCGGGGCGGAGAGAGAAAGAGAGAGGCAGAAAGAGAATCGCAAGCCTGATGTGGTGCTCCAACTCACAAACTGTGAGATCATGACCTGAGCTGAAATCACAAGTTGGACGTTCAACCGGCTGGGCCCCCAGGTGCCCCTTGAACCAAATTTTATGACCCAAGGCACCACTCTCCTGTTCATGAAGACATACACGTTCCTGGACATCCCCATTTTCTTCAAGTACCTTATAAATAGTTACACAAAGAGGTAAAAGTCATAGACAACAATCCCAGCAAATTGAGGTCGGCATCGTGCAAACAGCAACAGTGACAGACCACACCGTTCAGATGCTTTTGGAGGATCCAAAGTAGAATTATTTGTAGTTGGTAACTTTTGGGGTGATGCTCAACCCACAGGCTGCCGACTCTGGGAATGCCCTGCCCATTCAACAGATTCCAGGACTCCTATCTGACTACAGTGCACTGTAACAGTTGGGCAGATAAGAGTCTCCCTCTAGAGATTCTGGGACCTAGATACAGCAATGGCGGTAAGTCTGGGCCGTAACTAGACACAGGGGTATGTAAAGCGTGGTGTTTAAATGGAAAGTGGTGCTGGTCTTCAAAGGAGAATGCTGCAGGCCCATGAAAGAGAAAGGGACAGAGGCGAGGACAGGGAAGGAATGAGCGAATAAGAGAGCAAGGCTAGGTGCCTGGTAGCTCCCCTCCCCCTGGTGATAGACCCTCCTCTGGAACATGTTGAGCTCCTGGCTTTTGCTCATTGCAAATCAATGGCACCTACAAGGCTTTCTGGTACCGGTTGCCCCGGTGAGCCTTAGGTTATGCCTTTCACAAGACTTTTTCTTCCAACTCTCCCTCCTCAGTTTTCGTAATACCCTTTCCTCTGCTTTGTTATGTTTTCAGCAAGCACCTTCCACTTATCTGTAAAGATCTAGATCCAGTATCACCTCCTCTGTGAAGTTTTATCAAATTCTGCTAGATGAAGTTAGTCATTTCTGCACCTGTGTTGGCATAGTACTTTCCACATTCCTGAATTACGACTATTTGCTTATGCACCTCTCATCGCTCCAACTGGGTGCTCTTGGGTAGGGCTGGAATACACTTTTCTTTGAATCTCTAGCATCTAGCAGTGTTCGGCACATAGTAGGTTTTCATTAAATGTTCATCAAATGAATGAATCGGCACAGCCAATTTAGTTGGTGTTTACCTCCTTCGTGATGTCTTAGAACACCAAGGCACTCTTAAAAGTGTTGTGTGTGACCCTCAATATTTTGAGAAGTACCTTTCCCTTCTAAGGAACTCTGCCTCCTTGCCCTCTGTTCTCACCAAGCTTGAGGCAGGATCTTTCTGGAATACTTATCATTTTATAATTATTGTATTTTTCATGAAAACTGACTCAATCCTGCCTATGGCTAGAGTTCTTGAGCAAACAAGGCTTTTGCATTCCAAAAATCACTCCTAGGATGAGTTTACACTCAGGGAAGTTAAGTAGAAAAACAATTTGAAAAACTTCAAAAATCACTATGATTATTACGATGACTTATTATTATATTTATCAGGAGGAACAGTCCATTTTCTTGCTCAAACTAACAAGAGATGCCAGTTACAGCACAAAGCGTCCAACCGATTTGAGGCTAAGTGTGATTGACTCTATAGATTCTTTTAGAGACTGAGACAAGCCTAAAGCATCTTATCAGCATAGTGAGTGAAACAAAGCTGCATATCCTAAGTGTCGGCAGCTGGCTCTCCATCACATTGGAATCAAGATTTCCAAGCTCACTACTTTTAATCCAGGGGGCGGATACTTACTTAAAATACACAAGCAGTTTACATGGCTACAGGGCTTTTACCTTCTTGTTTCAAAGAGGAATGAGCTATTGGATCACCAGAATTGTTAATATCTAGGGAAGAAAAAAAAGAAAGGTTTTTTTTTTTTTTTTGCACGTGTATGTCTTCCTGTCTGTTTCTCTCTGGTGTGTGTCTATATATTTATACACAAAGGCAAGATGAGATGTGTAATATATGCAAGTGCATATACCCAAGTGTATGTATGGATATGTGTGCATATGTATATGTATAAATCTGAAAGAGCTCTTCTGATCTGTTGTGTTTTTTTTTCTTCTTCAACCTCTCATAAGGTGAAGTTTCATCAAACTGTATCATGTGACTCTCCAGGAACCTCACTGAACGGGTCTGACTCATCGTCTGGGAATTTTAAATAGGCATGTGCTTCCATGAGAGTTAATACTTAAAAACACACATACACACAAACTGGCAGTTGAAGAGAGAAAGAAAGAAAAAAAAAAACACAAGCGAAACTTTTGCTTGGCACAAACACTCGGGTCAGACACTGGACATTCCATATTTCACAGTTAATTACCAGGTGGAATTAATTACCTTTAAGAGTGAAGGTGGTGGCTCAGTGCTCAGGGGACAGGGGCAGTAAATCTACAGTTTATATCCTTAAATCAGCCAGGTTGGATTAAGCAGTGAAAAGAACTGCCCCTGAATTAGCTGACCCCGATTCCCCTCTGAGATAGGAGTTCTCCTCAGAACCAAGGGCTGTGTCTGCCCACTAGTGGTCAGATTGCAGAGCTGGGATCCAGACGTTCCCTAGAGGATTTTATGCCAAGTTCTATCTAGATCAACGTAGATATGGTGTTGGTCACCCAGTCTGATTTTTAAGCAACGCTTTGGGGACCTATCAACTCAGCTCTATCAGAAAAGTTAGAGTAGCAGGCTAAGTTAACTCCAAGCAAAACTTTTCTATTTGCCAACGTTCCTTAAAACCCTTATTGATGAGTAAGCTTTGCAGTGGAAATTATATTGTTAATCTATTACCAAAGGATCAACTGCATTAATAACACCTAGTATAAATAAACAGCTTTCTTCTCTCTTTGCTCAGACATCCACAGACATAAAATATTTCTCAGACATAAAATACCACACTGGGATAGTTTCCCGAAAATCACTAAATTGTTCTTTCATTGCCAATGGAATTAATTGGAAAAAACTCAGCTTGGAATTAGAACTTTTCCACTAATTGGTACCAACCTATATTTTCATCATTATCTCCATTAAGTCACTAAAAAAAATCCATATACAGGCTAAACTCAGGTGAACACTTCTTAGCAGAATATTTCCAGTTTGTTCCCTATGCTTTGCCCATGACTGCCCATTTGAACTACATGCCATGTTCTAATATCTACCTATACAAATAATACCTTTAGTTCAAATGTACACACACACACACACACACACACACACACACACACACAGCTTTTTCTTTCTCTTAAAATCAATTCATTCAAGGTCTAGCCATTGTAATATGCCTAAAATTGAAGTTGCCCCAAATAATTCCACCAGATTCAAGCTGTCTTATCAGCTTCCTCAAGAAATACACATTAGGATAGTTTCAGGTTTCAAAGTCCAAACTTAGAACATAAAAATAAAACAATTCCCCCATTTGATTATACTGCCTCCAAATGCACTCGGTACAAAACACATCAAAAGAGGAAAATTAATTAGACAATCAAGCTAGGAACTGCCAAGAATTGAGCAATTATACTTTTTAATCTCTTCTCTCTAAAATATTATCAGAAATCATATTTCAGACACAAGAGAAGGATGTAACTGGTCCATAGGGAATAGTTGATAGCGTCACGTAACTCGGAAGGATTTTTCACTTTTTTTATCATAAAACGGTGTTTTCAAAAACACTACAATTTCTTCTTTTATTCAAAAACCAGTTATCGAGCATGTTTCCTGTTTCAGGCCACGGGAGAGGCATTTGTAGATACATGTATGGAATATCTATCATCAGTTATGGTTGTGATTCTTTGCAAACTGACCAAAGGTTTATGTAGATCTTTGCTATGATATCAACTATGACCAGGCAGATAAGCAACCAGAACATATTAAATCATTATTTTGACTGTTTGCTCACTGATCAGACCCATTGTTCATGGAAATACGGTGTAGTCATTGAAAAAACCCAATAATGAATAAATTATATGTATATTGGCACTTATCATCGGTTTATGTGCCATTCATTATACTTCCTTAGGAAGAAGACAGGGGTAATTGGAATAAAAAAAGGATAAAACAACAGAAATGTAACAGAAAAAAATAACACCATGACTCTTCATGATATAAACGTATAAAAATGTCTAATCTTAGGCACTGGTGGCTCAAGAAAATGGGAACGATTTGAAGGCTACTGTCTTTCAGAAATATTTTATAAAGTTACCTATAAAAAAGAATAAAGTATCTGTGCACAGATTTTCACAAGACATTTATTTCTCCAATCCACCATAATGATGTGACATAAAAGGAAATAGTAGGTGACAGATAAGGGCTGTCACAAATAAGTGTAATACAGAAGAGCAGGAGGTTAAGGTTAAAAATTTAGCCCTGTTTTTATATGTAGCCTAGAGCGATAGGGTTCCCTTATCATCCAGGCTGTATACATTCCCTTTCAAATAAATTTTTATATAAGAACAGTGGTGTCCATGTCGACACAACTACCTGCTATCGCAATGTGGAGCGGAATATTACAGGCATGTTTTTCAATTTTTCATGATACTTTGGTCACATGAGATAGACTTCCAGAGAAGCACTAGGGAATAGTTTTAAATGCAGTCTCCTGTTGTTAGAGTACACAAACTATATAAAGGACCTATACAACTCAACACTAGAACACAAATAATCTAATTAAAAAATGGGCAGAGGACATGAACAGGCATTTCTCCAAAGAAGACATATAGATGACTAACAAATACATGAAAAGACGCTCAACATCACTCATGATCAGGGAGATGCAAACCAAAACCACAATGACCTATCATCTGCCACCAGTCAGAATGGCTAAAATAAAAAATGAGAGAGACAGCAAGTGGTGGCAAGGATGTGGAGGGAAAGGAACCAACCCTCTTGCACTGTTGGTGGGAATGCAAACTGGTACATCCACTGTGGAAAACAGTATGGAGTTTCCTCAAAAACTTAAAAATAGAACTACCCTACACCCCAGCATTTGCACTACTGGGTATTTACCCAAGGAATACAAAAAACACTAATTCAAAGGGATACATGTACTCCGGTGTTTATTGAAGCATCATTTACAATAGCCAAACTATGGAAGCAACGTAAATGTCCACCGACAGATGAATGGGTAAAGAAGACATGTTGTATGATGGAATATTATTCAGCCATAAAAAGAATGAAGTTTTGCCATTTGCAAAAACATGGATCTAGAGAATATAATGCTAAGCAAAATAAACCAGTCAGAGAAAGAAATACCCTATGATTTAACTTATATGTGGAATTTAAGAAATAAAACAAATGATCATAGGGGAAAAAAGAGAGAGGCAAACCAAGAAACAGACTCTTAACTGTAGAGAACCAAGTGATGATGACCAGAGGGAAGGTAGGTGGGGGGATGCCTGAAATAAGTGATGGGGATTCAGGGCACACTTATCTTGATGAGCACTGGGTAATATATGGAGGTGTTGAATCACTACGTTTTACACCTGAAATGAATAGAACACTTCATGTTACCTATGCTGGTAACAAATAAAATTAAGAAAGTGAAAAAAAATTCTCCTGTTGATTTTGTTGACAGTGAAAATTTCATTATATGGAGGAAACCATGGTATTGTAATGCTGAAAGAGAATTTGCTTATCATTTAATCCAGTCCTCTATTTTGCAAATGGGAAAAATGAGGACCAGCATGTTTCAGTGACTTTCTCAGGGTCATATATTTAGCTGTAAAAAAAAAAAATCACAGCTAGAATACCCTTTTTTGGGAGTGATAATGCAATATGCTTTCTATAACACCACACTTCCCACTTGATATTTTGATGGTAATGTTGTCTGACTTAGTATTTGGTATGAAAGTTTTCATATAATGTTCTTTAGCAATGCATTGTTTACTATAGCATAGGACCCATGGCTTCTAACATCAAATTCAATGGCTAATCATACCAAATCTTCTTCAGTGACTGGTAGCTCCTGGGATAAAGGGAAGTTGGTATAGGTTAAAGAGATGGGTGAAGGCTACACTGCCTGTCTTAGCTCAAGCTGTATAACAAATTACCACCGACTGTGTGGCTTAGGCAACAGACATTTATTTCTGACAGTTCTGGGGTCTGGGAAGCCCAAGATCAAGGTGCCAGCTGACTCGGTGTTTGGTGAGAACTCTCTTTGTGGTTTGCAGACAACCATCTTGTATTTTCACGTAGCAGAGAGAGAGATCTCATGTCTCTTCCTCTTTTGATAAGGGCCCCACCCTCCAAGAAGTCCTCTAACCTGAAGTTAGGCCCCACCTCCAAACTCTATTACACTGGATTAGGGTTACAACAATGAATTTTGGGAGGGACATGAACATTCAGTCCAGAATTGTTCCCAGAGAGGAGAAAAGTGCTGTGAGTGGTTACAAAGTCTGTACATTCTCAGAAATCTTCTAGCACTTCAGCACAAGTGGCCATGGGTTCACTGAAGGTAAGAGAACTTTCTTTTCTCTCTTGTCAAAATTTTAAATTCATCTTTTTAGACTGTGCTATTAAAAAAATTGCTATTTACTCTTTTTTTTCTGGGTGGGAAAGTAATACGTGCTATCTGCAAGTGTGCTGAGAGACTAGAAAGAAAGAAGGAAATAAAAAATCACCTATAATGTCATCACTCAAAGATAAAAACAATTCAAATGTTAAGTATTTTAGTATTTGGGGGATAGGCTTAACATATGTATACTTTTTTTTTATTCAGAAGGCAAAAGAAATCTCAGAGAGTTCTAATTAAGTAAATGTTTTACGGTAATTTTATTAACATTTTTTCATGAATGGGGTAAAGTTGTAGAAGAATACTACTCTACGGAAATGTTCAAAGTCTGGTGCTGAGATAAAGGCAGTGAGTTTTGTTGTAGAAAAGAGGTGGAGAGGCCGGGCTACTCACAACAGTGCACTTCGTTTCAAAGTGCCCGTGGCCACTCACTCCCGGACTTACGTGTAATGGCCGCCTTTTTCAATGTTGACTGGGCAGATTCCTCACCGGTCAAGAGCTTTCCTGCACACTGGTTATTAAAGAAGTTGGTCAGTAGCAATGTGCTTAGTGTATTTAGATTAGCTGCTCAACTCCAAGTATTCTCTGCGATGGATTCTCTCATGCATCCTTCCTCAGGCAACCTGGAGACTTCCATTAGCTTAGAACCAGTCATTTCACCTCAAATAATCTTTGCACTTCTTAGAATACCTTTATGTCAGACAGACTGCAATTTGCTTCGCGTACACAAATGAGACACCTTTTGAAAGAGTACAGTCTAATTGAAACTGTCTTGAATGTCTTTATTCTAGACAGCATCTATTACAATATCTATTTTTACATACACTTTAGATTTTTCCACTTTCAGGCTGATTAAGGTTTGAGGCATGAAGGAAAATCATGCTTTTTTTTTTTTTTTTTTACTGTTTTGGGTCATTTTAATGGCCAGTCCTTGAATGGTCTTGATCTTAAAATGGACAGTTTTTTAAAATTTTATAATAAGAAAGTGAAAACAAAGTGGAAGTGTGGGAACCCACATACTTTCTGTCTCTTGAAACTGATCATATGGAGAAATGAAAGACTGATTCATGATGTTTTGAGCATTCAAACAGGCGTATTCTTTCAGAATATAAAAAGATTCATTTTCTGTCTGTCGGCTATGGCTTCTTTCAGCTTTTTGTGTTTAAAAGCATTTTGTGAGGCCCTTTATCACTCTCTTCACACATTTAAGACAGTGTTAAAAGCACAAATAATCAGTATTTATTGAATGCCCTACTATGTGAGTCTAGACTTCAGACCAGAATAGAATAGACTTCAGAATGAGGTTTCATTTCCATTTCTCAGGCTTTGCTCGTATTTGCTTTTTAGTACTTTCAACTTGACATCATTGATTCTAGGCCATTTCTCACTTTCCCTCCAGAGAATCACCTCCTTCTCTCTCTTCCAAGCTCACTTCTTAATCCTTTGTTGTTGTTTTTCGTATTGATTGTTTGTTACACAGGTAACACATGAATAAATTATCCACCGTGAAAGATTCAAGCTATACAGACTCATGTAGGACACACAGTACAAGTGACCCTCTCATCACACATGAACCCAATTTCCTTAGCAGAAATTATCTCGGGTGAGGCTTCTTGTCTTTTTTCTATTCGTATATGAATACATATGCCACATTAAACACAAATGAGACCACAAAACGGGCATTGTTCTGTGACACGTTTTTTTCATTTAATGGGTGGCTTTGGAGTCTGGTTCTGAATAGTACATTAGTCTATCACTTTCTTAATTGTCGCATAGCATTTCAGGATATGTGATACTTTATATTTTATCTAAAACTCTCCTTTTAGGCATATTTAGTTCTTCTCGTTCTTTTAACAGTTTAAATAATACACAGCAAAACCTTTATTCATATATCATTACGCACCTATTTCTGTGAGAATGATGGCATGGAATCCCATTCTGGACCCAAACGTGCGTATTTAAATTTCCATAACTTCCGACAAATTGTTCTCAAATCGTTTTGCATGCCCATCACCATTCTATGGCAGCCCCATTTTTAAAAAGCTTTACCAGCACAGAACATTGATGCTGGTGTTAGTTCAGTCGGCATAATCAAAACCATACCAGTTACTTCGTGTGAGCGGATTCTTAAGACATTTCAGACATGGAATCCTTAGGCCTTGGTACTGGCTTGGATGATCGGGGAGGGGAAAGTGGTACCACTGGTGAATCCGATGCCTCTAACTTATAAATTGAATGGCTAATGGAGCCAGTCACGGAGACAAACAAGAAATCTTAAAAATGAGTATTCACGAATTGAATTCAGCAGCTTTTGAGGTCAGATAAGAACGCAACATGAGGCATTGGCTGAAGGAATTGGAAGACTGGAAAAGACAAAATAAGAAGTAGAAGTGGAAGTCATCGGGCTCCTGGACTCCGGTTGAGCGTCTGACTTCGGCTCAGGTCACGACCTCAGAGTTCCTGGGTTCGAGCCCCGCGTCGGGCTCTGTGCCGACAGCTCGGAACCTGGAGCCTGCATCGGATTCTGTGTCTCCCCCTCTCTCTCTGCCCCTCCCCCACTCGCGCTCTGTCTCTCACAAAAATAAATAAACACTTACAAAAAATTTAAAAATATATAATTAAAAGTTTAGGTTATAGTTTTCTAGGCATAATATTTTGTGGGATTCCATTGTCTAGGAACATAGTGGTGATGGTTTCATGAATGCACACTTACCTCCTCAAGTTGTATAAAGTGAATATGTACGGCTTTTTATATATTAACCATACCTCAAGCAAGGGATTTAAAAGCAATTCAGAACAAAAAAAAAAAACCCTATAAAAACAAACATATTAGAATTAGAAAAATTCAGAGATTAGTGACTGAATAAGGGAGTTTTGAAGAGATGTGACAAAATTCAAGGAGGGAATCAGAAATTATAGAAGAAGTTGTGAAATAAATATCTGATTAAAAAGAGCGTAAGAGAGAAAAAAACATGATAATGCCTTAAGAAAAGGAGAAGATGGGAAGAATATATTTTTTTGCGGGGGGAAGAATATTTTTAAGTCAAGAAGATTTTTAGAGAAAGTGATAAGGGTACAAAATTAGTGGGGGGAAAAAAGGACCAATATATGTATAATAAGTTTTCCTGAGAAAGAAAACCAAAGCAATAGAATAAAACAAATACTAAAAAATATGATTCACAATAATGTTCCTGTCATGAAAGCAATCTAGAAATATGTATTGAAATGCACTTCATTTACCAAATAACTGGCCCAAAATTGCCAATACCAACGTACAGCCTCAAAAATTATTGGACTTTAAAGAAAAAGAAAAAAAAGGGGCAATTGAACAAAAAGAAGACTAAGTCATTCACACAAGAAACAAAACCACATTGTCAATCTGCTTTATACCAGACGTCAAAGGAGTAGGACACTTGAGATACTCAAGAAAATATGAGGTACAATTTTGTGTTCTGGCAAAATGTACTTTAATTCCAAAGGCTACACACAGACCATTATGAGCATCTAAACACTGAAGCCATATTGTTCCTTGGGTCCTTATTAAGGAATTTCTTAGACAACAAGCTGCAGAATTTGGAGCGATTGGAAAGGCATCAGCCAAAGGACAGGTAGGTTTTCAAATGCCATGATTGTAGAATACCAAGGAAAAAGAAGTTTTTTCAAAACCAACGTAAAAGGCAGATGATTTTCAAATATGCAATAGTTAGATCAACCACTAAATTTTCATCAGCACCAATGGAATCCAGAAGACCACGGAATAACGTATTTAATGTACTATAAGGAAATAACTGGCAACCATAAAGTCTGTCTTCAGGAAACAATAACTTCTACAAATGATGTTAAAGTCATTTTTCGGCCAACCAAACCCACAGCAGATTGCCTCCCTAAGACCCTAATTAAATGTCTAAAGGCAGAAGAAAATGAAGCCAGATGGGGGGTCTGATGTCAGAGGGATGAAGACCAAAGAAAATGGTAAATGTGTGAATAAGTCTAAGCAAATATAATCAAACACTAATCGTATAATGCAACAATAATACTATCTGGGTGACAAAAAAATTTAAAAACCTCCAGATAATACTAAAACAATGGATAAAAATAGCAACGATCAGGGGACTTTGAGGGTAAGACACGTAAGTTATTTAATGGTAACTGTGATATCCTTGAGTGTTCCCTTTATCATGATTTGTATATATTATATATTTTATATATCATTTTCGTGTTAATAAAAAACAAATTTCAGGAAGAAAAGCACCACTATACCTCTTAATGGTTGGTTCAAATCATTAATTATTTGATTATAACTCGAGTTACTTTTTTTCCATGTTTATTTTTGAAATATAAAGATATGGAACATGAGTAGGGGAGGAACAGAAAGAGAGGGAGGCACAGAATCTAAAGCAGGCTCCAGGCTCTGAGCTGCCAGCACAGAGCCTGATGTGGGGCTTGAACTCACGAACCGTGGGATCATGACCTGAACCGTGGGACCATGACCTGAGCTGAAGTCAGAGGCTTAACCGACTGAGCCACCCAGGTGCCCCCTGAAGAGCTACTTGTTTTTTAACCTGTTGTCAAATATATTAGCTATGTATGATATGCCTAATGAGAAAGTATGATTTTCCTCAAAGATCCTGATATGTCTCATGCCTTTCAGGCTACATTTAAGAAAGAAAAAAGAAAAAACAAAACAAAAAAACAGCCTTTCTTTTGCTCTGGAAGTTACAGTTGGAATAAGGCTAAAGTCGAAGTCATATGGAGTGTTAACCACTTTCCTTATTAGCCATGTGATTTCCCCAGCTAATTTCTCCCCTTTCTTTTCTATATATTCAGATAATTACAGTCATTAGTGTTACATTGTGGTGAAGATACTATCACGATCACTGTTTTAGGTGAGCGTTTTCACGGTTCAGAAAGTGAGAAAACGCGGAAGTTTGTCCTCAGAGAGCTTTAACGGTCATGATAGGTTAAGTCAGCGCCGGGCCCGAGAAGGGAGGAGTGGAGACAATGAAAGAAACAGCTCGAAAGCTTTAAATGTAAATGAACGTTAATCATGAAAAACACTGATTAAAGTGTAATGATGTAAAAGTTAATCTAGCTACTATGCAATTAACTCAAAATTACAACCATATATTGTATGTGTAATCACATCCTAAGAAACATATTACATTTTAAAAAATGAAACCACTTTAACAGGATGCTTATGGGAGCCTGCTGACAGATAGCTATACCAATTTGATAATTAACTTTTTAAGGCTAGTTCACATTTTGTGTTCCTAATTAATGCCTACTTAATTTTTGATACATTCTATATTAGGTTAAGTGCCAATTAAATGCTGTGCAAGCTCTAGGAGTGGAAAAATCTCTAAACCTCCAAAACCATGTGACTTTATCATTAAATTGCTCAATAGAAATTAACTACAAAAACCAATTTCTCACTAACACCCTAATAAATTTACTCTTGAGTAAAATTATTAAGAAATAGATATGATTTTGCTGTGATGGCTCAATGAATTCGAGTTTTTACGATGATCGCTGTGATCATGGCTTCTAGTTATATAGTCACTAGGAAAAATTTCTTAAGATAACTTGACCAAAATCCCATAACAATCTCCGCAAGGTCCCAAATGATGTAATTGATTATGTCTTCATCTGCACCAGAAAGTAGCAGAGCCCAGGATTGAAATCTTATCCAAGAACACCAGGACAGGCAGTCCAGTCCGAACACCAGACCACAAATAGAAGACACAGGGTAAGACGTGAGGCAAATTTCTGTCTCATCCCATGCCTCAGATTCTCTCTTAACACAGCGGGGATGACAATGTTTATCTCCAGGTTGTAGCGGAAAGAGTTAAACAAACATGTCAGACACATGGCACACAATAGTGGTTATAAGAAACCATATTAACAGTGAATGTGCACAAAGTAGCCTAAGTTCTTTGTACAAACTCGTAATTCTCACAGTATTGCTCTGAAGGGATTTCCCCCCCCCCCCCCCCATTTTGCCGATGAGAAATCTGAGACACGGAGAGCTTAGGTAATTGGCCAAAGTTGCATTAGCTAGTCACTGGTAGAACCAAGTAATTGAACCCAGGTAGTTTGACTCATGCTGTTAACAACTGTGCCACACAGTTTAGTAAAATTAACAGGATTTACACATAATATGTTACCTATTCTCCTCTGCAGTGTGTCTGTGCTTCTCAAACTAGTGAACTCTTTAAAAAATTTTTTTTCTTTTTTTTAACGTTTATTTATTTTTGAGAGACAGAGCACGATCAGGAGAGGGAGACTCAGAATCCAAAACAGGCTTCGGGCTCTGAGCTGTCAGCACAGAGCCCGACGCAGGCTTTGAACTCCCCGATTGTGAGATCATGACCTGAGCTGAAGTCGGATACTTAACCCACTGAGCCACCCAGGCACCCCTCAAACTGGTGAACTCTTAAGCCTGCAGTATATTGAATGTTTTGTACCCTATGCTTTTATCAAAGTATGCAGTAATATGGCAAACTTCCCTGGATTTATAGTTAGAAGAACCTTAAAGGAAAGAAAATGAGCATTAATACATTTGAAGCAAGTTTTAATTTTAGGTATCTAACATATATTCTACAGTGAACTTTTTTTTTTTTTTTTGAAGTATCATATATACAGTGAAATGCCTTCATTATTAGTGTAGGGCTAAGTGAATTTTAAAGTAAGCACCGCTGAGGTGCCTGGGTGGCTCAGTTGGATAAGTGACTCTTGATTTCGGCAAAGGTCATGATCCCCCGATTTGTGAGCTCGAGCCCCACAGTGGACTCTGTGCGGAAGCGTGAAACCTGCTCGGGGTTCTCTCTCTCTCCCTCTCTCTCTCTGTCCCCTCCCCACTCATTCTCTCTCCTTCTCAAAAATAAATAAACATTAAGAAAAAATAAAACCTCTAAAGCAAGCACATCCATGACCAGCACCTACATCAGAAATGCCAGCAAAGGCACCCCAGACGCTCGCTCATGATTTCTTTCACTCACCGTCTCTTCCCCAAGGTCAGTCACGATTTGATTTCTAATGTCATAGATTTTTTTTTTTGCCTGTTTTTGAAATTTATAAACGGAAGCAAACCCTGTGTATTATTTGTCTCTTGCTTCTGGCTTTGCTCATTTAATCTTATATTTGTGATATTTATCCGTTTAGTTTGTCAATAGTTGCATTTTCCTTCTTCTTATTGCTGTGTAGCGTTCATTGTATGAAGAAGATACCACAATTTAGTCATCTATTCTATCATTGATGAGCATTTAGTTTATTTGTAGTTTGAGGCTATTTGTTTTAATGTTTATTTATGTAAAGAGTTGGGGAGAGGCTATGTGAGAGAGAGAGAGAGAGAGAGAGAGAGAGAGAGAGAATTACAAGCAGGCTCTGAGTTGTCAGTGCAGAGCCCGACTTGGGGCTCCATCCCACCACTCTGGGATTGTGACCTGAGCCAAAATCAAGAGTCAGAGGCTTAACCGACTGAGCCACCCAGGCACTCCCAGTTTGGAGCTATTATGCATTGTGATGTTATGGATATTCTTACAGTTGTTTTTTGGTGAGTATATGCACACAGTGCTAGTAGGTCTATCCTAAAGCCGGAAGTGCTAGGTCATGGGGTTGGTATAGGGTGACTGTCCCAGCCCTACTTCCGAAAGTCCTGTGTCTTGGGAAACCCTTAAGGCCGCATGAGCCAGGACAATGGGTCGTGTTATGTGTGCTAGATATGTGCCTTCTCATCATTAGCAGGCACTGCCAGGGTTTTCCGAAATAGTTGTACAAACTTACTTTCCTGAGAGCTGTGTCTTCCCATTCGCACCAGCGCTTGGGATTAACTCTCTTTCATTTTACCCATTTTGCTCGATCCATAATGGCATCTGCCTGCAGTTCTTGCGAATCATGGATTTGAACATCTTTCGCAATTGGGCTCTTTTCTTCGTGACGTTTCTGTTCAGAACTCCTGCCCATTTTTATTTGATTCTGCCTTCTTATCATTGATTTGGTGGCTGTACGCGCTGCAGATGACATACCCCGTTCCATGTCTTGTGTTTTTATTTGCTCAGTGATGTCACTTATTGAACAGCAACTACTATTTTTAATGCAATCCAATCTCTCATCTTTTCCTTCATAGAAAATAGTTTTTGTCACTTGTTTTAGAAATCTTTGACTGTCCCAAGGCCATAAAGTTACTGTCTTTGCTATTTTCGAGAAGATTCATTCTACCTTTTGCGTTCAGATCTTCATTCTCCTTGGAATTGACTTTTATATGAGGTATAGATAAAACTTTGTCTTTTAATATATGGATATTACATTTGCCCAGTACCATAACATTCCAACTGCTCTGCAATGATAATATTTTCATAAATTAAGAGTCTACTTGTATCTTTTGATTTTTTTCGATACTACGTATTCTGTCCCATTTTTCTATTTACTTATCCTACATCTAATACCACATGATTTGGGTTAGTATAATATTATAGTAAATCTTGATACCTTATTGAAAAGGTCTTCCCCCATGGTTCTTCTTCAGGCATAGAAGCCATTTTTGGCACTTTGACTTTTAACATACATTTTGGAATTAATTGCCAATTACCGTACAATAAAAATTGCGAGATCTTTATTGGGATCACATTAGATCTTTAAATCAATTTGTAAGTATATGACATTGTTATAATACTGAGCTTTCTAATTCATGAGAAGGGCCATTTTCATTTACACGTCCATTAGCCCATTCAATAAATTCTTGGAATATAGAGGTATTTTACATATTTTGTTAGCTTTCCTTTCTTTTAAGTTTATTTACTTATTTTGAAAGAGAGAGAGAGAATGTGAGCGGGGAAGGAACAGAGAGAGAAAGAGGGAAAGAATCCCAAGCAGGCTCCATTCTGTCAGCATAGAGCCCGACACAGGGCTTGATCTCATGTTAGTCTCGATGGTATTTGATACTTTGTTACTTTTGTAAATCGTATCATTTTTAATTAGCTTTTATCTATCTGCTTGTTGCCAACATATAGAAAATCAATTGGGTTTTGTTTAGGAAACTTGTATTCGGCAATCTTGCTAAACTCTAATAACTAGAATTATTAATTACTAAAATTTGTCTGTATAAGTTTTGTAATTTTCTACTAATATAATCATATGTATAGATAAGGGTAGTGCTATTTCCTCTTTTGACTCTATACAACTGAATAAACAGTATTGAACACATAGGTGATTCTGGGCATCTTCATTTCGTTTCCAATCTCACAGATAAAAATGTAAATATTTTACTGCTAATACAAAATTATTCTTAGGATTTTTGTGGACAGACTGTCAGGTAAGATATGCTTCTGTTCAAATTTAGTAGAACTTCAAAATGTTTTTCAAAATGGTGTGCCGATTTATATCTCTTCTGCGTGTAAGAATTGCCATCCCATCTCATTCTTGACAATATTTGGTGTTGATAGTCTTTTTCTAGTCCGCTAATACTTCCGCCATGGGTACTGATTCCTAAGAGATCATTTTTTTTCTGCATCTATAAAGATGACAATATGACTGTCCTTTATTCCATTAGTCTAAAGAACCCCACTGATTAATTTTATGGTTATGTCATCTTTGCATTTCTGAAGTAAGCGCAAGTTTATCATAATGTGTTATCCCTTTTAATATATTGCTGAGGGGGCGCCTGGGTGGCGCAGTCGGTTAAGGGTCCGACTTCAGCCAGGTCACGATCTCGCGGTCCGTGAGTTCGAGCCCCACGTCAGGCTCTGGGCTGATGGCTTGGAGCCTGGAGCCTGTTTCCGATTCTGTGTCTCCCTCTCTCTCTGCCCCTCCCCCATTCATGCTCTGTCTCTCTCTGTCCCAAAAATAAATAAACGTTCAAAAAAAAAGAAAATTAATATATTGCTGAGTTTTGTTAACAGTCTGTTTATGATGATTTCATCTAAGATTGCCCATAATTTTCTTTTCTTATAGTATCATTGTAAGGTTTTGGTTTATAAGCTATACTGGACTCTTAAGACAAAATGAGAGGAGTTATCCCTCTTCTATTTTTTGCATGAGTTTGCGCAAGTTTGGTGTTAATTTTTTGCTAAATATTTACTAGAATGTGTTGGAGAAACTATAAAGTTTTTTTTATTTGTTTCTTTTTGGAAAAATTTATAAATACAGACCAAAAAAAATTCAGTGATTGTTTGGATTTTCGATTTCTTTTTGTGTCCAATTAAGAAGACTTTTTCAGGACCTTTCTATTTTGTGTAAAATTTCAAATTCATTGACTTGGAGTTTTCCGTTGTATCCTATCATGGTGTTTTAAAAATGGTAGGTTCTCTAGTGATGTCATTCCAATTTGACTTTGGTCATTTGTACATTCTCTCTAACATATATGTGCACACACTTACATGCACCAGGCACACCCGGCATTATTGAGCTTAATTAATTTTTTGTAGAGGCAATTTATTGCCTCATTGTTTCTTTCCATTGTATATTTCTTAAAACATAATTAATATCTTCCTTTTTCTTTTATATTTTGTCCTTCCTACTTTTTGGGGTTTAAGTGGACATTTTTTCCTAATTTCTGTCATGGATGTCTATTTTATTGGTTTTTCTGCCTCTCTTCATTTTCCATTACACTGGAAACTTGAACTTGTACAAGTTCAAGGCTATGTATTTACCCATTATCACTGCTTTAGCTACATCCCATTTTGAATTTTCATTATCATTTAATTCAGAATAATTCTTAATTTTCATTATGACTTCATTGACACATAGGTCATTTAAAGGTATATTGTTTAATTTTCAAGTATTTGGGATTATAAAAATTCTCTTTGTGTTACTGACTTATAGCTAAATTTCATTGCCACCAGAGAGCATAATCAATTGATTTCAATTTTGTGAGAATTGTTGAGACTTACTTAAATGCTCCATGTGTATTTTTGATTATGAATAAAGTGGCTTGTAAGGACTAGTTTTGGCTTTATATGTTTTAGCTATGTTGCATAGTATAGAGCATTTAGAATAGCTGTATTTCTTGTTAAATTAAACCTTTTATGATTATGAAGGGTTCTCTTTCGAAATCTAACACATGCTCTCCAATTCCTTGTCTCTCTACTTTAGTTGCTACTGTTGAATACTTGCTGTGTCTTGAAATTCCCTCTTTTTTGGCTTTATATATACCACATTTCTCTTGTTCTTCTCTGAGCAGTGCTTTCAAAGGTTCTTAGGGTCTCCTTCTTAAGACCATCCTTTGAACACTGGTTTTCTAAGTGTTCTGTTTTAAGTCCATTGTTCTTCTTATTCAACTCACTCTACTGTGGTATTTTTTAAATTGTGCCATGATGCCAGCAACTCCCAAACATATATCTTTATGTGTGATCTTCCCTCTGGTGTAGACTTTGAAATCTTACAGTCTGTTATAAAATCCACTTAGACATTCCACAGGTACCTCATACTTAAAATGTCCGTAAGAATGATTGCTTTCATGTTCTAAGATCTTCCCCTTCGTCAGAACTTCTGATTTCATTTAATGAAACAATAAATCTTTTCATAAGTGCAACAATAGTCATTTTAGGTTCTTTTATTGTAAGTTTGGTCACGGAGCCATAGAACCCTTGTACGAGTGAATTCTTGCAAGTATGTTAATTACAGAAAGGCAGAGTAGCTATTTTTCAATGTGTTGAATTGTGTGTGTTATTTGGAGTTACAGACGGCAGCTGTGGAGCTTGGATTCCTATTTTTCCCCCCTTTGGCTTCCTCTTTGCTATTGATCTTGGTGACAACTGTAAAAGCACAGTTGTAAAATCATTTACTTAAACCTGTTCCCACCCAGACCATCTTTCCTAATTGGCAATAAACATCAACATGTGATGGTTCAATTACAACTGCTTCTCTTTCTTCTCTCATCCAGATGCCAAGCTGTTTCTCACTTAAATGCTACTTCTCACAAGGTTTTGTTTCCTTGAAATTCAATTCCCTGTTCCTCAATTGGTAATCCCTTTCTGTTCTTTAAAATTCAACTGAAATGTAATTTCCTATAGGACTTCCGAGCCCTGTGATATGATCTAAACATCTCTCTCTCTCAGTAAGTTCTTACAAGAGCTTGTGGAAACATGTAAGTCATTTTTCAAATCACATGAAAATTAGGCTCAGAATTCCTTAAAGGCAGGCTACACACGTATTTTTTGTTCTATCTCTACTGCTTAGAGTTCAAGGCATATGGAAGATATCAGTAAATGCTTGTTGAAATGTTGAGCTTAACTGCCTGGTAGTATATGATTTCAAAACCTGTATCAGAAAACTCAGTATTTTATAAAATCATCTTCTAGATTACAAAGAATTTTCGACTCAATTTTTTTCTAATTTGAGCTCCACAAAAATTCCATAAAATGAAGCACAACTGTTATTTACCCAATTTTACCCTTAAGGAAAGGGGTGGGGGGAGCTTAGAAACACATCATGTCACTACCTAGTTAAACGTAACCTCAGAGCTAGAAACTATGTCTTTGGAACATGAAACTCAGCATTTCTTGGAATCTAATACATTTTTATTCATTATCAGATTATCAATGATTTTTTTTTTTTTTTTTTTTTTTTGGTTTCAAGTTGTATCACTTTTACTTTCAACAATTCCTTGGAGTTTTCAGACAAGTCAGTGTTTTGATAATATCCAAGGAAGTGAAATGATTGTGACTATAGTATCGTTTTGATAACATGGCATTTTACTTTTGCCTATTTGCATTTTCAAAATGCTTTATTTTCCCTCCTCAAATACTCCTATATATTCATTAACAGGGGCTCACAGCCATCCGATGTTCGTTTTATGGAATTTATTTTTCTGGGGCACCTGGGTGGCTCAGTCAGTTAAGCATCCGACTTCAGCTGGGGTCATGATCTCACAGTGCATGGGTTCCAGCCCCACGTCAGGCTCTGTGCTGATGGCATGGAACCTGCTTCAGATCCTCTGTCTCCCTCTCTCTCTGCCTCTCCCCTGCTTACACTCTCTCTCAAAAATAAATAAACATTAAAAAAGAAAAAAGAATTTATTTTCCTTAATACCCAATGTCAGCTGTAAGTACCGCATGGGAACTTCTTCCTGGACACACACCTCTCTCTCTTAGTCGATACAGATTTGGATTTGTTTTCTTAGAATTTTTGGTTGTTTTTTAATCTGTCTTGGATAATCTTTTTATGCTGGCCTTCTTGTGAAGAGCCTGCATATCTGTCTCTTGATTTATGCTTCTACTTTATACAAGTTGCAATTTCCTGTAAAGATTAAGATAACACTTGTCTGATCTGCCAGAGGTGTTGCCTCTATATTTAAATAGGAATATTTTACTTTGTTCTATTTTTTTCCTTGCTGTTCTCAGAGCAAGGGCATTTATCTTAAATGGTCAAATAATTCATGTGTATAAGAGGAAAATAAAAATACCTGACCTCATTTAAATTTTAGGCATGGGCTTCCAGACGGTCACAATTATTGCTGTGGGACATTTTGGCCTAGAACTTCTTTTAAAAAGGTTTATTGAGCCTAGATTTGTCATCAACTTTCGTGAAAATCAGATGTTTTCTGCTATCTGAAATATTTTGGCCTAATTTCAAGCCAAAAATCTGGTACGCTGTGGATATCTTTACTTATGAAAATTATCTAGGATTATTATTTTATGCATATTTTCTGAATGAAATATGGAAATTTCACCTGATTTTAATAATAATAAGTTATAGCCTGATAAATAAATCACTTTAGATAATTTTAAGTTGATTTAAATCTTCTAATCATTCTCTTAGGTAACCTCATGCTACTCAAAAAAAAATCTTTATTAACAAGTAAAATTGTATTAATTACTACTGAATGCTGAGAGAGTGTTCTTAGGCGTTCATTTCTTGTCAGCCAAACCCTTGTCTAATCTTCTTTTTAGCTAAAATGAGCTACTTCAGAGCAGGGACTTGTCGTAATGACCATGGTACTCCCAGTAACTGGAATATTTTTTGCCACATAATCAGCATTAGTAAAAGTTTGTAGAAAAAAATCTTAGCTTCCCCCATAAAACAAAAGTAAAAAAAATCAATATTGGAAGGGTCTTAATAGGTCTATCTACTGAAAAGTTTATCATAAAATTTCATTTCTGTTTTTGCTATATGAATTGGGCTAAGTTGACGGGGGAGATGGGAGGAGAATGGTGATATTTTAGATGAGTTCCTATTGCCCATTCCCTGTCAAATAATGGAGGTAATAACTAATATCATATATATATATATATAAATACATATACATACATATATAAATATATATGTCTATACACATATATTGCTTAAAATGTTGAAACGAAGAGTCAGTTTATTCTTTATTCAATGAAACTATAACTTTTTTTTACAGTTGATCTGAAAATTTTGACTGAGTTGACTGAATGCATATAGTAATAAGTTAAGGTTAAAGCATAATTAAGCACGTACTTTGTGAATAATGATGGATGTTTTTATCATAGCCCTTTGTATCCCCAGAGGGTCATATTCACAGTCTTAACAGAAAACCTCACAAACCTCATTCTATTCCTTCCTAGTTGAATGAACTTAGCCAGCTCACAAGACCTCTTTGTAGATCTGCTAAAAAATGACTGAATATTCTCAGTTTTTAAGAGTCTCTTAGGGTTTGGCTCCCTCCCTCTCTAACTTTTGTTTTTCTTCCCCTCCCCCATGGTCTTCTGTTAAGTTTCTCAGGATCCACATAGGAATGAAAACATATGGTATCTGTCTTTCTCTGTATGACTTATTTCACTTAGCATAACACTCTTTTCACTTAGCATAATACCCTCCAGTTCCATCCATGTTGCTACAAAAGGACATATTTCATTCTTTCTCATTGCCAAGTAGTATTCCATTGTGTATATAAACCACAATTTCTTTATCCATTCAACAGTTGAGGAAGGCACCTGTTGGGATGAGCTCTGGGTGTTGCATGGAAACCAATTTGACAATAAATTTCATATTAAAAAAAACGACTAAATAAGATGACTTTAAATGGATTTGCTCTAATACACAACAAATGTGGACAAGCCAAGGTACTCCAGGGGAAAAAAAAAAGGCTCTAGCCAATACATATTCAATAAACATTTGTTGTAAAGGATATAATTAAAAATTCTCCGGGGGAACTTCTCTGTAGTGTTCCTGAATGCATTGTCACTTCGCATATAGATTTCAGTTCCATGCCTGCCTATGACATCAAGAATTGATATCTGCATATCGTACAGAAGATGTAAACATTTTACTGGGCATATTTATCTGCTCCTTATTTCGGGTAAAGCCAAGCTGCTGCTACTAACTTCTGGTCATATTATTTTTTTCTTTGTTAGGAGAAGCCCAAAAAGATTGAATTTGCACATTAAGATAATATAATTAAGGATAATGAAGTTACTATAGGGTCATTATTCAAGCAAAATCATTCCAAATAGATTGAAAAAGGAAATGAGTACAGGAAAAAAAAATTGAGAACAATCTCTGAAAGAGTCCAAAGGGCATCATCTAATATATTGTATCAGTATTCACACGGAGTTTCCACTCAAACGTTTTTACTTTTAGTTCAATGCCTTGATTTGCTTCTAATACCAAAAGTCCTCAAAAATCTATATACTCCTTTCCACTACTTTGAAGATGGTTCTGTACATCGGCTTGATGTATTGAGTCTGGGTGGGTAGGATTTGCCTGAGAAATGCCATAATACAAGGCCCCTTTGTTGTGTCTTCAACAACTTTGAAACTTGTCCCAGAAAAACTATAAGCCATGCCGCAGGGAAGACATGGCAAGGCAGATCCGGGTGTCTGTGTGTGAGAGGAAGCTCTTTTTTATTAATAAACAGGCCTTTAGTCTCCAGGGCCCATTTCCCCGGCAATCAATTCACTTAGAGAAATAAAATGTCATTTAATTGGCAGGAAAATTGCCTAAATTTTGTGTGACAAACTCAAAGAAATATATTCTGTAGATGGAAAAAGGGAAGAGAAAAGGATATAAATTAAATGTTAATTATGAAGATGATTAAAATGTAATAATATACAAAATGCATCTAGCTCCTTAGTAATTGACACAAAATTATATAAATTTGGGATATGTAATCACAATCAAAGTAATATTATAAACTTAAAAAAATAAATTGCTTAAAATTGATGCTTAGGTTCCATTGTGTTGACAGCTATCTACTAAATCTGTAGAGAATGCTAATTGGATAGGAATGGCTTGCATTTAAAAGTCAGTTCAGATTTTAGGTTAATTGGCATCCACTTCACTTGTGAAGTCTACCTTGTTAAATATAAATTTTTAAAAAATTAATGCCAATAGAAGTGAGAAAACCATTTGACACAAGGCAGCAATTAACGATATAAAACCAAAATTCAAGAATCTCAAAGTTGGTAAAAATGCAAAATCCTTTATTTGCCCTTGAATTTACAAATCAATCATATGTCAAAATGAAACGTAGGGGGAAAAAATGTAATGTAGGAAAATAACCTGCCAAATAGCATAAGAGAGATATCAGAAAATCCAGAATAAATGCAAGTACAAAGATTAAAACAGGAAATAATGAAATAAATGATGATAAAACAGCCAGATACCCTCAGAGTTTTGTACCTCTTTGTATCTTAGTTTACTACTTGAATTTATTATTGTTTAACATCTGTGAAGATTTTTTCATCTTTCATCCAACATGCTTTTGTTAATACTAAGATACGTTACATAGTCAAGTATATTCTAATCTAGAGAATGATGTTAGTGAAAAGCTCTAGTGCATCTGTTTCATAATGACACGCCTCTTCTCTTCCTCTTTATTTTCTGGGCCTTTTATATTGCAACTCAACATATGTTCATTCATAGTCTCTTGTATTTGAAGCACTGAAGTGGTTACTGGAGATATCTATCTCCTAAATCTAATATCTGTATCGCTATGAATGGCAGGTTTTAACAATTACTCGAGGACATCTCTTATTGACAATCTCCCAAGAAAAAAAAAACAGGGACACATTCAAGCATGTCTAAACGAGGAGAGATGATGTAGAGCCTTGGGGAGCTTGGCAGAGGGTACTGAGGGAACACAGAAGAGAACAATATGGAAGACAGACGGAATTTTGAAGTCCAAAAGCAATGGTGATTTTTATTGATTTTGGTGTTGTCTTACTGCCATGATTTTGGAAAAAGCTAAAGAATTTGTGAAATAGACAGATTTGAAATGAATCAGACACGGTTCTATCCCATAAGGAAGTCTCAAGGAATGGTAGACACGTGATCACCTTCATCTTGCTTAGCAGACTCTTAAGACTGTAAGTTCAAGATCTAGTCTACTTGAGTATAGATCCTAGCCCTACAACTTGATCTGTTTGTGCAAATTACTGCAATTTTCTGCCCTTGGTTTCCTCATATTTAAAATGGCAAAGATGGTAATTGAGAGTCTGGGAGCATAAAACAAACACCTGATATGATGAAGGAAGAATGAGGAGACAACTCTGAAAACACAATTTCAACAGAAAGAGCTCAAAATATATATGCATTAAATATCAAAGGACTGGGGCGCCTGGGTGGCGCAGTCGGTTGAGCGTCCGACTTCAGCCAGGTCACGATCTCGTGGTCTGTGAGTTCGAGCCCCGCATCGGGCTCTGGGCTGATGGCTCGGAGCCTGGAGCCTGTTTCCGATTCTGTGTCTCCCTCTCTCTCTGCCCCTCCCCCGTTCATGCTCTGTCTCCCTCTGTCCCCCACCCCAAAAAAAAAGTTGAAAAAAAAATAAATATCAAAGGACAAATAAAGCACAGAGGAAAGCCCAAGGCTTGAGATTAGCATCTCAATTTAGATTAGCATCTAAATTTTCCAGATTTAATTATTTTTAATGTTTATTTATTTTTTGGAGAGAGAGAGAGAGAGAGAGAGAGAGAGAGAGACAGAGCACAAGCCAGGGAGGGGCAGAGAGAGAGAGAGAGAGAGAGAGAGAGACAAAGAATCTGAAACAGTTCCAGCCTCTGAGCTGTCAGCACAGAGCCCAACTCAGGGCTAGAAACCACAAACTGTGAGATCACCACCTGAAGTCAGATGTTCAACTGAGCCACCCAGGTGCCCCTGAGATTTTCCAGATTTAAAATAAAATACACCTACAAAAGAAAGAGAATAAAGCTGGTGTAAGGAGCCTCATCATCTGCTTGATAACATGGCAGGTGTTACGGTGTGGGAGGAGGGTGTCACCTTAATGTGCTGAAAAAAATTATTTTCAAATTAAAATTCTATACCTAGCTAAAATGGTAGTCAAATATGCTAGTAAAAGCATTCTTAAATATGCAGACTCCTCACATATCTTTTTATAAGGAATAGAATAAGTATTTCTTTTTCTAGAAAAATAAGGATAGGAGTCAAGAAATAGAAATCCATGGGGAAATAAATAGCATAGGGAAAAACAAAAAAAATCATATAATTTAATTAATCAAAAAATGTCCATGGAAAGTGGTGTAGCAGGGCAGGAAAAGTTTAAATAAAGGAAATGCAGAATTCAAGGGAAGGTATACATCTATATCTATATGTCTTTAATACAAAAAGCATATAATTAGAGCAATATAAACGTAAAAGATGTTTAATAAAATTTAATACCCATTTTGATCTTTTTTTAACCAATCTAGGAAAATAATAAAAATTCTTTAATCTGATACAGGACATTGCCCAATAACTGTTGTTCACATGGCCTATAATAATGGGGAATGGTAGGAACACTCCCTTAAAAGTCATTACAAAGGCCGTAAATCCCAGAATCACCTAGGCAATAAAGTCGAGGATCATCTTTTTCAGGGCATAGCCAGTGAAGGACAAAAGAAAAACAACTACACATATTAGAAAGAAAGACAACAACTTTTTATCATTCACTGGTAGTTTGACTATGTAGTTTTAAAAAAGATTATACAAGGGGTGCCTGGGTGGTTCAGTCGGTTGAGCGTCCGGCTCTGGCTCAGGTCATGATCTCACGGTTTGTGGGTTCGAGCCCCATGTCAGGCTCTGTGCTGACAGCTCAGTGCCTGGAGTCTGCTTTGGATTCTGTGTCTCCCTCTCTCTCTGCTCCTCCCCTGCTTGTTCTCTCCCTCTCTCTCTCTCTCTCTCAAAAATAAACATTAAAAAAATTTTTTAAAAAGAATATACAGGCAGATTATTAGAATGAATAAGAATGGCATAGCAGCCAAGGCCATAAAACAGAAAAATACAGGCAATACAAGGAAAAAGAGATAGAACATATAGGAAGATGGCAGTCTTCATTCGCTTCCAGTACATGCCAGATCAAACCAAATAGACAAGTAAGGGTACAGAAGATTTGTATTATGTAACTAATAAGGTTCTCTTGATCGACATATTAAACTCTCCACTTTGAAACAGAGGATATACTTTTCAGTTCCCGTGGAAATATCCTAAAAGTTAATCATACATTGTGCCACATAGAAAATCTTAGTATCTTTCAAAACTATGGAAGACAACTATCTTGGTCAATGACGGCTGCTATAACATACACCAGAGACTGGGTGGCTTAAACAACAAATATTTACTTCTCACAGTTCTGAAGGCTGGGAGTCCAAGAGCAGGGAGGCAGCCTTCTTCCTGGTTTGCAGGTGGTTGCTTCTTCTGTGGTGGACAGAGAGGCAGCAAGTTCTCTGGTCTTTCCTTATAAGGGCACTAATCCCATCAGAAAAACCCTACCCACGTGACCTCATCTACACCCAATTTAAAAGAAGAAGTTCTTTTAATGTTTATTTTCTTATTTATTTGTTTTTGAGAGAGGGAGACAGAGCTCAAGCGAGGGAGGGGCAGAGAGAGAGGGAGACACAGAATCCGAAGCAGGCTCCAGGCTCTGAGCTGTCAGCACAAGAGTCCGATGTGGGACTCAAACTCACAAACTGCGAGATCGTGACCTGATCTGAAGTTGGACACTTAACTGAGCCACGCAGGCACCCCTAAACCTAATTATATCCCAAAGCCCCCAATTCTGAACACCTTTACACTGGGAATTGGGGACTCAGTGTATGAATTTTGGATACAAACATTCTGTCTATAATAATAACATTCCTACGCATAATAGAAAAAAATGGCAAAACATTAAAAAATCACCTATACATGGGAAAATTTAAATATTCTCCTTTACACAACTCTTGAATGAAAGGTAATTCAAGCTGGATATGCAGAATATTGACAAAATATCAAAAATGAAAACCGTAAGAATCTATGACATACATCGAACACCACTCTCAAAGGAAAATGTATACAAATTAAATACATCAATTAAAACACATTGGCAAACATCTGAATCAAAAATTCAGAAAAAGGGAAGCTGATCCAAATGAAAGAATCGGTGGAGTAAAAAGAAGGAGTCAACAGAAAAAAGCAGATATAAATAAGTTAGAAAACAGAAAATGTAGAATAAAAGAATTAGTATTTTTTGAAAAAAACAAAATACACCATCAGCTAATCTGGTTAAGGAATGAACATATGGAGATGGTGTGTAGGGTGAGGAGGCATGGGAAAAATGCCAACAACCACATAAAAGCTTTTATGTGGAAATAACCATCAAAATAAAGACATTTAAGAAACAATGTGGAGCCAACTTTTTAAAAACCCTTTACAATTACATCGAAACCTTATTAAAATGGATACAATCTTGTAAGCTGTAAACAGGACAATTTCCATGTATTTCTATAGAAGATAGGGAAGTCCATCAAGAAGCCAGCTTCTCAAACATCCCAGACCCTCGAATGGTTTCATTTTGAATTCTACCAAAACTTTCAAGAGCAGATGTTGCCAGCGCCATTTAAACTGGTCCAGAAAATAGGAACAGAAGTAAAGCTTCCAAATTTTTTAATCGTATTAACAGATCCAAGAAAAAAAAATCATGAATAGCATTGTATATACTGAAAAAGAATTTGAAAAATTTCAAAAGAATTGGGAAAGTTTCAAAACACTCAACCATTTCTTTTCATTTCTTTTTTCTTTTCTTTTTTTCTCTTCTCTTTTCTTTGTTCGCTTTCTTTCTACACTCAACCCGTTCTTTTTTTAACATTTGTTTATTTATATTGAGAGAGAGAGAGAGAGAGAGTGAGGCAGAGAGGCAGAGAGAGAATCACAAGTAGGCTCTGTGCCGTTCCAACAGAGCTAGCTGTCAGATCATGACCTGAGCTGAAATCAAGTGTTGGACGTCTCAGAGGCATCCCAGCACTCAACCATTTCTTGACATGCTAAATTATATGTCCATCTCCGCATTAAAAACATGAATGCGGTGGAAAACATCAGGCACATTCACACTAACTTCAAGAGCAAGATAAACTACCAGTTTCAGTGCTAAGACTCAGCTCTGGTCTAGAGGTACTAGGCTCCAGACAATTTGAAATTACCGAGAGAATTAACTGATGTGCATAGAGTTCATAAATTAGGATACAAACTGTATTAAAGTAATCAGGAATTCATATATAAAATTGGCATTCAATTAAAGGCTGTAATAAGACATAGACCCCATTTATAATGGCAGTAAAAAAGATAACACGGTTACGAATAAATTGAAAGCAACACGGGAGACCTAGTCAAGGAGCAAAAGAGAGACTTGGAAACATGAGAAGACACACTATGTCCTAGTCTTGCCAGACGCCAACTGGATGATACACGTGGCAAATGTATATCAGGTCTCTATAAGTGTGTTTATGAAATTCATGTGATTCTAGTCAAATATTACTAGTTCTTTGTTTTAGCAAGCAAATTCCTTAAGGGTTTTAGAATTTCAGGGAATCCCTGAAATAGGAGAGATATAGCATGAAATGGAGGCTAGTTTCACCAAATATTAAAATAGAATACAAAGCCTTAATAATTAAAACACTGTAGTAATGGCATCTGGATAGACAAAACAGGAAAGCAGAAGTCTAGAAATGGACCTGCATGCACTGGGGTCAGTTTTGTATAAAATACAGAAAGCATCTCAAAATTAGTGTGGGAAAGATAAACTAATTTAAAAAATGGCTGAGGGGAGCCTGGGTGACTTAGTCAGTTAAGCATCTGACTTTGGCTCAAGTCATGATCTCATGGTTTGTGAGTTCAAGCCCTGCATTGGACTCTGTGCTGACAATTCGGAGCCTGGAGCCTGCTTCGGATTCTGTGTCTCCTTCTCTCTCTGCCATTCCCCCACTTGTGCTCTGTCTTTCTCTGTCTCTCAAAAATAAATAAAAATGTAAAAAAAAAATGGCTGATGATCAGATTCAGAACTCCTATTGGGCTGAATTCCCAAGGAATCAAGTGTTCAAAAGAAAGAAAAATTAGAAAAAAAATTAAGCAGTAAATTGACTAGAAGAAAACAGGGAATAATTTGTTATAAACCTAGAGTAGAAAAGACCTTTAATCTCTGATAAAATCCACGATATTTAAATTTTAAAATAAAAACAAAAAAAAACCTTCTAGAGTCAAACAACAGTAGCGAAATAACCCATCCTAGCATTGTGTAATGAAACAATGACAAAGATAAATTAGTAAAACATTTTTCAGCCTACATCACAGGTAAAATTTAACAATTCTTTCTAATGTATCAAAAGCTCCTAGAAATTGAAAAGGAAAGGCCAATAGTCCAAAAGAAAACTGAATAAAATATATATGGACAGATTTTAAGAAAAAGAAATGGTGGATGTTTAACCTGTTGACATTAAGAGAAATGTTGCTATGGTACCAATATTAGCAATATTAGCAAAAGTGTAGAAGTTAAATAACGTTCTAAGGCCACAGAATCAGGGACTCCCCTAAATTGATGGTAGCAATACAAATTCTTTTTAAAGCAGTTTTTTTTTAATATATGAAATTTATTGTCAAATTGGTTTCCGTACAACACCCAGTGCTCCTCCCAACAAGTGCCCTCCTCAATACCCATCACCTACTCTCCACTCCCTCCCACCCCCCATCAGCCCTCAGTTTGTTCTCAGTTTTTAACAGTCTCTTATGTTAAAGCAGTTTTTTTTAACGTTTATTTATTTTTGAGAGAGGCAGAGTGAACATGTGAGCAAGTTGGGGAGGGGAAGAGAGAAACAGAGAATCTGAAGCAGGCTCCAGGCTCTCAGCTGTTAGCATAGAGCCTGACATGGGATTTGAACTCATGAACCATGAGATCACAACATGAGCCAAAGTCAAATGCTTAACCGACTGAGCCATGATGCAAGTGCCCCAGCAATGCAAAGTCTTACAAATCTGATGGAGGGCAATCTGGAAATACCTATCGACAGTAAAACAAATACACATATCACACATGTGAAACTACATTTACAAAGAAATTTTTGCAGCACTGTTGCTAACAGCAAACAAAATAAAACAAAATAAAGCAAAAACCAAAGAAAACAAAGCCAAACAAACAAACAAAACCCCTGGAAAAAACTTAATGTTCACCCAGAGTGGACGAGTTAAATAAATCATGGTGCGTTCCATATAACAGAACACAGTTGAAAAGAAAAATGAGAAATCTCTTTTAGAGACTGGAATGGAAATCACTTCTGGCGATATTAAATGAAGATGCAAGAAACAGAAGCCGTATAGTGTATGCTCTCTTCTAATGGGTGATGGGGAAGAAGGAAAAATAAGAATACATTTAAACTTGTTTCTAAGTTCAGAAATAAATGTTGGTAGGACAAATGAGATAGCATTGTGACAACTCCCTGAACAGTCAGCCCAGATGTTAATAGGGGTGACAAGGAGAGAGTCATTAGATGTGTAAATCATGTCAATGTATTACTTATTCAGTAAAGTTAGAAGAAACCAAATACAGTTATACATATGTGATAAATGTTTTAACCGAGGTATAGCAAATGCCAGGGAAACGGTCATGAAGGGATATTCAATTAACTCGATTAGTCCAGCTGGTAGGAAAGTTTGCAGAAATCAAATTGTAACAATATTGATATTAGTTCTAGAATGTTTCATAGAAATCCACCACGAAAACAGGGTGACAGAGGGGGAAATCCTGGTGAATCCTGGTGAATGAGTGGTCCTCATCTATCTGTCATGAAGCAAAGAGAAAGTCTATCCGCCTTTAGAAATATATCTTTTATGAGGGCAGTTTTTTTCTTCTTGTGAGGTGAATATCAAAATAAGATAAGATTTCCAAAAAAGTTAGATTGCTACTTATATACAAATTATAATATCAGTGCATCAATGTCCAGATTTTTTCTATCAAATTAACAAAGTGATCGCTCATTACTATGGAACGTGCTGAGTTGCCCCCCCCCCCCGCCCTCCCCCCCAGCCCAGTTGTGTGATAAGTTGAAGCCTGGACCATCTTTATTTTCTCTTTGTGTCCCCTCTGTGAGGATGGGCAAGGATTTGACAAATGATGGACTCAGTTCCAAAGCATCTTCCATTTCTCACCTCTCACCCTCTGCCCACTTCCACACCTAACATCCCACCGAAGCTCACCATCCCCTCTCTGAAGCCTTCCTCCTGCTCTCCTTACATCTGCACCCTCCCACTCTTTTATGGTCTCTGCTACCTCAATACCCCAAGACCCTTGTCTCATTTTTCTCATCCAGGTTAATGAGGTGCATTTCTCTGAAATGCATTTCTGAACGCGTTCCTCGAGTTTCAGGACACTGTCATAGGAAATCATAAGGAAGTTTGAAGAAGTTACTAGGCTTATGTATTTTTTCGAGGTATTTAGGGACTTACCGAGGCACGTTCTGATTTCTTTTTCAAGACACATTTTCTTCGTTATTAACTGCTACACCGGTGGCTGGTAAAGCCTCAGAAACTTGACTCTGCTACTTGGAGATGTGTTAATAATTCAGGCAGAGGTAAGGCTAAAAAATTCCCTTTGTACTTCTTATCTAGAATTTTGATTTTTTTTTTAACAAATACATTAACGGTATTAAGACCGTCTGGGTCATTTCTGTGCGATTTAAGAGAACAGATTGTTTTCGAGCATTGGTAGGCAGTGCAGAAGAATCTATTTACATTTAAATTATTTGCTAATTACAAATCATGATTAGCTATTAAGTAAGAAGAGTCACTTAAAGACAACTACTAGGCAACACTTGTTAAGTTTGCTCCAGTGATGAGGACTTGGAGAATAACAAAATTGAGGTTAAAAATAGTTTGTGATCCATATCTCTTCATCAACTCAGATACACCTCCCCTTATTTCCAGGCCAAATGCTTATGGTTTTCTTGGACCCGAAATATCTCAGTACAAAATAATATATACAGGAGGAAGGCTGATAAGTTGTCTGAATTCGAGAAATCATATCCTTCAAGGTTACTCCCCAACTAGACTCTTTCCCTGGATTTTTTCAAGCCTATAATCAAGGAGTAGCACAACACAATCCCGGCAAAGACAGCTGCGGGGGAAGCAGGAATAAACATTTGTTTTCACTTTGAAAATGAGACTGTTGCCAAGAGGTTTTGGGCTCCTGTACAAGTCTTTGCAGAATTACAGAAAGATTTCAGAACATAGGAGAAACAACGGCCACAATTACCTTTGATTCGGCACATTGCTTTTCAAGTCTGGACAGACATACGTCAAACTAGATGCCCTCATCATCTACCATAGAGGTCAACTTAATGAAAGAAGGAAGAGAGTTTTGCTCTAGTCCCTGCAGGGCTATACAGAGCGGTATAAGCCCAGATGATTCCGGTGGACTCCTGCAGTATCTTGGGCTCCATGTCATGAAAAAAACATACAGCTGGAGGAGGGCATTGTGTCATTTTAACCTATTGGTGATCCACCAAATACTAGCAGCATGCATTTCTGTGCCTCCATTATGAACACTGTTGTCTTGTAAGGAATAGCAGGAGAGAAGAGTGTTCTTTACTACCCGACAGAATTCTCATAATCTCTCTGGATGGATTCTCTTTGGCTTTTTAAACTTCCTGCTTCAGGCCACATACTCAAGGCTCCTAGGAGATTCCGTGTTCCTCCTTTTTGCTGCAGATTACCTGGCATTGAAAACATGTCCCTCGAAATAACTGGGAAACGGGCTCAATTTAAGAGGTGATAAGATGATTTTATTTGGGTTATTTATGTCAAACATTCTTGCAAATTCTAAGGCCTTCTTTGATATTACCTCTTATATTTTATATTTTTTTCCAACATATAATACCAAACTCATCCTAATGAGTGGCTGGGATGATAACAGACAATATTTAGGTCATTGACCTTTTGAAATATTGCAGAATGAGTCCTGGGAGCTAGGAAGAAACATCAAACAAAAGAAATATGACTCTGGTTGTCTGTACCATCACTGAATAGAAGAGACAGTCACACTCCATGACTTTTGCCTATACCTGAGCCGTGACTGAAAGTTGGTTCTAGAATATTCGGCTGAGCTGCCGAGCCTAGTGCCTGGCTGAGCTGAGACTTTAAAAATGCCCTGCCAACTGTTTTCTGGAGAAAGACAAAACAATGAATGCTTATGGTATTTCTTTGTTGGAGCTTTGTAATTCACACACTCACGGAAGGCTCTGAGAAATCTGGTTGTAAAGAAACCTGCCAAATTCAAACCGGTAAGATCGTTGAGTCACTATATTGTTCACCCGAAACGAATATAACGTTGTGTGTTCACTATACCTCAATAACAAAACAATGGATTTGGAATTAGCAAAACAAGCATATTACATAAATATACGACAAAATACACCAGAAGAAATAGCAACAGAATCTATCATGGTTCTGGGACGGGGGCATGGGCAGGTAATGCAGAGACCTGACTTTTTTGTAGCTGTTGTTGTAAGCCTTTTAACACTTTTTATGTATTTATGTATTTGTTTTTTTAAATGTTTATTATTGAGAGAGAGAGAGAACAGAGCATGCATGCATGAGTGGGGAAGGGGCAGAGAGAGAGAGAGGGAGGCAGAAGATCCAAAGCCGGCTCTGTGCTGACAGCAGAGAGCCTGACACAGGCTCGAACTTATGAACTGTGGGTTCATGCCCTGAGCCGAAGTCAGACTCTTAACCGACTGAGTCACCCAGGCATTTCTTCCTTCCTTCCTTCCTTCCTAATATAATTTATTGTCAAATTAGCTAACATAGAGTGAATACAGTGTGCTCTTGGCTTCAGGAGTAGATTCCCATGAGTCATCTCTTACACCCAACACCCAGTGCTCATCCCAACAAGTGCCCTCCTCAATGCCCATCTCCCATTTTCCCCTCTCCCCGCCCCCCCCCACCATCAACCCTCAGTTTGCTCTCTGTATTTAAGAGCTTCTTATGGTTTGCCTGTACGTACTTGTAATACTCACTTTGGTGAAACCCATTTTGAATATAAACAAAATTCTTAAAAAAAAAAAAACCCACAGTGATTACTTATGTTTTCTCACAGAACTAAAATACTTCATGACCTGAGAGTGCTAACAATTTCCTTGAGCTGAGTCATTTTTAAGAACTTCAACTCTAAGACTGGTGTTCAGGACACAGTCAAAGCTGTTGGGGCCAGCCCTTGAGTCCCTGCCAGGGCCAGGCTGGAATTGAAACATCCTGTATACATCCAAGGATCATGGCAACAGTATTTGGTAACCACATCTCATTGTCATAAATGATGAGGAAGGGTTATCTTCATTTGCTTCTTCTCATGAAATCATTTCATTTACATAAGATACATTTATGAACCATAAACCAATGATACGGAAGCACTATTGACTATCTTGTTTCATCTTTTTATTTTTTTTAATGTTTATGTATTTTTGAGAGTGGGGGTGGGGCAGAGAGAGAGAGAAGGAGAGAGAGAATCTCAAGCAGGCTCCACACTGTGAACACAGAGCCCCATGCAGGGCTTGATCCCATGAACTGTGAGATCATGACTTGAGCCGAAATCAAGAATCAGATGCTTAACCAATGGAGCCACCAGGGCTTTCCCATCTCATTTTAAATATATATTCCCTGAAAATACTTTTATCTCCAGTGTAGGGAATTTATAATTAAAGGAGTTGTCAAATTGGTCAAGGTGATTTGAATAGTTACAGTCTGCAATAAAAATGATGTTGATTTTTTTCCTTTAAGAAAACAAACCAAGAGTGCCTGGGTGGCTCAGTTGGGCTTCAGACCCTTGATTTTGGCACAGATCATGATCTCATGGTTTGTGGGTTCGAGCCCCGTGTGGGGATCTGTGCTGACAGCGTGGAGCCTGCTAGGGATTCTCTTTCTGCCCCTCCCCGTTGGCTCTCTTTCTTTCTCTCTCCCCCCTCAAAAATAAATAAATAACCATTAAAAATAAAAACAAAAAAGAAGACTGCTTAATTTTATTTAATCCAGAATTTTCCTAAACACTTTTGGAACGGAATCCTAGTTTTGAGAAGCACCAACAAATTAAATGAAAGTTCCTTTTGTTGGAATGGATTTGGGAAATACTAGGTTACACAGGGACAATTTACATCCCTTCGTGCGATAATGAGGAGGCGTGAGAGGAAGCAGCTCATATGAGGAAATCGAACGATGAAGACCAGAAAGAACAGGACAAATGATTGTCAGGTGCTACTAGGAAGAGACCCAATTGCCTACACAGGCCATCATTTTTGCTGAAGAACAAATAATTGTTTTAGAGTTGGAAAATCAACACATGTGTCAATGTGGATGATAATCTTAAGAAATTACCAAAAATGTAAGAATCAATAAATAGAGCAGAATTTTTTAAAATGTGAAATGTTATTCTTTATTTTTCCAGAAAGTTTACTTAAGAATATCTTTGGAGTTGATTCAGAGAGAAGCATCCTTGTGTTCTTCCTTAAGGCTCTTTAATCCGTGCACATGCAGAGACATTTCTATTTTGTGTCCCCTCTCCACCATGTGCTGAGGGTTTCAAACACCCCACCTTCTCTTGTCTTACTCATCAATCCCTAATACTGCCCTCTGGAGTGAGTGTGGTCTGACCCCATGAGGAAGGAGGGAGCACCTAGGAGAATTGTGAATATTTATGTAAGCCATTGAGTAGAATGCAAACAAAGGGGTGATTGTTAGCATATTTCTTGGAGTGGGTTTTCTTTCCAAAGTGGAGATTTCATGTCAAGGCTCCTCTTGGAATTCGGAGTCGGCGGGGTGGTGGGGGGCGCGGTGTGGGGGGAAGAAACTGATGGGAAAATGTGTCCTGTTGTGTCAATGCTGTAAATATTTAACTTTACAGATGGAGACCTGTGAGTCACAAACAGTATGCCAAAGAAAAATTGTTTATTTACTATTTTGCCAAAGATTTATTTTCCTGAAGTACAAACATTGGAAGGGAGGAGTTAGGAAGGTGAGAGGGTGGGAGGCCAGAAAAGGAGAGTGGAAGGGAGGGAGGGAGGAAAAGAGGGGCACATTTTCTCTTTATTAATTTAGAGTAATCACTTTCAATGAAAAAAGCATTGAAAGTCTGACTCAGGGAGCGAACACGGAGAAGATTATCCTTCCTGGAAGCAAAGCTTTGATGTATTTATAGTAAGTTGTTTCTTTTTTTTTTTTTTAAGTTTATTTATTTTGAGAGAGACAGAGACAGCACTACTGGGGTAGGGGCAAAGAGAGAGGGAGACAGAGAATCCCAAGCAGGCTCTGCACTGTCAGCGCAGAGCCTGGCATGGGGCTTGAGCCCACAAAACCGTAAGATCATGACCTGAGCTGAAACCAAGAGTCAGATGCTTAACCGACTGGCCCATCCAGGTGCCCCAAAGTTTTGATGTGTTTGATAACAAAAGGTCCCTGCCAGCCACAGAGCTGAAAATTATCTGAATGTCTATTGCAAGGAATAACTTCCCCACAATCTTTCTGACATTGAATTCTCTATGCCATATCAAGCTAGCAAACATCAATATACATTATTATATTATATAGTATATTATCACACAATAATATCTACAAGGCATATATAATTATAATAAAAATGTGTCTATATATGCACTGTGCTATATGATTTCATAAAATAATCTAATAAAATAATAGCTATAACAAACATTGAAATGACTTAGTGCAGACAGCATGAACGGAAGGTAAATACACATTGGGTGAAGAGCAGGTGACGATATATAATCACACTTGCCATACAAATACATAGACTTTCCCTCAATTCCTGCAGCCCTGATCATTTGGCTCTAGTTACCTCTCCAAAGCAAACATACAACATATCACAGCTTAATTTCCCCTTTTACCAATGCTCTTTCACTTGCATACCTGTTTGATTATATTATTTGAAATTTACAAAGGAAGACTTTGTTTCCTGGGGCACTTGACCGCCTCAGTTGGTAGAGCTTATGACTCTTGATTTCAGAGGTGTGAGTTTGAGCCTCACGTTGGGCATGGGGTCTACTTAAAAACATGTTTTCACTAATTCAGTTAAAAACAAAACAAAACTAAACTAAACAAAACGTTGTCCGCCGAAACATGTTGATTTCATGAGCTAATAAGAATGACTTGGCTAAATGTCATGAGGATTGAGGCAGTCCCCCGAGCATTCCCATAAGGGCACGCACACTCTTCGGTTCGAAGGTGGCAGAAACAGTATCTGGGGTCCTCAAGACTCTGGGTGCTCCTCTAAAAGCAATGATGCTTATCGTAGTACAATTGAAAAGCCAGAGCTTGTGGATGGTGTACATCTTAGCAAGTGGCCAGACTATGTCTCTTCTGAGACATTTGGCCGATTTTAGCTTGAAGCTAAACTCACATGTAGCTTCAGGCCATGATTCTCTACACATTCTTCATCCAAATAATCTCTGGCAATAGTCTTCTGAAAACACAGACTGGGAATGACCGTCATTGGAATGGTAGACTTCCGGCTACGAGTCTTTTCTCCTGTCACCATAATGGGGATTTTCTTGTTCAAATATGGACTTTTTCTTATTAAGTAGGTATCGATGACTTAGTGGTTAAGAACCTGTCGTCAAGAGTACTTGGGTTCAAGACACAACTTCTTCACATAATTTGTAGGAGAGCTTTGGAAGGTGATTTTTTCCTCCCCAAACCTACTTCTCCTGTGTAAAACATGGATAAAAGTATTATCTACTTTATGAGGATTAAGGAAATGAAAATTCACTCAAATTATTGAGCACCTTCTGGTATATAGGAAATGATCGTAAAAAATAATTTGTAATTGTGATCTAAACTGGATTTGGAGAAAATGTGACAATGATTGTACTGGCAGAAGTGGACTGGTTCTAGGTCCTCAAATTGAGCTGGGTCCAGTTCTGTAGCTTTTAGACCAGAAGATCCTGTAAAAGAAAGGAGGCAAAGAGGAGAAACTCAGAACTGTTCTGTATTGAAGGATGATAAATACTTCGTCTCTATTGTTTATATACAGTAATAGGGATGTCAGTGAGTTACTCGGGACTGCTGAGTCTATTAGTTTCATGTATAAATCGGGCATAATATAATTTGCACATTGTTGACCTAAAAAGCCATAAAAGTGCGGTTCTTATTGTTAATTTTTTCACTGGTCCTGACATAAACGAAATGAAAACTAGGAACGTTAACCACTAAGATCTGTGTTCTTTTTCAAATTGCAGTGAAAAGCCATTCCCACTACTCTGGGGAATAAAGCCATTCCTTTCTTGGTTCTTTGTCGGCCCATGGACACACACAAAGACCGTTATGACACTTGTGCTATCTATAGTATTTTTCACTTACAGCTCAGTCCATGGAAAGTTCCCATAATATGCTTTGTAATGCTTAACTGGGTATTTCACAGAAATAGATTATTTCAGGTTTAGTTCATCTTAGCCCTGTCATATGTTTCTTTCTAGTTGGAAAGGAACCATGGATTTTAGGACAAAATAAACAAGCAAACAAAAAAGAATTACAACTGCCATGAAAGTTCAACACTTTATTCCTAATTCTTTGAATACGTCAACAATAAATGCCTAGGTTTCCTCTTGACGGGTCAGTAACTGCATTGCGGACACACAACAGATGTGTGTGCATCTCCGTGTCAGTCTGATGGACCATGGAGGCAAGATTCAGGACTCTGCTTCCAGAAAGCCCAAATACTGCTTTGTGCCATCGAATCTAGTTCTAGAAATCAAATCCTCTGTATGAGTCTGAGTACCATGGAATTCTGGGACTTCGTAACTGTGTTCTCTCTTTTCACTTTGAGACCTAAAGAATATTTCGCAACTAAAAAGTGGCCTTTCCTAAAAGGACTTTTCTTCCAGCTTCCACTTCCAACCTGCCCACTGTGCATGTGATCACCGCCACCCCTGACTCACTACCTATACCTCCTGGGATCTGGGCACAGAGAATGCCAGGGCTGTAGGGAATGTACCAAAGTCACTGAGGTCACTGTGTAAACAGACTGTGCTTAAAAGGAAATCTTAAGAGAGCCCAGGAAATGTGAAACCCACTGTGGTTCTGCCCGGGGAAAAGACGCCCCCACTCCCTAATTCTCTCTTGCTTAATCCATGGAAAAAGATTCAACCAGACAAGTTGCTGAGTTTAAGGTCAAATTGAAATTCTTTTCCCACCTCTTTTCAGTTTTTCCAAGCCAAACATTTCACTGGCTCTAATGCAGAAAGCATAGAAGTTTATCCTTACTTGCCCTAGAAACCCTGCTATTTTCATCTTAAATAACCAGTCTCTGTGCTGGGAGCTTTTAACCCACTACTGAGTGAGGTTTCACTGGATTTGCCCTTCTCTGATTTGTCTCAATTTGTACCATTTTAATTTGTAGATACACAAGCCAATGCGTTGAATTTTGCTTACCTACAATAACCAACCATCATACTTCACCTACAAGGTTTCCCTCCAGCTGAAACCTCACAATTTTCACTTACTGTCTGTAGTACAAGTCTACAAAGATGGTCTCAATGTTCTTTTCCTTCATTTTTTTCCCACTTATCCTGACTAGGTCTTTGCATAAATTAACACTGAAGCACAAGTCACCAGTGACTTCTGTCCTACAAAATCCAATGTTCATAAATGTAACATTCACTCTTATAAAACTTCTAGAAAAAATATAGGACAAAACTTTTGTCAACTTGGGTTAATTAGGCAAATATTTCTTAGGTGTGGCAAGAAAAGGTAATATATTGGATTTCATCAAACTGAGAAACCCCTTTGCTTTGAAAAACACCATTATGAGAAGGAAATGACAAGCCACAGCCTGGGGAGAAAATCTTTGCAAAGCATATATCTGATAAAAACCTGATACGCAGAATGCACAGAGAACATTCATAACTCAATACTGAGGAGACAGACAACCCAATTACAAGATGGACAAACTATTTGAAGAGAGAGCTCGCCAAAGAAAGATAGTAAGCATGGCAGATAAGTACATGAAAATATGCTCAATATCAATAATCATTAGAGAAATGGAAGTTCAAACCACAATGATGCACCACATTTTAGAATAAAATTACAATAAAGAAAGGAAGAAAAAAACTGGAACCAGTGGAACTCTCTTATCTTGCTTTTAGGACGAAAATTGGTTCAATAACTTTGGAAAACAGTTTAGATTTATATATATAATATATAATATATATATACATACAAACTAGTTTATATATATAATATATATTATGTTTATATATATAATATACATAATATATATTATCTTTATATATATACTAGTGTGTATATCTATATATGTGTGTATATATATATTTATATACACACACACACATATATATATATATATATATATATATATATATAAACTTCAACATGCAATTACCATATTACCCAGCATGCTGCTGCCTTGGCATTTATACAAACGAAATGAAAACCTGTGTTCACACATGCAAAAATTCTATGTGAATACTTATAATGAATTCATTTGTAATCTCCCCAAACTGGAACCAACCTTCCACGGGGATGGGTAACAAACTGTAGTTTACGCACCCAATGGATGCTACGCACCAGTGAACGGAGCATCTCCTGATCCATGAGACAACCTGATGAATCTCAACCTGCTTTATGCCAAATGCAAGCAGATTTTAGAAGCTCATACTGTGTAAATTCCTTATCTCTGACATACTTGTAAAAGTAAAGGTGCAAAAAACAGATCCATGACTGGGTCTGGGGATGGCGTTTACTATAAAGAGGCACTGGGAACTGGGCGTTTTGATGGAAACTTGTATGTATTGAGTATGCTGCTGCTAAAAAGTTTCTCAAAACTTAGCTAACCTTATACTAAAAAGAACAAATTCTACTGTGTAAATTACACCTTATTTTTAAAAAAAAAATAGGAAAAAACGTTAATGGGCAATGACTTACTTCATAACCATCCACAGTAATTGATCATCATTCGAAAATTAATCCAGTGGTCAATTCTAAGCCCTCACCTTTTCTGACCTCTCTGGGGTCACTTGACAAAGGTGACCAGCCCTTCCCTTCTGGACTGCTTTTTCCTTTTTCAATTTTGGCTTCACAGATGACAAACTTCTCTGGTTTCCTTTCTACTTCACTGGCGGCTCCTTGGCGGTCTCATTCGCTGGCCTAGAATTTTTTGACCTCATCTGTTACCACTGTCCCCTCCGCTCACTCTGCTCTGGGGACACTGGCCACGCCGCTCCGCTTCAGCCCAGCCGGGCGCTCTTCCTCAGAGCCTTCCCACTTGCTAGCCCACTAACACGGAGCACAGTTCCTTGCAAGACTGAGTCTCTGTTTTCAGGTTCTGTTCAGTTCTCATATCCTGAAGGCAGAATATATCCCTATCTAAAACAGCTGCCCCCAATGCCCATGGTCTATCTGTAGTTGCTTTCACCGAATAGTCTGTTTTCCATAGCACTTATCTGGAATGACCTTTGTTTATTGTCGGTCTCCCATGGGCATACATTAGATCAGAGGCTTTATCTGGTTGCTTGTCGTATGTATGTCTGGTGCATAGGACCAGGCCTAGCACATAGCAGACTCTCAGTAAATACACACACACACACACACACACACACACACACACACACGTCTTCTTTCCTTTACGACCAGCTATAAAATTCTCACCTTCCCTCATCCATAAGTAAATTAACAATAGATTGGACCATGTGAAACGGTGAAATGGTCAATACTTGTTCATTTTGGAACTACAGGATGGACATTTCCTATGTTCAAATTTAACACCATCATATTGTTAAGAAAACAAAATAAAAACACACAAACGTGCCAATGACACATAGATTAAAATAATACAGGTGCTACATAGGTCAGACACCATGGACAGAATATTATTACATATAAACAAAAGCTGGCCCTGCCACTGTGATGCCTCTACCTTTCCATGAAAATCTGTAAGTCAGTGGACAGTGACAGGACACCTGCTTCCTGAATGATAAGAAGAAATGAATGGATTTCACACTGACAGCTTGTTAATCCATTACCTGGCAACCACAGCTTGGAGACCAATCTTCATTTTCAAAAACCCATGTTCTCTGTTGAAGTCTTATTTAAGTAATATCTGTGCAATCTGTGAATGAAGCCAGAGCGGAGACATGTATAAAAATCACAATGCCATTCACTGACAGATATTAGCTCTTTCTCTGCTAATACAGAGAACGGATTTTTTCATTTTTCTTTCCAGCACACCAACTATAATTAAATTTAAGAAGTGCCAAAAATTAATGCTCTCTCTTTTTTTTTCTCTTTCTTACAACTGAAACAAATAATTCCATGGTATTTGCACATCATACTTAATTGCAAATGGTAATCGACAGCATAAATCTTACATTAGTATGCTAGCTTCGGTGACATCTATTTGTATTTCCAACCTTTAATACTGCAGATGGTTTAATACTGAATAATCTCTGTTTTTCAATATCTTCAGCCGCTTTTACCTTTGTAAGTTTTCTTTCTTTCTTTCTTTCTTTCTTTCTTTCTTTCTTTCTTTCTTCTTTCTTTTTTTTCAGAAGCTTTGTGAGTATAATAGATCTATGGATGCCTAAAGCCCATCAAATGGAAATGTGATGGAGTTGATATCCACACCGTGGTTTTCCCAATGGGCATCAGGCTGAAGATTTCCTTCCTCAGTCCTTTTCTTAGTTTCTCCCATTGGCGAATGTAATCGATAAGCCTATGCATTCTTTAAGTGTACTTAACACCTGATGCTTATGCTTTGGAAAAATATGGCACTGAGTAAGTTTACCCTTCTGATAACTCATTTGTGTTTGTGTTTAACTCATCATACTCTGCTGGCTTAGTCAATGACACGAATGGTTTCTCACTAGGAGGATGTGCAAAAGCTCTCGGTTATTAATTAGCTAGGCCCCAGTTATTAATTAGCTAGGCCCTGGATGAACAAAGAATTATTACTAAAAGCAAGACCATCAACTCAATTAAGAGGAAAGTGACACCTTACCCTGTGAAAGCAAGGCAGAGGTTCCTTGAGTATACACAATAAATACCTAAAGTTTCACCGCATACTAGATGAATTTTGACATTTACTGGACAATTTTGTTTTTTCTAGACAATTTTGAAATATCCCAGCACAATGAATGGACTGCTTAATTTGAAGTTTTAAAGTTAACTGTTTATATTTTTATAAACCATGTGCTATAATTGCACATGTGAACAAACTCGTGTGTGTGTGTGTGTGTGTGTGTGCACGTGTGTGCACGTGCAGCTAAGGAGAAGATACAAATGATGATAACATGGTCTAAAAGACCAATGTCCAATAACAAGGGCCAAATACAATGATTATGTCTGTTGGGAGGAAAAATGTAGACATCATAATCTTATCTATTCCTTTTTACTGGGCATTTGTGCATGTTTGATTAAATTGCATTTGTGGGCACCTGGGAGGAGTAGACACTTTAATTTACAAATTTATTTTCCTTGTTTTGCAACTATATAAGTTTTGTCAAATAAACAGGTTCAAAATGAGCAGGATGGTTTAATAAAATGGATGTTCATAGAAATGCTCAAAGAAGGAAAGATGAAGAATTGAAAGTGTTTTTCTGAGGCAATTAATAGTTCTTTGTAATTTTCTTTTGAGAAAGAGAGTGCACGTGCACAAGTTGGGGAGAAGGGCAGAGAGAGAGAGAGAGAGAGAGAGAGAGAGAGAGAGAGAGAGAATCTTAAGCATGTTCCACAACCAGCACAGAGCCCAACATGGGGTTTGAACGCATGACCCTGGGATCCTGACCTGAGCCGAAATCAAGAATCGGATGCTTAACCAACTGAGCCACCCAGGCGCCCCAATAGATTTTTTACTGCATACTGCAATTCCCATTGTGGGGAAGTATCCTTACATGAAACAAAGGTACTAATTCCTGTTCTCTATACTTAATTATTGTACACTAACTCAGACTTTTAAATTTGGCAGAAATTACCTAGTTAGTCATAAAACATGCCTTCCTTAAATCTCCTAAGGTTGGATTCTTGAACAATAGTTCTCAATGTTGGCTGCGTACTAACACCACCAAGAGTTTTTAGATAAACTGTGTTAAATAAATCCTATAGAAGATGTTTACACTGCTCTATAGAGCTACTACATCAGAATGTCTAAAGGGTGAGACCTGGGAAGTCATATTTTTAAAAAATATATCCATTTTAGTTGAAGTAAAATGTGTGCACGGAAGAATGCTACTCTCATAAATGTACAACTTAAGGAGTTATCTATCACAAAATGAACACACCCGTGTTCTGATAAACAGAACATCACCAGTGTCCCACTTACATGCCTTCCTCATAGGTACTAGTACTTCTTAGAACTTCCCCAGAAGATGCTAAGGTGCAGCCAGGGGTGAGAACCACTCTATTTACGGCTAATTGTTTTCTACACCAATTTCTCTGTTTTGATTAAGTTCTGAGGAATGAGTTATGAATCATTATTCTATGTTGGTGTTTTATCTTGAAAATAACCATTTAGACGAGTCGACATTACATCCTTTTGTACAAATGAAGAAGTGGAGGCTGAAAGAGTTGGCATAATTTGTGGACATGATACCTTAAAACGGGGGCACTGGAATGTAAACCCAGGTCAGCTTAGTGGTTAAAAGTTAAAACTGGAAGCAGACAGACTTGGGTTTGAACACCACTTCCTACCTGTGCAGCCCTGAGTTAACTGATTTAGTCTTCTTATCAAGAAAATAGAGATCACAATGTCATCTAGCCCATCTCATTGTTACAGGGCTTGTAAATGACATGGCACAGTGCCTCGTGACTATTATTTTGGCCAGTGTTAGTCTTACATATGATTCTAGAAACAGCTTTTCCTGCCGTCCCAAACAGCTTCTTCTAAAAAGCCAGAAGTGAAAAATGACTTCCTGCCAGATCTTTAAAGCTGTAATTGTTTGATTTAATTTCCAGGCGAAGAAGGTCGTCATAGTATATACACATTCTAGTGTGTTCCCAAATTCTGAAAACCTAGGGCAAACAGTGTTCTTATTATGCCTTTTTCAGATTAATAATTAGACCCATCGATTTAAATTTTGAGAGATTCCATCTGAAAAAGTGTCCAGATATTGAAGAGAAATATATTAAAATATTAATTAGGAATGAAATTGACATTATTTATTGATAATACATTTACCCTACATTTCTTTTTATAAAATGGAGATAGATGAAAGATAGATGATAGAGAGAGATAGACATAGATGATAGATAGATATCTTTGTAAACAGGTAAAGAAACTAGATTAAGTAAAACAAATTATGGGATTTCCTCTTCTCATTCCCTGAGACTGAGACTACCTACCTACAGAGCATTTAGAAAGTCAAGAGATAAGGAAAATAACATTACATCACTGTTGTCCTTTCAGGTTAGCAAACAAAAGCTGGATACAGCAAATCATGTAAGTTTGAGCCAGGTACCTTTGCCTTACTAAATTACAATGTTGGGGAATTTCCACTACATCACGGGGACATGCACAAGCTACCCTACTTCCTTATTAGACCAGTTACCTCACATGACCCATTGTTATTGCTAACCAGACAATTCTTCTAGGGAAAAGAGAGAGAGAGGGAGAGAGAGAGAGAGAGAGAGAGAGAGAGAGAGAGAGAGAGAGAGAAAGAAATCAGAGTGGTTAATGATCGTATTTGACATGTATTTACCCTTCTACTTGGTAATGTGAGGAGGCAGAGACCAACAGCTTTCTTGAAAAATGTCATCAGTTAGACTGGACTCCTGCTCTAGGAATTCCATAATGAAGGCAAATACATTTACTGAAAGAGGTGTGACTGATTACCAGCAGAGTATGTTAGATCTGACTGTGACACTTTAGTTGGTCAAGTACTTTAGACTTCAGCTGTTTTGTGTGTAAAATGTTGCTGTTACCTCGGGTTCCCTGTGTGATTTGACTTTGGAAAGATGAGGACAAAATCCGAGATGTCATGGGACTTTAAAAACTTTGTGTTTTTGTTGTTGTTGTTGTTGTTGTTGTTGTTTTCTTGTTTGTCTTCAAGGCTCTAGGTTTATATCTCTCTATGTTACAGTAGGAATTTCTAAGAGACGATGGTCAGAGACTGTATCAATAATCACAAACTAATTGTAGTATTATAGTATCAGGGCATCTTCCAGGCAGGGACATCTACTCACATAGAGTTTTCTGCAAGTTTCAGTTTTGACTCATCTCCCCTGAATCCATTCACCTTTCTTCTTAAAATTTTATTTTCAGCAATTTTTTTAAGTAGGCTCCATGCCAAGTGTGGAAGCCAACACGCAATCCTGAGATCAAGACCTGAGCTGAGATCAAGAGTCTGATGGTTAACTGACTGAGCCACCCAGCATCCCAAAAGTTTATTATTTTACTCTATTAGATTGAATCCCAGAGAACTTTGTTTTGACATCAGGTGTTTATTCTTAATATTATATAGTATTAACTAATATTTTAAAAATTAATATAAACTAAAGTCTCAAGCAAGAGCAATGGGCAAGACTATCAAACAGGAGTTTATAGGGCAAAGGAAAACTTCCTAGTTGAACCATTCAATCATGTTTTCAGGACTCAGCCAAATTGTAGGAACCTATTTAAAAAGTTCTTCTTTAGAGGAATTTATATTAAGGATGACGATGAAAAGAATAGGAACAGAGATGTAAGAGTTGTTTAGAAAGGATCAAGTGGTTTTCAAACATGAGCTGTCACTGGTTATACCACTAACTTCCGCAGTAGCTCCTTTTGACATGCATGATTGGACTAATTCCATACAAAAATGTGTGATGACAGAGAAAGGTTTCAGCCTAACGACAAAGTTTTCAATCATTTTAATAAATATAATGTATAGCAGCAGCACTGTTGGGCATATTTTGTACACAATTTAGGATTTAACTTTGCTCTGTTTCTGGTACACTTGAATTACCAGGGTGTATGTCCTCGTACTAAGTAAAGGTCAAGTTGATGGTGAGCCATTTGAAAACCGGATACTATTCTTTGGAGTTAGAAAATCTGTCATCGGCGATACAAATCAGTGTTTCCCAAAGTTAATTTCGTATAACGTTAGTCTAAAGCACGCTTTCTCAGCTGTTGACATTTGGGGCTGGATGATTATTTGTTGTGGAGGGCTGTCCTGTGGATTGTGGGATGTTTAACAGCTTCCCCAAACTCTACCCACTAGATGACAGTGGCACCCAGTCATTTGTGGCGTTCAAAAGTGTCCCCAGACGCTGCCAAATGCCCGCTGAGCCGGGGTGAGGGGGTTGGAATGACCATGATTGATACCTGCTTTTCTAAGGTTTCATCCCTTCCCAATGATCTTGTGATGGGCTTTACATGACAAATTCTGCGATAGTATAAGTCTTAAAGATTCACATTTATTATTAGCAGATGAAAGATTCTGAAAAGTCTTATTGCAAAGACATCAATTTATTTTTGTTTAATTTAACATTTCCCAAATATTTTGACTACGGAATCATCTGTATCTCAGTAAATGCTATTACAAATCTTTGCACTTTGTTACAAAACACGTTAGAAACTCCTGGTGAAATCGAATGTGTACACAAGCCCTGGATTCTCTTAGAAGAAATTCTTAAAGCTTCAAAGTTCTTATTAAATATGAAAAGTTTTATTATACCTTTATGCTCAAAAAATCTTGGGGCGCCTGGGTGGTTCAATTGGTTGAGCGTCCGACTGCGGCTCAGGTCACGATCTCAAGGTTCACCAGCCCAGAGTAGGGCTCTGTGCTGACAGCTCAGAGCTTGGAGTGGGCTTTGATTCAGTGTCTCCCTCTCTCTCTGCCCCTCCCCTGCTCATGCTCAGTCACTCTCTGTTTCTCAAGAATAAATAAACGTTAAAAAATTAAAAAAAAATCTTCATTTATATAGATAGCCACAACCTCAACTATAGTAAACTAACACATTTTTTCATAGCACACAATGGTTTACAAAATTGGCAGATGTGAACAAATAGAAAATACATATTTTGGCCTCTGCCCCCAGTTCCTGGCACAGAGCTCCTAAAACCCTTGTAATTTCCTAAGTTGCAAAAGCCCCAGGAAGAGCCTTTATTCTAATGCAGGTTTCCCTCCACCATCCAAAAGTAGAGTGTTCCCATGAAACCTTTCATAAGCCAAAATGACTTTAAGAGAAGAGCAATTATCACTCATTCATGTAGAAAATTTTTGAGTGTTCCCAGAGCCCCCCAAAATGGCATCTTTTGGACTTCTCTGATACCTTCGGACCCATCTTGCTAACGGGTGCACAAAGTCAACCAAAATAAAGCCCAGATGCTCCCAGACACAGTTCACAGCTAGGACAGCTTGATGCTGATATGAGTGTGGCTCCAGAGGAAGGAGGTCCAGGGGGCCCCTCTCACCACTCAGAGTGTGCTGCTGATATATCAGTTTGCTGCAGAACAGACACAGATTGGTATTTTTGCTTTTCACCTTTTTGTGGAAAAGCAAAAATCTTCCTTGATTTCTTTTGGTTAACTACAACACACCAAAGCAGGTCTTTTCCTAAAAGCGAACTTTTGAAAAGTTCAGATGCAGGAGGCACCTGTATTTGGCGTTTGACCCTGGTTCCCGACACAGAGTTCTCTAAATAATTGCAACGTCCTGGGTGATAAAATTATCTTTTGTTCTAGTGAGGAAGCTCTTGGCGGGTCCCACCTTCAAGATGGGGGCTGGCTAGTACAAAGACCAAGCCATGATTAGAAATTTGGAACTTTCGGGCCAATTCCCCATCCTCGGGGAAGAGGAGAGGGGCTGGACGTTGGGTTAATTATCTGTCATGCCTACTGAGGAGGCCTCCTAAAATCTCAGTAGTATATGGGTTTGAAGAACTTGCAGGTTCAGGAACGCGTGGAGTATGGGGAGAAAGGTATCCAGAGAGATCATAGAAGCTTCCCACATACCTGCTCCAGGTAGCCCTCCACTTGGCTGTCTCTCTCTCTAGCCTATGTTATAGTCTTAATAATGGACCAGTAAATGTAAGTGTTTCCCTGAGTACTTTGAGGCATTCTAGCAAATTTGAAGCCGGGGGAGGGTTTGGGACCCCGATATACACTCTGTCAGAAATACAGGTGACACCCTGTGTCTTGTGATTGGTGTCCTCAGGGGCAGGGAGGGGGCACTCTTGTGGGACCGAGCACTTGATGGGTGGGATCCGACATGGACTCCAGATACTGTCCCAATTGAATTGATTCATAATTCACCAGCGGATGTCACAGAAACCCACACATCTGGAGTCAGAGTCAAGTGTGGTAAGGACATGAGAGTAAAGGAGAAACAAACAAGGAGTATTTCCTTGTTTCACAGGGGACATTCATTACCTCCTTTCCAAGATATAGGTAAATGGTATTAGCCTTCTTTATGAGTGAAGAAACAGTCTCGAGAATGTGAAGTAACTTGCACAGGGTCTTACCACTTCAAAATGGAGGGTAGAAACCTCAGCCACATTCTCAGATCACACTTTGGACCCCAGTACACGTCACGGATGTAGCCACTCAGCACACTGCTGCCCCTCTCTGATGGGACACCAGCTGAGCAATGGACATGAGCCCACCCTCCCACTCCCCATGTGCACCAGTGAATAGTTTCCTCAACTCAGCCTAAAGCCATCCCAGATTCACAATGACTGCTTTAGTGACAGGCGCCTAATCCAGACCTACTCAGAGGATGGCACTGTACTACTCTTCTAGGAGTCCACACTTGACCTACTTTGGTCTAGCGGGAGAGTGGTTGAGGGCTTCAGTGCAATGCTAGGGGAAGGAACGCCTTTTGGTCAGGTCCAGCTGATGGTCAGGGGAGCAGACGCGAGATCATTGATCACCTGAAATTTTTGCTGCCATGTGGAAAATTTATCTGCATAGAAAGCCAACACATAGAAGATGGACCCAGAAAATTCCAGAGTAAGAGACGCAGCACCCCTTTGAACTTGCCTAAAGCCAGATCTGCCAGTTGATGTTTCCAGTCATCTAAGATTTGCTTCATTATTTGGCCCGTTTGTGTTTGCATTTGCAACAATTGCAATAGAACTGTAACAATACACCTGAAAAAAAATAGTAATGAATGATTTTGTCATTTCAAAACTTAACTATTGCAGTACAAAACAAGCAATTCATTTTAAAATGCTTTATAAATTTTAAACCACCATATATTTATATTGCAACTCCTGACTTAGGTGTGTCTAAGCTAGACTGCTGTTAGTCACAAAACTATAAAAACAGAATGAAAACAAGTTCTAGGTGACATGATTAGATACAATTTGTATAGTAACTCTAAAGGAATGCCTCAGATAACCAGCTAACTGCCAGATGAGGAAAAAAACAAACCCAACCAACCAACCAACCAAACAAAAATATCTGGAGAACACAGCATGGGTGTCTCTTCCTAAAAGGAGAAAAGTCAGGGTGAACAAAAAATTTAGTACATAACACATTGGTACTGGCATTTAGTAACAGTATTTAGGAAATTCATCTGAACCAGTTAGAAAAATAAGATATCGGTTGCATAATTTTTGACAAAATAGATGAATGCTACTGCTTAATTATTTAATTTACTGTGGAGAAGTTAGAATTGAAAAAAAGATTAAAATCAGTACAAATATTTTTCCAGTTTTTTCCATAAATAGATGATTATAAGAATCGTTTCTCTTTCAGTTCCAAATCTAAGACCTAGTTCATGCGAGAGGCACATTTATTTATTATTTCTGCAGCTAATAATTATTCTAATTTGGTTGGCTTTCTGTTCTTTGAAGTCCACACAGATCCCGAGTAGTGGATAACAAAAAGTGCTTCTGTAAATACTGTCACATGCCAGTGCCATTCAAAGAAATGACCAATCTGTAGCTGACTCTATCCCAGAGTTGCTAACACTTTTTTATTGTAACGCTTACTTACTTTTGAGAGAGAGGTCACAAGCTGGGGAGGGACAGAGAGAGGGGGAGACAGAGACCGGGGGAGACAGAGACCATGAAGCATATTCCTCTCTGTAGGTGCAGAGCCTGATGCGGGGCTCCAACCCACCAACCGTGAGATCATGACCTGACCTGAAGTTGGACACTCCATCGACTGACCCATCCAGGCGACCCCAGAGTTGCTAACTCTTATGTGGAGGAGTCGTGCAATAATAACTACGAGAAGCTACTGCCTAAGACCATAAGGGCAGGTTCTCAACAATTCTGAACCCGTTTTTATCGTCTTAGGTGGTAGCTTCCGTTTACGAGAAACAAACAAACTCAAATAAAAAGGGAGAGGAAGTACTGACGATGGCCACCTTCCAATGGAGTCTTTAAACAAAGGTATTTTGGGATGCACAATTCATCTAGAGTCCTCAACAGCAATAATTTAAGAGCCTTTATTATACACCCTGCTGTGTCCACATTATGGCATACTCTCCACATGCCCACTTTTAATATCCTACTGGAGGAAAAAAAAAGTTTCCTTAGCCTTCACTTTATATATTTTTTCTCTACCTAATTCCTCCACTTACTCATAGTTTCTGTTACCTCATAACTTTGGCAAAGTCCATCATGGTCTTTCCAGGCCGATTTCTACAATATTTAACTTTGGTTCCTGCTGCTAAATGACTCGTTCTGCTAGAATTTCCAACTTTCAGAGAATCTCACTTACTGAGCTCATTTTTGGTGAGCCAGGCCACATCACAGCTCCCTCATCAGCTTTTGGATTCACAGCCCTGAGTCTGGTGTCCTACCTCTTGGTCCAGCTTGGGTTGGTTAAAGAGGTAAAAAACTGTGCAGTAAGAAGTCTGTGAGGCAACTTATCCTGGTAGGAAATGTGTCGACGGTGAACACGGTACTTGGCACGTATAATAGAATTTAGCTCTTTCTAACCAATGGAGCAAACTGCCTACATCCCACCCACACAATTTCAAAGTTTGCCCCAACTTAACACATTCCGTCTATCACACGCACTGTAAATACAGCCACGTCTTGCAAACAGGATGCTGTTAATCTTGTGTCAACGTCATCTACAGCCTCTAGAGACAATGTCAAAGGCCATAGCAAATATTGTTTGGTGATCTTAGACTCTACCAGGTAATGGTTAAGACCACTGATCTAAGGCTAAGTTATTAAAGATGGCTCTGATACATAATCTCTTTATTCTTCAGTCTCTTAATCTATAAGATGAATATGCTTCTTACCCACCCAATAAGACTTGGGGGAGGATAAATTGAATCAATATATCTCAAGTACCACAAAGACTACAGGAATATTAAATGTTACCTACTATTTAAAAAGTTTTTTAGTGTTTATTTATTTTTGAGAGAGACAGAGACAGAATGCGAGTAGGTTAGGGGCAAAGAAAGAAGGAGACACAGAACCTGAAGCAGGCTCCAGGCTCCTGAGCTGTCAGCACAGAGCCCAGTGCGGGCTTGGGCCCACCATCTGTGAGATCGTGACCTGAGCTGAAGTCAAATGCTCAACTCACTGAGCCACCCAGGTGCCTCTGAAATGTTACCTGCTATTTTAAATAGGACCATTGGCACACATTCAGTTTGAATTTGCCTCATATCTGCACTTGTAACTTACACAAGCCTCACTAAACAAGTGATATAAAATGGTAGTAAAAACCTACGACTGTCATAACAGCTACCTTTTCTGGAAGAGAGAAATGAGAAGAAACCTTCATTTCTTAGTACCTAGAGCTCTGTACTATTCACCTGTCTCTGGTCCTGGCCATATATTTCATTTTCTGGAAGAGTTCACTAACTTTGAAACATGTGGTTTCCATGGTTCATATTACAAGGTCATTTATTTTTGGATGGTAAGATATTTTTTAATAGGACGAGTGACTCCAAGGATATTAGCTTGCTACCTACCTTCTTTTAGAGTGAAGAGTCTGGATACTCCTCTTCTCCAGAAATCACAGGTGAGGACTTTATTAGCTACATCATAGCTCCAGTAATGCACTAAATAATTCCAATTACCCCATCATTTCCACTTGCTTATACCTGATTTGGGGTGCAAATTTATGTTTTAAAGCCTTTTTTTGTTACAAGTAAACAAACCCATTAAAGTAGCCTCAACATAAAAAGAGCTTCTCTTAAGGATGTGTGTGGTCCAGATCTGAAACAAGACTGTTGACCAGAATTGAAACAGCTCTAGGGGCCAGCTGTTTTATCTGTATCTCTCAGGGTAAATGAGACTCTGTATTTTGATATCTTTGGTTTTCTTCCGAGTTTATAGCTTCGGTTTTTCATATTCTCTACACTGCCTCATGGCTTCTTTCTTTATGCCTCTTTTGACCTTTAGCAATGACAACCAGTTGCTTAATTTTCTCTGTGCTTTTCAATTAAAACCCCAGAGAAAATGAATTTTGATGGACTAGCCTCCTATATCAGAGGTTCTGTATAGCTGGTAGGTTGATTACCTTTGGTCAATACCAACTCCTGCTCAATCCTTTATAGAGAGAAGAGAGGATAGTTCATTGTTTTACACAGGGCTGCCTCTTCCTCAGGGGCTGTGGGCAGGGGCATTTACTTAGAAGGTTATGCACACTCAGAAGGTGTTATAAATACCAGGTTAAAGGATTCCCTAAGAGGGTATCAAATCTTATTCCTCAGGGCATGGCGCTGCCCATCACTTTTGAAGGACCATAAAGAAAAATTTGCATTTAGTGGTGGCGTCAACCTCGGCAGTTTAAAATCATCTCAAGTGGGAGTATTTTCTCCATGGGAAATCCACCAACACTAAAAATCAGAGCTTCCTGTCTCTTCACTACCCACCAGCCCCCCCATCCTACATCTGGCTTACCAGCACTTTACTGCCTCTAACTCAGTAAGAGTAATTAACTGCCTCTTACTCAGTAACTTCAGGAAAGAAATCCTATTGACATGAGACAGCCAGGCAACCATTCATGAATCTATTACTGTAGTCATGGAGTAGATCAACCAGGTTGTCCGTCCCCAGACCTCCATAGAGCTAGAGTATTGGTTGGTCTTATTAGAATGGCAAAGACAGAGAGGGATAGAAGTGGTTTCATTGTTAGAATTGAATTGAGATCGTTAGAAGAAAAAAATTATGAATAATGAGCATGCAGAAACCACAAGGCAAGACTCTTGGAAAATATGAGACCTGTTTCAATCCTGAAGACAAAATGGGACAGGCCAAGCAGCTAAGGTCATAAAAGATTTCAGGACACTAGAAGATTGTGTGGATGTTACTGGTAATACTTTGTTACCCTAAAATAGAATTCCTTATTAAACTTAATTTCATTCCTCATAACTTCTCTAAAGAAAAATAAGCATTCAGTGTATGTAAGAGAATATAGGAATATATAAGCTTTTCCCCTCCTGAAACTCTTAGAATGATACCTTCTATATTTTATGATCATTATTTAGTGTAATTTGGCTATCAATTATAAATAGAGCACTCAATCTTATAATCACTTAGACATTTCCCCAAATGCTCCAAAATTAGGGTGTGTGTGCATGTGTGTGTGTGTTCAACTAAGAAAACATAATAGCATTCAATGATTATAGCTTTTTCATGTCCACAAAACAAGGCTTGTTGCTTTGCCCCAAGCAGTGTGAGCTCACATAACATCCAAGTAATGAACACTTGCTTGTAGGTCTCCTATGGGTATGAATGCAATCATTAGAAGCTCAACTTGACCACAGAAATCATTCCTGTCTATTTACTGAGGAGTAAAGCCCAACTGCAAGCAATACAGTTTCTTGGCATCTTTTGTTTGCACCAGCTGATGCTAAATGGTGTGAAGATTCACAGAAGTTCCAAGGATTCATGTGATACAACCACTGGCCATTCTTACTTTATGTTTTCACCAAGAATTGAAAGCCCAGATAAAAGCATTTGGTTCCCATCCTCCCAGCATCCCCCCCTCAAAAAAGAGACACTTTTGTTTGTATTTCATTCCATATGCTTGGTCTTCTTCAGCAGAATCGAGAGTTTGTTCTTTTAAATTATTGTAGTATCTGGGACATATGGAATCAGAAATACAGAAATCTCCTTGATTACCTTCTCTGCACCTGACCCTCAAACACACCCAAAAAGGGCTTGGATTTTCCCACTCTTCTTTTACTGTATGGCCCAATAAAAAACACCAAATATAAAAACAAAGTCACCTTCAGTGATTTTAAGACTAAATAATCACCTAATGCCAGTCTTTCCTCTTTGACTATTGACCAAGACTGTTTCATAGAAAAAGTGACAAAGATCTCACAATACTTGTTAATAAAAACTCAGTGACACTAAATAACTAAATAGATTGGGAACAGAAAATTAAAGCTGAACCCACTCAGTCTGTATTGAGAATACCTGACATGAGAATACAGTGACCTTTTTACTATCTCTGTTGAATTGACTTCGATATGGTTCCTTTCAGCCCCATGTAGCAATGAGAAAACCACCTCCCGTGGAGGCTGAGTCTTACAAGAGGTCTCCCTCCCTTGCTAAGATCCTGGCTCAAAAGAAAGGTCATAAAAGCTGCATACTGATCACATTCTAAACCTTTTTGCCCAGGGCCCAGTGGAAGCCTGGATTAATGAGACTGATAAACTCTGACTTACCCTTTAAGACAGTTAGAGAAAAACACCCCATGGTGATCATTCAAGGCCAATAGGAGAGGCCATCACCAACGCTCAGCTGTCTTAACTGGCTATTGTTCCATAGACACTTTCGGTTCACAATAGGAAAGTGTGCAAACCTTCCTTTCTTCCTCTTTCCTTGAGTGAAAAAGGGACTCAAAAGTCAAAATTTCCAGAATAAAGTGATATGTCAAAGGTCACTTATCAGAATTATCGATAAAGTATTTTGATCCCCATCCATTGTGATGATTTTATGTTCAAATGATCCATCTATGCAACACTGGTATCTCCGAAGGTTCTTTCCAGTTCTCGACTCAGGGTGAAATTTGCAATCAGTCAGAAAATATTCAGAGTATTTGGGAGAAAAAAAAATCCCGTTTTTGACAGAAACTCAAACAACAGATGCATATTGTTGGTTCATAATGAGAGAAATAGCATTTGACATATAAAAATAATGATCTTCCAAAAGATGTCCATGCCCTAAATCCTAGAATCTATGAATGTGTTATCTGATAGGTCAAAGAGACCTTGCAGATTGTTATTAAGAATCTCGATTTGGGGAGATTATCCAGGATCATCTGGACGGCCCCAGTTTGTCACATGCAAAGATTTTATGAGCGAAAAAGGGTTGCAGAAAAGTCAGAGCCAGAGGAGGAGGTGTGACAACAGAAGTTAGGAGTGACGCAAATGTTGGCTTTTGAGACAAAGTGAAGGAACGAGGGCAGTCTCTAGGGACTGCAAAAGGCGAAACAGGGAACCTCCTAACCTAGAGCCTTCAGAAAGAATGCAACCCTGCCACTACCTGAATTTTGGCCTCGTGAGACCCATTTTGGACTTCTGACCTCCAGAACTGTAAGTTCATACATGTGTCTTATTTTAATCCACTAAATTGGTTGTAATTTGTTATGGCAGCAAGAGGAGACTAATACATGGTCTAATAACTTCATTATTAAATTACTGTAAAGAATCTATGGGATGATATATATAAACCATCTAACGTATTGTTCTTTGTTAAAATTAGTAGTAACCAGTCTTAGTTGACCTACCCCTTACTTTCCAAAGAATTAGGTCACCTTTAGACTCAGTGAAAACCATGACTGAAATATCAAATTATTTCCCATTTATACTCAACACAGACCTTAAAAAGTATTCACCTGCCTTAAAAGTATTTGCAACTTTAACACTATAAAAACCTACAGATCTAAGATTAAGCTTACTCTCATATTGTACCTAGTTTATTGTTGGCAATCAATATGCCGGTATTCATGAGTAAAGGATAGGCTACAAAGATCTAACCCTTTGTGGATTCTAAGAACTAGAAGTGGTAAAGCCAAATTTAAAAGTTAAGTGATTTCTTTGAATTTTTTCAAAATTAAGTAAGTTATTTAAAATGTGCATTGGAGCGAACAAAATGACCGACTAAACATGCCCATATTTTTATTTTAAAATAGTCTAACTAGCATGACATGTTTCATTATTTCATTAGACTTATGAAATTTCAATTGATTTAAACATCACGCATATGAACTCAGAAGTGTTATCACTGTTAATCATCACTTGTTTATACAAAAAAGATGCTTTGATATTTTTACCAGGAGAGACGATGCTTTTAATCCCCTTGTATTTGTTCAAGAAAAGTTCTAACCTCAGACTACGTCTGTGCATGCAGAGGTAATGATAATATTCTTCCTATTGTCAAGGACAAAAGCAAATGTGGGAAGCTCCAGATGGATATTGAATAGATAAATTTAAACACTTTCATGGGGGAGTAGGGTAGAAAAAACATGTTTTTCCTGTAAGATTTTTCAGTGAGAAGCGATTCTTTGCTAACCTGGGAATCATTGCTTAGAAAATTTTAGCATGAGAAAACTTGAAGAAAGAAAATCATTTCTTTCAACTCTGGTTGTGGCCAGAGTATTTGGCCTTGTCCCCCTCTCTACCCTGCAGGTAACCCAACAGATGTTACATTTCCACAACTGGGCAACCTCCACATTTAGGACTACAGCTGAAGTCCTACATGTCTAAACAATTTAAGCGAAATCTGGCAACATTCATTTTAAAAAAAAATATTTATTTATTTTGAGACAGACATAGAGAGAGAGCGAGTGGGGGACGGGCAGACAGAGACAGAGACAGACAGTATCCCAAGCAAGCTCCGTACTGTCAGTGTGGAGCCTCGACGCGGGACTCGAACTCACAAATTGTGAGATCATGACCTGAGTGGAAATCAAGAGTCAGATTCTTAACAGACTGGGCCACCTAGGCGGCCCAAAATGCATTTTTTAAACCAAGGTATATATGCCTAAAATAAGACATCGGTTACTTCTAGAAAATTTGTGTTTTATATGCTTTCAGATTATATATATACATACACACATGTATACATATATATACACATATATATACGTATATATGTGTATATATACGTATATGTATATGTGTATATATGTGTATATGTGTATATATGTGTATATATGTATATGTGTATATGTGTATATGTATATGCGTATACGTATATGTATATGTGTATATGTGTATATATACGTATATATATGTGTATATATACGTATATATATATATATATATACGTATATATATATATATATATATACACACTTAATTATGATAGTAAGTGTTCTGTAATCTGCTTTTTTCCCACATGATTATACACCTCAATCTTCACCTAACAACACTAATTTGCTTCGGAATACCTCATTGCTGTATCAAAATGCATTAAAATGAGAACTTTTTTTCATTATTTTATTGGGAGAAATTACGACATATTTAATTTCATCCCATTTTTGCCGACAGAAAACTATTTCACTTGAGCAAGTTATATACATCATCAATGACAACTTGGAAGTACAAGAATACACTTTTCATGAAAAATGCCATGCCGTGAAGGCTTCTTTTACTCACCTTCGAAAGAAAAAGACCCAAGAAGCGTGGTGGGTGGTACAGGTGAGGCACGAAGGTGTTGCTGTAGTGGACGTTTCCTCTCCACACCATCTTCAAACCAGATCTTGGTTCCACCATCATCTGCACCCCTGCTGCTTTTCCAAACAGAGTCAGAGCGCAGAGAAACACCTTGAAAGCAAAGCTGGGAAACAGGAGTGCGTCGTAACATCAGGAAGCAGCACAGATGCTCCACGATCCACCTCTATTTCTCACCTCGTTCTCAGCCCAGCGTTCTCAGTTCTCAACTACGTCGGGTAAAATGTCTCTGCCTGAACCAATCATATTGGACTATGTCTTCTTAAAGCCTATGTATTTTAGCAAGTTTGGGGATAAATTCCTTCCTATTCAGAAAAAGTCAGGAGAAGGGATGGAGACTGGAGAGTCTTTACGTGAGATAAGTGTATTGAGAGCGTAATTAGTCGGAGATATTACCCAAGTTATAGATCATGGTCTTCTCTCTCTGGAACAATCCAGTTTAGGAAAGAAGATTGCATCCCATCTATGCACAACAGCCACTGTGAGAAAGATTAGCCGAGTGACACCGAGGGACTTTTGTGGGTGTTGTCGCAATTAGATAAAAACTTTAAAAAATTATATTCATAAACTTAGAGCCAATAGTTCTACTTCAGCGAGCTTGTTAAAAATTAAAAACTTATGTACATGTACGATTATTGTTGTGTTATTTGTAATGGGAAAAATTTGAATCTGTCTGTATGTGTAAACAATAATATTTGTTGCATATGCTGAGATAATTCAAAGCCATTAAAACATGTCTCAAGTGATAGTTAACCCATGAAAATGCATTTGATACATTGCACAGTTAAAACAAAATCAGATTGCAATATATTCAAATCAATCTCAATTTTGTAAAATATCCCTGTAAATGGAGATTTATTATTAGAGATGTTTGAACAGAAATAAACCAAATATTAACTCTGGTTTGCTCTGCTGTGAAGTTTTGGATGATTAATATGTTCTTTTTTATTCTTTTCTGTATTCTCCCATTTTTTCAATAATTAAAAATACTTTAACATTTTTAAATGAGTAAGACATTCAATTGGAAGTGGTTTTTAAAATAGTCTACTGTAAGAGAAGGCAGAAACAAGGCAGTAATTATATTTTGAAATAATATAGGCTACAAGTAATTAGGATTCTATGGAACTGATGGTGGTAAGGGAGAATGTTTCTGTGGAATTTCAAAGGGAAATTTTAGCCAAAATACTCAGTAAAAAGTTAACCAAATGCCCAAAATAGTAGTCATTGAATACACACACACACACACACACACACATATACATTATATATATATATTTTTAAAGTTTATTTATTTTTAGAAAGAGACAGAGCATGCGCAAGCAGGGGATGGGCAGAGAGAGAGAAAGAGAGAGAGAGAGAGAGAGAGAGAGAGAGAGGAAATCCCAAGAAGGCTCTTGTACTGCCAGTGCGGGCTCAAAACCACAAACTGTGAGGTCATGACCTGAGCCAAAATCAAGTCGGTTCCTTAACTAATTGACCCCCCCAGGTGCCCCGAACATATATTTTTAATTTGAGAAGGAAATCGATAAATTCTGGTTTTCTCCCAAATCTTCCACTTTGGTTAGCTGGATGGTTCTAAAATCTCTGAACTTTCTAAAAGTCTTACGGTCAAAGATTATGTATTTCTTTCTATTGCGGAATTCTCAGAAGTAGCCATCATAGAACCTTGTCTATTTGTGAATTTCAATGTTGGCAGAAACCTGCCTTATCATTGTGTCTATGTGGCCATGCTGAGGAGGTCTGATTTGGCCAGAGATGTGAGTTAATACAAAGTGACTGGTTGCTCAGCCTTTTTTATGCATTCACTAAGAAGAACCTTCCAGCTTCCTATATTTTGTTTTATGAGTGTAAGTAGATATGGAACTAAGTAAATATTTATAAAAGTCAGCTATGCCACTAGAGGTACACATAATTTTTAAAATTCAAACTCTTAGAATAACCAGGTATAAAAAAGAAAAATGAACAAATGTACAATTTAGAGATTTTTTTCTGTTCAACATCATACCTACATTAAAATAGATTTATCCTATTTCAAAGTCTATTTCAGATGTTCAATTCACAAGATTTTTTTAAAAACAGGAATATAATAAATACAGTACTGAGACTTCGCAGGCCCAAAGTTCATAATTATCTCCAAGAATCTTTTTACTCAGAGCCACCTGGAGGCAAAATTATAAAGGAGGGAAAGTTTGCATTTAGCGTTTCCTTCCCTATTACCTTCCACCTTTAGGGATGAATGTATTACCCTAGATCTTGAGCCCACCTGGATGCTCGCTCACACGTACCCTTTGTGTCTTACCCATAAAATAGTTTTCCTGTCTATTCCATAGCACTTGGTACTATGCTTTCTTGATAGCCCTGTTTTAAGGGCTAGTCATTATTCTTCCCTACTGAGTTCTAGCCTCTGTCCTCTGTTTGAAGTGAGATTATTCACATAGAGAGTGATTACTCCTCACCAGCAACCATGCACAAACATCACGCACAAAGTCTTTAGCAGTTACACACTTCACACAGGGTTGGAAGTTGCCAGAAATAAGTATGCCGTCTTAGCTACCTAGACCAGCTTTGCATGTAAAAATGGAAGATTTTATCCTGGTGGCTATGGCTGAACAGTCCTGATGGTTTTGCATACGAGTCAAGTGGGGACTATCACCAAATTTTCACGGGAAACAACCCGGGTCTGAGTCATTCCACTGATGTTACTTTCTCCTGTCAAACTGAGCTCTGAACGCTCAAGACATCAGATTTTCCCCCAGTTCACCCACCATCCTTGCCATCAGGGCATTTCCTCCTGCAGTTAAGGCAAAGCTATCCCAAGGGATCAAAATATCCTTCTGGCCTTGTGGAATTGCATCTTTAAATATGTTTGGGGCTTTCCTCTTTTTTCGTCTGCGATTTTGTCGGTTTATTTTTATAATTGGTGTGGTTTAGAAAGGAAAAAAAAACATAAGGGTGCTGGAGGCTATTTTTAAAGAACCAAGATAACCATATGAAATTATTTTTATTGTTATTTTTTTAAATGCTTATTTATTTTTGAGAGAGAGAGAGAGAGACAGACAGACAGACAGTGTGTGAGCAGGAAAGGAGCAGAGAGAGAGAGAGGAAGACACAGAATCCAAAGCAGGCTCCAGGCTCTGAGCTGTCAGCACAGAGCCAGATGCAGGGCTCGAACCCATGGACCACCAGATCATTGACCTGAGCTGAAGTCCGACGCTTAACTGACTGAGCCACCCAGGTGCCCCTAAGATTAATTTTATTTAAAAAAAGTTTTTTTTTAACGTTCATTTTTATTTTTGAGACAGAGAGAGACAGAGCATGAATGGAGGAGGGTCAGAGAGAGAGGGAGACACAGAATCTGAAACAGGCTCCAGGCTCTGAGCTGTCAGCACAGAGCCCGACGCGGGGCTCGAACTCACGGACCGCGAGATCATGACCTGAGCCGAAGTCAGCCGCTTAACCGACTGAGCCACCCAGGTGCCCCCCTAAGATTAATTTTAAATGGGAAATACTAAGAAGAGAAAAGATGATAAATAAAGGTTCTGTATAACTGATGTTGTACAGAGAGACTTTGTAGTTAGCTGAACTGCTGAGCACTTTATATTCTATAGTATTTGTTTTGTTGCTTAATATTCTTGGCTCCCATCTTAATTTTCTGTTTGGTCCACCTTGTACATTAATTTTGAGCAATGGAGCACAGATATAGGTAAGTAATGAGAGATCAACACAGAGGAAAAAGTGACATACTTCCCAAATGTACGACCTTGGCTTCCAGGTGCCTCTGTGGAAACCTTGAGGTCGTGTGAGAAAGGAACAAAGGAGCCGTGAACATGAAGTAAGAGAATTGCTGCAGAACTGATCTAAGACATCTTCTCAGCTAGGGCGCCTGGGTGGCGCAGTCGGTTAAGCGTCCGACTTCAGCCAGGTCACGATCTCGCAGTCCGGGAGTTCGAGCCCCGCGTCGGGCTCTGGGCTGATGGCTCGGAGCCTGGAGCCTGTTTCCGATTCTGTGTCTCCCTCTCTCTCTGCCCCTCCCCCGTTCAAGCTCTGTCTCTCTCTGTCCCAAAAATAAATAAACGTTGAAAAAAAATTTTTTAAAAAGAAATCTTCTCAGCTACTTCAACTTAGACCGTGTGTGAGCCCATAAAACGAAGACAAAAATAAAAAGCAAATGGCCTGAAATAAATAGATGCCAACATCCAAGGAATACCCAAAGATACATTATTGATAAACTGAAAAAAGTACAATGCCTCTTTTGTTAAAAGTTATTAGGCTCTTTGTTACTATCCGCAGGCAGAGATCGCCTTATCTCTGGCTCCAAGATGTATTCGTGGAAGTGAAAACACTGACACACAGGAAAAATGAGGGATTTTCCCAGTATCCCCTAGTAAATTAATCAGTGGGGAAGGAAAAAGGGCCAAAGACAGCCCCTTTTTCAAGTCTTTGGTAGATATTCCAAAAAACCATAAATTTCCAATGTGTGGACTATGCTCATAAGCATGTGTATAAGCCAAAATATGTATTTACAAAGAAGGCTATTTCTTGTTTATGTGCATATGTTTTCACTTTTTGTTTCCAAGGGATTATTATAGACCTATGTGCATATTCAATATTTTTTTTCAAGAAATATGCAGAATCCCAGGATTTCAGTTGTTCCAGGATTCCCTCGACATTTATGTTTTTTGTAAAGCTTGATTCTTGGAATATTCCCCCCCCCCAAATCCTGTCTGGTGACATAATCTTATTAGGGAGGATAATAATAAATATACTTTCCTCATAAAAGGCCCTTTCCACCCACACATATAAACACTTCCTACTGATTTTCTTGAAGTCAAACAGTGAAGAGTCTATATCTCATAGTATATTGCTTTTGGAACTGAAGTTATCATAAAACAGTAGACGCAGGCTTGCCCCTGCAGTTCTTTCGTTTACTCGGTGAAATGACATTTGTGTACATCCTTGAGAATTTCCACGCCCGAACACACGATTTCTATCTGGCCCTTTCATTTCCTGACATTGTCTAAATCCCTGCTCGTAGAATGAGACACAACTGGCTGGCACAGGTGAAATGCCAAGTAAGCTACATGGAAACTAAAAGCAAAAGTGAAAACTGAAAATAAATCCCCTTCTTACAAACAATGTTTCTAGAACACCTCACTATTCAAAGATAAAGAATCGTAAAGCTTCAAGAAGTGAATGTTCGGTCCAAAACACGGAGGCAGAGTTCGAGCCCTGGGTCCGCCATACCTTGTCTGATCTTTTAAGAAGCCATTTCACCGCTACCCCATTATTTCACAATGGGGTTGATACTGACATTTGGAGCAGGATAAGCCTTTTTGGGTCTGCCCAGAAATTTGCCAGGGGTCTAGCATCCTTTGGCCCTCATATCAAAGGTCAGCACTACCTTCCTTTTTTTTTTTCCAAAAAATTTTAAGTATTTATTTATTTATTTTTGAGAAAGAGAGAGAAAGAGAGCACAGGAGGGGCAGAGAGAGAAGGAGACAAGGAGAGAGAGAATCCCAAGCAGACTCCTCACTGTCAGGGCAGAGCCCAATTCAGGGCTTGAACTCACAAACCATGAGGTCATGAATGGAGCCCCAACCAAGATTTGGACGCTTAACGGACTGAGCAGCCCAGGCGTCCTCCAAATTTTTAGGCATTTGTTTAAATTCCAGTTAGTTAACATCTAGTGTTTTATTAGTTCCAAGTATAGAATTTAGTGTTTCCGCACTTGGATACATCACCCGGTGCTCCTTGCAACAAGTGCCCTTCTTTACCCCCGTCACCTATTTCCCCATTCCCCTACCCACCTCCCCTCTGGTAGCCATCAGTTTGTTCTCTGGGGTCAAGAGTCTGTTTCTTGGTTTGTTTCTCTCTCTCTCTTTTCCCCCCATTTGCTCATTTGTCTTATATCTGAAATTCCACAGATGAGTAAAGTCAGATGGTTTTTGTCTCTCTGTACTTAGCATAATACTCTCTAGCTCCATCCATGCTGTTGCAAATGGCAAGATTGCATTCTTTTTGATGGCTGGGTAATATTCCATCGTGCATACGTACCACATTATAGCTATGAGCTGAAAAAGCTCTCAGACACTTAGACTGAGCGGATGTGCGGGGTGCTTCTGCCGGCGAAACAGCAGCAGCAAATTGCACATAGTCTTTATTTCATGTTCACCAGGTGTAAACATTAAAGCACGTTAAAGCACGGAAGGAAAACACGACGAGCCTCAAGACATAGAGCAAAAGCACCTCTGGTGTTTACGTAAAAGCAGGCAGGGCAGCTGTGCGGTTTCCAAGGGCCGCTAAGCAATTACACTGGGTTTGTTCCCTAACTGGCTCCTGGGAGATCAGGAGCTCTGTTCTCACAGTGCTATCGCTTTCTACGTCCTTGGGACCGTAACATCGCTCGCACGTCAGCAGTTACCCCACTCGCTTTCCCAGGGCTTACAACACTCTCTAGAAATAACTCCACACCACATCTCCTTGATCCGTTCCTCATTCGATGACTATTTGGGCTCTTTCTATAATTTGGCTCTTGTTGGCAAATGCTGCTATAAACATCAGGGTGCACGTATCCCTTTGAATTAGCGTTTTTGTATTTCTTCGATAAATACCTAGTAGTACAATTGCTGAATCATAGGGTAGTTCTATTTTTGGCTTTTTCAGGAGCCTCCACGATGTTTTCCACAGTGGTAGCACCAGTTTGTGTTGCCATCGACAAGCACCATTTTCCATTTATCTTGACAGCAACCCCCCTCCTAAACTCTCACATTTTTCAATACATTGGGCAGGAGCTACGAACAGGTAAGTGATATCACCCTTGTGAGAACCTATTTTTTTTTTATCATTATGGATCTTTTATTACCGTCTTTGTAAATGAGATTTTTGCTTCACAAATTAATTGCCTTCCTTCCGTTGTGTGTTTCTTGAATTCTCTACAGCTGCCTAAAAAGAGTAAAATCGTAAAGACAACGTTTTGTGATGGTGGTGTCGACATTTCGTGCTTTTATTTTTCTTGTCTCATGACTAGGACGACTGTGTGTAAGATATGTTTTGGTGGATATTGGTGAAGGAGGTGATAGGCAGCAAAGTATACAATAGGATAGGAAAAATATATATAAAGTTCTTTGCGATATTCATTTATTGAAATCTTGCTTATCTTTCAAAGCCCAATACAAGTGTCATCTGCGATATTTCATTTCCTCCTCTGCCTTTCCCCCCATCTCTTTTGAATGTCCATTACGTATATGCCATGAATTGGAAGTAACAACAAATTCATTGCATCAGCCAGCAACTGGGCTCAGCAAAACAAGGTGAATTTTAATAAAAACATACTAAATCTTAGCACAGGCGGTTGTGTTATGCATACATACCTATGATAAAGTTTAACTTATAAATAATTACTCCCAGCAAGAGATTGACGTCAATAACTAGCAATAAAATAGAACAATTGTAACCATATACTGTAATCAAATTAGTGACTGTGGTCTCTCTCTCTCTCCTTCAAAATGCTGTACCGTACTCACCCTTCCTCTTGTGATGATGTGAGATGATGAAATGTCCACATGATGAGAAGTGAAGTGAGGGACTCGGGCGTTGTGACCTAGTGTCAGGCTACTAGTGACCTAGTGACCTTACACCAGAAGGACAGTCACCTTCTTCCAGACCGTGGTTGATTGTGGGGAACTGAAATTGCAGAACCTAATGGCAGATAGGGGACTGCTTATTGTATTCCCAAGATTTCCAGATAAGTCTCTTCTTTGTTCAAAATCAGAAGGTCAAGGGGTGCCTGGGGGTCAAAATCAATTGAGTGGCTGATTTCATCTCAGGTTATGATTGTGCTGAGAGTGGAGCCTGCTTGAGAGTCTCTCTTTCTCTCTCTCTATCTTGCACATATGCCTTCGCACTAAAAAAAAAAAAAATTGACATCAGAAGGTAGTTTCAATCCCACCTGTTACCTGTTTCCAGAGGATACTGCTGTGCCCTTCTCTTGATGTCCTGTGGGCTTTCTTCTTCATGTACCTGTGAAAATAGGAAAGGGAAGACTGTTAAGAACAAAACCTAGAGTAAACCAAAGTTGGTTTTGTATAGCTGCCTTTGACCTCTCAATTTCTCTCTCTCTCTCTCTCTGTCACTGTCTCTCTCAGTAGGTTTTATGATTTTATATCCACTTGCTTTTGTGAAACTTAATTGAGTTATATTCCAGGACATTCCCATTCATTGTGTGGTTGAGCACCTTTTTTTTTTTTTAAATGGAAAAAGGGTTGGTTTGAATACCAAACGGTAGGTGACCTTTACTCAATGATGAGATTGTAGGAGAGATTTATGATCTTGAAAGCCTTCTTGTCTCTGCAGATAGCAAATCCCAGCATTCCAGGCTCTGCCACTGCGTAATTTCCTTCTGCCACATTGTTTTGCTGCAAGGTTCAGTCATTGTCTTCTTCAGTATGTTTCCATTGACAGGAGCATTTACAAATGAAATCCTTACTAAAGGTGAAGTAAAACGATTTTCTCCTTCAAGGTCTGAATTTAGGAACTTGTCTTTTCTCATAACAACTGATGACATCTCTGTTGTCTAGGAACAGAAGCGAGAATCCATCCATCCCTTGGCAGGCACACAGAAAAGAATATACACAAGGTACTGTATATTTGCAGGGTTTCTTTTCCAAACAGCGGAGACGGGAAATGTGTGAGTTAAAGTGACAATGCTAAATGTCTAGGCACACGTGCTTTTATTTTTGCATAATAATGAAAAACTGGCATTTAGAATGAACTTAGAGATCACACACTGAATAGTGACTTTTCTTCCCCCAAACCATTAAAAAAAGAAAGAAAAAAGCTACACTGTCAAGTTTGGGGACGTGTTGGAAAAATCAAACTAGGTATCCAGTGTACTTTAAAATTATCACTGGGGCCCCTGGGTGGCTCAGTGGGTTAAGCAGCCGACTTGGGTTCAGGTCAGGATCTCATAGTTCATGAGTTCGAGCCTTCACGTCGGGCTCTGTGCTGACAGTTCGAAACCTGGAGCCTGCTTTGGATTCTGTGTCTCCCTCTCTTTCTGCCCCTTCCACACTCATGCTCTGTCTCTGTATCTCTCAAAAATAAATAAACATTAAAAATAAAATAAAATAGAATAAATTGAAACAAAATTAAATTAAATTATCACTGCCATTTAACAGATAATCATTTAGATCCTCTGATGCAGACAGAAATACATGTTGAGATAGGTCTATTAATTTGGAGTCCTAGGATATTCCTCTTTATATTTTAGGTGCTTTTAAAATTATTAATTTTGTCTTCGGAGAAAACCATGTGCATACAAGCCCCCTCCCCCCCACTCCCCCAGATCTGACTGAATCGGCAGAAAAAGCTGTCTGGCTCCTGTGTATTACAATTCCATCATTACCTAAAAAATTGGCTCTTGAGAATGGCCTGGCTTGGATCATTTTAATGATGTGTTACAAAATATATCTGAGCTGCTATAAACAAGTCCCCCTTTGTTTAAAAGAAAGAAAAAAGAGAAAAAACAAGAACAAGTAAAACACTTCCTGTTTCAAAGTGATTACTCTTAAAAACAATTCCTCTGCTTCTGACAACATTCCTCTTTAGCCGCCACACCAGGAACCACACACAGCCAGGGGGAGCGTGTGTGAGTGCACACACACGTGTCTATCTCCTCACGCACGCTGTTGAATTCCCCGTACGTCCAAAACGTTGTGATTCTTCACAACCACTGTCATTTCTATTTCAAAACCAACATAACCCAAATGGGCTGGAGACTTACAACGATGGAAACCTTTGCGCGGTCAGCTTTGCTATAGTGAGAAAGACCGTGGGTTCCTGGTTGTTTAGTTTACCAGCTCCTTGAAGGAAAATATTCATGCACTTAATAAAACTCATCACATAGATGTGGTGGGATTCACGTGAGGAACGTCGGTTCAGGCATGTTGCAGGTGCTCTACGCCTGGAGTTGGTTAAATCTGACTCAAATCTAATCTGCTGTTCTAATGAGAATCAAACCAATGTTCCAGAAGATATCTCATCATTTGAACCAAAACCCAAACAAAATATTACAAAATACAGACATACAAACAGCTATATTACCTTAAAATAAAAACAAAACACAAAAAACAAACAAGAAAAAAAAAACAGGAACTGAAACAAAGAGGTCAACTTAAATTCAGAGGAGAAAGACATTCAAAATGACTCAAATGAATGACTGGGGACTTTCAATATATACCTTCTTTTATAATGTGCTGTAGCATAATGATGTGATTGGTCTCGAACTTGGTTTCTTTGGATCAAAGAGTTCCCTTGAGTCAAGTAAACCAGTCGCCTGAGGCTTAAACTCCACTCTGTTTTTCTCTTCCTATCCTCCACTTCACCTTAATAATGAGATGGGTGGTGAGGGACAGTGGACAGAGAAAAGTACATGGTATGGTTTGCGTAAGGCTTTGAACTTCAACTGCATTGAGGGTACGTGTAGCTACCAAGTCATAGAGAAGAACCAAAGTGTGGTTCTATCACTAATAGATCTGTATCTCACTTGCTTTATGTAAATGAGAGAAAAAGGCACATACTGTCCAGTTTACAGCCACTCAAGCCTCTGCTGGCTCCCACATTTTCTGAATATTTTGATATAGGTTCGAGCTTCAACATGAGAAACATCTAACCATATATAGTTATATATAACATGACACACATAATGGAATATTATTCAGCCAAGGAAAAGAAGGAAATCCTGACATTTGCAACAACAAAGGACGGACCTCAAAGGCATAAGTGAAATAAGTGAAATAAGTCAGATGGAAAAAGACAAATACTGTATAATCTCACCTGTATGCAGAATGTAAAGGAAACAAAGCTCATAGATACAGAGAACAGATCTGTGATTGGCACAGGGGTGGGGGGGGGGGATACAGGAAATGAGTGGTCAAATGATCAGAAGGTATAAACTTCAAATTTGATTTTGATTTTTAATTTTATACTGTTTATTTTTGAGAGAGAGAGAGAGAGCGCAGGAGAGAGGCAGAGAGAGAGGAAGACACAAAATCTGAAGCAGGATCTGGGCTCTGTACTGTCAGCACAGAGCCTGACACGGGGCCCGAACTCACGCACTGTGAGATCACGACCTGAGCTGAAGTCGGAGGTTTAACCGACTGAGCCACCCAGGTGTCCCTTTAATTTTTAAATTATAGTCACCGCACGGTGCATTACACCCCAGAACTTATAACAGGAGTTTGCACCTTTTAATCATTTGATCACTCATTGCACCCAACAAGCTTTTTATTTGATGACTGTTTTCCTCACATTCTACCAAACACAGTAGTCAGAACCAAAGTTAGTGGACTTAGAGTTCCAAAATCTTCTCCTAGGCTGATTGTTAACACACCGTCTTATGAGACTGTGTCTTCTAGGGGCCGCTGGCTGGCTCGGTTGGTTAAACAGTCGACTTTGGGTCAGGTCATCTCACGGTTCGTGAGTTCGAGCCCCGCATCGGGTTCTCTGTTGTCAGCACGGAGTCCACTCCGGATCTTCTGTCTCCCTCTCTTTCTCTGCCCCTCCACCATCGATATTACCCTCCTCTATCCTTAGTCCTTAAGACATTGTCATTTGATGACTTCCAGGTTTATTCTGCGCATTCATTATCGACCTCAGTTTATGGTTTAATATTCCCTAGGTATTTATATCATCCATCACCCCCTTCCTTACACAGTCTGCACATTAGCCCACATTTTTAGGCCTTGTTAGCACATCCCACTGATTTTAGGCAGTTTTCCAAGCCTTTCACGGACGGTAGGGAGAATCTAGTTAAATGACTTTTGACATATTCTAGGTAATTTGTGTTTAGAGAGGGATTTTCTTTAGTACCTAGTATGTTTGTCTTTTTATTTTTTCAAGAGAGCCACAGAAGATGCAGGAATAAAGTCAGGTATGAATTTGTTATTTACTTTATAGACGCGCCTTGAGAGGGAGTCATAAAGAACAACAGGGAACACGAAGTTGAAAGGAAAGCAAGCAAGCAAATCTTCATCGAGAAACAGATGAGGTTGCTGAAGATGTTCTGTGGCCTGGGAGAGCCTGGTCCTGAACCACACAGGGTTTGAGTGAGTAAAAACTGAAAAGATGAATGAAAAGAAAGGCAAATAACAAAACACCTTCCATTTCACACTGTCTCATGGCAGTGGGAAGAGGGTGAATTATGCAAAGGGTGGCTTATGCAACCAGGAAAGGGTGTTTGTGAAATAAAAGAGAGCCTAAGAAACACCCATTTCAGGTTGATTTAACGTGGATCCCTTTCCTTACATTCATACCAGCTTAATTCTGAGTTTCCTTTTCAAGGCCAGTGTGAACTTACCAGTGACCCCCAAGAATGGGAGGGAACTTGCTCGCTCATGCACAAGGCAACTCTACTTTCCTTGGGGTGGACATGGATTATTTTATGGATAACTGAACTATTATACATTGTTTCTGAATATCATTACACATCCTGACTACCTTTTTGCAAAAATAACAGATGAAATAAAGATGGTCATTTGTAAGCTATGCTGCACCTAGGCAAGGAACTTTCCTTCAGGAAATGACAGCTAAATCGCAAACCATGTGTCTTTGAGACGAACTATAACTTGTTCATTATGGGGGGAACATTTCCTTTTCTGAGACTGGCCCAGACACTGACAATACAGCAGCAGCAGTAGTAATAACAGATCCCTGAGTTTGTTCGATTCGTGGAGGAAGAAACTACCATTAATCCTTTCTATTCCTATTTTTTTGTTTACATATTTATGTCAAAGCACCATTAATAAGATTACAAATAAGCACCATTAATAAGATTACAAATAAGATTTCATGTCATGTTTACATAAAATAAATACCCGCCAAATGGTGGGGATCAGCATTTCTCACTGGGGTGGGGGGTGATACTATTGACATACCATGGAGCAGGACAGTCTGGCACAATGCAGTGAAATCAGCATCATTGGCTCTGCCCCCTAAATGTCAGGAGCACCCTTACCCGGAATAAGTAGGAAAACCAAGAATACCCCCTAACACACACACACACACACACACACACACACACACACACACACGTGTGTGCAAGCATTCCCCGGGGAGATGATACCATTCTGGTTGAAAGGCACAGGTATAAAACTCAAAAAGCATATTTTCTTAAAATAAGAAAGACAGTTCTCAAGGAAAGTACTTGTATTTTTCTGTTTTAATTTTGTTTCCTCTTCCCGATCTCAAACGAGCTTCCAGAGCTAGAAAAAAATCCCTTCTTCTTAGAATCAGCCACTTTACCAGAACAGGAAAATTTGAAAGCACACAGAAGAGGTGTTCAATAACACCGAGTTTCTCTGCTCATGCCCCTCTTTCCAAGAGGAGGAAACAAAGCAAGGGAACGTTTCTTGCTGAAATATTTGCAAGATGACTTTACTGCTCGTTTGAAAAGGGTAAGTCATTTTCTTACCCATCTGCTTATCAAAAGCAGGCTGTCCACTCTTGTTTTGTTGCTTCGATAGACAAGGTATAATTTGTTTCATATTGTTAATGTGCAGCCGGTCTTTTCTAGCCAAGCTGTAGGCACATTTTGATGGCAGGAGTTATCAACCTTTAAAGGAAGCCGTGTACAACAAGGCACCGGCACTTTGCTGACTGATAGGGACTGGTATTTTATTTTGGGAAGTAGCCTAGAGCTGTTATGGCTCTGGGTTTTTGACAGCCGTCATGTGTTGCTATTTCAGACGAAACTTTGACTTGAAAAATCAAGTAGCCTGAGGGTTTGGAATCATACTTAAATTTTTAATAAGTTGTCAAAAAAATACTTTTCAGTGTTCATTTGTAACTGGACCAGACTCTACAAATTAATACGTAAACGGTCACAACCCCATTTACAGTTTGCTGCGTAAAAATACTTAAAGGGCCAGTTATCAAGTTTATACCAAGACAAGTATCAGGTCCTACCTGTTTTTTCTGTTTGTGTTAGACAAGACATACTACCCTGGGCATATTTCGGTCTGGAACTAAACTGATATAGGCTGTATTTTGGTTGTTTTCAATTTGACCGTTGAAGTTCTCAGAATAGACCCTGCCATAAAGCTGGTAATTATCCGTAGGTCACCGAGAAATCTACTTAAGATCCAGGGAGAGACAGAGACAGAGAGAGGGAATCCTTCTGTTGAGGCATAGGTGGTGATGTCGGTCAGTGACTCTGTCGTCCACAAAGCAGGTTTCAAAACTGATTACTGATCACTGTCATATGACCAAATGTATGCACAATCAAAAACATTGATTATTCATTCGGTTGACTTAAACATTATTATTGAGCTGGGAAGCAGGTGGCTCTGGGGTAGAATAAGGGACCATGGGTGGTTTGGATTAGGTGTTGGAGAAACGTATAGGGTCATCATGGAACCTTTGAAGACCCATCGTGTTACGTGCAACAAGCAATACGATTTTAATCAGATAGAGCTTATTTTAAAGTCTACAAGCCATGTAACTATGTCTAAGAGTTTTATTCCCTCTGTGTATCAGTCCCTTCAAGTCAAAAATTCCAATACCAGTAATGATGGAAATGCTAATGATAACAGTAATATTATCTGCCTTATTGCACTGTCACAGGGATTTAGAAAATAGGTAAGAAACAAGTTTTGCAATGATTTATGTATCAGACACCTGTTACTTCTTTTCTTGTCTACTCACAGTTGGGTCCCAGGGCCAACAGACTGACACCTGTTTACCTCCAGAACTTATTCAGGTTATTCAGGCTGACAAATCCACCGGCAAAATACTCATGGTATGGCATTTGCCTGTTGTATAGCAGAGTGAGCACACAGCTGGCCAGAAAAGAGAAAATAGACCTGAAAGTCGGCAGCTTCTGATTAGCACGTGTTTAAAAGTTTGTACAAAATGCAGAACGAATTTTGTAGCTGCACTGTCAGAATGACAAATGTGTACGTAAAAGACACGGGTATCTGAGGATACCGTAGAGTCTGATCCCTTACCAATGTAAGATATTCTGCAGAAACGCAACAAAATGTCAGCTGTCCTTTAAGGAGTGGTTAAATGTGGAGAGGTGAAGTATGGAATAAAGTAATTCTAAGGGATCGTGGATGATCCCAGTCCTCAACATGTAAACATTCACGACCTAGTCCATGGACAAAGTTGTTGGCAGCAGAAGTTCTAACGTATTCCCATGAGAGAAAAATTGAGACATTAGTTGGAGGTGTGTTTGGAAAGTCTTGAATGCCCAGTACCCCCTAGATCTTCAGAGTGTTTGACCACTGCAGTGAGGGGGAGAATGAAGCTTCCAGAAGACCCCACACTGATGTGCGGGATGAGTAAGAGGGCAGAGAAAGCAGAGATACAAGCTAAAGACGAATTGCGCACTACGAGTAGTGTGTGTGATGTCTTCGAAAACACGACCGAAAGCGGTGAGGGATAGCCAACAAAATAGAATTGACAAAATGCTGATACTTTTGAAATTGGGTTCCAGATACACGAGGGTTTGTTACTTTCATCTCTATTTCTGTGTATGTTGAAAATCTTTCATAATAAAAAAAAATAAGTATATACTAGCATTCTTAAAAATTTTTGTCCTGGACCGCTTTGAATAGCCAGTCAAGGCAATTGACAGTCCATCTGTAACATGCATGCATTAAAAAATATTTGTGTACATTTGCAGAGATTCGTGGCTCTCTCTTCTCCCTTTCCCTCACCTTGAAGTTCATCCATGTGCCTCCCGGGTTCAACAGATCCCCTGTTTACATACAGAAAATGTCTCCAAATTGAGACTTCTGGAGACTGTGGGACTTTGGGTCAAGTGAAATTCACGGTTCTCATTCCTCAGAGCTTGCTTTAGCTCAGGTCGCTTTTAATTACCACTCTTCCTAAGCACCTTCTGTTCTATGTCACACAGAACTTTCTCAAGGGTGACAGTGCTTCTCTTGCCTGTGTTCTATTTAAAGAAAGACAGGGAGCCAAGGTCAATTCAAAGGAAAGAAGTGGTTTATGATCCCGTGCTGCATGGCCACAGAATTGTTTACGATAGCAGAGGCATTTTCTAAACTCCAGTGAGAGGAATTTAGTATATCACTCAACAGCTGAGTGATATTACACATATCCGAGCTGATTATTATTCCATAAAATGGAAGCTATGTTGGTAAAAATGAGGAAAGGAAGCAAAGCACCCTGTTGGTTAAAAACTGAGATTCTGGAGTGACAAAAAGACCCAAACGTGGTTCCAGAAATTTCTTATCTTTGAGACTCCAAGAAAATCACTCACTTCTGTGAGCTTTAGTTTTTTTTTTCTCTTCTGTAAACTGTGTGATGTATAACTCACAGTTGTTGAGAAGATGAAAGAGAGATAGTATTGATGATCTCTCCAATTAATAGTGGCTGTGGGCTGGTGTTTCAAACCAGGGCTTGACCAGGTTTTTATACAGGACTCAATACCTCATTATTTTATCTGAATAAAGCCCTCAAGCATATCAAGAATGTGGCATCGGTCATCTCTGATGTGTTTGTATAACATCATCTTCTCTGAAGTCGCTTCCTTCTCCTTAGGACCACTCTTTCTATCCTGATTTTTTCATGTCTCCAAATACCCTGATTGACCTCCAGTCTGCCTCCAACCTTCTTACTCTATAAATGAATCCCCAGGATCCCATTGTAGTTTCATTGTTTTAATTACTACCCATACAGTGATGCTTCCAAGTATATATATATATATATATATATATATATATATATATATATCATCTATATCATCTATATTTATATCTTTATCTTTAGTCTTGTGCTTCAGACTTTGAAATGAAAATGCCAGGAAGTCAAAATTTCTGGAATTGAGCTCCTATTCTCTGTCTCTTTCCATTCCTGCAACACTTATCACTCTTGGCTCAGTTATCCCAGCTCAGGTTATCACTAACCAACTTGTGGGTCGCTGCAGAACTTCTCTCCCTCAACATCCAAGTCCAAGCAGCTCTTGCTGAATCCTCCACTCAATTATTATTTTTGTATTCTCTCTTCTCCTCTCCCTGCCTGTTGCTACCCCCCCCCCCCAATTCAGAATGCCATTGTCTCTCACCTGGTCTTCTGAAATGACCTGCTTGTTGGTCCCTCTAACCTCATTGTCTTCTCCTTTCCTGATGCCAGCATCTCTCAACATGTGGTTAATATGAAACGTAAAGCTGTTCTTGAACCCCCTTGCTTAAAAGTCAGTTTGGCATCCAGTGGCCACTACAATGGGACTGGCCGCCATCACAAGCTTCTCCCTAATTCATATTTTATGTTTGGGTGAGCAAAAAAACAAAACATGTGGGGTTCTCTCACTCAGGGAGACTTTATACCTTCTCGTCTTTGATCTTACTATTCTGAGTAAATGAAGCATTCACTTCCACTCGTGTTTTCACATCGTAACCCATCCTCGTTCTGTAAGATTAGTGCTTCCCTAACTCTACCTCACAAATTTCTTTCCCTAGCTAGAATAGTTGTATGCCTCTGTGCTTTATTGCATGGCATAGCTCTATCATGACTCTTTTTTTCTTTTTTTAAGATTTTCTTTTTAAGTAATCGCTACACCCAACGTGGGGCTTGAACTTACAACCCTGAAATCAAGAGTTGCATACTCTACCTACTGAACCAGCCAGGTGCACCTGTCAGGACTCTTGAATTATTTCTGCCCATCCAGTTAGTCCTACGCACCTCAGCGGCAGGGATTTAATTTTATTTTCATTCTGACTTCCTAGTACGTGACACACGTTAAAAACTTACCCAATGTCTATTGTACAAAATTAAACTAACCATGGTCCTTATAGTCATAGGATATTTTAGGCATGCAATCACGGGTGAAAATTCCAGGAAAATATGAAGTACATACATTTCCAAGAGCCTCAGTGGATGCCGGAAACCATGGATTATATCAAACATTATATATTCTGTGTGTTTTTCCCTATAGATACATACCTAAGATGAAGTTTAATTTATAAATTAGTCACAGTAAGAGATTAAAAATGAGAATTAATAATAAGATAGAATAATTATGATGATAAGCTGTAAAAAAGCGATGTGAAAGTGGTCTCTCTCTCAAAATATTTTACTGACCTGTACCCACCCTTCTTCTTGCAGTGATGCGAGATGGTAAAATATTTGCGCGATGAGAGGCAGTGAGGTGAATGACGTAGGCATGTGATGTAGCCCTGGGCTACCACTGACCTTCTAATGACATGTCAGGGCAGTATATACTATCATCTGCACTACTAAGTCACCTTCTCACCATAAAGTCAATGATTTCCCCTGAAGTGATTTTATTCCTTTATCAGCAGGAGAAAGCTGAAGGCAGAGTAGTGGCAAGGGGTTGACTCCAAAGGCCTTCTGGTCCCCAGATGTTTCCTTCACATAATCTGAACTTAAACACTTTGCATGCTTTGGAAGTTCTACCAACGAAAGATCCGTTTTGGCTCCTAGAGGGGAGTCAATCACTAATTCATTTGTGTCCGCCGCAAACTAGAAGTTTTCTTCATATTAAAGACTTGAGATAATAGTGGTTAAGGAAAGAATTTTGAGTGTGGGTAACAGCGAAAAATGAAAGAGACGATTTTCTTGTAAATGTGGGCAACAGAGAATAAGGACAGATCTAAGTGGAGTGACAAAATGGGCCGAGATTTCAATAGGTTGGTGGCATTATGGGGTCCCCCTTGCAGTGTGGTTACAACAACCGGACACTATGTCACCTAACACTATGTCACCTATGAACACCATACATCTAACACTGGAGACAATTCAAGTTACAGTCTCTGCAAATTGAACTACTGGGATGGCCGTAGCTGGTGGCTCTGGTGGGGCCTGGGGGTGGAAAGACAAGAGCTACTAATGCAGTGTGGAGCTACGGCAGATAGAACACACTGAAAAATCTAGACACTGTGCCCATACCCACCGTACTCCCTGCGGGCTTCTTTCTAATAGGCCAAGGCATACAGTATATAACAGCAAAATCAATTTCCAAAGTAATAAACTTTCTCAAATTCAGTGTCTAGGCACAGAACTATAAAAAAATATGCTGTCAGAAAAACTTTATCAAATGAACATTGTGCATATAAGCATTTTCCCCCCTTGGCAAATGGAAACCACTGAGAACAGAGGTTCCTCCATCCTGAGAATTCTCTCTTCTTGCTCTCACGTCAAATGGGGCTGATTGGCTGGTCCTTCACTGAGAAGATTGAGTCTTAACAAGAGAATGGACCTATATATTGAATACATTATGGTACTCTTCCCCAATCAAAACCACACACACACACACACACACACACACACACACATACACACACTGGGTATGACAAAGTGTCCTATTTTTCTGGTTTGTGAAATTATTTATAAGTATACAAAACAGGAACAAGTATTTGAAACTGAAACCATCATAGAAAACCTGGAATATATTGTCACTTATGTTTTTTACACAGAAAAACTCTCATGACCTATCTACTAAAAATATTTTATGTTTTGGGGTACCAGGGTGGCTCAGTTGATTAAGCGTCCAACTTCAGCTCAGGTAGTGATCTCGCGGTCCATAAGTTTGAGCTCCATGTTGTGGTCTGTGCTGACAGCTCAGAGCCTGGAGCCTTCTTCCGATTCTGTGTCTCCCTCTCTCTCTCTCTGCCTTCCCTGGCTAGTGCTTTGTTTCTTTCTGTCTCTCAAAAATAAATAGATATTAAAAAAATATTTAAAATAAGTAAATAAATAATAAGACGTTTTATGTTTTATGGTCCTTTCAGTATAATGCAGTATATCTTTAGAAAGTAAAATTCCTGAAACTGGGAGATAGTTACTGGATTTGTGTCTTGAAATTTAGAAACCAGTGTCAGTGATTAAGTGAGAAGGATGCATGATACCATTATGTCACGGTGATCTTTGGCTCTTGGACGCAGACAAATTCATGATCAGAAAGATATCCCTGAAGACGATGGATGGCTTCAAGCTAGCCCTCATATAAAATCGCTTTTATCCCTCATTTTTATATTCTATGAGCCAAAAATATGGTTGATCTGATGTTGGGAAGACAGAAAATATCTGCCCACGATAGAACAAGCCTACATAATTGATACATTTTTCTGAAAAGGTTTATCAGCAACGGAAGCATCCACGAAAGCCGAAAGGACACTCTCCTTAGTATAGAAATGACATTGAAATGAGGTGTTTTGGAGTCCTCTGCTCCTTCTCCGGAAGCATATCCGGTAGTTTAGTCAGGGAATGTGACAATAGGAAATACCCAGTCTCAGCGAAATTTAAGATTAAGAGAAAAAAGACTTTTTTATTCACCTTAAAACTAAAATTTACCAAAATAAACTCAGGGGGGAAAATGTTCACTAGTAAGAAATAAGAGAGGGCATAGCTAGAAGAAAAGAAATCAGAAAGGTGCTCATATTCTTGGAAATTCAACATTTTCACTGTTCTATAGTTAGCTGAAATAAGGTAAACATTTTTGGAAAGAAAGAGTAGGCACATTATGGCTTTCTTTAAGGCAGTAAAGCTGCTTAAGGGACAATTTCATCAAGGCGTTAGTTCCTAAACTGATCCGGTCCTTGCAAAAGAAGTCACCAGTCAAAATGTCTCATCAAGGGCTGATCAAGACGGCTAATGGTTTAGGTAGGTAGATAGTTCACGACCGGGAGTAATTTAAATTAATCTTTGACTGCCAGGTGTCAACTCTCACCTAACTCATGTGTAAAGAACAAAAAGAAGAAATTAAAAATCAAAGTTTCTAACTTGCTATATTGTATCAGTTCATTTTCTAAAATATTTTAAATACTGGCTTTTCAAGAAATTGCAGGGGAAAATCAGAGTATCTAATTTTTCAGTTCTCCCTTTTCTATGATTTTAATGGCTTATTGCTGCAGAGTTCCTCAATTCCAGTGGGCAGTTGTCTAAATATATATTTAAAGGGGACGCACAGTTGACACACGTATTCATGAGAGACACAGTCAAGTTTGAAAGACATTATTGCTGGGGCGCCTGGGTGGCGCAGTCGGTTGAGCGTCCGACTTCAGCCAGGTCACGATCTCGCGGTCCGTGAGTTCGAGCCCCGCGTCAGGCTCTGGGCTGATGGCTCAGAGCCTGGAGCCTGTTTCCGATTCTGTGTCTCCCTCTCTCTCTGCCCCTCCTCCGTTCATGCTCTGTCTCTCTCTGTCCCAAAAATAAATAAACGTCGAAAAAAAAAATCAAAAAAAAAAAAAAAAAAGAAAGACATTATTGCTGAATAATCCAGTGGATAAAGGAGATAGATGACAAAGCTTTTCCTGAGGACATATCCAGGATAGGAAGTTACAAGGCCCAAGTTTAATTCTTTATTCAATCTCTGAGCACTGTGTGCTTGCTCAATGTGAGAAGTAAGGGAGATGATTCACTTTCAGAAATAACAAATAAAAGCTGCGCTGTCTAATTAACAGTAGGTTCACAACCTATTGGAAATATGTATAACCTCCCCTCTCCCCATAATGGAGTCCCAAACCCTTAGACACTTCACTTCCTGGTTCTTCTTCCCCACCCCCCTTCCATTCTAGGGGCTTACTTTCCTGGGCTTTGCAATGCGTATGCACCAAAGAACAAAGGGAGGAGGGACTGAAAGTCTGCGTTACCTCAGGGAATGTACATTTGTTCCAATCGGACTGCATTTTGCCTTTCGTGGGCATAGGCAACTTCCGGGTAAGGCTGTAACCTCTGTAGTACTCAGCCAATGAGGAATCAGGGCAGAGGCTTACCTGCTAGGAAATAAATTGTCTGCTGTAACTGCACTGAGCATACCTGTCTATCAGCACCCACTCTTGTAAGAACATTGATTAAAGCCTCGCTTTGCTGTGCTCCGAGTCTCCGCCTCCCTCCTTTGATTGGGTCAGTGGACTTATTTCTCACAGTGAAGCCATTTAAACTGTTTCCTTATTCAATTTAAGCCATTTAAACTGTTTCCTTATCCAATTCAATTCAATTCAACCTTCAGTTGTAAGGTCCATTCAAGCAAGCTTGGTGATCCTTCAATCGGCTGCTAAATAAAGCCATGATATCTGTGTAGATGATTTACATTTAAGGAAATTTGCCTTTTTTACACCAGGTTCAGGACCAGATTTCCATTCGTCAGATCTACTTCCCGCCTAAGGCAAGTGACCCAATATACATGGGTATTGTTCTGGTTTTCCTCTGGGAAGTTACCAGCAGATGTTTAGCCTGACATCAAAACTTCGCTCTAGAACTAAGCTTTTCACATGGAATATGACAGGCATTCATATATGCTGTTGGATTGATGAATAAGAAAAGGGAATACATAAATGTAGAAATAATTCATTTGAATCTTTAATCTTCCAACACTTGTTGATTATTTAAGGTATTTCTAAACCATACTAAGTGTTAGCAAGACCAGTCCCCTTGTTTAAAGTCTTACATCTAGTTTGAAACTGTCTTCAATCCTGTGGACAAGGAAAAAGACCATTTTTACTTCCTGTAACACCTCCCCCCAAAGCCCTGGGTCAAAAAAACTGAAGTGTCTGTCCATTTAAGCAGTGTCATAGCAAAAACTTCACCCAGGGCTTGTTGGAACAAAATAAAGCTTCACTGCTGGAATAAAACATTCCACCCATTAGAAGACTCCAGTTGCAAACTTGATTTGGTATAAAGGTGTCTCCTCCACCCCTCGGGCCTCCGCAGGTGGGAGAGATGGGCTGGAGGGAATGACCTGCTGGTGAAGTCCTTCCTTCCTCCCTCCACTTCCCCTCCTCCAGCTGGTTCCTGCTGTGTCTGATCCCCTGGGGTTGGGCCACAGGGAAAGCTGAGAGGAAAAGATAGCAGTAAAGTCCTTCAATCAACAAAAACTTTCCCCTGAGCTAGTGTCAGTGCTCGAGGGGCTTGGCAGAGTTTAAAACTTATTTTGACCTCAGATTTGTGAACTCCTTGGAGACCCCTGTGTATCTCCTCCTCCTCACTTCCACCTATCTAAGGAGCTTGCCCATCTAGTTCCCTCCATTATAGCAAATGTGCCAGGGCTCCAGCGACACTTAGGAAGTCCCTGTGCCAGATGGCCCTTTTGGATTCATGGATTTATCTAAGGGACACTTTATACTTCCTTCACTTTGGAATCTCTGGGCGTGTGGTTACTTCACAAACCTCTTCCCTTTCTTTGCTGACTCTATACACCTCTAGGTTGACTTGGTCACCAGTCCGCTGTAATTTCCTTTTGGAAACTCTGAGGATGCAGGGGCCATTTTGGTGATTTCTTTAAAGCTTCATTCTCCTAAAGTAAGGGGCATTCGCATTTCCCTCCTTTGGGTTGGAAGAGAAACACCACCCTCTTCGAGAAACTGTCCTAAAGTATGTTCTCCATTCCCTAGTTCCAAACTCATGTATACCTTTCACGCGCAAGAGAAGTTTCAGAATTGTCCAGTGTATTCTTACCACCATTTAAAAAAAAAAAAATCTTCCCACTCTTGAGCTGTCACCGTCTTTAAAATGTGCTTCACTTAACATATCCAATTAGGCATCTTCCATAAATAACACTAGGAAATTTTCCTAACTACCCTTGTTTATGTAGAGATAAGTGTGTTTGTTGACTAGTTTCTGAGTACTTAGGGAAATAACTCCTCGAAACATTATTGTATCTGCCAATATCTGACTACAACATTGCATATGGCTTATACTTATGTAACACTAAAATAACTGGAATGTAAAAAGGTGTATCTACAGATGGCCTTTGGAACTTCAGTTTGAAGTGCCCAAACTTAGGCTTTTCATATAGCGTTATCAAAAACTATTAAACATTCTTACCATCCCAGTTTGAGACGCTTGTTATTGTGTTTTGCAGTTGACAACGTGAAGGTTCAGAAATATTGCTGCTGATTTAAATATACATTAAGGAATTCGGCACCAAGAAGTACATTCTGGGGAACTATGAAGCTGCATTATCCATTTTAAGAGTTAATAGCCATTGTAGCAAAATAAAGGTAAATTAATAAACATCCCTAAAATGAAAAATTCTAATTCTTACTTGCACCAGCCACATTTCAAGTACCCAGTAGTCATAATTGTCATAATTGGCTAGATACTACCCTATTGAACAGTGCTCATATTAAAAATTATTTTTTGCCTCATTATAGACATTTCAGTCGAACAGCACTGCTCTGAAGAAAGATGTCATGATTAAACCCATATGCATGAAATCAGATACTCTTCCTTGACAGCAAAGGTGGAAGCTTGTTTGGGGGCTGCTTGGGATGGGCCTTTAAGGCCGAAGCGAAGGTTTGCACCATATAAATGATTAGGTGCCTTTTCTGGGACAGCTCAGCTTATTTTAGTGATGCGATTTAGGAAGGTTTCAAGTTGGACAGTGTATTACAGAACTGGTTCTGCTGAATTCAAGATTACAGCTACTGGGAAATTATCTTGATACAACTAGATCTAGACTTTACTGCCGAAGAAAACTCGAAAGAGAATCTTCCAAGGGGCAAAGTGAGGACACGACGTGGTGCAAATTGAACTCACTGCTAAATGTTAACATTTATTTTTGTAAGAAACCCACTTGATTTACAAATGTGAGAGGTTGCCATTCTCTTTTCCTGTGTCTCTAAGGTAGTTATGATTTGGATTCAGTCATTTATTAGGATAAGAAGGTCTCTAGTCATGGTGGGTGAGATGTCACTGGAACTTTTCTAGGGGAAATTGTAATGCATTGCTCTCTCTCAAATTTATTTATTCTCCTTTGCTTTTTAAAATTGACTTCTTTTGTTTCAAAAGAGCAGGAAAGGATGAGATAAAACCTGGAGACAGTGAAAAAAATATATCCTGTTTGTCTGTTTTCTGTACAAAACAAAAGGTTAGAGTTATTATTTTTTCTCCAAAATAAAGCAAATATCTCTTTGGTCATCCATAATAGGTCAGAGCTATTTTGAACAGTTTGATGTCATTTCTACATCCCTCAAGGAAACAAAGGGGAAAGTCAGAGGAAGGGGAAAAGGCAGCTTTGATAAGTTATGCCAGCCCCTGGTCCCCAAGAATGAAGCTTCCTGTTTTTGTCATGTGGCTGAAAACAGTAGGGGGGAAAAATCCACTGTGATCAATGGTATTCATTCTTTTGTTATTTTGCGGTTACCTGCCATCGTTCCCTAAATAAACTAAACGAGGTCCTTTTTGGTGACAACTGTGAACAATAGATCCGTCTGGGCAAAGGTTGCTGGAAAGTTACAGTCTGAGATGGAGAAGGGATGGTGACAAGCCAGAGAAAGTTCCCCATATGAATAGCATTCAGTCTTGAATGTCTGTTGTCATTAGATTTTATGACAGTCCTATCAATGCCATCAATTAATACTTTCAATTATTGTAAAAGTGGGCTTTATGACATATAAAAAGTAATAGAAAATGTAATGCTCGCAAAAATGAAGAATTCTTTCCAAACAAAAATGTCTTTTAAATGGACTTTTTGTGGTTCCTAGGATTACTATAACCATTAAACATCCAATTATTTAAAAGGACTTCTAGCAAAATGACCTCAGAGATTGCTACTGAAGGGGAGTAGAGTATGCCACCCCAGAATGCACCGCTTTGTCATGTGGATTATTTCAAGCTGAAGACACTCAAGGTCCAAAAGACTCAGGGAGAGAGATTTTAACCTCCCCCCTAACGTCCCCCAGGAATTTAGATAGAGGGCCTGGACCAGGTATGGTAAGATGTGGGGAGCTCAGCAGCGCCTGTTTGTTCAAAATCCTCTCTGTGTCCTCTTGTCTCCCTGTTGGCATGGCAAACATTTGTTTACCAAACATTTGCCCTGCCCATCTTCCTGTGAATTGTCTTCCCTCCCTTTGAAGCCCAGACTCCTCTCCTGCTCCTTAGCTCAGGACAACATATAAGCCTCAACTGCCTGACTTGCCCTTGAACCTCATCTCTTTCTGGCTCCCATACGTATGAAATTAAACTTGTTTTTCTCCTGTTAATCTGCCTTGGATATTAATTACTTAATTCTTAGTTAATAAACCAGCCAAAAGAATCCAGAAGAGTAAAGAAAAAAACTTTTCCTCCCCTACACTACCATTTGGAATTCTTATACATTCGGTCATCTTTTCTCTGGGTGTTCGCGTGCATCCTTATAGCATTTATCAACACAACATTGACAGGAGGCCATTTTATTCTTTTTTTTTTTCCTTCAACGTTTTTTATTTATTTTTGGGACAGAGACAGAGCATGAACGGGGGAGGGGCAGAGAGAGAGGGAGACACAGAATCGGAAACAGGCTCCAGGCTCCGAGCCATCAGCCCAGAGCCTGATGCGGGGCTCAAACTCACAGACCGCGAGATCGTGACCTGGCCGAAGTCAGACGCCCAACCGACTGCGCCACCCAGGCGTCCCACAGGAGGCCATTTTAGCATGAACACAACACAGCAATCACAGAAGAAATGCCTCTCGGCCCACCTCCACGTCAGACTGGCTTCCTAGTCCATTCTCCATGCCGGGGCGGGGAGACAGCGGCGTCTCTACATTTCAGTATATTTAGGAATAATATTAGAGACAAAGTTCCAAGTTATTTTCTTTCATGAGTATGGTTCTTTTCTTAATATAGGATTATGAAACATGGAACTATCTAGTAAGTAAATTGCATTCTTTGCTTCTTTGTCAGGACTTGGAAGAAATATTTAAAATTCCAGTCAATCATCTGGATGTTTGTTTTACTTCCTGCCAAACATCTGGATATTCAAACATATCAAGATAAAGTAATGCTTTTCAGTGATTTTATATGAACTGTGTAGATGTACCCTTCGATTGGGGGACAAAGAACAGTTGAAATGATTTTGCAGAGCTATTTATACAATTAAAGCTTGATCAAGGGGGAATGTGATTTAAACCTCGGTCCTTGGGAACATCATTATGATTTATAGAGGGCTGGCTTACTATTTTAAAATTTCTCTATATTGTTTTCTTCCATAATAGCTCCACGCCTCGTAATGAATTGAAAATATTCAAGTCTTTAGAATCCCAATGGATTGCCACAGGGAACGAACAGAAGGTCTCTCTCCCTCCCCCTCCTTTTCCTGTGTTCAAGTTACAGGGCCAGATATATGGCCGTGAGACAACACAGAAGCAGGGTCAAGAAAACCATTTTGCTCCAGGGACCTGGCAGCTGAACTCTCCCCAAATGCTTTTAAAAAGAAAAAATATACATATTAAATGCCAATTTTAAACAAATCCAAAGATTCGTGGAGCCCTTTTTCACCTCATGATGTTGCTGTAGATATGAATGCACACCAAATGAGGTAACAGATTATGAAAAGTCGATGCTTAAAGTCTCTTGAGTTTTCTAACAAGAGATCTGGGAAGTTTAAAAGCATATCAGGTTTCTCAGAGATTATTAATTCTGGACTGCATTTCAGAGTATATCAAGTGCAGTCTGCTTTATACCAAACAGAGGGGAATGCACCACCAGACTAAGCAGACAGAACTAATAAGAGCTCGAATAAATCAAATTAAGAAATATTTATCGAACATCTCTGTGTCTCCGGCATTGAGCTGTTAGGTGTGCGATGTACATAAAACATAAATGAAAAGTTCTGTGGTCTCAGACAGCTTAAATGAATTTGAAGAGATAAGACAATTGCACAGAAAATAAATAAGATACCAAATCTGAGCAGCAGTTCAAAATGAACGTCTCAAGAAATATCATAAATGACAAAAATAAACCAAAGCCAGGGACATAATAAAGTCATCTTATAAACTGTTGGGCTAAAAAGGCAACTTCCCGAGAATGTTGCTATGGAGAAAAGCGTTGGGTTTCAGGTTACAGACATTTGTGCTTCGGAGGTACCAGGCCTTGGCTGAATTCTGTACCTGTTCCCAGTCTGATGCTGTGCTTGTAATGGCGGCGGGTGGCCAAACTGACCACGGTCAATGGTGCTCGGGAATGGAATTGAAAAAGTAAATCGTAAGACAAAAAGGTCACGGCATTGCAGTGTCAGAAAAAATAAATGGACTTTTGCTCTTGGAAATATCATAAAATGACACAATAACTGAAGTTTCTATTTGAATTTCCAGGCTTCACCCGAATTGTCTACCGATCTAACCATCTCAGAAGTCTCTGAAAGGCCAACTGATGTCATCTTCTTTCTTCTTTCTTGATTACTATGCCTATTAAGACAATCAAAAATTATTTGAACCAAGGTAAATTAAGCGTGCCTTCTTTCTCTTTGACCCTTGATGTGAATGACCTAGATCCTCTGGACATTTAATTGCTATTACCTCATTAGAGGTACAAAAAAGAGTATAAAGAAACAATAATAAATAACCATGAAACCCAGCATAAAATAAACAAACGAAATGTTTTTAAATGAAGAAAGACTTCACAAACTCAAAGTAAATTAACTAAAATAGAGAAAGGGAGAGAGGTGGGAAAAGGGCCAAACCCCTTACCTTGAAGAAACAGGGATCAAAAATTATTTTGTTCTCTGATAGTTTAATATTGTTGGAAATACAGTGTTAAGGCATTAAGCTAATCTCAAAGAGAGCTAAAAATAGAATGCTTACCTTGGAAAGTCCCCGCTGAAAACAACACTGAAACAGATCCTCTCCCAAAACAGAAAATAAATGAAAAGGCAACAAAACTGGAATTAAAGCATACAAGAAAATGAAAACAAGTGAAAGCACACACAGTATACCAACAAAGGATTGGTGGGAGACAGGTAGAAGGGGGTCATTTAACAAAAGTGCTGTTTAAAATGCATGGGCAGGTACAGAGACATCACCAAAGTAAGTCAGTATTCCAGAGCACTCAGCATCAGGAAACTTTACCACCCATAAGCCTGAAGTAATGGGAGGAAACAATGACCAGGAACCCACAAAGTGGGTCTAGAAAGAGAGCCTTTGGCCGGCTGGGGCATTCATGGGAAAGACAGAGCAATCAGGGGGCCCAGCAGGATGAACCAGGATAACTCCTTGACCTTACTCTCTTCCTGTTCTGCTTTGCCCTATCAGGAGTCTCCACTGATTCACTCAACAGAAAGCCAGGGGGCATGAAGTCAGTTAATGTGCCCATGGAATTCAGCATCCTGGAGTACAGCATAGTGGAAACGGGGGAGCTGATGGAGAACCAAAAAGAAGATATCCGATGCACACGACAATTACAAGAAATCATCATAACTGGGCATAACGTCCTTTTGAAGATTTGAGTTTTCTAAAAAAACTGTCTCCTGGAGATAGAATTCGCATACCATGAAATGCGTCCTTCTAAAGGGTACAATTTTGTGTTTTTAAGTTTCGAGTTTTACAACACTGCTATATAACTTTTGAGCATTTTAATCACCCCAAACAAAATCCCATGTCTGTTTTCCCCCTACCCTCAAACCTTGACAAATGCTGACCCACTTTCTTTCTTGATGAGGTTTTCCTTTTCCAGACATTGCATACACATGAAATCCTACAACATGTGCTCTTTATGTATTTGGCTTTTAAACTTAGCATGATGCTTACAAGGTACATCCATGTTGTAGAAGATATCATTATATCTTCATTGTTGTGGCTGAATAATATTCCACTGTGTGAATTTATCAGTTTGTGTTATCCATTCTTCGGTCGATGGACATTTGGTGACTCTACATTTGACTATTATGAATAATGCTGCTATGGACACTCATGTTCAAGCCTTTGTGTGAACATATGTTTTCACTTCCCTCATGTAAATATTTGTAGTGGAAATTTCTGGGTCACGTGGTGTCTCTATGTTTAACATTTTGAGGAACCACAAAACTGTTTTCCAAAGAGCTATTCCATTTTACATTCATGCTGGCAGCACACAAGGGTTCCATTTTCTCCACAGCCTTGCCAACACTTGCTATTATCTGTCTTTTTTTAAATAGTAGCCATCCTTCATGGGTATGAAGATATATCTTCTGTGATTTTGATTTGCATTAATGACTAAAATTGTGGTTTTTAAAATGTATTTCTCGGCCATTGGTATGGTTTTGAAACATCTTTATTCAAGTCCTTTGTCCTAAAAATTGGGTTGTCTTTTTATTGTGTTATTTGTGTGTTTGAAGAGTGCTTCAGATATTCTAGATACAAGTCCATCGTAAGATAGATGATTTGCAAATATTTTCTCCCATCCTGTGGGCTTTCCTTTCACTTTCTTGATGGTAAGATTTCATTTGGATGAAGTCTGGATTATCTATTTTTGTTTTATCACATAGTTGTTGGTTTGTGACCCTCCTAGGAACTCCCCCCATGTAATCTGAAACTGGCCTCTGTGAGAAGAGGGCAGAGAGAAACTGAAGACAGAAGCAGGTCATTCGAAAATGGAATGGGGCACTTTTAATAAAACAAAAGGAACTTACATATGAGGCTTGTCTGGGGAGCAGCAAGACAAATGGATCACTGTACCTGGCCACCACATCTTAAAAGTTTATAAAGAGGCCCTAACTGGACTCAGTCACGTATATCACATAGATGTTTTTAACAGCACATAACTATCTCAAGGTTATGTCCTTGGAGCAGCCTCTGGGACCAGGAAAGGCAAATGGAACCTACACTGGGAGGACAGGGAAGAGGCAAATGGAACCTACACTGGGAGGACAGGGAAGAGGCTGAGGAGTGGCTGGGTCCAGTTCCCGGGTCAGTCAGCGGTCACGGCTTTTTGATCGTATTATCCGCCAGTGTTTTCCATATTCTACCTAACATCTAAAGATGCCTAGTTCAAAGTTAAAAAAATTTATCCTTACCTTTTCTTCTGAGAATTATATAGTTTTATCTCTTTCCTTTGAGGCGATGGTCTAATTCGAGTTAATGTATTTACATAGCGTATTAAGAGTCACAACTTCATTCTTTTGCCCTTGGATCTACAGGGTTCCCAGCACAATTCATTGAGAAGATTTTCCTCCTTTGAATTGTTCTGGCACTCTTATCAAAAATAAACTAGTGATTCGTGTATGGTTTTATTTCCTGATTCTCAACCTCCTCCGGTACTACATTGTCAGTACGACACTGTCTTTATTACTGTAGCTGTACAGTAAGTCCTAAAACAATAAATTGTGAATCTTCCATTTTCTTCCAAGATAGTTTGCCTATTCTGGATTCCTGATTTTTCATGTGAATTTTAGGATCAGTTTGTCAATTTCTTGAGCAAACAAGCAAAACAAAACAAAACAAAACCCAGCTGGGATTTTAGTAGGGATGGTGCTGAATATGTATGTCCACTTGGCGACTATCACCATTGTAGACTGTCACCATTTTAGCAATAATATCTTCCAACCTGAGCATGGGATGTATTTCCAATGGTTTCTATCTTCTTTAATTGTTTTTAATGATATTTAATAGTCTTTAGTGTACAAGACTTGCACTTCTTTAGTAACATTGATTTCTGAGAATTATATTCGTTTTGGTGTTATTAAAATGCAATTGCTCTCTTAATTTTATTTCCCGATTATTCGTTGCTGGTGCATTGAAATGCAATTGATCGTTGTACACTGATCTCGTATCCTGAAACCTTGTTGAATACATTCATTAGTTCTAATAATTTTTCAGCGGATTCCTTAGGACTTCTACATACAAGAGAACACCATCTGCAAATCAAGATAGTTCCCCAGTCAGAAAAGCTTTTATTCTTTCTCTTGTCCAATTACTCTGGCCTTATAGAAGCGGCAAGAATGGACATCGTTGGCTTGTTGCTGATCTTAGGGAGACAGTGTTTGGTGTTCCATCAGCATGTGTGACATTAGCTGTGGTTTTTTCATAGACAGTCCTCGTGAATTAAAGAGGTTTCGTTCTACTTCTAATTTTTTGAACATTTTTATCATGAAACAGTGTTAGACTTTGTCAGATAATTTTTCGTGCTTCCTTCAAGATAATCATGTATGCTTTGTTTTTTATTCTGTTGATAAAGTGTATTGTGTTCATTGATTTTCATAAAAAAGTGAGAATGACCACCCCCTCGCCCCCAAGGTGGAGGTATGTCACATGGTATTGTTCCTTGGACTTGAAACCCAATGGAGTCTGACTGACTAGATTTTGAAATTGCTTGGGGCTGTCGAGTCTTAGTTTTTTTTTTTTTTTTTTTTTTGGACCCTTTTTCTCTCAGTTTGAGTTAGAATACGTATAACTGTTATCCTATGCATTTTCCAACTTTGTATCTTGGGAAAAGATAACTTATATCTTAAGTTTCCAGGTTCATAGGTGGAGAGGAATCGTGCTTCAGGGTAGATTATACCCACACTTGTTTTAGACGATGAAATTTGGGACTTTTGAGATGATGAAATATGGGCTGGCTAATGATTCTGTAATAGAATGAGACTTTAGGGGGATGTTAAGATGACATAAATATATGTGCAATATTCTACTTAATAAGGAAAAAAAATCAGTTATCGAGGCCTGGTTAATATACATTAGAACAAGCTTAACGAGAGAGAAAGGAGAAATAAGAATGGCCTGTACTTATAAGAACGGTTGTAGGTAAGAATCCTCTAGACTGGAATTTAATGGTAAGCGAGGGACTTTTAGAATTTCAGGTGAATGCTGTTTGGGGAGACATTGTTGGAGAGAGATGTTATTCTGTGCATTAGCATTGCCCATACTTGTACTAGGACTTCAGTATGTCCTTGAGATTCAATGTTAAAATCCGATGATTCAATTTTAATGTTTGTTTTACTGGCTGTGCTCCTATGAAAGCAAGTGCACTCAGCAACCATGAACCCCAGCTATATTTGGGTAAATAATGAGGTCTAACCTCTGGGTTGTCAACTTAAAAGTTCTCAGTTTTACCTTGTATTCAAATTATTACACTAGGCTTGAGTCAAGAGTTTCTTTTTTTTTTATCAGACTTTTCAATTTGAGGAAAAAGACTGTACAGAAAAAGGAGTCGGTGGGGTTGGCAAACTTCTCGAGGCATGACAATCCTCAAACACCAGAAACAAAACAAAAGCACACACACACACGCATACATATATGCACACATGCATACACACATAAACTAACACACACACACACATTAAAACACACACAAACACACACACACACGTGAGAAAAAAAACAAAAAAGATATAGTGGAGTTTACACTGAGGTCAAAATTGTTGTACAAGGGAGAATGTGCTGCTGGGCTCTATATTCCAGAGAAAGAACAGTTCTGTGAGTCTGGATATGTGTTCACCAGCTAGAAGAAGTTTTTAAAGAATCCTTTCTGCATTTGCAGCCTGGGAGTATTATACCCAACCTCTAAAGAACCCCTGTTTCTTAAGAAGTTCAAGTCATTTCTGGAAGTGTGGAGAAGATTGATGGTGGCCAAGTTTGGATTAATTCGAAGTTTCTAGTTCCACAAGTGAAACTGGATCCCTGGGGACTTGGAAATTGCTGTGGGATTTTCAAATAAACAGGCTTTGGAACCACTGATACAAGCTAATTGCTAACAGAAACTTGAGAAACTGGCAGAAAGAACCATGCCAATGACTGGTGAATAATATTTGTTTTGAGCAAGATTTTTAATGGCAAGGAATAGAAAGTCTCAGAGCCTGGGATGTTCTGCTGACTCACTTATTCTGCAGAATCTGGCCTGAGTCCTTATCAGTGGATTCATAGCCATCCTTGTCCTAGTTCTGTGCTGGGCTCTCCCATGCTTTTAAGGCAGCTTAAAAGCTGATGACTTGTTGAATTTAAAATTATGTTTTAATAAAGAAAAAGCTATTCATGTTTACATTGGATTATGGGTTCTGCTTAAGTGATGTGCCATTGACCAGTGAGGTAGCACTTAGATATTCCTACAGAGTTGGACAAGACTCATGAAAGGGTAATCTATGAGCCATGTTTGCTTAAAATTCTTGAATTTCATAACAAAACCTAGGGGATAACTTGAATATTCGCTATCTATTGAATTCACCAAGGTTTAGGAGGACAAAGCTGTCACTTTAACTATACTCTGGAAGTCGGATCGAGTAATTACATTTAGATATGAGATGCTGGGACAGCCTTGAAAGTCAGAAGTTCTGCAGACACGCCTCTGACTCTTAAAGGTGGACCCAGTCAATGAGTGCAGTGCTGGTGGATGGAGAGCAGGTCAGTTGGTCAATGTGGATTAGGGTGCTCCTCAGAGCTAGCCAGGGGCACCAAATAGGGATGATGCCTTTAAATGTGAACCCATCAGAGAGCGAACCATAATATTTTAGGCACAAGTACTAGCTATACCATGAAGTTTAAAGTAACCCAATTAGTGATGGACTGGTTGTAGACAACAGAAAAGGCCATGCTATGTTTTTAGCATTGATGCAGGTGGGTATGATTGGTAGGGTCATGTTACAAAATAGAGATAAAAGGAGGAAGGAAAACTTTAGCAAAGAATGTTATCAGTACAATGTTAAATTGACTGGACATTAGCAATCATTCAACCCAACCTGTTCTCTTTATTAATCAGGAAATCCCCGAGGCCTCCAAATCTCAAGTAATCCATTAAAATTAGTAGAACAGATCATCTTCGAACTCAGATTTACTGAAACCGAAGTTTCCAGGTGATTCATCTCAGGGATGAAATAACTCGGGTTTGGACTGAATGATCGAAATAGTAAATTGAGATTTAAAGAATTTCTGTAGAGCCAATAATAAGGGTGGAAGCCTGGAGACACATTTGCCCAGTTCCCTGGGAGTATGAGGATTTAACTGAGAACTCAGTAGAAAGAGGATAGCAATTACATGGTGGTATGTGTGGTTTTGTATTATGAGCCTCAAGTTAAAAGACTTTGTAATATGAAATGGGTTTGCTATAGCCATGGCAATGCAGAGCGCATGGAGCCATTAACATAGAATCATTTTAGCCATCAATCCCTTAAAGTCATTTTGCAGATAAAACAAAGTCAAATAAGGGAAAGTAGACACTGATACTAGCAATCAGTGTCTGCCTATGACTACTGCCTTACCCAGCGCTAATAGGTTTTACGAAACTAAGCAATGGCAAATGGGAATATGGACGTAATGCAAAATAAATAAATAAATAAAAGAAATGGCCAACAGTGGAGCCCACGTTGCATTCCTAATGGAATCTTCCCAGTACCGTCTGCATAGATCTTCTTCTCTATTTGCTCTTTTTAATGTTTCCCACATCCTCCTCATGTTGCACCTCCTTTCCAAAAAGAATTTCTTCACTTTGATTTAAAAACCATTTGTTCAAGGGGCCCCTGGGTGGCTCAGTCGGTTGAGCGTCCGACTTCGGCTCAGGGCGCGATCTCATGGTTCGAGGGTTCAAGCCCCACATCGGCTCTGTGCTGACGGCTCAGAGCCTGGAGCCTGCTTCGGATTCTGAGTCTCCCTCTCTCTCTGCCTCTCCCCTGCTCCTGCTCTGTCTTTCTCTGTCTCTCAAAAAATAAATAAATGTTAAAAAAAAAAACATTTGTTCGAGGCACTTCTGAAGACCCCCAGGCCAATAGAATATTGTTCTTTTAATTATGTACCATGTAAACAATATAAACGTAGTAAACTGACCACACAGTATTCATGGATCTGATCATTTCTGGCAGTCAGTGGCTAAATTTCGTAATTGTCTTTACAGCATAATATATTTGGGGTTGTCAACACACAGAGGTTATATTTACTCTAAGGGACGTAAGATCCCAAAGCAAGGCAACTCTTCCACGGTCAGGGTGTACAAAGTCAGAAATAGATCTAAAACCTTTTGCTTCCTGGCTTAATATTTTGGCGCTATCTTTAACTTCTTGTGTATAACTGTAGCATTTGGTATGGTCAGGATTGCCTGGAAAAGATGTGTCCAAAATTGACTTTCTCCTTTTAGGATCTGCTGAATATAGTAGAAAAGTGTAAAAGAAGATAAGACATTCTCTTAAGGGTGGAAAACAGTATTTATGCTAAGTGTGGAGAGATATCATCGAAATTAGTCTCGGTGCTGAAAAAATCAGTGGTACATATAATGTCTTATGTTGTAACGCTGTTACCCTGAACATTTTAAGGTGATTAACAAAAAAACTGTTACTCTCAATAAAATGTAGAATATGAAGAATAGATTTATGGAGTATGAAATACTATGTCAAAAATAAAACTGTCAATACGCTTCCCTCTCTCTTTATGGTATGATATTATCTAGTTCTTACTGACATTTGGAACTCAAAGCACTGTGGAGATTCAAAAGAAACTTTAATGTTGACAAATGCTGATTCTAAATATATATATATATAAATTTTGATGAGCGCAGAATGTATTTAATAAAGTGATTTAAGATGTTCAAGAAGAGTCCTGTACAAACCCAAAGCAAGTTTTCTTTGAAAAATTGAATTTGTTCCCTTTTTAAAAAAATGACATCATACAAGATGTGTTTTTAATCAATTATCATTGTAGATAATTCAGAGGGCAACATATATGGGAAAACAATGGCGTGATTAACTAGGCATTGACCTCGTGTTATGGCACTGGTCCAGAGAGAGCTTATTAGTTTGAGCTAGCAGTAAATATGAAACCGAGGGCATCATAAATCACAACAGCAGGATTAATCTGAATGTGAATCAGATACATGGGAAAAACTGAGACATTCCCAGTGAGTCCAAAAACAGCTACGTGAAGTCAGTGGAGAGAAAATGATTTTCATACAAAGGTCCGTACACAGTTCTTTCCATTTTATCTAGGAATTTTCAATTGCAGACTTTCAATTCAAGCCCTTACAGCTAAATTAGAATTTTCCTTAATTAAATAAATCAGAAACATGGGCTCTTGGGATTGCTAGTGATGCTGATCAGGACAAAATCTTTGTGAGGGGGGAGGTATGTGGATTTTGCTTCTCAAAGGGTTTTGTCTCATGATACCGTTAGAGGCTTGGACAAGCCGCCTACCTTGAGGCTATTGTTTCAGCTCCATAAACTCATTTAGTTTGTCTGGATCATCACAGAAATTTTCATTCTGAGAAAAACATTGCAACCCACATTTCGCTGTACCAGCCAATTGAATGGTTGACCCATCTTAGATAATAATACAAAATGGGTTGGAAGAACTTTGAGCCCTGTTTTGATTCTCAGGATTTCAAAAAGATCCTAGAGTAATGACACTTTCAAACTTACTTTCTGCATTAAAGAGGAGAATTCTAAGAGTTTACTGTATTTAGGGTCGGCAGGTAGATGTGTTCGTTACCTGCCACAAATATGTTAGCTTTAGTCTGCAATGTTTGATTGAGTCACCGGTCAGACTCAACATGTTTGAATTTTCATTGCCTTGTGATTTCTGGGTATAAGTTTATGGTGATATTACTGCTCGAGAGACATGAAGAGAGAGAAAACACCAGCAAAGTAACTATGTGGTATGATGGAGAAAAAGCAACGGTAACATTGTTTTTGTAAACGTGCTTTTCTTTTTTCTTTTTCACTTTAGGAAAAAAAATATAGTGGTACACTCAGCTGGGTATGGAAACACAGCCATATCAGCATACTAAATCATAAATGTTAGCGAATCAGAAACACACATAAGGTTCTAACTCTTTGGGGTTTCTATATGGGTATTCTTCTACTGACACAGACTTGTTTTTTCTACCAGACATACCAACGACATGTAAAAAATGTATTTCCCCACTGTAGGCTGCTTATAAGCCACCTGCTGTTGCTGCTTTGACATTTTTTCATTAAGACCTGTTTTCTCTTTCCCAGAGGCATCGGTAATATTCACTGTGGTGTGAGTCAGACTGGTGGCTCCTTTCTATCAGAGGATGAGCCCAATGTGGGATGCCTAATTCCAGAAGGTTCTAGGGGAGCAGAAGAGATGATGTATATATCTTCTAGCTCAGCCAATTCCAGAAATGTATGGACAAAAAATAGTCAGTTCTTGCCATCCGCACCAAAGGCTTCTTCAAATGCTTTAATTGCCTTGGACATTCATAGTCGAAACAAAGCACGAATAGAGTGGCTGATGTACAATTACATCGCGCGTGTGATTACTACCCTGCGTTGATGATACACGCTTTTCTCAACCTATATAAGAGAGGGTTAAATAAGCTGAGTAAATTAAAAGATCATATCAAAGGAAGTTAAAAGAGAAAAAAATCTATTTTTTATGATTGAAGAAAATATGAAATTATATAGGGTAGGTAAAACTTTTATGTCATTCAATTTTGTTAGAATATAGCAAGCCAATTATATAAAATTAAATTTCAAGCTTGATTGATTTTTTTAAATATTCATCTTAAGCACTGCATTTGGTGTTTATTGTATTATACAGGAAATACCAGAGAACGGCTGCTGCATCCAGGAATTAAATGAAACCTATACTGTCAATAGCCTGGCTGGGGTTTTGATAAAGCATTATGACATTTCTATATTATGCAGCACCATAAAATGCTAAACATACACAGAGCACAGAACTATAAGTTTCAAAAGCACATACTGGAAGCTAGAGTGTTTTGGCATTTATAGCTGGCTAGCACGGGGAGATAATGAGGAGTCTGATACCTTGGAAATCATAACTATGAAATATATACAATAGTTTCCCATCAAGATGGATCATATATCACGCAATATTGGAGGATAATTCAAGTCTGCAATGCAATCTGCTTTTCATTTCAAGTGGAGGGCGACGTAAGCCATAATTTACCCAGGTAGTACTCGCTTGGGATCTAACGACAAATTTAGAGCAACTCGTGACAAAAAAAATCCACATAGGAAACCATGAAAGATTTGACATCCTCTTGTCTCTCAACTTCCTTCCCCCGACTCTTCTTACCCTTCTCCATAAATGTAAAATCTTTTGTGTTCATATGGATCCGTGATGAAATATAAGTATTCCTTGAAAAATATAAAGGGACATATACAATTACTAGCTAGTAATTCCCAAATTGTTGATGGAGAGAGTGTAGGATAAATCACTCCAGTGAGAGCTTATTGTGGCTGCCCCAGCCTCCACAAAGAGCCAAATTTAAATACCTGTCTACTAAAACCACTTTCCACGTTAAGAGGTGCGATGGCTCTTTCTGTATACACCAATTAATTCTTTATCAAAAAAGCCCTTTTATATCATATGGAAATGGAGTTAAGGTGGCATAGAACCAGCGCTTGTGGACTCCGGAACAAGTGAAATGGCTGATGTTCCATTGTTACTTTTCATTTCAATGTTTAATAAAATATTGAGAGACAGTAGGAAGACAGACGGAATTTGTGGTGGGAAATAGAACAGTCCTTTGTGACTGGACAAAATGGTGGGAACCCTTTGGCTTCTGGCATTTTTGGTCATCTGTGTAGGCTTGGCCAACTGCCACTTGGGCTCTCTGTCTCGTGCCATTGGATGAAAATATACCCCGTGTAGGGGAGTCTCCGAGGAGTTTGACAATATGGACCTGACCTTTGGTTTCATCTCTGCCTTTATTATTATTTTTAAATAAATTAATACATGTATATTAATATAAAGATATCTCTTTGCAACTCTAAAATCTAAAGACAGGATATGCACAATAAAGCAGATACAAAAACACGAGCTTTATATTTAATATTTACAATTCCCCTTCTCCTTCTTCTCCTCCTCCCCCTCCTCCTCCTCGTTCTTCTTTCTCTTCTTCTTCTTTTTCTATTTAGGCTAAAGCTTACATCCCCATCTTCTTCTTGTTCCTGAAAAACAAAGAAAAATCAGTTTGGACCGCTAGTCAAGAGATGGACCTATCTTCACATATCTGAAAACAAGCAGAATAATGTGACTGTTTTAACTTTCTGGTGCTTGAGTTTTACACTTCATTCGTGCTTATAAATATGGTGATAATACCAGCATGACTTGAGCAAATAGAGATAAGACAGAAGGTAATGGCTAAATTCCAGCATAAAATTCTTGGATAAAATATTATTTAAGCACACAGCACCACCTTCCCAATGTTCATTTCAGACTTTGAAGCTTAATTCTTCTTATTTTTACATAGGCTTTACTTTCTAAAGAGATAGAAAACAGTTGTCAAGATGGCTGACATCTTGAATATTATTATTTAATTTCATTGTGATCATTCCCCCCCTTAAAGTCAAGTAATCTTAATTTCTTTTCCATTCTTTTATGTCCTCTTTGTCAGTTATGTAACCATTTCAGATGTTCTACTTGAGTTTCTTTATGCCTTCAAAATGGTCTTTTTCATCTTATTCTCTCAAACATTTGGGATGCAAAATAAAAAATGGCACGGCATAAAAATCAGACAAAAATTAAGTATTTTCAAAAAACGATTACATAGCAAGCACCCACAAGGAAGGATTAGGTTACATAGTCCTGCTCTTCAATTTCAGGGTTTCATTTAGCTTTACTCATTTACTGATTTATAAACTCCCAGACGTATTTCATAAAGGAATTGTCAGAGTTTACAAAAATAAATATAAAAAAAAGATTAAAAAAAACAAAGGTTGAGAGACACAGAGTAAGGGGGAATATATGGGTTATACTCGAATAAACCCCTTGATATACAGAAGTATAAATATATGTAAGGGACACTGTAGTTACCAAAAGAAAGTCACAGATTTGGCCCCGAAGCTTTTAGCAGTTCAAGCAAAAAGGGAACTCATCTCAGTTACAAGAATCACAGTGTTCCTAAGACTTACAAATAAAAACAGCAGAGAAAACCATATTTCAAGAAAAAATACCCCAAACTAAAAATCTGAGCGATCTCCTTCATGGATTCTCATACACAAGTATGGGAAAACGTAATAGAAATAATCCTACAGTGAGTATAACGGCACATTTTATTGGACAGTTTCTTACGGCGTTTTCTATACAGGCAACGGGCATGAAGTTACTGGACAGTTTAGTGAAAGCCAATAGAGATAGTGCCAAACATTTTGGTTCCATGCCCAGTTCTTTGGTTTGATCCAAAGATAGAGTCAACATGCATGAAAGAATAAATCTGTAGCATGCCCATCGAGCCTACATCCGCAAACATCTCTTGACAGCCTGCATTTTGATAAGGATTAAATGGCAGAGACTTAAACATTTTTACCTGCCAGAAAGAACCTGAGGGCACCTCTGTGGTGCTGCAGATTGAGGCCTAAGTCCTATCCCTCAATACTATGAAACAAAATAGGGTCTGCCTCTACCTTCCCTACTTGACCTAAGGTAAGTAGGACCTAATTTTAAAAGCTCAAGGAAATGAATGAAGCCCCCTTCTCTTGGGACCATCGCTTTTACCAACACGCAGTTCGAATGTACCTCTGTGAAAATTAGATCTGTGGTTAGCCACAGACTTCTGTGGAAGAGAGAAACTCAAATTCCAGGCGAATCGGTGCTACCGACGTAAACAAGTGCGGTGCTCTCACCGCAAGATGTGCGTGTCTATAGAAATCGTCAAATACAGTAGCCCATTTTGATTTGTTTGGCTTTCCACAAAACTAAAAAATAAAACGCTACTGCTCATTTGCCAAACACATCAACTATTCGGTCAAATTCATTTTGGAGGAATCCGGAGAATGTTCCGTTGCTTTCAAAGTGGCATTTTTAGAGGACAGGGTAGGCTTGTTCCCACCTCCAATCCCCGAGAGAGAAATGGTAGGGGAGAGAATTCTGGAAGAAAATTGCAGGGTCTCTATTCTCAAGGAGAAGGATTTTCTTATTTGCCTCCTCAGTTCCTTCCAGGGCCACACGGCACTTTTGTTTTACTGCCTTTTATTATTTCTTCCTTTTTCTCCTGTAACCGCTCATCCTCATAGTCCTGAAAGAGTTTAAACAAAAATGACTTTGTTTGGTTCTGCAGAATTAACACGACACTCAGGCATATTTCTAATTGAATGCAGATGTTTTCTAAGCAGAGACAAGCCTCAGCCTTGTGTGCATAATTCTTACCCTGCCCTAATGGAGAGAAGTGAGTCCAAAATTAGCAACTTTTTAAAGCCAAATCTGGCTATGTGCCACAGAGACTTTGCTTTTTTTTCTTTCTTTCTTTCTTTCTTTCTTTCTTTCTTTCTTTCTTTCTTTCTTTTTTTTCTTTTTCATTTTCCAAGGGCGTGCAGACAGGAGGTCTTTAAAAAGCTATACAGGGAGGGCCACCATATTTCCAAGAAACTTAAAAAAGGAAGAGAAAAAGCCAAACTAATCAGCGTAGCAGTACATTTATGTTCTCCTCTACTCTCTGCCCTCAGAAATAAGGCTTTTAAAAATTCACAAAAATGTTGCTCCCCGAGTGGCAGGGGCAGCAAGCTTTGGAGGGAATGAGGTCAACTCAAGAGCTCCGTTTTGACCGTCTTGAGACAGAGTTGCTGACACGGGCAGACTTGTGAACACCAGATGAAGAAAGGGTAGCTCTGTGTTTTCTCAACTCCTTATTTCAACAATTTGCACTAAAGATGTTACAACCTCATTGTTCTGTCCAGATCCAAGGCCATGTGCATGTCTGCTAGAACAGCAGGTTTTGAGACCGATTATGTGGTCCTTAAAAAAAAAAAAAATCACTTTGATTGTTGAGAACCTCATAATCAGGCAGTTTGTGTACAAGGTCTGTGCTCCAGAGGCCTGACCACAGGATTGGCCAGAGAATGAAGGCACGGCCGATGGAAATTCATGTTTCAGATAGAGGATGCGTATGCCATGTTTTCTGCCTTTCCCACTGGTGAAAGATTTCAGGACGATGAAGCAAATTTTCAAAATGTAGGATTATGTCTAATGTGAAAATAAATAATCCCCAGAAATTACACATTCATAACCAGAAACAAAATGCTTGAGTTGTTAAAGAGATGGTTTACTAATGCTAATGAACATAAAAAAAAAAAAAAAAAAAAAAAAAAAAAAAAAAAAAAAAAAAAAAAAAAAAAGGTCAGCTTACACTTAGGTTTAGAATTAGGAAGAAATTTACCTTTTAAAGAGGAGGATTCATGGAACGCCTGCGTGGCTCAGTCAGTTAGGCCTCAGCTCTTGATCTCAGCTCAGGTCTTGATCTCAGGGTCATGAGTTCAAGCCCCATGCTGGGCTTTGAGTTGGGCATTAAACTTACTCAAAAAAAGAAGAAAAAGTGGGGGAGGGGTCCTGGTTGGCTCAGTCGATGGAGTGTCGTACTTTGGCTCAGGTCATGATCTCACGGTTTGTGAGCTCGAGCCCCACATTGGGTTTGCCACTGTTAGTGCAAAGCCTGCTATGGATCCTCTGTCCCCCTCTCTTTCTGCCTCTCCCCTCGGTCTCTCTCAAAAATAAATTAACGTTAAAAAAAAAAAAAGAGGTTTCCTGACTTTCACCAGCATTTTCAGCCCCTCATCCAACTCACTGCGGTGAGAATGATTCTCTTGCTGCCCCATGGTCATTGAGTTTTTATTGATTTCAATAAAAGTTCACCTGCAAGTGGACCATCACACTAGGTTTTAGTGATCTAGAGAACATTGACCTGAGTGGATTTTGCCTCCATGGCATTATTTTCAAGGATCTGGTTATGTAACCATTTGGACTCTACTTTAGGTAGAGAAATATCTCTTTGGCACATGGTTGAGAATATGGCTCTTGATCAAAGCTCAACATGTTGGGGAGAGAGGAAAGGAAGAGATATTTCTTCCCACTTTTTGCAATTCCTGATTGACCTTCCAAGGAAAGCTCCATTACAGAGTCAAAGTAGGTGACAACTTTGAGACACTAAAAGTTGAATCCATCTTCTGAAGAATTAATCCTTCCCTTGCTCAAATAACATGCATGAAAATGGGAAATGCGTGTCCTACTGCATTTTTTTTTTTTTGGACACACCGTAGGACACTAATTAATAAACTACTCACGATTTCATGAAACATTCAACATGTGGGAATCTCTGAAGTTGCCTTAATAATAAGACACTGTTGGGGCACCTGGGTGGCTCAGTTGGGCAAGCATCCAGCTCTTGGTTTCAGCTCAGATCATGTTCCCACGGCTTCGTGGGTTTGAGCCCCACATCAGGCTCTGAGCTGGCAGCATGGAGTCTGCTTGGGATTCTCTCTCTCTCCCTCACTCTGCCCTTCCCCACTCGTGCTTTCTCCGTCTCTCTCAAAATAAGTAAATAAAACTTAAAAAAATATAATAAGACACTGTCTTGAGGGTTGGAAGGTTTTAAAGGGTTTGGCCTGTCTCCATACCTGTGAGAAGATTTGGGGCTTTCATGGTAAATAATTAGCGTGCTACCTAAAAGTCAAAATTGTAATATGAAAGTCTAGGAGAAAGAAATGTTGGAGACATGAGTAATGTCTTTGGAAATACCATCCACTTGAGTGTTCTAAGGGTTCAAAGATGTTAAGCTTCCATCATATCTAACATTATTTCACCAAGCAAAGGCCAAGATGAGTTGAATATAGGTGCTAACAAATTATAAAGTGTACGTGACATTAAAAAAGACCAACAAACCCACACCCGAAACCAATCTAACATCTGCCTCTTCCAAAGCTTGAAGGAAAAGGAGATTATTTTTTAATGTTTATTTAATTTGAGAGAGAGACAGAGAGAGAGAATGTGTCCAAGTGGGGGAGGGGCAGAGAAAGAAAGAGAGAGAATCCCAAGCAGGCTCTGTGATATCATCACAGAGCCGCATGTGGGGCTCGAACTCACGGACCGGGAGACTGTGACCTGAGCGGAAATCTTGAGTCAGACGCTTAATGGACTGAGCCACCCAGGCGCCCTGAAAGGGGATTATTTTTGCAATATTTTCACATTCAAATAGTGATAGAAAAAGACGAACGATCTGTAATCAAGGAAAACATTGAAAGCCGGTTTCAACCGTGAAGACTCGCTCAGGAATGCTGAATTTGTTTTTTCTTCCATGCATTACCCACTGATGCCTCGGGATGGGTATCCTCACAACAGAATCCTTTCTCCTGTGCTTTTGAAGTTCTGTGTTAAGCAGTTTCCAGGGCACCTATTTTCTGGCTTCTTCTTCGGGTTTTAGTTTCTGTTTGTTACTTGCTCTATTTAGTTACCCCTAGGGCACACAGCTAATAGCTTTTAGCTGAACAACTTCTGCTTTTAAAGGGAATTCATAGTGTGATGTTCTCAGGTTATCCTGTAACTGATTGTTTTTAATGAATGGCTCTTCTAGTTTGACAAAGGATTTCTGACCTTTAAGACTGTTAGTATTTCTAGGTGATATTTACTCTGTTGATCTCTGGCTTTCATTGTTTCTTTGCACTCTTTGTGTGTAGTTTCTCTGTTTAAACTAGTGATTTCATGTGTTTTGAAACTAAACACTTAATCTCCTTTGGTTTGTATACTTTGCAGTCATTGCCTATGGAAGCACTCCCTCAATGCATTCGAGAGATGTTGAAATCCTGGTTTCAGATAAATTCTAGTGCTTCTTGCCAGAGGGAGAGGAGGGCCACTTGATGTGGCTTAACAACTCTGGTTTATTTTCTGCTTCATCTTGGTTTATCATCCTTAATAATATCAGACCTTGGCATTTCAGATACACGCTGAGAACAGAGGAAAGGAAAAAAATATATATATCCTACAAGATCTTTACGCTACGGATTATTTTTTTTACTTTCTGGGAATGAGAAAGGGGTAAACTGACGCTTAAAAGAATGCTATTTATTCGCTAAGCATAAGAGCAGATTACAAAATTACCTATCAGGAGGTTGGAGGCCAGTTTTTCTAGGTTGGGGTAAGACCGGGGGCAGCGTTACAGGCCCACCTTTTACCAGTGAAATCAAGTTTTAAAAAATGCTTCCGGAAGTTCTAAAGGAAAGAATCGAACAACCAGAGGGGAACGTGTGAAAGCGGAAACGGTCAGTGAAACCCTTTTTACCTTCATAATTTGCTCTTGCTTCTGGGCTCATAAGCGAAGTTGAATCTGTGCTTCCCGCGAATAGACGCACGGCTGCCTTCGGCCCGTCTGCCCGTGTCTGGGCCCCACACCTGGCTTCTGGAAGAAAAAGGCCAGAACACAGTGAGACGATGTCTTTGATTCACTGCACCCTAGCTTGGATGCCACCCAGTCTTCCCAAATCACTCCTGTGTTAGCTAAGCAATCCGGTCTGGAGAGCAAGGGGAGATCTCTCAGGAGTCTTGGACAAATAAAAGCAGTAATCAAAAGTGAGGTATTTAACACAGTTCCAGCATGCGAGAAAAGGCAACAGATACCATTCCATTTACTGGCTTTCAAAATTGGGAAAAGAAAAAAAAAAAAGATTTAGAGCTGAAGCACACTTAAGAAAGAAAAATCAAGACAGTACAGCAGAAGCTGGGGGAGGAGGGAGCACGTAGAGTAAAAATTCCCTCTGAGCCCACAGAAAGCAATAAGAGTTCTCATTTAACCTCGGAAAATGACTTGAGAATCACTTGTACTTTGAAACGATTCTAAATTGCAAACTAATTTCCCAGTGGGATATGTTGATGGCGTTGCCGTTCGCAGCATAAATAATGAGCTTGCAACCAGGACCCCCAATAAAGCAGCGCACGTTTGTGGAATTTATGAACAATTTTTTCCCCCATCTGACATTGCAATGTTAATGCTTCCAGTTAGGAGTTTTACTGTGTCAGCAGGTGAATCCCCTGGCAGTAAGTCAAGCTTTAATGGAACATGCTGGTAGGAGCGATTATGCTGTTGCAGGGTAAAACTCTGGTGTATTAGCCTTCTAGAATACATGGCCACACTCTGCTACCTACCCTGATCGCCAGTGTTCCTGGTTGTTGGACTTTTACTGCTACGCTTCAAATTGACCATGGCAAGGCAAAATTTCTATCTTATAAAAGATTTTAGAACTGGAAACCATAATGGTATCTAGTTAAACCCTTTTTTTGTTTGTTTGTTTGTTTGTTTGTTTTTAATAAGGAAGAAACCTGAGGCTTGAGGGGTTACCTGGCTGGTTAGATAATACACATGAATAAATGATAAGACTGGGACTCTATCCTAGGATTCGTCTGTTCCTTTAGCACTCTGTTCTTGCCTCCCTGGAGGATGCTGCCTTTGTTGAAAAACAAAAATGGTGAGTGCAATCAATTTTATAAATGTGTTTAAGAAAATGTGACAAAAATATGAATCTGAAATATGCTTTCATCATAGAGCAAAAAGCACACTGCCTGGTCTGTCTGAACCTCCAGTCTTCTCTGGAGATATCTATCTATCTGTCTATCTATCTATCTATCTATCTATACTTATACACTTGTCCTGAGATAGAGAGATAGAGAGAGATAGATATAACTATCTCTCTATCTCAGGACAAGTGTATAAGTGATTATGACGTCTTTACAAGGCTTCATCTTCAAATTTAAAGATATTATTAGGTTGCGTGTCCCTAAAGTGTTAATATGATGCCTATAAACCATTCACTGTGGGTAAGACATCATGATCTCTAGCTAACCTCAAAAGTGAAATCTCTTTCAGTCAATTGATGTTTCTCGAGAAAGGCTTGTGTGTCACGTGGCTTAGGAAGGTGTAGCCTACATATACCCAGCTGCAGATCACTCAGAGGTGTCTACACTCTGTGGGGCCATGTGGTTCCCTCCATGAGAGCAATAACCAAATTCTCAAGTACTTATCCCTGGGTGTTTACTCTACAACAGGGTAGGGGGTGCTATGGGTTCTGCCACTCAAAGCGGTTCCATTCAACAGGTAACCGAGGGCTCGCACAGCTTGCAAATAGTATTGCCTCATTGACCTTCTTAGACCTCCAAGCCTACGAATGAAATCTGCATTCTAGTCCAGCATGAGGATGGTGTCACCGTTGCAAAGCCATCCCATCTGGGTTTAGGATGGCGACAGGTGATCCTTTCCTCCTCGGCTCCTTTTCCTCATCTTCACATCCACCACTACAGTCAACCCTCCTTTCAAACCCTCTACGTCATCCCCTTCATCATCATCCCCTGGAGAGAAGCATCCGTTTCCTGTTTCATGGAGAATGTCAGTCAAGAACACCTCAAACTCTGTCCCGAACCGTCATGCTTTCCTTTCCTACATCTGCACCTCTCTTTTCTGGATCCTGTTGCATTTGGCTGCAAACGTGGTCCACTCTTCTCACGTTGCCTTTTCCTTCTAGCAGGCAGAAGTGCTCAGATCTAAATCTATAGCTTCCCTGTGGACACACACACCTCTGCCACCCCCTCAGACACTCCGTACCCAAATTGTCAATGACTTTCCAGATGCTGATGACAAAGGCCATGGATCAGCGACACCACCTCATCTCAAATTTCCTGCTGGTCATTCTTGCCAATTCTCAGTTGGTTCTTATTTTGATCGGTTCAACGTTGACATTCCTCAGGACTTCATCATCAGCCTTTGTTTTTGTCCCATTGTACCCACTCCCTTTGGGTGAAAATACGGCTCTTGTGGCTACAACTACCATTCTTGTGAGATAACTCCCAACTACAGACCTGTCTTCTGTGGAACAAACAAGTATATTTTACTGTAAATTAAACTTCTTTTGTGGAAACTTACATATCAGTTTATCTAAGTTGATGCAAATCCGGAAACAGTATGCTTCTTACCCAAATCTACCCAATCTTCCCATGTTCTTCCTCTTGATTAGTGACATAGTCAACCATCCAGTTAACTACATCAGGTGACTCAGGGGTATATTCCGTACTTCTCCCTCTTCCCTAAGTTTTCAGCCCAATTGTGACAAAATTCTACATATATTTTTCCATCTTGATGTCCTCAAATCTTCTGCCGGTTCATTGTCTCAACTCCGCTCTTAGTTCAGACCAATTGGCTCCCTCCCAGATTATGAATTCCTGAAATGACAAACTAAGTGGTTTCCTTGCCTTCGCCTGTGTCTTCCTCCATTCTTTTCCCCCTGTGTAGACCATGAAACGAAGAAATTTTCTTCAAATGCTTCCCGCAAGTAAGATTCAAAAGCAAACTACTTAATATGACCGTGAAGCCTCTTTGTCATTTCTTGCCTTTCTACCTTGCAGTCTGGAACACATGCTAAATTGCCTGCAAGGTCCCTTCCTCTCTCATCTCTGCCAAAGCATTTACTCACAGCATTGTTCTTAGGGTTTGTCTTCTCCCTTCTCTATAACCTACTTGGCAGGAAATGGGGACTATGTCTTTCAATAGCTTACAATGCCTGGTCCATAGTAAGTACTCAGTAATATTTCTTAAGTGACTAGAGGTCAATTATCTAAAATAGGTTATTATAATTGTTATTATACCTTCTCATGTATATGCCTTCAATGTACTTTTAATCTTCTTGTTCAATGATATGCGTTTACAAAATATCAAACAGTACATTTCATTTCTTACCTAGCTCTTTAAGCTGATAATAAACATGTTAATTAAGGAATTATTATTTTCCTCAGGCCCACTTTTATTACTTTGCATGAATTTATCTAATTTTTCTAACAGCTACAAGACAGTTATTATTTTCATCTCTATTTTATGTATGAGAAAATTGATGCACACAGAGAAGCGAAGTAGGGATTGGAAGCCAGATGATGTGACTCCAGAGCCCTGCTTCTTAACCGCCATGATACCTTCCAAGTCTCAATGTTATACTGCCTTCAGATTACACTTCATCCTAGCTTTTGTCCATTCTTCTTTTGGAATTCCTTAAACTGTTATTTTGACAGTTTCAAGCATGAATAGCAATAAACCTCCCAAAATGAAGACGATCCCTATTCCCAAGACCTGCCGATTCTGGTCCTTAGCAGTGTGTAATATGTACACAGGCTGGAGAACTGTTTCAATACAAACTATAAAGAGAGGATTAAGAAAAATGGCCATGAACGAGTGGCAAACACTCACACTAAAAGTGTTTGAACACTCCCTTCAGAATCCAGAGGTAGTAAAAAAAAAGTTTAAAATATATTTAGAACCTCTATCCAGAGTTCCGTAAAAGATGCCCAAAGGTGATTGAGATTCTTTTTGTGTGTGTGGTTTTTTTTTTTTTTTTGCATTTGTTGAATGGACGTTGAGTGAAAATACACCCTAGTCAGTGCCCATGATGTGAACAGCTCTCGATATATTCATATGCCTCCAGAATCACATGATCCCCAAACATCCAATCATTCCAAAATCTTTAAAAATAAGGTAGCTATCCCTGTTCTAAAATACACTCTTCCAAGTCCTCAGTTAGGGTAAAGGTGACAGAAGAAATACATCTATTCATTTGCTTGTGCCCACAGTTGAAACCAAAGGGAATATTGGCCAACAAAAGTCGGTTGCCATTATTCTAAAATATCCTCCTCCCAGAACGCCTGAGCGGCTCAGTCCATTAAACGTTGGACTCTTGATTTCGGCTCAGGTCATGATCTCACATTTCATGTGTTCAAGCCCTGCATCAGGCTCTGTACTGACAGCACAGAGCCTGCTTGGGATTCTCTCTCACCATCTCTCTCTGTCCCCTTCCCCTCAAAAATAAATAAATAAATAAATAAATAAATAAATAAATAAATGTTTTAAAATATCCTCCTCTCACAGGAAGCATGATCTCACATTGCCAAAAATATTTATCCCAAGCTGCAGGCAATGTTATACTGAGTCTTTGTTTCAGATTACTAAGTCACCGTATTCAGGTAGGATGCGAGTGCCAGGTCGGGTGTCTCTCAACACACTGTAAGAATGAGGAATGTGGTGGAAAATAGTATACCCTCTTAGAAGGGCTGCCCTTGATCTACTCAACCTGTGATAGCTAACTGCACTCACCAACTTTGAAGACATTTCATTGTCTGAACTGTGCCTGTATCCTGAGCTCTACAATGATATTCAAAATAAAAACACAATTTCCTCTTAACTCTCATCCCATCATGATTTTTTTAATTAAAAGCAAGTGTTGGCCTTTTCTCTTGTAGTTGCTAACATATCCCACTTGAAAAAGACATGAAAGCAGCAAAACCCCGTATGACGGAGTTTTCCCCAAAAGTTGTGTTTTTAATCAACTCATTTATTTCTTTTCTAAATATTTACTCCTGTTACCTGCAATGTATCTGTCACGCACTGGGTGATAGGAATGCAGATACAAAGATATGTCTTCTGCCTTGAAGAGGGTTACAATATCTTCGAGAAGAGACATGAAATTAAGTTACAGCGGGATAAGATAGGTACTTTTGCAGTAATATAAATAAATACTGTGTAAAACGACAATAACGACGATAACAACAAAAACCCTTACAAATCACTGGGGTTTAGCTGATAGCCTTATAGAGGAGGAACTTTGCTTTAATTAGTGCGTAGAAGTTGACCTAAAAATGAGTTCTGCCTTGACCATGAGTACAAACACATGAAGTGTCAAACTGGTCTGATTTATCTCTTGACTTCTGCTGCTGTGGTAGAGGGTGACCACGGTGTTGGGAGGGGGTGAAGAAGAAAGAGAATTTTCTCCTGGATCAAAGATAAAACCTGAGGGTGAATGACCATGAGATTTCATCTCAGAAGTCACATTTCGTTTTACTTTGAAGAGTTTGATAAGTCTCTACCCGTCACCCACTTCAAAGTTGGGACCCATTTGCAAACATTTCAAGCCACCAGAAAGAGTTTGTGCCTTTTGATGGTTACAGACATTGCTTCGATTTAGGCAGTGGTAATTAGGAATGAGAAGTGGTACAGGGGAAGAATTATCGCCAGGAGAGGCATAGAGGCCATATGGATGAAACTTGACAAACCACAGTTGGCAGAGACCGAGAACATTCAATCATTATCTTAGAAGACTTCACACCCCAACACAGCCTGTCTTGCATAGGCACCTACAGAAACTGAGCCATAGAACTGTAGTAATGAAGAAAGATTCACATGAACACACCAATCAGGACCCCTCATCCCATTGCTTCTAGATGAGTCTGGAAAAAACATGGTGAGGAGGCAATCCCATGTAAAGGGTGCAATTGTACCCGCATGTTACTTACTTTTCACTTTAGGTCCGGGCACAGGGCTCGTGGTACAACATTTAGGTGCACGTTTCTTGGCATGTGGGCAGCTCTCCATAAATACTTATGGAGTGAATGAAGTATGGTGTAAATTATCTATTCCACAAGGTAGTTTTCTTTCACCCAGAGTAATCCTTTATTGGTTATTATGAACTCCAAGTTAAAATAATCCCTTCAGCTCTTGTTAAGGAAAGGTCCTAGAAGTGGAAGAACCCACCAGACATGGCTGGCTACCGGCGGGCTGTTCCCATTCCGTACACCATGAGGAGAGCTGCTGAAACGGGCATTCTTCAGTGTGAGAGAGCCCCCTGTAGGCTAGCCTCCTTTTTAACCTACAGTTCTTGCCTTTCTATAAATATAGCTTAAACTGACAAAAACCAAAACCAAAAACCAAAAAGAAACAATCTGGCTTGGTAGATTCTCCTGGTGGCTGTGAGATTGATAGCTCTTTTGGTGAGAGAAGAGTTTCTGTGGGAAACCAAAAGCTGTTACAAGGGCTTTTCGGGAAAAAGTTGCCTTGTATGCTTCATCTTTATTAATGACTGCTAGAGACATTCCTCAAAGCCCAGGCCATGTTAAAGAACAAAGAAAGGCATTCTCAGCCATTTTACAGGAAAGGGGAGGATTGAAAAGGCTTTTAAGGCTTTTTAAAAGCCATCAGAAGATAACTTAAATTTTACAGCACCCATCAAGAAGACCAATAACCGAAAGCTAAAGTAATCCAGGTCCCATTGCTACCGGGATTCATACCATTGATGCAGGACTAGAGATAAGATCCTAGTTCTTGATGAATTACGGAATAAAACTTGAATTTAGAACAATTTTATTGCTTCATATGTTCAATAATGTTCCGTGTATTTGAATATTGGTTAAACATGTACATGTTATATATTCATTCATTAATTTAAAAAAGCATCCCCCCCCCCCCCCCACTATTTGAGAGTCAGTATGCTAGATGCTGGGAGTGCAAACAAATACATTGATTGGTCCCTGCCTTCAAGAAGCTTAAAATCTGGCATACTGGAACTTTCTGTTTGTTTTGTTATATTGCTTTGGCTCACTGACCATCACATTCGCCTGACATGATGGATTCACGGCCATTGTGCAAAAGAAGTGAGGCAGAAGGACATCGGAACAATGAAAAGACATGAAAAGTTCCCTCTCACTTGTATCAGTAGCAACACCTTCTTGCCATTATTTTTGTTTCCAAAGAGTGTCACTTTTTTAACAAATTAAAAACCTGTTATTAGGATACTTTAGGCCAAAACTCAATTCGAGAAAAAAACCACACCCACATGGTGGTAAAAAACAAAACAAAACAAAACAAAACCAAAATTCAAGATTCAAGGCAATGAAATCATAAATAGCTCATTGCCCGACTTAATTGTTCTTTCTCCTCTCAATACTGCCTGTTAACATTTCACAATTGGAATGTTTTCCATCTGCGCCTTTCCCAGAATTGTGTGAATATAGCTGATGAAAACCATTATCACTCTGTCTTTTGTCTTTGATCTGCTTTGTGTTGACACACTCACCACCAGAAAAATGTTAGCTCAGTCATCCACGCAATGTTATAGATGCTTTATGTCCCGTGTTCAAAGTTCTCTATCCGTACTTCAAACTGCTCTCCTCATTCTGAGAGAGAACACCTCATACGCATGTGTGGAAGCAAGATCCAGAGGGTCAATAATTGTGAAAGTTGGGCTGGATTTGTTTAAATCTGCTGCATAATGTAAAGATAAAGATTCTTCTGTACTGATACATGAAAGCAATAAAATATATTAAGCTATCAAATACTGGTTCATGATGCTCTTCCAGTAAAGTATTTTATCCAGTCTTGTCTCTCCCATGCTTTCACATGTTCTTGTCAGAAGGCTGTAATAGTGACCGTGTACTGTTCCGGAGAGCACCATTCACACCACAGATTTATGAGGATGCTGGCCCCACGGACTGCAGTGTACAAGTGGATTGATTTATAGAGTGGGCTTGGGGTAAACACTTCATGATTGTCATACTCACCTCGGGGGGTCCTCAGGGGTCAAATTAGACCAAACTTAATATGAGAGGAATAGGATAGTTTCAGACAACAGGATGCGTGTTGTTTTATCGCATGGAAATTGTTTTTTTAAAGTCTACTTATTTTTGAGAGAGAGAGAGAGAGAGAGAGAGAGAGAGAGTACAAGCACACGAGTGGGGGAAGAGAAGAGAGAGAAAATCCCAGGCAGGCTCCATGCTGCCTGTTCAGAGCCCTATATGGGGCTTGAACTCACGAACCCTGAGATCAGGACCTGAGCCAAAACCAAGAGTTGGTCGCTTAACAGACTGAGCCACCCAGGGATCCCGTCTGTGTGGAAATTGTGAATTGTGAGGTTAGAGAAGAATGTGAATCATTGGAGTAAATGGCAAATCAAATGCTAAGGTGTAAGGAGAGGGTAAACAGAAGGTGAGTCTAAAATTAGAGTGAGGAAAAGGGTGCTTACTTTGAGTTTGAAATGAGAAAATGGTGCTAATTCATTTGATTGTTCTTATTTATTTATTTTTAAGTAGGCTTCATGCCCAGTGCAAAGTCCAATGTAAGGCTTGAACTCATGACCCTGAGATCAAGACCTGAGCCAAGATTAAGAGTCAGAAGCTTAACCAACTGAGCCATCCAGGCATCCTCACTTGAGTATTTTTATAGTGATATCATCTACCCTGTTCATAGTTAACATGATCACAAGAAATTTGGACTTAGAAAAAGAAGTTAAGTACTGTTCTGTATTTCTAGGTAAAAAAAAATATTACTATCTAATTTAGAAAAAGGTAGTTTTTGGGGGCGCCTGGGTGGCTCAGTTGGTTAAGCATTTAACTCTTGATTTTGGCTCAGGTCATGATCTCATGGTTTGTGGTTCATGAGTTTGAACCCCACATCAGGCTCTGTGCTGACAACACGGAGCCTGCTTGGGATTCTCTGTCTCCCTCTCTCTGTCCCTCCTCTGCTCACACTGTCTGTCTCTCTCAAAAATAAATAAACATTCAAAAAATAAAAGAAAAGAAGAAGATAGTTTCTCTACCTCAGTTGATGTCCGGGGAGAAATCTGTGAATGATCCGACACATTTCTTTTGTTCCCCCCACTTCCGAGGGAGTTTGACAGCCGGGTTGTGAGTGCTTCCTCCTGTATGACATGGGGATAATGCCAGTGTCCCTCCCTGGGCCAGTAGGAGAACCAAATAATGGAGCTGAAAGCAGGAAGCAACATTTCCTCAAAAGCCACATGTCCTCATTTAGTTTCAAAACAGCAACCATAGAAGCCCAGTAGACAAAGATAATGCTGAAAATACGATGTATTTGAAATTCATGGTTTGTCTTTTCTTACATGATTACATTAGGAGACATATGCAGGTGAATGCTGAGTAAATTCATTGTTATTGGGCATTATACTTGTAATGGGCTGAATGTATGTGTCCACAGAATTCATATGGTAACGCCATAACCCCCTGGGTGGCTGTATTTGGAATAAGAAAGCAATCCAGGTTAATCAAGATCTTCCTAAGTGTGGGACCCTGATCCAATAGGGTGTTATGAGACACCAGAGAGCTCACTTTATCCCTTTCCGTGTGCATGCACTAAGGGGAGACCGTGTGAGGGTATCAGAAGGTAGCCATCTGCAAGCCAAGAAGGAAGGTTTCACAGAAACTATCCAGCTGGAACTCGATCTGAGACCTCTACCCTCCAGAACGGAGGGGGGGAAAATCTGTTGTTTACCTGAACTTTTGCTATCCAGCCTATGGTATTTTATGACAGCCTGAGCTGACTTATACAGTGTTTTTTGTTCTTGTTTTTTAAAAAGAATGTTGTAGTTAATCATATTCATAGATGCCCTTTGTTAAAACCTCCCTTTATAAAACAATTCCTTGGGAAATTCTCATATATAGGCACGTATCCTTATTACAAGTGTCGCTCATATATCCCTTTGTGTCTATAGTTCTCAGGGGCAAAATAACCTATGTAAGATACCAAGACTTAAAACCAAACAGACCACTACTTATCTCGTTCTTTCATTCTCAGCTCATGCTTGTGAGTTTCTCCCTTTAATTACTATATATATATTTTTTTACCGAGATAAAAAAACGTTCACAGTGGAATGGACAGGTATTTCTAAACCCAAGTGATCCAAATATTTCTGTGTCAATATCTAGTCACGTAAGTAGAACATTCGCCCAGCTCAGTCAGTGGAATATAAGCTATTTCTATGCTCGAATAGATTTGTGGCTGATTAAATTGTAGCATACGATATCACCGTATCCCTTCTTAGGATATACTCTAATTTCGTATAGCTGTTTTATGATGGCGGCGTGCGAGCAGGCGCATATGTGTGTATGCGTGCGTGTGCGAGGGCACTTTCAGCACGTGCTTCCTATTTCTCCAGGATTCACCAGGAAAGCATTTTCCAGAGAGCTTTGTATCTAAGCTTCGCATGAACATCTGCAGCTTTGAAGGTGAAAATGATTCCTCGGGGATTGGTGGTAACAGCAACCTGGGGAGAGCAAAGTCAAGAGGATGAAGGTGGACGATATGACCACGTGCCAATTTCCTCCCTGACAAACCTTTTATATCACTTATCAGGGTTTTAATTCCATCCGCTAAGCAATGCAGGTCCCCAGAGCAGAGGTTATGCCTGTCCTCAGTTGCTATTTCATTACACCGTGCTCTGCAATTTCTTTGGGACTCCTTGGTGATGGGGCAAAGGGTGTTTGAGTTAGACGGTTCGTTCTTTTATTTGTTGTTTCAATAGGGAAAAAAACCCAAAAACACCCAAACACCTATTTTGAAAAGCATTCACCCATTGCTGGATTACGACAGCCCTGTGATACTTAGACCCAAATATTCCCAACCCAGTCACCGGTCCTTTCTACGACACCATTTTGGAATGATTTCAGTTAGAGCATTTAAATAGAATTCTTGGAAGGGAGACCATCTTTCCTTAGCAAAGCTGGAATACTCATTGGCAGGCAGCGGAGATGGGCTGCGTTAATGTCAATTTCTTTACTTTTTACAAATGCCACCTGTGCTACCAGCATTGATTTGAAGGTGATGTAATTTTCTTGCAAATCCATTAGTTTTATAGGTTTTTGGCAAGCCCCACTGCTGTGTTGATTAGATATAGTAACTGTGTCTATTTAAACAGGGTTTTAAATGCCTGGCTCAAGTCTCTGTATTGGCTGGATAACAAGACATACAGTGGATGCTTTAACTTAAAGGCTGTGCTAAGCAATGATTTGACGTATAGCTTAGTGTTTAGCCATTTGTGATAATAAGCACTTTAATTGCGGAGTTAATTGCAGGTACCTGCAAGACATATCTTCAAGTGATCTTGACAGATAAGATACGGACTCTCCACCCTTTTGTGGTGGTTTTATTCTAACAACGTTTCTCAACCTTCAGTCCTCAGACAAGCAATATCAGCATCATCTGGGAACTTGTGAAACATGCAAATACTTGGCCCCATCCCAGGCCTAGTGAATCAGAAACTCTGGGAGTAGGGCCCAGTTGAACGCTTGAACAAGCACTCCTCATGATTCTTCCCAATGCTAGTGTGAGAACCACTGCTGTAAAAGAATCCTGGACACTCTGGGATCTCACACACTCTATTTTGGCCCTGAACAATTCAACGTGACTCACTTTTGTAATTACTCTTAATGAACTAACTTCTGTACCCAAATTGGATCATACTGGAAAATCATTTCATGTTAATAAACTACTGTCAGCTCATCTCTTAATTTTTAAACATTTACCTTTACTCTGACAGACGGTGGCTTATTATAAATACATCAGGAGTGAGGTCTGGGGTGAGGGAGAGCAGCTAATCTTTATTTTCCTTATCTCTCCTTGTCTTCTCTTTTTCATTAGCTAAAGAAGTGAACATCGCATGCTCCATTAAACAAGATGCAGTTTTTATTATCTTGTATCTCTTCTTGAACCCTTTCTATAAATGCTACTTGATTACTCTTGCATGTTGAGATAGACATTTAGAATAATCAAAACATCAAGAAAGCGATGCTTGGTTAATCTATGGCAATACAGCTTCCTCGACACAGACAAATGGGTTGAGACAGATGCAGGCCTTCGTTCTACCCGATGGGCTGAGATGATGCTTTACAGAAGGAATGAGGTGACAGACTGGATGCTGACAAGTAAACAAACAAAATGGTAGTAAGTCGATTTCCCAGCAAAAGAAAGTTTAAATCCCCTGAGGGAAAAGTAGATGATTGATGATTTAGATATCCAAAATGCACTATAGTTAAACCCTCAGCGTGATTAGTTGTTCATATGAGCATTACTTGAGTCAGCAAATATTAATTGAGAAGCTATCATATGCCCTATTGTTGTCTGCGTTTAGCTGAGTTGGAGATATGCATCCCTTCACCACATAGTTCTGGATTAGTGTGGGCCACAGACAAGAGAGATGTTGCATGGCATCTGGAGGGTGGAAGAGAGACGCAGCCATGTTTTCTCAGGCCCCGTGTCACTTACCCCTTGGCTCTCCTTGTTGGAGGGAACAGCAGCCAGGGCCATAGCACCTCCATATCTTGCTGGATATGCTCCTCCAGTGTCTCAGATTCCTGTTCCACTTGTGGGTTGACCACCATCTTGAGAGCTTCCTACTTCTCCTGCTGGTGCAACTGCCATCAAAGGAAGCTGTCAGAGACCAGTATGAGTTCCAATCCATCCCTGTGGCTTCCAGTTTGCTCTCAGAGTTCTCCACCCATCTGTGGTCACTCCCCACCCCCCTACACATGTATCTTCCTTCAGAATTGCCTGCCCTACCCATAGTGGGCCCTAGGTCCGGACACTGAGGTGACAGCTTCAGACACTCTTGAACCAGCTCTCATAAACTCATCAAGTCAAATCTCCATAATAAATCCATGGTTAGATATCATCCCGAGAGTTTCTGCTTCTCTGATCAAACTGTGGTACAGGATTTGGTACTAGATGTGGCCCCAGAAGAGCTGAATCTGAAGCTGTTAGTTCCTCCACTTTCGTCCGGAGTTTATTAGAATTGATTCTCCGTTTTGTTTACATTTAAAGGCATCACTGGCTCGCTTTCTGGTAGTAAATGGGCCAAAGCATGCAGTGGTACAGCATTTCATTAAGTTATAGCCTGCAGTCATGGATCTTTGGAAGACGAGAATTCATTGATCAAGCATGTGGTTACAAACCCCCAAAACTCTACGGCTTTCAGGTCACAGAGATTTCCTTCTGGCTCGTATTACAAGGACACGTCTGCAGGGAGCCACAGCTCCATTCCACCTGTATTTTCATTTTGCAGCCCAAGCAGAAGGAGCAGTCCTGTTCTGAAAAGTGACCTTCTCGTGGCAAAAGGGGTGGCCCAGAGTGCTGGTGGAGCCCCTCCTCCTCATGGACTAGACTCCAACACAGCGCTGGTCCCATGAATTCATCTTCATCAGGCAAACATGCCTCATAGCCAAACCCGAATGCTGTGGCACCAGACTGTATCACCCTCTTACAAAGAATGAGGAATGCATAGTGGCCAGCAGCAATGCATCCTCCCACAGTAACTTTAATATTAGATGACTCCGAACTGAGGTTGGTTATTACGCAGGAGACTTCTGGGAGTTCAAGTGTCAACCTATCTCCAAGCAGGGCAGAAATATAGCATAATGGAAATTATAGTGAGGACAGGAAATAAATAAAAATAGGAGTTCCAGAAGGGGGAAAAAAGCAATTATGGAAAAAAGCATTACAGACACAAATAAAAAAATAAAATGTCCTTGAAATAAAGAGTTCTGGGGCGCCTGGGTGGCGCAGTCGGTTAAGCGTCCGACTTCAGCCAGGTCACCATCTCGCGGTCCGTGAGTTCGAGCCCCGCATCGGGCTCTGGGCTGATGGCTCAGAGCCTGGAGCCTGTTTCCGATTCTGTGTCTCCCTCTCTGTCTGCCCCTCCCCCGTTCATGCTCTGTCTCTCTCTGTCTGAAAAATAAATAAACGTTGAAAAAAAAATTAAAAAAAAAAAAAAGAGTTCTGATTTTGCACCAGGCCATATGGATGAGAAAAAGACACATCTAGGAACATCCCAGTAAAATTTCTGACTCCAAGAACAGTTGTTGTTGTTGTTGTTGTTGTTTTGGAAAAAGGCAATTATCCAAGCATAATTAATAAAATATCCTCCAAAGAAAAAAAAAAATCAGGCCACCAGCAGACTTTTCATCTCTAATGCTGGAAGATTGGAAGCAACAACAAAAACAAAAAAAAACATGAAGTAGCAACATAGAAAGAAGAGAAGAGGAAAAGGTGTTGTCTACAAATCCTGTACCATTTGCTGGGGGAAAATATTTCCTGAAAGTTTTTAAGGACTTTTGAAACAGAAAAAATATCCTGGCTTTGTCCTTTTTGTGGGAATGTAAGTACGGCTTGGTGGGAAAATTTGTAACTATTTTAGTTTCAATAAATTGTATGTTCGTAAGTGTTTGATTATAACAACAGTAACTATTTTGATTGGAAATTTTCAGTAGAATTTCCAAATTAACAAGGGAAGCACGGAAAGTATAGTTACTTGAACAACTGAGCAGAACACAAGGAACGAAAGAGGGGAAAAAACACAGTGTATAATAAAAGATAAAATATAATAAAATGGAAAGAATAAGATCAAGTTTACCAGTTTTAAAGTAAATAAGAATAGTAATTAAAAAGCCTTGAATCTCAGAAAAAATTCAAGGTAAAATAAAAATATCTAGAGCAAGGAAAAGAATGCTTCAAAAGAATAGCTACATAACATAGCAAATAATACCTAGGTAATATTTCCCTGTTTTCTCAGACAAATGAATTGACTTAAATGCCTTTGAGATTAAAGAAAAGAAATAATTAAACATTCATTTTAATGAATTAGAAAATAGAAATGCAAGAGGTAGGAATTAATAGAGAAAAATTTAAGTTGATAAAATAGAAAACAATCAAAACCATTTAAAGTATAGATCATTAAGTCAGTTCTCCTGGGAGAAAAACCACTACAATAGATAAGCTCCTGGAAGTCTGATTAACTAGAAGTGGATGCCCAAAGAGATAAGATTAAGTATGAGAAAAGACACAAAACCAAATATGAAAAGGAAAGACAAAGTAAAAAGAGAATGCTACTTGAACATCACTGTTTACCAAAAATGCCATTTACCAGAGAAGAGTCTAGAAAGGTGAGGCATCTATAATGCAAAATGGATCAGAGCAGCTTGAAGCCAAACATTCATGTACACACACACACACACACACACACACACACACACGCACACATAGACATACACATACACACCCAACCACCCACATGTGTGCACACACACACGCACGCACACACGTGCACACACGCATGAAGGGAAAATAGTTTATCATATCACATATACCATATCGTCACTAAATGAAGTAAATATGATACTGATGTAGGAAAAGGCAAGTAGATTAGTGAAATAGGCAAAGAATGAAGATTTTAGTTTGTAGACCTTTAATACAGAAAAAAAACAATAATTAATTCAATGACAAAAAGATGATTTTTTAAAAACAACACAGGCACAACTGGCCAACCATCTGGAGGGAAATAAAAATGGAACCCCATCTTACACCATACATAAAAATATACTCCAGATGGACCAAAGCCTAGATTGAAAAACAAATGGACGAAGGAAAAACTAAAAACTTTACAAGAATTTAGAAAACTATACATACCAAGACATTAGTGGTTGGCTGACCTTCTTGATCATTTCTGGAAGACTGAAAGTTACTACAAATAAATATGGTTTATTTCATATAAACAAAAACCACAAGTGGAAAAATACATAATAAGGTCAACAGACAATGATTGGTCTGTAAAAGTATTTCTGATTTGATGGCATGAAAATAATTAATATGTGTAAGTTCCTAAAAATAGAAAAATAGTTCAATAGAAGATGGATAAAAACATAAAGAATCCACAGAAAACTCAAACATGATAGAAAACAAACCCAGTAAAATATTTTCATATTCTCTAGTAGTCTGATAAATGAAAATATACAAGTTAAGGTAACAAAAAAAGTGATTACCATCTGTGCACTAGATTGGCAGAAATTAGAAAGATAAGACCTACGGGTATCAGATTAATGACAAAAGAGCATGCCTACCCAAAGATGGAAGAAATGTGAAGCATGACAGTCTTTTTAGAAAAAAAAATTGACAACACATGTTCAAATTAAAAGTACAAAATTCCCTTTTAATCCAACAATTTCATTCAAGAGATCAACATAATAGAAATACAGGTACCAGCAGGTAGGAGTCTAAGTGTTGAGTATCTAAGGCGGCGTTACTTAGAGTTGGCCTAAACTAGAAATGCTCCAAAAGAGAGGAATGAAACTGTTTAAAGTTAGCTGAAAGCTGAAAGCTTTTTCTCTCAGTTCAGGAACAAAACAAGGATGCCCAATCTTGCCAAAACGCTTGTAGCTTTTCACTCTTGGGTATGGTGTTAGCTGTGGGAGTTGTCATAAATGGCCTTTATTATGTTGAGGTACACTTTGTCTACTCAACATATTATTGGAAATCCTGGCCAGAGCGAGTAGGCAAGAAAAAAAAATTAAAGGCCGTCAAATCGTTAAGGAAGAAGTAAAATTGCATAAGTACTATTTGCAGATGACAAGATATTATATATAGAAAACCCTAAAGACTCTACCAAAAATCTTTTAGAAGTAATAAATGAATTCAGCAAAGTCACAGGGCACAAAATCAATATACAAAAATCAGTTGTGTTTCTATATACTAGTGATGAACTACAGGAGAAATTAAGTAAACAACTCATTTATATTTGCATCCTAAGTAATAAGATATGTAGGAATAAATTTAATCAAGGGTGTGAAAGACCTGTACCCTGAAAACTGTAAGACACTGATGAAAAAATTTAGGATGATACAAATAGATGGAAAGACGTCTCGTGCTCATAATTGGAAGAATTAATATTATTAACATGTCCCAAATACCACCCAAAGCAATCTGCAGATGCAGGGCAGTCCCTGTCAAAATTCCAATGGCATTTTTACAGAAATCTAAGAAACAATTCCAATATTTGTATGGAACCACAAAAGACTCTGAAGAGCCAAAGCAACAGGAGAAACGAAGAGTTCAAACTGTATCACAAAGCTATTGTAATCGTAACAGTATTGTAAAGGCATGAAATGAGCATAAAATATAGATAAACCGAACAGAACAGAATGGAGAACCCAGAATTAAACCCATGCATATATGGCCAATTAACTTAACAATCTAGGAGCCAAGAACAGACACTGGGGAAACAGCATTCTCTACAAAGCATGGTGTTGGGACACCTGGACAGCTACATGCAAAAGAAACTGGACCACTTTCTTACACCACACACAAAAATAAAATAGTGGATTAAAGACTTGAATGTAAGCCCTGAAAACATGACACTCCTAAAGGAAAGCAGCAGGTAAGCTCCTTAACATCAGTCTTAACAATAATTTTTGGCGGGACTTTGATAGAAAAAGCAAAGCCAACAGAAGTAAAAATAAACAGCAAAGGAAACCAGCAATGAAATTAAAAAGTAATCTGTACAATGGGAGACCCTATTTGCAAACCACATATCTGATTAGGGGCTGATATCTAAAATATATGAGGAACTCACACACCTCATTAGTAAGAAAACAAATGAACAAGTGAACAATAGGTAAAGGACCTGAACAGACATTTTTCAGGGAAAATATCCAAATAGCCAACAGGTGCATGAGAAGATGCTCAATGTCACTCATCATCAGGGAAAGGCAAATAGAAACCACAATTAGATATCACCTCACATCTGTTAGGATGTCTGTTATCAAGAAGACAAGAGAGGGGCATCTGAGTGGCTCAGGCGGTTGAGCGTGGGACTCTTGATTTTGGCTCAAGTCAAGATCTCATGGTTCATGGGATTGAACTCAGCATCGGCATGTGATGACGGCTCAGATCCTGCTTGGGATTCTCTCTTCCTCTCTCTCTCTCTCTGGCCACACCCACCCCTCAAGATAAATAAATAAACATTAAAAACAGAAGACAAGAGGTAACAAATGGTGGTGAGGATGTAGAAAAAAGAAAGCCCTTGTCCATTGTTGATGGGAACGTAAACTGGCAGAGCCACCGTGGAAAACACTGTGGAGTTTCCTCAAGAAATTAAAATCAGAACTACCATACGATCCAGTGATCTCACTTCTGGATCTATATCCATAGGAAACAAACTCATTGTCTTGTGGAGATACCTGGACCCCCCTATTCATTCCAGCATTATTCACAATAGCCAAGGTATGGAAACAACTTACGTGTTAATCAACAGATTAATGGATAAGAAATGTGATACACATAATGGAATATTATTCGGCCTTAAAAAAGAAGGAAATCCTGTCATTTATGACACATGGATGAACCTGAAAAGCATTATGCTAAATGAAATAAAGAGAGAGACACTATATAGTATCACTAATATATGTGGAATAAAAAAAAATTAAGTCAATGGGGGGGATACTTTCATAATGTTTATGCATATCAAACCATCGCATTGTATACTTCTAACATCTTACAATTTTGTTGCTTATACTTCCATAAAGCTGAAAGAATTAAAATTATAAATATCTATAACTGCAAAACAATGAAACTGTGTGACCTCTTACCTCTCCACCTCCTGAGTCTCACAGCATTGTTCATATTGCAAAACTTGGATACTGTTACATTATCATAATATTATGATATAAACTAAATGTTGGTTTCATATGACAATAATATATTATTGATGTGTCCATACAATTAAAAATGAACAAACAAAAGGTAGCCAACAACAACACATAAATAATTCATGGGTTGAAGGCAAAAGTAATGAAAATTATAAAGCGTTTATAAGTGAAAATGGAGAAAGGCTTCAATTGTCCTTTCACCTTTCTACCTCTTCATTTTATGAGATATTCATGCAGGAGATATGTATGCATCAAAGTTATAGCATCTTGTAACATTAGCATTCTCTTATAAGCATCATAGCCAGTTAGTTTTCCTTAATTCTATACTGGAAATGAATGATGCTGGACACTGGTTACTTAACCACAGCCTCTCCCTATTCATTGTTTGTTTGTTAAATTGCAACAGCAAACAGTGTCTTTTCCCCTTTATTTCCACGAGGGCTCATGGTTACCATGTTTCCTGAGTTTTTATATATTTAAAAACATCTCCCTGTTACCTTATATAAAGACATTTTGGTTCTCACATTCTCTCTCCAAGGACTTTGTATGTATCGATTGTTTTATTCCCTTCTATCACTTAATATTCCCCCCAGAGAAGAATGACGTCAAGCTTATTGATTCTCCTTGTTGATACCTTTTTTGTTTTTTAATGTCTAGGTCACCAAGAAAATATTTCTTTGCCTTAAAGTCCAATTACTTTAAGGACATGACTTACTATTAATTGCCTTGTATCAATTTTTCTTAGTACATGGTATATACTTAGCATACATGGTATAAATTCAATTTGCAGATTCAGGTGTTATTTATTTTTGAAAAGTTTACTGCTTCTATTATGGGAGGGAATATAATTCAATTCCATTTTCTCATGTTTTTATTCTGAAAGAAGGATTATGTATGTGCTACATAACTTATAGTTATCATTTTCCACTTAAAAATTAATTCGCTCACACTGTCTTCTATACTACTGATATTGTTTTCTGTCATGTCTTTTGAATTTCTGCTGCTACCAGTGGCTTTAGCTTGTCTCTTTTTCAGTTGTTCTTTTTTTTTTTTTTTTTTTCGTTAGTTTCCGGCAGAATAGTGCTTAAGAAACCCCTTTTTTCTGAAATATTTAACCAGAAATACTAATTTATGATATTAATTTTTTTGATCTACTACATAAAGAATCACATTAATTAGGGCATATAGAAATAAAAGGCCTGATGGGACACTATTATATCATTTAGGGGAGAGATGATTGGTACTTAGAATATATATACCAGCTGTAAACGATTGTACCATTAGGATCCCATTGAAATTCTCCACTCGTGACATTTTTGCTTAAGATTATATATAACTAATCATGGAGGAAATCAATCTATGGCAAAATCCAGCAATAAATACTCCTAATCCAGTGCACAGAACCAGCTCTACATAGAACAGTGTCTTTTTTAAAAATATGTATTCTTTTCCATTTCTATTAGTTAGCCCTACAATAGTCTTAATAAAGTCTAGAGAATACAATGCCAAGACCTTGATTTTTTTTTAGTTTTGAAAAGAAAAGGACTTCAATATCCAGTAATAAGGTCTCAGTAGGAACCTTCTACTGAAAATAGCCTGGAACACTGGAAAAACATAGGAAGCATCACCTTAAAAGTGTTAAGGAGATCGCAAGTGATCAAGAAATACTCAAGTGAGGGAATGCATGGATGTGGGTCCCCAAAGAGGTTAGCAGAACATTGAAACTGGTTTTATCCAAGAGAATTAGAGAAGCCAGGTGATCCTGGCCATCTGTTTTCAAGGCCTCCAGACTTGGAGTACGTGAGGAAAAGTCCATTGTCTGTAATAGGATCTTCTTTCTGCAAGGAAAAATTGGCTACCTTAACCATGATGCTGAGTTTGAAATTGGGATAACCCCGAGACTTTGAACTCATAAATTAGCAAGCTCTCATTCAGATCTGCAGGCCGAATTCATATCTCTGTGGTCTGAAAACTGTAAATTAATTATTACACTTTAAAGTAATCCTGTATTTGTATTTATCCAGAGGCCCAGAAGAAACAAGCACAAAACCTGTCCGGAAAGCTTTACTGTCTGCCAGACTGCAAATAAATCATACAAATATAATTCTATGTGAAAGAAACACAATGAACAATGATAATAAATTCAGAAGGAAAGAAGGCACCATAAGGGAGGACCAGCAGAATAACAGACCGCAGAAGTAGATCTTCCAATGCTTCACTTACTAAGATTATCAAACAAAAATATTATATAACCATGTATTTAAAAACATAAAATTGGAATATTTTGAGGAGAATAAAAATCTACAAAGAACAGATAGGCAGATCTGAAGCAGAATCAAATAGCACCTCCAGAGATGAAAAGTAAAACGAGAGAAATCTTTAAACAGGTAAATGTAGTGGTTGATAAGATACGGCTGAAAGAAGAATCAGTAGTCTGAAAGATTATGTAGGGGAATTATCTCAAGTATAACAGATAAAGAAATTGACAGACTGATAGAGGTTTCTGGAAGGAGAGAAGACAGAAAATGGGGAGCAATGTTCATTGATAGAGATTATGACTGAGAACGGTTTTGAATAGATGAATCCAGTAGATTTTAACCAAAATATACAGGTGCAGGAATGCCAGTGTGCAGAGTGCAGTATATAATAGTGAAATCCAGACCTGTTCACATCAGAATGGCACTGCCATGCACCACAGACAAGGTGGCTACAGTGAGAAGTCATTCTGATCACAGCTGCTACCACAGCCGTCATAGTTAACGGGGGCAACAGTAGGCTCCAACAGATTTCCAGAACTTTCTAAGTATCAACAGCAGCAGCAGCAACATAGCTGTTGCTCAGATGGTAGCAGAGGAGTAAGCTCCTACCACGGGTGACTAGGAGCAGCTGAAGGTTACTGGAGGGCCCCAGCGGGTTTGGTAGCACTGGATATAAAAATAGGCATGGCTTCTGGTTAGTGACGGGAATAGCAGTTCACAGTTCAGCAGCATCTTCACTCGGTGCCAGAAAGAGCAGCCAGGGGCAAAAATAGCTTCTTCACGTAGTGCCTGGGTGGCTCAGTCGGTTGAGTGTCCAACTTCGGCTCAGGTCACGATCTCGCGGTTCATGGGTTTGAGCCCTGCGTCGGGCTCTGTGCTGACAGCTCAGAGCCTAGAGCCTGCCTCAGATTCTGTGTCTCCCTCTCTCTCTGCCCCTCCCCCACTCACTCTCTGTGTCTCTCTCTCTGTCTCTCTGTCTCTGGAGACAGAGTCTCTTTCTCTCTCTCTCGAATAAATAAAACAAATAAAATAAAAACATTTAAAAAATAGCTTCTTCAGCTATGGCAACATTTTCTTCTCTGTGGATCCTCCAATTCTTGCAATGCCGTTGCAACAAGTTTCTATGTTAAATAAACCTTAATGTGAAATGTTTAGAGTCGTTTCTGTTTTCTTGGACTGGACAATGGCTGATAAAATAATTAACAGGCTTAATCTAATGCATGCAACAGGTGAAGAATACATTTTTCTTTTCAAGCACACAAGGGACATTTTATCCTTTACATTTTGTCTACTAAGGTAGGAGACTGGGTCTTATTTAAATCTTGTATTTTAATAGGAATTCAGTCTCTTTAGGTTTAGGATGTGGTCTCAACCTACTTTTTCAGGCTGTAGTTGATGGCAGTTTAATTTTCAGAGCCTTTGTGGCATTATTTTGTTCCGTTTCATTTATCTGGTGCTCCTTGGACTCCCGCTTCAGTTCTCTGTTGATATTACCTCAGGGAGTCAAAGCAGTTACCCGGCCAGGCCACTGAGCATCTCTTGATCGGGGAGAAATGTGGTGAGACCCTCTCCCAACTCCAGATGCCAAGTGTCTCTGGATAAAGAGGACCATCTCAGTCCTTGGGGACAAAAGCTGTCCAGGATCAGGCCACTTGGCTTGACTACATCCCTCTTGTCTGCTCTGCTGACCAGTACTGCTCTCCGGGTGAAGAGTTTTGCTTCTTGACTTCTTAGACCAAACTGCTTTCATAGCTGGCTTCCTCTTGCCGGGTCTGCTGTCCCCACCTGGGTACCTTTTGATGGGATAGGTAAGTCTCATGCCAAGCGGGAATGCCAGTGCCCCTCCTCCCTGCTAATTGTCAGTGGGCTCTCAACCAATCCCTCTTAGCGGTGTCGTCTGGCTTTTTAATAGGGCCAGAAGGATGCCTGGTCAATCCAGAAGGAGAATAAACCTACCTAACCTACTTTCTTTGGCTGAGTCAGGGGTGGGAAGTGTTGGATCTGGGTGACCTTCTGTTGGTTGGTGTTCCAAACCAACTCGGTTCAGTTGACCCATGCCATTTCCAGGTTTTATAGTGACATTGAGTAAAGACAAGCGAAAAGACAAGGAGGTCTTGTGATCATGCCCTACTGGAAGTAGCCTTAGTATCTTTTAAAGTGTATACATAGGGGGCTCCTGGGTGCTCAGTGGGTTAAGCATCTGAATCAGCTAAGGTGATGATCTCATGTTTCTTGAGTTTGAGACCCTCATGGGGCTCTATGCTGTCAGCATAGAACCTGCTTTGGATCCTCTGCCCTCCTCCCCCACCTCTCTCTCTCAAAATATAAAAAAATAAACATAAAAAATAAAGTGTACAATATGATTTATATGTTGTGTTATTTAGATATTTTTAAAATAATTTAGAATTTTATTTTATTTATTTTTAATGTTTATTTATTTTGAGAGAGAGACAGACAGACAGAGCAAGAGCAGGGAGGGGCAGAGAGAGAGGGAGACACAGAATCCGAAGCAGGCTCCAGGCTCTGAGCTGTCAGCACAGAGCCCAACACAGAGCTCAAACTCCCAACCTCTAAGATCATGACTTGAGCCAAAGTCAGACACTCAACCGACTGAGCCACCCAGGTGCCCCAAGAATTTAGAATTTTAAATATAAGATGCTTACTAGGCTTAATATTTTTTATCTGTATGGTGCCCCCTTAAAACCTACTCTTGGATCACTGCCTTTAGGAAATGCAAAAAAGAGTTTGCATATGAATAAAAGGATTTTTCTAACTGTATATTTAAAAAAAATTACTGTTCATTTATTTTTGAGAGAAACAGACACAGAATGTGAGCGGGTTAGGGGCAGAGAGAGAGGGAGACAAAGAATCCAAAGCAGGCTCCAGGCTCGAGGTGTCAGCACAGAGCCCGACACGGGGCTCAAACCCACAAACTGTGAGATCATGACCTGAGCCCAAGTCGGAAGCTCAACCGTCTGAGCCACCAAGGCGCCCCATCTAACTGTATATTTTTAACTGTAAAAATTAGAGTCGACAAGCAGTGATCATTCACCATATAAATCATTACTTCTTCTACACTTTACATGTAGTATATTTTATTTATTCTAATGGATTTATTGTATTCTGAATCTTATCATCTGTTTGGAAATTTAGGTTGATGCTTGTTTGAGTACCATACAGCCAATTGTAATATAATATTATTGCTTCTTTTGCCCGAGCCCTTAATATACATTTGTTATTTTAAATATACTGTTGAAGTGTCTCATCCTAACAGGCCTACAATCAAAGTATCCACATCTCCATTTCATAAGTGAGAAAACTGGAGGTAATTTTCTATACACTCCCCAGGACTTTCCTATGACCACATAGCTGTAAAAAGTGGCAAGACTGGGGCGGGGTGCCTGGGTGGCTCAGTCAGTTGGGCTTCTGACTCTCCATTTCTGCTCAGGTCATGATCTCAGAGTTTGTGGGATGGAGCCCGCATGGGGCTCATCACGGACAGTGGGGAGCCGGCTTGGGGTTGTCTCTCTCCCCCTCTTTCCCCCCCTACCCATTCTCATGTGTGCTCTCTTTCTCAAAATAAATGACTAAATAAATAAACACTTTTTTAAAATCATTTTTTAAAAGTGGCAAGATTGGGAAATGAACTCCAGTCTCCTTCCAAGTATGTTTTCTATGCGTTGTACTACTGCATTTGTAAAAAATGACAGTATTAAATTAATGATGCAAAGAAAGACAACAAGTTAATGTGCTTACCTAATTTCTTTCTCTCATTCTATTTTTCATAAATTCAAAACTAGAACTTCTATGTTTGTAGTAGAGAGTAAAAAATATTGAAACGGGAAAATCCTGCAGGAACAAGAATCCAAGAAACCTTTCTCTCTTTTTCCTGGTTTACTTTATTTTTAAAATTCTATTGTAATCAAAAACACATAGTCAAAATTGAAAATAGATATTTTGTTGAGGAAGGTGAGTATCCCATAAAATTTAAAGAACGTTTTGCACCCTAATCTTGCTATGTTCCAGTAGACATTAGGAATGAGCTTCCCTAGTTTAGAATGGGTACTATTACTTTGAGCTTGATATAAACATTGTCAGGATAATAAGATTCATTCCATTCCTATAAACATTCATGAGAGTAACGGTTTTGTCAGTGTATTCATAGAACTTACTTGTAGCTTTAATCTGGAATGTTTTCTCCAAGTATAAACTCTTTTTAAGCACTTTATGAAAAGCAATTTCATTCTGACATGGGACATTGACGGCAACTTACTTTATATATCCTTTCAAGGTCTAGATGTTGTACCTGTGTAAAAAGAGTTCCCATTCTGCCATCTCATAAGCAAATTTCCATTCAATGTCTGAACTTTGGCTTATTAAAGAGAGTTTGCACACGTTTACCGGAACATATGACTATCTAAATAAAACTGAAGGCATATTTCACTTGGAAAACAAAAGTTAAAAACCAACCAACATTCTTCAGCTTTTGTATCTATAAATGTCACCATTTCAGACAAAGAAAGAACTCTTTGCAAAAATATTTTCATAAGAAATATACTTGATATATATTTTTTTCAAATTCTTTCTTTAACAATTGGAAGTAACTGCTTTCCAGCTTAACATACTCAAATAAATAAAGCCTTCACCAGATATTTTGTATCTTCTTAGGTTGATGATATCCAGCCAAATCTTAGGTAGCGCTCACCTTTCTTCTGGAAAAGCTGGCATAACAATGCTTTCCTATTAATGTTTTCTAAACCATTTTCGAGGTTTAGGAATTTTTGTTTCCTCTTCCTTTTTAACTTAGCATTAAACTGTTAATGCTCTGGAGCCAATAATGCCTTTGCATTCCTGACCCTTTGGCTATTTCTTATCCTAAGATTTGCTGCAGTAAAAACTTGGCCATCAGATTAATTTGCAAAAGTTATTTCCTGCTTTAGTGTAAATTAAGATAACTCAAGGAGAGGATTCAATCGTTTACTGAATTCTGAATTGTGATCTGAAGTCAAATATTATCATTGATAACCAAGAAACTGGCTTCTCTCTTGAGGATGGCACCTACTTCTTTCCTGAAGGGTGTCTGTCTATCTATCTATCTATCATCTATCTATAAATATATGTATATCTATCTATATTTATATAGATCTGTGTCTATATAAATATAGACATTTACATATCATATATAAATATGTATATATAGATATATAAATAAATATAGATATTTAGATATTTTATATAGATATTTTTATATAGATATATAGGTATTTATTTACATATAGATATAGATATGGAGAAGAATGTAGATATATATAGATATAGTTATAGATAGATAAATAGATATAGATAGATATATACCCCTTTATGAAAACTGTAGAGGGTGCTATCCTCAGGAGATAAGCCAGTTTCTTGGTTATCAATGATAAGTTTTGACTTCAGATGACAACTCAGAATTCAGACAGAATTAAACATTGTATCCTCTCCTTGAGTTTTATATATATATGTATATATATATATATACATACATATATATATATACACACACACACACATATATAAATATATATATAATAACATATATAACATATATATAAAAACATATATATAATATCATATAATAATATATAATACATTGTAAGTGATGTCTATGATATATATTTATCTATATAAATATAAATAGATAGTGATATATATATATGTGTACTAATTTTTATATAGGTAAAAAACAACAATTGATTCCCAACTCCTCTTGTGTATGCTAAATTAGAAATTCCCAACACAATCGCTGAACTCATAAGTAGTCTGGTTTTTGTTGAAAGAATAGGTTTTTGGGTAACCCTTTGCTATCCCCAAATAGCACATAAAAGGGTTGGTGCTGATGAAGGGAGTAACTTTATGAAATCAATGAAATATAGACATTTTGTGACATACCATTCATAGACAGGGAAATACTGTTGTTTCACAAAACTGATTACATATTTTCCCCTTATATATTATAATCAAAGATGTAATTCTTTATTGCCATAAATAGCATTCCCACATGTTGCTCGACATGAATATCAAATTTTTTTCTGATTCTTTTGAAAACCAGCTGGTTTGGGTGGATATTTTTACTTTATAGGGAATTTAATATTCTCTGAGGATACTTTTTGACCTCAAGAGACATCAAATTGACGTCTAATATGTGCCGAGTCGTGGCTCTCAGAGCCTCCCCCAATCACAACCATCACAAGCAAACACAATAACCAACCAGAGTTCAAACTGATAAAAATAAACCCAACTCTATTCCTATTCTCTACTGCATATGCTTATTCTCCTGCTCTAATAACTAACAAACCTCAAAACAGTATATCCATCTGTTATTCCACATAAATACAACATTGACTGTATTTTATTTTAATCACAAATGACGCCTCCCTCCAACTTTAAAATTTTTTTTTGATAGGCATTTGTTTCAGAAGCGAAAACAACATTAAGTCATTTCTAGGCTAAAAATTGAACATTTTTGGTGATAATTATGGATCAATCATGACGAATATAGAACAACATGGACAAATCAAGTATTTGTTTCCCCCCAAATGACATGAATATACATCTCTACTCCCCCTCCATGAGCTTTATTCTCAATTGTTATATTTATTATCATTAAAAAAGATGCACAGTAAAGGTGCCCTATAGAATACTATAAATTTAATGTACTAGGCACAGTCTAACAATCGTCTGCAAGGTTTATCTCATTAAACAAATACTGCTGACATATTTATGTATGTTCTAATTAAAAGTCATTATTCATGGGTTGGAACTTGCTTTAAAAATGTCTCCGGCATGCATTTCAGAAGGCTGGTTTTATTTTAACCCAAAGACATATTTTCTACATTATTTTCTATTTAATTAAATGGATGTTGCTCTCATTCCGTCTCCAGTTCAGTGATATTTTAACTACTGAAGATTTAAGTAAAATTGTTCAGTTATTGGGTTGAAAGTATTATGTTGATGAGGCTGGTAGGGCATTTTCATAGTTTAAGTATCCAGCGCTTAATCTTCAGTAAAGTCGCGGAACTCCACAGAGACAAGTGAAAGCAGGGATTGTTCTTATTATTTCCATAGGGCTTAAGTCAATGCCTTGCACGTAGTTAGCACTTTATAAACGATAGTTGGACTGATGAGTGATGATGATAGCCATCAAGAATATCAAGCCTTTCCTATCCTTTGATACACATCCTGCTTCCTGTTAAATTGCCAGAAATGGTGTGGGTTTTTTTTCTTCCTCTGCTTGAAAACGTAGCCATGCTCACCCAGATGGTTGCATTCATGCACGTAAATCCATAACCTACTGGTTCCTTAAATCCATTTTTAATTACCAGTTGTGAATGTTTAATTTTCAACAAGGCCTTCGCGAAACTCAAAACACGCCTCTCTTATCGCTGAGAAACTCCAATGGCGGTTAAGACTGCCGCATCCATCACGTTGGAAATTAGTGCCTTCAACGAGAGGTGTTATTTAAATAAACAAAATCATCCCATCTTGCAGTATTGAAGAGTGTCGGCTACAGAATCGATGAGAGTTTATTTTCATAAATGTTCTTCTCATGTGCTTCCCATGAAATGCTGGGGTTCACACGGGAAGACCGGAGAGCCGTGTCCCCGCGGTTGGGCTGCACTATCTTTGCTTCAAGGATTGTCCAACCAAGTCACTGCATTGGTTCTAAAGATTGAAAAGGGCGGGATGTAGTGTGCTGTTTTGCCTCTCAGTCCTTGGTCTCTCCAACACCCACGATAATGAAATCTCCATGATGGGGTGGATGGCACGGGCTGGATTATTTGTATTAGGAGAAATCTGCTGGTGACCTCACAGGTGGCCAGAGCATGGTCAGCAAACAGTGGGTTGATTCTTAAAATATTTTAGCATAGTAACCATGACGTCAACATGAGAATAACCCAAGCTGGGGCACCTGGGTGGCTTAGTCGGTTAAGCATCTCACTCTTGGTTTCGGCTTAGGTCAGGATCTCAGGGTTTGTGAGTCCGAGCCCCACATTGGGCTCCATGCTGACAGTGTGGGTCCACTTCGGATTCTCTCTCTCCCTCTCTCTCTCCCCCTCCCCTGCTCACTCTCTCTGTCTCTCTTCTTCATAAATAAATAAACTTAAAAAAATTTATGTCACCTTTATGTCCATACTGTACTGCACAAATACATGTCATTCCAGCGGAAACCAGGAATTCCAGATTGAATGGAATTAAACTTTTTAAAATGTTATGATTATCACAACCTTTATTCCCTTCCACTGCATCAGATCCTTAAAAACTATTAAGGGGAGATATTTTCAGCTCATTCGTGGTGTATTACTATGAGGTCAGGAGACGTCTGATTTTAATGATTATGGGATTTCTGTTGAAATAAATTTCATTGCACAAGTTAGGCTTCTATCTTCAAAGAATGTGGGAAGAAAAGGGGCTCAATACTATACTGCAAGGTCACAGCGGGTGTTCCATGAAAATTATTATTTTTGCTTTACTTGACAGAATTGAATTTTTCCACACTAGTGTTTGTTTTTTTAATTTTTTTTAATGTTTATGTGTTTTTGAGAGAGAGAGCATGAGCATGAGCAGGGGAGGGACAGAGAGAGAAGGAGACACAGAACTCGAAGCAGGCTGACAGCACAGAGCCCAATGCGCGGCTCAAACCCATGAACTGTGAGATCATGACCTGAGTCAGAGTTAGACACTCGACCGACTGAGCCACCACCCAGTTGCCCCTTCACACGAGTGTTTTTTGAAGTATAAATTACATACGATAAAATTCACTCTTTTTTTTAATGGATATAATATTTATTTATTATATATTTTCTTATTTTTAGTTTTTTAATTTACATCCAAGTTAGTTAGCATCCAGTGCAACAATGATTTCAGGAGTAGATTCCTTAGTGCCCCTTCCCCATTTAGCCCATCCTCCCTCCCACCACCCCTCCAGTATCCCTCTGTTCTCCATATTTAAGAGTCTCTTATGTTTTGTCTCCCTCCGTGTTATTTTTGTTTCCCTTCCCTTATGTTCATCTGTTTTGTCTCTTAAAGTCTTCATATGAATGAAGTCATGGGATTTTTGTCTTTCTGTGACTAATTTCACTTAGCATAATACCCTCCAGTTCCATCCACGTAGCTGCAAATGGCAAGATTTCATTCTTTTTGATTGCCGAGTAATGCTCCATTGTATATTTATACCACATCTTCTTTATCCATTCATCCATCGATGGACATTTGGGCTCTTTCCATACTTTGGCTATTGTTGCTAGTGCTGCTATAACCATGGGGGTGCATGTGTCCCTTCAAAACAGCACACCTGTATCCCGTGGATAAACAACTAGTAGTGCAATTGCTGGGTCGTAGGGTCGTTCTATAAAATTCACCCTTTATAAGGTGTTCATGGCTGTGAATTTTGACAAACACACACAGGCATGTCACCGCCATCAGAATAAATGCAGGTTGTCCCCATCATATCAGAACCACCCATCTGGCATCTTTGCCACCTCTCCACCTCCAAGACTTTGGCAGCCAGGGGTCTACTTTCTGTCCCTCTAGTTTGGCTGTCCCCAGAATAATAAACACACAGATTTATAAAGTCTCCGCTTTGGGGGGTCTGGTTTCTTTCACAAAGCCTAATGCGTCTGAAATCCATCCATCTTGTTGCTGCACGAAACGTTTGCTTTCTCGCTGAGTGCTATCCCACTGCTTGACTGCAACATTATTTGTTGATCTATTCCATGGTTGATGGACATCTGAGTTCTTTCCAGTTTTCGATGGTTGTAGGTAAAATTGCTATGAACACACAAAAACAGGTTTTTGTAAGGATATATACTTTTTCATTTCTTTTGGGTAAATGGGATTTCTGGGTTGTATAGTAAGCACATGGTAACCTGGTAAAAAATTACCAGACTGTTTTTAAACCTGGTTTTTGCCATTTTTCATCACCGCAGAAATTGACGAAGTTACTGGTGCCCCATATTGTTAGCAACACATGATATTGTTGGGTTTGTTTTTACCATTCTTATAGGCTGAAGGCTGATTAAAGTTTTAATTTGCATTATTTAGTAACTAAGGAAGTTTAGCATATTTAGACATGTTTATTTGCATCCACATAGCATCCCTGATGAAGTGTGTGTCTAAGTATTTTGTCCATTTAAAGATATCTTTTTATTTATTGAAATATCAACTTCTTAATTATTAAGAGTTCTTTATATGTTCTGGAAACCAGTTAGTTACCACATATGTATTTCTAAATATTTTCTGCCAGTTTTTGGTTTCTTTTCATTCTTTATAGTTTTTTTTCCAAGGAGCAGAAGCTTTTAAAAAGCTAAAGTCAACTTTGCTAAAGTCAACTTTAGCAAACTCTTCTTTTAGGATTCATGACTGTTACCTGCTAAGAGACCTTTAACCATTGCCTAACCCAAGATCTCAAAGAGCTAGAATAAGTTAATATTTAATTCCTTTAAGTGGGTTTGTAAGGCTTGGTGACCATGAATGGACAGCAGGCATGGAAGAGGTGGCCTCCCAAAGCTGGCCCATGACACCTGTTACACCCAGAGAGACCCTGGCAGAAACAACCAACCCACAGAGTCTGACTGCCTAGGGGTAAACAGATGAGTAGACACTGTCCAAAAAGGCAGAGCAAGTTCAAATGCGACTCAAGTAAAGGCCAACAATAAGGAGTCATAAGACAGGGGGATCCGGATGGAGTGAGGGGCTGTAAAGATCAAGGTCAATGCACTGGAATGCCATGACTCAGAAAATCTGCCCCCTGGTGTCAGAAATATGGCTAACGTGATGATCGTCTCATTCATAACATGATATTCATTTCAGAGAGAAGATGAGGAAACACAGATTCCTGGCTCTCTCCAGGAAAACCTAACTCCAGGAGTACTGAGGTGGACCATGAAAGCCTGTGATTTGTTCTTGATTACAGGATCACACAGGTCTTAAAGCACTATTTTTCAAAGTGTGATTCCAGGACCATCTGGATCAGAACCACCTGGGAGGTCATTTAATATGCAGATTCCTGGGCTCCGCCTCAGGCTTGTTGAATCCTAACTGTTGGAGGATGGTGAGTAAGACGCTGGAATTTATATAAGCTTTCCAGGGGACTGCTAAATACTCCACTGACTTAAGGTAGAACAATCATTAACCACCAAAGGACTGGGATGGAGGCGGGATAGGGAAAGAGACAGCTGTGTGGTTTTTACTCCATTCCTGCCTGTGGACAGACCATTGCAGGGGCTGGAGCTGTGTCTGAGTTTAGAAACAGAATCAATCAGTAATGTGTCTGCAGAGGCAGCAAATGGAGAGAACTCCTACTTTGAACTAATATATCAATTGGCAATATATCACATACTACAGAGCATAACATATTACATAGATATAGATTTACACACAGAGAAGATTCGGTAATTACAGAAACCGAATAAATATACTAATCAGAGCAATATTTTAAATGGAAAATTGGGGGGTTTGTGTTGAATAAAACACTTTCTCTCATCACTTGACGTGGTAGCTTTGGGGCGCCTGGGTGGCTTAGCCGGTTAAGCGGCTGATTCTTGATTTCCGCTCAGATCATGATCTCACGGTTTGTGGGATCGCGCCCCACACTCGGCTCTGTTCTGACAGCGCAGAGCCTGCTTGGGATTTCTCTCTCCCTCTTCTCTGTCCTTCCCCTGCTCACACACAAGGTCTCTGTCTCGAGATAAATAAAGAAATATTAAAAAAAAAATGAAGCGTCAGCATCACCTCCAATGATGTGTTGAAAGTTTATGAAGCATTTAAATTACATTTAATATATAATTGCAATAACATGAAAATAATAAAGGTACCCCAGTAACGGAAACCTGGCAAACTCTTTCATATAGATGGTCACGTGCATTCATTCTTAATCAGAACTCCAAAAGGCTGTGGTTTTCATTTCTCTCTCTTACTTTGGGTGTGATACAGTGCTTATTATCACGTCTGTTTCCAATTTCCTGCTTTTACACATTTAACATGCACCTCTATAATGCAAGGGAAGATCTAGTCTATGAATACAAACAAAAATCTAAATAGAAATATACTTGGTAAAATAACCCAGCAAGTGATCTTAAGTCTGAGACACAAAGTCTCACCTGAACATATCAATTACTGGCCATTATTGTTTCAACAGAAAACTAAAAAAGAACCACAGGCAATTCTTTTTAGGGCACAGAGCCCTGAGCTCAGGAAGGCTCTGACTTCTGAGCGGGTTATATCTATTTCACAAGTGAAAAGGAGACCTTGGCCCTCGTGGGCTGTTCTGTCTCTCGGTTCTACCCCAGTAACTCACCAAAAATGAGAAACAGACGTTGGGTCTGTTACAGCATTATTTACAAAGAATAAATCATGTTCCCGCCTGCAAGCGAATTTGGTTTGGTTTCTGTCGCAGGCATAAATTAACAAGGTGTCAAATGAACATCGTGACCCCATTTTAATGTCAAGCAAAGCACACCAAATTCATAACGGAGAGCACGGCCTCGTGCTGCAGCCCAGCGAAACTCGACGTGGAGAATTTCCCCAGCCCAGCCGGTTCTGGGGCACGGCGAATCTGGATTCCGACCGTCATCGGCTGAGGACATCTCCACACTCTGTGACTCACGTCTGGATGTCACGGTGGTCACAGGCTGCCGATTCCGTGTCCCTCCTCTTCCCCAGCGGCGGCACGGACAATGCGTCGTAAAGAAAGCGCCCTTTCAGCCAGCCGTGGGTTTGCTCCGCACAGCACGACCCTGATTTGGAAAGAGCTCGGCTCTGCACCTCCCCTGGGTACGCAGAACAGCAGAAGGGAAGAGTGAAAACTGCCAAAATGCTAATCACGGGGAAAAAAAAAGAAAAAAAGAAAAAAAATAACAAGATCCAGATGGGACAAAATGGACATATTTCATTTATCCTGGGAAACTCTACAGTATATCATTTGTGATGCATAATACACCCAGCCTTGGCCCTTTATAAACAAACACTACGGAGACATATGCCACAAGATTATAAACAGAGTCGGCCATAAATTTGATGGGGCCGCACACTCGGCGTTGCCTACACGGCTGCGGCTTATTCAGCGGGTTCTGGGGGCCGCAGTCTGTCCCTCTGGCTGCTCACCAGCTGTAATCTCCGCTCACCCAACGGGGCAGAATCCCGGTGGATCAATTCACCCTAATGAAACTCAGAGGCTTTTCACACCAAAAAAAAAAAAAACCCAAAAAACAAAAAAACCCTCAGGATCACTTTGATGCGGCCCACGCTGACGCTGGGGAGTCAAGTTCATGGGGCAGGCTTTCTAAAGAGCTAGCTAGGAAAGCTGCTCTCAATCTTCAGGGGGAAGAAACAGGCTGTTTCGAAAGGCAAAGATGCTTAGGGGTCTGCAGCCGCTTCTCAACGTCAGCCCCGCTGGACTGAGTCCAGAGATTTGGGCGAGGGCTTCACATCCACGTTTAGTAAGTTCTTCGGGCTCCAGGAAACGCATGGGGATGAGCACCGACTGGATAAATTGTTAGGTACGTGCATTGACGAGCATCACAAATATTTCCGAGGCTCGCTCTTTCAGCTCCGCTCAGGAAAGAAATTGTCCTCCCCCGAGCAGGGATTGTGTGCTGGAATATGATCAGCCACTTAGGTGGGAACACCCCAGCGACGGCTTGCAAACCATCGAATTCGTTCAAAACACACTAGGCACAAAAAGGGACTTACAGCAAGCAACGTCTTTCACTGTCGGTGCCTCACGTCACCTGTGCACCCCTGACCTGTGGCTTCCGTGCGGGTGAATTGTGCTCTGAGCGGTTCAAGAAGCAGAGGGGTGAGAGCTTAAGGGAGCCCGACTCAGGGACCGTCAGCTAGACATCTGCCTTCGTGCAAGTTGCCTCAGCGCTGCCTTCCAGATCATTCATTCGGACACTCAAGCTCTATGTGGTGTTGTCTGCAAGTTGCAGCATAAAGTGGGGAAGTGAGAGGAATCTAGAAACCCACAGGGTTGGCTCCCCGAGTCTGCGGCCCTTGGTGGCCGAGAACACAGAGGGCAGGGAGGGGGTCTGGTGGAGCCTTGTTAGTCTTATCTGCTCCTCTGCAAGGAAAGTCCAAATAAATGGATGAGATGGAACCGAGGAAATGCCTAGATTTTTACATAATTTTTGTTTTAGTCATGGTTTTGCCTCTTTAAGAAAGTTTTAGTCAAAAACGGTTCTTTTTTAGGCCGTGTACCTGGCGTGTAATTTGCCGTGGACCGACAGAAGACGTTGCTTATTTAATTGTCTTCTGTCCCATCCACCATTGGGTCTTCAAGTCTAATATACTTTCCAGAGTAGTGATTATGGAAACGCAGGACCCTATGGGTGCCTTGTCTACATCCGTAATACGGAACTGTCTGAAGCCTAGGAAATAGAACATAAATCTCACACTGCACCGTGCTATGCCCCGTCGACTTTTCTTTGGCTGAAACCTTTTTTTTTTTTCTTTTTGAAAGTGTTGTCTAACTTCTTACCATGGCACATCGTAGGAAAATCTAGATCTTAATAAATCTTCATACCCTTGTCCAAATCTGCAGTGGACTGAATGTTTGTGGCCTCCCCTCCCCAAATTCATATGTTGAAATCTTAATCCCAATGTGATGCTATTCAGAAGTAGGACATTTGAGAAGTGATTTTGTCAGGAGTATGGAACATTCAAAAAAAGGATTAGTTGGGAAGTCTTGGTGGCTCAGTTGGTTAAGTGTCCCACTCTTGGTTTCGGCTCAGGTCTTGATCTCACGGTTTCATGAATTTCAGCTCCGTGTCAGGTTCTGTGCTCACAGCGTGGAGCCTGCTTGGGATTCTCTGTCTCCCTCTCTCTCTGCCCCTCCCTCACTTGTGCTATCTTGGTCTCTCTCAAAATAAATAAATAAACTTAAGGAAAAAAAAAAGATTTTTTTCCCTTCAAAGAAAGTCCTGAGAGCCCATGAGCTTGCTTTCCACATGTGAAGACACCAGGAGAAGAATCTCACCAGAATCTAAGCATGCTGTCCTCCTGGTGTTGGACTTCCAGTGCCCAGAACCGTGAGAAATACGTTTTGATATGTATAAGTCACTCAGTCTCTGAAACTTTGTTATGGCAGCCCAAGTTGCTTAAGACAAGACAAAAGTTTGTAAAGGAACCATGAGTTGTTGATATCATTCTCTAACATCTTTCGATCAAACTCCCCAAAGGTATAATAAATAATGCCTTTTAGTTTTTCCAATATCACCCTAATTGCAACCTTGGGCCTCTTTCCTCTTGACTGTGAAAAGCAAATGTGGTCAAATTGGTTTCCCTACCTCAATTTCCTCTCCATAGCATCTCTCTAGGAAATTTCGTGGTGCCATGCTTGGGGGTGGGGAGCATCTGATTCTTGGTCATTGTTATTGCAGGCTGACATCTGTCGAGTCACATTTCATTTTACCTGCTCTCTGGACCTCAACCCATGCAGGGTGCTGTAGGGTTGTCCCATGCTCCTGCCCACAGGATACCCCCTGTTCCAGATCTCCACCACCTGCTACTATCCACCTAGCAGGCACTGGAAATATTTAGGTGCTTTTATTTACTGGACTGGAATGTGGGAAACTCTGCGAACATTCTGGGGCCACGAAAGACCCTGTAACATTCACTGATCTTCTAGGGTTCACAGGAAGTTATTCCCATAATATGCAGAACTTTGCCAGTTTCCCAGAATGTCCTCTGTAGCTTAGGGATACACTTCTTTTGTTCTCTTAGTTATCCAGACCAATCCAAGAATTCCAATATCCCGCCCCCCCCCCCCAGCCCAAATGAGGTCTTAAGGACAAAATGAAAAGGTGCATAGACCTCACAAATTTTTCTCTATGTCTTTCTTTTTTCCTCCTGCTTGTTTGTCTTTTCTCCCCATGTGATAAATTTCATCTAGACTCTGGGGGTTAAAACTAATGCTCTGGTTTTGTATTCTTGTTCTCTTTCCAATTTGCTTTCTTGCTATGTCTTGTCTTTTTATTTGAAAGTCAAAAGCCAAGATTTTTATTCGTCATTAGTTGTAGTCTTCAGTAGACGCCTCTCCTATGGCAAGGAAGGCTGGCAGAATGCCTTATTCTAGTTTGGTTGGGATTTGGGTAGGGGTGAGGGTCAGGGAGAACAAAAGGTACAGAAATAGTGGGAAAGTCATGTTGGCTAGTAAAATAACAATAGATTCTTACCAAAATTACTTGTGATCTTATCTAAGCATATTTTTAGGTTTAATCACAGCATAGTGCAAAGGATGGGAGAGTTGGCGGGATGGGGTCAGTGAGTGAGTAAACCAAATTAATGAATTTGATTTTAAAAATGTGCTTTGAATTTAGGCTTTTGTTCAGTTTCCATAAACCAATTATATTTAATTTCACAACGGCATAGACTGCACGGAGCACTGAACAGACTAGATAATAAGTACAAGAAAAAGTGCAGATCTTTTTTGTTTTGAAATTTAGAGGTTTGAAAGTATACAAATAACACTTGATGACCAGTCGTGACTCTTAATCCTGAACACTTGTCTTGGATTGTGGTGTCCTAATTCATTTTGGTACCAGGCATAACCATTTCTCTTTCTTTTCTTTAGAAACAGCCCTCCTCTTTGTTCAACATTTTTTTTTTGAGTTGATAGTTAGGGTCATTAATTGCCTTTTACCCTGGCTGTTATTTAAATCTAAGCCCCATAGGCCATGGAGCATAGAGCTCCATTTCCTCCATGATGAAGCTGTAGGGCATGAGCACACAGGTTGGTGACATGTTCCATATTACAGAGCGCACAATGCTTGATGTGGGAGGGAAAACAGAAGTTGAGATCCGGGGCTGAGTTTACCCAAAGCTCAGAGGGTAAGAAATGGACGCAATTATATCAAGAAACTGAGTCTTCATTCCATCATGTTTTTTAGCACATTAGAACTGGAAAGGGGAATTTTAAGACTTTCTATGCAATTTCAAGTTTTGCTCCTTTAACCTTTAGATAGCTAACATCTGGCAGTTTATTGATATGTGCTGATTAAAATGAAGGAAGGAAGGAAGGAAGGAAGGAAGGAAGGAAGGAAGGAAGAATAAATAAATAAATACTATGTCATGCATGGGGGTAGGTTGGAGAGGAAAAGGAAATTAAGATGCGCTGAGTATTAACTTTATGGAAGATGTTTACATTCTTCCTGTCTGTAAATAGTGTTTGACTTCAAAATGGGCCACACACTTTATTTTTGGTATTTCATATAATGTGGTATGCAGAAATATAGTTCTTGCCTTCACTGAATTTATAATCTCATGGTAGAAAGCTCAACCAAATCATTTTACAAATAAAAATATAAAATTATGATTGTGCGAAGTGTAATAAAGAAGAATTCTCCAGCTACATGCTCTGTAACAGTCTCTTCCAGGAGTGGGAATGGTTGAGAGAGATACCAAAATCTAGAGGGAAACGCCATCTCAGTCTAAATACTGGCATGCCACTGATGGTTCATCATCATCATCATCATCATCATCATCTAATTTGTTTTACTTTCAACAGCCACACTAGCTTTAAAATGTGAAAGTAGTTAAGTGTTGGTAAATAGTTGATTCTCCAAGCCTCTTAGTGTCCACCCTCCATGACTATTCTACTCACTCCTCAGGAATATCTTGGATCATCCCAACCCAGAGCATAACCCAGTCCAACAACCAATGGGTTGACACTTAACAGATTAGTGTCCCTTGGATGCTTCTATAGTCACTGGCATGCATTTTGATTGATTGATTCCCATGTTTTGCATGTTAGTTATTTTCTTTAAGTTTATTTATTTATTTTTGAGAGAGAGAGAGTCCCAAGTAGGTTCTGCGCTGCCAGCATAGAGCCCAACATGGAGCTCAAACCCAAGAACTGTGAGATCATGACCTGAGCCAAAACCAACAGTTGGATGCTTAACCCACTGAGCCACCCAGGCACCCCACTTGTTAAATATTTTTAATGTCACATTTGGCCATATGCAAAAGTTTAAGACAAATTTTTCTGAAAGGCCATTGAAGCTTCTAAGCAAACACCTAACGCTTCTAAGCAGAGAAGCTATAATTGGGAGTTAACGTGGGAAAATCGGTGTGGTAGGAAGAATACATAGCAAGAAGAGATACACACAGGCCTTGTCATGTGAAGGATTATACTGCATGTGTAGAATACAGAGACCAGTGTGGCTAAAGCACAGGAGGAATATGAAAAGGGTGAAATATGGCTTGAGAGCAAAGAAGAGTTAGGTAACTGAAAACCTTAGAGGTCATACAAAACTTTTGTACCTTCAAAAAATGAAATGGCAAAAATGCTGGTTAGTTTTATGTGTCAACTTTACTGGGTTGCAAGGTGCTCAGGTATCTGGTCAAAAATTTTTCTGGGTATGCCTGTAAGGGATTTTTTGGATTATATTAACATTTGATGTGGTAAGCTGAGAAGAAATGAACTTGCCCTCCCCTACATGGGCAGGTCTCCTCCAATCAGTTGAAGACCAAAATAAAACAAAAGGTTGACGTTCCCCAGAGTAAGAGGAAACTCTTCCCGCCCAGCTGCTTTGAGCTAAGGCATTACTTTTTTCCTCCTGACTTCAGACTTTAATTGAAAAATTGGCTCTTCTGGGGTCTTGAGCCTGCTGGCTTTTGGACCTGAACTCCCATCATCAGGTTTTCTGGATCCCAAACCTTTGGACTCAAACTAGAACTCACACTGTCAGCTCTACTGGGTCTCTGGCTTACTGATTGCAGATCTTGGACTCTTCAGCATCCATAATTGCATGGGCCAATTCTTATAATACATTCATATATATCTCCATATCTTATTGGTTCTGTTTCTCTGGAGAACCCAGACTACTACAAGTGAAAGAATCTAATTCAGTTTTGAGAAACAGCTCTAGCTAAGGGAGAAAATACTTTAGAGGGGATAAACGTGAAGACAAAAACACTATGAGGAAGCTAACGAGCTAAGAATAAAGACAACTTGAACTACAGAAGCAATTCTCAGCAGGCTCCAGGCTCTCAGCTGTCAGCAGAGGGTCTGACACACAGAGGGTTGAACCCACAAACCGTGAGATCATGATTCGTGGGAGTGCCATACCTTTTCAAGACAATTTTAGAAAGTAATGAAAACGTCTTTATTCTGTTTTGTTTTATTTTTTCAAGGCAATGGCTATTACTGGAACTTACTGGTGGGTGGGGTCCCAATCTCCTAGGCATATCTTACAATGGGCAGGATATTTACACTTGGAGGGACAATTGTCTCTGTCTTACAAAACTTGGGAATGACCCATTTAAAAGCAGAGACTTTCATATACATGAAAAATCTGTCTTCATGTACATGAAAAATGGATGTCTAGAATCTATGCTTTACATATAAACACACAGTCTATTTACATGATTTACTTTTCCAAGTATGCACGTACTAAATGGAGAAAAGATTGTATTTCAATTTGTTGGGAAAGTTACTGAGTTTCGGCCATTTTAGAAAATCATGTCATTGAAGGTAGCGCTGTTCTCGACATTTGAGTCCAATACAGTGGATCTGTCATCAGCCTGTTTTCAGGCTTTCAAGTCCAGACGGATTCTTTATGGGGGGCGCACATATCTGATGACATTGTTAGATCTTCTGGTCTAGCTATGCCTGATATTTGCATATTGGGAGACATATTATTTGAACATAATTTTCTTCTATTTGCACTTCATATTATAGTTCAAATGGTTTTGTTTTGTGTTGAAACTTTATGGGTCAGTGTGGTTATATTAGGCATGAATTTATTTCAGTATAGTGAGGGAGGTATTATAAAATATTTTCTATCAGTCGGAGGCATTGATCTGAGACAGCTGAGAAGCACTGGCCTTGAATTTATGTTTCTACCAGTGGGTATGGAAAAAATATGAATAGAGTCCAAAGAAATTTAAGTGGTAAAATTAACAAGAAATGATGAGCGATTGACCGTGAGGGTGAGATAAATGGGAAGTGAAGAAAGAGTCCAAGATGACTCACAGAGTATGGCTTGCATCGAGGAATGGATGGAGGGGCCATTTACTGTGTTGAGAGACCCTGGAAGATGACCCAGCTTGGAAAGATCGACATGAATTAAGTTTCAGTGCAATAGGGGAGACAGGACTAAGTGTGAGAGAAAAAAAGTCTAGGCTAGCAAAGTAAATTCAAAAGTCATCACAGATGGCCAAAGTAAAGCCATGAAACTAAAGACGAGATTTCATTTCATTATATTTGAGCCTTGGAGAATTCCAACATTAATGACATTTAACATTAAATTCGTACCACAATGTGTTAGAGAGGCATTACTTACCATTCCCATTTTATGACGGAGAAAATTGATACTAACAGAGATCACTCGAACTAAAAGCAGCAAGGGTGGAGGTAGCAGATTTGGGGATTGTGGACTGAAAAACGAAGTCTAAATCCATTTTCCTTGCCTTTTGAGGGTATCAGTGAATAAATAAAATCTCTGAGGGAATTCACTTTGGTGGGGGGAGCATATATCGTAAAATATAAAAATTCTATTATAGTTGGGAGGCAATTCTCCGTGGGTCTCTTCTGTTTCTGCACTTCTTGCTAGAGAGGCTTTGACTGCCCCTTTTCTGGTCATTATTAACAAGAAGATCTATGCTGTGAACAGCCTTGGAAGACAGAGCTACTATCTCACTCTGAAACAAAGAGTAGGCACATTTATTGCACGCTGTAAAATAATTTGAATCCTCTAAGTTTAGGGTTCACTGCATGTAACACTATACAGTGGGTGTGTAAGCGTCCATCTGGGCCCACTTACATTGCCTCCATGGGGCTTGAAGCAAGGGTAACTAGTGAAAATATGCCAACTTTCATGTGTCTCACTGTGTTATAAAGTAAAATCCTTTCTCTCTGACCCAGCCTGGTGATTTTTGCCAGAATTCATGATATGACAGTCGGCTGACTTGTTAGCTTCAAGTAGAGTAAGAGCTTGAAAAGTCTTAATCACAGATATTCCTCAGCTTACAGTGGGGTTACATCCTGACAGACCCAGCATTAAATTGAAAATTATTAAGTCAAAAACTTATTTAATACACCCAACCTACCCAACGTCATCGCTCAGTCTAGCCTACCTTCAACGTGCTAAGGAACATTCACATTAGCCTACAGTTGGGCAGAATCATCTAACACAAAGCCCGTTTGACAGTAAAGTGTTGAAAATGTAATGTATTGAATACTGTACTGGAGGTGAAAGACAGAAAGGTTGTGCAGGTACAGAATGGCTGTAGGTGGATTGTTTGTTCATCCTACTGATCGTGTGGCTGACTCCGGGCTGTAGCCACCACACTGCCCTGCATCACAGGGGAGATGGTACCACACAAGCTAGTCTGGGAAAAGATCCAAATTCAAAATCTGAAGAACAGTTTCTACTGAACGTGCATCGCTTTTGTCCACTGCCAAGTGGAAAAATTGCAAGTTGAACCATCGTAACTCGAGAACCGTTGGTATATAGTGGACCGAATACTTACGTAGTATGCTGGAAAAAGAGAAGGCCTGCTGGAAGAAAAGAAGAAAGAGAACAGTGTAAGGGGAATAGGTGGGGTTAAGGGTTCTTCTTTTATTTTATTTTATTTTATTTTATTTTATTTTATTTTATTAGTAATCTGTACAACAACATGGGGCTCGAACTTTCGGTCCCGAGATCAGGCATCACATGCTCTTCCGACTGAGCCAGCCAGGGTTCTCTTTTTAAATAGCATGGTTAGTATCTCGCATTAAGAGGTGAGCAAGGACTTGGAATAGTTGTTATGCGAATACAGGAGAGAAGAATATCTCACACTGAGAACAAAAAATCAATGCGAGTTCTCTAAGGCCAGAGTAGAGTCCATAAGGGAGGTCTGAGAAATAGCAGGATCCACCTCAAAAAGGAGTTTGAGGATTTTACTTCTGATTCTGAGCGAGATGGGAAGGAACCATCAAGCAGCCGAGGAAGAGGGTCTAAGTGCTACGTTAAAAGAATCATATTCGCTGCTCTGCCGAGATTACCCTACAAGGAAGCAATGATAGGAGTCGAAAGCCAGTTTAGGAGACATCTATACTTTATTGGCCAAGGACTTTGTTACATTGTTCACCTCCACATTTAGATCAGAGTAAGACAATCTTGTTGTTGTTGTTGTTGTTGTTGTTGTTGTTGTTGTTTGAAAGTATTCTAGGAACACTTTCTCCCTATTGCTTGAGTACATTTAAAATCCCCTCTCCATAAACTATGCAGAATTCAGTAACACTGGTCTCCAGGAACAATGACCATTTTTCTGAACCCATATATTTTGCCATGATATTCGGGACAACGATAAGACCACAGGTGACATGGACCAACAGCTTTGATGAGGGTGATGATGGAGATGATGGATGCTGAAAAAAATAAATAGACAGCATTTACCAACCAAGTCGGTGTTAACCATACCAGGTATCATGCCTTTATTAAAATACTAATGACTTTGGGATGCTAATAGACAACATTAACTCGGCAGGTGCAGTAGATGATTCCGAACGGGGGAATCACTTTAATACAATCTACTCTTTCATTTTTGCCTATTTAGACACAATTTGATTGGAATTTCACTTGTGCACGTTGGCACCTGCGACATTATCTTCTCTAAATGCCACAAAATAGATTTTCCACGCTGCTCCAACCAGGAAACTTCATTATAATGTCTCCGAGGAGCCTGAGAAGGGAAGATTTTTGTCGCAGAATCAGCACTCGAACAACCTCTACATCAGTGGTTCACGGACTAATGTGAACCAGAAATTCGCTGTAGTCTTACAGCAGATTCAGATAGAAAGGTAATTGTCATTACATCGGCACATGTTCTAAGTACAGGTCTGACTGTACCACAGAGACAGAGCAGGTGGGCCACCCCCCCTCCACCCCCCCAACCACACAAAACATAACTGGGAACAAAATGCAAATGACCAGTGAGCGAGTCGGAGGATGGAATTTGGAAGGAACAGGCAATTTCCAGTTTGCTTAGGGTAAGCAAAACCTCCACAGTCAACCTGCTGACTCAATGGATTGACAAATTCAAACATTTTCAGGTGAGGGAGAAGGAAAAATTTGCAAACGAACTGACAATGGATTTAACTGGGTTTAGCCTGAGGTAGTTTAAAATTTTGAACGGCACTTGCCTCGGAAATGGGGGCCGCCTTGACACAAACACTGGCTTTGGATCAGCTTTTCTGTTACTTACAGACCTCTGGGTTCACCGCCTCTCCAAATTACTGTTGATTATTTCAGCATTTTCTAATTGGGTCACAAAAATAGGCGTGCTTCCTCTGAGAAAGCATTGCAGGTACATAGCAGGCTCACGCAAATCAAATAGTCTGTGTTCTGTCTTCTGTTATTAAAAATACTGAAATGTGCCATACTCATGACACAATGAAAATATCCAAACTGCAGGGAGAGGCGTATTCAAATATATAGATAGATATATAGATAGATAGATAGATCTTAGAACATCTTTGCACACTGAAGGTATATATTTCACGCAGAAATATATGTGTTCAAATATTAATAAAACTACCTGGATTTTTTACGTCATGTCTCAGAGGCTGTTTTGAGGTATATTACTAGCCGTAAACTATCCATGGAACACTTCACTATAGTACTATATCACAGTCACAGGCAAACATTCTACCTAAGTGATTTGATAAAGGGGTGATTCTATTACAGCTTTGTCTTGATTCAGCTTGTGCCCGTCACCAGAAGAACATGACTGTGCATTCCACTCTGAGGCCAGGATATCACCTGCTGGGGCTACAAACCAGGGCTACAAGCCATGGAACTGTTAAAAAGTAGTCCCCAATACAAAATCTCATGCAAATCCCCCCTTTGAGACACATGTTCCTTTCTACAGTGAAAACAGAGTTACATCTTTTAACTTCAAGCAGAGAAAGCAGGTTTTGGTCAACCAAGAACAGGATGCTTTGGGCTTGAGCGGTGCCTGGGAGGGATGACACACGGGACGGATTCACAGAGATGAGCTCTGTGGGGGGGAGGAGAGGACATCAGAGACCTTCCTCCAGCAGGAAAGCCCTTGTTTTCTCTCTGTCACTTACAAAGCGGATAGGAGAGAGTAGAAGTGGTTTGGGATAAGAGGAAAGACATTGCTTCTGCTGTAGCAGGCGTTGATAGGATGTCAAAGGAGTTCATGTCTAAGGGTCTTATTTTCTCAGAGAATTGGGCGGCAAAGCGCTTTGCTGACGGTGAAGCAGGCAGGGGGAAAGTCATAGGGTTAAGAAAAGAATTGAGGGCTTAGCAGTGCCAAAGTGGAGAACGAAATGGTAGCCGTAAGAGGGAACACAGGAAGATTGCAGGACAGAATACACACTCCAGGTGAGGCTTTGTGTTTCGCAGATGAATTAGAAGCACAATTGCAAGAGAAAAGAGCTCCAGAGATATTTTGAGCACAATGTCTATCTTTGAAAAGTGTGTGGTCCTTTAAGGTACCTAACCGTCTTGGAGGTGGTGGTGGGGGGTCCTTATTTATATGCATGAGCGTTGATACTTTTAATTAAACACACCTATGTTGTGACATCTCTCATAAACACACACTCTGATGGTTACATGAATTTACACACGTAGTAAAATGCTACAGAGCAATAGAACTATCGCATACCAACATCAAATTCCTGGTTTCAATATTGTACTATAATTTACTCTAGGATGTAACCTTTGCATATAATTGGGTAAAGGGTACAGGTGCCACCGTTGCTACTTTTTGCGAACGCATAATTATTACAAACTAAAAGGAAGAAAAGAAAACAAAACCCAAAAGCACTCCTCTTCGGAGAGTTGAGCATAGTTTTCGGTGTATTCTTTGAGTGGATACGAGCCACGAGGTAAAACTGCATTTACCATCAATTTCCAAGCTTTCTGTCAGCCATTGTACAAACAAATAATGCAATGATACTGAAAATGGTAACCCCAAGTTACATGTTAGAAACATGGCACTAGGCTTTTTGTAGACGTCTGTACATGTTCCAGAGGGAAGTACATCGCCCCACTTTTATGAAGAGAGGTTTAACTTTATTCATCACAAATCATGTAACAAGGGCCTCCAACCACATTTAATTGATTAAAAAGGAGTTGAGAATGTTATTTCAAGTACACAGGGTACAAAAGAACATATAAATTGTTGCCTGAATACCAAGAACAACTATCGATTACTAACTACAATTTGTGTTTTCGAACATGAGAAAAGCCCAGCGGGGTATAATTGAACCACAAAGAAATCTCAAGCCATCTTGCTACAGTGAGGTCCCTCCAACTCTGAACAAACCAAATGAAGAGAACCAAGGAAGAAATGTCACCAGGATTTCATCTTGGTATCAGCAGCTGTACACAGATAAGCCTAGAAGTACACTACTAATGAGAAACTATATATGAATATTTAAAAATTCAAATCTCCCAGGGGGTGCCTGGGTGGCTCAGTACATTAAGCATCTGACTTTGGCTCAGGTCGTGATCTCACGGTTCATGAGTTCGAGCCCCACGTCGGGCTCTGTGCCTACAGCTCAGAGCCTAGAGCCTGTTTTGGATTCTGTGTCTCCCTCTGTCTCTGCCCCACTCACGCGCTGTCTCCCTTCCAATAATAAAAACACTAAAAATTTTTTTAAATATAAAATAAAATTCAAATCTCCTAGAGGACGATGGAAAAGATTTTCTTTATGTTGGGCATTTAACCAAACTTGACATTCTATTTGTATACCTTATACGCATTTTAGACCAATGTTTTCAAAGAGCTAAAGTATTCTTCAGTACATAAATGGCTGCTTAAGTTGCCTCAAAGAGCCTACGGTTGGTTGGAGGGGATGTTTTAATCATCTAAAAACATAATTGTTTTTAATTCATTTTCCTAATTATTTTTAAAGCCTTTCGAAATGGAAAGTCATGATTATTTGATGTCTCAAGTCCTTTCTCACCCCGTAAGTTGGATGTGCAGTCCCTGAGTCAGACACTTAGTGCCTCCAGATGTGCTGAACTGTCAACGTTGTCGGCTGTCATTTTATTCTCAGTTTCCTGGCTTCGAGAGAGAGAGGAAGACACCAGAAGCAACAGCTGGAATGTCAACAGTTGTGATTGCTGATAAATTACTAAACAGTGTGTGTTATTTCTATGAAGTGGCAGGAAAACTGGAAGGGTTTCAAAATATGATTTAAAAGAAACCCAAAAAACAAGAAAGGACCACCCTTAGCTTGAGCATGGGATATAACAGTAGAACAGTTGTATGGTTTTAAATACTGTCTATCCACTAACGATCACACACTGGCTGGAACCTCTGCTGTGAGCTTCAGGGTCATGAATTCAGTGCCCACTCAGCATCCCCACTCGGATTTCTTGCTCAAACACATCCCGTGTCGAAAGCAGATCTGATATTGTTGCAACATTTGCTCTCACGGTACTTCTCCCTGTCTTCGTTGATGGTGAATCAGTAGGGGAAAACCCTGAGTCGGTCTTGGATCTCATCTTTCTCTCACAGCATCCAGTTCCAGAAGGCTACTGGCTGTACCTTCAAATGTATCCAAAGTCCTACCATTTCTTCGCTGACTCCACCTTCATCCCAGCCGCCATTTTTTTTCTCACAGGGGTAACTTTAACAGACTCTTGCTGCCTGCCCCACTCTCTACTCTCCTATAGTTTCTTCTCGGGGGCTCAGCTGGATCAATTACTTCATTCCTTCTCAAAACTTATAAAGGTTAATGCTTTCATTATGAACCACACCATCCTGTAAAGTATGACCCCTCCATCACCTCAGCTTCCTCCACAAAGCTCCCTTTTACTCCAGCCATGCCAGATTCTGCCCAGACATTTTTTGGATCTCAGGTCTTTGCAATGGCTGCTCCTCTTTCCTGAAGTGTTTGTCCCATTTAATCCACATAAAAACTTCCTCAGATACATCAAGTTCTTCCATGGATTATGTTCCAAGGAAGTTTTTCCAGACCATTCTAAAACAGCCAAAAAACATTACATATTGATAAGGAAATAGAGCAGTTTGAGATAGTTATGAAGTGATCCAAATGCATTGAAACAGTTTGGCAGCTTCTTATAAAGTTACACATACACAAACCATATTTCCCAGGGATTCCACTTCTAGTTATTTATTCAAGATAAATGAAAAGCACAGAGGTGGGGGGAGGGTGCAGTGTAGCACAGTAGGAAGCTCTGGTTCCCTGGACCCAAACATACCAATTCAGCAATAATCCATGGCAAATTCCGTTTGTGAGAAGTCAGAAACTAATTAAAGTTCCTCTGCACCCTGAAAAAATGAATAATCGAACTCAATGATGCCAGTAGGGAGAGTTGACATACTTCCTCATCAGAATCCCTGTCCCCATAAGAATAGGAAGAGATCCCTTAGCTATCAGGGGAGAGACAGGGTTAGCTTGTGAGTGCCATGCCTCCTCCTTTCCAAAAGGATTCTCAGAGGACTGGCTTCTTTCACACTAGCCTTGGACCTCTGACAGATCCAGCACAGTCTAGCCACCCAGAGGAGACTGGAGACAGTGGTTTGGGCTAGTAGATGCCATTGATCTTTCTTTCTGCTCAGCCTAGAGCGAGCAGATTGAAAATCCCAGTTCTCAGCTTCTCCTTGGGGAGAGGAAGTATTGATCCATGTGTCCAGTGCCTTAACTTCCCCAAAGGTGCCTAAAGAACTAGTATCTATCTAACCAGTCTGGGGGCACCTGGCTGGCTTAGCTGGTAGAACATGCAACTCTTGATCTCGGGGTCACGATTTCAAGCCCCACGTTGGGTGTAGAGATTACTTTAAAAAACAAAAACAAAAACAAAAACAAAAACAAAAACACTTGCCTAACCAATGTCTATCTAGCGAGTCTGGAGTTCTGATGGGTTTGGTATAGTCTAGCCAGTTTACGGAGAATGGAGGCAATGGTTTTGACCAATAGGCACCATTGGTCTCTCCTCTGATCAGCACAGAGTGAATGGATGAAAACATTACAGCTCTCAGTTTCTTCCTGGGGAGGAAAAGATTTGGTCCATACATCTACCACCACCCCCCATCTTTTCCGGGGCTGCCTTACAAGCTAACATCTGTCTTTCCAGTCTTAAAGCTCTGGCAGATCTTATAGAGTCCAGCTGCCTGAGGAAGAATGGAGGCAACAGCTCAGGATGGTGGATGCCATAGCTAACCCCTGGTTCAGCACAGAAACCACAGCTGCCTGCTTATCCCTGGGAGGGGGAAGATTTGGTAAGGTCCAGAATCCCTGGCTAGGCTAATAGGTGAGGGTCTTCTGTATGAGAACAGTCTATGAAGACTAGGAGAAGTTTCTACATTGTCTAGTGCACAGACAATGGGCTTACATCATTTATCTGAAAGAAAATAAAAATAACTCCTACACAGATGCTCATCGAGATTAAGAGAACAATGTAGGAACAAAATGCACTTTCAACAAAGAGATAGAAAATGTTTTAAAAGTACCAAAGAGAGAACATGTAGCTGAAGAACACGATAAATGAACTGGAAAGCTTACCAGAGGGGTTGGACAGGAGACTAGATCGATCAACCAGAAGAAAGGATCAGCAAATTCAAAGACAGGTCATTAGAAATAAAACAGTCAGAGAAACAAAAAGGAAAAAGAATGATACAAAGTGAAGAAAGCGTGAGGAAACGATCAAGTGGAAGAATATATTTTATATAGGAGTCCCAGAAAGATAAGATAAAGGGAAAGGACCAAAAAGCTTATTTAAAGAAATAATGGATGAAAACGTCCAAAGCTGGGGAAAGACATAGACATCCATATCCACAAAGCCCAACATAACTCAGATAAGAGGAATCTAAAGAAATCCACACTGAGGCACATTCTAGTCAAATTGTCAAAAGTCAAAGGCAAACAGAGAATCTTGAAAGCAGCAAGAGGAAAGCAACTTTTCCAGCCACAAGGTAACCCTGGTAAGAGTATCAGTGGATTTCTTAGCAGAAACCTTGTAGGCTAGAAGGGAGTAGAACTGAAAGGAGAAATTGACAGCAATAAAAAAATGGTAGGATGCTTAAATATCTTGCTTTCAGTACTGAACAGTCAATGAATAAGGAACAGGACTTGAATAACACTATGGACCAAAGGGACCTAATAGACATATACCTCATTCTACCCAACAGCAACAAAATATGCTTTCTGCTCAATCACACACAAGCATTTCTCCAGTCTAGATCACGTTAGGTCACAAAATAAGCCATAACCAATCTGAGAAGGTTAAGATTATACCAAGTGTCTTTTCTGACCAAAGTGGAATAAAACTAGAAATCAACAGCAGAAAGAAAACTAAACATACATACATATATACATTAAAAAGTAACAAATATGTGGACATTAAACAACAGATTATTGATCAACCATTGGGCCAAAGAAGGAATCAAAAAGAAAATTAGAAAATTACCCAGGACAAATGGAAATGAAAACACAACATAAAACTATGGGACGCAATAAAACAGTACTAAGATGGAAGTTTGTAGTGATAAACACCTCCATTAAAAAAGAAGAAATATCTCAAATAATAAGTTAGCTTTATACTACAAGGAACTAAAAGAGGAGAGCAAACTAAGCCCAAGTTTAGCAGAAAGAAAGAAATGTCATAGATTAGAGCATAAATAAATGAAGTAGAAATAAAAAAAGAATAGGGAAAAAATCAACCAAACTAACAGTTTTTTTGCAAAGATAAACAAAAGTGACCAATGCTTAGCTAGATTAAGATAAAAAAAAAAAAAGAGAGATGATTTAAGTAAATTGGAAATATGAGAGGAAACATTACAACCAGTATCACCAAAATAAAAGGGACAATAAGAGACTATTAAGAATAATTAAATGCAATAAACTGGATAACCAGGAAGGAATTGACAGATTTCTACCAATGTACAATCTCCCAAGAGTAAATCATGCAGAAATAGAAAGTCCAAACAGACCTATAACCAGTAACGATACTGGTTATCCTTGCTGTATAGTAATCAGAAACCTATTCTTTCCCCACTGCTTATTAAGTTAGACCATAGACATATGGAAAGAATTCCACATACATGGATTGGAAGGATTAATAGTGCTAAAATGTCCATATTATCCAAAATGATCTACAGAGTCAATGCAGTCTCTATCAGAATCCCAATGATATTTTTAAAAGAAATTGAAAAAAAAATTTATATGAAAATACAAAAACAAAACAAAACAAAACAAAAACAAAAACAAAAACAAAAACAAAAACTCTGCATAAGGGAGCCTGGGTGGTTCAGTCAGTTAATAAGCATCCAACTTTGGGTCAGGTCATGATCTCTCCATCTGGGAGTTCGAGCCTTGCATCGGGCTCTGTGCTGACAGCTCAGAGCCTGGAGCATGCTTTAGATTCTGTGTCTCCCTCTCTCTCTGTCCCTCCCCCATTCACACTGTCTCTGTGTCTCAAAAATAAATAAATGTTTAAAAAAAGCTGAATCATCAAACAAAATATCTTTTTTTTTGAAATTTATTGTCAAATTGGTTTCCATACGACACCCAATGCTCATCCCAAAAGGTGCCCTCCTCAATACCCATCACCCACCCTCCCCTCCCTCCCACCCCCCATCAACCCTCAGCAAAATATCTTTAAAAAACAAATGAACAAACAAACAAAAAACCTCTGCACAGCCAAATCAGTCTTGAGAAAGCCTCACACTTCCTGATATCAAAATATGTTACAAAGCCAGAGTAATCAAAACAGTCTGTTTTTGGCCAAACAGATCTTAGTGAAGACAGTTGAATAAACTCTAGAGATCAGTAGTACAACATTGTACCTTTACTCAACAATAATGCTTTACATGTGTAAAAAAATTTTGAGAGGGTAAGCGTTCTTACCACAATAAAAAATAAAGATAAATGAAAGTACATTAATTATAAGAGCCAAAAGCTAGAAATAACCCAAATGCCCATCATTGGAGGAATGCATGAAAAAAAAGAAAAACAAGTTGTATTCATATAACAGAATACTATCCAGCATAACAAAAAAATGAACTGATAACAAACACAATAGCATGGATGAATCTGAGAAACATTTGGTTGAGCCAAAAAAAACCATATGTAAAATTTACATACATGTATGAGTTTATTTACATGATGTTCTAGAAAGCTCAAAAGTATTCTAATGTAGGTAAAAGCAGAGAGGCAGTATCTATGTCCAGGACTGGGGGCAGGGGATGGTATTACCTGCAAAATTTTAAGGGTGAAGGAAATATTCCATATCTCGATTGTAGTGACAATTACAAAGGTGTATATATTTGTCATAACTTGGTGAATTATATGGGTTAGTTTCATTGTATGTAAATTAAGCTCCAGTAAAGTTGACTTAAAAGTGGGAACAAAATAAACTCAATTTATTTACTATATATCAAGAAACGAAGAACCCCCAAGAGTCAATAATACATATACTACATTCTCTGAACTCATGCCATGAATATAGAAGTCAATACTGAAAAGACAGTTTATATAAATCCAACGAAATTCAGAAAAAAATATATATTTATTTTCTATTATTACTTTAATATTTATATACTACTTTATAAATATTTATTTAATATATATTATATAATAAACTGAGAGCTAAGGCAGTGAACATTATGGAGGTTATAAAGTATTTAGTACTGTAACACAATGAATATATTACACATTTAAAAACGTGTGGATTGGGGCGCCTGGGTGGCGCAGTCGGTTAAGCGTCCGACTTCAGCCAGGTCACGATCTCGCGGTCCGTGAGTTCGAGCCCCGCGTCGGGCTCTGGGCTGATGGCTCAGAGCCTGGAGCCTGTTTCCGATTCTGTGTCTCCCTCTCTCTCTGCCCCTCCCCCATTCATGCTCTGTCTCTCTCTGTCCCAAAAATAAATAAACATTGAAAAAAAAAAAATTTAAAAAAAAAAAATAAAAACGTGTGGATTGCCACTAAGGAGGTACTTAAGATAACTTTGTTTCTATACATGTATTCATTATGTAACAAAAATGGCTAAAATAAGTTTGCTAATTTCACAACTGACAATCCTATATACCTAAAAATTAAAGGAAATAAAAGGAAGAAAATAGTAAACTTAGAATATAATAAACAAAACTATATAGACGACCAACAAATTCAAAGTTGGGTCTTTGAAATGCAAATATAATAGACACATCTCCTAAATATTGACTGGGAAAAGAAGGTACAATATATTGCATTCGGATAGATACAGTAAGAACTAAACCAAAATGTAATGTACATTTCATGATATTATTCAATCGATTGTTAAACTTCATGGACTAGGCAATTAAAAAAAAACAATCACCAAAAATTAATCAAAAATCTATGGGAAACACATATTAGTGAAAACTATTAAAAGGGAAAGGATCAGAAGCCAAAAATTTTCCATTCCTTCAAAAGAAGCAATTTTACAAAATGATCAAGGATCAAATAATTCCTATTTTAAGAAAATTGCCAAACTGGAAAATGATGGTAAAAATTAAAATAATTGTGTATCCTCATCAAAACGAGATGCAAAAGTAATCAATACAAATGTTGACAAACCGAGTCTCTTAGCTTATGAAACCTGTGGAGTTTTCTTCAAGGATGCAAAAATAATTGAACAAGAAAATAATGATCAATAGTATAACCCAAGTGAACAGATTTTAAAAAGGAAAAATAGGGGTCCCTGGGTGGCTAAGTCACTTTAGCATCTGACTTCAGCTCAAACCATGATCTCACGGTTCATGGGGTTCTAGCCCCATGTTGGGGTCTCTGTTGTCAGCACAGAGACCACTTTGGATCCTCTGTCTCCTTCTCTCTCTCTGCCCCTCCCCGTTCACGTGTGTGTGTGTGCTTGTGCATGCGTTTTCTCTTTCTCAAAAATAATTAAACATTAAAGTAAATGAATTAATACATAAATGGGAAAATATTGGGTCCCCTCAATAACCATAGATAATAGTCAATGGTTAATAATTCCTAGCAAAAAAAAAATTCTTAGCAAAGAAAAAATAAAATAGATTGTTGTTAGGCTGATAAAAGGAAGGTTCCAAAACTTATAAAAAGTATCCAATTTGATACTGACATGTCACACACATTCCCACATGGCTCCAAATACAATGAGGATGCTTAGTGCTTCTATTAACACTCAACATTACACTGGTGGTCCTGGTGTGTAGAATGAGAGAGGAAAGAGAAGAGGCATCCACATCTATTACTGAAAAATCCAAAAGTCACTGTTTGCAAAATTCCACAGATTTCCAGTGAACCTATAGTGAAACATAATTTAAAAATACTGTTCAAATAATGAAAATAATAACAGCAACAAAAATAGCCATGACTACATATACATACAGTATACCTGTGAAAAACAGTCTGGAGGAAACTCGGAATTCATGATAGCCGCTGCTCCCATGTAGAGAGGAAAGGAGAGAAAGAAATGGGACCGTGCGAAGAACTAAGGGGTTATCAATTCCTCTGATATTTGAGATTACATAATCGGTCTGGGAAGAAAAGATGATAATGGGAGTACCCTGAAAATGCTGATGGATAGGTAGTTCTTAGAGCATCTTCAATACTTCTCTGTATTTTATCCACTTCTCGCAATAATTTATTATTAAATTAATATTAATTAATTACTTTAGAGCCTAACGGCTTCCATGAACCCTCCCGATGTGGCTTAGAGGAAAAGAAACAGGCATGCATCACTGCCATCAGCAGGATGCTTTGGAAATGCATAATGAGGGCATCCTGAACCAGTGACAGGTCTGGGGAGAGCACGTGATCCTCCATGGGGGTGGGGGGCAGGGAGCCAGCTTGAGGAGGCCACGGACACCAACCTGACTCCTTTGCTAAGGCTCAGTCTTGCCGAATGCTGTGAACACTGGTCCGGTCCGGAGCCCGGGATGGCTTTGCCTTCAGCTGCCCGACAATGGTCTAAACACTTGGTTCTGTCATAGCCTAACCAAGAGTTGCAGTGACTCTCACAGAGAGATTCAGTTAGCTTAGCAAAGGATCAATTCGTTGAGCCCCTTGTACATGGAGTAACGTGCCCACAAAGCAGTGCTTTGTGGTCCAGCAGCTGCCTCATCCTCAATTCACAGCTCTGCTAATCGTGTGCTCTGCTCGCCGTTGGACGAGTTTCAGAGCCATTGGAAGAAAACGTTGCCTACACTTTGAGAATTGAAGGGGCCGCAGATGAGAATGGGAAACGCATCTCTGAATCCGTGTTAGGATCTTTTACTGCTCTTGTAATTACGCTATGATACAGCCACATTGTCCCGCATGTAACCCCAGACCACCGGGGCTTGTCTTTCCCTTTCTCATGCATTCTTCCTGTCTGCACGTCGAAGATCCCAAGCTAAATCAAAACACAATGGCAACTTTTGGCCCTCTCAAAGAAATCTTACTCTTGCCCTTAACGAGGGCAGAGTTGCGGTCCCTCAAGCGACTCCTCCTGTTTCTTGACTTCAGCTTCTTTCTCTTCTGGTGAGAAGTTAGGAAGAAATAAGGCAAAACAATTCAAAATGGTTCTAGTATCTACTTCTGGGAGGGTGCACAGGCTGGAAGGTTGAAGAGACAAAACACGAGACTGCCTGATGTTTCAGATATCAGGAAATGTGTTTTCCAGAGCAGCTGACACTTCCTCACCCCGGGCTGAATCTTGATTAGTCTAAGCAAATCCCAATAATTTCTTTCCCTGATTGTCACTAATTTATTTAGGAAAACGGATGCCATGCCAGAATTGCATGGGGGCTTCTGGGAAACCTGTTCTTGATCTGAAAAAGAGGCACAAGTCAGGGACAAATTCTCGTCCCTTTCTCCAGCTTTTTGCTCTTGAGTGGTGGCTGGAGCTGTCCCCACTGAGTTGTGAATAGGACAAATCAAGGCCAGCTGAGCAGGAAGGGGGAAAGAACTTCGGTCCCTATAGATGTGACACAGCAATGGGGCCAACCAGCCCTGAACCCACCTCCCCTCTGCAGCTCTGCTTCTGAGAAACAGCACCAGTAGGTTTTCTGTTGGTGTGATTTTTAGATCTTTGGACTTAATTGTTTTTCCGTGTTTGGTAAAGCGGTCTGGCTAATCTGACCCATGACTGATACTGCGATTCTGCAGATATACACGGGATTTAGAGGCCAACTCCCTGAGTTTGAATCCTGCCTATGTGTTTCTAACTTGGAGAACTTGAGTCAGTGACTTAACTCCATTCATTCGTTTATTCAGTCACTAAGTCAGGCTGCAGACATTTATTGGCTGGGTATTCTGCCCTCGATTCCACAGTCCTCGAGGGTGAGGGAATTGCATATAAAACACTACAAAAACCAGCTGGCTTAGGTTGCTCTGAACTCTAGTTGACTTAGAGGGAGAAAGAGACACAGAGAGTGTTACTCACCTTCTTGTCTAAGATCCCAAACTTCTGGTCTCTCCCAAGTAGCGATGCTGGATGTGATACCATGTGGATCCATAACTAAGTGTTTCATTTCTCAAGAGCGTCTCTTCACATTCAGTGGGAGAAGTAAAACCCAGTAACGTCCAGAACATCTTCCAAGCATACAGGATCAAGCTAAGCTTTTTGTATGGAAGGAATTTTCTTCCCCCCGTAGTGTGTTGGAGCCTTGTAGAGATAAGAGATCCATCTGCACTTCAAACAGGACTTTTTCCTTTCTTTTTATTTTTTCCCAGGCAAAACAGCGTGTCACGCCCCATTCAATAACGTCATCAGTTATCTGCAGCAAAATCCCCTTGAAATACTCTACAGATTGTCTTATAAATTGGAGAGAGCTAGACTTTATGGGATCCACAGCATTTCTTTCATTTGATATTATTATGTGGTCATTATTAAAAATAATGGGGATCTCATCACCAGGACAAGAGTGGGAGATGTGCAGTTAGCTTTCTCAGATTCCTTCTGTGTTTTTGTCTTGCCTTCTACGGTGTCTAAAAGAATGCAAAACATTCTAGTTGTGTTGCTTTTCCTCCTCAGGCTTAAGTCTTTATCTCTCATAAAGTCTCACTCTGTCTCAATGACTGATTTGAACATGTTCTCCTTTACTAATATAAATATTTCTACTACTTACCTTTTATTTTTTTAAATTTTTTTAATGTTTATTTTTTTTGAGAGAGAAAGAGAGAGAGAGAGCAGAGGAGGCACAGACAGAGAGAGAAAGACACAGAATCTGAAGAGGCTCCAGGCTCTGAGCTGACAGCACAGAGCCCGACGTGGGGCTCAAACTCACAAGTCGTGTGATCATGACCTGAGCTGAAGCCAGACGCTTGACTGACTGAGCCACCCAGGCACCCCACCTTTTATTTTTTTCATGTTTATTTATTTTGAGACAGAGAAAAAGACAGAAAGAGAAAGAGAGAGAGCAGGGGCAGAGCAGAGGGAGAGGGAGAAAGAGAGAAAAACCCCAAGCAGTCTCTGTCTCATCAGAGACAGAGCTCGACAGAGGTACTTGAACCTGGGAACCATGAGATCATGACCTGAGCTGAGATCAATAGTCATATGCTTAACCAACTGAGCCACCCAGGTACCCCTCCACTATTTAGTTTTTAAGCCTACCCTCTCCTCTTGTGTGTAGCATTCTCAATAACAGGGTCGATGGTGATAAAAATTGTAACAAATCTACAAGTTTATCATGTCAGTTTAAAGAAGAAGCACACGTATGGGTGTTTTATTAACTGTCAATTATTATTTAGCTGCAAACTGTAACTATCAATACCTAAATTTAACTACTGATAAATCCTTAAGAAATAAGGTATTCATATCTAAAGCCTTCAAATTTTGATAGAAAAAGGCAAGTTTTGAAGTTTATTTTATAAAACTTTTAGTCCTCTATGTTAAATCAAAATATACATAAGGATAAACATTTTTTTAAAATTTCTCAGATTTTAAAAATATATCTTGGCAGAGTGATAAACATTTTCAGTTGTTGTTAAGATCATGCAATGTAAAATACTGTATTCAATCCACTCAGGTATTCAAAAGAGAACGAAAATAGGGACTCAAATGCTTGTTTGCCAGTGTTTATAGCAGCATTATTCACAATAAGCGAAAGGTGTAAATAACCCAAATGTCCATCAACAGCAGAATGGATTTAAAAAATGTGGTATATGGATACAAAGGAATAATTCTCAGCCATGCAAAGGAATTAAGGTCTGATACGTGCCATAACATGGATGAACCCTGAAAGCATTATGCTAAGTAAAATAACTAAACATACAAGAACAAATAATCATGGTTCCACTTATATATGTGGATATAATGTATATAAAGGCAAATTGATAAAGACGGAAAGTAGAGGTTACTGGGGGCAGGGATTGAGGGTAAGAGTGATTGGAGAATTATTGCTTAATTGGCAAAGAATTTCTGTTGGGATGATAAAAAAAAAATCAGGAACTAGAATATAATGATTTTGTACAACATTGTGAACATAATGAATACCACTGAATTGTATGCCTAAAAATGGTTAAAATAGCACATTTTATGTTATCTTTATATTTAACTACAAAAGCAAAATAATTTAAAAAATTGTACATTTGAGTAAATGTTTCTATTGGAAACCACCTTGTTGTACTTAAGATTTTACTCTTAAGAGCTTACAAAGTGATCTTTGTTAGTCTGGTGAGAAATGTACTTGAATTGCACAGTTCATTTGAAAGTGAGACACAAAACATTCTGACCCATATGTGTCCAATCATCTTCTTACATCCTCTGCTTTGGTTAAAACCTGAGAGGACCTCATGTCTCCTGAGGCAGGTTGGGAGACTTTACAGTGATGAGCTTCAATTCTTATTTTAATTTGCCTGCTTCTCAGCTTCCCCGCCCACTAAAAACTAGAGTTTAGCTCCTCAACAAAAGGGGTTTTTTTGTTGTTGTTGTTTATGAATTTATTCTACCCATGCATTCTAAGGATGAGATAAACAGGATTGCAGAAAGGACAAATGGTCCACAGTATAGGACATGAGGTTTCCTCAGCCCTACACAGACTAAGTAATTTCAATAAAAAGTTCTGATACTAACACGTAAGTCATTTCTAATGCTTTCGTGAGACTCCACTTATTATTCCCCTTTTCTCATTCACATGGGTAACTATCACCTGGTCTTTTTCTCTGAGTTTTTCTGCAATGGAGCTGCACAGTCAGGTACTGTTTCTCCTCATCTGCAAATATTAGCCTAATACTTCCCTGTGGTTGGTTGCCCCCGGTCTCCATCTAATAACAAATCTCTACACCGCCCTCACCTCCCACTTAAAAGTCGTTAGCTTTGCCAAAATACCAACCATAACCATCATGATTATATGAAGAGAAGCATGCGGATTTGCAAGTTGGATCTGGGGGAGCAGATGGTGGGATGTCCGCAATGAGAGGGGTCCATTTGGGGCCCTGGGACATTTTGACCCCTGGGACGGCAGGGCAGCAATCGCAGAGCCTTGGCATGAACCGCTGTAACCACTAACAGTGTCTCTACTCCTGGGGTGAAGAAGGACAGTGGTTTGTAAGATCACTCGGATCAGCTCTGAGATTGCCAGTACAAGGTCAATCCCTGAGGCTAATAAGAACATGCATGCCCCAGAAACCACCAAAGCTTTCCTGAAGAAAGCCTTCAAATCATGGAAAAATCACTTCACTGGTAAAGAATGACACTTTCTGTACCACCATGTGACCTCAGCAAGTGACATCACCACTGTTCTATGGATAACTTCCAGAAAATAGGAGTTAACTTGATTTCATTCTTGGGTATTCTTGCAACGTGGTGTGGACAGAGAACACTTGATATGGTCCTTGAGTCTAAGAATACTTCTCTGGACTAGAATGTATTTATTTATTTTTGTTATTTAGAAAGCAAAGGCACCAAGAAGTGGGCTGTGCACTGAGAATGCCAAAAATAATAAGACAGTTGCCCCATCTTTAGGGACAAGTGAGGAACCATACTTCTTCCAAACAGCGATAACATATAACTATATGGTGTGTTGAGAAACATGACAGGGTGAGCTGGCCATAAGGTAACTTAGTCTAATTAATCCCTTATGGTAGTTTAGAGAGAGAAGTAAAAAAGAGAGTTTTGGAGGAGTAAGAGGTAAGGTTTAGACTGATAAATACAAGAAGATCTTGAATTAATCATAGCAGACAAAAGTTGGGTTGGGAGGGGGGCTCCTGGCAGAGAGTCATGGGCAGACAAAATATCACTGTTTTGGGGCACCTGGGTGGCTCAGTCGGTTAAGCGGCCGACTTCGACTCAGGTCATGATCTCGCGGTCCGTGAGTTCGAGCCCCGCGTCAGGCTCTGTGCTGACAGCTCAGAGCCTGGAGCCTGTTTCAGATTCTGTGTCTCCCTCTCTCTGACCCTCCCTGTTCATGCTCTGTCTCTCCCTGTCTCAAAAATAAATAAAACATTAAAAAATTTTTAAAAAATCACTGTTTTATTTTTGTGGAGTTGATCCAAATACAATATACTGTAAGGATATAATTGAGGGTTTTACAAAGCCATTTCATTTTCCACAGTATTTAAGGGTTAAATGTAAGTATATAAGGGTTAAAGGGTCAATAACTAAAAAGCCTCTAAAGAGAATTCCATTTTGCATAGAGAAAATTCCTGGTCTGTGCTAATTTCTAGTGATAGTCCCATTGCAAAAGAAATTGTTCATTCCCTAAACTGGAGTGTGTGTGTGTGTGTGTGTGTGAGAGAGAGAGAGAGAGAGAGAGAGAGAGAGACAGAGACAGAGACAGAGACATGATATGACCGAGGAGAAGGAAGAGTGTATAATGTTGGCAGGCCATAGAAAGCATCATTTTTCACCTCATAGCAGTGGGTAGAATGACATTCTCTACCACTTATTTGGGCTGATTTTAGACAGGAGGGAATGGAGAATGACCCCTGACATCATGGGACTTATAGACTAGGTGAGAATATGAAATATAAATGAGTAATTACAAATTTCAGTGAGGGAAGCAAAACCTTATATAGAGATAGATAGATAGATAATAGATACATGGATGGATGGATGGATGGATAGATAGATAGATAATGCATAGATAGATAAATAGATAGTAATACATAGATAGATAGATAGATAGATAGATGATAGATGGATGGATAGATAGATAGATAATAAATGGATGGATGGATAGATGGATGAATGGATAGATAATACATAGGCCGGTAGATAGACAGATAGATAATACATAGATATAGAGAGAGTAATACATAGATAGATGATAGATAGATAGATAGATAGATAGATATCATACATAGGTAGGTAGGTAGATGATGGATGAATGGATGGATGGATGGATAGATAATGCATAGATAGGTAAATAGATAGATGATGGATGGGTAGATAAATAGATAACGGATGGATGGATAGATGGGTGGATAGATAATATGTAGATAGATAGATAATACATAGGTAGATATCATAGATAGGTAGGTCAGTAGGTAGATGATGGATGGATGGATGGATGGATGAATGGGTGGATGGATGGATTGACAGATAATGCATAGATAGGTAGATAGATAGATATGATTTCTTATAGGAACATGAATTTACCTGCTTGGGAGACAGTCTCTGTAAGGCGTATGCAGGAGCTTGAGGCCTGTAGGGCAAGCAGCTGAGGGGGGAAAATGGATTTAAAGTGAGCGAAAGAAAGAACAAGCTGGAAGCATGACCCAGGGCCCGTGACGTTGGACTGAAAGCCATGCCAGCTTTGCTGCCGCTGCCGCTGGTGGTGTGGGCGTCCTGCAGAGCCCAAGGATCTTCATCATGCACCTGACCCGGTGGCCGGAGCAGCCGGCAGAGCGAAGAGGAAGCTGGATCCGTCACGGAACAGGCCGCTGCCTCACAGATGGGAGGCGAGCTTGCAGTTAGCAACAGTGCACATGACCTACCAAACAGCCGCCACATCACGCGTGGAATCCCAGTCCCCCCGAAGGACCCCTTTTGCACCTCAGACTCTTTGAAAACATATAGGAAAGGGAGTTCTGAGAAACACAGCTCAGCAGAGTTCAACCGAAAATGCATTACACCACCACGCAAAAGTAGTAGTAGGCTCGTGATCAGGGCAGGCAAGAGAAGATGGTCAATGGGAGAGAACCCAAGAGGCTTCCGGGTGCTGGTCATGTTCCATTTTTTAAAATCTGGATGCTGGTGACATAGAATTTGTGAATTTGGTGAGAACAGAGTGGTGCACTTATGATGTGTGTTTTCCCCGTGTAGGTTATACTTCAATAAAAAGTAAACAGAAGAGGGGCACCTGGGTGGCTCAGTCAGTTAAGCGCTCAACTTCAGCTCAGGTCAGGTCATGATCTCACGGTTCAGGAGTTCGAGCCCCACATTGGGCTCTGTGCTGACAGCTCAGAGCCTGGAGCCTGCTTCCAATTCTGTGCCTGCCTCTCTCTCTTCCCCTCCCCAGATCGTGCTCTGTTTCTCTATGTCTCTCAAAACTAAACAAATGTTAAAAAAAAAAAAAAAAAAAAAAAAAAAAAAACTAAACAAAAGACAATAAAAAAATCCCAAATCACATGGTGATCATTATAAACGGGTAAGTACAGGGGTGCCTGGGTGGCTCGGTCAGTTAAGCGTCTGACTTTGGCTCAGGTCGTGATCTCACAATCTGTGAGTTCGAGCCCCGCATCAGGGTCTGTGCTGACAGCTGGGGGCCTGGAGCCTGCTTTGGTTTCTGTGTCTCTGTCTCTCTCTTCCCCTCCCCCACTCATGCTCTCTCTCTCTCTCTCTCTCTCTCTCTCTCTCTCTCTCTGTCAAAAATAAATAAACATTACAAAAATGACTGAAATAAAAAAAATAAATGGGTAAGTACAGATACAATGAGGGCTAATAAACAAATGGAGCTAACCTATCGAGGGGCTCAGGAAAAGATCCTCTGCATAGTTAACTTTAAGAGGAGACCAAGGCTGAAGAAGCAGTTCTTCTGATGAAGGTGGACAGAGCTTATTCAGATGGGTTCATCTGGAGCACAATGACTTGAGGAGGGCAGGGGGAGGGAGGGAGAAAGGAAGCCTGAAGAAAATGCAGAGATGGATGTCTTAGTCTGCTCAGGCTGCCATAGCAAAATGCCACGGCTGAGTGGCTTGAACAACAGACATTCATTTTCTCAGTTCTGGAGGCTGAAAGTCCAAGAGCAGGGTGCCAGGGTGGTTGGGCTCTGGTGAGAGCCTTCTTCCAGCTTGCAGGTGGCTCACATGGTCTTTCCAGTTCCTCCTGGATTATGACCTCACCTTTATGATCTCACTTAACCTTCGTCTCTTGTTAATGGCTCTATCTCCAAACACAGCCACACTGGGAGTAGGGCTCCCACATATGATTCTGGGGGCAGACAATTTAGTCCCTAGCAAAGGGAGAGCTCTATGAGCCATGAAAACTCTTTACTCTGTCTTTTACCCAAGAAGAGTGTATATAAGATTTTTATGTGGGCGAATCATCTCTTTTGAGGTTTTGTGAGATCCCTCTGTAGACTAGACGGGGTGACAGGAATAAAGGCAAAGAAAATCCATTAGAAGGAAGTTTCCGTATTTCAGCAGGGAGGGAGGGGACGGTTGCTGAGGTCAGAGAATCAGGTGTGCTGTAGAGTGGATACAATGGTACAGAAATGCTTGTGTATGAATTCAGATTCGATTGCTTTCCAGCTGATGCTTTGGGCCAGTGGCTTGCCTAGTGAAGATATCAGTTTTCCCACCCGTATGGCCAATAGACACATGAAAAGATGCTCAACATCACTCTTCATCAGGGAATTGCAAATCAAAACTACAATGAGATACCACTTCACACCTGTCCGAATGGCTAAAGTCAACAACACAAGAAACAACAGGTGTTGGTGAAGATGTGGAGAAAGGGGACCTCCTCTTGCACTATTGGTGGCAATGTGGTGCAGCCACTGTGGAAAATAGTAGGGAGGTTCCTCAAAAGGTTAAAATAGAACTATCCTACGATTCAACAATCACGCTACTGGGTATTTACCCAAAGAATACAAAACACACACACACACACACACACACACACACACTAATTCAAAGGGTTCCGTGTACCCCTATATTTATTACAGCCTTATTACAATAGCCAAATTATGGAAGCAGTCCAAGAGTCCATCCATAGATGAATGGATAAAGAGGATGAATGGATAAAAAAGAATGAAATCTTGCCATTTGCAACAGCATGGATGGAGCTAGAGAGTATAATGTTAAAGCAAAATAAGTCAGGGAAAGACATTGCCATATGATTTCATTCATGTGTGGAATTTAACAAACAAATGAGCAAAGGGAAAAAAGAGAGACAGAAACAAACCAATAAATAAACTTTTAACTATGGAGAACAAGCTGATGGTTACTGGAAGGTAGGTGGAGACACAGTGATGGGGATTAAGAAGGGTACTTGTCATGATGAGCACTGAGTGTTGTATGGAAGGTGTTGAATCACCATACAGTCAAACCTTGGTTTGTGAGCATAATTTGTTCCAGCAACACGCTTGTAATCGAAAACACTTGTATATCAGAGTGAATTTCAAGAACCATTGGCTCAGTTATGATCATGGGACGTTCGGCATCACGTATGATTAGTATGGCAAGACATCGCTCATTTATCAAATTAAAATTTATTGGAAATGTTTGCTCGTCTTGCGGAACACTGGAGGAACACTTTACAATCCAAGGTTTTACTGTATCGTACATGTGAAACTAATATTACACTGTATGTGAACCATAAATTAAAATTTAAAAACTTAATAAAAAATTTCCCCACCTGTAAACTTAAGATCATAACAGAATGGACTTCATGTCACAGGTTGGGCTCCTTGGGCAGCGGAAGCTGTAAAGTAACTGTGTGCAGGAAGTGTCTTGGAGAGTGTAATTTGCAGGATTGGGCAGGGGACAAGTTTTAGTGTGACAATATCACACAAAGACCTCAGGCCCCCCAAATTTTTTTTAATGTTTATTTATTTTTGAGAGACTGAGAGCATGTGAGCAGGTAGGAGCAGAGCGAGAGGGAGACACAGAATCCGAAGCAGGCTCCAGGCTCTGAGCCCTCAGCACAGAGACTGAGGCGAGGCTCAAACCCATGAACCTCGAGATCATGACCTGAGCCGAAGTCCGTCCGGTGCTTACCCCACTGAGCCACCCAGGCGCCCCCCCCCTTCAGCCAATTTTAATGGAAGCATGGAGCACGATGGTCCCCCCACCAGGGTCCTTTCAAATTGGAGAGGCAGGGTTTGCATTTGAACTTGTGCACCCACCAAACATTGGGAAGGACTGTGGCATGGGGTAAGGCCCATCAACCAAAGGCGATTCTTAACAGGGGTCTCGGCTGAGAAGTGTACCAAGCCCACCAAGAACTGAAGGAGTGAGTCCTTCAACGGGGGGGGGGGGGGGGGTGCGGTGTAATGCAGCTCTACGCAGCCTCCCTGCAGGGATTCCATGAGAACTACAGGGGCGAGGGCGGAGTGCTGCTTGCCAGAGTGCCTTGGGTATCGCATTAGCTACGCGTGTTAAAAACGAGGATCATTCCTATAGAGTAAATCAAAGAGGCGTCCAGGGCATACTAACAAGGAGCAGAGTAGTATATATTATGTGATATACTTACTCCTGTTGGAGAAGAAAAAGGAAGAGCGAACTTGGTACTATTTGCAAAAAAGAAACTAAAGAATAGTAAAAAGAACGAATGAAATTAATGATTTATGGAGAATGTGACGTTGGGAGAGGGATATAAGGCGTAGTTTCTCACTCACAAGCAGTTATATTTGGACAGATACGTACAATGTGGGAAAGGTTCATGAGTGGAAGCGAAACTCCTATATTTTCTATATAGTTTTGAGATTTGTAAAACGAAAATAAAGAAACGATTTTTTTAATTGGTCAAAATTCTAAAAATGCCCCAACTAAATACAAAATAAGACATATAGTAACATAAATACATAGAAAAAAATTCATATCGAATGCCATTACAATTTATCCATTTCATCTAAACTAGAAACAAAAGCATTAGAATAAAGAAGAACGTTGGCTATACACACTTAGGAGGCTGATGTTTAGGAAAAAATAGAACAAAATTAAATTTAAAAAAGCCAGTAAGTAGTTTTTGTTAAAAGTGGTTTCGATTAAAAAGTAGTCTTGCTAATTTTATTTGTTGCTATTTTGAAACTAGTCCTTTTTCATTGAGGGACCATATAATTAATAAGTTATGTTAATGATGTTAAGAATCAAAAATAGACAAATTAAGTGAATTACTAAGACACTAAAATTGAATTGAAAATACCAACATAAACCAATGGGATTTGAATATATACATCCTTTTTCCAGTAAAAGAGCCTAGAAGTAACATTGTCCTAGTATAACTGAGGGCCCTTAGAGACCAATTTTTTTTCTCATACCATTTCTTGCCTGCAACATTGGGTTTTTTTGGGAAATGGGTGATTCCAGTTCTAGGGCAAATATATACAAGATAAACCTAGAAAACAAGACATGTATATACATATATATATATATATATATATATATATTTTTTTTTTTTAAATGGGACCATTTTGAAAAATGACCCAATTGTCTACACGAAAGTCATAAGGCATCTACAAGAAATTACTAGGAATAATAAGTAAATTTAACAAGATCAAAGAATACAAGATGAAAATACAAAAGCATTTCTATTTTTTTAAATAATGTCAAGGAACAATTGGGAATTGGAATAAAAACGATACCTAAGAATATTAAAATGTGTGGGATAGATTTAACAATATACATATTCAATTATATTTTTATATACTAGTGCTAAACAATTGGGAAATGAAATTTTCAAACTTCTCTTTACAATAGTGTCAAAAAATAGGAATAAATAACATCAGGTATACTACTTCTCTAAAAAAAATGCAAAGACGGTTCTAAGTTAAAGGAGACATAAATGAATGTATATGCATGTTAAGAAATAAGTTACCCACAAATTGATAGATTCAATGCAATCAAAATCATAATCTCAGCAAACATTTTTGTTGAAACTGACAAAGAGTTTCTCAAATTTATATGGAAATCCAAGAGCTCAGAAGAACCTAAAGCAATCTTGGAAATGGAAAATAAAATTGAAAACTTAAACTACTGACTTCCAGACTTACTACAAAGCTACCATAATCAAGACACAGCGATATTGGCATAAACATATACAAACAGAGGAATGGAACAGAATATAGAGTCTAGAAGCAGGTGAACAGTACGAATGCAAATTGATTTTGACAAAGGCGCCAGAGCAATTTAATGGGGAAAGGAAAATTTCTTTAACAAATGGTGCTCTAACACCTGGATAAATACATGAAAACAATTGGATGCGTCAATATAAAAAGAAGAGTCTCAATCCTTACCTCAAATCATATACAAAAAGTAATTTAGGAGATATCATTGTCCTAAATGTGCAAGTTAAAACCACTAGCTTTTAGAAGAAAGTAAAAGATTATCTTCACAGTCTGGGTATAGGCAAAGATGTAATATCTTTATCTCTATATATGTATATGCTATGTATATATGTATATGCAACGTGTATATGTGGGCATATATACAGATATTCTTCATCTAATCTATAGATACCAAGCTTACGAGTCAGGCACCATCCAAGTGAACAGAGCTGAAATAGATTGACATGGAGACAGTAATTGAGAGTTTCAAGACTGGCTGAGATACGTTCTGGTAAGAGAAGACAGCCAAAGCTCATGGACAAAGCAATATGAACATTAAAGTATCTGGTAGAGAAAAAACACTGATGAAGTCAGTCACCTGAGAAGACACACCAAGGAAGCCACAAGCTGATAGTCTCCGAAAAGATGGAAAGGTCCAGCAATACATGGACTGAAAACATGTGCCTGAATGGTTTACATCAAGATCATTGGCGATGCTATTGACAGCATTTCTGGTGAAGTCACAGGGCAGAAGACAGCCTGGTACATCACATCTCCATGACCCCTTTCTGTCTTCCAACATAACATACTGCAATTAAACTTATAGGAGATTTTTTGATATAAGGGGATAAAATCATCTTAGGGAGCTCCCCATTAGATCACTTAGGTGAGAAAATTGCAAGGGAATCTCTATGAAATAGATATTGTATTAGATAATACTACTGATTACACAATCAGAAAAAAATACATAAGATTGGGAAACATAAAACATTATATTCAAGGATGAGTCACAACAGTCGGAGACAGTTGCTCCCTTGTCGGGAAGACTTTGGTGATGCGTATACAATACCACAACACCAACAGGTTGATGTTGCCAAAATGAAGGTTACAGAAACAGAAACTAATAGATAAATACGCTCTAATCTATGTGTTCCAGGTAAACTGGCGCACGTTAAGTAATAGTAAACACTAAAAAAATATTAAGAACAATCCTAATAACTAATAATCTTAAAGCACATTTCTATTAGGAATTACTGAATATTTAGGTAGTTTGAAAGGGAAATTAGGTTTGTATTTGCCATATACCCTCAAGGTTTACCGTCTTTGAAATACCGTGCGCTGTAGTTGACAAATGGGGAAAGGCTCGTGGAATAACAAAAATAGTGACAGCTGAGTGAAAAATGCCAATCTGGAGGTTAGAAATCTTTCTACCAGACATCAGTGAATGTTCAAAGTGTCGATATATTTTTTCTGATGGCTGCTAGGAAAATTTGGCAATAGAGAATAGTCAGTATGTAGACAGCACACTCTAAGAGGGACATGGCTTTCCTGGCCATAACCCACCACACACACACACACACACACACACACACACACACAAACAACAACAACAACAAAATCTCTGTGAATCATAGAAGGATCTGTGGCAGAGTCAGATGAAAGTAGAATCCATCAGGTTGGATATTTAGGTCTATCTTTACATGGCAATCTATTTGTTGGAGAACCCAAGGGCGTGACAACAGAGGGAAAATAAATGAGCTATTACAATGGGGAAAAAAACTCCCTTCATTCTGTCATTTGTAATATGAGAGCTAAACTTGAGTTCAGGGCATATATGTCTGCAGTAAGATTTCATTTTATCATTTAATGAACCCACACGGAAATTGTTTAATACAAGAACTCATAGGATAGTTCATGCAAATGGAGGAAGCAATCAATTCAAAAGAGATGTTAGCCTAATGTCTTCCAGTAACTATAATAAACTGAAATGCAAAACAGACACCTACAGAAGCTCTCAGTCTGCTTCAAATCACTGAGGCACAGAGACATGATCCTGGTGAAGGGGAACCGGCGTTACCATATATAGTTTTTCAAGTTGATGGGAGATCATCTTGATGTGAAACTCATTTGATAGGTTTCCCTTCTGCCCAGAAAACTAACAAACACAAACAGATACTAAAAGACCTATTTTAAGCCAAGAGATAAATTTGAATGGGTTGTTTCAAAAGGATCCATGTGAAGGGTGACTGGATGGCTCAGTTGGTTAAGCATCTGACTCTTGATCTCAGCTCAGGTCATGATCTCATGGTTCATGGGGTCAAGCCCTGCACCAGGCTCCGCACTGACAGCACAGAGCCTACTTGGGATTCTCTCTCTGCCCCACCCCCACTTGTGCTCTCTTTCTCTCAAAATAAATAAATAACAGATCCATGTGATGTAGTCCTAATGTGTCCAGTGAGTTTCGGATTGCATTCATATCTTAAGCTTTCCTTTTGCAAAGATTATTGGTTTCTATTGGTAAAGTTCTTTGAAGTCCTTGGATTAAATGCTGACTGAAGTTCAATGTTTGATTATTTATCTTTTCATCTGGCATCATGGTTTCTAAAATGTAACTCTACAGATTGTGCACCATATGTTTTCAGTATAGGACTATTTTCCAGAAGTATTTGTTTCTTATATTCAATAATGGAATTACTTGTTTGCTAGATACTGTGTAATTTTGCTACGCAATTATAATGGATTTTGAGAGCTGAAATTTTCTCTTTTGGAAAGAATAGTTTCATAAATGGAGAAGGAGAATTCATAAATTTAACCCCCTAGGACTGGGATCCATGCCCGCTGGTATAAAAATGACATAAGATGAACAGCAGATTGATACATTGGGTTAACCGTGGCATTCGATCAAAACGGGTCGTTTGACTGCAAAGGACCAACATGAAGGAATTTTCTTGGATTATGGAGCTATTCACTTACATGTTTGTGGGATGATTACACCAGTCCATAGGGGCCTTCATTACCATAGAACCATATGCACAAAACACCATCCATAGCTGTCTATCTAAAATAGAGGTATATAAGTGGATGTGTGGGTGTATACATTTTTAAACTCACTGAACATTTAAAATAGGTGAATATAAACCATACCTCAATAAAGTTGATTGGAGATATGATTTTGTCATCTCCTACAAAGCTACAACCTAAATATTTGGTCATATTCAAGCCTACAAAGCTACAACCTAAGTATTTGGTCATGTTTCTGTCATAAAGAGGAAAATAAGATTTTTATACAACACACAGAATAAAATAGCTTCGAACAACATCAAATATACAATCTCCTGTTTCACAGCATATTAGTAACTTTGCATAAGGCAACCCAAATAATTAACTTGGGTTAAACTTTCTAATCAAATTGAATATACTAATTACCGTGGGAGTTTTTCCAGACTAAATTCTTCAACTTAGTCCCTAGACTTCTTTTCTCCCCTCATATTTCAGATCTTAGAATTATTGTTGGAAAGCAATCTACTTATTCAACTTGAGAACAAGAGTTCTATTTACATTAACAGTTTATAATTCTATTTATATTACATATCCCTAGAAAGAAATCAAGCGATGAATCTATTTGTATTATGAATATATTACCACCTGCTAGCAAAGGATATTTATTTGTGTTATTGCTTACATTGTCTTTTGATGACTTAATTTTCATCCACCACTTTTCTCTTTCGGAACTACTACAAATCATCATTTGTATGGGACATGAGAAGGTCACTTGGCAACATGAACATTTTATATCATCGAAGTTCTTTCTGTCATTGGATCACACTGTTTGGCACCTTTCAACTTTGCATTAAAGCATTTCCATATTGAAGCACGAAAACCTCAAATTTTCAAATAGGAAAATAAATTAATAAAAAATAAAAAGGAGTAATTTCAGAAACTAACACTTTCAACAGTATGCAAAAGAAAAAAGTAGGCTCAAAAATAATTCAAATGAACACGGGTGCAGACACAAGATGATTGTTGGGCAAGAAGAAATGTCCATCAGAGGACAATTCGTCAGGAGAACCAATCAAGTGGGTCAAGGGTACATTTTTGGAAAAAGTTTTATCTGTATAAATTTCTAGTCAGAGAATTATCAATTGGCATGCACATCTTTAGGGCCATGCGTGTTTCTGGACTGTGACAGCTATGACCATTACATTCTTGCATGTCTTCAATAGCCATGATTTCACTGTTGTATATTTTTTGCTTGAGAGACCTCAACATGGCAACCCACTTAGTTTTTATTTTTGTGATTATTAGTGAAGCTGGAAACTTTTTTTTCATGTGTTTGTTGGCTCTTTTGTTTCTTCATCAGTAAAATTAAACAATATTTCTTGAGAACCTACTGTGATGAATGAAACATCAACATTTCCGTCTTTGTGAAACATATATACCAATAATTGCTTAATCTAATTCTTTGATGATTTTCTACCAGTACATTTATTATTAATATATTAATATTTAAAGTGTATCACTTGATTGAGTGTATTTTAAATCTTTATTAAATCTATGCAGTTTTTAACCTAATGATCTTTTCCCAGAATCATTTCCAAAGCAGATATTGATGCATATAAAGATGTTTCTTACTCATATTTATCTTATGACTTTTTTTAATGTTTATTTATCTTTGAGAGAGAGAGAGAGACAGAGACAGAGACAGAGTGCAAGTAGACGAGGGGCAGGGAGAGAAGGAGAGGGAGACACAGAATCTGAAGCAGGCCCCAGGCTCTGAGCTATCAGCACAGAGCCCAAGGTGGAGCTTGAACTCACGAACTTCGAGATCATGACCTGAGCCGAAGTGAGACCCTAACCGACTGAGCCACCCAGGCGCTGCATCTAATGATTTATTTTTAATCAATTATTTTTAATTATTTTTAGTTAATGTTGCCAAAGGAAACATATGGGTATATGTTATGACACCGATTTATCATTTTAATCCCCTCTGATATTGAATTAATCGTCAGCCTTTTCATTGACTAATTCTCCCTTTGCCTATTGACTTAAAATGACTATTCTATTAAATATTTATTTTCTTTTATTTTTTTAATAAAATAATTTATTTATTTAATTTGAGGGTGGGGGAGGGACAGAGAGAGGAGAGAGAGAATCCCAAGCAGACTCCGCTCTGAGTGCAGAGCCCGTCTGAGGGCTCAAACCCACCAACCATGAGATCATGACCTGAGCCAAAACCAAGAGTAGGATGCTTAACTGACTTAGTCACTCAAGTGCCCCAATATTTCTTTATTTTATTTTTTAAATGTTTATTTATTTATTTTTGGGAGAGAGACAGGGCACGAGTTCAAGCAGGAGAGAGGCAGAGAGAAAGAGGGAGACACAGAATCTGAAGCAGAATTGGAATCTGTGCTGACAACTCAGAGCCCGACATGGGGCTCCAACTCACGAACTGTGAGATCGTGACCTGAGCTGAAGTAGGACACTTAACCGTCTGAGCCATGCAGGCACCCCTTCTTTATTAAAAAAAAAAGAATTAATGTTTGTTTATTTTTGAGAGAGAGAGAGTGAGTGGGAGAGGGCAGAAAGAAGGAGGGAGACACAAAATCCGAAGCAGGCTCCAGGTTCCAGGCTGTCAGCACGGAGCCTGACACTGGGCTTGAACTCACGAATGGTGAGATCAGATTGTGAGCCTAAGTCGAACGCTTAATCGACTGAGCCACCCAGGCGCCCCCTTTTTTCCTGCTCCTGACTGAGTTTTTACTCAACAGAATGTGTTCCTTCAGGGTTTAAAAACATTAAGATTGCATTTTACTGTGAATTCTGACTGAGACAGAGCTGGACCTATTCCCATGCCGAGCTCCAGCCCAGTCAGTTATTTTCTCAAGGATCTTTATAAATAGGCTATTGAATAAATTGGTCTTATTGGAATAATTATCTTTCATCACACTCAAGCTCCTGTTTGCGGAATCTAGGGACGAAGTTAGAACAACAAGGGCAAATTCAAATGGGATCCAGAATCAGCCTTCAGTTTACCCCAGAGTCATAACCCTAACCTATGACCAAAAACCTAGGCTTTCTGCTAAGGCAAGCAGAGAGCAGGGAGGGGGGCACTCCCACCATCACCTAACAAATGCAATTACTCAGCAGTCAAACTGAAAACAGGGGAAAATTTACTTCATGTGTAGTTTTTGTTTTTGTGTGTGTTTCTGTTTTTATTTTTCATGAAATCGTAGTTGGAGGGAACATTTCATGTTCTCAGGCCATATGGTCCCCAGGAGATAATCCTTCCAGGTGGCCCTCTTGCTATGCATCTCTTCTGCTTAATGACATGGAATTGTTCAGTGAGCAAAATACATCAAGTCATAGATTTTTAAAATAAATATATATCATTTGAGCCCCAGCTATTCCACTGGGGTCAATATTTTTCTGCTGGTGGCTTCTGTACTGTGTGAAATCTCTCTACTGTTGAATTATAAGATCTTCCTAGTTGGTCCCCTTGATGACATATGCCATGTGTAATGACTGCTCCATGACTCTCCAATGCTGAGCTGATTCAACATCCCTTCAATTGCTACAATGTCAACACCATATCTACCACTGCACCAGATGGCAATCATCACCTGGCCCCGACTTGCAAATCTCAATAACTCCCAGCTTGATTGCTCCCAGCCACCTCATTTTGAATATCTTATAATCGTATAGCATCCTCCCTAGAATGGCTGAGAAAATCCCGAGAGAAGAGAAATATCTGATCCTCGCCTAGGAAGAATGACCTAACTCCAAACTATTTGTGTGCTGACTCTAGACAGTTTCTTAAATATGGACCTTGTGGCCCCCTTCAAATTATTCAACTAAGAAAGACATAAATTTAATCTAATAAGAATATATTTTATCATTTTTTCTAAATCATTCTTAGAAATGAGTGTTCAAAGTTATGTGTCTTACTTTGAGCAACAATAAGAGTGAGACGTCTTTATTCCTGAGTTGATTTGATTTTTTAATCACCAAGCTTCATAAGATTATTATGTTTTGGAAGAGGGGAAGTTATTACAAAAGAACAGCAATGTTTCTCTGTATTACTTGACAATGTTTTGGTGTTATTTGAAAACTCATAGTAAATTAGAACTTCTGAGTTGGGATTGAAATGTATAAGATTGTTAGAATAATTATCAAAAACCCAGAATGAGTAATTTAATAAAGAAAACAATCTATTGGGATGTACTATGCCGTGTTCCAGAAAGCAGTTCTATCTTGGTAACTGCATACCAATAGCAAGCAACATAGCGAATTCCTAAGTCTCAGTCTCTAATACCATCCTCTTGTCTTTTTAATTTTTATTTAATTTTAATTTTTTTTGAGAGAGAGAGAGAGAGAATGTGCATAAACATGCAAGCCGTGGGGGATGGGGGAGGAGCACAAAGGGAGAGGGAGAGAGAATCCTAAGCTAACTCCATGCTCAGCACTGAGCATGGTTTATGCTCGAGCTCATAAACCATGAGATCACGACCTGAGCCAAAATCAGGAGTCAGATGCTTAACCCACTGAGCTTCTCAGGCACAGCCCCCTCAACCCCCCCCCCACGCCCCCCGCCCAAACCATCTTCTTATTAAAGGAACCAGACAGAGGTCCTTGGAGAAATGGCTGATTCCAGAAATGCAGCATAAAAAATAGTAATATAGTGTCAGAAAGTAAGGATACACTCAAAGCCAAACCAAATCAAACGTAAAAACAACTCAATAAATCGAATATTATTTATTCAGGCTATCTAAAAACCTATCTTATTACCTTGATGAGAGTATGTCAAAGGAATATAGGGGCCAACTGAGAGAGCTCCCAGGGGCCAAGTTGATACTGATACAAATAGGTGATGGCCACTCATACAAATACTGATACAAACAAATGATAAATATCAAGTCAGTATACTGATTGGATACAGAATCTGATACAAATAAGTGATTGAATAGGTAAAAAAAATGGGGAAAGAATAAATAAATTTCTACTCCTGAAGAAATCTAAATAATTTATGTAAATCCTCTATCTTCAGGAAGGTGGAACATAGTTCCCCACTCCTTGTAGGCCGCAGGTGCTGACTGCCTTCCAGAAGGTTCCATATGAATAGCAGGAGAAAACAAGTGATTTTAAACGATAGGAACCTGACGAACACTTTGATTATTCACATTTCCATCATTTTAATGTAATGTCCTATTTCGGTACCAGGATCCCATCCTGGATACCGCATTACCTTTATTTATCTTGCCTCCTTCAACTTCCTCTTTCTTTGGCTGTGACAATTTCTCAGAGTCTGTCTGTTTCTTTTTTTGGTGACCTTGAGTGGTTTGAAGAGTGCTGGTCATGTATTTTTAGAATGCCCCTCCATTGGAATGTGTGTGATGTTTTCCTCATGATTAGACCGGTGTGGGTTCTTGAGAGGGAGACCACAGATGAAAAGTGCCATTTTCATCACACCATACCAAGAGCACATATTTTCAACAGGGCTTATCACTGTTGGTGTTGACCTTGACCAGCCCGCGTAGGTAGTATTTGTCAGGTTTCTCCCCTGAAACCACTTTTTCCTTTTCATACTTTTCTCTCTGGGACAGTCCCCATGTAAGGAAATTGATTGTCAGATACACAGGAATTCTCTGTACTATCTTCATGATTTTCTGTAAATCTAAAACTGTTCTAAAATTTAAACTTTACTTTAAAAAAACCAATCAGCTCCACTACTGTGATACTCACCGTATAGTGTGGAAACTGGTGAGAACCTGAGTTTGATAGAATAGCTTCGGTAGATGAAATATTATTCGATCTATCTAAAAACCTAAAACCTTGCTACCGCTGAGCAAATCAATACAAATCTTTGATCACATGGAGTTGTGCCTCGTTCTTACATTTAGCCCCAGGAAAATAAATCCTAAGCATGGGAATGGCAAATAAAGATTTTCACTTAAGAAAAATGTTAATAGTTGCCTGAAGATTAGAATAAAATTGGCATTTTTGATTTTATGCAGGGCAGTGGTCCCTATGCAGAGCACTAATGTTTGTACCCAACCCAGCTAAACTACTTAGCATGATTCTTATTTTAGATTCATTGCGTGTAAAGGGGTTCAATTGATGGAGATACACCCGTGTTCAACAGTTTTGCCCAATAGCACTGCTAAGCTCCTTCTTCCTTTGAATGTATCAAGTTAACTAGCTTTAACCTCAGCGCATACAGAAAATTCTAGCTTCTGAAACGTGTTTAAAATGCAATGAATGTTTGCTCTTTCATCTAGAATTTATACATTTTAAAAAGCATATGCAAAATGCGTCTCTCTCCTTGCAACTTTGCCTGAGTAAAGCCATCTCGCATGGAGTTCTTTTCCAGTAAAATTTTCAAATCATGAAGGTTAGCCTGTCTTTTCCTTTCTGGATGATCAGATATCTTGAATTGTCATCTTGCATGTTAATAATTATGTTTCCAAGGATATGAAAGAGTAAATATTACAAAAACACCACTGATGTAGCAGATCATGTATTCAGAAAGCACCGGAGGACAAAAAAAAATTATCTTCAGAATAAGAATCAGAAGACGCGCACAAGTTTCATTTGTATTAGCAAATTTTAGGATTTCTAATCCCTGATTCCAGTGATAATATGTCCAGCAGTATTACCTTACTGTCTGATAGTTTGTTCTATTATATAGTTTGCTTTCTGACAATCCTTTATAACACCTTCAAGATTAAACTAAGGCGTGTTCGTGCCAAAACAGAACGTTAAAAAAAATTGTTACCAGAATTCATGCAATGCATACTGGAAAACAGTGTGATGTTTCAAGCTTTGAGGTGTCATATATGATATTCGATGTCCTGACATTCTTTAATGTGCCACTCAAAATGCATATTTCTTAACTATACAATAGCGTTCTGATGTGTTAGACTCTGAACTGCTAGAATACAGGAGAAGTAGGTATAAAGATAAATGATGTTTTTCTTCTTTTTTGTGATATGATGTAGGAGAAATATAAATAATTCTTTTAATTTCCATTGTTTTCTTAATTCTTAAGCACTGTTTCTCACTGTCTACCCTGTGTCTCCAGTTTATAAGAAAACCTAGTTATTCACTGTGTCATGTCTTATATATTCAGTTCATTTTTTTTTCCATTTAAGGAGAAGAGTATGGAAAACTCTTCCCCCAAAGAGTATGTGTTAAAAATTCTCTCCGTAAGAGCTTCAATGTAGAAAAAGGTCCTGTAGCTGGATGTAAAATGTGCAACTTTGTTTTCATTCCCATTCACTATTGATAACCAGATCAATGCTTTTTTTTTTTTTTCTTGGACTGCAACTAGGATATGTTATGAACCCAAAGCCAATTTTTCTCTTCCGGTTTATAAATTGAGTATAGCATCGTCACAACCTACAGACATGTATTATCCATTTTTATGAAAAATATAATGCTTAGGGGAGTGAGATTTATATATTTTCTGTGACTTTTCTTAACAAGCATCTGAGATGTTGACCTTTTTCAATTAAAACCTCACACTGAAAAACAAAATTGTAGGCAAACCTATGAAAAACAAACACCTTCAAAAAAAACACTAAACCTTCAAAACACAACAACAAAACTTACCGAAATAAATTCAAGCCTATAAACAAACCCATCTCGTTTATTAAACTCAAAATTAAATGAAGAAACACTAAAATATTTGAACTGGCATACCCAGTGATCTCTTACTGCTCTAAGCTTCAGTGCAAAAGACAAGGAGATATTGAAATGTCAGTAAAAATTCCATTTTGCAGTACTCCTGCTAAACAAGAAAAGGCATTTGTCTTTGGCATCGAATTATTTAAGAGGCAAGAGCAAAGGTAGAAAAAATAATTGACTCTATAAAAAAACATGTAATTCAATTGACCACACTGGCTACAGGGAGAAAGGTCTAGCAGCAGCTGTGGAGTTTCCTAGAGGAAGCTTTTCCAGTTAGACTCAAGACAGCACTCATTCACCCAATAAATTATGACTGAAGAGCATTACCTCATGCAGGAAAGTTCTCATTGGCTGGTCAAACAGAAGAAAAAAGACAAATCCTGGCAAATTTAATCTCATTGACGTTTACATATATTTTAGTTGTGATGGTTCCAGCCACATTGTTGAGAAAGTCTTGTTGGCTCTCTGCTCTGGACAATGTCAATTACTTCCCTGGATTCCCTTGTTTGATTTAGTCCCAGGAGCAGGGCAGCTCCTGCTATGAATTTTCTCCTGGTCAGTGTGAAGAAGAGGAGAGTAATGTATTTCATTGGGTTATTATATCTGTAGAAATGACTAAACCTGTTTTAAATAATATGCAACATGATGTATAACTACCTGTACTGAAATATACAGTTGGTCACTTAACATTTATTTATTTTTGACACAGAGAGAGACGGAGCATGAACGGAGGAGGGTCAGAGAGAGAGGGAGACACAGAATCAGAAACAGGCTCCAGGCTCTGAGCCATCACCACAAAGCCCGACGCGGGGCTTGAACTCATGGACCGCGAGATCATGATCTGAGCTGAGGTCGGACGCTTAACCCACTGAGCCACGCAGGCACCCCCACTGTTGGTCATTTAAAAGTTCTACAGCACTGCTACAGCATAATCGTATCTATTATATATACTCATACATATATATACACACACACATATACATATATATGTATATATAATTGTGTTCCTAGAAAATACTGTTCTGAGTTTTTTTTTATTCAAGTGCTTATCTTCTTTCTATGAAAATATTCTTTTATTTCTTATTTGCTCTTTCCTAGAATTTCCAGTCTAAAGCCATCAATCATTTATGCTAAGAAAATTAAGCTGAATTAATCTCCAAATCCTCATAATTTTCCAAAAACTAAGACATTTCCTGAGTGTCTAGATACCTGGTTCTTTTACATTCAGAATAGACCATCCTTCTTAAAAAACTTAAATGTGCCAACAACGATTTCATTCTTTATTAAACACACAAATTTGAACCAGAACTTCTGCTGGCTATTTTAGGGTGTCGTGTTCACTACATACAAGTGGAATTTTTGAGCACAATTATATTTTCGCTGGAGACAGATGCCAAGGTCAGTGGTCCTCCAGATCATAAACTCTGCAGTGATGGGCACCTCCCAAAGGCCAGATCTACAGAATCGTTCAGTGTTCAAGAAAGAAGATCAGGAAGGTCAACTTGGGGTATATGACCATTATATCATCAACCTTCAGAGCTGTCCCAAAGAGAAGACAGTGCCTGACTCTTCACCAATCTCATAACGAGAGACATTCCTGGTTATGTTAGTTTTAACACCAAAAGTCCAACTGCAAAGCCAAACTGAGTTTGAATCAATATACTCATTTACACGTAGTTCTACACAAATGCAAGATCTCACATGAGAAATGTGAAAGGAATGAAAACATTATTGCTTTTGTCCAAGGTACTACTTGAAGTCATCTAAAAACTAACAACGGTCACTGCCAATAGGTCTGGAGTTTCTGGTTCATATTATCCTCATTTATGAGTAAGAAGGTGAAATGGAGCATTTGAAGACTCTTTTAAAGATGTAAAGTCCAAAATAGTTCTCTGATGTACCAGGGACAATGTATCTATCTTAAAAAAAACAAATGTATTCCTTCTTTGATTCAGCAAAATATATTGAGTTTATACCAGTGCTTGTCTGTATGTTGTATGTACGTGCTGTTGTTCTTGTATGTAGTAGGATACAGTATGAGTATGACAAACAAAACACCTGCTCTTAAGGAAGATATGAGGAAAGACATCAATAAACAAGTAATGATAATTCAAACAAATAATTTCAGGCTGTGATAACTGCCGTCTATGAAGAAAATGGAAAAGGAAATTGTACAAGGAAGTGACTAGAGGATTGTCACTTTCAACTGAGTAGGAAGGGAAGGCCCTCTGAACTTTGATTATATGTTAATTATGATCACAAACCAGGGGCGCCTGGGTGGCGCAGTAGGTTAAGCGTCCGACTTCAGCCAGGTCACGATCTCACAGTCCGTGAGTTTGAGCCCTGCGTCGGGCTCTGGGCTGATGGCTCAGAGCCTGGAGCCTGTTTCTGATTCTGTGTCTCCCTCTCTCTCTGCCCCTCCCCCGTTCGTGCTCTGTCTCTCTCTGTCCCAAAAATAAATAAACGTTGAAAAAAAATTTTTTTTAAAAATTATGATCACAAACCAAAGGAAAATTTTAAACAGGTAGACATAGCATCACTTGCTTTTTTTTTCTGTAAAGAGCATATTTATTGCCTTGAGGAGAACAGATTGTACGTTCAGGGCAGGGCAAATGTGGCAAAGCCAAGGCAACAGACCAAGACAGGTAGCAGTAAAAGCAGCAGGAGTTGAGATGTACCTTGAAGGCAGGGTCAAGAGGATTTATTGATACATTGGCTAGCATGCATGTTGAGGGAAAAAACAAGATCAGGAATTGTTTCTAGAGTTAGCAATCGTTTGCAACTCAGTGGGTGATAGTCCCACGTACTGAGGTAGGGGAGACTTGAGAAGAATATTTGATTCAAGGGAAACTTAAACGTTCAAGTAGTAATTTTGAAATGGCAACTTCTTATGTGAACTAGAACTCTTTGGAGAGGTTAAGGTGAGATACACCTTTTTGGGAGTCATCAGTATGAAGATATTTAAAATCATAGATTGGTTAGGTAGAACGTGTAGCTAGAAAGAAACGTACAGCACAGAACTCAGTGCTGGAGACTCTAGCGCTAAGAACTCAGCCAGAAATGGAGGAGCAAGCCAGAGAGAATGGTTAGAAGCTGCCATTGAAATTGGAGAAGTCATGGAAGTCGTGGAAGTGCTATTAACCTGTTTATATATTTATAATAAATATAAATGCAATAAAATTAATAAATCATGTAATAAATCAATTTAACACTTCATGGATAAAACAGCATTTTATCATTATGTTTGATGGTCTGGGGGGTTGACTGGGCTTAGACAGGAAGTCTTCACATAGGGTTCCTCTTGTAACCGGATGGTATAGTCATCCTGAAGTCATCAATTAAATTCAAATTTAAGGTCAAAATGTGTTTGTTTTTAATGTTTATTTACTTTCGACAGAGAGAGAGAGTGCAAGCAGGGCAGAGACAGAAAGAGAAGGGGGCAGAGGATTCGAGGCAGGTTCTGAAATGTCAGCAGCAAGCCCGACGTGGGACCCAAACTCATGAACAAGCAGATCATGACCTGAGCCAAAGTCAACACTCCACTGAGCCATCCAGGTGCCCCTAAGGTCAAATTTTTAACTAATGTGATCTATTTTAAACTAATGTTATGCATTGACTTATTATCATGTTTTTATTCTAAGTGAATTCTGAAGTTTGGGATTTAGTCTTACTCCAAACTGACTCTGGATTCTGTTTCCTCATTTGTAAGAAGTTGTTGCTAAAATTACTTTTATCTCTACACTTCTATCATGTTTCTCGCCAATCTCCTCTTCTCTTCAGCCAGTTCTGTCATTATGACTAAGGTTTCCCATTTCCAAATTTGAACTCAATTCAGGTATAGCAATGTTAAAATAGTTCTGAGATCCATAAATATTGACATAATTGAAGTCTGACCTGCAAAAAATAGTGTGGTAGTCCAAAATTTATTTTTGCTGCCTAAACTTCCATTTCAGTGCTTTCTTTTGTGAAGAAAAAGTCCTTCTTTTCTTCCCTTTTAGGCAATTGTAACTTGCTATCACCTCCATATTCTTCCCATAACAATTGAACTCCGAAAAGGTCAGCAATTATTAAAACTAATATCTATCTTTCATAGACCTATTATCTTCTATTATCTATCGATCTATCTTTCATGTATTTATTTATTCTCTGCCTTAATCCCAAAGAATTAAACTGAAAAAATAAAGCAAATCAATGTAAATCAATGATTGCATGTCCAAGGGCTATATTTTTTTTTATTTTAACCCTAATATCTAACTGAAATAAATACCTATTATTCATGTATATCAGCTATCAGTTGATAAAATACGAATGTGTTGAGTGATTTGGGGAAGGACAGAAATTTCTAGAATTACTCAGACTCTATCTTTTCAACTTAAACAGAAAAACAGTCCTGTTATCTTTTTTGTACTCCTCATTTTGTCTCACATGAATTATGTCTATGCAGTATCCCCTTAATGTAGATCTTCTGTGTGTGTGTGTGTGTGTGTGTGTGTGTGTGGTTCTTTTCTTTCTATATAAATCTGTGCAAGCTGCAGATTTAAGTTCAATCCCTGCTCTATAGGAGGTAAGAAGAGATAACGAATTACGGTCTCCAACAAAGAAGATTATTCAGAGCGCCTTTGGAAGAGGCAGAGAGAGGGGCAGTAGGCTAGTCTTTTATTAAACACATCAGATCTAGGACTTCCTGAAAACTCCTTTCCCTTATCTCTGTCAGTTTATGGGGGAGATACCTAAAATCTGGGAAGTCTGAAAACTGTATTGTTTTCAGAATAAGGAACAGATCACAGAAATTCATGAATAAAACCCCTCTTTCTGCCACAGAAATATCACATGGTTTATTTGCTCAAAAGCACATAACGAGGGGTTGTGTGAGGAATTAGGGTAAAATGCAAGGCAGAGGGAAAAGTGTGCCAAGCAGATAGTTGCCAATGACCTAAAACAGATGCCAAGTTAATCTGGGGGCCAATTTGTCAAACATTCTCTTTGAACTGCAAATTTCCAACCCAGGGAAATTTCAGCTTGAAATATCACGCTGTCTCTGGGAAAGATCCCTCATATAATCAAGGTTATAATTATAGTGGAGGTGATGAAACTTGTTCTGTAATCCATACTTTAGTTGATGCTGTCTGTTTCATTCATCTAACTTTTTATCCCTCTCTTCCCCCCATTCTCTTTCCAAATTTTCTATAAATTTCTTGGACAAGCCATTTATGTCATGTTGCCTAGGCTACTGTATAAAAGAACATCAGTGCCAAGAACCAAAGAAAATTTGTTATCAGGGGACTGGTGGCCTGCAAATCACTGTGACTGGTAGAAACATTCTTGCTGTTGTTAACAAATTGTGTCAAAAGCACGTACAATAAAATTCAAATATGCTAATGCTACAAATCCAATTTGACATCCCAGGGCAGATTTATGCCTGGACCTCGGAACCAGCACTGGAGTAGATAGAGCTATTTATCTATTATTTTAGTCATTCATTGATCTAAGATATTTTATTAGAAAGCTACCTTGTAGGATAAGAATGGAAAAATGGGAGTGGGGAGAAGCTTAAATTAAGATGAAACTGTCAGGTATTCCTAAGACCCTATCTCTAGCTGAAAATGTGCTCAGGGTAGTTAACAATTGCAATGTTTCCATGGCAGAGTTTGATAAACAATTTTGGATTAATCAAAAGACCGACTCCCTACACAGACACTCTGTTCTGTACGATCAATCCCACTTTAAAATAAGAAACAGAATGCTGATCTTTCAAATCTGGGATAATTCCTCCTAATTCTGCAAGCCAGGATTGTACATGGATGGTTCTGTTTGTCCTAAATGTGGTCTACACTAGATAAGGACAGAATTGTGGATTTTGCAGCCAAATGATACTATAAATGTAGAAAGTAATTCATCAGTAACATAAAGAATATAAAATTATTGCTGGAAGCAAATGGGAAGATGGGGTAGAAAGGAAATGAGTATTTATTAAGAACTTAGAGCATGCAGGACATTTCCTATGTGAAATGCCTACCTCAGATTTTCATGTAATCATTCATTCGCATCTCAGACCCTGTTCTAAGTACTTGTGATACAATAGTGAGATAAATGGTTTTTTTTAAAAAAAAAAACTGATGAAGTTCATATTTGATAGGGAAAGACAGACATTGTAATAAATATAATAAATAACTAATCTTAATACTCTGAGAAGACAAATAGTGTAATGGGAAAAAAGGCAAGAACTATGAGGACTCAAGATAGAGGAAGTACAGGGTGAAATAAGGTGTCCAAGTACATAGCAGCAAGAAGGCAGCGTCTGAGCAAAGGCACGGAAGGATGAAGGACTAATCACTTGGACGCTGAGGGGAAGATTATTCCAGAAGGGACAGAAAGCGAAGGTTCTTAGGAGGGACTGCACCCAGGATATTGAGACAGGGGTGTAAGCACACGAGGGTAGACAGTCAGTGGGTGAGAGGACAGGTCAGAGGGAAACTGGGGCCATGTCCCATGAGACTCTGTCCACCACGAAGAATGTTGGGAGTTATTCTGAAGAGAATCAGGAACCTTAGAGGTTTCAGTAGAGGAGTCATGACTGAATGTTTAAACGTTTCCCCTAAAAAACAGACGGCAGAGGGATTAAGAGGCAAAGAACATCACTCAGGGGCTTTTGAGAACATTTAGGTGAGAGCTTATGGGGACTCCAACGAGGATCTTAGTGGCAGAGATGGTATGAGGTGGGTGAAATCTGGTTCTACTTTGAAGATAGAGGCGGCAGGCTTTCCTGACGGAATGTGTGTGGGCTGGGAGACTAAGGGAGGAGTCAAGAACGACTCCGAAGTTTAGTCCTGAGCAATTGGAGGGATTTTTGTTTTTCCTCATGATTTACTGACGTGGGAACAAGTTTGACAAAAACACTGAGGGTTTAATTCTTGAGTGTGTTAATATTTGAGATCATAAGCACACAGTCAAGCAAGTGGTTGGATACGTAAGCTTAAAATGCAGGAGTGAGGTCCGGGCTGAAGTTATAAATATCAATCAATCAATCTATCAATCAGATAATGGTAATAATGATAAATAAAACGGTACCATGAACTGGGATGAAGTAGCCAAGGAGGCAGTATAGATATGAAGGATGTAGTTGAAACCTTGAATCATTCTGAAGACAAGGGATGAAGGAAAGGAGCAGGACTCAGAGACAGAAAAGGAACCCCTAGAGGAGATGCTCATCACCCAGAACCACAAAGAAAGTGTTTCAAGAAAAAGCATGTGGTGAACTATGGGAAAAGCTGCTGATAGTTTAATAAGATTAGAATTGAGATTTGCACGTTGGATTATGCAAAAGTAGAGATCACTGGTGACCTTCCAAAAGAAATTTTTTTAGAGGAGAGGAGGGGAAATCTTTAGGGTAGGTTTAAGAAAGAATGAGAAGAGAGGATTGGTGATACCAAATAATGACACCAACTTCGAAGATCATTTTTACAAAATGGTTGGAAATTAGAGCTACTGAGGAGAATAAGTAGGGTCAAAGGATGGATAAAAAGATTTTTTTTAACGTTTGTTTATTTTTGAGAGAGAGAGAGCATGAGCAGGGGAAGGGAAGAGAGAGAGGGAGACACAGAATCCGAAGCAGGCTCCAGGCTCTGAGCTGCCAGCATAGAGCCCGATGCGGGGCTAGAATCCATGAACCGTGAGATCATGACCTGGGCTGAAGTCGGATGCTCAACCCACTGAGCCACCCAGGTCCCCCAAAAGATTTTTTTAACATAGGAGAAATAACAGTGTTTGCTATGCCCACGAGAAGAACCCAATACAGAAGAAACAGACGGTGGGGTAAAGGGACCAGCTGATCTGTGTCCTGGAATGGGCAAGCAGGAGGGGACACAGCCAACATGGGAGAGTCGGACTCTCTGCAGAAGCACACGGAGCTTACCCAAGTTACCTGGAGCGAACACACCTTCTATGGGTGAAGATGCCCATGCGCAGGTGTTGAAAGTCTCTTCTGACTCCCTTAGTTCATTAGTGAAGAAGGAAGCAAACTCAGCAGCTGAGAATGAGGAAGACGGAAGAGGTTTCAGAAGGAGGAGAAAGCATTAAATAGTCTCCTAGGAGGGTCCAGGAGTCAACAAACTTGCGAGATAAGGAATGGCCACCAGGAGCAGTCCCTCCCTCCTGAGATCACTGGCCACGAATTAAAAGTGCAACCTGCCAGTGAGGTTTGTCCCAGGCCAAGTCCAGACACAGAACGAACAAAATGCACAGAGTATTGTGCTCCTTATTTTTCTAATATTTAAGGTGGCCTTTCCCCAGAGGCCATACTCATTCGTTAAAGCAAAGAGCAGAAGGCACTTTTGTTTCTGTTCAATTTCAATTGTTCTGTCCCTTCCAAACGCGTAGCAATCCCTGCACGTGGTGGAGTCCATATGGGATAAAGTGCCTCTCAGATTGCCTTTCTCCCTGCATCTTTTCTTCATGTGGCTGGGTGTATGGGCTGGGGTCTCTTTTATCTCAGGGCAGTAGAGAAAGCCTGTGCCTCCTCCTTCCTGTGCTGTCCTTATGGTTTCCTGGTGGCTGCATGTCCTGAAGGCATGTGGAGGCAGGAATGGCCATGGGAGAGCAGTCTATACTTACCTGCTTTATGCAATTGGGTGTTGTGCTGGAGGTCAGGGCCTCTCTTTCTCCTCATTCTCCTAGGCTGTCCCACACCTACCTGGAGTGAGGTCACACATTCACAGCACTGTGGTAGGTGTGGGGGGTTCGTTAGCCTTCCTGAGCCACTGAAGTGTTCCTCTTTGTATGGGCGTGGAATTGGGGACACGGGGGCCACCCACAGAATCACGTGGCAGTGAGAGGGGCTTTTGCAGCAGAAGCTGGCAGGCGCTGGTCAATGCTGGATGAAGAACTAAGTGGAGGATCTGTGGCACAGCCAGCGGGAGCCTCTGTGAGGCTGGCTCGGCTCTCAGAGCCCTGCTAGCGTCTGGCCAAGCAGAGTGAGAGCTGGCTACTGGAATCTTCACTTGCAAATGCCAACATTCGCCTGCTCGTTGCAAGGAGAATCTGTGGGCAACGAATACATTTCTGAAGAAGGGATACAAGAAAGGGGGGCCATGAAGCGCACACGTGTACAGAAGCGATTCATGACATTCATAATCCCAACCTACATATGACTAGCACTTAACTCTTTGGGGGGATCTTCTCATGGCTCACGTCCTCCCCAGCCATCCCCTGCCCTCTTACTAACGACACTGGAAAAGCATAGCACCACTTGCTCAGAGGTTTTGTTCTCAGGTAAATGTAAGGAGAGCCCGTTGAACATTGATGAAGTAAATGAACAAGTGAATGAATGCCGCAGGGAATACGTAATGGAGAGTGGGCGGCATTTTGAACTAGACTCACAAGGACGGTAGAGGACGATAGAATACATCCGTAGCAGCAGCACGGCCACCGGAACTAGACAGTATAAGGCATGTTTGAGCAATGTCGGGTAGTCTGCCCCTTGCATAATTCAATGGAAAGACCAGAGGACTTGCACACATACTTTGGTAAAACTCCTGTTTCTTTCATTTATTCTCTAGGTGAACTTGCAAGAGCTATTTAACTTCTTTGCTCCTCAGTGTCCTAGGCCAGACAATGGAAATCATTTTATATTATCTTTCAAGATTATTGCGAGGACTAAATGAGGCAACTCAGACATGTCACCCAGTTGCTTAGCATGTCTTCATAAATGCTACATGAGAAATAGTAACGGGAATGAAATTTGACACAAAGTTCAGGATGAAATAAGGACAGGACTTCAACGTCATGATAAATATCCAGACGGGATGTTATGCTATGGATGATGGTGACACGAAGAAAGGTTGTGAACCGAGGATGTTACCACTGATCTCAGCCAAAGACCACCAAGAAGATGGCTTTGGCTGGTTGCTCTTTTCAGTACATAACTGGGGCGTGTTTTGGTAAGAGGATGTTAGGATTTATAGGATTTGGGTTTTGGTCATTTTGGGGAGGATGTTGGGCTTTTCTCTGGGTTGGATGTTGCCAGGAAGTAGGAGTAAAATTGGGTATGGTGATGAGTACAATCCAGAAAGAGAGAAGATTCAAGGGTAACGATGTTGTACGTAAAGATGCAGTCACACATATTAGCCAGAATATGGGCTTCTGGGTCATTTTTGTGGTTCAGACAACATTATTATTTCTCTCTGTGTTCAGATAAGATTGCAAAGTCATCTTGATTTTTGTCTTGATCTATCAGGGCCCAGAGCAGCCTTATCTGCTATCGATGTTCTAAGAAGTTGTGTGTGTTCAACAGGAGAACACCCAGGTCTAACTGTCATTGCCAGAGGAACTTCCAGCCATACAAAGACCTGTCGTATAGACGAGGCCAGCTCCCAGATGTCTGGGCTGCTCCTTCCATACCAAGAGTAAGGACAAAGATGTGTGCTTTGGGAAATACACATAAAATTGATTGCAGGGTAGAAACCAAAACTGGATCCCCTTATACTAGATGAATGAAAATGAGAAATTGAATTAGAGAATGCACGGATGGATTACCGAACACCCTAGAAACTGGATTACTTGACCATTAGAAATAGTTTAAAGGGAGTCCTGGTGTATATGCTTGGTTGGACAGGCCTTCTACATTCTCTTTAATGCTTAGGATTCATAATTCTGTGCTTTCTTTATCACGCCCCATCAAAGAAGGGTTTTCTATTGTAATGGTGGTTTTAACTACCTGGAGTCATTCCAAATGTCAATTTAGAATGATGCTTATCAAGTCTCTTTCTCCAGAACCCCAGGGTTTTGCAAAACTTTCTGAGATGTCATCTCAGGCTAGCAAGGGGAGAAACAATTAGTGGGCTTCCTCCCACCCGATACCAGCCAGGAACAATCCCCTTTGATTTCTATCATATATCAGGGTTTTTTGTAAGACTATTAAAAAAAAAGTGCACTGCTTCCTGACATTTCATTGCATAAGTTATCTGAAAATCTCCATTCTGGGCGGAGCTAACTGTAGGGAGGTCTGGCTGTTACTTTCCAGGAGGCTGTTTCAAATGTAAATGTTTGTCCTGACTCCCTCTTTGCCTGTGGTTATAGGGAGACCTTGCTGAAAGCTGAACAGTTATTCATTCTCGGCCTTCATGGCCACAATCACTTTGATAGCTTTTTACCTCATTATGCTCCCAGGAAGCTCGATTATTAAGCAAAATGGTTTAAATGAAGAAATGATTACAACACGGGAAATGGCTTTTCAGGAGTATTGGCTTTATAAATTCATTGTTCTTCCAGCTTGATACTAATATTTTATCTATTAAAGGATATATCAAGGCAGGCAGACTTCTGGAGCTGTTTAAAAATGGAACTATTATGCTGCTTTTCATGTTTTCACATTATCGCACTTAAAATCCATTTAATAAATTTTGTGCCAAAGAAGGCAGTCGCTCTACTGCTGATCCAAAGTGTCAATTCTGCACAACTTGATTGCACATTCTAGGCCGTTCCCCAGCATAGTCTTACATGTACATTATAAATATTATGTTGCTTTGGGTTATTTACTCCTGGTGTTTATCCCTGAGTTTCTACATTATTGTAAAGTAACTACAGAACGTCTTAACTGAACCATAATCTCCTTTTATCTAAAATCAGATAATATGGCTTTACTTGGAAATACATTCTGACCAATATCCATAGAGTAACTCTGGTGACGTTTCTGGCAACATATTGTATTTTTAAAGAGCACTTGGGTCTCTGTATTGAATTCTCTCAAGGAACGGCATGATCTCTAGAATAAAAATTGGATGCGTTAATGATACATATGAAGCTATCTCTGATCTGGACCCAGGAAGTGCTTGCTAAGAAAAGCCTCAAGTCCCTGACACTGTTGATTGCCATCTGAAAGCTGAGCTCAGCATCGGGTCACCAGTCCTCCTCTCCTGGTATTAACATAGTGAGCTAACCCGGCCTCCCTTGACATTATGCTTCATTAAATCTTTCTTTCCAAATGCTTTCCCTCTAAAACCCTTATTTCCTCATAAATAAGTACCACTGCATTATTAATCTATTGCAAAGGTGCATTCGTATCTTGTAGCTTTGACTGACATGGGACTGTGAAAAGCAATTTCTCCCTTGAGTAGAGGCAGATGCTTCCTTTACCCCCATACACACCTGGTCACAGAGGATGGTTCAATGTCCACCTGGACCGCAGGACCCCATTCAGATCTTTACTCCTTTTAGCTAAAACACCAGCCAGTGTCTGCCAGCCCCCGGACTCTGCTTCGGGAAAATGATTCCCACAGTTTTGCAATGAAAAACAAACTGTATTTGGTACCTTTGGGCTTCCTTTTCATATCTGCTTTAATTAGGGGAGGACAGCAGCTCCAAGAACAATCAGGGTGTGGGTGGACCAGAGGCAGGACACTGGACTAAAGCAAAACAATCAGAGACGCCAAGCAAATTCCCTCTCTGGATAATTTGAATGACTCGGAGAAATGATTGGGAACCCAAAGGCGAAAAAGGCAATTTAAGATGCCCTATCCTTGGAAATCCCTGCCTTTATGAATAAGGAAATCAAAAAGAAATTGGTAAGGTTTGAAAATTATCCTTTTGTCTTACTGTCAACACAGGAGCTGTGGGACAATGAAAGAAAAATGAAGCTAGACAGATTGATTAAGGTGGAGAAAGGGCTGCCTGTGGGAAAAAAAATGCTTGAGATTTTGGAAGATTTGCAAGACAGATACGGAGGGAGAGAGAGAAGACCTTGAATGCAAAGCTGAGCGGAAACAAAAACGGAGCAGAGGTACGTGCAGGTGTAGCTACTCTACAAGACAGTATTAAGAAAGGATGAGTCGATTTAGTAGATGTTAAAATCAGAAATTGAAACTGGGCCCCCAAAGAAATTTATCAAGACAGAGAGATAAAAATCTCATTAATAACCTGGAATTACTCCTCAGAGATCACCCCAATGCAGGAAACGATGGAGAGTCATTCTCTTAAGGCAGCTCAAAATGAGAGCTCTCAGGAAATCACTCCTTGAAGACAAAATACCTGTTCCAAGTGGTTGCATAATATTTGGGCTGATCTGAGAGGTATAGAAAAAAAAAATACCAGTAGGGAATTATCAAAGCAATCATTTACAAGCTAGAAATGCTATATATGGAGACATCGTTCTTTGCCTAATTGAATATATTCCTAGGAATGTGTGGAGTCAAGGTGATAAAGTCATAGAGAATAGACATAATTTTTGAAGGTGATTAGTATGGCCCGTGTTAGATTGAGCTTAGCCCTGATTGGATCTCAGTCTAGTGGCCACTGTACTTACAGGGTGTTGCTTCTACGTGTATATTGGTACATACAAAATGGTATCAAAACTAATGCTGTATATGTGGGAACTGATCTATATTCCAGGAAGGAAAACAGCACAAAGGCGGTGGGGGGAATAGAGCAGAGGACAAATAGAGCAAGTCTGTTAAGTCTGTCTTCTTCCAAAGCCTGTTTGGAGTCCTACCCAATCGTATCCACAAACATCGCTACGCCAGAACTGGGTCTGAGAGGTGAGTAGGTTTTAGAAAAATCAGGGTTCTACTAATAACTAAGATGGGGGTCATGGATATTGTGCTAGGGTAGAAATTCTGTGAACGATTAATGTTTTCAAGCAAAGTTAGGACTCCTTAACTCTAAATCTCTCACCAAGAACGATCACGCAAGACGGGTCAGAAGACTATGTGAGCTAAAGAAATTTCGGGGCCGGAAGACAAAGTGAAAGAAAATGATGAGACACTCAGATCTCGCAAAAAAATGTCAATCCTATGCGAGGTCAAAAAGTAGGTTTAGGTGTCTCCAATCCAGCTGAGCTTTCCCCAGAAAAGTAAGGACTCGAGTGGGGAAAAAGACCATTGGAGACATAGGGGACGCTATCTTACTATTGCAAAAGTATGTCCAAAAACACTTCTCAAACCCCAAAACATGAAGGAAAATTAAGTAAACATGGCATCTTACAGAGCAGATAGCTGAGTTATTGGTAATTATCTGGCTCAAGGGGCATGAGTTTCATATCCATCAAGAGCAGCTCTCTTCAGGTAATGTGCTGAGGGTGGTTCTCCAATGGGGGGACTGGGGAAACCCCGCTTTGGATGCAGAAAGCAATTATACTGCAAGAGTCCACGGCTGCAGGAAGTTTTCCTGAGCTGGAGTAAACATGGCTTCCAACCAAGATGGGCAGAAGACGGTGGGGCTTGTTACTGCATATCTTCCACAGCCAGTGTGGCACCAGGGCACTGGCTCCTTGATGTTCAGAGAGAAATTAGAAATTGAGATATTTTGAATGTGCTACATGAGAATACAGTCTGAAGAATGGGCTTACTGCCACTGCACATTTTGAACTCCCCTAGACAGCAGGATTATTTTAATGCTGCACACTGAGAGAGAAGGCTTTCTCTCCAAGATAGGGAGAATTTTAACAGTGCCGTAATTATTTCCATGGTGAGAGACTTCTCCCCTACTAAATTTTAGTTCAAGTCTCGAAGGTTAGACCCCCCTGGGGTAGAATGAATGGCAACCTGGTGAGCCTGAAACAGAAGACTTGCCTTGATTTTTATCTCTCCCCTTTTACTCAGATATCATTAAGTCCTAGGAGAGTGTCATGTGGATCTAGTTTAATTGTATTTTGGGAACCTTCCTTTTGTTTGGGGTAACTCCGAGGGGGCCTGAGGATTGGTTTATTGTCTTCATTTTGTGAGTATGTGGCTTAGTGAAAAGCTATTCCTTTGTTCCCAATGTACACTTTAGACTTTTTATAAATAGGAGCACATGAGAAACTTGGCGGGAGTAATCCAATCTCAGAGGCACAGCAAAGTGACATCCTTTCCAGTAAGAGACAGACAGGCATCTACTCAGGCATCTGATTTAGAGTTCTGCTCTCTGGCTCAAGATTAGCCACATTAAAAATAACGGTGTTGGCAATGATGATTTCTGGACTTTTCACTTGAAGATTTTGGATATTCTTTGAACTTAATATTTAAAAAGAAGATTATTTTATGTTGACATCCACCTGAGAATTTTGAGCTCTGATTTCTGTGGCCTTAGATTTGTAAGATCTTCTTCTTGACATTTTAGTGTCTCCTCGTGATAATGAGGGGGTGTTGGTAATTAAATTGGGGATATCTCTACAATGCTGACGACTTATTAGGATGTTTTCATGCTGTCGTTTGATGTAAGAGCATAACGTAGGGTTAAGTTATCCCAGGCAATGTGGCTGGACATACTTTGAGGATAAAAGAGAATAAGAAATACTTTTCTCGGGTGCCTGGGTGGCTCAGTCGGTTAAACAGCTGACTCTTGATTTCGGCTCAGGTCATGGTCTCACGGTTCATGAGATTGAGCCCTGCATCAGACTTTGCGCTGACAGCATGGAGCCTTCTTGGAATTCTCTCTCTCCCTCTCTCTCTCTGCCCCTCCTCCACACACACACTCTCTCTCTCTTACGTGCTCTCTCTCTGTCTCAAAATAAATAAACTTTAAAAAAAAGAAAAAAGAAAAAAAAGAAATGCTTTTCTGCCCTAGGAAACAGCAGGATCTTCACCTAAATATATGGAACTGACCCATTTCAGACCCCTGTGGGGGGAAAGCTAAACTCCCAGGAGCAGAAGGAAACCCAAATAGCAGTGGTAGGTGTTTGGGGAAGGGAGTCAGGACAGATGAGTGGAACAGCATTCACAGAGTGGGACTTGTCTCTTCTGGGAGGGGTATCTACATGGCCAGTGGAATGCAGATCTGAGAGTTAAATGCAATTATTTAAGAAAACAAAATGCTGGAATGTAATGGGGAGAATTTCTAGTTTTCTGAACTCATTTTCCTATTTCCATTTTTCTATTCCCAGAAGACTAACACACCTGGTCTTATTCCCCACCTCTTACTCTTTCCCCTTTTCTGGAGGAATAAATTATATATTGGGGCAGGGGATTTAAAAGAAATATGTGGGCATGACTAGTACAGCCTGTAGTTTCTTGAATAGTAAACCCCCTCCTAAATTCATGTCTATCCAGAATCTAAGAATGTGACTTTTTTTTTTTTTTTTTTTTTTTAGAAATAGAATTGTTGCAGTTATAATCAAGTTAAGATGAGGTCATAAGGGATTAATGTGGGTCCTGACTCCAATGACTAGTGTCCTTATAAGAAGAAGACAGGAGAGGCAGTGTGGCTTAGTTGGTTGAGCGTCTGATTCTTGATTTAGGCTCAGGGCACAATCTCATGGTTGAACCCCGTGTTGGGCTGGGCTCTTCGCTGGGCATGTAGCCTGCTTAGGATTCTCTATCTCTCTCCCTTTCCCCTGACCCAATTCCTGCTTGTGCATGCTCTCTCTCTCTCTCTCTCTCTCTCTCTCTCTCTCTCTCTCTCTCGAAGATGAAGAAGAAGAAGGATAGAGGACACACAGAGACAACAGTGAAGAAGGCCATATAAAGATGGGGACATAGCTTGGAGTGATGGCATCTACAAGCCAAGGATTGCTGGGGCCACCAGGGAGGAGGAGGCAAGAATGGATCCTTCTTTAGAGTCTTCAGAGGGAGTGTGGCCCTTCCAACAAATAGGTTTCAGTCTTGTAGCTTTCAGGACTGTGAGGGAATAAGTATTTCTTGTGTTAAGCCACTGAGTTTATGCTAATTTGTTACAGCAACCCTAGGGAACAGCTCGATCATCTTGCTGTTTTCCATCAAGGTTTGTCTACAAGAGGCACGCCTTCTGGTCTGCTCTCTGCCATGGGGTCATCCAACCATGTTGGTGATGAGTGTTGTGTCTGTCTAAAGCAGGAATATAATGTTAACGAGCCCTTTAAATTGGAAATCAAAAGTATAACCTCTTACTTTCACAGTGACAAAGCCAATATTCTGATCATCTGTATGATCCACATTTATCTCAGGTGACTCAATACAGGAAGGAATTAAGCATAAAATAAACAACATACATTCATCACATACCGTATTATATACAGTATATATTGACTATGCTGTTTATTGTCCTAAAAGCCAACACATCACAATATACAACAAAACTCTCAACGTTGATACATACTATAATGTCTTCTTTTCTCCAAAACTTTCAAATTAGATGACCCCTATGTTAGTCGTATTGGGCTGGAACAAGTTACCAGAGACCATGTGGCTTAGACAGCAGACATTTATTTTCTCACATCTCTGGAGGCTGGAAGTCCAAGATCAAGGTGCCCTCATGTTTGGTTTCAGGCATTTCTTCCTGGCTGGTAGATGGCCATCACCTCCCTGTATCCTCACATGGCCTCTTCTCTTTGATATCTTCCTTTTCTGATTAGGATACCAGTCTCTTGGATCAGGGCTTCACCCTTATGACCTCATTGAACTGAGCTGCCCCTTTAAAGGCCTTGTCTCAAAATGCAGTCACATTGGGTGCTAAGACTTCAACAGGTAAATGTGGGGGGAACACAATTCCATCTATAATAACCCCATTGATTTTGACCTTCTAAAATCTTTGTCTCCAAACTCACAGGATTTTCAAGGACATAAAAATTATCTTATTTATCCGTGAAATTCCCTCAAAACTCTTAGTGACTTTCTCCTCAGGCCTCCCTATTCACTCCTGGTAGGGAGGCAACTCTCTCTTTTCTTTTATGTTCCTTATAAGCTGAAGTCATTACTTGTGCCTTAACAACCTGTGTTGTTTATAACTTGCCCTGGACCATCTCTGCAGCTTAAAATCCTGAATTTACCTGCCTTCTGTGTGCATTAAAAACATCAAATCTCTTCTTTGGGGCTCCTGTGTGGCTCCATTGGTTCAGTGCCTGGCGCTTGGTTTTGGCTCTGGTAACTATCTCACGGTTCGTGAGTTCAAGCCCCACGTCAGGGTCCATGGTGACGGCATGGAGCCTGCTTGGGATTCTCTCTCTCCTCTCCCTCTGCCCCTCTCCTCCTCGTGTTCTCTCTCTCAAAATGAGTAAATAAACTTAAAAATAACCAAATCACTTCTAGTTTAAAAAGTATGTTTTATTGTTTTTCTTCTTGCATCTAAGCATTTTCATTATTTTCTTCTTTCGTAGAATATTCTCACCCTCTTCACTTTTCCATGAGTGTGCATAACTCTATTCAGTACAATTTTCAATAAGTTCTATAACATACTACCCTTGCAAGACTTCATTAGTATTCACCGTAATTAGCTTAACTTTAATTTACTAGAGGATCAATAATTAATTTCCAAAAATATAATGAATAATTAGCATTTAAGGAGCGCCTAGGTGGCTCAGTCAGTTGAGCATCTGACTTCGGCTCAGGTCATGATCTTACAGTTTGTGGGTTCGAGCCCCACATCAGACTGTGTGCTGACAGCTTGCTCAGAGCCTGCAGCCTGCTTCAGATTCTGTGTCTCCTTCTCTCTCTCTGCCCCTCCCCGGCTCATGCTCTGTCTCTCTCTGTCTCTCAAAAATAAATAAATGTTTAAAAATTTTTTTAAATTAGCATTTGATATACGAAAAACATTTAATGAGAATAACAAGGATTCCAACATAAACTATTTTCATAACAAAATGGGTATATTTTCTAATAAAACTGAATCAAAAACATGGATGGACCTAGCAGGAATTATGGTAAGTGAAATAAGTCAGTCAGAACAAGGCAGATACCGTATGACTTCACTCATATGTGGAATCTAAAGAACAAAACATCTGAATAACCAAACAAACCAAAAGCAGAAACAGGCCCACAGACGGAGAACAAACTGATGGCTGACAGATGGGAGAGGGGCAGGGGATGGGCAAAATGGGAGAAAGGGAGAGGGAGGTGCGGACTTCCAGTTATGGAATGGAACAAGTCATGGGAAAGAAAGCACAGCCTGGGGAATTGTCATCATGTTGTAGGGTGACAGACGGTAGCTACCCTTGAGGGGAGGATAGGATAACAGAGAGTTGTCAATCACTGGATTGTCCACCGGAAACTAATGTAATGTGTGCCAACTACACTCAAAATGTCTTTTAAAAAACTGAAAAGTATTACCTGAAAGAGAACCTGTAGTTTAACTGCTTTCTCATCATAATTTGTGTTTCTGGGGGCCCTGGGTGGCTCAGGGGGTCAAGCGTCCGATTTCAGCTCAGGTCATGATCTCTCAGTCTGTGGGTTCGAGCCCCGCATCCAGCTCTGAGCTGCTTCAGATTCTGTGTCTCCCTCTCTCTCTCTCTCTGCCCTTCCCCCCTCCCGCTCTCTTTATCTGTCTCTCTCAAAAATAAATAAACATTAAAAGAATAAAAAAATAATAATAATTGTGTGTCTGTTCTCTCTGTATAACAAGTGGGACTATAGCACATGCTCTTCCAATGTTGGTGAATTTGTGAGGAAAAATAGGAAATGAATGAATGGATGAGGGAATCAATAACAAAAAAAAAAAGGTGTAGCGACAGTTCTGAGGTTCTCAGTTCTACCAGCAGGAATGATTCCATTCTGCCTCCTTCCTCGGGGAGTGCAAAGAAACTATCATGACATGAGAGACCATGCATTGTTTGCTTGTAAACCAACGTGGTAAATTCTCTACTGTGGTGTTACGTTTTCCTCTCTCTACTTCTCTATTTTTATTGAGTGGTGAAGTGGCTGTCCTGCCTTCAGACAGAGAACAAGCTGGAGAGACTCTCTTGAAAAGCACAATTAAGCTGTACGTAGATCATATCATACTACTCGAAAATATAAATATGCATGTAAATAAATATATTTTACCTACATAAAACATTTGTAAGTAGAATTACATGATGCTATTACAAGTCTATTGTGTTCTTAAATGAGTACATTATACTATTCACATCAAATGTTGCATTTGACCTTGCATTTCGTTTTACTTGATCTTTTCAACCGGAAGCATAAGCGTGGCCTTCTCATTTATGCAGTTCTTCTTTTTTTTTTTAATGTGTATTTATTTTTGAGAGAAACAGACAGAGAGAGAGAGACAGCGAGAAAGGCAGAGAAAGAGCAGGGGAAGGGAAACACAGAATCCACGGCAGGCTGTCCTCACAGAGCCTGACACGGGGCTCGAACTCATGGACCATGAGATCATGACCCAAGCTGAAGTCAGACGCTTAACTGACTGAACCACCCAGCCGCCTCTCGTTTATGCAGTTCTGAATAAAACATTCCTGAGTGGTAAAATAACTCACCAGGAATGGTTCTGCCTCTACTATAGCTGTATTATAGCTGTATTATCACACTGTATTATAATCACTGATTCATCTGGTTTCCCCTTCTTAACACAAAGAGGACCTCTAGCTCTGTGTTTATGATTTAGCATCGTGTCTTTTTTTTTTCTTAGCTCTTATTTAAATTCTAGTTAGTTAACCTACAGTGTAATATTAGTTTCAGAGGTACAATTTAGTAACTGAACACTTTCATACAATACCCAGTGCCCATCATGACAAATGCACTCCTCTGTCCCCATTACCTTTTTTAACCCATCCCCCCACCTACCTTCCCTTTGGCCGCCATCACTTTGTTCTCTACGGTTAACAATCTGTTTCTAGGTTTGCTTCTCTCTCTTTTTCCCTTTGCTTGTGTTGTTTCTTAAATTCTGCATAGGAGTGAAATCATGTGGTATTTGTCTTTCTCTGACTTAGTTCACTTAGCATAATACACTGTAACTCCATCCATGTCTTTGCAACTGGCAAAATGTTATTCTTTTTGTGGCTGAGTAATATTCCATTGTATATAAACCACATCTTCTTTATCCATTCATTAGTCAATGGACATTTGGGCTCTTTCCTTACTTTGGCTATTGTTGATAACGCTGCTGTAAATATCAAGGTGCATGTACCCTTTTGAATTAGCATGTTTGTACCCTTTGGGTAAATACCCAGTAGTTAGCATTATGTCTTAAAATTTATAACAAAGTGGGCATTGGATAAAAACTTTATAAGTTTTAGTGGAAGAAAAAACATAAACTAATATCTTAGCAACTTTATTTCCAAATATCATGATTGCTTCCAGACCTTTGATATTAAACAGCTTTGAAATTTTGAAATGGAACCTAATATTCCTCTCTACTTTCCACAATCTCTTCAAAATTTAAATACTACTAGTGACACACAATGACACAGTCACAGTTTCAATGACACTTAGAGGCAACATCCATTTATACGGCTCGGCAAATTCTACCTCGTATTTACTAAGAGTATACAGTAAGAGGAGTCAAACCCAACTGAATGAATATCATGAAGAGGGCTACAAAAGTTGGTGTCTCAGTAATGCTATTGTCGTCTATTTGCTTTGACCTAAGAAGGTTTCATTTATGAGAGACAAATGGGGAAGGTTAAAACGAAAATGATACCTACACAGATACTTCTATTTAAAGCAAAGAAGTCGCTGCTTATAAACTTCATGGGATATAATTGAGGAGAAACAATCTCTGCAAAGGAAATCCATTGCAAAAATGGACACATACTTAAATATAAGTACTACCTGCTAAAGGGAGGGGCCATCATGAGCCTGTGCCAGGTTTATTCTTACTACTAATGCTTATAACCAACAAGGATGGACTGCCAGGTGACCTAACCAGGAGTGACGGGTCTGTGTCACTAAGTGAAGGCCCAGAAATGTGCACTAAGAGAATGACTGTGATAATGAGATAAGTAAATTGGAGATCTGAAAGCAGGATAATTTTATTAGGGCTGGAATAGAATAGTTACATAGGATGACAAAATGAAAAATATTAGCCGACCAGGGGCGAATTAGGTAGGAAAACCCAGGACATGAGGACATCAGAATTGTTGACCAACAACCACACATAAAGGATTTAAGGGGATTTCTACGAAAGATGGCTGAAAATAGTACGAAACGGTGGCTAATTGTAAGAACTGAAACTCAGTAGTCAGGCCTTAAATTTCTATTTCAATGGTAAGCTTTGGCATTCTAAGCAAGTTATTTATAGCTTGGTTTCTTCATCTTTGCAATGGAGTAAATTATAAATCTGTAATAATAGTTACATTTATTGAGATTGAGATTAAGTGAGATAACATATGTAAAACACTTAGCATAGTGCCTGGTACATATAAACGGTCAATAAATAACATAGAAGCATATACACGTTACTATTAACATACAGTTTTAAATCAGGGAGCTACTTGGACACCAGTTTGTCATATATTAAAAAAAAATAGAAGAAAATGATTTTATTTTTTCTGTGCCTTAGAAAGCTACCCGGTAAGATTCTGTGTGAAATTGACAGAGAGGCCAAGTAGAACATTGAGAATTTTAAAATGGCTTAAAATCTTGGCTCCAGTGTAACAATCTATCAGGTTATAATGAAAAGGCTGTGTTCTGTAGTTCACCAGTTGAAATATAACCTGTGCTCCTGCGACCTCAATGTGTGTTAAATTGTACTCTATAAATCGTGGATCACATGTTCTGTAGAACGGTTCAAAAAAATTAAGTGAAATAGAATAAAGCCGAATGCCATATGCTTTGGTTTTAAATTCTCTAAACTCTTCTAGCTGCACAAGTGCAAGATAATCCTATCTGTTAGCCACATACCAGTTATATTCCATTCTCTCAGACCCATCATTGTTTCAAGGATAAACATTACCTAATTACCAGGCAACCTGGTAGTTTTTGTTGCTAAGAAAACTTTTTATAATAAGTCTTGACTTACAAAAATATGAATAGGGGTGACCGTGGTCATGTTTAAATAATATGGAGATTCTTCTGGGTTATATCCACCACTTCTAGGTCCTGAAGAAGCGTCACGAATATTTAGTCTTTTCTCAATCAGCAGATTAACGTTCATGCCAACACCAAATAAAAAGTGGCCACTGATTCTCTCTGTTGTTTTGCCTTGAGTCTTTAGAGCCACCCGACTCCCCTTCAACTTTCTGATCTATTCCTGATGTTTCTGGGTTCTGAACTTGTGACTTCCTTTACAATCACAGTTGTGTTTGTTCCAAGATTTGATCTCAGCATCATTGCCAGTGGTGCCCCGTTACGTCCTTGACAAGAGATGGATTTCTTCTTCGTCTCCACCGCCATGAGTTATTCTTTATAAATAACCCAAGTAGTCCAGCCAGGATTTGAGACTTTATCCCTCACCACCCACCCCCAAAGATAGATATGCATGTCATTTTCAGAGGAACCAGATCATGGGGCAGTCCCCAAGTTGGAGGCAACTTCTGTATAGAACTTCTAACTTCAAACTTGAGCCCACATGTATCATAGTGATGAAGATGTTGTAAAGACTCCTTTTAATACTCTTTCATTAGTTTGGTAAAATCCCCACACTTCTGTTCTCACCAGAAGCTCCAAAGCCCCTTTTACTCCTCAAATGAATACATAATCAAGACTTAAGTTACTTCTTTATTCAAGCTACAACCTAAAATTCCCTTCCCTGTCATATATGGACAGAAAGATGTGTAGGATTCAATAAGTATGTCTCCAGTGGCTTGTCTGTTTCTAGACCACAGGGAAGTGTGCCCTCTTACTACATCCTCAATCTTTTCTTGGTAGAGTCATATTTAGATCTCTTGACTCTCTATCCATGAAACTTCCTACAATTTTTTTCCCTGAAAATTTGTGTGAGAGGCCAAAGTTAAGTGTGGGAAATCAAGTTATATCTCAGATCAGGCGATAGTGTCAATATCATCCTCATGACATCCCTGCATTATTTGATTTTATACCTTCCACCAAAGCTACTGGTTCCCTCCAGATTCCAGCCAGGCGATTCTTCCAGGCTCTGCTTGTACTTATAACTGTAATTTCCCTAGTTTATAATTAGTTTTCCACATTCACTGGGGAAGAAATGATGGAGGAGAGGGAAGGGAATGGCCATAATGCTTCAATTCTAAAACATGATCAATTAGAAGAAAGTGAGATGAACATCACTGATTTAGTATTGGCTTGGGGGGGGGGGCAGGAACCTTATAAAACACATCACAGATGTTTTAAAGGTGCAAAACATCTTAGGATGGAAAGAATGTAATACCTGTAGATTTTTTATTATCTTCTACTGGGTCAGGCAGTGTATGAGGCACATTTTAGGTGCATTAATTCACTTATTCTTCTCAATAGTCCCCACCTGCATTCGATTTTATCCATTTTGCAAAATGAGGAAACTGAATGACTTTATACCTAATGAGCTGGGGCTCAAGGTTTCTGATGTAGTCAGTCAAAGAAAGGCCTATGTTCTTTCATTTCAAGCGCCAAGCTCATGAGTGCTCTCCTGGAGGTATGGTGGATGAAACATTCTGCCTACTAGCCTCAAGGAGCATTGGAAGGGACAGGGGTTTCAATGACTTCGGACAAGCCAACTGTCTTCTCCAACAACCTCTAAGCAACTCATTCCCAAGGTCTTATATTTTCATTGCCTGAAATAATTGTAATCCTCAAAATTTGAATCTACAGTCCTACTCAAACCACATTTTGTTTACTGCTCATGTTTCCTTCATCTTCCTACTCACTTTCCTGATCTCCCAGCCCTTGAAACCCCCTCTTTTCTTCCCACTGATGGATCCCATGTGTATCCTCACTTTCTTTTCTACTGAACTTGAATTAGCTGGCCCATCTTCGCATGTGCTCCTTCACCAGCAAACTTTCTCCCTCAGCCCCCTGTCCCTCTGTCCTCCCAACTCAATCCCCAATTTAGAATTGATCTAATCAATTCTCTCTCAAGCACTGTGTTCAGAAAATCATGCGACCATTCAGACCATTTCTATCCGTCACATGTGGTTGCTGTCCACCGACCTACCTAAGCCTCCAGCACTGCTGAAAATGTGTTTTCTACTCTTGCTGGTTACCTCATCTTGCTTGTCCCATAGTGGCTCTTCCAAACTCTCATTAGTTTCACTAGTTCCTTATTCCAAGCCTGTGTTGTTCTTAGTAGATGATCTTGTTTCCTACTTTCCAGATAAGGCAGAAGAGTGAAGCCCCTTCTTTTCAAAACTCCTCCTCCTCTATGGACTCATGCCAGTTGCCCCTAATATCTAGAGGAGTCACTTGAAGCCTTTCAAGACTTGGCTTATATGCCATTTTTTCCCCTCAATTCCAACTGCTTTATTTAATTAAAAATATCTCCTTCCTCTGCTGGTTTGGTCTTCCTGGTTCTTCTTAAAGCAATCACTTTCTAAAATATTGCCTAATTTTTTTACAGTGTCTATTATTATTGCTCACCGCCCCCAGTGCAATGTAATCTCCACTAGGAGCTTCATCTATTTTGAACACCAATGTATTCTAAGAATCTGAGACGGTACCTGACTCATGGGAGGTGCCAATAGATATTTGCTGAATGAATGAAGAAACGTGCAGAAGTATTTTGGTTGCCTGCTTTCTTCCTTGTCCTTCCGGAGGAAGAGGTTATATAATCCACCTTCAGGTAAAAATGGTTATGAAACTGTTACTCCAGCAGAGATCGGGAAGATGGTGTAATTTTCTTCTTTACCTCTGAATTATGATGCTAAGGTTGCACTCTTGATGGCCAGTCTGAGAAAGCTTTCCTTGTGACCCCTTCCACCTAACTAGTTCAAGGGCCGGGAATGCATTTGCTGACCCCCTCACCTCTGACTATCCCTCAATAAATCTGGGCAGAACACATACCTCTGCTCTACTCCATCTCTGTCACTAAATACATTCCCCCAAACAACTGGCCTCCAGGTTGACCCAAAGGCACTGAATTCTGCTGTATTTCATTTTTGTTTGATAGCTTTGGCCAGGGTTTTTTCATTGCAGTTGAATTCTGTGCAGACGATAGTCTACCTGAGACATCATTGACAGCAGCAAGTACATTTCTCTTTGGAACACAAGTCAAACTTGAGTCACAGTCCCCAGTGAACAGGAACAGTCCAGTGTAGAGCAGTAATATAATCCACTATCCCCTTTGGCTAAAAACTGTTTGCCTGGCATCCACAACCTACTGAAAAAAGCAATGCAAACCTGATGTTTACCAATTTCCTGGGATAAAATCTGATTCTGAGAAATACTTTATCAGATAGATAATACTTCTGAATGCTGAATTTCCAGGCTTTAGCGAAGAAGGCATTCTTAGAAGGCCCATTGCATTTACCCTGAGGGTCTAAGTCCCACATAACAAGTACATCTTTTCTTAATGTTTGAAAATGTTATTGTTGCCTGCCTTCTCATTCTCCTTTTGATGGACAATAGCAATTCCTCTCTCTCTCTCTCTCTCTCTCTCTCTCACACACACACACACACACACACACACACACACAACTCACAATGGTTTCGTTCAATTTACTCTTGGAGCTGTCTTTAATTCTTCCTTTGATTCTTACTCTTACCTGGGGTTGGCTTCATTTTGTTGATGTCAAATCATCTTTTTGATTAAGTAAAGTACTGCGTTAGACATGTGATTGTGTTTTTTTTTGGGGGGGATATTAATACATTGTTTTAAGAAAAGAATTATGAATATAATCTGCAATCTGTATTTCATCAGCAACGATGTTTGACAGGAATGACTGCCATCCGCATGCCTGCTATGGGGATGGGGGGTTAAAGTAGTTTGTAGCTAAGGAAATTAGGTATGGAATTGTGTCCTCCTGTGTTTTCATTTAAAGAGCCTTTGTAGCTCTTATTTTCCTCTTTAAATAAACTATTGGATTAGAGATCTCGCTTCACTTAGGCAGTGACAAGGCCAGACAAGCAGTCAGCCTCCAAATTACAAATGAATCATGTCACTAAAATGTGTTTGTTATCTGCCTTTGGTCCTGTGAATCCCTAATAGATTTTTATGCAGAAATGACATTCCTATGCCAGTTAACATAAGCCTCCTGTCATGATATTTCTTAGGTGAGAAAGGAGTGGCCATGGCCAGTCACTGTTTTGCTCTTTTATATCTCTTGTCCTTTCCATTTCTCTCTTTGGTTTCCATCATGCTTTCCCTCTGACCTTTCTGAGGCATTTCGTCCTTCCATTCTTCCTGCTTACTCTCAGTCTCTTAGCCTTCTGGTGTGGCTTCCATGCCATCCCTACCAAATATCAACCCACTTGTCCATAACTACACACTCACCAGCAATGTCAGCCTCTTGGCCTTCTATGACAAATATCTATCAAGGTGCTACTCCCCTGCCATCTAATATGATACATTTATGGTTTGAGTCTTCACCTGGATATGCTACAATGTTTGATAATCCTCTTCCAAATTTTCACAATCTCCTTTGGTTCTTTTGCTTCATTCCCGTCCACTCTTTCACTCTCTACAGGAAATGTGTTCCTTATAGAGAAATTGGAAACCACGGGACATGCATTCCTTAAACTTGCCACTAATGTAAATATTTCTCCTTATCTTCTTCCCATCTCTTTAAAAGGACATGTTGTTCCTCCTCTAACCAAGTTCAATCCTTCCACCTATGCTTTTGCACTTTTCTTCAACCTTCTTAGACATTTTTCTCCATCACTAATGATTATAGTGATGAAAATTATAATTTTCAACCACTTATTCTCCATTGGATCCTTTTTAAATATGTATTTGAAAATATTCTATGTAGGGGCACCTGGGTGGCTCAGTCAGTTAAGCACCAACTCTTGATTTTGGCTCAGGTCAAGATATGGTTCGCGGATTTGAGCCCTGGGCTGGGGTCTGTGCTGGCAGTATGGAGCCTACTTGGGATCCTCTCTCTTCTTCTGTCTCTGCACTCCCCTCTCTCTCTCTCTCTCAAAAAAATAATAATTTTTTAACAAAGGATTCTGTGTATAAAAAAGAAATAGTAACAATCCATAAATGTTTCCTCTTATTTTCTCCATTTTTGTCCATCTCAACTAAGCTTCTAAAAGATTGGTCCAGTGCTAAGAGAATTTCACATGAAGCCAAGTTCTGGGATAAGCCCATGGTGCTAGGTTAACAGGAAGCAAATGGAACAGGATGAGAAAGGAAAAGAAATAGAGAGGCTGTGATGTTAGATGGATGCCAAAGTCAAGTTTGAAGTCAAACTTTGAAGCCAAAATAAAGGCCCAACTTAACTGGGAGAAAACACTATGGTCAGGCACTAAAATATTAGTAAAATATTAATAAATGAACAGGAGACATCAGAAAGTCCATGGATGAGTTATGAGATGGGAAAAGAGGGGTTGGTATGAGCCTCCATGGAGCAGGAGTTTTACTCCATGGAGAAGGAAAAACAGTATAGATTCTAGAATGGAAGTCAGAGAAATGCCAAGGTAATTCCCAGATATGAGGTCCATGAGATGTTGGAGAAAAAATAGAATCCAGCTGAAAGGGTTGCAGGAAAAATAGCTTTGCATGGCAAAATCCACTTCCAGTTAAGATTGGGAAGAGTGGGGATGTTGAGGAAACAACTCACAAATGAGTGAAAAATTGGCTACAAGATCAGGGTCTTCTGAAGGCAGATGGAGGGCGAGTACTGAGCAGTGTACATTAACTGAGGATGTATTCTGTCAGTGAGTAGCAAGGCTCAGATCTCAGGCAATGAACAAGGAGAGCAGACCTGAGTAATGGCAGATTAAACTGGCCACAAATTGCCGAGATTTGCTGTAAGAATTTCTTTTTCACTTGGGAAAGACTAGCTATGGCTTAAGTTACGATAATTCTGAAGGAAGGGATACTCACTGAGGAACTTCTGACTTGAGTGCACTCTACTAGCTCTGATGATAGGCTCTGGGTATGTGGTTCCTACACTGAGACCCCCTCCGTTGAGGTGTGCGTGCTGAAGGGTTAAGGTGGAGATCTAATGTTCAGAGGCTGAGTCATAGAAGCTAAGAGAAGATCCTCATTAATCCACGCTTCATAAATCCACAGGAGCCACCAGCTACCAGAATCTCCATTAAGAGTACTCAGTCTTGTTCTAATTGACATGCCCCACCGTGGCCTGCATTACCCAGGGTTCTACTCAGAAATCTAAGAGTTATGATTGCTGTACAATTATCGAAGTGCTCGTCACCCCTTCACCTTCTTTCTTTTCCCCAGTAGATACATATTTGTGTTTAAAATACAGCCATTTCACGAGCTTGACTTGAATTTGTTCCTGATGCATTCATGGATGGAAAACAGAATTCGGCCAGCCTCGTTTCTGGGTTTGATGTGCTTTCCAGACTTGTTGGGGTTAGCTGGAAGTAATCTTACCCCGTATAGTGTTTAGATGTTTAAAAGTGCTTTGCTGCACATACAGAGCGGCTTTTTACTGCAGCTAATCAGAAATAAGCAAAGGGACAGATTTACAGTTGGAAAGACAGGGAATATAAAGGAAAGAGCTCTGCTTAGCGAACCTGAAGATAAAAATAAAGTGAAACCAGGATGCCTGGTAGGTGTTGCCATGCCTCCCATCTCCAGTTTTCATTTAGATATTGTACATCAGGTAGACGAAGTTATTCATACCAAATCTGCTATAAAACATATTCCAATCTCTCTCATCTGCAGATTACGTTCATGCAGATGTTATGTGTCTTAAGATGGAAAGTCTTCCAAAAGAGGAAAGTGGTTTTCTTCACGTCAAATGTAATAAACCCAAACCAGGTAAGTCAGCTTTGCAGCCTGGAATCCTATTTGTTTGCATTAGGTTGGCTTTTGTCATTGATCTTTCACCGGTAATATCAGACTATACATCCATTCTGATGATGTATAAATGGAAAATTCTCAGTATAAGATCACATGGGAACCTCTACAAGATCATGCTTTTTCTCTTATTTTTTCCTGCTGCGATTTTGGAAGGCTCTACTTTTCTCCTGTTAAAATGATTAGTGCTTTAAGTGAATGAGATCACTTACTGAAATAAAAGTCCAGCCAAACCATATTCTCATATCGTGATCTCATACAGGCTCAGCCTCAAGAGAGGCCCCCTGAGAGATTTTGCAAAGTTGTTCATCCAATTGTTGTATGCAGCCTCTGTTCAAAAAGGAAACACGGTTGACAAAATCTAGTAAAAAGGGCCCCTGGATGCCAAAAACAATATAAACGCATGTATGCCTTAATACAGGCTGCTATCTTGCAAAAATAATCTTCCTCTGTTGTAAAGCTCATGGTGCATAAAACACCTGAATACTTATGTAATTCTCACTTTCTGCATCGTGAAAGGCCCGAGACTCTGAGGTCTCTGTAGCCATGTGCCCACAAACAGACCGTGGGACATCTGGAAATCCTGAGACCCCCTCCCAGCATCGCTTGGCTTCAGAATTTTTAAACTTGCTGTTCCTCTGACACATATATCTTTCGATTTTCCAATTGCTATCCACTCCCAGCTAGGGGCTGTGGTTCTTGAACATGTCTTAGGTTCTAAGTCATTCCAAAATGATTATGAAAACATGAGATAAAATACAGTAATAATTGTTGGCTTACCTGCAGGATTAATCTAGAAAACACTATAAAGTAGTGCCTGCCACCTCACTGAGCTCTCTCTAGGTCCTCCCCCATTCCTTCCCATTAGAGTCTTTTTCTTCCTCTCTAAATTCTCTCACCACCCATTCTGCGTACGTCTCGCTTACTCCCTCAAAATCTTCTAAAACAAAATGCATTTCATTTTGCCTACAAATCTATCTTATTTTTGTATTGAGGTAAATTTTACAGAAAGTGCAACGGCTACAAATCTGTCTTTTGTTTTTCATTTAACAAATATTTATTCAATGCTTAGTTGGGCAGTGTTGTGAGCCAGGACCTGGTCCTGCATTGACTAGGAACCACGGGTTTAACTTCCAGACTAAAGCCTGAGCCCGAGGAACAGACCCCATCTCACCATCTTTATTTCTGATACTTCTCAGGCATTATATATATATATTTTTTTAATTTTAAATTCCAGTGTAACTAACATACAGAGCTGTATGTGTTTCAGGTGTACAACATAGTGATTCAACAGTTCCATACAACACGCTGTGTTCATCACTTTTTTTTTTTGTATTGGAGCAAACTTTACATGAAGTGAAATGCATAAAGTGAAATTAAGTGTATAATTTGATAAGCTTAATAAATCAACACACGCTTGTCCCATTTGTATCAAGGCAGAGACCACTCTTAACATCCAAGAAAGTTGCTTGATGTTTCTGTTATCAATTCTACCCCCTGTAGGCAACCTTTGTTTTGATTTCTAGTGTCATAGACAAATTTTGCTTGCTTTTGGACTCCAAACAGAAGGGAATCCTAGAGTGTATCCTCATTTCTTCCAGATCCTCTCGACTAGCATGATTTTGAGATTCATCCGTGTTGTTACATGCACACCAGGAGAGGATTATTTATTAGCTGTGTGTAAGTCCACCTTGATATGAATATCCCATGATTTATTTATTATTTTTACATTGATGACTATTTGGTTTGTTTCCAGTTTTTGATATGATGAATTAAGCTGCTATGAAAAAAGTCTCATAGAAGTCTTTTGGGGGACACGTTTTCATTTCTGTTGGGAAAATACTTAGCAGTGAAATTGATGAATATGTCTAACTTTCTAAGAACCTGCAAAATAGTTTTTCAAACTGGTTGTGCCATTTTTTTTTTAATTTTATTTTTTAAAATTTACATCCAAATTAGTGAGCATATAGTGAAACAATGATTTCAGGAGTAGATACCTTAATGCCCCTTACCCATTTAGCCCATCCCCCCTTCCACAACCCCTCTGGTAACCCTCAGTTTGTTCTCCATATTTATGAGTCTCTTCTGTTTTGTCCCCCTCCCTGTTTTTTTATTATTTTTGTTTCCCTTCTCTTATGTCCATCTGTTCTGTGTCTTAAAGTCCTCACATGAATGAAGTCGTATGATATTTGTCTTTCTCTGACTGACTAATTTCACTTAGCATAATACCCTCCAGTTCCATCCATGTAGTTGCAAATGGCAAGATTTCATTCTTTTTAATTGCCGAGTAATACTCCGTTGTATATATATACCACATTTCTTTATCCATTCAGCCATCGACGGACATTTGAGCTCTTTCCATACTTTGGCTATTGTTGATAGTGCTGCTATAAACATTGGGATGCATGTGTCCCTTCGGAAACAGCACACCTGTGTCCCGTGGATAAATGCCTAGTAGTATAATTGCTGGGTGTAGGGTTGTTCTATTTTTAGTTTTTTGAGGGACCTCCATACTGTTTTCCAGAGTGGCTGCACCAGCTTGCATTGCCACCAACAATGCAAACGAGATCCTCTTACTTCACATCCTCATCAACATCTGTTGTTGCCTGAGTTGTTAATGTTAGCCATTCTGACAGGTGTCAGGTGGTATCTCATTGTGGTTTTGATTTGTATTTCCCTGATGATGAGTGATGTTGAGCATTTTTTCATGTGTCAGTTGGCCATCTGGATGTCTTCTTTGGAGAAGTGTCTATTCATGTCTTTTCCCATTTCTTCACTGGATTATTTGTTTTTTGGGTGTTGAGTTTGAGAAGTTCTTTATAGATTTTGGATCCTAACCCTTTATCTGATATGTCATTTGCAAATATCTTCTCCCATTCTGTCGATTGACTTTTAGTTTTGCTGATTGTTTCCTTCACTGTGCAGAAGCTTTTTATTTTGATGAGGTCCCAGGAGTTCATTTTTGCTTTTGTTTCCCTTGCCTCTGGAGATGTGTTGAGTAAGAAGTTGCTGCAGCCAAGATCAAAGGTTTTTGCCTGCTTTTTCCTCGAGGATTTTGATGTCTTCGTGTCTTACATTGAGGTCTTTCATCCATTTTGAGTTTATTTTTGTGTCTGGTGTAAGAAAATGGTCCAGGTTCATTCTTCTGCATGCCACTGTCCAGTTTTCCCAGCACCACTTGCTGAAGAGACTGTCTTTATTCCATTAGATATTCTTTCCTGCTTTGTCAAAGATTAGTTGGCCATAGCTTTGTGGGTCCATTTCTGGGTTCTCTATTCTGTTTCATTGATCTGTCTGTTCTTGTGCCTGTACCATACTGTCTTGATGATTCAGCTTTGTAGTATAGCTTGAAGTCTCGGATGGTGATGCCTCCTGCTTTGGTTTTCTTTTTCAAGATTGCTTTGGCTATTCAGGGTCTTTTCTGGTTCCATACCATTTTTGTGCAACTATCTATGAGATTTCCAGTTCTTCCAGACCCTGACCAATATTTTGTCTTTTTTAATATAGCTGTTCTAGTGGATGTGAAATGTATCATATGCTGGCTTTAGTTCACCTGATAATGAATGATATTGAGAATACTTCATGTATTTATTGGCTATTCATGTACTTTTATGACTGCTTTTTGCCCATATTTGTTGGGAAAAAGGTATTCTTTGCCCCTTCTATTGATGTGTTGGTGTTCTTTTATTTTCTGGGTACAAGCTCTTTATTAAATATTTGTATTTCAAATATATTGTTTCATTTTATGACTAGTCTTTTTAACTTTTTAATAGTGTCTTTCGATGAATAGAGATTTTTATTTTGCATTAAGTTCAACTTTCCAGTATTTTATTTTATGCTCAATTTTCATGTCCTCTCTAAGAAAACCTTGCCCACTGCAAGGTCATTAAGATACTCTTTGATGTTTTCTTTTAGATATTTTATACTTTCAGCTTTTACATTTCTATAATACACTCCAAATTAATTTTTGTGTGCTGTCTGATAAAAATGCCAAATTTATTTTTTTAGTGAATCACTTTAATTTAGTTTTTACAGAGCAATTAAAAACCTGTATTTTTCTCATTGAATTGATTTTAGTGCCTTTGTTAAAAAATCAACTGACATATACTCCAGGGACTAATATTAAGTTCTACATTTTGTTTCACTGGTGTTTTTGTTTATTTCTACACCAACACCATAGTCTTTTGATAACTAGCTTGATAGCAAGTCTTGAAATCAGACACCACGAATCCTTCAATAACATTCTTGTTCAAAATTCCTTTTGCTATTCCAAATCTTTGGCTTTTTCATATAAATGTGTATAATTAACCTGTCAATTTTTATGAAAAAGGCAGTTGGCATTTGAGTTGGATTGCATTAAATTTATAGATCAATTTGGGGGCAATTCACACTTTGAAAATGTGTCAGCAAATGCTTTTTGTAAAGAACTAAAGAGTAAATATTTTAGGCTTTGTGAGTGGGCCATACTGTTGCAGCATCTGTTGTAAGAAATCAACTCTGCCATTGTGGGATGAAGGTAGTCAAAGAAAATACACAAATAAATGGCCATGGTTGTGCTTAAACACAATTTTACCAAAATTGGGCTGGGGAGCCTGTGGGCTGTGGTTTGCCTTGCATTTAAAAAATTGAGTCTCCTGAATCTATGGACATAGTACGTCTCACCATTTATTTAGGTATTATTTACTTATTCACTGCAGAGACTTGTGGCTTTCATTAAGGTCTTGCCTCTCTTTTTTAATTTATTCCTTGTCTCCTTATTTCTGATGTTATGGAAGTGGGATATTAAGATTCCATTTTCCAATATTTGCTGCTGCGCTAGAGAAATACAATTGATCTTAGTATATTGAGCTCATATCCTGAGAACTTGCTAAATACACTGAATTTAGCAATTATTTTGAAGATACCATATGATAATCCATGAAAATAACTGTGTTGTCTGTGGAGAAAGATACTTTCATGTTTCCTTTCCTATCGTTACACGATTGATCATCTCTTTCCCTCCCATTGCACTGGCTGTGATTTCTAATAATAAATACATCCCAGCATTGTTCTTGACAGTAGGGGGGAAAGACCTGATGTTTTATCATTAATTTTAATTTTAGCACTAGGTGTATGTAAATGCACTTCATCATATTGAAGTTTACTTCTATTCTTGGATTGCTGAGAATAATTATAAGATATTGAATAATGTCAACATTTTTCCTATATCTATTGAGATGTTCATATGAAATTTATCTTTTATTCTATTAATATGGTGAAATGCAGTTATATTTAAGTCATTTTATTAAGGTACAAATGATATATAATACACCACACATATTAAATTGGGCAGTTTTGCTACATTTTGATATATGAATACACCTGTGAAACCATCACCACAATCAAGATAATGAACATGTCCAACACAGCCACTTATTTAAATTTTCTCTCTTAGCAATGTTCTACAGCTTTCAGTGCTATAGGTCTTAAACATCTTCTGTCAGACTTATAGCTGAGTGTTTCACATCTTCCTTGTTATTTTAAGTGATTTTCATTTCTGTTATAATCCTTATGTCTAGTACTATATGAAAATACATGTGATAATGTTTACATTCATCTTATATTCTGTAAACTTGCTAAACTCATATATTAGTTCTACAAGCATTTTTGTAGATTCTCTAAGTTTTTATGTAGATTATTAGGTCACCTGAATAAGAACTGTTTGACTTTGTCCTTTCCAATCTGCATGCCTTTTCTTTTCACTGCCTGCAACGCACTGGCTGGAGCTTCTAATGTTAAATAGAAGTGGTGAGAGAGGACATCCTTGCTTCATTTCTGATCTTCGAAGAAAGACTTTTGGTATTTCACCACCTGAGTGTAATGTCAACTGTAGGTGTTTTGTGGATGAAGAACTAACCTATTTTTCTCAATTTAATTAGTTAATGTTTTAATCAGAAGTAATATTGGCTCTTTAAATAACTTTTTAGGATCTGTTGAGATGATTATATGGTTATTCCTATTTGGCTATTAATGTGGTGATTTGCACTGATTGCTTTTCAAATGTAGAATCAAATTTGCCTTCCTGGGACAAATCTGACACAGTTATGACATGGTAAGCTTTTTATATATTATTGAATTACATGTGCTAAAATTCCATTTGTTTGATTCCTTGTTTATAAGTGACTTTTTTTTTAAATTTTTTCAACGTTTTTTATTTTATTTTTGGGACAGAGAGAGACAGAGCATGAACGGGGGAGGGGCAGAGAAAGAGGGAGACACAGAATCGGAAACAGGCTCCAGGCTCCGAGCCATCAGCCCAGAGCCCGACGCGGGGCTCGAACTCACGGACCGCGAGATCGTGACCTGGCTGAAGTCGGAGCTTAACCGACTGCGCCACCCAGGCGCCCCTATAAGTGACTTTTTAAAAATAGATTTGCTTTCTTGTAATGTCTTTGGATTTGTACCAGATTAATCTTGGATCATGGAATGAATTAGGAATAATTCTCTCTTCTCCAATATTCTAAAATAGTTGTGAAGAATTTGTATTATTTTCTCCTGAAAAACATTTCTTTTTAATTTCACCAATAAAGTCATCTGTGCTTGCAGATTTCTCTGTGGAAAGGTTTTTAACTACAAGTTTGATAATTTTTATATATCTAAGGCGGTACAGATTATTTATATATTGTAGTAAGAGCTCTGGTAGTTTGTGTCTTTGAAGGAATGAATTTATCCATTTTCATCTAAGTTGTCTAAAATATTGGCCTAGAATTGTTCATAATATTCTCTTATTATCCTTTTAATCCGTGGGATCTGTAATGATGCCACTTCTATTACAGATAATATTGTTAATTTTTGTCAAATCCTTTTTATCCCTGATCAGACTGACTGGAGGCCAGTCGACTGTATTGATCCTCTCAACAACGCCCCTTTGATTCTGTCAATTTTCTCCTTTTATTTTTTTTTATTTCAACTATTTTCCTTTTATAATTACTGTTTCCTTTCTTCTGCTTACTTTTGGTTTTATTTGCTCAATTTCCCCTCTTGATTCTAAAGTTAGAAGCTGATATCACTGATAAAAACTTATTCTTTCCTTACATGGGCATTGAGAATTATAGTTTCTCTCCCTCATTCCAATTTTTTTATATGGTATACTTTTATTTTCACTTGGTTTAAAAACAAGCTATCTTTTTTTTTTTTTAATTTGACCCATGGGTTATCTAGAAGTATGTGCTTTGGTTTTCAAATATTTGGGAATAATTCCTAATCTAATTTCAGTGTGGGCTGTAAAAATTTCTTTACTAATCCAAATTTTTTGAAATTTATTGCGACTGGTTTTATGACACAGAATATGGTTTATGTTGGTAAATATTTTATGTGCACGTGAAAAAAGCGAGTGTGTATCCTGCTGTTGTGTGCATTGTTCTATTAATTGTCTATTAGGCCAACTTGATTATCTTCACATGCTTTCTGGGTTTGTTGTTGTTGTTGTTGTTGTCGTCGTTGTAATTATTGGAGACACAAGGGCTTAAATCTCAGACTCCAATTATGGATTTGTCTATTTTTCCTTGTACTTTTCTCATTTTCTGCTTCTTATATTTGGATTACTGGTGTTAATGTATACATATTCAGGATTGTTATGTCCTCTTGATATGACTCCATTATAATCATAAAACTGTGTTTATTATTACTCATATGTTTTGCTCTGAAATCTACTTCGCCTGATGTTATTTAATATAGCCTTTCCAGTAGTATTTGGAACAAAATTGGGCCAGAGTATCTTATTTGGTACTTTATATTAACCATTGGTATCTTTATATTTAAAATAGTTTTCTTGTAGACACCTCATTAGTCAGGTCTTGCTTTCTGTATCTAGTTTGACAGTCTCCTCCATTAATTATGATGTATAGACCAAGTAATTTAACACAATAATTTATATAGCTAGCTGAATTTAAATCTTGCATCATGGTATTTGCTTTTTATTTGATCTATTGTCCTTTTTTTACTTCTTAATTTTTTTCTGTTATTTTGGAATGAATATTAATTATGATTTAATTTTTTCTCCTTTTCTGGCTTAGTAGCTATGACTATAATTTGTTTTATTTTAGTGTTTGCTCTAGGGTTTATATTGTACATCTTTAATTTATCATAGTCAACCTTAAAGTGATCTTTTGCCACTTCACACATAATAGGAAAATGATAGAATATTTAAAATTCTCCTCTCCTAAAACTTGTGTTTTCTTAATCATACATTGTACTTATTCATGTATTACCAACTCAATAATTTATAATTATTGCTTTTCAGACCCACATTACAACAAATGAAACATGTTCTTAAAGTAGAACAAGAATGATACCAAATGGAAATATGAATCTACACACAAAAAGAATATGAATCTACACACACTGGCCAAGAAGAGGCTCTTGGGAAGGCTGGCCAGGTTTGCAACATCTCTTTGAAAGCTCTTTGCTTATAAGGGCTTGTTTGCAAACAAACAAAAAGATTAAAAGTCATGAAAATAGTGAATAAAATGATAAATAGAAGAAGAAATTTTCCTCACTTGTAGATTTTTTTTTTAATTTTTTTAATGTTTGTTTATTTTTTAGAGAGAGAGAGAGACAGCATGAGCAGGGGAGGGGCAGAGAAAGGGAGACACAGAATCTGAAGCAGGTTCCAGTCTCTGAGCTGTCAGCACGGAGCCCAATTTGTGGCTTGAATTCATAAACCATGAGATCATGGTCTGAGCCAAGTCGGAAGCTTAACTGACTCAGTCACCCAGGTGTCCCTCCTCACTTTTAGATATCTTTAAAAGACCATGGACAGTTTCAAAGAAAACAACAACTATACGTGAAAACAATTACACATTTACAATAATATGGGTAAGTGGAAATATTCCAATTTAAGGCAAGCACACTATATGTAAAGTAGCATTATATTATTCAAATACTGACCACAAAAAATTAAAGATTCATATTGTAAATTCTAGAACAATCAGAAACATAAAAATACAGGAATATAACTAAAGAAAAAAGAAACAGAAGAACAATATGCAGATAGGTACATAGGAAACATTCATCAAGAAGGAATATTTAAAGGGGGCATAATGATAATTACTTTAAGGGTCAATAATATAAATAATGCAAATAGAAATCAGATTGTGTATATTTAAAAAAAGCAAACACTTGATATATCTTAACTGCAAAAGGACATATATATTACATGGGATTAAGTGGGATATTTATACTCATAAAGAAATTAATACTCGAGAAGACATAATAATTTTAAATGGATATGCACCTAATAACAGAGCTTCAAAATGTGTAAAGCCAAAACTAATAGAATGGAAAGGAAAAAAAAACTATATTTATTGTTAGTTATCAACATTTAGTTCACAGTAACTAATAGAAAAATTTGACAAAAAAACCTGTAAAAATATAGAAGACTTGAGCAACACTATTGATGAAATTGATATAATTGATGTCCTATCAGTAGCTCAAGATAAATTATTAAATGGACACAGATATTGGCAATTATAGACATATTTTGGATGACAAGTCTCAACAACTTTAAAATATTTGAAAACATAAATCATATATGTTTTGAACAAAACAGAATTAAAGTAGAAATCAGTAACAGAAAAATATCTGGAAAACCCCCGAATATTTGGAAATTAAGCAATTCACTTCTGAATAAATGCATTTTTGGAGAAAGTACACACATTATATCTAATTGGATCATAGAATTAAATGTAAGAACTGAAACTATAAAATTTATAAACATTATCTTCGGAAAAATCTTCGCAAACCTACATAGAGTAATATTAATTCATGCAGAGAGAAGACTAACCATAAAAGAAAAAAAACTGATAAATTGGACTTTGTTGAACTTAAAACTATTAAAAGACAAGTCACAGACTGGAAGAAGATAGTGGCAAAACATATATCTGATAAAGGACTCCTATCCAGAATATATAAAGAACACTTATAAATCAATAAGAAAGAAAAAATATATTTAAAAAGCCGAAGATTTGAACAGACATTTCTCAAAAAAATAAAATAAAATAAAATGACCAATAAACACATGAAAAGATGACCAGAATCTTTAGGAACATGCAAATTAAACCCACAATAAGATACCACTACATACCTATTGGAATAGCTAAAATAAAAAAGCCTGATCACATCAAGATTGTAGAGCAGTAAGAAACATTTTATAGTGCTTATAGGAATCCAGAATGTATAAATCACTTTGGAAACACTTTGATGGTCCCTTATAAAGTTATACATATTGCTCTAGGATTCAACCATCCCATTCTTAGTCGTTTACCCCAAGAAATGAAACATATGTTTACATAAAGACTTGGGGTCTAATTTTCATAGGAGCTTTATTCACAGTAGGCGGAAAGTGGAAACAACCCAAATGGCCATCATCTGGGGAATGAATATACAAATCATGGTACGCACATACGATAAAACACTATTCAGCAATAAAAAAAGACACTAGCTGTTGATGCTGTCAACTGAGTGGATGCATCTTGAAAGCATTATGCTAAGAGAAAGAAGCCAGAGACAAGAGATTATACAGTCAATGATTCTATTCAATGAAATTCTAGAAAATGTAAAACTATAGTGACAGAAAGTAGATATGTTTGCAAGTGCCAGAGGGTGGGAGTAGCACAGTGATTCCAAAGGGGCCCAGGTTACCTTTTGGGGTGATGGAAATACTCTATGCCGTTACTCTGGTGTTGGCTACTTGATTATATGCATTTGTCCAAACACATTCCCTTGTATTGTTAAGATTGGTGAATTTTATAATATATAAATAATGCTGTTTAAACATCAATAATGCTGTTTAAAAACAATACAGCTCCAAAACTATAGACGACATATCCCAAACAATACAAAGGATACAGAAAAGAGAATTTCTGTGGAGTAGAGCCAAAACCTGGATCATCTCTCCAGAGATTAGTGATTTAGAATGGCCTCAAGAAGTACCTATTTTAAAGGGATGTGCGTATTAATAAAGGGATGTGCGTATTCATAAAAGATCTCTATTTGATATTCACATAAGGGTGTGTGTGGCGGGGGGGGGGGGGGTGCTTGCGTGTGTGTATGTTTGCGTGTGTGCCTATGCGGATGTTTGAGAGTGTGGGACCATTGATGGAGACTGAGATACCAAGGGAGCCAACGGAGAGATGAACTGGACCCCTGCCCTAGAAGGAACAGTGCCAAGAGGCTGGCCAAGAAGAGGCTCTTGGGAAGGCTGGCCAGGTTTGCAACATCTCTTTGAAAGCTCTTTGCTTATAAGTGCTTGTTTGCAAACATTAATCCATCTCTCCAGGTAGCATTCCCTATGTGTAAGTACCTTTCCTCAGCAAGGAAGGAGGTGCAGGTTTGCTGCTAATATGCAAAGTATTTCATTTAGTAAAGTCTTTCAGTAGGCTCATTTGAAGCTCTCCTACTGCTATGTTAATAGATTGGATCTATATGTTGTTTCCTAACAGTTGCTGTTTGCACTAAACACAATCAAATGGCAACATACCTCTAAAGTAAACAAAGAAGGTTTTATTTATTCTGTTGGGGTTTTCTCCAAACAAAATTAATCTGACCACTATTTCTTGGGTCAAGTTATTTTCTCCCAAACTGCTTGGAGGCTTTCTGAGAATATCTGAGGTCCTTGTTTTCCCTCGAAGCAGGCAGGAAATTATCATTGGAGGGACAATAACACAGACAGGACTTTGTCTCCATGCTTTGCCTTATAGCAGTCACCCTTGCTCCATCATTCAGTCGGTCCCTTCCCTTCCTTGCTCCTGAAAACAATGGGTCACCCTTACTGTACTTCAAAACCCTGGATCTGGAGGATAAACAGAAGTGGGGAAGGTGTGGTAATGAAATTATAGAGCTTGTTTGGGGAATGTTTGTTGATTTTCCCAGTGAACTGTTACCTGCTCAGCTGGGTTCGTTTGCCGGATCCTTCACAGAGGAAAGAGGTGCGAGGGTTTAAGAATTGTTGAAAGCAGTTGATAGAAACTGACTGATGATAGTCTGCTAGTCTGATTCTTTTCCATTCCACACAGGAAAACAGGATGCAGAAAGGGCTCTGCGTGGCAACCTAGTGTTTGTATGTATTTGCCTGTCATTTTATTTCTATTTCCCACAAATACTTGCTGATTTCTCCAGGTGAGACTATGTTCTCCATCAACATCTATTCTTGTCCACCAACAAAGTGAGCAACTGAACAACAAAAGCAAAAACATCCCTTCATAGTAAGCAAGTGTGAATTGGTCTTTTAACTTATGGACCAATGTATTTCACATGTAGTTGAATCGCGTTGACTGCATCAGAGAGGATTTGAGTGGGATATGCTGAGATTTATACTAAGTGACAGCATTCATCTGAATGTGCCTAATTACCTTCACATAGCTATTTTATTCAGCCACTTTCATGTCCCCATTGATGTGCATGCAAAATAATAATAAATAATAAAAACAAAATCACAACCTTTATCATGGTATAAACATGATTAACATGAATATTTATTTCTCTTCAAAAACCTAGTCGGTCTTACATGTCAGGTGGGGGGTTCTTGCTCTATTCAAACTCAGAATGTCATTTGAAATCTCCTAAAAGTCTCCAGGCTAAGCTATCAGTATTTGGGAGAATAAAAAATTACCTGATGGTGCAATCATAGGATGGATGTGGGAAACAAAAGCAGAAGGGAAATGGCAAATAAAATGAAATTTCTGTATAACCTGCAGCCCATTGACAAATACTTGAGGCCAATACAGAGTATAACATTTCTCCAGGAAATCCCGATTGTCTTAATGTTAATCCTTTGCTAGAGGGGAAAACAACCTTAGCTTGACAATAGGTAGACCTCCAGTATCCTGTCAGTCTTCTTTAGCATATGGAAATACCTTTGAAACTTCCTGTTGACTTTACCTCCCCAGCTCCCAAATACATAATCAGTATCCCCTCATGGTCCCCAGCGCAGCTTTTCGTGCCCCCGGGTCCTGTTCCCGTGCTTTAATAAAATCACTTTTTTGCAGCGAAGACATCTCAAGAATTCTTCCTTGGCCGTTGGCTCCGGACCATCACCACTCTAAAACTCCATCAGGATTACTGAATTTTATAGTAGTGAGGGGCCATCAAGAACAAGTCAACCCCAGGAAACTGAGATTTACAGAACTCGCATGGATTTGCCCTTGAACATGTAGCTTGTGTCAGACAGAGCTGGGATAAAATTCTCTAGAACTTTTAGTCTCAGTGTGGCACTAACAGTGCAGGAAAATGTGGCAATAAAAACACTGGCTATGTGTATTGATAAAATGGAAATGTGTGTGTGTGTGTATGTGTGTGTGTGTGTGTGTGTGTGTATACTATACCTATATAGTAGATGGAAAAGAATTCCCTACTATAGGTAGTCAGAGAGGTTTGTGACAAGCAACCTGTTTCCAACTCAACCACAGATGCCTCACACACTCATCAGTAGGGAAGAAGACCAAGTCAGACTAAGCCACAACATGATTTACCTCTGATCATTCCACCCCAAATTCTGTCTTGTGGTTCCAATTGATAAGGGGGCATGAGGCGAGCTGAAGGCAAAGTATGAGCTAGCACTGCCCTCCACCCCCAGGTGGGATATGTGTGATGTTCCTCGGACACTGCTGGCTGCCCAAGAACAAAGGAAAGGAAAGGAAACAAATGGTCAATTGATAGAGATCACAGTCATCCGGACAAGGGTCTCCACCAGTTTGTAAATATCTTCGTAAATTACAAGAAAAAGGCAATGTTATCAGTAGCCTAATCTCCAAAAACCCGTAGACTCAAGTTTTCTGGAGCCCTTAGTATCACCCTCCCCTCCATAGGTGTGGGAACAAAGGCAAGAAGGAAAGAGCAGGCAAAATTAAATTTCTTTATAACCTGCATCCCATTGACAAATACTTGAGGCAAAGACGAGTAGAAAGTTTCTCCAGGAACCCCCTACCATCCTAATGTTAATGTCTTACTAGAGTAAAAACAACCTTAGCTTGACAATAGCAAGGCCTCCGTTATCTTAAAAAGTTCTGTTTAGCACATCAAAGTCCTTCTGGAGGCCTCCCTTTTGTCTTTACCTCCCCAACTCCCATAGTATATAACCAGTCACTCCTCACCACCCCTGTGCAGCTCTTCCTGCCCTGGGGTCCTGTCCCCACGTAATCACCTTTTTGCACGCAAAGATGTCTTCAGGAATTCTTTCTTGGCCATCAGCTCTGAACTCCACCATCATACCCAAACCTCATCACAATGGCTTTTCATCTTCCCAGTCTTCTGTCATCATGTCACAATCTATGGAATTCAAAAGAATCTGGTTCCAGATTCAACAAATGCTGCTGGCACACATAGAACATAAGCTGCCTCTTGCAAGGTGCGGGCTGGACAGCCCTGAGCCAACCAGAGATTACCCGTGCCCTTGTGTTGCTTACAGTCAGACTCAAAAGAGTCCTGGGTGACTTTTAAGTAAGTTTTTAACTTTTACCTTTTAAGTAAGTTTTCCAAAGATGTTGCTTGAAGAAGCCCACGGGCTCAGGCAGCTCAGGGGTATGAATCTTGAGAGCCATGACATCTGTATTGGTCTGGCTGGGGTTGCCTAACAGAATACCCTCGATTGTGTGGCTTTAACACAGAAATGCATTTCCCATAGCCCGAGACCAAGGTGCCAGCATCGTCGGTTTCCAATGAAGGCTCTCTTCCTGGCTTGCAGACAGCTTGTAGACAGCTACCCCAATGGCCTTTCTTGGGTACACATGCACAGAGCGAATGAGAAGAGTGAGCAAGACTCTTCTTATAGAAGTACTACTCCTACCAAACCCTACCCTCAGGACCTCTTCGAATTCCCTAATTACCTCCCAAAGGCCCCATCTCCAAAACCCATCACATTGGGGGTTAGCAATTCAAATATAAGTGGGGGGAAGGGAGCATAATTCGGTCCACTGGAGCATATTTCGTACCTCTACTCATTGTCCCATTGACCCTCATTGTCTTAGAATCTGGGGATCCTCTTGCTGGTGCTTCAACCTGTGACAGAATTAGAATCTCAGACAACTTAAACCTGCTCCCTGAGAGGATGGATTTTTTTTTTTAATGTTTATTTATTTTTGAAGGAGAGAGAGACAGAGCGTGAGCAGGGGAGGGGCAGAGAGGGAGGGAGACAGAATCCCAAGTAGACTTTAGGCTCTGAGCTGTCAGCACAGAGCCCAATGTGGGGCTCGAACTCACAGGCCGTGAGATCATGACCTGAGCCGAAGTCAGACGCTCAACCGACTGAGCCACCCAGGTGCCCCTAAATGCCTTTTTTTAATGAAATAATAACTATCTTAAAAAATAGTCATGAATCATTTAGCTTAGGGTAGAAGTAACTATTAGACGACATTAATGGCTCCCCCACCACCGATGTGACGTCTTCATTTGAGAATTCTAAACAGTGAATCTTCTAAAGATATGGGTGGGGAGAACTGTGAACTCCAAGAGCATTTTGCATTTCACAGAAACATCTAAAATCTCTGCAAATGTATTCTCCCTTTCATATGTTCTGAATCAGTCCAGAGTAAATACATTCAAAATAAAAAGGGGAATTATACCTTGCTATTTTATAGCTGTCACCCAGGCCTTTCCCTGTCTTGAAAATAGCAGTTAAAATCTTTTTCTCAGAATTGAATCTTTGCATGTTTCGTGCAACTTCACACACACACAGTATAAAGATATTCTGAGTGTTTAGGTACAAGAGTTGGCAGAGTGATGTAAGCATTTTTGACCATTACACATTTCAGATTTTTCTCTTCCATTACCTTGGACTTTTTGAGGTATAGTTGATATAAAAAAGCGAAACCCAAAAACCCTGGACACATTTAATTTACATAACCCGGTGAGTGCAGAGATACGTATACACCCATGGAACTATCACAACAATCAAGGTGATAAACATTCATCACCCCCAAAAGTCTTCCCCTCCACTTTCATAGTGTCTCTGTGTGTGTAAGAATACGTAACATGAGACCTACCTCCTTAACAAATATTTAAGTGTACTATATTGGATTATCAGTCATAGGCACTGCGTTCTACAGAAGATAGCTAATACTGGTTCATCTTGTGTAACGGAAACTTGTCTAGAGTATTGTAAAACACATTCTTACTTGTAGATAAAAACGAACAAAAGTCTTGGATTCTTTATATTGAGACATTACATATTGTGAGGCAAAAAGAGACTATGTTACCGGTCTCCAAGCTCTTTCTGGCTCAAGACCTGTATTCATGCTGGCACTTGACCCTTCACTCTGACTTTTTATCCTGCCCCCTAATCCCAATCATATAGTTTATTTAGGTCAGTGCCACCTCTGTATTCTCTATTATCTCACTCAGAGAGCAGTTTTCGCAATTTGGTGTTTCCTTTTGGCCGATTCCGATATAAAATCTTTATTCCCTTTGCACCGTAAGCATTACTTTTGGCACATAGCAGGTGCTCAAACGTTTATTTGCTAGATTTATGAATTCACTGCATTGATAGGCAATCGGGACAGATGCATAGGGCATGGGTTAGGAGACTTATATGCATTTTTGCTTAGTTTTGTGGATTTTTCTCCCCCAGAAATGGAATGCATGAAAGTATGTTAATCTTTCTCACTAAGAACACCTGACAGGATGTCACATTTCAGTATACTTGATAGGTCATGTTTAGTAAAATTAATTTGTTTTTTAATCAGATTTTGATTCTTGCATACCTGCCAGTGTTTATGAGAGAGAGAGAGAGAGAAAGAGAGAGAGAGAGAGAGAGAGAGAAGCCAATGGACCTGATATTCCTAGGAGTGTTTTTTTTTCTTACATGGGTCTCTATAAAAGGAAATAAATAAATAAAAGGAAGAGATGTGGGTGATTACTGGCTCTTGCAATATGATTTTTCAGGTAACCACCATATAAGAGAGTCAAGGAAATGTTGAACTCTTCCCAATTCCAAAGACAACAGCTAAATTCAATTGCAAGCCAAACCCTTTGATACAAATGGAAAATATTCTTAAGCATACTGGTTCAAAGTTCAGCTTAATTTGCTTCTCGTCCTTACCAAATTATCCTACCCTATTGGATTCAAGCATATAGAAGTGACACAATCTCACCTCAAAGAAAAAAATGAAAGGAATAAAGTGGAATAAAACCGATTCCAAATAATATCATGTGGTTTTACAGATAAGCACTTGAGCCCTAGAAGGTAGGCAATTATTTCTAGGGAACAAGAAATGTTGTCGATGCCCTTTACAATTAGGATGAACGTATCCCAGTTTGCCTGGCCTGGTGAAATTCTTAATACTGCCTCTTTTCACTTTCAAAAATGTTCTAGTTCAGACAGTAAATTATATGACCACCTTATTTATGATTTAAGAACATCTGCAACTTGGAAATCTAGGAATTCCAAAATGTGTCTAACTAAACAGCAAAACATACCTTCTAGTATTGGTTTTGCCATTTTAAAACATATTCTGGAAGATAACTGTCCTGAAATAACTGTTCAGAATAACAACTTGAATTCTTATTCCCCATACAGGACTGGATGTGGCAAATTCTTTCTGATAATGCATCCTGTGGTGATCATGCTTTGAGAATGTGTGTCAAGTCAAATGCAGGGCGTTGAAACACTGATAAGTCACAGGATAACTATGGAAAACACCCTCGACATTTAGAATTTCTGTTTTTAAGTTTAAAAAATGTTTATCTGTTTTTGAAAGAGAGAGCAGGGGAGGGGCAGAGACAGGGGGACAGAGAATCTGAAGATGGGTCTGTGCTGACAGCCGAAAGCCTGATGTGGGGCTCAAACTCATGACCCATGAGATCGTGACCTGAGCCGAAGTCTGAAGCTTAACCAGCTGAGCCCCCCAGGCACCGGACACTTGGAATTTCTGCTCAGTGGACCCGGATTCTGGTCTAGGCTCCACCGTAAACTACCTCTGTGGCCATGGGCCATTCATTTCACTTTTCTAAACACGGATTTCCTGATACGTAAAAAGGGACTAAAACTATTTTCCCTTCCCATTGCACAGAATTAACAGCATCTACTAAGAAAATGCATCGTGCGATTGCCAGCATTCTACTTCATTTAAGGAAGATTTGCACGGAACCTTGCCTGGGAGAATAGACAACTGTGAGGCTCATGAGGGTCAGAATATGACTGGGCTTCCAGAGGTCCTGGCTTACAGGTGACTTACTTGGGCAACTTACTCAATCTGCTTAATTCTAAGTTTGTTCACCCGCAAAATGGGTAGAACCATATTAACCTTAGGTTCTTTTTTTGCGAGGTCATGCGAAACGTCTCACAAATAAATATTAGCTTTGTGCTTCCGAGCCGGTTTCTGTGAAGATAGATGATTTCTTGCAATACAAAGCAGGCAGTAGAACCCCTAGCACTTCTAGAAGCCTGAAATGTGTCTCTACATAGAGGAGACCCAACAAAGTGGTGGGGGTGGGGGTGGGGGCGAATCCAAACTGTTTTGGAAGCCAAGGAGTGCCAACCTCCATAGACTCCATGTGGTAGTAGTTTGGGTTCCTTCACTTCTTCTCTATTTGATAATTGCCTATATATCCAATGGTACCAAATATTCAGTTTGCAGTGTGTTTGACTGTGAAGAGAATTTGATATGAAATAGTCACCGAAATGGAGACAGGAGAGTGTTAGTGATTACAGAGCTTCACTGGCTAGATTGAAGCAGATGGAGAGAGACCCAGGGTCTGATTTTCAGAGATTTAGAGTGATTAGGAGAAACATAAAGTAACAGGTGGATTTTCAGCCACATGATATTCAAAAGTTGTCACTGTGGTAGAGATTGATAACTGCAGTTGGAAACCCTAATAAAACTCAACCACAGTTACCTGGTTTAGCCTGTTTCTTGCCTTCAAGCACAGAAGCCTCACGTTTTTCATGGGCAAGAAGTGATTGCAGACATTCACACATTTCAGAGTAAGGTTAATTACATTTTTTTAATGTTATTTTTTATTGAGAGACAGAGAGACACAGAGCGTGAGCAGAGGAGGGGTAGAGAGAGCGGGAGACGTAGAATTTGAAGTAGGCTCCAGGCTCTGAGCTGTCAGCACAGAGCCCGACGCGGGGCTCAAACCCACAAACTGCGAGATCATGACCTGAGCTGAAGTCGGTTGCTTAACCGACTGAGCCACCCAGGCACCCCAGAGTAAGGTTAATTTTAAAATCAAGGAGAGGAGAAGCAAAATATGAAGACTTGTTGCTCCACTGAAATTTTTATGAATATAACTTGTTTTGTAGCTTTTTAAATTTTTTTTCTTCCAGTTCTTCATTAAACAAGATTTAAAATATTTTGTGTATTATTTGTTAAACATTGGATCTTTTATCACTTACTTTTTATGATCTGGGACTGGAAAGGAGAAAGATATTATAGTTAAAGGGGGAAATAATTCATTTTTTACCTCTCTGGATTGAGAACTGTTATGAATGTATACCTAAATTGACATTTATTAATCAACATTGGCAAATTTTTATAGAGGTGCTTTCACTATTTGCCTTCTTGAGTATTAACTATTACTGATATATTCCCTGAGATGGACATAAAGATGAGAGCAAACTCATCCTGACAAAAAAAATAATTAGGGGGGGGGGGTGGAAATCAGCATAAAACCTTATAAATTGTAAAAAGATTACTAGTAATCAAAATGTCTGACTTTCTCTTTATGCAAATATTATTGAAATTCATGCATATGCAAATAAAGATGCTTCTTCATGACAGAGATTAAAGACATACAGTGCAGTCATTAGTATTCTTTGTATACATTCAAATACAGCAAGATTGATATGCAAGCAAAATGAATTACAATCAGGAATAACACTCTATTATTATCATATCACTCAAAACCCATACCCAAGTACCAAATAGGCAATATAGCATTCAGGGCAATGTGGAATGTGGTAAGGCATTCACAAGGGACACAGATACTTCTCTTCTAGTAAGATGATTTTTATTACTCATGATTTAAAATCTATAGGCAACAAACAAAATAAAACACAATGGAAATTATAAGTATTTATAATTATATTGTATAATTATTTACAAAACAAAAACAGTCTTGCATATATTGCAGACCTTGGGCAAGGCTGTTCTTTTTAGGTCTTAGATCCTGAAAATCCATGCTAAACTTTTTACAGAAATTTTTGTTTCAGGAGAAAACTGTAAGTGGTTCCGTCTAGTGTTTTACAAGGAAAAAAACATTCCTACAAAATCCAAATTAGATATTGAATTTGGAAGCTGTTTGGGGGAACCTACTCTTTCATTAGGGAAATGATGTTTAAAAAAATGTTACACATGCCTACTAAGAAGGATCATTTGCCCCAAAGATTAACATAAAATATAGCTTACAAAAGATGAACATAAAATGCCTTTGAACATCGAGCCACAATATCAGTTTAGGATAATAATAATTTATAAGTATGAATTAATAAAGTGTCTTGTTCCCATACTGTTTACTTAAAATTATTATTTGGAAAGAATAAATATGGTATTTCTGAAATCCACTTCCTTTAGAAAGGCATATTGTGGAAAGTAGATTCATTTAGTTCAGATCCATTGCCAAAGAATTTAAAATGTCCAAGGACTTGAGTTATTGCACCTACTTTTAGGTAGTTGATAGATCCATGCCGACCTGAACAATCCCTACTGTACCTCTGACTTGAGATTTGGAAATGTTGGAAGTGCCACGTGAAAAGATGGAAGCACATTAAGAATTATGTTCTTCATCCTCAATCCTCTCCTAGGGTTATCAAAAAGAGAGAAGGAAAAAAGTAGCATCCCAAATAAGTACTACATGAGCTTAGAAGACAGGTAATAAAGACAGGAAGAAGGGAGAACATAGAAGTTTAAATAGAGTGAAATAAACATCTCAAATCAAAAACGTTTGGCTGAGCACCTAGGTCATTAAATCGCGCACTGTCACTGAAACAATTTCATATTGGGGATTGTCCAGTCTGGTCAATAGGGTTGATTATTGCCACTTTTATGTTTATATCTATTCAAAAAGTCCATGCATTTCCTTTCCAAATACGAGAAGTGATCAGTATTTAACTTCCTACTTGTATAATGATTATGGTGATGATGATGATGGTTGTACAGAGCTATATAATGTACATGAATTATCTTTTTGGTCTTCACAACAATACCAAAAGGGACCAGGGCAGACTTGAACATTAACCTTCTTTACCTGAGGAGATAAATGACCCACCAAGGCTACATGTCAAGGCCAATATGGCTGAGGTAAGTGACAGGGACCTAGGTAGTGAAGTTCCATACCCAGTACTCCATGGGAAATACCATATAACCACATTCTCACTGCCTCATGCTGAAACAGACACTTTCTCAGTCTTAACACTTGTGTAAAAATAGACAAATTGCTCTTTAGAATGCTGAATATGTGCTAGCATTTTCTATATTATGTTTCAGTTTTTAATTATCAAAACTGGAGTTAGTTTGCACTTATAAGGCGAGATTCTATTTTTATGTAGACCAATAGTAAATCATTGTTGTGTTTTGTTTTGTTTCATTTAGCGCAATAGTGTTGTTTACATTTCACTCTAAAAGCAGAAACTACCAGTCACCTCCTTAGTGTCAGATCTGAAATCAGGTTATAAATCTTCACTAAAAGATAAGCCTCGTTTTCTTTTTTTCTGGTCAACAATGGCACTCATTGCCCAGCTAATTTACTTTCATTTTGCTTTATGTAATTTAACTTAATTTAATTTTCCCAGCATTATTAAGATATGATTAACAAATAAAATTGTATATATTTAAAGTTTACAATGTGATGATTTGATATATGTATACATTGTGAACTGATTATCACAGCCAAGTTAGTTTAAAAAATTTAAAAAAATTAAAAGTAGTTATCACTTTTTTGTTATGAGAATACTTAATATTCACTCTTTTTAGCAAATTTTAAGTATACAATACAACATTATTATCATGGCACAATCCTTTACATTAGATTACCAGAACGTATCCCATCAGTAGATAGAGTTTTATCCACAGTCGAAGAGCTCCAGCATGCCCTTCCTAATGAGCTACCCTCAGGATTTTAGATTGTTTAGACAGCCGCACTATTATGTGGGTACACCCTTCTCCAGAAGGGTGAGTATTTGAGTATTGACTACTAACACTCATAGTGCACCTTCTGGATATCACCCTCCTCAGACAAGGGCTACCTAGAATGCTACAGCACAGCAGGAATGAGCTTCATGCCCACCAATGACCCTTGCAGATTCTTGTGATTATAATGGGTCCATACAAATTATCCAGAATAATCTCCCTATTTTAAGTTGAATTATCTAAATTCATCAATATGAGTTCTGGTCCCAGATGGTGATGTAAGAGTCTCCTGAATTCACATTCTCCAATGGACGAATATATATACTGAATATATAGCTACACATGCAGTAATTCCCTCTGCTAGAAATCCAAAAACTAGCTGAGTTACTCTTACAGATAAGACAAATGAGAAATATCTACTTTAAAAAATGGTGCTCAGTGCAGAGGGACAATACAGAAGCACCCATCTCCCAGTTTTTCCTCATAAGATGTCTACTTGAATACTTCATGCTTCCCAAGTATCTGACTTACATTCGGCACGCATCTAGATGCAAATTGAGATTCTCCCTTTTGGGACATTGCAAGGTCAAGGCACACCCTCATATGCTGGAAGTCACTAAAAACAAAGAAGGCAGCTTGGACAATCATAAAGGTTTAAGAGAAAACCAAGAAGTTGGGATGAACTCAATGTTAAACTTCATCTCCTATATGAACCACTCTGTCAAGACTGGAAGAGGTAGCTGTGCAGAAGGCAACGAAAAGCCAAGAAACAGAGGAATATGTTTCAAACAAAAGAACAAGATAAAACTCCAGAAATTGGTCTTAATAGAAAGGAGATAAGTGGTTAACTTGATAAATAATTCAAAGTAATAGTTATAAAGATGTTCACTGAGGTCACCAACACATGAATAAGGAATAATTTCAACAGAGACAGAAAATACTTTTAAAAATATTTTTTTAAAGAGTAATCACAGAGTTGAAGAATATAGTACCTTTACTGAAAAATTCAATGAAAGTGTTCAACAATAGACTAGGTCAAGCAGAAGAAAGAATCAGCAAACTCAAAGACGGGGCAATGACATTCATCCAGAGGATCCAAAAAGCAAAAAAGAATGAAAATGAGTGAAAGTAACTTAAGGCATTTTATGGGACACCATCAAGTGGACCAATATTCACATTATATGGATCACAGATGAGAAGGGAGAGAGAAAGTGGTAAAAATATTATTCAGAGAAATATTGGCTGAAAACTTATCTAGCCTGGGAAAAGAAACAGATGTCCAAATACAGGAAGCATAGAAAGTTCAAAATGAGGTGAACCAAAGAGACCCACACTGAGACACATTATACTTAAACTGTCAAAACTTAAAAACAGAGAGAAAGCCTGAAAAGCCACAAGAGAAACACAACTTGTTAGGCACAAAGGAAGCCCCATAAGAAAATCAGCAGGTTTTTCCACAGAAACCCTGCAGGCCAGAAGGGAGTGACACAATATATTTTTTCAAAGGACAGAAAGGAAAAGACAACAGTGACGAAAACAGTCAAGAATATTCTAGCCAGCAAAGCTGTCCTTCAAAATTGAAGAAAAGATAAAGAGTTTTCCAAACAAGAAGCTAAAGGGCTTCATTACCACCAGAAGAGCCTTACAAAAAATGTTACATGGATTTCTTCAAGCTGAAATGAAAGCATATATCTCACTCATAAAGGTAAATGTATACTTTTAAATTAAGAATATTCTTAAAGGAGTAGGTAAATTACTTATAAATGTACTATGAAGGTTAAAATAAAAAAATACTAAAAATAACTAAGCTACAACAATTTCTCAACAGAAAGAAGAGATTAAAAGATGTAAATGGTGACATCCAAGGCATAAAATATGGGAAAGAGGGTAAAAATGTAGAGCTTTCAATGCATTCTTTCAAAATTGTTCATTATCAGCTTAAAGTAGACTGTTACAAAAATAAAAATAAAGTAGACTGTTGTAAATAAAAGATGACTTGGGGTGCCTGGGTGGCTCAGTCGGTTGAGCAACCAACTTTGGCTCAGGTTGTGATCTCACGGTTTGTGAGTTCGAGCCCCACGTCGGGCTCTGTGCTGACAGCTCAGAGTCTGAAGCCTGGTTCTGATTCTGTGTCTCCTTCTCTCTCTGCCCCAACCCCACTCATGGTCTGTCTCTCTCTGTCTCAGAAATAAATAGACATAAAAAAAATAAAATAAAAATAAATAAATAAATAAAAGATGACTTATATAAACCTCATGGTAACCATAATTTAAAAACCTATATTAAATACCAAAAGATAAAAAGAAGGAAATCAAATCATACCACTACAGAAAATCATCAAATCAAAAAGGAGGAGAGCAAGCAAGCAAGAAACAAAAGAATCACAGAACAACTGGAAAACAATTAACAAAATAGCAATAGTATGTCCATACCTATCAATAATTACTTTAAATGGAAATAGACTAAATTCTCCAATCAAAAGATACAAAGGGTTTAATAGACTAAAAGAAGGAAAAACCATATTTTGCCTACAAGAAACTCATTCAGCTTTAAGGATACACACATTGAAGTGAATGGATAGGGGCACCTGGGTGGCTCAGTCGGTTAAGCGTCCGACTTTGGCTCAGGTCACGATCTCACACTCCATGAGTTCGAGCCCCACGTCGGGCTCTGGGCTGATGGCTCAGAGCCTGGAGCCTGCTTCCCATGCTGTGTCTCCCTCTCTCTCTGCCCCTCCCCCGTTCATGCTCTGTCTCTCTCTGTTCCAAAAATAAATAAACGTTGAAAAAAAAAATTAAAAAAAAATAAATAAACGTTAAAAAAATTAAAAAAAAAAAGTGAATGGATAGAAAAGCATATACCATGTAAATGGAAACTGGAAGAAAAGAGGGGTAGATATTCATACTTACATGAGACAAAACAGACTTTAAGACAAAGACTGTAATAAGAGACAAGGATGGTCATTATACAGTAATAAAAGTGTCAATTCATAGGAGGCTATAATATTTGTAAATATTTATGAACCTAACAGAGAGGCACCTCAATATATGAGGCAAATAGAGGGAGACTTGAAGGGGAAAATAGACAATAATACAATGATAGCAGGGACTTTAATACCCCTCTTTCAACAATAAAAAAAAATCATCGAGACAGAAAATCAATGAGGGAACATTGGATTTAAAACATACTTAGACCAGACAGATTTAACAGACATTTACAGAACTTTCCATCCAAGGTACACACGGGATATCGTCCAGAATAGATCTTTTGTAGACCACAAAACCAGTCAATAAATTTAAGTAGACTGAAATAACATTAAGCATCTTTTCCAAACAAAATGGTATGAAACTAGAAACTAGTTACAAGAACAAAAATGGAATATGTCAGATACATGAAGATGAAACAACACGCTCCTGAAAAACCAATAAGTCAATGAAGAAATAAAAACAAAAAATGAAATGAAGCCTGAGATACATGAAAATGGAAATGCACCATATCACACTAATGGGATGCAGCACAAGCAGCTTTAAGAGGGAAGATCCTAGCAATAAACACCTACATAAAAGAAAAGGAAAAGATCTCAAATAAATAGCAAATTGTAAACTTCAAGAAACTAGAAACAAGCAAACTTATCACAAACTTAGTAGAATGAAAAAACTAACAAAGTTATTAAATAGTTCATAGCAGAAATAAATAAAATAGAGACAAAAAATGGGGTGCCTGGGTGGCTCAGTCAGTTGAGCATCTGACTTCAGCTCAGGTCACGATCTCACAGTTTGTGAGTTCGAGTCCTGCATGGGGCTCTGTTCTTACAGCTCAAAGCCTAGAGCTGCTTCAGATTCTGTGTCTCCCTCTCTCTCTGCCAATCCCCCACTTGTGCTCTGTCTGTCTGTCTCTCTCTCTCAAAAATTAATAAACGTTAAAAAATAGAGTAAAAAGATGATAGGAAAGACTATTAAAACAAAGGACTGGTTTTTTTAATGTTTTTATTTATTTTTGAGAGAGAGAGAAGGAGGCTTCAAACTCTGAGCTGTCAGCATGGAGTCCAGCACAGATCTGGAAATCACGAGCTCTGAGATCATGACCTGAGCCACAGTCAGATGCTCAACCAACTGAGCCACCCAGGAACCCTGGACAGTTTTTTTTTAATTCATAAACAAACAAACTACCAGTTAGACATGCCAAGAAAAAAAAGAAGTCACTCAAGTAAATAAAATTAGAAATGAAAGGGAAAACATTATAATTGATACCAAAGGAAAAAAAAAACATCAAAGAGACTACTATAAACAATTATATGCCAACAAACTGGGCAACCTAGAAGAAATGGATAAATTCCTAGAAAAATACACCCTACCAAGACTGGATCATGAAGCAGTGGAAAACCTGAACACAGCAATAGGGAGAATGAACCAGTAATCAAAAACCTCCTAACAAAGAAAGACTTAGCACCAGATGACTTCTTTTGTAAAATCTACCAAACATTTAAGGAAGAATTAATGCCAATCTTTCTCAAACTCTTCCAAAAAATAGAAGCCAGGGGAAACTTCCAAACTCACGTTAGGAGTCAGCATTACTCCAATGGCAAAGCCAGATGTTTATTTCAAAGCTTTTTCTCTAAGACCAGAAATGAAACTCTACTCTCACTACTTTTACTCAACATAGTATTGGAAGTCTTAGCCAGAGTAATAAGGCAAGAAAAAGAAATAAAGGGCATCCAAATTAAAAAGGAAGTAAACTGTCAATATTAGCAGATAGCATGATATTATATATAGAAAACTCCAAAGACTCCACCAAAGTACTGTTACAGGTGATAAACAAATTCAGTAAAGTTTCAGAAAAAAAAATCAGTCTAAAACATCAATTGCATTTCTATACATCAATAACAAAAAAATTAAGAAAAGCAATCCCATTTACAATTGCACCAAAAATAACAACATTTCTAAGAATAAATTTAATGAAGGAAATGAAAAAACTCTATTCTGAAACTATAATACATTGATGAAAGATATTGAAGACACAAATATTATTGGAAGGATTAATGTTGTTATAATGTCCATACTACCCAAAGCAATCTACAAGTTCAACGCAACCCCCATCAAAAGTCCAATGGTATTTGTCACAGAAACAGAAAAAAACAATCCTAAAATATGTATGGAACCACAAAAGACCTCAATTAGGCAAAACGATCCTGAGAAAGAACCAGAAACCTGGAGTCGTCATCACACTCCCTGATTTCAATCTATACTACAAACTGAGAGCAATCAAAACAGTATGGTATCAACAGAAGAACAGACATATTGATTAATGGAACCGAATAGAGAGCCCAGATTTAAGCCCGTGTATATATAAGCAATTAGTTAACTAACACAAAAGAACCAAGAATATACGATGGAGAAAGAAAAGTCTTCAAAAAATGGTATTAGGGAAACCTGATAATCACAGCAAAAGTATGAAACTGGACCTGTATCTTAAACCATCCACAAAAGTAAGCTCCAAATGGATTAAAGACTTGAGCATAAGACCTGAAACCATAAAATGATTGGAAGAAAATATAGGGAGTAAGCTCTTGGACATGGGTCTTGGCAATGATTTTTTTGTATTTGACACCAAAAGCAAAGGCAATAAAAGAAAAACAAATGGGGCTACATCAAAATAAAAATCTTCTGCACAGCAAAGGAAATCATCAACAGACAAGGTCACAAAAAGGCAATATATAAGGGAAGGGTTAAAACGTTCACAAATCACATATCTACTAAGGGGTTAATATCTAAACCATGCAAATAATTCATACAGCTCAACAGCAAGAAAACAAACAAGTTGAGAAAAAATGAGCCGTTGAACTGAATAGGTGTTTTTCCAAAGAAGACATGCAAATGACCAACAGACTCCTGAACAGGTGCACCATATAACTCATTATCAGAGAAATGCAAATCAAAACCACAGTGAAATATCTCACACCTGTTAAAAGGACTGTCATCAAAAAGACAACAGAAAACGATTGTCGGCAATAATGTGGAGAAAAGGAAACCCTGTTGGTGGGAATGTAAATTGGTGCAGCCAGTAAGGGAAACAGTATGAAGGTTCCTCAACAATTAAAAAAGAATGACCTTGGGGCGCCTGGGTGGCTCAGTTGGTTAAGCAACTGATTCTTGATTTTGGCTCAGGTCATGATCTCATCATGAGATTGAGTGCCATGTGGGAGTCTGAGCTGACAACGTGGAGCCTGCTTGGGATTCTCTCTCTCCCTTTCATTCTGCCCCTCACACACACTCTCTCTCTCAAAACAAATAAATAAACTTAAAAAAAAAAAGAATGACCATATGATCTAGCAATCCTACTTCTGGGTGTATATCCAAAGATAATGAAAACAGGATATTGAAGAGGTATCTGTACCCCCATGTTTATTGTTATAGTATTCACATTAGCCAAGATATGGAAACAACCTAAGTGTCCTTCAATGGATGAATATATAAAAATGCATATATATATATATACACAGTGGAATATTCTTCAGTCATGAGAAAGAAAGAAATCCTGCTACTTGCAACAGTACAGATGGAACTTAAGGTCATTATACTAAATGAAATAAACCAGACAGACATAGAGAAATACTTCATGGTATCTCTTATATATAAAATATTTTTATTTTTTTATTTTTACTTTTTTTTAATTTTGAGAGAGAGAGAGAGTGTGTGAGTAGGGGAGAGAGGCAGAGGGAGAGAGAGAGAGAGAGGATCTTAAGCAAGCTCAAAGTTCAGCACAGGCCTGACACAGGGCTCTATCCCATGACCAGGATCATCACCTGAGCCCAAATAGAGTCAGACACTCAACCAACTGAGCCGCCCAGGCAACCCTAAAATATTTTTTAAAGCAAAGCAAAGCAAAGTCAAACTCATTGAAACGGGGAGTAGAAAGGGGCTTTCCAGGAACTGCAGGGAGGAGGGGCTGAGGGGGGATGGAGATTGGAAAAGATTGGTAACAGGTACAAATTTTCAGCTATAATATGAACAAGGTCTGGGTATCTAATGGAAAAATGGTAACTGTAGTTGATAACACTGTATTGTATAACTGAAATTTGCTAAGGAAGTAGATCTGAAATATTATCACAAAAAAAAGACATATATGTGAGGTCATGAATGTGTTATTTAACTGGATGGAGGGGAATTCTTTTACAATCTATATGTATTTCATATCACCATGATTGTCCACTTTAAGTATCTGACAACTTTATGTCATTTATATTTCATTAAGGCTGAAATTAAAACAAAAACAAAAACAAAACTTAGTCACAATCCTATATATTAGATTTCCCTAAATGAAAGTTTATATTCTTTGACCAATATCCACACTTCTTCCCCACTCCCACCCCCTATCAACTAGCATTCTATTCCCTATTTGTGTCAGTTTACCCCTTTCTGGGGGGTTTCACGTTAGACCATGCATTACTTGTCTTTTTCTCTGCTTTATCTCACTTAGCATAATGTTTCCCAGTGTCATCCCCCTTCTCGTGGATGGCAGGATTTCCTTTTATTTTAAGGCTGAATAATATTCCATTGTGTGTGTGAATGCCTGTGTACACACACACACACACACACACACACTCACACACACACATATTCACCCATCAACAGACACCTAGGTTGTGCCCATATCTTGGCTATTGTGACAAATGTGGCCGTGAACATGCAGGGTGGATATCTCTTCAATATCCTGTTTTCATTTCCTTTGGATATATACCTGCAAGTGGGATTGCTGGATCATATGGTAGTTCTATTTTTAATAATTTGAGAACCCTCTCTACTGTTTTCCATGGTGATGCACCACATTACATTCCCATGAACAGTACTCAAGATTTCCCTTTTCCCTACATCCTCCTCAACACTTGTTACCTCCTGTCTTTCACTAATAAAGCAAAAGACAGTAAATGTGGATTCAGAGCTTGTTTTACTCCATTTTCTTTGCTCTTCCATCGTGCAAACATAGGGGAGGTAGAACCTTACCTCTACCCTCTTAGGGTCTTCTGCTGGACCTGAGAATGACCTTGACATAAACCAGATTAACAGGTGAAAAGCACCCAGATTTCATTCATATTTTGGGTGACAAGGGAGCCCGGTAAGGAAATACAGACCCAAGGAAGTGCCAACCCTAAATGCTTTTTATACTAGATTGAACAAGGAGACGATGTTGTTGAGAAGTAACTGAAATATATGGGGAAACTAATGCAAGTGGAGCTTTTTGTTTTGTTTTGTTTTGTTTTGTTTTGTTTTGTTTTGTTTTTAACAAGGTCTGTTTGTACAGACTTCTCTTGGCTTTGGCTCCCCATTTCTGGTGATAAGAATGTTTCCTTCTAGTTAGATAGGGAGACTCATAAGACTCATATCCACTGCTTTCAGGAAGAAAAGGGAAAGTCAGACCATTCTTCTCCCATTTGCTATTTTTTCCCCGTGCCTTTAGCTCAAAATGCACCTTATGCCAAAGTGTCATATTTACGAGTGGCCTACTCTGTCACCTTCCACACACTGCACAACGAAGAGTTTTCAGTTTATCAATTAGAAGATGTACATGGATATCGGTAGAAGAGCAATGGACGTATTTCCGGTTAACTTATAAAAAGATAAATAAAATATTTAACTGTATATAACCTATATGTTAATAGTCTGATTTTTCTGTCACAATGAATCACTCACTCAGAATAAGAGGGGAAAAAAAAAACCAAAGAAGCCTGAGGTAGACATTTCATCACAGGCAAGAGGGTGCTACAAAATCAGGAGAGGGCAATTATTCTAAGAAGGAAACAACAACAAACAAACAAACAACCCCTAAAACTAGCTATATGTCTATAAAGTGAGTTTCTGTAATCTTTGAAAGCTATTTCATGTGATATCTGAGTACATGAAATTATGATTTCAGAATCAGCCACATGAATAAGCAGTGGATAAAATAGATGTTGAGAATTTTTTTTAATTTTTTAAATGTGTATTTATTTTTGAGAGAGAGAGACAGAGTGCGAGATGGGGAGGGGCAGAAGGAGAGGGAGGCACAGAATTCGAAGCAGGCTCCAGGCTCTGAGCTATCAGCACGGAGCCCAATGCGGGGCTCGAACCCACGAACTGGGAGATCATGACCTGAGCTGAAGTCGTGACCTGAGCGGAAGTTGGACGCTTAACCAACTGAGCCACCCAGATGCCCCAAGAATTTAGAGTTAGGTCTAATCTTTAGATTTGTCTTAAAATTACCAAATGGGTTCCTTGATAATGACATGTTCCTATCATTTATTTGATTGTGGTTTTTTTTTTTATTGTTCCAGGTCTTAATTAATTTTGGTGTTGAGTCTCTGTATTTATGAGAAAAGTATTTTCTTTTTTTGATTTACTAAAACATCTACAATCTTTGATGAAACAGCAAATGGGTAGCTCATGTTTTAGTTGGGGGGTACTGTTCTAATTCCAACATTTCCCACCTCTTAGGAAGACCTAACATATTTGAACATATTATATCATACAAAAACAAAGAAACAAGGGAAAAATAATAGAATTTAACAAGCTTTTTATGATATGTCTGAAACCTTTGCTTCTGCATTGGTAAGTAAGACATCCTAAGGGAGAAAAATCATAAAGCAAATGAAAAGCAAAGTCAAATGTTACATGCTCGATGTTAGACTCTAAATGTGGGCACATATAACACATTATAAAATCTGATCCCCCAAAACACAGGTAATCCATAAAAATATTTAACCATTTCTATTTCTATTACAGGATTTCTGTGTTAAAAGATCCCTAAAATCTTGAAGGAGTTTTATGAATCTTACAGTAATAAATATAACTGAATTAAGACCTACGAATGATATTTCAGCAGCAGGAGAATTACTCTTGTGATTACCAGGTATATCACTTTTACAAGTATATTTTTATTTGGTTGTATTTCCTGGCCTTATCTTTAAAATTTATTGGTATAGATTATTATTTTTAACAGCTCTGCAAAGAGAGAAATCAAATAGAGTTTTATGATTTGAAAATTATTTTGCTCCAGCAGCTTTATGTCTGTGAGAAAGTGAAATTTCTTACAGTGAAATCCAATGATGCAAATGGGTTGCTGACACCCTTGAATTAATGTAAGGAAAATCTATGTACACTCAAAATAATTTAAATGACCAATAGTTGTACTTTTTGTCGGACGTTAAAATGAGAATGATGACATACTCTCCATACTCAATTCTTCGGAGGTGGCTCTGTATTTTCTATAAATTACTTCAACGATGTAGGTAGCAATAATCTGCTCATACATTTTAGTTTGCATCGCCTTTCAAAAATTCTAACCACGTGTCAAATTCCCTCTCTTTCAACCAATTTTCTTTAATGACATTAACACATTCTGGAACATTCAACTCTAATTTAATTGGTTGATTAATAGAACCTTCGAAGGTTTTATTTCTGCTTACAAATTTATGGTTTGAATGAATACAGCATTGGTCTTCCGTCTGTATGTACGGAAAATTAATTTCTAAGATGGGTTGGTTCAAAGTAACTTTGCGCATACAGCTAAGGGAATTGATAAAATGCCTTAGGTACATTATTTTCCATTATGTAACCTTGTCAAGTAGCAAGCACATATCCCCGAGCCATTCAAAATCACAATTGGTTTCTATTAAATTCTAGTAATTCACATTTTATTTATTGGGATTAATATTGATTATGTCTCCTCAAAGTAGCTTTTCTATAAACTCGCTGCCTTTTGTTGAAGTACAGGAAACAACAACCACATCATTAATTCATAGAGGTCTTTGATTTGAAGCTATGGTAATAAACCCACCTATAAAACTCAGCTTATAACATTTCTAAGTACTCATATTTAGACTCCAGCTTATGAAACAAATCATTTAAGCTAAAGTGTCACTAAGTCACAGAGAAAATGAGGGGTTCAAGAATGGTAAGCAATAAATCTAAAACTATCTTAAAATCCTCTAGTGAAAATCAGGGCCAGTCTGAATGTTGACGATGACAGAAAGCTTCAGGAGGTAAGAATTTATTCAGGTATAGACTTACAAAAACTCAGAAGACCAAACATCAGAGAAAACAGAAGAGAAAGGGGGCAGAAATAATGATCCAAAGGTAAAAGAGAAAAATGAACAAACCAACAAAAGTGAAGACTAGAAGGTACTTGGAAAAATAAATTAAAATAGATACGGTTTGCAGTGGTTCAGCCTACAATCTAGAAATTGATAAAGACAAAGGAATTCTATAGAGAATGATGAAAGTAATGGAGGCAGAAGAGAATCCTGTTTTAAAAACAGACACACTCAGGGGCGCCTGGGTGGCGCAGTCGGTTAAGCGTCCGACTTCAGCCAGGTCACGATCTCGCGGTCCGTGAGTTCGAGCCCCGCGTCGGGCTCTGGGCTGATGGCTCGGAGCCTGGAGCCTGTTTCCGATTCTGTGTCTCCCTCTCTCTCTGCCCCTCCCCCGTTCATGCTCTGTCTCTCTCTGTCCCAAAAATAAATAAACGTTGAAAAACAAAATTAAAAAAAAAAAAAAAAGACACACTCTTAGCAATACAGAGGTTTAGCTTTATTTACAAGAACTGAGAGACTCACGGCGAATATTTGGGCTCTCATGGTCTCACGTGCCTCGGACAGGAAACTTGGCTCATGTGAATGATCTATGTGAAGTGAATACTTTGATGCCTAATTTATTAGTTTTTAATGAAGACTAGATCACAGATCCGGAACAAGTCAATAACCTTACTCTAGGTCTTATTTTCAATTACCTATTGCCAGCGAAGTGCAATTCATTTCCTCGTTAGCGGTAGCTCCTGAGTCACTATTGAAAAGCAAACATGTAAATCATTTTTCTCTCCTAAGTTTCCAAGGCCAGAGAAAATAACAAAGGTGGTACTGAAACTTCTTTGACGTGAATCCCGCACTGATTATTCATTGATTTTATTTTATAGTGTTCATTACTTCCTAAAAATGTGAAGGAGGCAGCTTACCACGGAAGCTATAAATAAAGAGCAAATAAACAAGTATTTAAAGAGTAATAATAACAATTAATAATAATAACGCAAAACACAGTGGAGAGAAAGATCATTTCTGACACCTGAAGGTAAGAGTATGTAGCTTTAAGCACAAAACGTATCTTCGTGAATTTATGGTACTAAACTTTGGAAACTACTGGCCCCCATTAAAGTCTTTTCCATTCCCCAAGGCTTCCCAGGTTCAGCTTGGCTGAGAGCTCTGCATCCTTTTCTGTATCTCCCTCTGTAACTGGATGTGTATCTAGAAATTATGTATCGGCCTCTCTGATTGCTTACCTTAAACTCCAAAGTCCAACCTCTTTTGGACCAGACTGATTCCTCTGTATGAAGGGGGTACCCTTTTTCCTTTTGATGGGCTGATGAATTTCTGTCTTCAAAATTTGGGGGGCTAAAGTTCTTCTCCCTCTGATGTTTTTCCTACTCATCCTAGATATAATTAATGGCTTATATCTGTAGCTCCATATCAATAGCTTATATATGTAGCTCCAAATCAATCTTTTTCTCCATATCAATAGCTCCCACTATTGATACATCTCTTAGGAGTTCATGGAGCAGGGGTCATCTGGGTGGCTCAGTCGGTTGAGCGCCCAACTTCGGCTCAGGTCACGATCTCGTGGTCCATGGGTTCGAGCCGGGCTTCAGGCTCTGTGCTGACAGCTGGGAATCTGGAGCCTGCTTCAGGTTCTGTGTCTCCCTCTCTCTCTCTGCACCTTCCCCACTCAAGCTCTGTCTCTCTCTGTCTCAAAAAACAACAAACAAAAAACAAAAAACAAAAAACAGAGAGAGAGAGAGAGTTCTTGGAGCTTATATCTTATTGCTGTGTTTGGTTGCTTATCTTCCTCAGAAATTTTAGGATATATGAATTATAAAGATTTTTAATTGTTAACAAATACTTGAAATGAGTTGATAAGAATGTGTAAAAAGAGTCAGAACTGATAAATAAAATTCAAGTTTCTTGATGATTATCTACTTCAATTTTGCACATTTCCTTAAAGTCACTTGCTAGAGATGTACCCCACACCATTTCTATTTTGACAAGCGATTTGCATTAACATTTAATAAATGACTAAATAAACACCTAAATAACTTGCAGTGCTATTATCACCATTGGTGTCCTTGCTGAATGGAAGATCAAACATAGAAATCTGTTATTCTAAACTGGAAGTATCTAAGAGAAGAAGATGTAAATAAGGAAATAAAACAAGTAGAAGTAAATACAAAGCCATAAAAGTATGCCAGGTACTGCAAACCATTTAAAAACATAAATACAATCGACATGAATCTGTTTATCTTGTAGAACCCCACATGGGTTAGTTTAATGCACAACAAGAATGAAAGAACATATCCTGAAAAAAAAAAAAAAAAGAAAAAAGAAAAAGGAAAAGCGAGAGCTGCCAAGAATGAAAGTCAGTGATTTTTGCCTAAAAAAACTGTAAACCCCTCCTTCCCTATATACAGCAGGATGCTTGGGTCACAGTCTCCAAGTCTTCTGTTCTGATGATGAGCGCTATGTTTCATTGGCCTGCAGGCCAGAAGACTATTTAGCAATGGAGACATTTTAAGGTACCAAATATTTGGTGGAACATCGGACCAAATGTTTATGTCAGATCAATAAATATACGTTGGAGACCAAGGATTGATTTTAAGGTTCTGTGACCTATTAGTGTTGTGTAAAATCTGAACATCTAACTAGTTCTATAAAATCTAAACAAATAACTAGTTGTACAAAATCTGAATGTCTAACTTTCCAGGCTACAATAAGATTATATGATTTATACCCCTTGATTTCCTGCCCCCCCCCATTCCCCATTCCAGATTTCTGACTGGGCCCTATATTTGAATCTTATTAATTCCCTTCTTCATTGTTATCTCTAATTATAGAGCTGTCAATCTCAAAACCCACAAAAGAGGGAAATTTGAAAACATTCTGGATTTGTATTATACTATTGAATGCATTGTGGGTTTTTTCGTATGGCTGGAAGGAGACAGCTTTAAATGAACTTTTCACGGGGGAAAAAATAGGTGAGTGTTTAACAAGAAAAAAAGGGAATTGACAGACATATAATTATTTTAGTGTCTGCACTTTGTTTCTTTCTTCGCTTTTGTCAGCTGCCTTCTCTCTTGACTCGCCAACATATCCCCCAAAAGTTATTTCATTCGTTCCCCTTTTATCACATGTACAAAGAGGCCTGAACAGGCATCTATTTGGGTTTTCTTCTTCAGGTGAAGCATTGAGAGTTGGCTGCAGGAACGCAGGGACTGAAATCTTCAGAAGCCAGGGGACTTGGCCCACGGCAAGAGTCATAGCCCCCACATTTATCTAGAGAAGAACGTCCCCGTAATTACTGGTTTTCGGCACAAAAACTATCCATGTGATGCAATCCAGAAGGATTCATTAAAAAAAAAAATCAACGGAATACTTGTAATTAGAAAGGACACCAAAAACGTATGTGAGCTGAATGCCAGAAGTGAGTTTCACTCTGTATGCATATCAATATCCTTGTAATCCTCCTGCCATCAATAATAATCATAATTCAGGTGAGGGAAACAAAAAGAAGTCAGAGGTGTTATGCAAAAACTGTTTTTACAAAATGAAAGTGAAAAGACAGGAGAAAAATTCAGCCGGGGAATTACTCTCACTTTATGAATTGTGACCTCTCATCTCTGTGTATGGTAGCTGTCCCCATTACTTGAATCTACAGAGATGTCATTAAAATTCAATATGGCTTTAAAAATATGCACGTTTCTAACATTTATAACACTGCCACTTGTCTCAGGGTGAGGCCCCAATGTATGTTTTGATATTTTATTGTCAAAACTGTGTGTACTCTTCACCCCAAATTTCTAAAAAAACCCAGAAAGCACAAAGCAAAACCCAGACTTACTATATATTCAAACATTGGTGTTTGAAATTAAGGTATTTGTATATATATTTTTTATATATTAAATTACATTTTATATATTAAATTATTTTTACACAATAAAAGTACATAACATTAATTCTATCCAATGCTAAGATATGTCTTCTTTGTAACTGAATTATATTATCACAGCTATTAGAAACTATATTTTGGATCACTGTATGAAAGAAGAATGAGTGACAGACCAGAGAATTGCTTTAGGAATATTACCATCTTTATTTAAAGAATTCTTACATGGCATTATCCTCTGACATTTCACATGCATCCTATGAATATGTATTGATAGAAGTTCAGATAAGATTACTTCCAGAAAATCCTGTCTTGTGGATTGCTGAATGAGTTTTAGTTACATATTGGCTGAAATTGGCCGAATGTTTCTTTATTAGTAGAATGTCTAAAACAGTATATCATGACACATTACCTAATTCAGCATAATGACTTCAACTGTGAAATTTCTGTCTAAAATCAGAAGGAGGTGAACTGATTCTTTCAGCATAAAAATTATAGTAGTATCAGTTATTTTGAATACAGCTAGATTCAATTCTCAGAAGCCAGGATTTGGCTTACTTAAGGAGAATACTTCCTTCTTGAGAGTTGCGGTCATTTATTTTATCCTATCCCACTTTTAAAGGTTGCTGAATTCCCTTCTTATAGTCTAATTATTTTTAAAGTATGTAAAATGGAGTTAAAAATTAAGGGTTTCCTTGATTCTTGCAACTTTAATACCACGACACGTTTCTTTTATGATGTGGAAAGTAACACATTGCAATATATGACAGGTGGTTTTCATTCCAAAAGGAACCAGAACGAATGTCAGATTTATCTAAGGGGAAAAATACCATTGGTACTTCATATAAATCTCTTCTTCTATCCCCCAAATACAAATTAGCTTAATGTATGGTAGCAACTAACAATGACAATAAATGACTCATGACTGCTGGTCTAGTGATAATGTTGAAGCATATTCTTTCTTCTCTGATGTATAGCTCAATCCATCAAACTATCAACAAATATATGTAATTAAGAAAACTGTATTTATCTCTTCCGGCTTCAAAATTCCAAATCTTAATATATGATGGGCAAGATTCAACATTAGGTGCTCTGACAGTTGGTCCCAAAGTCCTTTTTGCCAGGCACGACGAAAAAAAAAAAAAAAAACCAAGAACTCATCTGGCAGATACATATGGTAATTATAGCTGGAGTAGTTTATACTATTGTTCAAGAGTATTCAGCCCTAGCTTCCTCTTCACTCTCACGGAGGAAAATATGTCCCTGCTCCTCGCCTTTGGCCTCAGCCACATTAATCGCTTTGTCCAGTGCAACATTAGTAGTCATGATGCAAGCAGGGACCTGCGGTGTTTACGGTTGGTCTGCGTGCACTCTTGCCTCTTCCAATCACTGTTTGAAGAACATCTCTGGCCAGCCCGTTTGCCCAAGGAAGATGAGTAGCAAAGCAGCAGATGACCTTGCCAACTTCTAGACCAGCAGTTGGCAGCAGAGTTGCCCTGAGCCACGAACCTGTACCAGGCAGCTATTGGCCACGGCACAGGCAAGTTAGTGGACCCAGCGGAGACCACGGATAATCCACCGATGCGTGAGAAATAGGAACTTCTTATCACATGCCATATTTCACTGCTACCCAGATGAAAGCCAACATTTATGGGATCTCTTACGTGCACCAGATACTGTTCTAGCACCTTACATTTTATAGTTTTACATCAATTTGTTTAATCTCCACTACAGTTCTGTTGCAATCAGCATTCCCATTTTACTGCAAAGGAGACTGAGACACAGAGAGAGAGGTTAAGAATTTGTGCAGTGAGGCACAGCTAGTGAGCGGTGGTATTGGGATTCACATTCTTGCTGTGTGGTTCCAGAGCCACTCAACTGATTGACTCTCAGTAGGTATTTTCTATGTATTTGACTTAAGGCAGTGAGCAACATAGATAGACATAAATGATATGGTCACTACAAAAATAGAGGCATCATTTTTTAAGTTTATTTATTTTTGAGCGAGAGACAGAGAGAGAACGCATGTGAATGGGAGAGGGGCAGACAGAAAGGGAGAGAGAGAGAGTCCCAAGCAGACTGCACACTGTCAGCACAGAGCCCACTGCGGGGCTCGATCTCACCAACCATGAGATCATGACCTGAACTGAAACCAAGAGTTGGATACTTAACCGACTGAGTTACCCAGGCACCCCAACACCACTAACTTTTTTTAAAATTGTTTTTAATGTTTTTTATTTATTTTTGAGACAGAGAGAGACAGAGCATGAGCAGGGGAGGGGCAGAGAGAGAAGGAGACACAGAATCCGATGCAGGCTCCAGGCTCTGAGCTGTCAGCACAGAGACCGACGCGCGGCTCGAACTCACAGACCGTGAGATCATGACCTGAGCTGAAGTCGGATACTCAAACGACTGAGCCACCCCGGCTCCCCAGCACCACTAACTTTTTAATCAAACATCCCAGAACTGATCTCACCATGTGTTTTTAAGACCTGCTCCCCGGTCATCATTACTTTCACCAGAGTCACACATGTAGGGATTGGGGGGTCTTTTCAGAGCCCTCCGTTTCTTTTATCCTCCAAATCCAAGTGGCTACCTAGTCCTCTCCATGGTTCCTCTGAAAGCGCCTCCAAGCCACACTTGCCGCTCGACCACTTTCATTGACCTTGATTCGTTCCATTGTCTCTCACCCAGATAGTACAATGACTTCTTAAATGATCTTCCCACTACGTGTTCCTGTTTCTGTTTTTTAAGTGCGTAGGGCTCGCAAATATTACTCTCTGACTGGTGGCCTTCTCCAGTCAATCTGATCCTCAAAGGAAAAAAAATGTGTAAATGCATGTACACCCAAAATCATGCATGTGATTCAGAGGGTCTTTTGAACCTCTGCAGACTGTGCAGCGATCCCTCAGGGCACTGGATCCCGTCATTGCTCTGACCCCTCCCACCCAATAAGATCAGATATTTTTCAAAAATGGACATCTAATTATGTCCCTTCTCCAATTAAACCCTTCAGGGACAGCCTGTCTCCTGCAAGGTAAAAGTCAAATACATCAGTTTAGAATGATAAGGTTCATTATCATTCCACTTGAGTTCTTCATTTTGGCTTTTTTTTTTAAGTTCCCCACATGTACCATGGCCTTCAGTCACATTTAACGCTCTCCAAAAGTCCTCAGCTGGCTTCATCCGTTCTGTTTATCAATTCTTCTCTGCTTCGAGCACATTCTTCCTCACTGTCTTCCGGGTGAACTCCTGACCCAGGGCTCCTGCCACTTTCTCTATTAGAACATTCACCTGCCTCTGGCATAATGGATTTATCATTTGTCAAAGTCAGAGCATCCCATGAACTCTCTGAAAACCCGAACCCTGTCACTCACATCAGTGATAGCCATTATCTAACTCAGTGTCCAGCTGTTAGCAAGTTCTTAAAGCAAGTTCCTATAAAAGAAGTGGAGGAGAAAGAGAAAGAGAGGGGGTGGGGGGGAGAAAAAAGAAGTTGGGGAAAGGAAGGAAAAAGGGAAGGGGGGGAGGGGGGAGGAAGGAAAAGAACTAACACGATTCTGTTGAACTGAAGACCTTACATAGGTATGGCTGTGAAGACAATTCTATTTATGAAAAGGAAGATAGGTAATATATATTGAGCACGTTTTGAGTGGATATCACATAGGAAACATTCCCTGTCTACTGTCACCTAGTTCTTACAGCAGCTGTGTTTGTTAAAGCTTATAGGTGAATTCAGTGACGCACAGAGGACTACCTCTGAGTAGATGGTTTGCATGCCATCTCTGGGTTGGGCAGGGATGGGGCTGGGATCCTGACCACTTTTTCCATCACACCGGTTAGTCTTCTTAACAAAAGTCAACGAAGGATTTAGCCATTCCCTGATTTACATACAATTTTTCACATGGATCCCAGGAACTCAGAAATGCACACAAAAATGCATGCTTACTTTCCAAAGATGCTGATTTAAAAAAAAAATTATTGCCAAAGTTGGCTAACATACAGCGTATACAGTGTGCTCTTGGCTTCAGCGGTAGATTCCTGTGACTCATTGCTCCCATACGACACCCCGTGCTCATCCCAACAAGTGCCCTCCTCAGTGCCCATCACCCATTTTCTCCTCCAAAGGTGCTGATTTTTAATTTTGCTAAGCCAAGTCAGCTCACTTAACATTAACCGGTCTTACTGCAAGGGTATCAAACTTTCCTTATCGATGTACAGGTTTAGGTCCAAGGCTGGTACATTATTTCTTAACTTAGCCACCAGTTAATGCTTGCTTTTGGCTGAAACACAAAATCCAGTTCCAAGTGGTGCTAGTATAAGATGTAAAGAAAGATAAGGCTGTCACTTTCCATTTCTTTCTCAATAAACATCAACATAAAGCAATCGAGTGTACTTGGTTCTACTTATTAATAGTACACGGAAAACAGAGACCCAAGCAAAACTTCACCGCTGCTGCCAAAATGCAGGGTCGGAAGCACCCAGAATAAGCGACGACAGCCATAAGTAGCTTAAAGAACAGAGTGAACGGTTGCTTTTGTGATTTTACAGGCATGCAGAGAAGGAATGGCTCCAGGCATCTTTTTCAGAGCAAAGCGGATTCTACTTGTGAATGGGGTGGCCCAATGCACCATCTACTGTCCAGCTGCCTGGAGCCTCTTTCCCCCACCCAGCACCCAGGAGCCCCGCCCTGTGTCGTGGTCGTGGGTGGGGCTGCCAGGAGGGTGGCTGTGCTCCGCCCCTGGCAAAGATAACAGAAACTGACATCTTTTCAGAGCCCTGGCTTCTAAAGAGGGTGATTATGTCTGCAGCTGCTTTGGCTCTTCGCTGAAAAAAGTGTTTGTGTCTCAGATACCCGCTTCTAAATCATGTGGCGGTTTCCATCTAGGACCAAAGATGTGTTTGTCTTCAGACATTTCTCTGTTCATATCTTTCATGGTCTTCTAGGGGTTGTAGTCAAAACCGTTTAATTCCACTTTCTAACAGCTTAAATGCTTTTAAATACTTAATGATTTTTATCCAGTAGCTGCCAAATGCAGTCCTGAACTCTGAGCTTCTCCAGATCGTTAAAAACTAGCCCTCCCATTGCACCGTGTTTTTTTCTGAACAACAAGAAGAAAGAATTATTATAAACAGCATATATGATCCTGAGTGCTGTTGAGGTGGGGCGGGGGGTTAAACTTTTTGAAGCGCTGGGTCTGTTTATTATAATGTGGATAAAGACATTGTTATGAACATTGTAGAAGTCTTAATGTTTGAAGTGAGATCTGCTCGGTTCCATATATCATCTCAGTGGTCAGACCTTTCTTGATTCATTTCAAGATGACTGCTTCCCCAACCTAAATCAGCCATATTTCTTTTGATCGGTAGTAGACAGAGCCTTAGAAAAGTTTAGAGTCTTAGGTTGTTAATAGTTTCATGAACCTGGATGGTGATCAAGTTTAATCCTATTTTCCTTGAAAGGAAATTTAGACACAGCCACTGCCAAAAATGTTCTCAAACTTTAATGTACTCGGAATTACCTGGAAGCCTTGCTAATAGGCAGGTTGCTGGACCCCCACCCCTAAAATGTTGGTTTCAGTAAGTCTGGATGGGATTGGAGAAAATCTGTTCCTAACAAGCTCCTAGGTGATGCTGATGGTGTTGGTCACCAGGCCATTCTGTGAGAATCGCTGGCCTGAAGGATTGGCCAAAGAGACAAACAGGATGGAAACACGACCTCGTCACTTCTAAAACAGTGTTTTGCCACTCCTCCTAGCATGTCTTTGTCTCCTAATCCCCTACGCCAATTCCACTAAAAGTAACGTTTCCATTGAACGAACTCTTATGGCAGGTGTCAACCAATGAAGAAAAAGAAGATGGCCTTTGTTGAGATTTTCATTCCAAGAATGATAAATAGCAGCCTAGAGCGCCTTCCCAACTGTATCTGTTCTATCTTGGAAACAGACTATGATAAGGAGGTCTTTGGGCATTGGGTTGGAACGGCATTAGTATTAGGTTTAACAAAAGCTAAAGTACCTTTAAAAAAGAAGGAAAGGGGTGCCTGGGTGGCTCAGTCGGTTAAGCATCCGACTTCAGCTCAGGTCACGATCTCACGGTCCGTGAGTTCGAGCCCTGTGTCGGGCTCTGAGCCATCAGCCCAGAGCCTGGAGCCTGCTTCCGATTCTGTGTCTCCCTCTCTCTCTGCCCCTCCCCCGTTCATGCTCTGTCTCTCTCTGTCTCAAAAATAAATAAAAGTTAAAAAATTTTTTTTAAAAAAGGAGGAAAGAAGGAAAAGTGGGAGGACTATCCACTGTGCACTTTTTTTGGGGGGGTGGGGAGAAGGGATGTTTGAAATTCACATTTTGTTATATCAGGAAGCTGCAAGTTGAATAATCATATATTAATACTATTAATATAAACTGTATAGTACAGTTTTTTTTCCTGAGAACTTTTTCCCCTAGACATAAGGAGGATTTAAATACCGATAAACAGCCACGTCCAGGTCTTTCCAATCAGGTTGCTGTCTGATACCCGTGCTAGCTCTACCTTTATCTCCAAACTGCAGGTGTAAGGACACCACAGGCTTCCAACCTTCTATCTGTTGCGCTAAGCAGGTCACCAGCACAGCTCATGAGATATCTCATTCCCCCTGCCGCCAGCCTGGTGGGAAGCTGGAATAGTTAATGAAGGTATGCATACTTACATCTGAGGAGAGGCCACAAGCATGTCTTTGTCTGTCTCAAGGTTATGCTCCTTGTATCATGTCTTTGTCTCCCAATCCCCTACGCCAATTCCACTAAAAGTAACGTTTCCATTGAACAAAATCTTATGGCGGTGTCGAACCAACGAAGAAAAAGAAAATGGCAAAAGGAAAAACAAAACGCTTGTTTGTTCCACAATCTGTAAGTTGTATAATGTAGGGCTTTATAGTACCTTCTTGATAAATGAATTATAAATAGATTTATTAAGTTGAAAAGGCAACATGAATAAGTGAGGAGCCACAAGATTTGGGAACAGAAATGGAGAAATCATCTTAGAAACAGATATATGGACTCTCTTGAAAATATCTTCTAGGGTCCTAGCGGTGCCACTGGACTCATGAAGGATTGTTAGCAATGCTGGATACTTCTGTTCAAGCTCTAAATGCGTTGTAAGTCCTCATGCATACAAAAGAAAACTTTGCATTTATATAATACTTGATGGCACATTTGATGCTCCTTCATCTTGTACCTTTCTGGTTGAGTTGTGTGCACTCGTCTTTACCCCTCCTCACTCCCCACACCCACCCTTATCCCTGACTCAGCCCAAGCATGGGGGATCCTAACAACCCAGGTGACCTATCACCACCGCCACTGTGTTCATCAGTTTTCATCTTTTTGGAATGCTCTTTCCCTCTCTCCTTGCCTGTTTAAATCCTTTCTTTACTTCCAAGCCTGAAGTAACAGCCACTTCTTATGTTAAGCTACCCTTCCCACGTTTTTGTTCAATAATTTATTTGTTTATACCAACGTTTAGCATTGGAACATTAACCTTTGCCCTGTTATCAAATTTCAGGGAGCATGCCTTCTATTGGTATGGTAGGGATACATGAAACGAGTCAACAGGAACTTAGTTATGGGGAGTATTTACTTCAGGAAAATTCCGAGTTTTAAAAAATTTAGTATGGCTTCTAGCTGATAGTCTCCAATGTTGCACACTGATTATGGCTTTGTTAAGAGAACAGGCTTGAGTGTCACATTGCCTGGGTTGGAGTTCCAATTCTACCACGTAAATGCTAGCAAGTTAGTGTTTCTGTATCTCAGGTTCTTCATGTGCAAAATGGAAATGAAGATAATACTCACCTCCTAGGGTTATTGAGGACGTTATATGAATTAATAAGGTGATTAGAACAGAGCCAGAACCATGCAGACCACCAGCAAATATTAATTACTTTCATGGTTACGATTCATGAAGACATTTATGCTGCCCTAAGCAGCTCTTTAACTTGAAGATACCAGAACAATACTGTAATATATCAGAGTGATGGATTCAGACTTAGATATTCAGGTAAGACATAATAATAAACATGAACTCAATCCTTTCATTGAGCAAGGCATTGCCAAGTGGGAAGAGCATGCTTTCCACTTGCTTAGCTAAATTAAACATTCTATGAAACAACGTGGACCTTTTAACAGGCATTTTTGCACAGCCAATATCAGCGGTCAAAAAATACATAGAAATCACCCAATTTCGTTAGGAAGAGAGAGAAAAAGGATTTAAGGCTAATTTAAGGGCTTTTCAAAGTCTGAAGTACATGATGGTCTATTGCTTCTGGTGTTCATTAAGACTAGTAAATATTATGGGAAAGTGTATCACCAAAAAAGAAAACTGGAGCCCAAAGTAAAAATGTAAGCACCATAAGTATAATTGAAACAATGATGAAAGGATAGCAGTTATGTCCTTAGAAAAACAAAGGCTTATTAAAAATTTCCAGGAATTAACTCTTAAGTGTTCTGTAATTGTGATTCTTGTCAAACACACACACACACACACACACACACACACACACACACAACACCCCATGTCACATTGAGATGTTTACTATAATCTTAGTTCATCATGCACACTTTCCTATATGAAGCTATCATAATTGAAAAGATATTGTTAAATACCTTTTAAAACTTTTTAAAATCTTTATTTATTTTGAGAGAGAGAGAGAGAGAGAGAGAATGCATGATACTTGGGGAGGGGCAGAGAGAGAGAGAAAGAGAGAGAGAATCCCAAGCAGGCATTTCCTTGTCAGTGCAGAGCTCAACACATGTGGCTGAATTTCATGAACCGTGAGATCATAACCTCAGCCAAAATTGAGAATTGGGCACTCAACCGACTGAGCTACCCAGGTGACCCAATATTACTAAATACCTTAAAGATACTCTCATGAGCCTGTAATTTATTAAATTATTTAAAATATAGTTTAGAGGTGCCTGGGTGGCTCAGTCGGTTGAATGTCTGACTTTGGCTCAGGTCATGATCTCACAGTCCATGAGTTCAAGCCCTGCAATGGGCTCTGTACTAATAGCTCAGAGCCTGGACCCTGCTTCAAATTCCATGTCTCTGTCTCTCTCTATGCCCCTCCTCTGTTTGCACTCTCTCTCCCCCTCTCTCTCAAAAATGAATAAACATTAAAAAAATTTTTAATAAAAATAAATAAAAGGCAAGGGAAATAAAAGAAAAAATAAGCTACTGGGACCTCGTCAAGATAAAAAGCTTCTGCACTGCAAAAGGAAACAATCAACAAACCTAAAAGGCAACCTACAGAATGGGAGAAGATATTTGCAAATGACATATCAGATAAAGGGCTAGTAACCAAAATCTATAAAGAACTTATCAAACTCAACACCTGAAAAACAAATAATCCAGTGAAGAAACGGGCAGAAGACATGAATAGACCTTTTTCCAAAGAAGACATCCAGATGGCTAACAGACAGATGAAAAAATTCTCAACATCACTCATCATCAGGGAAATACAAATCAAAACCACACTGAGATACCACCTCACACCTGTCAGAATGGCTAACATTAACAACTCAGGGAACAACAGATGTTGGCAAGGATGTGGAGAAACGGGAACCCTCTTGCACTGTTGGTGGGAATGCAAACTGGTGCAGCTGCTCTGGAAAACAGTGTGGAGGTTCCTCAAATAATTAAAAATAGATCTACCCTACATCCCAGTAATAGCACTACTAGAAATTTATCCAAAGGATACAGCAGTGCTGATGCATAGGGGCACATGTACCCCAATGTTTATAGCGGTGCTATCAACAATAGCCAAATTATGAAAAGTGGCCAAATGTCCATCAACAAATGAATGGATAAAGAAGATGTGGTTTATGTATACAATGGAATACTACTTAGCGATGAGAAAGAATGAAATCCTGCCATTTGGAACAACGTGGATGGAACTGAAGGGTATTATGCTAAGTGAAACAAGTCAGTCAGAAAGACAGATATCATATGTTTTCACTCTCATGTGGAATTTGAGAAAGTTAACAGAAGACCATGAGAGAAAGGAAGGGGAAAAAATAGTTTCAAACAAAGAGGCAGGCAAACCATAAGAGACTGTTAAATACAGAGAACAAACTGAGGGTTGATGGGAGGGTGGGGCAGAGGGGAAAATGGGTGATGGGCATTGAGGAAGGCACTTGCTGGGATGAGCACTGGGTGTTGTATGGAAGCGATGAATCATGGGAATCTACCACTGAAATCAAGAGCACACCGTGCACACTGTATGTTAGCCAACTTGACAATAAATTATATTAAAATAATAAAAAATAATTTAAAATTAAAAAAATAATATAAATAAATAAACAGCCAGATAAACAAATAAATTAAAATGTAGTTTAGGTAACTGCAACCCCTGCCCAATAGGAATTTAATAATAATCCAAGATGGGAAACGCTGATGCTGTTATAAAATAAATGCGATGTATATAGAAAACAAACAGAAGAAGAAAAGGAAAAAGTGATTACCTCAATGCCATTTCACGATGAAGAGGGAGTGGGAAGAGCAGAAAGCTAGTGAAGAATTAATATGTAGCCTTCCAAGTATAAGAAGAGACCCAAGATAGCCACAGAAATGGGATGAAACCAGTACATGGAACAGGTTTTGACCCAACACCTCTGTTCAGGGCAGACCTTTTGCTTGGAATTTCCCACACGTTTCTATCTTATACAAACCTGGACTTACTTAAAATTTTTTTTTTCAACGTTTATTTATTTTTGGGACAGAGAGAGACAGAGCACGAACGGGGGAGGGGCAGAGAGAGAGGGAGACACAGAATCGGAAACAAGCTCCAGGCTCCGAGCCATCAGCCCAGAGCCTGACGTGGGGCTCGAACCCACGGACCACGAGATCGTGACCTGGCTGAAGTCGGACGCTTAACCGACTGCGCCACCCAGGCGCCCCAACCTGGACTTACTTTAAAATAAGTTCTATTTAAATAAGTTCATTTATAGAAAAGAAATTTCAAAGGAGGAAAAACTAATCTCTGGTAATAGGGGAAAAATGAATCTATGATATTAGAAATTAGGTTAATGGTATATTCAGGGAGGGTAGTAATTTAAAAGGGCAAGCAGGTGTTTTCTGGGTTACAGTTGTATTTTGCTTTTTGCTCTGTGTGCCTGTTATACTGTTTTTCACATTGTTATACACATTCATTGAGCTATACAAGTATATATTGTGCACTTTTCTGTCTGTCTGTTTTATTTAAATAACATTTGCATTTTTCAAAATGTCAACTCACACAGCCTCTGCTATGCTTTCCTGCAATATTTTTTCCACCTTAGGTAAGTCTTCTTTTTCTAGTCTCTCGGTACCTACAATATTAAAGTTCATTAAGAGCAAGAGAACATAAATATTTTCTTATTTTATCACCAGCAACTAGAAGAAGACTATTATTAATCAATGCTTAATAAATTACTGATGACATAAGTAATAACTGAATGACAAAAACCTAAGATTTGCATGATCAGACTATGAGTACCAGGAAGGGTAAGATAATTAAAAATTGTTGATAATCAAGATCTTGAAGAAGATATTAAAGAAAGTCCTTAACTTATATACAAATGACTAGTTAGCATGTAGATACTGTCTACCATTTCTTCACATTTCACACATTTTAAATTAATATTGAAGGTGAAAGTTACAGAGGCTCTTTGCCTGTAACTTATCTTACGGTATTTACTTTATATATATTTATCTTATTCCTGTATTTTCATTAAAAAAGGGTTTCCAGTCAATGAAATGTGGTCAAACCATATTTATTAATTAATTTGCGAATAGAAACTATCTGATCATAGTTACCTTAGATTTATTTATTCATTAAATACTTGTTGAGCCTCCTCTATGTGATAGAATTTTTCATATTCAAGAGATACAAATACAAACAAGATAAGTCCCTTTCCTCAAGGCACTTCCTGGTCAGTAGGAAGAGAAATGTATATATATTAATTGCTACACTAAGGGTTAATACAGAGTGCTGGAAAAAGTTTTAGAAGAAGCTATAGTTCAGGTAAAGAAACCCAGATGTGAAACTTTTCTAGAGTTTCAGAGTAAGCAGATCTCTTGGCCTTAAAGACTTATCTTGATGTGATTTGTGATGTTATAAACTCCAAGTCATGAGACCAAAAAGCTTGTAGCAAAAGCACACTTTGGACCTAAAGATATAGGAAGATTCCAGGTATTTGAGGGCTGTGGCTCTCATATTTCCAGTGAAGTTCTAGGCACAAATCGAGTCTTTAGCTCATTTCTTGATCATGCATGGTAATTTTTCACATTGTAGCTATTCAATCCATACCTGCTGATTTTTGAAACTGGGGATGTGGCTACGATGGCCTTATCTCTAGCATGTGATGGAAGCCTTTACTCCCATCCTTACAGCAAGAAAAAGCTGGACAAAGTGAAAACCAATGACTTTTCTCAGACCTATCCGAGAACCATTTTCTTGATATCTAGAAAGAAAGAGCCTCCAGATGTCCAGCTGCAATTTGCTCACCTGGAACAGGAGCTGCTTAAGCTAAAAGCTGGCAGGCAGGCTTTCATGGCAATTTTGATGAATTGCTGAGGCTGAATTAGCATCATAACTTCCTGGGGGCTTCAGTCTTTGGGGGCTGGTCCACATTTCTCTGGAATGGATCTCCAGGAAGGTACATGGAGATCCCTTTGTGGTTCTGGCAGGGAAAGGTGAAGAGGAAACATTTTGAAACACACCCAGAGCCTTGATAACAAAAGCCTATTCTCCACGGGAAAAGATTTGCCAGAGTTTTCCATTTTCCAGATGGGGGAAAAAACTTCTTCTTCCCCAGCCACCTCTAGCCTTCCTGTGTCAGCTAAAGAGGAAAGACAAAACGAAACAAAACCCACAGCCGACAGGTCAGGGCTTTAAGGAAACTGATTGGAAATGCATCCAGGCAAGGGAGAAGGAGGCAGAGGGATAAAAACATTTGTGAAGGTTATGGCCCTCAGACACAGGCCCACAAAAACACGGAGCTGCAATCATAAAATTACAGATTACACTGCTTCTCCATGACTTCCCTTACACCTACATGTCTCCATACAATAATATACATTCCAGATACAAGGACTGTAAGACATAGACTCTCTCTGAGAAGGAGCATTTAGGGAAGCCCAAAGTAAAGAGAGGAAACTAAACCAAGGACATTAGAGAAATTTGAAGCCTCCGACATCTACAGAAAACATTAAACCTCACCACAGCTCATAGCTAGATTAACATAAATTCTCAAATTAAAGGCCTATTTACCTTGTTTCTATTACCTGATAAGGCATGTCAGTCTTTTCAAAAAAATGTTTATTTATTTATTTTGAAAGAGAGAGTGTGAACAGGTGTGTTCATGAGTGGGAGAGGGGCACAGAGAGAGGAGAGACAGAATTCCTAGCAGGCTATGTTCCAACGATGCATGAGCCTGACACAGGGCTCAAATTCACTAACTGTGAGATCTTGACTTGAATGGAAATCAGGACTCCGACATTCAGCCGACTGAGTCACCCAGGTGCCCCAGCATGTCAGGCTTCTGGTGTGAAATTATAAGGCATGCCAAAAGGCAAAACACAAAAAAAAAAAAGAACGCAAAATACACACACACACACACACACACACACACACACCCCACACTGTGAAGAGGTAAAGCAATCATCGTGCTTAGACTCAGAAGTGACACAGATTTTGGAATTATCAGGCTGGAAATTTAAAATAAATATGATACATATGTTAAAAGTTTTAATGGAAAAAATACTCAACATGCGATAGCAGATAGGTAATGTAGGCAGTAAGAAGGAAACTCTGAAATAGAACGCAATGGAAATGCTGCAAATCAAAAACACTGTGATGGAAATAAAGAGTGTCTCTGATGGGCTCATCAGTAAAATTTGACATGGTAGAAGGTGGAATCTCTGGGTTTGATGACAAATCAATAGAAACTTCCTAACTAGAGACTCAGAGCAAAAAATAATTGAAAACTAGCAAAAACCAGAATGTACAAGAACAGGTATAATATCAAAAGGTGTAACGTGCAAAATTTCAGTAGAGGAAATTAAAAAAAAAAAAAAAGACTGGAACGGAAGAAGTGTTTAGAATAACAATGACCAAGGATTTTCCAAACACCATTGGCCATCATCAAACCACAGGTCCAGGAAGCTTGGAAAACAATTAAGGGCATATATACCAAACAGCAACAATAAAATCGCACACCCCCAAGCGTATCATATTTAGACTGTGGAAAACCAAAGACAAAGAAGGTGGAGAAGAGGGAAAACAAAACAAAACAGAACAGAACACCCTACCTATAAAGGAACAGGGATAAGAATTACAGTGGGCTTCTTTTCAGAAACGATACAAGCAAGAAACCATACAACCAGTAACTCAAGGTGATTCTGGCCCCGGGAATTTATGGATCACATTTTAAGTAACACAAACTATGCTCCAATGAACATGCCACGATGAGATTAGACATACAAGGGCTTTGTCAGTGGAAAAGCCTGTGAGACAAAACAGAGAGGCAGGCAGGAAGTTTGGGAGAGACCTCAGGCCACCCTGCAAGTTTAATCTCAAGTGAAGGAGTGGAGGGAAAAAAAAATCTTTGGGTGGAAGAGTCTTAGACTGCCATCTGCTCTAAGGAAAATTCAATCAGGATGCTAGGGAGACCTTGAGACTAAATAGGCTATTACAGGAGTTCTCAGTCTCCAGGAACAGGCTGGCCCCCGTGCTGTAATCACACACAGTCCTTGGTTTGGAACAACACGTGGAAAGTATGGGCTCAGTACACACGCTGCGATGGATTTCAGAGCCCAGCACTTGGAGCTGTGTCTACCCAACTGCAGTTGTGGACCCCAAGGTGTATTCTCATGCCTGCCCTAGTACCAGAGGAAGATAATGATATCAAGTCAAGGGTCTATGCAAAGAGAAGAGGAGAGGAAGCTCAGATGTTTGCCACGAATGTTTGTGAGCAAAGCTCTTTCAATTTTGACAATCTGAGAAGGACAGTTTTCGTTTTTTGTTTTTTTTTTTCACATCTAAATCATTAGAACTCTGGCAAATCTCGGTATTACGACAAAAGGATTAATTTAAATCTGTGAAATACAGCTATAGCATCGCATTTGATGTGGCAATGAAAACACATCTGGGTGATGGGATGAAACGTTCACAGTGATCTTAAGGATAGCCGAGGTCCCAGGTGAAGCACAATTTCTCGTGTGGTGTAATCGTCCAAAAGCACCGTGCAAAATTCTAGATGTGGCAGTTGGATGAAACAGTTGTGAGATTTCAGACCGTTTGCCAAAACAAGTCAGAAGTAAAGCACCCCTGCTTCTTAGCAAGTGGTGTTCGTTGAATCGCTTTTGCTTATGTTTGCTTGTTCTCTCTGGAAGGTCATTCTTTTAAATGGTGTATTGATAATTACCTTCATTCTAGAACATGTATGACAAATTTGGGTCAGATTAATTTCAGGAGAGGCACTCTCCCAGATAAGGAGCTAACGGATGGGGACTACAGCTGACTACAAAATCCAGTCAAGTGCCTGGCTGTGTATGAAATTAAGCAGGGTTTCTTTTGTGAAGTGCCCACGCTTGGACTTGATCTTTGTCATTGTGCTGTGCCAACACTGCTCTCGCTCCTCACAAGGCCGAAGAGTTTTGTGCGCTCATAACAAACAGGCATTATCTCTATTATGTACCAAATTACCATTAAGATTAAAATACAATTAATCCTCCCTCTGGATCTCTCTTCACTGTGCTGTAAATTAATCTGCATGACAGAGCTGCAGATATCAGAGCTGGACAGAACTTTACAAGGGCCCTTCTCTACTCCAATTTCTTCATTTAATAGAAGAGAAAAATGGAGTCCTAGAGACTCACGTACCTTCACCAGGCCTACCTGTAAGGTGAAGACGAAAATGGCTTTCCCTTCTACTTCTCAGAATCTCTGTAGGAATCAAACTAGATATGGGATTCCAATTTTTGGAAAACAATCCAGTCAATAATAACATAATCATAACCACAAAGGTAACATTTATTGAACACCAGGTAAGAACCGGACACCCATGATCTCACACATCAGCCCAACCCTTTCAAGAGAGGTGCATTCATTACCCCGGCTTGGACAGGAAGAAACACATCTGGACTTGGCTGGTGGCGGAGCTGGGAAGTAGCCAGCCTAGGGAGTCTAACTCTAAAGCATACACCCTTTGTCTCATGACCTAAGGACTCACACCTTTTTCAGAAGCAGAGCCCATACTGGACCACGATTTTCTGATAATCCAGGGGATTCCCCTTATGATAAATTAATTCCATAAGGTTCTCTTGGAAGTAGGAAAACTTGAACCTGCCTGTCCCTTTCTGGGCTTAAGGTTTTATGTATTCTTTACTGTTAGCACTGAGTTTTAACGAATAATAAAAAAAAATAGGAGATGCTGCTGCTGCTGTAGGTGTTCTGCCCAGTGCCGTGGTTTCCTATCGCTGTATATTTTGACAGTTGAACCTCCAGTGTCCAGGGCTATTATATCCGAATATGCCTCTCATCACCCAGTGTTCTGCTTCCTTGCTGTAATAAGCATGAAGCTGCAAACTGCCCATCAGGAATTTAGAAAAGAGCCCAAAGACCATGGCAATGGCTTCTGGATGTGCTGTATGCAGATGACGTTAAAATGCTGCCACCTTCTGTTTAGCCCCAGCGCTGCGGATGCACCCTGTGCCCACCGCTTCCCTCTTCTCTGAGCTGATTTGCACTGATCCCAAACTGCACTTCTGCAATATATAATATGACAAGCTAAACGCAGAGCCTGCCAAAAAATCTTGATAGGCTCAGCTTTTGTGCTGCAGCACTTGAAAAGACCATTACTACTGCCATCCCACTAAAGTGTGCTCAATATTTTTGACAGTGAATCATCTAAGCAGGAGTTTATCTCTGCATTCGCGGGGTGGGAGTGGGCTTCGCCCGTTAAAGATTCAAAAGAGGGGAGATGAAAGGGGTGGGCGAAGGGATAATTTTCCATTGTCACTGGATGGTTTTCCGGATGTTGCAAGGGCTCTAGATTTATTCTCAGGGGCATTTTCTGCCGAGACGCTCAAAAGAAATGAAACTGCATGGGCAGGATCGCAAGTGAGGGAACAGCATGAGCACCTGCATTTTTCTCCAACGCGGAGGGTTGGACCGGGCTTCCAGAAGCTGGTTTATCCAGGACAATCACCTCTTGCTTATCAGCCTTAAACTATCATTCGGTCCAGGGCGGGAAACCTGTGGCAATCGCTGACACCATACAGGGTGCGGATCCCTTGGATCTGAAGGTCTGCTGGCCGGCAGTCTCATCCCTAATATCTCCCCAGGAAGCGCAAACAGGGCTTCATTCTACCTCAGCCTCTACAGCTTTGCAAAATTGGTTCTGTCCAGGATCATTTTAATCACTAGCATATGACCACCTCCAAGCATGTGTGTGCACTTAGGTCTGAGCGAGTTGGGACCCCTTATACATTAAAATACCAGGATTGTTTAGTAAAGCTGGAAAGTCAGGAATGGAAAATAGTTCTAGCAGCCAAAACTGCCTACTTAGGTGCTTACTGACCAAGTTTTTCTTGACTAAGAAACTCGTGCCTTATGTCTCTATGATTATACTCAAATCCTCTCTTGGGTCTAAAATTTATCTATCTGTCCATCTATCTAATTTTGCATCTCTCGCTACAAGAGACAACAGACACACAAAATATATTTTATTTCCTCCCGAAGCCCTATAGGAAAAAAAAATCACCTAATCTTCCAATTTTTTTCTCAAATGAATAATACCATTCTTAACATTCTTACTTATTTGATCCATCATTTGCCTAGAAATGCTTCTCTATATTTTAAGTCTTACACATATGATACGCTTAACATGAATTGGAGACATGAATTACACGAATTGGAGACAGTCTTGCTGGTCTCGGATCTTACAAATCCCTAAACTAATTAATAACTTAATTGCAAATAATTTCCAATATAAATGCAGTAAAACAAGATTTTCATATTTTTGGGAGATGATACTGCGTTCGAGGAAAGTTAACACCTCCGTGTAAGGATGCTACGTAACTCTGTGGCAGACATGCACACAGACGGTAATCCTCCCCCAGCCTGGTTGAAAAGATATCAACAGAGAGCTTTCTTGAAGGGTAGACTCTGTACTTTTCAAGGGTTAACGCCCAAGAGTCAGGCACCTGCACAGAAAGTCACTCCGACATAGGAAATCTCAGATGGACCGAAGGCTGGAGCAATTCAGGTGCATACGTTTCCCCACTCACTTTAGCATCCAGACCCCCATGCCTACTAGTAATATGTTTTCCATCTTCAATTTCTTCAAGCTGAACAGATACGAGCAAATACTTGCCAGTGTTCTGAGCTTGTTCGCGTACTATTTAACAGCAACCTCTGCCTTCTTCTGGTAACCAAGCTTTGATAATTTCCACTCAATTTTACTTCGTGGCACTGACAGAAAAATCATAGAGCAACTGTGCCCTGAGACAGAACCATACAACCTGCAACTGTCAGACCTTCTCAGCAAGCCTGCAGAGTATCTGAATTACAGCAGTGAAAGGAGACTAGGGAAGACTCCATTCGTCAGATGCCAAGGCAGGAGGGAAGGAACTCTCCAAAAATCAGATCCAGAAAAACAAGGTGTTTCGAAGCTACATTGAGCAAGAGAGATCTTGATGCAATGCCATCACTCTCTGTGAAGAAACCAAAATGCAGAGAAAGACTCAGCCATCAGGATAGAGCTAACTTAGTGAGGAATCAACCTGGAACCAAATCAACTGGCTGGCATGGCTTCTCTCCTCTCCTTCAACTGCAACAAGAATTCTCAGATATTAGCATCAAAAGAAAATTCAGGGAATTTTGAGTATTTTGTTGAGTAAGAAACAAACTTGGGGGAACAGAAGGCTTCAAAACCTTCTCAGGAAGGTTACAGTGAGGTTTATAAAGTCAGGAAGAGGATGTCTGTAAAGCTTAAGTCTCATTGGTTAAGAGAGCAGGTTACTTAGACCATCCTTAATTTGCTACACCATGCTGAGTCAGATAAGACTCAAACTTTGCGCACAGTTTAAGTGGGTATTTCAGGGAGATGAATCCTTGTGCGTTTTGCTGAGCTGGGTCTGGGCTCTTTGTTCAGAGGCAAAAGGTGGTCCCAGTCTCCATTTTTATTTTTATTTGACATTAGTGTGTACAAAAATCACCTGGGGAATATGATTACCAGGCAGACACAGGCTCCCACTGGAAGGGTCAGAGACATTAGGTCTCTCTGGAGCCCAGCAATCTGTATTTTTAATGGGTGATCATGACACAGGTGGCCTGAACACACTGCTTTAGGAAAAGCCTCCTTCCTTCATGGGAGTAGCTCCCCATTTGTTTTTCGGGAAAGACTTCTGGAATCAAAACTGATTAATTATTCAAGTGTCTAGTCAAGGGGTCACCGAGGTTAACCGACTGGTGTGAGTTACCCTGCTTCCTGTTTCTCCACACTTAGAGTACTCAGGCTGATTTCGGGGGGAGACAGAATCGCGCGTACCAAAAAAACAGAATAAAATACAAAATAAATGTAAAAAGCCTAAATGTCAACTCTGCTCGACTCTGACCCCCAGCCACTTGCCAGTAAGAAAAGCTACAGTCAAAGGCTTCCTTCTCCTGCTGGTCTCTCAAACCTCCAAAGCTTCAAGAAAAATGATAGTTACTCTCTTTCTACAAACGACTCTTGTTTCTGGATCATTCTAAGTAGCCCGGTCCATATTCCTCACAGAAACAAATTCGGAGTTCCTCTTATCAGGGGCCTACACAAAAGCAGATGTGGAAACTTCTGTACATTGGATACATTACAGGAATGGATGACAGGGAGTTTGTTGATTCCAGAGGCCCCATGAGTCTTCTGCGACATTAGAGTACCACAGATGGGTGAGCGAATTCTGAACACCATCACGGTCTTCAGCCATTGGTGGGCCTTCTCCCACGAGCACCGAGATCCTGAATATCGGGCAGTTAGCCTCAGCATCGCAATTAGTTACCTGCTCCTCCCGGCCCTTCCCCCACCCTCTGGAGCTGCAGGCACCAGGCTGGAGGAATCAAAGTAAAACGGATGCATTTCTTATTCCTTCTGCCTCCAACGGGGAGCCGCGGCCAGCCTCTGTGTTAGCAGTGGGAGAAAAGGTAGACCCATCCTATTTGATTCAGACGGTCACCGTCACAGGGTAGCCGCAATTAGCCCACGCCGGGCTTATTCAGGCCTTGGATTCTTTTCAGAAGTGAAAAAGGGAACACTTGAGGTCTATTGAATTGAAGCGTGGCATCTGCCGAACACCGAGGGGAGAGGTCGGGGGTCAGTGCTTGATTTTGATAAAGCGTGCCAGATTAATTGTCTTTGGTAATCCTGTTTGTCATGGTAGATGTGCAGAGGAGTCTTTGTGGCCCAGGCTGACATATGGGCCAGCCTGCTGCTTGCCTATTCAGCCCCCCCACCCCTCCCCAGCACATGCTCTCCACAGTTGGACTGGTTCCCAGGGCCTTGTTTGCCGGGGGAACTGGAGGCCCTATTCAGCCATCCCCCATTTCCACAAACAGGCCTCCTAATCTCCAAGCCTGCCGGGGCTCCTGAAAGAGGCTGCATTATTCAGAAGGTCTGAAGAGAGAAAGGGAGACAAGGCGGTGGGGGGGTGGGGGGGGTGGGGAGGGTGAAGGGGAGGGAGAAATCCAAATACCAGAGACCCCATGAAAGACTCTGCAGACTGAGGAGGGGGTTGGGGGGCAGAGAAATATAATTACAAAAAATAGCAGCCGTGTACTTCAGGCAGAACCCTTCAGGAGGCTGATTACAGTTCCTCTCCAAATCTGAATCCATCACCAAATTATACCCTGCCTCTTTTGTAAAATAAATGTTAATAAGAGGTAATTTGGGCCCTGCTGATTGGTAAGCTCAATGGAGATAGACAATTTTTTTTTCTGCCTCTGTGTGTGTGTGTGTGTGTGTGCGTGTATGTGTGTTTATTGTAATATCTGGAGGGCGTTTTCCCCCCCTTCTAACCAGAATTGATATTCAACCACAAAAGATGAAACAAATGTTCAATGGCCTGACCCAAGTGCCAGAAAATCGATAACAGTTTGAGTTTTATGATAAAGGGTGAATGAACAGATTGGCGATGGGCCCTCCGTCTGCTAGAGGGTGCACTTGGTATGCTCTGGAGAGAATGTCCCCTGAGATTTAGCTGCCAGTGGGGCCCTGGGAGGGGGGTGAACTAATGCCTGCCTCCTGGGGAGAGGAGGGTCCTTGCTCTAAATAGCTTTGCCTTTCTTTGGTTTAAAAGCAGGGTTGTTTTTTGGTTTTTTTTTTTTCATTTACATAATCATTATTTTGAGTTGCTGACAATTCTTTTGGGGGCTTTTATATTTAAAAGCACACAAAAAAATAGAGACAATCCTGTGACAGATCTTTTGAAAATGTTCTTATGATGTGTATTTATGAACAGATCCAGAAACGGCGCAATTAGAAACAATGAATAATAATGTTCTGATCAGACAAAAGCATGGAGATATTAAAATACAAATCCTTGATCGTAAGGCCCTGAACCAGCCTTTCGTGTATCTTCCTTGCTCTGTCCCTCGCATCCGCAGGGCAGAGATGGGGCTGGTCAGTGAATAGCCTCGCTCACCTCACATCGCTTAGGCTCCACTTAGGATTTCTGACTTAAATGCTTTGAAAACCGTGCGTGTGCGTGTGCGTGTGCGTCCGCGTGTGTATGTGATTAACTTGGCAACGTCATTGTCGATTTCAAGGGAAAAAGAAGAGATTTTTCAAAATGTAAGAAATTGAACTAAGAAGAAATCGTTAAATGTTTTTTTTTTTATTACAGATATTCCAAGGAAAAGGTTTTGTGTGGGTTTTGTTTTCCCCTCCGCCCCAAATAGTTGGTAGCTATACTCGTGTTGCTGTTTGGGGATATATATTTCAATATTTATTTGTTTGACTTCTTATAGTAAAGCAGGTTGGGGACTCAGGAACTCAACAGCCTAGGGTACATGAGGGCTCACTGTTGCTTTGCCAGTGCATAGAACAGGGCCAGGCACATCCTATGAACTCACTAAATTTTATTGATTCAAAAAGAATTTTTAGAAATATCGAATAAAAAATAACAAAAAAAATCCACCTTGACATTGCCAAGGAGGAAAACTTGCTTTAACCTCTGCATTATATTATAAGGAAGGAGAAGGAAGCATAGGAAGAGGAGGAGGAAAAAAAGAAATAAATCACGTTTGTGAGCACATAGTCTCTGCCGGTGTAGACATTATCCCATATAATCCTTAACAGGACCTGTGGGATGGGAGCGCTGATATTCATGCGGCACACAGGGGTGACTGAGTACTAGTTAGATGATCCTAACCACCCAGTAACCCTGTAAGATGGGTTGTGATTGATGCCCAAACATCAGTATTAAGAGGCTCTGACGGTGAGGTCTGGGCATCAGTATCTCGTAATGCTTCCCAGGTGATTCTGACAAAATGCATGATGGAGAATCATTGATTTTAAGTCCTGCTTTTCAAATGGTGATGTGCGTGCCAATTAACCAGAGGGTCGGCTACATCGAGGTTTCTCACTAGGTTGGTTTGTGGTGGGGCCTGAAATCCCATAGTCCTAACAAGCCATCAAGTGATGCTGGTATTATGGCTGGTCCGAACCTTCTCTTGAGATGCAAGTCTTTAAAGATTAAGCAATTCACACAGTGGCTAGCCTACACTTTGAACCCTGGTTTTTCCAACTGAAGAAACGGACTTCTTGAGCCCTGTTATATTCTACCTCTTATCAGATCAAATCCTGTGTTTATGGAAGTGTGGTGGGAACAGAAAAGCACTCATCTATGAGTCTGGAGATTTGGGGCTTTGTTATAAGTCTTTCTCTGCCTTTGACTCTGGGCCTTGCCTCCTTGGGTCTCAGTTTTCGTCTCTGAAATTTCTAGGATTTCAAGTTGACTATAGTTTCTGTCCTTGAATTCTTGATGTGTCAACTATTTAAACACCTCCTATGAGATTAGACTTTTCTTATAGGGAAAATGCCACTTTAGGAAGAGCTAAAATTCTTTTTCTTTCTTTCTTTCTTTCTTTCTTTCTTTCTTTCTTTCTTTCTTTCCTTTCTTTCTATTTCTTCCTTTTCTTTCTATTTCTTCCTTCCTTTTCTCTTTCTTTCCTCTTTCTTTTTCTTTCTTTTTTTCTTTTCCTTCTTTCCTTCCTTCCTTCTTCTTTCCTTCCTTCCTTTTCTATTTCTTCCTTCCTTTTCTTTCTCTTTCTTTCTTTCTTTCTTTCTTTCTTTCTTTCTTTCTTTCTTTCTTTCTTTTCCTTCCTTCCTTCTCCCCCTTTCCCTCTCTCTATCTCTTTCTCTTTCTTTCTTTCTTTCTTTCTTTCTTTCTTTTCCTTCCTTCCTTCTCCCCCTTTCCCTCTCTCTATCTCTTTCTCTTTCTTTCTTTCTTTCTTTCTTTCTTTCTTTCTTTCTTTTCCTTCCTTCCTTCCTTCCTTCCTTCCTTCCTTCCTTCCTTCTTCACCCTCTTTCTCTCTCTCTCTCTCTCTTTATCTCTCTCTTTCTTCCTTTCTAAAGGATATATGTGTTTCATTATATGCTTTCTAGGATGAAAAAGAGATAAAAGAATATTTGGTGTTATTAAGAGGGGCCATTGTTTCTACAATATTCCCAGAACAACCCCATGTGAAGTCCTAGATTTTAATTTCCCCCATTTTGTATACTACTACTTGGTCATGTATCCATAAAGGAGACCAATTAAAATGGAAATCTGCGAGGAGATATTAATTATTTATGGCTTAGCATGATATGGTGCTTTCAGAATGCCCTGAGGCAACTCGGATGCAGGTTGGAGAAAAAGGGCGGACGTAGGTGACAGACAAACGGAGGAGGCATCATGAGCCAGAGCTACAATACCTGAGCCTCGCTGGCTGAGGCATAGATATAAAACAGATTCAGAAAGGCATAAATACCATGCCTTACTTTTTTTTTTTTTTTTTGGCTGGTTATCCGGAGAAATCTGTCTCAGGGTCCTCCAGCCTTTTCTGATATTGGCACTGGGAGAACCCCCCTGAAGAGAATGGAAAGTGACCAACACTTAACAGCACCTCCCTCCCTCACGTTAGCATGGTCTGAGCCAAACGCTTTTGAACTTGCGTGATTAGGCTCGGCGGGAGCCAACTGCCTTCCTCTGGAACAGAGGCGAATACCGCCCATCTTCTTCTCATGTTCTGTAGGCAATTATAACACCAGAATGTGCCTCTGAATTCCTCAAATCAGCTTATAGAGGCCGTGTGTCTGGGAGACCTGGGCTGGAGAGTGAGCTGGATTTCCAGGTGGGTGTATTTCAGGAGAACCACAGACATCCGGAAGGTCCACTGCCTAAGGAGGCACCGCTGTCCTCATCTTATTTCTTCTCACCTCACTTTTATTCAACTTATCTGTATCTCGATTTCTTTGCCCAGATTAGCCAGAAAGCTTCTTTGTCGATTTTCGAGTGAGTTTGACAAGTCTGCCCCAGAAAACGCTCCAGTGGCCGTCCATCCTAAGCAGGCCTGTCAAACAGACCGCTGCTTAGAACCAACTTTCCCACTCTATTTCCAGAACAAGCTGTCGCCTTGCTCACAATGCTTTTGCCAAATTTTACAAGGTCAGAAATTCTGTGATGGGGGAAACACAGCTCGAGGGAAACGGAGGAAACCGTGTTTTATTCAGTGGGTGGCTTCCTCTGAGTAAAAGCATTACTCCTTTCAGGGCTGTCTCTAATGTGAAAGCGTAAGGAGTCTTGAAGTTTAGAGTGAAAACTTTGCTCATCTGTTTAGCTCTCCCCAGTGGGCTGAGGACTCTTATGCTTATGGGTTTAATGCTTTTTGCCAATTCAATAGTACTCAGACTCCTAATGGCCACTCATGCTGCGGGTTGTCAGCAGGAACAGGTCAGGGTGACAGAGACTGTGTGATTCAGTCAGGTTACTTACATAAGATCCATCTCACTGCATTTCATTTCCTGAGATAATACGGATGAGTAAGTTTTACTTCTATCAAACAATAGCATAAATAGAGACATTGCCTGGTCCCCCCCCCCCCCCCCCCCCCGCCATGGAATTATCCAAAACCAGGTTAGGGAAAGAAGTGCTTCTTCAATCTGTGTTCTGTATGTCTCTCTAGGGGAAGGAAAATGAATCATCCCTAACTCTTTTTAAAGTCTCCTAGCTGTCGGCCCGCTCACTCGGGTTCCCAGTGTGCTCTCACAGTGGTCTGGCATCTTGGAAATGTAAGGACTCTGGAAAGACACGGGGTGACGGTCTGACTTGGTCTGCTGCTAGAGTGACTTCGTCTGGTCTGGAGATTCGAGCATTCCTGAGTTACCGAATGCCAGTGTCGGCTCTTTTCCCCCTCTTTGGATTTGTTCATCACCCTGCTTACCCAAAGAATTCTTACCTCTTTACCATGAACGGTAATAACAATAACAATAAGTAGTAGTTGTAACGTTAGGAACAGTTATTACTTGTTCAGTTCATTATTTCTCTTTTTAGTAACCCCAAAGTATCGATAACTTGCCCAAGGTCCCACAAGCTACCATTTGGTAGTCAGATTCCAGGGTTTTCCTTGACCATAGTGCAACAGGGGGTACAAAGAATCAAATAAGCAAGCACTTAGTGGAAGCTTGCAATATATAATGCGATGTGTTCAATTGAAAATATCTATATATATGGATATATATATCCTGGCAGAGTTTTTCTCAAAATTCTGGCAGAGCTTTTAGGCATTCCAAAACGTGGTTTCTTTTTTGTAGATGTAAAAAATAATTTTTTTAATTAAAAATAAAATAAATGTAGTCCCTGTCTGCAAGATGCTGGCCTCAAGACAGAGAGATAGGAAAAATAAACCTCTATAAGAATTAATAAAAAAAAATTGGAGAGGAGAAGAAAGATATCCCCCCTCCCCAAACACAAGGCAGTTGTGATGAAATGTCAATGAATTACGTGTCTAATTTACTTGTTGTCACTTAAGGGAAATAGTTGAGGATCTAAGAGCAGAGATAAAAGGAGCAATGGGGGTTCCATTTTGTTGGGTTGAAGGGTTCGCATTACTCTGGCTTTTTTGGTATAAATATTTAAATATATCCTCTTTGAATTGACATGGCTGTATGGATCCTCCTAACACACCAAGAGCTAAGCTGCTGAGTGTATACTTTGCAGATCAAATTTCCAGTGACGCTCTAGACATCTTGTATTCTTAGTAGTGACTGAGTTAAGAGCCTGGTCTGCATGCAGCTTGTTTGTAGAAACTCCAGGGAGTTTTAGACTTGATGTCGAAAGACAGCTAACACCTGAGATTGTAAAAAAGTAATAACAAACAATGTAAAAATGGCTCATATTTATCACATTGCAGGACATAATTCTAAGGGTTCCATGTGTTTAAATTCATTTTAAAGCTCACAAGAACCCTGGAGATACAGAACTCTGACAGAGCTATAGGCATTCGCCAAAACCTGGTTTCTTTTCTTGACTGTGTTTCATATCTTGCAGTGACTTCGTAATTGACTTTGGACCAGAGTAATGTGGACACTGTGATCTTTTCTCTTCCCAGTATAGAACCATATGTCCCTCCATGCACAGTTGCTTCGTGATCGTTCCAATTTCCAGCTGGCTGGAAGGGAGATGCTCCCAACCCTTTCCACTCACATGCTCACGCGCACACACACACACACACACACACACACACACACACAGTGATGCCTTTGGCGTCTTCATACTGAAGAAGATAGAACCACCAAATAAAAGGATGACATCATTCAAAAGAACCATTCAACTTGGGGCATACAGTAGACTATATTGAAACAAGAGATAATGTTTCACTTGGTTAATCCGCCGTCATTTTTTTTTCCTTTTAAACCACAGAAAACATTTTTTTTTCAGGGTTCCGGAGGCTGAAAGGCCAAGATCAAGATGTCAGCAGGGTTGATTCCTTCTTCCAGCTGTGAGGGAAGGATCTGTTCTAGGTCTTTCTTCTTAACTGTTAAATGGTCATCCTCTCCCTTTCTCTTAACATCATCGTCCCTCTGTCCATGTCTGTGTCCAAATATCTTCTTCAGTCATATTAAATTAGGGTCTTTCTTAATGACCTCCATTTAATTACATCTTCAAAGATCTTATCTCTAAATACAGTTCCATTCTAAGGTAGTGGTGGTTAGTAAAAATGCAACATATGAATTTGGGGATTACACAATTCAGCCAGTGAATCCCAGGGCATATAAAAGTTATGTTTACACTGCTAGCTGTTCAATAGCATGATGGCATGATGTCTTAAAAAAAAAAAAAAGGTATGTAATTTAATTAAAAATCCTTTATTGTGGAGGGACAAGTACGCATTGGCGGCTCCAGCAACAGCCACCACATATGATGGCCCCACAATGCCTCTCATCGTGTTGAGCGTGTTCTGAGGCTTCAGACTTCAAGGGGCCCTGGTTCATCCCTAAGTGTCCCAACCAGGGAGTTATCAGCACCACGTGACCTGTTCAGTTGTTTGCTGCTATCTCTTTCCATTGATTGCAATTCTAAGCCACTGAATTTTGAGATTTACTCATTACGGAATCGAGCCGTCCTTATTCTTCCCATTTTACAGATGAAAAACTGAGGCTCAGTTAGGTTAAGGAACTTGCCTGGGATGACTTGGGAAACCAAGATTATAGACTAGGAGATCTGATTCCAGAGCCCCAATATGTATCCACTGCGCTAAACTGGAACTTAACTCCTTGCTTTCCTCTTAGAGGTGATGTTGGGTATACTTCTGGCTAAAACTAAGGTAGTGTTGGCAAGGCAAAATATTAACTGCTGTATTCTTTGGCATAAACAAGCTCCTCGAGCAAAGCAAAATTTCAAGCAGCAGGAAGTGGTTTTTAAAAGGATGTTCATTTTCATCGGTCTCCTTCTGTCTGTATAAAGCATTGTGGCTCATTGTTTTCTGTTTCCAGATTGGGAGCTAGTCCTAACATTCAATCTTACAAACTCAAGGTTGGATCTTGGGGTAAGAAAAGGCAACAAAGTTAGCATTGCCCAGGAAGAATCCAATCTGCTGTGGCAAGGCTGTGTTACATTTTGTGAATTAACAGAAATGAGCCAACTAACCTACCACCAACCAATCAGAAAGGGAAGCAACATATACTTTTCCACATTTATCCTTCCTGCGATGTTTAGTATTCTTGAAGGGAATACTAACCTATAAAAATAAACGTCTTAGGGTAGGTTTCCAAATTGCTGTAATAAAATTAATGTAGATGGGATTGCAAGTCAAGAGTGGAGGGCCAGAGAACAGTTGGGTTGAGATACTAAATTAGACATAATTTCAAACTTCCTCATCTTGATTGGGGAAGATTATTTTGTGTCACACTCTCCATAGACATAATAGCATTCACTTATACCTCTCCTTCATCCAGGCTACTTCTCAATCTCTGCTGTTTATTTTATTTTTCCCACAATCATATTTCCCTACCAGGTTCTTTAAGTCCCTTGATCACTGGGGAGACTGTTTTAATGCATATTTTATCCCTCATATTGTCTAGTCTAGTGTTTGCTCAGAATAAGCTGTTCAATAAACATCTCCTAAATCAATGAATATCTTAATGGTCTCTAATGTGAAATGGGATTTGATTCAACGCTTGAGTCCCTCACCATATATAGCATCGAGAGTTATAATATCTTAGGAATCTATTTTGGTAAAATAAATATTAGTCATTGCTTTCCAAGTAACTGATTCTATGCCTACATGTTCATTTTAAATCCATAAAACATACTGATTATTCACAACACAGAAATGAAAATATAATTTTTGACCATTAGGATTTCAAATTAGTACCAAGCAAAAGGAAAGGTTGGTGCACCATCTCTGAAAGTAAGAAGTAATGTAAAGAAGATATACACAGTTTGAGTGCCTGCAAATCTGGGAAAATCTGAGGAACAGCTAGAGTCTAGCTAACTGTGCTGTGCCAATCAATTTCCTGAGTTGCTAATGCACGGTATTTACACATGTCACCATTGGGGGATGCCAGGTGACGGGCACAACGGACTCCTCTGCAAGATGTTTACAGCTTCTCATGAGTCTACAGTCTTAAAAAAAAATAAAATTAAAAATAAAAACAAAAAAACAGGGCGCCTGGTTAGCAGAGTCGGTTGGGCGACCGACTTCGGCTCGGGTCATGATCTCACAGTTTGTTGGTTTGAGTCCCGCGTCGGGCTCTGTGCTGACAGCTCAGAGCCTGGATCCTGCTTTGGACTCTGGGTCTCCCTCTCTTTCTGATCCCTCCCCTGCTTGCACTCTGTCTCTCAAGAATGGATAAACATTAAAAAAAATTTTTAAAAACAAAAAACAAAGTTTTAAAAAGTAGGGTGAAAGTATTTTAGTGATTTTGTGATAGAAGGCAATAGGAGAAAATATGTGTACCTTTTTAATTTGTGTTATTCATTTCTTATTTAACAAAGGACATTTGGGAAGTTTTTGCATTGGGAACCAACATTAAAGCCCCATATAGTTTTGGCTAATTTAGCCTACTCTGGCCCTTGTGTTAAATATAAATATAAAGTGGCATAAACTATAAGAAAAAATATTTTGGTAATTACTACTTTTTGGTTTTGGCTGCTGAGTATGGTATCTATGCAAGAATAATTCATATGCTCAGATTTTATGCAAACGATGTTAATTTTATAGCCTTCAAACACTTGATATTGAGTCATATAGTATTTCTTTTATTGTACTGATGGCAGAATTTACTGCTTTATGTTTTAAATATCCCCTTACTGATTAAGCACTAGAGATTTCTCCCATCTCAATACTAATGTTATAATTTTATGTTTGCAATACTAGTCATTGAAACTATATTTTACAAAAGTTTAAATTGATCAAGTAAGATCCATCACCACACAAACACAGATACACATGCACATATACACACAAATACAATATTCCATGAACTTAGACATATTCAATTAGAAAAAACAACTTCTCTTTCGGTCTAGAATTCTCAGATAAGCTATTTCCTCATATTGTTTATAATTTATTTTCTGTAGGCTTTAATACAAATTAAAGTATAAATTATAAAGGTATAGATTAATTGTAAAGATATGATTTATATTATATTAATTATGTTAATATGAACCAATACTAAATATAAATTTAATATAAATTTAAAATAATTTATTTATCTTTGCCGTATTCCCTTAAAAACTTTAGTGACATTCTCAGGACTACACTAAATAGGATATCCTTCTGTAATTAGATTTTAAAGATGGAAGAGACTTCATAAGTAATAAAATCGAACTGGCTCATTCCATAGAGTAAGAACCAGAGGGTCGGCCATGCCATGTGGGTTACTGGCTGAGTCTGGATTAGAAACTAGTCTTCTGATTCTCAGAACATGGTTCATTTCACAATCTGATGTTGCCTCATGAGAGAGAAGGTGAAAAATTTTAAACCCGGGGGATTAAAAGTTCCACCTCAGGTCATTGCTTCACGTTACTCCCGAACATAGAAGTGGCCCCGTGGTGACATCTAAGATATTTATTAACACTCATATACAAGAGTGGCTCTCCTTTCCCCTGTGGATTAATCAGACTACAAGGGGGAAAACAAGGAAGGAAAAGAAAAGGAAAATATTTAGGAACTGCTAGTTGGGAAATGCAGTGAGAGGAAGAAAAGGTCTTGAGAATTAAGTCAAGTTGATTCCCAGCGCCCTCATTCTGTCCTGATGGGAAAAGTTGTGCTGGCCAAAAAGAACGTTGGTTTCCTTGCTAAGCTGGAACACTGCAAGGGGCACGTGCTGGCATTCTGTGATCGGTGAGATAGCCAACGGTTTTGTTGCTTCAAAACTATTTGCCGTGTTAATTACCAAATTAGTCGTTTCCCTCCCTTTCTGGTCGTCATCTCATAAACTGCAGTCACTTTTGGAAAAAGCAGAATCATTGCCATTTTAGTCTGTAGGAATTTTCCATATTACACTGATCTTTGCTTTATGAGACCTAAACTGATCTTCCGGTACAAGAAGAGAGGAAAATGGATCTATGGCTTGGAAAAGATGGCTATATCCACTGGAGCTTAAAAACCTGTTCCTACCTCCTTCACTCATTCCACAAAAATCGATAGTGTTCCAGGCCTCCCCTTCCTCCTTTTCATGTTTTCCCTGCTCCCGTCTCCACTGATGTCCATCATCATCTGATGTAGCCAATATCGACAAATTAAGGAAATGAGCAGCTATTGAGGGTATCAGAAAAAAAAATTGTAAGAAACTCTGAAATGGATCAAAATGCTTATTGGGTATCCTCAACAGAAAACTGTGTTGTGGGCTTTGTACCTTTCCTTGCCATTGAGCTATTTTCCAGCTCTCAAAGTTAGAGACAACCAAGAGCAATACAAATAATTATTTCCGATTTGCAAATAGATTCTGTCCAGTGCAGGGATAATTGATTTCCATCCTTCTTATGGAAAAAGTTTTATATCTCTTTGTAAATACATTTCAGCGTTCCTGATGGATCAATACAAGGATGGTTTATTGAATTCTCTTTCAAAATGGTTGTAACATTTGACTTGTTCTCTCATCAATTAAATAATCCAAAAGAAGACATGAAGGATACTATATCCCTTTATGTATGTTCTTCTGAAAGTAAAGATTGTTGTTTCACAGAATGAGATGGTCTGCCCATTCAAGTTATATGCTTAGTTGTGATTTATTGTAACTTAATAATCACTACTATAATTACTGATGGGGTAGCTGGCCGGGTTAGAAGCAAAAGAAAGAGAAAGATACAGAGAGGGATAAAACACACACACACACACACACACACACACACACACACACACACACCGAGAGAGAGAGAGAGAGAGAGAGAGAGAGAGAGAGAGAGAGAAAGTTGGTTTCAATTTCACTTTAGAGGCTACCAGGCAGGGTAAATGTATATAGGGTTTGCTCTCTAGTTTAATGAACTTAGGAACTTAATTTCCCAGTTGATCATAGGATTTTGGAAATAAGTTCAGGTGCATTAATCACATTAATTCCAGGTGGGATCAGATAAACCAGACTTTCATTTTTTAATTTATTATTTTTTTTAAGTTAATTTATTTTGAGAGACAGAGAGATAGAGAGAGAGAGAGCATGGGGGAGGGGCAGAAAAAGAGGAAGAGAGAGAATCCTGAGCAGGCTCTGTGCTGACAATGAAGAACTCGACATGGGACTCCATCCCAAGAACCATGAGATCATGATCTGAGCTGAGATCAAAAGTCCAATGCTCAGCCAACTGAGCCACCCAGGCACCCCAATAGATCAGATTTTTAAAATATACCTTATCCTGGGTGCTAAATGTGACAGAATAATCTATTCTAGTTTGTTTGAAGAGTCCAAAATGTGCTACATAGTAAGCATAAAATTTGAGTACTTTAAACAACTATATGAGGAAGCTAATATTGTTTGGCAAAGTATTGTTTTCAACTATGTTTCAATCTAAATAAGGAATACACATCATTAGAGCTGAAACAGCATCTGCGAACAGTTTTGAAAAGATACTGAAAAATTGTGTGTACGCTATCCTCTTTTTTCTGTCCTCCTTATCAAATGTAATTATCATGTATCATAAAAATGGCCTTGTTCTGTACTGTTTCCTATCTGTAGTTCTATACAAGCTACATTTTATATTGATATGATCCATTCAAGGAGCACCCGTGGCCCTTGCCAAAATTTAGGAAGCATGTCAGTCTTATCTACAACATATTTTCTAAGGCATCTATTACTTAATTTGGGGTTGATAGCTAATAATTGATATCAATAGCTGGTCTATTTTTATATGATGATGTTTCTGTACTGACTTTTGTTTTAGAGTAATTTCATCTATATTTTTTCTGAAATGGAGAAACTATATTCAACTTGAGTGCTTTGCACTGGCTAGCATCAGTCAGCAAAAGAATATTATTTTTAATGAACTAAAGGGGGAAATGAGCCTAAGGGGCCACTTTCTCCTCTAGACATGAAATCCCAGCACAGAATTTCACAGAGATATTTTCCAAGTGAAAACTAAAGAGTCCATCTATGGAGCACGTAATAAATCTACCATGTGAGAGCACACACAGCCAATAATAGATCGGTAAGTGTCACACTCTCCTTAATCTCATCAATGGCAAATTCTTCATCTCAGCTACTTTTCATTCTGCAGTAAGAGCAAATGAGCTTTTCCTCTATGCTTTCTTCTAGGAGTTTTATGGTTTCAGGTCTTACACTAAGTCTGTCTTCCATTTTGAGTTAAAATTTTTGTGATTGGTATAAGGTAGGGCTTTGATTTCATTTTTCTGCACATGGTTATCGAGTTTTCCCAGCACCATTTATTGAAGAGATGATCTTTTTCCCATTGCATATTCTTGGGTCCTTTGTCAAATATTAGTTGACTGTCTATGTAAGGGGGTTATTTCTGGGCTCTCCATTGTGTTCCATCAGTCTGCCTATTTTTTTTAACGTTTATTTATTTTTGAGACCGAGAGAGAGAGCATGAATGGGGAGGGTCAGAGAAAGAGGGAGACACAGAATCTGAAACAGGCTTCAGGCTCCGAGCTGTCAGCACAGAGCCCGACGAGGGGCTTGAACTCACAGACCGCGAGATCACGACCTGAGCCGAAGTCGGACGCTTAACCAACTGAGCCACCCAGGCGCCCCATGCCTGTCTATTTTTAAGCCAGTGCCATACTGTTTGATTGCTATAGTTTTGGAGTAGAATTTGAAATCAGAAAATGTAATGCTTGTAGCTTTGTTTTTTCTCAGGACTGCTTTGGCTCTTTGGGGTCTTTTGTGGTTTCATCCGAATTTTAGGATCGCCTTTTCTATTTCTGCAAAAAATGCCATTGGAATTTTGAGAGTAATGGCATGCAAACTGTAGATATCTTTGGGTAGTATGGACATTTTAACAATATTAATTTTTCTGAAGTATGGACATGATATATGCTTCCATTTGTTTGTGACTTCAATTCCTTTCATCAGAGTCTTACAGTTTTCAGGGTATAGAACTTTCACTTACTTGCTTAAATGTATTCCTGGTATTTAACTGTTTTTGATGCTAATGTGAATGGGCCTGTTTTCTTTATTTCCTTTATAGATATTTCATTTTTAGTGTGTAGAAACACAACTGATTTCTGTATGCTGATGTTTATATCTTACAATTTTACTGAATTTAGTTGGTTAGTTCATCAGTTTTTTGGTTGACTCTTCAGGATTTTTCTCCATACAATTTCATATCATCTGCAAATCAAGACCATTTTACTTCTTCCTTTTTTATTTGAGTGATATTTATTTCTTTATCTTGCCTGATTGTTCTAACAAAGACTTCCAATACTATGTTGATGAAGAATGGCAAGAGTGGGCATCCTTTTCTTGTTTCTGATCTTAAAGGAAAGCTTTTAGCTTTCCCACCATTGAGTAAGATGTTAGCTGTGGGCTTCTCAATTATGATCTTTATTGTGTTGAGCTATGTTTTGTTTTGTTTTGTTTAATTTTTTTTCAACATTTATTTATTTTTGGGACAGAGAGAGACAGAGCATGAACGGGGGAGGGGCAGAGAGAGAGGGAGACACAGAATCGGAAACAGGCTCCAGGCTCTGAGCCATCAGCCCAGAGCCTGACGCAGGGCTCGAACTCACGGAGAGTGAGATCGTGACCTGGCTGAAGTCGGACGCTTAACCGACTGCGCCACCCAGGCGCCCCTGTTTTGTTTTGTTTTTAAACCAAATCTGTTGTGAGTTTTTATCATGACAGGATGTTGTATTTTTGTTGAATGCTTTTTCTGACTTTACTGAGATGGTCGTATAATTTTTGTCATTCATTGTATTTATGTGATGTATCGCATTTATTAATTGGTGTATTGCCTTGCATCCCAGGAATAAATCTTATGTGAACATAGTGTGAGATACTTTTGGCACGCTGTTGAATTTAGTTTGCTAAGATCTTGTTGGGAATTTTACATCTAGATTCATTAGGGATATGGGTCTAGGTATTGGTAACAGTTTTTCAGATAAGACTTTAAAAGCACAAACAACAAAGAAACAAAGAAATGTGTATATTTATTGCAAATGAATATGTGGGACTACATCAAACGAAAATGCTTCTGCACAGCAAAAGAAACAATCAACAAATGAAAAAAAACAAAAACCTAAGGAATGGGAGAAAATACCTGATAAAGAGTTAATGTCCAAATATGAAAAGAATTCATACATAATGATAAAAGCAAACGATCTGACTTAAAAATGGGCAAAGGAACTGAATAGATGTTTTTCCAAAGAACACATGCAAACGGCCAACAAGTACATGAAAACATCGCTCCTCATCAGGGAAATACAAATCCAAACCACAATGAGATATCACCTCACATGTTAGAACGGCTGTCATTGAAAAGGCAAGAGATGATAATTGTTGACAAAGATGTGAAGAAAAGGAAAGCCTTATTCAGGGTTGGGGGAATAGAAACTAGTTCAACAATTCTGTTTTATAAAAACAGTATGGAGTTCCCTCAGAAAATTAAAAAGAGAACTACCATATATTTCAGCAATTCCAACACTGCGTATATATTCAAAGGAAATTAAAAACAAGATATCAGAGAAATATCTATCCTCCCATATTTATTGCAGCATTAGTTACAATAGCCAAGATATGGAAACAACCTAAATGGTAATCAATGAATACATGGATAAAGAAGATATGAAATATATGTATACACACAATGGAGTAGAATATTATTCAGCCATGAGAATGAATGAAATCCCACCATTTGCAGCAACAGGGACGCACCTTCCGGCCATTATGCTAAGTCAGAGAGAGACAAATAACCTATGATCTCACTTATCTGTAGAATCTACAAAAATCCAAACTCATAGGAGCAGAAAGTAGAATAGTGGTTACCAGGGTGTAGAGGGTCCCAGAAATGGGGAGATGTCGATCAAAGAGTATAAACATCTGGTTAGAAGGTGAATAAGGTCTGAATAGCTAATGTACAGCCTTGTGATTATAGATAACAACACTGTTCTCTGCCCTTGTTTATGCTAAGTTAGTACATCTTAAATGTTCTCACCACAGAAAATAAAGGGTAGCCAGATGACACGATGGGGGTATTAGCTTATACAACAGTGGTAACCGTATGGCAGTATATACATACATCAAATCAACACACTGTACACCTTAAAGTTACACCATGTTGTAGGTCGATTGTGTGTCAATAAAGCTGAAAAATATTTTCTTAATATTTTTTTAAAAGCAACTGAGACTTTTTTTTCTTGCTCATAAATGCCTTATCACTTTCTAGAATTCTTTTAGGTGTGTGTGGGTCTTATTCTTTCTGATGGATTTTAAAGCTATGCTCATGCAACCTATTTGGCTGGTTTAAACATAGGGATGAGAACAATGGTCTTTTGAGATATCAGCGTGTAAACCAAAAGCACCTATAATGATTTTTAAGTCTTTTTAGCAACCTCTGGCACCTAATATGCAATGCTATAAAGTAGGCACTCAATAAATGTTTGCTGAATAAATATGAATAAGAAAGCAAATTTATTCTACGTTACATTAGAGTGCAGCAGGACCAGAAACAAGGAATGAAGTTATAGGGAAGTAAATTTTGGGTCAATATAAAAATGTACTGTTTAGGAAATATAGCTAACTAAAAGTCAAGCAGGCTTACATGTGCGGTAATCATTTCCAAGTTATTGCAAATGTTTAATAAAGATTTTAGGGTATAAGTAGAGTTACATGGACTGCCTGAATGCTTATCTTTCTTTGTTTTTCTTTGTTTTTTTCTTTTTTTTTTTTAAAGAGAGTATGAGCAGGAAAAGGGTAGAGACAAAGAGATAGAGTGAGAGAGAAAAATCCCAAGCAGGACCCATGCTGTCAGCACAGAGCCCCACATGGAGCTCGAACCCACCACTGTGAAATCATGACCTGAGCCAAAATCAAGAGTCAGACACTTAACCCGCTGAGCCACCCACAAGCCCCTACGTGCTTATCTTTAGATGATTCGTTAGGTCTTTATAACTTAATAATTGTATATTATTGCAAGAGAGCAAATTTTATATTTGTTTTTTTAAATTTTCTTTTACATTTATTTATTTTTGAGAGACAGAGAGAGACAGAACACAAGTAGGGGAGAAGCAGAGAGAGGAGACAGAGAATCTGAAGCAGGCTCCAGGCTCTGAGCTGTCAGTACACAGCCCGACGTGGGGCCCACACTCACAAACCGCGAGATCATGACCTGAGCCGAAGTCGGAGGCTTAACCGACTGAGCCACCCAGGCACCCCCTTTTTTTAATTTTTGTTTTCACATTTATTTACTTTTGAGAGACAGAGAGAGACAGGAGAGCAAGTTTTACATTTGTAAACCATGTAAAAGGGACTAAACCTTTGCACACACCAAACAGATGTACAAAGAAGATGTACCTTCTAAATTTTTCAGAATCTTTTTTTTTTTGAACCGGCTCCTATACCTTAGAGCAGCTGGAACAAAAACAAACGATAAAATTGTTAACTTGTCCAATCAATATTATCTTAATTCCCAAGGGCTTTAATAGGCCCTGGAAGGATTTTCTCTCTCCTGTTTAAGCGCTCTGTCATTCAGATCCCCCAACTGCTTGATCTTCCCCTTCAAATCCGGACGATAGCATTCAGGTTGGCCTCTGTCACCTCTCTCTGGTGCTACAATTGTATTTTGAGGTGTCTGGATTCTCACCCGCACAGGTATGAATGGTTTTGTGTAGTGTTTGGGGTACATTGTAGAACAAAGTGGAAACTTCTGTCTTACCTGAGCCGTGGCCTCTTTGTCTAACGCCACACTTTCCCTGGTCTATCAGCCTCCTCAACTTCCACTAGGCTTTGTGTCCACCCTGGGATGCCCGATGAGCCAGAGGCTCATCTACAGGCTAATCTATCCACTCATCCATTCAAGATTTTATTTTTGGAGTGGCTCCTGGGAAGGCTTGACTTAGGGCCTTTGCAGGTTTTATCGCTGCCAGTCCTTGCCCAAGTTTGAGGTTTCCTCCAACAAAAGAAAAGTGAGGACCACAGGTTTGACACTCAGCCCTCAGACCCCATGTACGGCTATCTCTTCTTCCGCCTTTGTTGGAAGGAACGGAACGGCCTTCTGTCATGTGGGAAATGATGCAATGGTGGCCTCTGAGTACATGGTGAGGTAAGTTATACTCAAGCCATGGAACAGGAAGGCTCACAGACCAAATTGAAATGAGTGATGCCCGTAGCGTATTTAATTTAGAACACAAAGCGAGACCCACGTGGAAAGAAACACAGTAGCATTACCTGGATTCTGGGTTATGCAGTGTTCACAACTCTACTGCGTAAATGTTCCACCAGGACGGGTGTGCTTAGAGCAGCGCTGAGGTGCCACAAGAGATGATAACAGACAGGAGTCACCGGGCGGCAACACAAACACCTAGTCTGTCGGAGCAAGACCTTAGGGGCAGCTATGTGTGGTCAGAGCGCAGAGCTATAGTTTGCGGATGGTCTCCCGAGTCGCAATGGCCTTTTCCCTGAGTGTCTCAAAAAGGGGACTCTCAAAAAGAGTCACGTGGGTATCACCACTCAGTTCTGGTTTGAGCTTTTATCCATATGAACTGCCTCATGAACCTCATGTGTATCCAGTACATCATAAATATTTACTGTTTACTTTGTCTTTCCATGTCTTTCTATCTTCGTTCACACACATCAGTTTCACTTATTTAATAATTGCCTGACATGAGCAAGGGTATGTAACTTAAGGGAACATTAAAATACATGCTTATTGGGACACTTGGGTGGCTCAGTCAGTTAAGTGTCTGACTTTGGCTCAGGTCATGAGCGTCTGACTTTGGCTCACGGCTCGCAAATTCGAGCTGCGCATCCGGCTCTGTGCTGACAGCTCAGAACCTAGAGTTTGCTTCAGATTCTGTGTGGTGTGTCTCTCTCTGCCCCTCTCCCGCTCACGCTCTGTCTGTCTCTCTCTCAAAAATAAAGTCACATGCTCCACCAACTGAGCCAGCCAGATACCCCATATGTTTATTATTTTAAAACATCCCTATTAATGAACGCTTTTAAAACATCCATTGCATTCATTATCTGTTGTCAGAAATAAACAAACGATTAATTAATTTAGTCAGTTACTGTTTACTATGAGTCTGCTTAGCTTCTGACACTGTACTTGAGCATGTAAAATGCAAGTGAACTGGACTGTTTCTTAACTCCTGTCTCGTGACCTTTAAACAGTGCCAGTACCTGCACAAATGTTCCCCAGTTACATCGATGATCCACCGAATTGAACTGATAACCTTCAACTTTCTAAATATCACAATCTGCTCTTAAAGGAGTATTAGACATGGCTTTGGTCCTCAAGGAGCTTTAAAAAAGGCATATTTATTCTTTCATTCATTCATCTATCCTTAAGACTATAATCAGGCATTGCATAGATTATAGTTTGTAAAAAAATCTTTATTTGAATGCCGAATGGATTCTTAAATTAGGCAGCATTGGTGGGGTAGGGATCTGGGATATCAATGTAGAGGAGACAATTCTTAGAATTGTGAAAGGCGCAAAATCTGAGCACAATGCGTGTACTACGCTCCAAGTATGTATGATAGAGAGTCACCTTCTCAACTAACCAGTTCTCTCTCTTTAATTGTGCATGCAAGTTTTGGAAAGAAGAAGTCGTGCCCAAGAAGCCAAACAATTTATCTGCCAAAAACTAAAATAAAATAAAAGGGCAAAACAAAAGAAGGAAGGAAGAAGAGAGAAAAGAAAGAAGGAAGGAAAGAAAGAGAGAACAAAACAAAACAAAACACGTATCTGAGATGATGCATTATAGCCAGCCGGGATGCATGAAATACCAGAAATAGCCATTTCTCACCATGGTGGAAACCTATCAGCTTACAAAGATGTCATACTTCCATTACCTGCCACATGAGCAACTTTGGATACATTCTTCACCCCTATTTCCCAGCTATCATGTTGACTTTTCTGCTTCTGGTTTTACTTGCTATCATTCTTTCTCGCATTAACATTTTTCATTAAAAAAAAAACCCCACAATTTTCCACCACAGATAATTTCCATGAAGTTTAAGTGTTGTAAATCTCCTAATGATATGTATTGCAGGGTCTTAACCTTTTCATGTAAGTGGTTTCAAACCACAACACTCTTCTCGCAGCCTTGTAGGTGTCTTTTGTAACTTCATCAATACATCCTTATTTGATGAAAGCAACCAATCAGATGTTGTCTCTTTTTCACGGTCTTTGGATTTTTTGGTTTGATCAGCTTTCTCCTGGGTTCCTGGAAATGCCAGTTACGTAAGGAAGTCTGCCGTGCTTGTCACGTAAGATTTTATTGCCTGTTGGTGTGGACATCTGTCCTGCTGCTACATCTATGCAGCCATTGCATTGCAAGTCCATTCTGTGTCTTACTCTTGTTGAATGATCTTCAAACAGTGCCAATACTTACACAGATGTTCTCTAGTGACGTCGATGATCCACTGACTTGAATTGAGGCCTTAAACTTGGCTAAATATCACAATCTGCTCTTAAAGGGATAAAACTAGTAACTAAGCGACTCGCGGACGGCTGTTGGATTTGCACGATGGTAGCTCATGTTGATGGGTAGAAAAGATACCTAGTCTTTGACAAGTCAGACACACTCAGAGCCTCCTACTTCGCCTCCACGATAATAACCGTACACTCTGCCTAATAGTCTCTGGCTCAGTGAGCTTTGCAATCCAACGGGGTTCGGAACACGAAGTCATTTAGAAGCCACTAAAAACTTCAGTGGCTGACCAGTTAAACAGAAGTTTGATTTTTAGGAAATTCTGCCTTCCTTGAGATAATATATGGGAAGAACTGGGCATTCAATATTTATGCTCACTTTTGAAAATTACTGTGAAATGATATACAGTCCTACAGTAATCCCAAAGTAAGACAGGAGCAAAGGGACACAGAGAGTCTCGTGCATGTAAATCCTATTTTAAGCTGGGGTACTGGGATTGCTTATATATGCCAATAAAATCTCCACATGTAGCTGAGGAAGCTCTTGGCTGTTATAAAATGTAAATCCTCTCTTAAGAAAACAACTGATTTGAAGCGCATTTCTATCTGTGGATCATGCTGTCAGGATTTTAGTGTTCTAATAACCCAGTTCTAATGAGTTCTTATGATTTATTCAATAAGGACTAAAGGTCTTTTATATAATTGTTACCTTGCTGGCTAATACCGTAGGAAATGTTATATAATTCTACGTAGATATTTTATTTAGTTCACGTCCTTGAATAATCAAAACAATTAATCATAATTTCTTATTAAATAAGTCACCACTGTCAAAATTACTTTTATTCCTTAGGCTGGAAATCTCTGCTTAAAATTTGCCAGAAAAAATTCTGTGAAGTATAAACTCTCTTCAGGTAGATAAAAGTCATTTTAACTGTAAAGAATTGTCAGGTGAGGGACACCTGGGTGGCTCAGGTGGTTAAGCCTCTGACCGGCTCAGGTCATGGTCTTGTGGTTTGAGAGTTCGAGCCCCATGCCAGGCTCTGTGCTGTCAGCTGGAGCCCAGAGCCTGCTTCGGTTTCTGTCTTTCTGTCTCTCTCTGCCCCTACCATACTCGCACTCTGTCTCTCTCTCAAAAATAAATAAAATAAATAAAATAAAATAAATTAATAAAATAAAAAATAAATAAAATAAATAAAAATTAAATAAATAAATTAAAAATTTTTAATAAATTAAAAATTATAAATTTTAAATTTTTTTTCAAAAATAAAATAAAATAAAATAAATAAATTAAAATTTGTTTTTAGAAATAGGTGAATGAAGTCAATAGTTACAGATTCCATTTTGTTCAGGGAATTATGTAAATGGATAAAGAGAGGGAATTCAGCCCTGAATATTAGTATTACCCTTCTTAAATTTTTTCTGATTTTATTTTATTTTTATGGGTTTTTGATTGTCCAATGAAGTTAAGTGACCTTTTGTCCATATCTACTAGAATAAATAAGGATGTCCATACTTCCTATTGGTTCTTCTGACTGCGATGAGACAGTCACTCACATTGATATAGTCAGTGTAAGGCGGACCATTGGGTTAAGGGGACATCGAACTTAAAATTCATGTCACTGGGAGTGTCGGTACCTCCTTAAGAAGTTAAAGTACTCGTGAAATTTCTGTGATTTGGATTTGATGTGTGTAGTACAATTGTCATTTTCTCCTACGTTCTCCCCTTCGCTGGGATCACACTTCTAACAGGGTGTCTGGATTTTCTCAAATACATTTACTCGGCCAACATCTATAGTACTTCTCTATGTCAACCACTGAAATTAGCATCAGAGACACAGGTGAATATGTTAACTAGACTTTATTGCAGTGATCACTTAACAAGGTATAAAATATAGAATCACGATACTGTACACCTGAACCTGACATAATGTTACATGTCAATGATACCACAATAAAACAATTTCTGTGGAACTGTTTAGAAGTTAATAGGTGCTTGAAAACTGAATAACTTCAGTCGCTGATGAGACATTGAAGCATTTTGTTTGTCGGTAATTGGTGGAAGAGAGGCTGTTTGGAGTTATGCTTACATATTTCTGCACCCTGATGTATGAAGGAGTCATACATGTAATTTCATGTGTAATTTCACATGTAATTACATGTGTCAGTCATGTAATTTTCTCTGGCTTCCGTGCTATTTCAGGCCATAAATTCCTGTACTGTTTTCTTAGAGGTTGCTTAAAACAGTTCTATGATTTGTTATGTAATTCATACAGAAGAATACGTATACAATATATATCACCTATGAAGCATATCAATAATATCTATAATACTTTTACGTGTACATAAAAACTTGCCACTGGATTTAAATTAGAATATTACCCATATAGAGAGCTGTTCCTAATACTACATTTTTATTCTGTATTTATGCAACCCTTCCCTGATTATATAACAACATCCAAGTATTTTAAAGTTCCTGTTATTTCTTCCTTGATGAAGCAGTTGAATTTTATGTAAGTTGTATTTTAATAAAGCTATTAAGAAACAAGACATGAAAAACAAGGTGAAATCAAGGTTATTAATAATTTTGTTGAATTTCTCGGATCTTTATCAGGTTTCTGTAGGCAAGACCTATGCCTTGCATAATTGACAGGATAGTTATGAAACCTCCCAGTATGGTGCTATGTTTTTTAACTTATCCCTATGTTCTATAAATTTTTCCTTTATATATTTTAAAAGCATTTTCAGGTGCATATATTTTTCTGGTGTGTGGAATATTTTCTCACGTGGTGACAATATTCTCTACTGCAAAAACTATTTTGTCTTAAAGTCTATCTATTCTGACATAAATATTGTTCTCCCAATTTTCTTTTGCTAGTGTCTTCCACATTTTCCCCCACATTTTCAATCATACAGTGGCATTATATCTTAAATGTATTTCTTATGACTAACATAGCACAGAGCTGTTTTTGAATCCAATCTGTTTTGAAGTACATAAATATATGTTTCAGTTTATCAGTTTAAATATAGTTTACATATTTAATTATTGTATATATTTTATATATTTAATTATATAAATAGGTCATATTTAAATAAGCATAACATATTTTAATACTTAAATACACATTGAATGCAGTCAGACTTTTCAGTTTTATTTGTGCTTCCCTTCTATTCTGTTTTTTTCTTTCTTTTCTCTCTCATTTTGTTTATATTTTCTTAATCTCTTGCTTAGCTTGATTCCTTTTCCTCTTTCTATCCCACTAATATATCAGATAAAAAATCTATTTCTAGTCATTTATTATTAATTTTTGAAAACTGGTTACACTTCCTTAGCTATACTTGCTTATCAGAGCCTATAATGAATTTGGTCTTAAAACACCTTGCCCCACCTCTCGCACCATGAAAAAAATGTAGAGACTTTTCGATACTTAAGATCATGTATTCAATTTAAATTCCATTTTCGTCTATTTAATTCTCTCATTTGTGGGAGGGAATCTACTGTAGGCTGTTCTTGTTTAGTTTAACATACATTTCTATTAACTTATTTGCTCATCATTCCTTCTTGTATTTCATTCCTCCTACCCCTAGGTCATTTTTATTCCTGTGAAATTATTTCCTTTGAGAGCAAGTTTTGTAAAGGCATTTGGTAGTAACCTGTTCATTTTAGTTTCATCTGAAAATGTCTTTGTTATGTCGCTTGTAAGACAATACACAAAGTATTCCTGTGTGTCAACATAAAGTCAATATTAAGTTTATTTGCCTGTTTTCCACTAATGAAATAGCTGTGGGATTGTGTCTTCACTATCTCCTCTGCTAGCTGCTTATAACTTTACCATAGTAAACTTGTTTGCATTTTATATATTGGTGGGTTTCATAAAATTATTCCCCTGCTCCAAATACCTACTTTATAACCCAAGGAAGTAATTTTGGAGGTCAATTCTTATTTTCCTTAAAGATTGTATTTTTAAGTAATCTCTACATTCAACATAGGGCTAAACTCACAACCCTGAAATCAAGAGTCACATGCTTCACCAAGTGAGCCAGCCAGGTGCCCATGTCAGTTCTTATTTTTAAATAAAATGAGTATTCTAAAAGCCTCGTAGGAATATGTTACCAAAATGTTATCTATCTTGGATGTCTGATATTATAATCTTTAGGATTTTATCACCTTATCTAAAGAAAATCAACTGACCAAACTGTGCATAACACAAGTGATGTATCTCTTAGAAAGAAAAATCTTTGTTAATTGTAGTCCTAATGGCAAGCTTTGAGAAAGTTTCTCATCTTACACATGGTTTTGTTTATTTCATTTTCCATGTATGCACTAAACTTTTTATAGTTCGTCATAAAACACGTAAGGTTTATTTTGAGACTGAAATGGATAATCAAATACAAATGATAGCCACAGTGTCTGCTAAGTGATCAGTATGATGGTTCTTCCTTTCTTGGGTTCAGAACCAATGGATTTGTTTTTCTTCACTGAATTTATTATTTCTTTAGATCAGGATTACTATTGGTAAATGAAACTAAAAAGTCTCACTGTGGATTTATAGTCAAGACTATGTTTTTAATGTTTGTTTTTGAGAGAGAGATAGAGAGACAGAGTGTGAGTGGGGGAGGGGCAGAGAGAGAGGGAGACACAGAATCCCAAGCAGGCTCCGGGCTCCGAGCTGTCAGCACAGAGCCCGATGTGGGGCTCGAACTCACGACCTGCGAGATCATGACCTGAGCTGAAGTCGGACGTTTAAACGACTGGGCCACCCAGTCGCCCCAAGACTATGTTTAAAGTCTCCTTTCTAAGCCTGAAACTTCAGTCAGATGAAATCAGGAGAACCTTCAGTCAAATAGTTTCTGTCTTCTATTTTTTCTGTGATAAAATAATGGCGTCCATCATCCTACCTCTCATTTTACAAGGTGGAAGGTGGGAAAGGCTGTTATAAATCTAGTAGTCTAAACGCTTCAATCTTTGGGAGGGAAAGGTAGTCCCAGGTTAGTGATGCAGAAGAATGAGAGGTAGCAAAGCTCATTAACTTGTTTGTTAGTCAAGAAGAGAACCCATCTGGTGCCTGGATCTGTCTCTCTCTCTCAAAAAAAAACATTTAGGGGCGCTTGGGAGGCTCAATCAGTCTGACTTCAGCTCAGGTCGTGATCTCGAGGTTCGTGGGTTTGAGCCCCACTTTGGACTCTGTGCTGACAGCTCAGAGCCCGGAGCCTGGTTTGGATTCAGTGTCTCCCTCTCTCTCTGCCCCTTCCCCCTCGCACTCTGTCTCTCTCAAAAGTAAACATTAAAAAAAATTTTTTTAAAGAAGATAACTCATTTTTTTTCCATGACACAGACTTGTTTCTTTTTGCTTCAGGAGCCACAAAACAAGCAACAGTCTTAGCTTATCGATGGGTGGAAAATAGCTAACATTTACCATGTCACTGAATTCTCAGAATACTCCTATGAAATATTTACTATTGTTATCCTGATTCTGTAAGTAAGCACATTGGGGCACAGAAAGTTTAATTAAGTAACTCACCCAGAGCTACATAGTTTTGGTGAATGGCATGGCTGCAAACCCATTAGTCAGACCCAGAAAACCACTCTCAACCAACACCAAATATGGCTACTTCCTGTATCATTTAGTCAAATGGAAAGCAAATTTTGAGGAAAAATTCTTGGTTTTAAGTCAGGTGAAGATTCACTTTGGGTTGAATTTTTTCTTTTCCTGGTGAAAGAGTGAAAACACGAGAGAGTGAAAAGTGGGCTTTTGTTCTGGAGAAGTCCTTAGAAAGAGTTAAGTAGACAGAGGCTGAGATTTTATCCAGGTGGCTGGATTGGAAAAAACCTAACTACTCTTCCATATATTCAGCTAGAAGGGCGCAAATGTGGACCCAAGAAATAACGATAGAAAACAAAAAAGAGAAAGACAAAACTCTCCACAGAAAAGCTCCAGGGAGATAGAAGAATTCAGCAAAAAGAATTTGCTCCTCAAATGCAATGTGATCCAAACTGGGGAGCTTGACTCATATTTGCTTCCAGGTCACTGAGAGGAGGCACTACAAGTTTCAGGGATTTTAAAAAATTACACTGAGTCCTGGATTCTTATCAAAGAACATGTTAAAATATCTTGGCGATTCCTAGAGGTGATGAGTCTTTAACTGATTTTAACTGTATTTGCTAAAGGCACACAGTGAAATGGACTACACTTTAATAAAGGGCTTAAGAAAAAAATCATTGAATTTGGGGTAACACCCAGTGAATTCTACCAATAGTTCTGCCAACAAACATACCTGTAAGCAAATTATAGGAAAATACTGATGGTGTTTGGCTTGAGCAGGGTCTCAAACTAGAAGCCACATCAAATCCACCAGCAAAGATGCTTCATCTGGGCAGCGTAGGGTTTTGAAAGATTAGATCTGATTTGTCCTTGGGCAGACCCGGCACGTCAGTAGACGGTGGCACCAGCACTCCCAAGTGGTTTGTGCTCTCTGCCGTTCCTGGCCCCTGATGCTATGCGGATTTCCCACCTCTGGTTTAAGTGTGAGATTTGTTCAAAAGGATAGCGACAGGGGCACTGAGACTCGGCAAAGTTGTAGAAGAAATCCACTCCTAATCAAATACGACCACTACGATTAATGAAGTGGATGGAGTCATCGGCTCTAATTCTCCCCTCCCAGCAACTGTGTTCTCTGCCAGGAAATGCCTTAGTGACATCCCTCTGTGAGTCACATCTCGGCCTCCCGTGTTCGAGTTTGGGCACAAGACTTGCCTTCCCAGATAGAATGAGACAGTGGTGACCGTGTGTTAACGCTAAGCCTCAGCCTCCAGAAGCCTCGTGTGTTTTTGCTTGCTCTCTTGTGTTTCTGCCACAACCATGGTATCAGGATGTTTGGGCTAATCACTGGGCTTCGGAGGAGATAATACACAAATGAATATGCATGATAAGCATGCATTTAAAAATATTCACATGTTCAAAATCGCTAGAAAAATCAAACCGTGCAAATTACATCCCTGAAAGATCATATGTTGCATATCAAATTAGGAATTAAAAAATACTGTGTGCTCCGGGCGCTTAGTTTTGGGATGTGGGAGCAAAAAATAGGGTGTTAATACACGTTTTTGTAGGTTTGTGGATTACCTCCACCTTTCCGGAAAACAATTTGGAATATAGTGTCAGAGACATTCAAAATATTCCTAAGAATTTTTTACCTTAATAATTCTACATTGAAGAATTTTGCCTTAAAATAAAATTGTGCAGACCCAAAGTACACAGATCTTCATAGCTTTTCACAGCTTTGTTTATAATAGCAAAACATCAGAACTCACAGTCGGTAACTGAACTTAAATGATGACCCAAAAATATAATTGGATTCTATAAAGTCATTAAGAATATTGTTACAGACGTACATGTCCTGACTTAGAAAGAAACAGAGAAGAATTGGATAAATTGCCAAAGAAAGAAAGTTACAGAACCATATCTAGATAATTATATCTCTCTTTTCTGCAAAACTATTCAAATATACGTTACATAAAAGTTAAAAGTCTATGCCACAAATATAAAACAAGTAATGTAAATTTTATCGTTCATGTCTATCTGTACTTTGCAGTTTTTTGTAAGTATATTTTTACTTGTGTAATTAAAAATTAAATAACAAAATGGGGTGCCTGCGTGGCTCGGTCAGTTTCGTGTCCAACTCTTGACTTTGGCACAGGTCATGACCCCAGGGTCATGGAATGGAGCCCCAGTCGGGCTCCATACTGAGCATGGAGACTGCTTAAGATTTTCTCTCTCTCTCTTTCTCTCCTCCTCTCCCCCTCTCCTCCATCTGCTCTCTCTCTCTCTCTCTCAAAGAAAATTAATTAAAAAATTAAATAACAAAGGCACCCCCCTCCCCCGCTTAACATGGCTGATTCAATGTTTTAGAGTAGCTAAAAAACAGATCAAACCTGTTCTTTGGCTGTAAATTAAATCTTGAATTCTATTTCTACCCTTTTATCCTGTGTCCAAAGTCTTTCCTCCTTGGTGGTTACTTCTGCTCCTGATCCTACTCTATTTTAGGTTTAACATGAACAGTCAAGGGATCCTTGGGTTTTGGTTTTCCCTCCTGCCTTCACTGCCAAAATATAAAAAGGTAAAAAATAAAATGTGGATTTTTCAAAATTCGCCTTTATAATCACAATACAAATTTTTACTTCTAATTTTCGTTTTTCTAAATATATATATTCCAACTCTTCCTAAATTATCTGTATTATACTTATAATAATTTCATTGTCTACAAAGGAGAGACTTAGAAAGATCATACATTTGGGGTGCCTGGGTGGCTCGGTTAAGCGTCTGACTTCAGTTCAGGTCTCCGACTTCAGCTCAGGTCATGATCTCGCCGTTTGTGAGTTTGAGCCCCACGTGGGGCTCTGTGCTGACAGCTCGGAGCCCGGAGCCTGCTTTGGATTCTGTGTCTCCCTCTCTCTCTGCCCCTCCCTGACTCACACTCTGGCTCTCTGTCTCTCAAAAATAAATAAACATCAAAAAAGGGGGAAAAAAAGAAAGATCATACATTCAACAATAAATATTTGGTGGTTTTAATCACTGTAACACCCCTCACAGTTCAAAACATGGCTATGTTGGTGGCTCCTCACATGGAAAAAATCTGTAGAATTAGGGGGGAAAACGAATGTTGAACATTTATTGAGTGTTTAACTCTCTTACTGACTGTTGCTAACATTAAGAAATGAAGGTAGGCAACCTGACTTTGCTAATGACCTTGAAAATATAGAAATTAATTTCATGCTTGTATTTGTCTTTCTAATAAGTGGCATCCAGACAAAAGTTTTTAGCATCATCTGGCCCAACCACTGGAAGGAATCTTAGGCTAGAATACCAGGACAAATCAAATGTGAAGTCAGTAATTTTCTCATCACTCATGGCTGCTGTGAAATGCAGTCAATGTCTAATCTTCTGTAATAACTACAACCGTGTGCCAATTCCCTTAGTGCTCTGCTAAATATAGAATTTTACTTATTTTGATTTGGGGTCTTTTTTGTGATAATCTTTATCAGTTTTATCTTTTCTTTCAAAGTATTCATACTTACTTCCATTGCTCAACCAACAAAAGGATTTCTTTGAAGAGAAATCCTCAGTCATTGAGCTCAGAAACAATTCCTCTCCCTATTTCCAGGAATCAAAGTACAGATTGAATCGAGTTCTTCTGATAGCTTTAGTTTGGTTTTATTTTTTCCATAGTTCTCAGAAGAAAATAAACTTTAAATGTTGAACTTACTAAAATAATTATACATAAATTAGAAAATAGTGATTTCTGAGTCTCTTTAAGAATATCTTTATTTCTCATTTTAAAGTAATCTCCACACCCAACATGGGGCTTGAACTCACGACTCTGAGATCAAGAGTCACATACTCTACTGACTGAGACAGCCAGGTGCCCCTATTTCCATTTTTTAAACCACCAAAATAAATACATAGGAAAATATACATAGGAATAAAACACACGTAGGAATAAAAACCATTTCAAGGACCCAGATAGGCTTCTCTCTAATACTTAATAATGGAGATGTAGATATTTATCTAAGGAATAGAAACTTCATTATTTCTTTATAAGAATCTAAGTTTAAGTTAAGAACTTGTAAGTTATTAACATTTTTCCAAGAAGGTCTTGGGAAATATGAACCAGATAGTTTAAGAAAGCATCAGATATAACTAGACTTTAATGTGTTTTTCCACAGAAAGGGACTTCTTTCTTCTCAAAGTTGAATTGATATTATAAATTGAATTATTTTATTTTGCCAACGAAAAGTAATTATATACTCAGCCTAGTTACATGACTATCATCATTTAAATAGCTGTATGACTTTTGAGTTATTAACATCTGCAATTCCACATGTCCAGTCATGAAAGGAGGTTAAATATAACCTCAAGTATGCATTCCCTCAGATATTCGTTTGTTCTGCTCTCATTCAAAAGTCATTTTGGAGTCTGCGTTCATGACAGAGCCTGGAAATACAGCCACAAACAAGTAAGGCATTGTGTCTGCTTCCTCAAGCTTCCCTGCTGATAGGAAAATCCAATCCTGAAGACAACTGTCAAAGAGTATTAATGGTAGAGGTAGATCGAGGTGCCGTGGAGCGCTGTGGAAGGTCAACCCACTCACTGTCCAAGGGAGGTTTCCCAGAAATACCAGCATTAGGACCTAAGGTAGGAGCAGTTTTAACTGGTGCTGAAAAATGAATAGTAGCTCCTATGAACTCTTCTAAAACAATTAACTGTATGGACAAGCACAGTCTAAGCGAAGGGGACCACGTGGTGTAAAATCACGAACATGGGCACAGAATGAAAAGACAGGAAGGGAAATATTAAAAAAAATTTTTTTTTAATCTTTATTTTTGAGAGAGAGAGAGAAAAAGAGAGAGAGAGAGAGAGAGAGAGAGAGAGAGAGAGAGAGAGCTCAAGCAGGAGAGGGCAGAGAGAGAAGGAGACCAGAATTCAAAGCAGGCTCCAGGCTCTGAGCTGTCAGCATAGAGCCCGATGTAGGGCTCGAACTCATGAACTGGGAGATCATGGCCTGAGCCCACGTCAGACGCTTAACTGACTGAGCCACCCAGGGGCCCCTGGAATATTTTTAAGATACACCAATTCCACCTTTTGTCCTCTTCATTTATACCTTAGAGTACTGTTGACTCTGGACATCCGTGTCTGATCTTGAAAGATATTGAGGTTAGTAGGGGAACAACACTGGCAGTTTTCTAAAAGGCAAATTGATAGTATTCAAATTGTTTATGTATGCATATATATATATATATATATATATATATATATATGTATATATATATATATATGTAATTGAGCATGTCCATTCTTGGAATCAATCTTCAACAGGTGCTCATATATATATGAACAGAAATTTATGCTCAGTAACAGCAAATGTTGGGAGAAAACTCAACAATGGGGGAATAAAAATAAATACATTTTCACAATATACAAAGTTAGAAATGTGACGCTCAGAAAGTTAGTGTAAGTAGTGAAAAAACATCTAAAGTGGGATAAGACAAAGCTTTTCTACACTGATTATGTATTATTTGAATAGTAAGAAAATTAATATAATTTGCTCTTTTAAAATTTTTATTTTTAAGATACCTATACATCACTTGAATCAGATCATTCGGTAGGGTTGGGAGCCATCTCCACCTCTCTAATATTCTAATCTATTGAAAACCTTTCATTTACAGCATCTCATTGAGTCTACTTCCCAAGCTTGAGAAAAAAAAAAAAAAATGGCCACACTGGTAACTTCTAAAGTGGTAGAAATCCGTAGAATTGGGGGGGAAATGAAATGCTGAAGATTTATGGAGTATTTATTTAACTCTCTGGAAGATACAAAGCTCAGCAACGTACATCTATGATCTGGTTTAATCCCTTGCGACAACAACAGCACCACAAGCAAGGTGATATGAAGCCTCTTTGTATCTCGGACAGGCTGACGTTCAGAGAAATCAAGCGACCGTCCCAAGGTAAGGTTGGCCACTCTGTGACGGGGCTGGAGTTCAAAACCAGGATGCTTGAAACTGCAGCCCGAGCTATTACCAAGTTGAATTGACGCTATGATGACACTCATCTTGGTGATGCAGAAACTGAGGTTCTTAATCCTGTAGAAACGGAGTTCCTGCGTCCAAACTGTAATGCCACACATCTCTTAAAGTTGCTGCTGATTTTCAAATCGATGTGTTCTGAGGCTAAATCTCATGGTTTCGCCCACTACCTTACGTCTATGTGCTTGAGATGCAATGTCTTTTCAGTGACCGGCAATAGCTGAATTTTCAAAAATAAGTAAAGTGCAAGGGACGGCCTGAGGGTAACAATGTTCCTGGCGATTTCCCTGTCGGCCTTCCTAACTCCATAACTTGAACAAATAAATATGCTCTGTGGTTGGTGTGGCCGGAAGCTCTGGGAGCCTGGTGTCACTCATTTCAACTTAGTGCAAGCCCTTGACGGATTTCTTCTTGAGACCCTCCTGTGTTACCTCCAGGGCTACAAGGTGGTATCACCATGGGCTCTGGACCTTCCTCGCCTTCAGATTCTTGGGTCGAATGTCAGCCGTTTAAAATATATATCTGGTCTGATTTGATGACAAATACGTGAAAATATATTTTAAACAAATAAAAACTCAACTGCCATCCCGGGTAGTTAATTAGAAATGAAGCACCGACAGTAACAAAGACATTATCTGCCAGTTTCTCAGTTGTCTTCTGATCCAGTTTACCTGGAAAATAAAGCTTCTGAGTAGAAAGGTAACGATAACAGACTACATCTGATAAATAAAAATAAGGAGTTTCCTCCGCTTGTTGAAACAGGGCCATCCACAGCTCATCACTGAGGTGGAAACCAATCATCTCTCAGCCTACAGTAATGTCATGACATTATAACTGTGATCCACTCAATGGTCTTCTGCAGGCATTTTTTTTTTTAAGTTTTTTAATGCTTATTTATTTTTGAGAGAGAGAGAGAGAGAGAGAGAGCATGAGCGGGAGAGGGGCAGAGAGAGAGGGAGACACAGTATATATGTGAACTGGTGCTTACCTCTGCCACGGTATGAGAACCAAATTAAAAGCATCATTGCAATTTGTGTTTGTGGAGGAAGATTACTCACAAAACAAGCTGACTTTACAGGACTTTAAAAAACTATGTGGCAGGTATTTATAGCGTTGTGCTAGTAACAAAGTATTTTCATTTCCTCATTCAGGCACGTGTGGAATTTCTTTTGGAAATTCTTTTGGAATAGTACTCCATTAGCCCACGATTTGAACCTTAATAGTGTTTATTTGTAAATATTGCACAAATCAAAATTTTCCTTTCCGATTCCCCTTTCTTTTTACTCATCCCAAATTTCAAAATAGTTCAACTTCAAAATAGCTTCTTTTTGTTGTTTTTTTAAAACTTGTAGGCTGTGTTCTATATGCGGCTTGTTCTGTATTAAACTTGTATACTGTGTTCCAAATGGAGCTTTTTCTGGAATATTTCTGTATGCAGTCTCTGCTCTGGGATCCGCTTATCTGCCTCATTAATTTCCCTTTTTCTGTTAGGTCACATTCATTATCATACCCACGGGCTCCAGCATTTCCCATCGTAAAAAACAGACCTGGACTCCAGTGTTCTCCTCCCAAGAGCCCATTCCTTATTCACAGAGAAATTCAGAATTCACTTCCTTCCCTTTCTCTTCTCTCTTGCATTCTTCCCTCTCCCTCTTCTTCTTCACTACACCGATGTTCTCCTCGTGGCTATCAAAGTCCATGAGCCTTACAATTAAGGTATATATATCCGTTATTCGCGTTGGACACGGGATCCCAGCAGCGTCTGCCATAAAGGCCGATCCCTCTTTCAGGATATAGTCCTTGGCTTCTGTGAAAGCACGCTTTCTTGGTTTTCCTCCTCCCTCTCCTTAGCGAATGTCTTGTCTCAAAATATGTGTTACATACTTAATATTTGTTTCGTTAAGGGTTTTTTTTTGGTGAGGTTTTTATCTTGTTTTTTCATTTGGAACAAATTCGTCTCTTTCTTCATTTTGCTTGACTGCATGAATTAGACAAAAAAGCCATATACCACATTCTTGAAAGAGTGGGTGGCCCCCAGGGGCATCTGGCTGGCTCAGTTGGTAGAGCATGCTACTCTGGATCTTGGGATTGTGGGTTCCAGCCCCACATTGGGAGTAGAGATTACTTTATAACACTGAAAGAGTGGTCTCCTGTAGGAGAGGAGACTTACCATTCAGCCTAGACTTAGCACTTGGCTCTTCTCAACCCTTTGTGATTGTCTAAGCAGCAGTCTGATGAAGTTGCTTCCAGCTTATCTCTACTCTCAGGCAAAAGACCCCAAACCCAAACAACCCCCTCCAGGACATAAGGACTGCCTTGAGCCAGCAAGACCCCGCCCATTACAACCACCAACTTGACCTTCAATGCCTACCAGCAAGTCTGCTCTGACCTTTGCCTCACGCTTTCCTTTAACCTGGAAGTATTTTCCGCACTTTGGTAGACCCTCTTTGAGATGTTACTCCACCGTTTTCCAGGGTTGGCCTCACTGAAATAAATTCCTTTCTCAATTAATCAGTGCTTGTTTCTCTGCCTTTCGATCTGGCGGCGGTGAGTGGCTGCAGCTGGTCTGTCTGGGACCCCAGAGCCCTGAGCTCCAGCTACAGCAGGTTTTAAGGGCTCTTTCTCTGTTGTCCTGAGGAACCCAAAAAAGTAAGGCCACTGGCCACCAGAGCCTGGCGGGATGGAGGTGTGTGTGGGGGGGGAGGGGGGGGGCAACCACAAACAGCAGGGTTTCAGAAAAGTGTATAAGCTCTTTTCTGGGAGGCAGGGGTGAGCTGGAGCCAGGCAGAGGGGGGGCGCCAGGCTCTGCAGCACCCTGTTCCCAGACAGCGCCTCCTGGATCCGGAGTCGTGTGCCAAACTGGAAGCCTGCCTCTCCCCCATCAAGGCTTGAGAACAAGAGATCCTGGGGGAAGGGGAGGGGCGTGTTTCAGTCTGCTATGTGTTCCTTGCAGGGTGGCGGTCGCTTAGAACTGCCCCTCTGCTTGTTACAGTCCTGGGGGGACCCAGGCCAGAGATCGAGGGCTACCCTTGGAGGCAGCCAAGAACCATGAGCACCAGTTGCGAGCTGCGTGTGCAAACTCACCTCGGGAGACGGGAGACGGGAGACCCTCAGCTCCGGGGTTAGCTAGCTGGGAGGGGAGGGGAGGGGAGGACTTGCCTGCGCAGAACGACGTGGGGGAGCGCACACCCGGCACCCCAGAGGAAGAAAAAGGACGGAGCCCTAGGCTAGAGCAAGGCAGGGGAGATGCGAACACAGGGCCCACAAGCCAGTGGGCCGAAGACGGGTGCTCAACTAGGTGCCTGCCTCTCGGGCTGGTATGAAGATGAGAAAAGGAGCCAGGGTTGCAGAAGGAGGTGCGGGTCTTCAGGGGCCCCCCCCTGCGCTGCACCCCTGCACGTGAGTACGTGCGCAGTGGGAGCCCCTTTCCAGCCACCTCTCGGTTTCTTACAGTCTCCTGGGTCTGGTAGACCACCGCCCCAGCGGTTTTCAAAGCTAGATGGTTGGGGGCTCTTCTCTCAGGTACAGGCCTCAAAAGTTGGGGTGTCCGATGAGGAGTTCAGCCCCTTCCCTCATTGGGGAGAAGCTCCAGGTTTTGAGTTCCCTCCGGATTGCAGGCGGCGGGCTGTGCAGGGAGCGGAGTTCACGTGGAGAGGGCGTCCCAGCCTTTGCCACCTGCTTCCGTGTGGTTTTCCGCTCGCTCAACTGATGTGCGGTTTTGCTCAGCTAGCATTTACAGTCTCTCTCTCCTTATTTTTTATTTTTTCCAGGGGAAACTCTTCCATTTGTGGCACACACTTGGTGTGCCCATGGGAGAAGGTGAGCCTGGGACCCTCCTGCATCACCACCTTGATCTGGAACCCCCCCCCCCAAATTTCCTAGTTGTGTTGTCTCCAGGGCTCTGGCATAGATCCCCTGTTGTCTCTATATTTTTTCTTGCCTCATGGCCTTAAATACCACGTGAAGAGGCCTCCTACTCCTCAATCTGTATTTCCATCTCTGACCACTTCTCTGAGTTCCAGGCATAATTCCTCAACTACTTTCGTGAAAACTGTAGGTTCTTGCCCGGTAAACATCACAGACTTCCTTACCGGTTACCAAACTGAACTCTTGTGTCTACAACCTTCCTGAATATTTTCTGCCTCTTTTTATTTATTTACTTACTTATTTATTAATTTTTTTTAAGTTTATTCATTTATTTTGAGAGAGACAGAGAAAGCATGAGTGGGGAGGGGCAGAGAGAGAAAGAGAGAGTATTTCAAGCAGGCTCCATGCTGCCAGCACAGAGCTGGGTGTGGGGCTCAAACCCACGAACTGTGAGAGCATGACCTGAACCCAAACCAAGAGTTGGATGCTTAACCGAATGGGATGCTTAACTGACTGAGCCACCCAGGCACCCCTCTACCTCATTTTGGTAAACAACACCATTTACTACTGAGTTTCTCAAGCCAGAATAGTTTCCACGAATGCCTTTAGGAAGAATGAAATTTGTCTCCATAATAAGTCCCAGAGTCTCCGTTTGTCTACTCTTTCTGTACCGTTGTTACCACTCTAGTCCAAGTCTTCCCACCTCCAGTAAGCTTCTGCAAATCCCACAATTGGCCACCCACATCCACCGATGACCTCCCCCCCAGCTTATTATTCATACAGCAACCACATGAGCTTTTTAATAACAAAATTCAGAACATGCCATTTTCTAACTTAAATCCCTTTGCTGGCTTCCCATATCCTTAGGATAAAACACAGAGTTCTGACAAGGCATGTCAAAATCTGCCTTTCTCCCCGTATCTGCTACCACACTGTATGCTTTTCCTGCTCTCCATTCACACAGACTTCCTTTGAGGTAACTACGATACTTTAAATATCCCATCTGAAAATCTCCCCCACTCCTAATTACTCTCTATCACGTCATTGTGTTTATTTCCTTCAGATCGCTCATTACTGCACTTTATAATTATGTTGTGTGTTTTACTTTTTTACTTAGGGATCTTCTAATAGGAAGAGGCATTTATATTCTGGATTCCACCAGACAAGGGACTTTGCCGTACTTCAACTATTTTTTCTCACCACCTAGAAAAGTGCCTGACATATTGTAGGTGTTCAGTAAATATTCATTGAGCCAACAATAAGGCCACTTTCATTCCATTTTGTTAAACTGTAAATGTATCCATTCACGAGTACTAAATGAAAACTTATGTGCTGCATTTGGTAAGAAACTAATATCACTCGGCATCTAGAACAGAGGTCAGCCTACTATAGCCTGAAGGCCAAATTCTACCTGCTGCCTGTTTTTACAAATAAAGTTTTATTGGAACACAGCCCTACCTATTCATTTACCTAGTCATTGTCTGTGCCTATTTGTGCTGTAAAGTTAGAGTTGAGTAGTTGTATCAGAGACTGTCTTTCTCGGCTTGGGAAGGCTGAAAGATTTGCTCCCTGGTCCTTTACAGGAAAAGTTTATTGACCTCTGCTCTAAAAAGATCCCAGTGTGATCATTGCTTCAGTAGGAAATCTTTAGTTAGGTTTTCTTTTTTTTTAATTTTTTTACTTTTTTTTTTTGAGAGACAGAGCATGAGCGGGGGAGGGGCAGAAAGAGAGGGAGACACAGAATCCCAAGCAGGCTCCGGGCTCCCAGCTGTCAGCACAGAGCCCGACACAGGGCTCGAACTCACGACCAGTGAGATCATGACCTGAGCTGAAGTCGGACGCTCAACCAACTGAGCCACTCAGGTGCCCCTAGTTGGGTTTTCAGAACTAACAATCAAGCAAAGAATTTTAAAGACAGCATAATGCATCCTATACAGGATCAAGATCAGTGCCCATTCTTCACCTCCCGACATGTATAGTCCTGAGTCTTCTGGAGTTTTCGTCTAGGCTTATCCATTAACACTTGACAACCACCAGGCCCTAAATGTTTTCTAAGTTCAGTCTCATCATCTGTGAGGTGAGCCGGATAGCATTTGCCTTGACTAACTGAGCACTCGTGAGGAGAGAGTGAAGTGTCCCACACAATGGCTGGGTTTTGATTTTGACTTCATCTCCGATGACTCCTTCCTAGCGCTGTCCTAAACAGTTCCTTCTCTCTGCTTCACTTCTGGGGGATGCTATTTTGATTACGGATTATGATCATGACTTGTTCAATTAGACTGTCTGGATTTAAATTGCAACTCTTGCATATATGAGTTTAAAAAATCATTTTTATTAAGATATGGTTCACATATAACGTTGTATAAGCTTTGGATGTACAACATTGATTTGACGTTTTTATGTTGTGATGTGATCGCTATTGTAGCATCAGCTGACAGTCACATCTCAGAGTTATCATTTCTTCCAGTGGCAGGAAAAATTAGGATCTAGTCTCTTACCAAGTTTAATGTCTATAATACAAGTTTATTGTCTATTATCACCGTACCATGTACAGATCTCGAGAACTTATTTATTTACTGGTTGCAGACATTGATAAGTTCATTTTTTCAAGTCTCAGTAAAATGAGGAAATAACAGCTAATGTTCATATCAAGGTTACTGTGAGTCAGGTGGTGCTTTAAGCCCTTTAGATGCATTCATTTGTTTAATACTCTTAGCCACACAAGTCAGGGTTATTATTATTCACATCCCATTTCATAGATAATAACATTGAGGCACCAAGAAGTTTAAAAACTTGTCCAACATTACGGACGCAATAAATCAAAGAGCTGAGATTTGAACCCAGTCCTCGGGCTTCGCTTTTTATCTTCGCGTAAAATTCTGGTTGGGATTAAATGAAGGAAACGATGAAAAATTCTTGACCGTGCTTACATTAGAAGGCATGCCATAAATGCTACTTATTATTTGATACAATCTTCTGTAGGCTATTCTGAATGGAAAATGTCCCATCCTATTCTTCCAGAATTACTTTATTTCTGAAATGAATATATTTAGTTGATCCATTTGCATGATACCATTTAAATAGCCGCAAACTCACCTTTAATTTTTATGTGTGTGTGACGTCATGCCCTCTAGGAAAAGACCCTAACATCCAGGTAAGCCAGACTTCTTCGCAGCCCCTCTCTCTTCAGCCTGGGTAACCAAGACAAAGTAAAAAATTCCTTCTAATTTTAATCTTAAACCTATCTGTCCCTACGATGTCTGCAACACATAATAGGCCAGGAATTAAAATCTGGGAAGAATAAAGTGAGGTGAGGTGTTCTAAACTTGCGTTTTTCAACTCCTTATTTTCTTTTAATGAGTAAATGTGTTCCCCAATAACAAATGTACCGTTGTGGCAGGACAGGCCAGATCTTCACCGAATCCTCAAGGAAGCCCCATGACGCACCGGGAAACAAAACACGAAAGTACCCGGCTTATGTAACGACTGCACAACAACTTGTCCTCTCAGTGTAATAACATGGAGGAGGCAAAACAATTTGAAAAATCTTTTGACCGGGCTGAATTCGGGGTTTCAAGTCCATCCCTTTGCTGAAAATGTGAAAATCTGATTTTTTTGCGTAGTTCTGGCATCATCACTGCCAGCACAGGGAAGGCGCAGGCTTTACTGGGGAGAAAACTGAGGACACACAGAGAGAAAATGAAAGCATATGGTTTGAAATGTTTCCCAATTATGCCTCTGCACTTTTTGACAGAACATGTTCTGGATTGCTGAGAGTAATACGTTGCAAGCTAGGTATAAAACATGGTACGTTGTAGAAAAAAAGATTCATCTTTTCCGGTTCCCTCTTCCCCAAAATGGTACTTATGGAGAAGTGGAAGATGATGTCTCATCTGTGCAGAGAGCTGGGGCTCCCGAATTCCTCGGAAGAAAGCTTACCACAGCCCACGTAATGGGATGGTGGTGGAAAAAAATGTCTTTAAGTTGAAAGATACAATAGGACGTATATGGCGGGCATATTGCACGAGCTCGGGGACAGAGACCAGGATGAGCAAGGTGTACTCGGAAGAATTTGAGATTTGCTTCCTAAAGGAGAGATTGAACACTGACTGGTAGCAGGAGATACTGTCGAATGAGTGGATTGGGGACCGAAAGCACAGAGCTTTGAACAGAGATTTAAGAATGTTAGAGTTAAGTGGGAACTGTTAGATATTTCTCTCGTAATACGTTATTATGGAGAAGACTGCAGCATTTTAAAACACTTGACACTAAGCACAATGTGTTACTCATTTTGTTCAAAGACATAATTGCAGCCCAAAGGAACCATGGATTTTTGTGTTTTTCTTTGAGCCTATAGGGGGCTCCAGTATCACTGCTTTATTAAGTAGATTGGCCATTGTCTGGAGTTTTGGTTTCTGGACCTTTTTTATACTTGTCTTAGTTTGCTCAGTCATGGCAAAATACCCGAGACTGGGTGGTTCAAACAACCGAATGATCGTTTCTTTGTTTGTTCTCACACTTCTGGAAACAGGAAGTTTGTGATCAGGGCAGCAGCATGGTCAGGTTCTTGTGAGGGTTTTCTTTTTGGCTTGGAGATGCTACCTTCTCTAGATGTCCTCACATGGCCTTTCTTTGCTCGGTGTGTGTGTGTGTGTGTGTGTGTGTGTGTGGAGAGAGAGAGAGAGAGAGAGAGAGAAGAGAGAAGAAAGAGGAGAGAAAGAGAGAGATCTCTTCTTATAAGGCCACCAAGGCCACCAATCCTATCAAATTAGGACCTCACTCTTATGATCTCCTTTAACCTTAATTGCCTCTTAAAAGCCTTCCCACCAAATAGAATCACTGTGGGGCTTCATCTCCAACATACGAATTTAGCGGAAACACAATTCCGTATGTGGAGATACTCTTCAGAATTATTGAGGCTCTCAAAGAGCTTTTGTTCATTGGGTTATATTCGTTGATACTTAGTATGTTAGAAATTAAAACTAAGGAATTTTTAAAACAATACGCAGCGTGCATTCCATTAGCTGTCTAGAAAACTACACTTTATACTTACAGGAGAATAGAGTGACAAAAGCAAAGAGCACTTTAGTATTGTTATGAAAATAGTTCTGCCCTCACAGATGCCCTAGAAGGCTCTCAAGGATTCACAGGCATCCCAAACAAACTTTGAAAATCACTCACATAGAAGACATTTGAGCTGCCTAGATATTTTTAAATAAGCAATTCTTCCAAAAAGAAGAATGAATATATATATATATATATATATATATATATATATATATATATAAATTTATCATCTATCATCTAAATGTAATACATATATTGGAAGTTATATCAAAATCTGAAGATCTCCTTTTTTGCTCCAAAGTTAGGATAACACACAGAAATTGCCGGGCTAGACACCCCCACTTCCTGCCACCAGCATTTGAATACCCAAACCCAAAGACAGTTACAAGCTTTCATTCTCATCTGTATGACAGTCTACTCTTCTTTTCGAAAAATCAACTTCATGGCTGTGCTCAGGGGCCAGACAAAAGATAGGCAGATATTGATTTTCCCAGGAATGACAGAGGGCTCATATTTTCCTTTTCTTATTTTACATCAAAACCTTGTCATTCTTAAGGCACTCTGCACACACACACACACACACACACACACACACACACCATCTTGATCTTCAAAGATAGCAAAGCATTCCCTGAAACTATTTTAATAGGGAAAGACCATTGCAGTGTTGAATTCCAAATTCTTAACAGCACTGGATTCTGTAATAGCTCATATTTTTCTAGCACTGGCTGTGAGTATTTTGCCACCAAAGATTTGGCCTTTTCTTCTTATAGTTTTTTTTTTATTTTTTTTAATTTTTTTTAACGTTTATTTATTTTTGAGACAGAGAGAGACACAGCATGAACGGGGGAGGGGCAGAGAGAGAGGGAGACACAGAATAGGAAGCAGGCTCCAGGCTCTGAGCCATCAGCCCAGAGCCCGACACGGGGCTCGAACTCGCGGACTGCGAGATCGTGACCTGAGCTGAAGTCGGACGCTTAACCGACTGAGCCACCCAGGCACCCCATTTTTTTAATTTTTTTTAATGTTTATTTATTTTTGAGACATAGAGAGACAGAGCATGAATGCGGGAGGGTCAGAGAGAGAGGGAGACACAGAATCCGAAACAGGCTCCAGGCTCCAAGCTGTCAGCACAGAGCCCGACGAGGGGCTCGAACCCACGGACGTGAGATCATGACCTGGGCCGAAGTTGGACGCTCAACCGACCGAGCCACCCAGGCGCTCCCTTCTTATAGTTTTATATTCTCTCTGAATTTCTTCCAATATCACCAGTTGAAATGCTTGGGGCTGAACTTCATTCTAGAATATTGTTCTCTTCTTAGACATTGATGTTTCAAATAATTATAAAAACCACCTCAAAGTTAGTGCCAAACCAGTGAAAAAAAGGTCAGTCAGCAATTTTACACGCAGGAAGAGTCTATACTCAATTTGCACATCAGAGTTTTAATATTATGTTGACTTTAAAACCGAATAAACCATAAAGTTTACATTTGGACAACTTGAGTCAAAATTAATCTAAACAAAATGCCTGAAGTGACGGTGATTTACTAAATGAATAGCAGGACTTGGGTCGGAGAAAGACTAATTCTCAGCATTAAAAGAGCCTCAAATATTTCTATTCCCCCGCTTAAGCAGATGTTAAGATGAATGGGCCGGCTCCCCCCAGTCTACTTTGTGATCACGTCCTTAAGAAATGATTACTTCCATGTGCTCAATATTTGAATAACATTAAGAAGAATTTGCCACCTTCAGAAAGGCATTACCAATGGGAACTGCAGACACTCGGTAATAAGATGACAAATCATTTCATTGAAGCAAGATTTTCCTACGTGTGTGTGTGTCTTATTTAAGAAGTCAGGACACAGAGCTGGTGTCGTCAGAGGGGCAGGGTTAGTAATCGTGTAATCGAAGTCACATGTTTTTTAAAGTTTGGAGTGCACTGAACAGTGTATGCGTTGATTTAAGTCAGTTAAGTTTATGTGTGAAGTTCTCTTTTCCTTTAGAAAAGAGAAAGGCATGAAGAAAACAGGTAACTTCTCTACGGTCTTTGTGGTTGGAGGATGTGAAAGAGACCATGCTTGGTATCAGCTTTCTTTATTTCTCTCAATCCAATCTTGCTTTTCTCCTTCTGCCTAATTACTCTAGGAAAAATATCCAGTTTTTTCTCCCTTTTTTTTTTAATTTTTAATGTTTATTTATTTTTGAGAGAGACAGAGACAGAATGCGAGTGGGTTGGGACAGAGAGAGAGGGAGACACAGAATCCGAAGCAGGCTCCAGGCTCCGAGCTGTCAGCGCAGAGCCCGACGCGGGGCTCGAACTCGCAAGCTGCGAGATCACGACCTGAGCCGAGGTCGGACACTCAACCGACTGAGCCACCCAGGCGCCCCTTTTTCTCCCTTTTAATGTCTACTCTGGCTGGCAGAGAATATGAAGATATAAGGGTGAGTGAAAAGCTCGCTGGTTCTTCTGGCTCACATTAGAATATTTAGAAAGTTAGAGAAATCTTAAAAGTCTAACTCACCCAGATCTCTTCCACGTTGGGAGGCCAATTAATGTATTGGGTTCTGTTATGTCCTATTGGGCAATGTTCTGTACCCCGGAATGTCATTCTGAAGCATTATTTTTAATGACAGAATGAGGAAAATAAATAAACACAAAGTCATTTGCCCCTTGGTTGCAAACAGATATCGAGTTCGGAGAGATCTGATGTATCAATAGAAGAAGGCAGTTCTGAATGCTAAATCAAATTATACCTTTTCCTGTTGGGATTTTAACATCTGCCTCCGTGTAGATTGATTAGAATAAAGCAACCATCAGAGGCCCTTTGTCTGTGTTTGACTGGGCGAAACAACTGACGAGTGGCCATCAGATTACCCACAGAGGGGCAGCTGTGAGATGGGGTTTGACAGCTGACTTCATTATAATTCGTGGGCTGCAGACTGCAATGGATTTGTCCTTTAATTGAGCTGGGCCAGCAAACTGCCCAGAGAGGAAATAGGAGGGAAATGGTTGGATGCTGATAACACAACAGAGGACCTAGCAGGTGAATCCCACTCTAGGACAGAACAGACAGTATCAGGACAACCCTGGAAAGCAATGTTTGGTATGGAGAGAGTTCCAATGGCTCTAACTGAAATTGCCCCACCTGGGCTTTTGGAAGGTCTGCAAAAGTCCTTTTATTCATCAGGGATCTTTTTCCCCCCTTAGCAGGCAATTTCCAAAATATGTGCCTATTGCTTCCTTTGTCACGTGCTCGTGAATGCTGTCTACCAAGGAAAGTGTCTTCAAAAGTGTATGAATAACGATGTGTAAAGAAGGAAAGAAGGTTTGCTACGGTTCGCAAGATTCTGGAGGGGTTTCTCATAAAACATTTTTTTGTTTTGCAGATTGTCAAATTATTATGATTTACCATGATTCAGCATATATAGATATATTCAGGAACATAAAATAGTATATGGTCAAATATTCCTAGGTGAAATCCTGCCGTCTGAACCATCAAAGCCAATTGGATTTAATAAAACACAGAGGTCAAAATAATCCACCATTTCAAGTTAAAAGAAAGACAACTTACAACTGCATATATTGTGAAAATGTTATAGATTTTTGCTTTGGGAAAATAGCTTGGTAATAGTCTTTGGCATTTAAATATATGTGCTTCTGTGATTTGTCTTCATTTGCTTCTGGTAGGTTTTCTTCTGTTCACAATAAGGAGCCAACGTGAAATAATTACTAAAAAATTCACACTGGTCATAGATAAAATAATACACACTGTTCAATGTCACCGTCACAAATGCTTTTTGTGAATGTTTCCATTTACGTTATCATCGCTTTACTTTATAGAGTGGAACTATATAGTGGGACTTCTTTATTTACAATTATAGGATTAATTGAATAAATCAACGGAGGGCATTATTACCATATTTTTTATTACTGTGTTCAGCTTCCTTTCCCACAAAATTTTTTTGCGAGTTCATTGCAAGAAGAAAACTCTTTACATTATTATCATGGTTCAATCTTCCTGTCTGTGAATGCCGAACCAGAAATGTAAAGTAGTTAACCAGCAATCAAAAGAAAATCTAGATAAATGATACCTTGATAATTGCTTTTAGAATCATAGAATTTTAGGTACTCAAATATTTAATGGTCATTTACTCAAATAACTCATTTCTTTCTGGTGGTAAAAATCAATGTGGAGTTGGGGTGACTCATCTTAGGACTTATGACCTAGTAACAGAGATTTTCTGAATAGAACAAGGTGAGGTCTGGTTTATTCAGGCCAGTAGTTGAACGTTACTGTCAGCCCCTTCACAGAATGTCAATACTTAACTCATGAAGGACATTTCCTCAATATGTATAATGGTTAAGTATAGAGGTTAACTCCTATATACTTTGCAACATAAACTCCTAAGAGCGAATTTCTACTATTCTTCTACTATTCTATCCTACTATTATAAAGGTAGGTAATGGTAACCTTCTAATTTTACAAATGAGGAAACTGAGGCACAGAGCGATTTTTTTTTTAAGTGACTTGCCCAATCTCTTTGTGGCTGTTTCATTTGTAAAATTAGGAGGCTAATATTATCTACCTTTATAATATTAGAAATTCTGTGTGTGTGTGTGTGTGTGTGTGTGTGTGTGCAAGCAATGATTAACACATGTAAAAGCATTAGAACAAATAGAAAGTCGGGCACCTCGGTGGCTCAGTTGTTTGATTATCCAACTTCGGCTCAAGTCATAATCTCATGGTTCGTGAGTTTGAGCCCCGCAACTCCGCATCTGGCTCACCGCTGTCAGCACAGAACCTGTTTCGGATCCTCCGTCCCCCTCTCTCTGCCCCTCCTCCACTTGCTCTCTCTCAAAAATAAATGGACATTAAAAAAAAAAATCTTAAAGAACAAATATAAAGTAAGCCTCATATTAAAGCAAGTGTTAACTATGACCCACCCTTCTTTCTCTCAATTAGCCTCATTATATTTTTTTGCATGCTAATGTATTAAATATAAATAAGTGAATAATACATGAATGCTTTTTTATGAAAATAGCATCTAGTGATAAAATTTACAAAATTATCGACCTGTATTTCTTGAGCAAATAACCATTCCAGAAATAAACATTCCAGCCCTATAACCAGTTCTAAAGGCAATTTCTGATTTATTCTTCATGAGATTTTGCCTCATTGGTATGCCCTTTCCTTGAAATGGTTTCCGCAGTTATGGAGACATTGACCTCCAGAGGGGGGAAAAATGGGGAAAATCAGCCAGGCTGATAAAGTTGTATCTCTATGTGACCATGGGAAATTATTCCCAGTGAAGAAAACGTGGATCTATTTTACACCCTTATTTGAATCACGTCCATGGCTTTCAGACCCTATCTTGTTTTTTGCCACCTGTAATCTGGTCTTCCTAGATTTATTTCTTTAATCAACTGCTAATTACTTGTAAACAATCCTTAAAAAACATTTCTCAGGATTCCCAAACTAACTACAAATTGGCAGTAAGAGAGACATGGGATTGGCATCACTTTATAAAATAGTGATGAATGGGGGTGCCTGGGTCGCTCCGTTGGTTGAGTGTCTGACTCTTGATTTTGACTCAGGTCATGATTTCAACTTTCTGAGTTCGAGCCCCACATTGGGCTCAGTGCTGACAGCACAGAACCTGCTTGGGATTCTCTCTCTCTCTGCCCCTCTTCTCCTTTCTCTCTCTCAAAGTAAATAAGTAAACATTAAAAAAAGAGATTTAAAAAATAAAATAAAATAGTGATGAATAATATTAACCCCCCAAAATAATTCTCTAAATCGTTCTGTCCCTGTCCCTGAAACACACAGTCTAGTAATCTCCTAAAAGGCCTCCCATAATAGGTCACAGAATAATAATATGTTATGTCCTCAATATGATAATTTACATGCAACAAAATTCAGCACATGCATAATAAGTTTCTGTATGTTTTTCCACAAACTATAAAGCAGCAGTGGGCATTTTTAGAAAGTAAATGTGTCCATTACACAATGGCCACTAAATTAGGTTATATATATGCCATGCACTAGAATTCCTTACCAAATAAGATAATGGAAACTAACAGAGTTATTGACCACCAATACCACATTTGCTTCATTGTGCACACTAAATCTCTTATGGATAGAGAGTGCCACTTTAGATGTTACACGATTTGTGTTCATATGGAGGAAAAGATAGAAATTAAAATCGAGATTTTATGTTCTGGGTCCCAACTCTCTCATCATTGTCTAAAATTTGAATTGCTAAATAAAGTCAACTAATTATAAACTTTCTCTAAAACTTACAGTGTGAAAAACACAAGTCTTGCATTTGTTATCTCCATGGGTTTGTCTAGTGTCTGTGACTTGGAAATCATGTTTCCTTTGTTAGGTCAAGGCTTATTCCCTCAAATCAGACATAAACATTATATACAAGAACCATAGAGGTTCTCTTTCTTATTCTGAATCCAGGCATTCAAATGAGTAGTTTACCAGGTTCATTTGGGGAAATCACACTTAAAGTTTGGAGGTTCTGTTTTAGCTTTATTTGAAGGACGCCTGTGAATCAGGTACTCATATTCACGTTTGTTTCTAAGGGTGAGGTTTGGGTATGGAAAGGATGTCTTTAGGAATAGCACACCTTGGTCCTTCAGAGTGGTTGCATTTTAATCTTCAGAAAGATCTACGGGACTGATACATCAACAGTACCCGTTGACATACAAAAACGAGATCACTGAATCTGACTGAAGATTAATTCAGCCTCCCTTACTCAGGAACCATCAGGGAAGGACCCGAGATCAGGAGATGAGGTGTAAAGAAGAAAGATATGGAAGAAGGAGGTCAATTCAATCCAAATTTATACAGTTAACTAAATAGGAAGTCTTTATTGGACTGAAAGAAAAGAGAGATTGAAAGAGTAAAAAGTCCAAATTCATAAAACTATGCTTTTAACAAAAACATCAGATAAACTGTTTTAGCCTTGGGGGATTTAAATTTTATCTCATTCTGTTGGATTTCTCCTTTATCTCTGTTGTAGAATGATCATTATTTTATCTCTAATAGAAGTATTTAAGGCTATAATTTCCCTCAGCACTTATTAATCTGTACCTAACAAATTTTCATATCCTGCATCATTATTAATATTCAGCATGAAATGTTGTTTATTTCATTTGTGATTTGTTCTTTGACCCTTAGATTATTTAAAAGTTGTTTTTTTTTTTTTTACATTTATTCATTTTTGATAGAGACAGAGTGAGAGCATGGGAGGGGCAGAGGGAGAGGCAGACACAGAATCTGAAGCAGATTACAGGCTCTGGGCTGTCAGCACAGAGCCAGATGTGGGGCTCAAACTCATGGACTGCGAGATCATGACCTGAGCTGAAGTCGGACACTCAACTGACTGAGCCATCTAGGAACCCTTGGATTATTTTAAAATATATTGTTTAGTTTGAAAATATTTGTGATTCTCATAGATATCTTTTTTTTTTAATTTATAATTACGCCCCCTTGTGAGCAGAGAACATACGCTGCATAATTTAAATTTTAAATGTGTTGGGGCTTGCTTTATAGCCCTACGTAATATCTGTCTTGGTGGACATAACATATGCTCATGGAAAGAATACATTTTCTCTGGGGCGCCTGGGTGGCTCAGTCGGTTAAGCATCCGACTTCAGCTCACGTCATGATCTCACAGTCCATGGGTTCAAGCCCCATGTCGGGCTCTGTGCTGACAGCTCAGAGCCTGGAGCCTGCTTCAGATTCTGTGTCTCCCTCTCTCTCTGCCCCTCCCTTGCTCATGCTCTCTCTCTCTCTGTCTCAAAAATAAATAAAAACATTAAAAATTTAAAAAAAAAATTTCCTGTTGTTAGGTGCAGTGTTCTTTTTCTTTTTAAGTTTATTTATTTTGAGAGGAGGGGAGGGAGGGACAGAGAGAAGGGGGGAGAGAATACCAAAAAGGTTCCACACTCAGTGCAGAGCCCGATCCAGGGTTCAATCCCATGACCACAAGACCATGACCTGCACTGAAATCAAGAGTTGGCCACTTAACTGACTGAGCCACCCAGGTGCCCCACATTTATTCTTAAAGGACAACTTTTCTGAATATAGTATTTAGTTTTTTTGTTAATTACTTTCAAGATATTGTTCACCGTTTTCTCATCTATAGATTTTCTGATGAGAAATCCATGTTAATTCCAACTGTTTTTCTGTAGGTAATGTGGTGCTTTTCTTTGCTTTTGAGATTTCTCTTTCTTCAGCATTTGGTGTTTCAACTATAATGTGACCTTGGCTTGGTTTTCTTCATATTTATCCTACTTGATGTTTGCAAAATTTCATGAATCTTTAAATTTACATATTTCATTAAATCAGAAAGAGGTTGAACATTATTTCTTCAAATAAATTGTCTTCTTGATTGTCTCTTGTGCTTTTCTGAGACTCCAATTACATGTTTGTTGGATTTTTTGATGTAGTTCCACAGTCTTGAGCTCTCTTCTTTTTTCTCCTTTTTTTCTGTTTTTTTTTTCTCTCTGTTCAAGTTTACTGACTTTCTCTCACTCATATTATGTAGGAATTTTTTAAATTTCAGATATTGTGTATCACACTCACTTATTTCTTTTCCTAATTTCTGTTCCTTTATGCTTACTATCTATTCTTTGTGAGCATACTTTCCCTTATGTGCTTAAATATTGTTATAATTGCTATTAAGAATAGCAATTTCTGCTACTTGTAACATATGGATTGTCTTGGGATTGTCTTTTCCATTCAGAATGGGTCTTCATATTTATAGTGATTTTGGATTGTATTTTGAGCATTATTACTGTGGAAGCCGAGGACTCTGTTTTATTCATTTTAAAACATTTAAAATTTTGCTGTTATTTTTGTTTGTTTTAACAGGGAATTAACTTGTAGAAATTAAACTCCAAATTCTGCATCCTAAATCTCAGTGTAGGTTAGTCTATTTATCCTTTGCTGATGACTATCAGGAGCATGTATGGTTCAGGAGAAAAAACAAATTTGGGCAGAACTGATACAAAACATTTCGGCAATTTTTTTCTACTTCTTACTTTCATTGGATGCCCCTCACTTTTAAGCAGATGTTAAGTGCCTCAAATTTTGTTCCCTAATTCTTCAAGGCACAACAATATTAGGTTTTCTATAAAAAAATTAGTTGCCATGTGTGCAGATAACTTTGACCGAATGCCTTAGAAATACAAAATCATCCAAAGTATCCTTTTTCTTCTATATTTTCGTGCCTGAAAGTGTTGTATATTTTTAGTGTCATTATTTATTTTTAGAAATTGATGTGAAGAGAGTAAAAAGAAATAAAGTCATGAGAATGTAATATACAGCATGGAGACTGTAGTTACGAACACTGTATTGTATCGTAAAGTTAATAAGAGAATAGGTCTTAAAAATTCTCATCACAAGGAAGAAAAAATTCTCTACACAGTATCAGATGTTAACTAGACTTACTGTGATCGTTTCACAGTATACACAAATATCAAATCATTATGTTTTACGCCTGAAACAAATATATGTTAATTATAGCTGAATATTTTTTTAAACAAAAATGTTATTTTATTTTTTCTTTTAAGTTTTTATTTAAATTCCAGTTAAGTAACGTACAGTGTAATATTAGCGTTAGGTGTACAATATAGTGATTCAGCACTTACACATAACCCCCAGTGCTCATTACATGTGCTGTCCTTAATCCCCTTCACCTATTTCACCCATCCCCCCACCCGCCTCCCCTCTGGTAACCATTGATTTGTTCTCTACAGTTAAGAATCTCTTGGTTTGCCTCTCTCTTTTTTCCCCTTATGATTGTTTTGTTTCTTTAATTGCACATATGAACGAGATCATGTGGTCTTTGGTTTTCTGTAACTGACATGTTGCACTTAGCATTATACTTTCTAGCTCCATCCACATCATTGCAAATGGCAAGATTTCATTCTTTTTGATGTCTGAGGAATATTCTATTACACACACACACACACACACACACACACACACACGTATGCATACACATCACATCTTCTTTATCCATTCATGAGTTGATGGACATTTGAGCTGTTTCCATAATTTGACTATTGTTGATAACGCTTCTACAAACATCAGGGTGCAAGTATCACTTCAAACTAGTATTTTGTATTCGTCTGCTAAATGCCTAGTAGTACAATTGCTGGATAGTAGGGTAGTACTATTTTTAACTTTCTGAGGAACCTCCATACTATTTTTCAGAGTAGCTGCACCAGTTTGCCTTCCCATCAACAGTGTAAGAGGGGTGCCCTTTCTCTGCATCCTTGAGAATATCTGCTGTTTTTGTGTTGTTGATTTTAGCCATTATGACAAGTGTGAGGTAATATCTCCTTGTAATTTTGATCTGTACTTCCCTGATGATGAGTGATGTTGAGCATCTTTTCATGTGTCTGTTGGCCATATATATATCTTCTTTGGAAAAATGTCTGTTTGTGTGTTCTGCTCATTTTTAACTGAAATATTTGTTTTTTTGGGTGTTGAGTTTGAGAAGTTTTTATACATTTTGGATACTAATCCTGTATGAGATATGTCATTTGCAAATATCTTCTCCCATTCTCTAGGTTGCCTTTTGCTGTTTTGATTGTTTCCTTTACTGTGTAGAAGCTTTTTATTTTGATAAAGTCTCAATAGTTTATTTTTGCTTTTGTTTCTCTTGTCTCAGAAGCATATCTAGTAAGAAGTCACTATGGCCGATGTAAAAGAGGTTAGCGCCTGTGTTCTCCTCTGGGATTTTAATGGCTTTCTGTCTCACATTTAGGTCTTTCATCCATTTTGAATTTATTTTAAGAAACTGGTTGAATGTCATTCTTTTGTATGTTGCTGTCCAGTTTTCCCAACACTATGTGTTGAAAAGACTGTTTTTTTTTCCATTAGATATTTTTTCCTGTTTTGTCAAAGATTAAATGACCATGTAGTTGTGGGTTCATTGCTGGGTTTTCTATTCTGTTCCATTGATGTATGTGTCTCTTTTTGTGCCAGTACCATACTGTCTCGATCACTAAAGCTTTGTAATATAACTTGAAGTCCGGAATTGTAGATGCTTCCAACTTTGCTTTTTCATCTTTAAGGTTTCTTTGGCTATTCAGGGTCTTTTGTGATTCCATACACATTTTAGGATTGTTTGTTCTAGCGTTGTGAAAAATGCTGGTGGTGTTTTCATAGCAATTGCATTAAATGTGTAGATAGTTTTGTTTTATTTCTTCTCTAGTCTTAATTATTTCTCTCTTCCTGCTAGCTTTAGGCTTCATTTGATGTTCTTTTTCTAGCTCCTTTAGGTGTAAGGTTTGGTTGTGTATTTGAGATTTTTTTTGGTTCTTGAGTAAGGCCTACATTGCTATATATTTTTCTCTTACAATTCCTTTTCCTGCATCAGAAATGGTTTGGACCATTTTTTCTTGTTTTCTTGTCATTTGTTTCCATGTATTTTTAAATTTCTTTTTTGATTTCCTGGTTGACTCATTAATTGTTTAGTAGCATGTTGTTTAACCTTCATTTATTTGTGGTCTTTCAATTTTTTTCTTATAGTTGACCTCGAGAATCAT